>NC_091473.1:46501256-47752506 GCF_036971445.1 Narcine bancroftii | reverse complement strand
TGTTGTCTTATAAAGGGTTCAAAACAAGAAAACAGAAATGGATAAGAAGGAAAGGTAATGATCGAGAAACGGAAAGGGAAGATAAACAAAGTATAAAATGGCTACGTTGAACTATATGACTTTAAATATTAACGGAATACATAACCAAATTAAAAGGAAGAAACTGCTAAATTTACTGAAAAAATAAAAAATTGATATAGCATTTGTGCAAGAAACACATTTAACTGAATTGGAGCACAAGAAATTAAAGAGAGATTGGGTAGGACACGTAACAGCAGCATCGTATAATTCAAAAGCAAGAAGAGTAGCTATATTAATTAGTAAAAATGTGCCATTTAAAATAGAAGAGGAAATAACAGATCCAGCAGGGAGATATGTAATAATAAAATGTCAGATATATTCAGAGTTTTGGAATCTACTCAATGTATATTCACCTAACGAAGAAGATCAAAAGTTTATGCAAGATATCTTTTTGAAGATAGCAGATACGCAAGGGAACATATTAATAGGAGGGGATTTCAACCTGAATTTGGATTCAAATATGGACAAAACTGGGAAAAAAATTAACAGAAAGAACAAAGTAACCAAATTTATAATTAAATCAATGGAAGAAATGCAACTTTTGGATATATGGAGGAAACAACACCCAAAGGAAAAGGAGTATTCATATTACTCGGCTAGACATAAAACATACTCAAGAATAGACGTATTTTTATTATCAGCTCGTATGCAAGATAGAGTAAAAAAATATCAAGCTAGAATACTATCAGACCATTCACCCTTAATATTGACAGTAAAGTTAGAGGACATCCCTCCAAGAATGTATAGATGGAGATTAAACCCCATGTTACTTAAAAGGCAGGATTTTAGAGAATTTATTGAAAAACAAATTAAAATGTATTTTGAAATAAATACGAAATCAGTGAAAGATAAGTTTATACTATGGGATGCAATTAAAGCATTCATTAGAGGGCAAATAATAAGTTATGTAACCAAGATGAAAAAGGACTATAATCAGTAAACAGAGCAGTTGGAAAGGGAAATAGTAAATATAGAAAAAGAATTAGCAATGAAGGAAGATACAACTAAAAGAAGAGAATTGGCGGATAAAAAAATAAAATATGAAACACTACAAACATATAAGGTGGAGAAGAATATAATGAAGACAAAACAGAAATATTATGAACTAGGTGAAAAAACGCACAAAATCCTAGCATGGCAGCTTAAGAAAGAACAAGCTAAGAAAATGGTATTGGCATCAAGGAAAAAAGACAAACAAATTACATATAATCCAAAAGAAATTAAGGAAAACTTTAGAGAATTCTATGAACAATTATACCGAACTGAAAACGAAGGGAAAGAAGGGAAAATAGATGAATTTCTAACTAAAATTGAACTACCAAAACTACAAATAGAGGAACAAAATAAATTAACAGAGCCATTTGGAATAGTAGAAATACAAGAGATAATAAAAAAATTACCAAATAATAAGACACCAGGAGAGGATGGATTCCCAATAGAATTCTATAAAACATTTAAAGACTTATTAATTCCGCCCCTCCTGAAAGTAATCAACCAGACTGATAAAACACAAAGCTTACCAGATTCATGTAAAACAGCAATAATTACAGTAATACTAAAGCAAGGGAAAGATCCACTCACACCAGCGTCATATAGACCAATATCTTTACTTAACACAGATTATAAGATAATAGCTAAACTATTAGCAAACAGATTAGCAGAGTATGTACCGAAAATGGTAAATCTAGACCAAACTGGATTTATCAAAAAAAGACGCACAACAGACAATATTTGTAAATTTATTAACTTAATTCATGCAGTAGAAGGGAATAAAGCTCCAACAGTAGCAGTTGCTTTAGACGCAGAGAAGGCCTTTGACAGAGTAGAATGGAATTATTTGTTCAAAGTATTGCAAAAATTCAGTTTACCGGAGAAGTATATTAATTGGATTAAAGCATTATATAAGGGACCATTAGCAAAAGTGACAGTAAATGGACATGTATCAAAGCAATTTAACTTAAGCAGGTCAACACGGCAGGGATGCCCACTATCACCTTTATTGTTTGCATTAGCTATAGAACCACTAGCAGAATTGATAAGAACAGAAAATAATATAAAAGGGATAAAAATAAAAGACAAGGAATATAAAATCAGTTTATTTGCGGATGATGTTATAGTATACTTAACAGAACCAGAACTATCAATAAAAGAATTATATAAGAAATTGAAGGAATATGGAGAAGTGTCGGGTTACAAGATCAACGTAAATAAAAGTGAAGCAATGCCTCAAAATTTAAGAAGGAATCACCATTTAGATGGCAAATGCAAGCAATAAGATACCTAGGTGTACAAATAAACAAAAATCTCGGCCAACTATATAAACTCAATTATTATCCACTAATGAAAAAATTACAGGACGATTTAGAGCATTGGAAAGATTTACCACTAACACTAATAGGAAGGATAAACTGTATTAAAATGAACATTTTTCCAAGGATATTATACCTATTTCAGGCATTGCCAATACAACTGACAGAGAAATTCTTCAAGGAGTTAAAGAAAATAATAAGGAAATTTTTATGGAAAGGGGGGGAAACCGAGGATAGCACTAGATAAATTAACAGAATGGTATAAACAAGGAGGCTTACAACTGCCAAACTTCAAAAATTATTACAGAGCCGCACAATTAAGATACCTATCAGATTTTTATCAAACAAGGGAAAAGCCAGATTGGACTAGGTTAGAATTAGATAAAATAGGGGAAAAGATACCTGAACACATATTATATAAATGGGATGAAAAATTGGTACAACATAGAAGTTCTCCAGTATTACATCATCTCCTCAATATTTGGAAGAAGATTCATGTAGAAAGAAATAAAAGAAATTATCAATTGCCAAAACTAATATTGACGCAAAACAAGTTACTCCCCTTTACAATAGATAACCTTTCCTTTAGAGAATGGGAGAAAAAAGGGATTAAAAGAATAGAAAATTGTTTTTCAGGAAATAGATTCTTATCCTTTGAACAAATGAAAGATAAATACAATATAACTCAAGATACAGCGCTGGCCATATTACCAGTTGAGATCCTACTTGAAGGATAAATTAGGAAGCAGTTTGAGTTTGCCAGAGGGAAGTAACTTTGAATATGTGATTACAGATACAATGATAATCAAAAGATTTATAACAAATATGTATATTAAACTGCAAGAAAATGAGAATGAGGAAACAAATGGTAAAACTAAACAAAAATGGGAACAAGATTTAAATATAAAGATAAAAAAGGAAACATGGGAGAAGTTATGCTCTGGAACGATGAGAAATACAATAAATACGAGGTTACGTATGATACAATATAACTGGATACACAGGCTATACATTACACCTCAAAGGTTAAATAAATGGGACCCAACAGTATCTGATAGATGTTTTCGATGTAAAAAAGAAATGGGAACAACAATTCATGCAATCTGGACATGTGAGAAAGTAGAAAAATTTTGGGAAGATCTAAATCAGATATTAAATAAAATAACAGAAAACAATATACTAAAGAATCCAGAGATCTTCCTCCTAAGTAACATAAAAAACAAAGAATTTGGAATTGATTTGGAGGATGCACAAAAAAGATTTGTTAAGATAGCTCTAGCCGTAGCAAAAAAATGTATTATGTCAACCTGGAAATTGGAAGATAATTTGAAAATACAACAATGGTATATAGAAATGAATAAATGTATTCCATTAGAAAAAATAACATATAGTTTAAGAAATAATATTGAAATATTCAAAGAAATATGGGAGCCTTACATTAAACACAATAGTGAAAACCTACCGGGGACAATCACTACCTAAGTTAACGGAAGGAAAAGGAAATGAAAAGAATGGACTCAGTGGAATTTCTGGTGTATTTTTATTGAATGACAACATTGTCTGACTGGTTTAATGTATCCTAGATTTTATACCTTAAATGGACGGGAGGGGGGAGGTAGGGAGGGTGGGATGGGAGAAGGGAGGGGGGGGGGAGAAAATGGCACTGTATATGTGTGAAAAGGAAATAGTGTGTATCATGGTTAATGCGATTTATGGTGTGAAAAATAAAAAAATTAAAAAAAAAAAGAAATAGGGTCTTGAGGCAGGTCTGCCAATTTGTGGCCTTCACCACAAACTGTTGCAGAATACTCTCCCAAACAATGAATGTTTGCTCTCTGTTTGCAAAACCACATACCCCTCTTAGGATAACAAATGTCAGGCAGAATAGCTGCAAAAGATTTTTCATATCTTGAGCCTGGACACTGTTCAAACATGCTGGTCCATTAACATCTCCTAATGAAACTCTCACAACCACTTCCACTGTCTCTGCAAAGCCAACTGTAGATAGAGTCTACCGTCACATAGGTCTTGCATGACAGATGAGATATTGTTTGTGAAATGTGACCTAACAACTAAACCTCACAATTTTACCCTTTTAGATACATTTTATCATAATTTTATTAACTTATTCCGTAATACTGCATTGTTGCTATATATGATGCAGTGCTGAAACATTATTATTTGACTGTGGTAGAAAAGGTTAATTCTGCCTAGTGCAGGGTGAGATACTTAACTTTTACAAGAAAGCAGAATTTAAAATTACTGGTGTTAACTGAAAGCAACCTTCAGAATATGCAAAATGCCAAAAACAAGACATCAAATCTTTGAGGAGGAAGTATTTACAATATCTCTGAAAGACCTGGAACACTTGGATAGTAAGAATGCATTCATCAGGATGCTCTTTATGACTACAGTTTGACATTTTACACCATTGTACCCTCAAAACTGATCAGCAAACTCCAAGACCTGGGACTCAACACCATCCTGTGTAATTGGATCATGGATTTCCTCACCTCCAGACTACAATCAGTGAGGATTGGTAAGAACTTATCCTCCACAATTTCCATCCTCCACAAACACCATAGGGCTACATTCTTAGCCTCCTATGAATGTGTGGCTCGAAAAAACAATAACACCATCTACAAATTTGCCGATGACACCATGGTAGTGGGTTGTATAAAGTAATGAATCAGCACACAGGAGGGCAATTAAAAACTTGGATGAACAGTGCACCAACAACAACCTTTCACTCAATGTTACCAGAACTAAGGAGCTGATTGTTGACTTCAGGAAGGGAAATCCAGAGATACACAATCCAGTGATTATTGGGGGATCAGAGGTGGAAAAAAATGAGAAAATTTAAGTTCTTGGGGGTCACTATCTCAGAGGATCTGTCCTGAACCCAACACACTAACTGCATTGTGAAAAAAGCATGTCAGCCCCTCTACTTCCTCAGGAGTTTGCAGAGGTTTGGTATGACACCAGAAACCCTGACAAGTTTCTACAGAGGTATGATGGAAAGTCTGCTGACCAGCTGAATCATGGTCTGGTATGGGGACACTAATACTCAATAGCGTAGACTTTCAAAAGGTAGTGAACACAGTCAATGACATCATAGTCAAAACCCTGGCCACTATCAAGAACATCTATAGAGAATGCTGCCATCAGAGGGCAGTAGCAATAGTCAAGGATTCACACCACCCAGCACATGCTCATTGATGCCATCAAGAGGTATAGGTGCCAAAAGACTTGCACCACCTGGTTCAGAAACAACGGTTACCCCTCCACCATCAGATTACTCAACAATCAATCAGGGACTAATTTAAGGACTCTTAGTTGTGCACTTTCTTGATTTTCTTTTTGTTCTCACTGTATTGCACAATCAGTTTGTTTACATTCATTATTTTTATTTGTTTTCATATATACGCTGTGTACAGTTTTCTTTTGCACTATTAGTATGTGGTAATTCTGCCTGGCGCGCAGAAAAAAAGAATCTCAGAGTTTTATTTGATGTCATGTTGTACTCTGACAATTAATCTGAATCTGAGACCGTTAAACATGTAAAATAATTGATTGATCCTAGGTCCTGATAAGACTGATTATGTTAATCTTGTTGAAACACTGTTAAGAATGGCAAAAGACTGATTCAGTTACCATATTGAAAGATTAATCAGACATTTCCTATTGAAAGATTCATCCAGTCCACACATGTCAAACTCTGGCCCGCGGGCCAAATTTGGCCCGCGATATAATTATATATGGCCCGCAAGATCATATTAAATATATATTAGAGTTGGCCCGCTGGCCGCCGCGCAAGTATAGCACATGCACAGCAGCAAGTACTACCATAGTAGTTTATAGCACTTCCACAGCAGGCACAGCAGTTCACCGATATAGTTAACGGGAAAGTTAATTAGATATTCACAGCGGCGCCGATACAACGGACCTGCTGCCTAGCTACAATGGACCCGCCGCCTAGCTACAACGGACCCGCCGCCTAGCTACAACGGACCCGCCGCCTAGCTACAACGGACCCGCCACCTAGCTACAACGGACCCACCGCCTAGCTCCAACGGACCCGCCGCCTAGCTCCAACGGACCCGCCGCCTAGCTCCAACGGACCCGCCACCTAGCTCCAACGGACCCGTCGCCTAGCTACAACGGACCCGCCACCTAGCTACAATGGACCCACCGCCTAGCTCCATGTGGCTGAACGTGGTGGGTCACCTCCGCGTCTCCTTGAGCTTCATCTGTGGGCGGGTGCTGCTGGGACTTTCCACTGGGGTGGAGGTCGTGGACGAGTTCCACCCCTCTCACGGTATTCCCGGTGAGATGGCGAGACCAACGGGGACTCCTTGGGTTTTTGGCGGCGGTTGCGGCAGGCGGAGGCGGGGGTGGAGGAGGGAGAGGGGGCAGGGGGTGGATGCCGCTCGGGTTTGCTGGCTGGGCTGGGGAGGGCTCCCTGCAGACCTCCGCTCCCTGGCATGCTTCTCGGCAACGTGCGATCCTTGGCTTAAAGGCTAGAGAGAAATATTATTTATTGAATATTTTATTTCTTATTTGTTAATGCTTCTTATGGAAAGAGTTTAACCAAAACTATTATTAAACATTTATTTTAATAAGAAAAAGTTTAACATTACATATGTTGAGAGAAGACATGCAGATGTTGTTGAAAATTTTCAATAAATATTTAGTTCGGCCTTCGGCTTAGTCCAAGTTTTTAATTTTAGCCCTCGGTGAATTTGAGTTTGACACCCCTGATCCAGACAATGAGGAATGGGAAAAAAAACAATCAGGCCTGCTTGTCAAGTAAATATGAACTTGTAACCTCTTAAATTTGGAGTTCTGATGGCGATTGAGGCTACTGCAGGCTCTCCATGATCTCATGTTAATAAACTCTTGGAGCAAACCTTAAAGTCTCCATCTTTGGGTTAATTTCTATGACATTTCCCATATAAAATAATGTATAAATGATTTTTATGAGAGTTGCAATATTCTGTCATTTCCCTACTCACATAAATAAATGTTGAATATTCAGGAATACCAAACAAGTATTTGTAAGAAAATAATTCTGTTTCTTAATTTGTAATTCATTCAGTTACAATTTCTGAGAACGTGCTTCCTTACGAGGTAATATTCCATTAAGTGTAGACATTGTTAATTTACTTAACCTCTCTTTACTGAAAATACGCCTGGTCGTATAAATGTACAGTTCCTCCACTGCTCCAACAAATAGGAATTTATGTAATGGTATGATTAAGTTATGAATCAACAATCATCTCCAGGAATCTCTCTGCATGCATGCAAGATGAATACAGTAGCATTTTCACTCCAGAAGTAAATGGTGCTTTCTTGCCCTTTTACTTTGGGTCCTTTTTGTTTCCTCATTTGTTACTGGAGTTTTTTTTGTCTGCAATATGATATTCTCTAAACTTACTGAAGTTCAACAATTTGAGCTGATCATTATCATTACTACAGTAGCTATTTAAAAAAAAGGCATTTGTTCTATCCATTTAATTTTAGTACACTCACCCTGGCTTAGATATGGAGAGTTATGAGTATTTAACAAATGAAAAAAGTGCTTTTGCTCTTACAGAAAATGTTCTTATGATGTGAAATAATCACTGAAGATTTTACATTACGATGGACAAAATATTGAAATGATGATGATGTACTAATAGCCACAAGTACTAGAGAAGATCATCTTCAAAAAAACTAAGAAAGTAGTCATATAAGAATGTGAACACAATGTGAAGTTCAAAAGAGGTTATACAGAAAGTCATTTATGTTGTCTGAATGAGGACATCAATAGATTGAATGCAATCAAGTAAATGTAGCAGCATCTGGTGAAAGGTGAAAAGCATGTCTGCAGTTAGGTCATTTTTAATGTGGTGCCATACTATGCTGATCTTTTGGAAGAACTTGCAGAAGTACTAATGCTATTTTATTAACTGAAGAAGAAAGATGAGAAATGGAATTGAAGGAAAGAACAGTAAAAGATAAATTAACGTAAAAAGAGTATGGAAAATTTGTCTTTACTCACTCCTTATGACACAATGTACATTGAAACACTTAAAAGGCAGGAGCTGAAGTCAGTTTTGCCACAGATGAGGCTTAAGAGAAAGCAATTACAGTTGCATAATTTACATTGATGAAGAGTGAGAGAAACTTTGGTCAAATTGGGAAAGAGCCATTAGGAGTTATCATTGTGGTGTGAAAGGGTTCACCAATTCCTATTGGACAACGGGGCATGGCAAGATGGCGTAGAAGAAAGACGTGTATTCCACCTTTCCCCAGCTGGATTACTAAATACCCGGTTTTTTAAAAGCATAAAAGTGGTTAAAAATAATATTTACAGTTGTTTAAATAACAGTGATTTATTATGGCATCTCATATGAAAAAATTTAAACCAGAAAAAAATTACCATACAAAAGTGCGGAAGAATTGAGGCCTACCTGCATAGCTGAATCCATGGAATCGTCGTTGGGAGTCTCCAAGCCTCAGAGGACTCCAGCCCATTCGAGTATGACCTTGGCGCTGATCCTGCCTCCGCAAGATGGGATCGACACTGGTGAGTTTGGCCGTTGCCGACCCGTGTTCATGTGAAGCGTGCGCGCGGGCGGCATGGCCGACAAGTGGACCCGCAAGCCCACGATCTCGCTGGGCGGCCCGGGGGCTTTGTCTGGCTTGATTGGGGCATCCCGGGTCCAAGAATTGCTGGACAAAGTATGGGCTGTGGGGGATCCTGAATGCTGGCGTCTCGAAGAGGTTGGGGTGCCGGCGTCGGGTGTCCAGACCCACAGCCGTTCAGCTAAAGGATCTACGAAGACTGAGAAAGAAGAGGAACTTACCTCATTGGAATTTGTCCAGGAGGAGGAACCTGTAGTTAAAGGAGGCAGACCTCAAAGGGTGGTGGTGGAATCTGGAATGGATTCAGTGTTCACTGTTTTGGAAGGGATTGCTTGTCAAATGCACAATATGTCAAAACAAATATCAACTCAGATGAATCAAGGATTTATGGAGATGAAAATAAAAATGAATACCCTGTGTGATGAAATGTCAACTATAAAACAGGAAATGACTCTAGTTAAGAGTGATATTAATAGATGTATAAAATCAGTTGATACTGTGCAAGATAATTTTAAGAAAATTGAAACAGCCTTTCCTGAGTGTCAAAATCAGGTGGAACGTAATAGAGAAAAAATGGAAAAAGTGGAAGGTTCTTTTGTAGATTGGGGAATTCAAAAAAGAGATTTATTAAAGAAGATTGATTCGTTGGAAAATCAAAGCCGAAGGAATAATGTGAAAATAGTTGGTCTTCCAGAGGACATTGAAGGTCCCGATCCTATAAATTTTTTTAACCATTGGATCCCAGAGGTGCTGGGTAAAGAGCTTTGTCCTGGAAGTGGTTTTCTTCTCAGAGCTCTATGAGCCCGATCCAATTCTAAGCCTTCAGGAAAAACACAGAGAGCAGTCTAGGTTCATTGTTTAAAATACCAAGACCGAGAAATAATTCTACGTATGGTGGTACAGAAAGCATGGCAGAGTCAGTCTCCATTAATGGTTCAAAATAACAGAGAGTTTTTTTTATGCTGATTTGAGCCAAGAGGTTAGTAGAAGGTGACGAGAATTTAATACGGCCAAAGATGTTTTCATTATTCTGCAATTTTGAAGGTTTTTATGGAAATTTTCAATCTCAATTCTTTGAGAATGATCACGATGCTTTGGTTTTTGCTAATTCTTTGTCAGAACTGCAAAGAAATGGGCATTCTCCTCCGTTGTCTCCTAAGAGGAGGGTAAATGGGACATGGGTATGGAAAGAATGAAGAGTTAACACAAAGTCTTCTTGATGTTGAAGATCCGGAGCAGTCGTTGGGCTTGGAATCATTGGGCTGAATATATGGACTATATTTGATTGTGTTTAATTAAATAATAAATATGTATCTGGCTGGGGGGAGGGGTGGATGACATTGAAAACTTTG
This sequence comes from Narcine bancroftii, assembly GCF_036971445.1. NCBI lineage: Eukaryota > Metazoa > Chordata > Chondrichthyes > Torpediniformes > Narcinidae > Narcine > Narcine bancroftii. Next base: position 47,742,134 of record NC_091473.1, on the reverse strand, counting down.
ATAGTCATCTGCCTCTAGTGGGTTTACCATACCCAGATTTTTAGGGTATTACTACCTTTGGGTGGATTTTCTTTTGTGTTTTTGTGTTAATTTTTTTTTAGGTGTTTTTTTTGAAGAATTATAGAGGGGAGCATTATTTTTATAGTGTGCAAATATATTAGTAGTTAAAAAGATGTCTAAATTGAATTTTGCAACTTTTAATGTTCAGGGATTAAATGATCCAATTAAGAGAAAGAGAATATTGGCTTATATCTTCTTTTGCTAGTAAGTGGTCTCTGTATTTGAAATATATGCATTTAGATATACTTTGAAATGTTATTAACATTTATAATATTTTCTTTTTATCTATATTTTTTTGCTCCCCTTAAAGGAGTTGGCTGAAGGGGTGGGAGGTTGGGGTGGGTGTCAATAACTTTGTAAAATCTATTTTTGATTATTTCTATCTTTTAAATGAAGTTTTTAAAAAAAATCCTATTGGACAGCTATTTTACCCTAGTCACAGATCATAAACCTTCATTAGCAATTCTTGATATCAGTAATAGTGAAAGTGGCTGTGCAGAATTTTAAACTTGGGCTATGCTCCTGTCTTGATGCAAACTCAGGATCAAAAAGCATGAGTTTCACATGGAAAATAGAACAAGATACTTTCCAGTGCAGCAAGATGAATCAAAAAAAGCACAGTAAAAAAAAATAATTCTAAAACAGGCCAGTGAAAGATCATTTAAAGGAAAGACTGAATAGTGAAATGTCCAGATGATGACACAACAATATTAGTTGTTGACAAGGCTGGGTTAAATGGCAACAGAAATTGCCACTTCAAATGAATTGATAAAACTTCATACTGAACATTTATGAGCAAGATGGCCATCCTTGCAGTTGTACCCATTGACCTGGTGTTTGGCAATCCTTGCAGAATAGAGAAATATAATGTTTTTTTCCAGAATTTCACACCAACCAGCAGAGTTTGAATAGCCAATGTGACCTTCACAAAAAGTGCAGATTGATCGTTTTGGGAAGGAGATTGATGGCTTCCTAGTAATCAAACCTCTCTCTTTCTCTTTGGCTTGGCTTCGCAGACGAAGATTTATGGAGGGGGTAAATGTCGACGTCAGCTGCAGGCTCGTTTGTGGCTGACAAGTCCGATGCGGGACAGGCAGACACGGTTGCAGCAGTTGCAGGGGAAAATTGGTTGGTTGGGGTTGGGTGTTGGGTTTTTCCTCCTTTGTCTTTTGTCAGTCAGGTGGGCTCTGCGGTCTTCTTCAAAGGAGGTTGCTGCCCGCCGAACTGTGAGGTGCCAAGATGCACGGTTTGAGGCGATATCAGCCCACTGGCGATGGTCAATGTGGCAGGCACCAAGAGATTTCTTTAGGCAGTCCTTGTACCTCTTCTTTGGTGCACCTCTGTCACGGTAGCCAGTGGAGAGCTCGCCATATAACACGATCTTGGGAAGGCGATGGTCCTCCATTCTGGAGACGTGACCTACCCAGCGCAGTTGGATCTTCAGCAGCGTGGACTCAAAATAGATCAAGGTGAAACTTGACAGGTCCTCTGATGTGAAAGAATGTACTTTTGTAAAACTGATATCCATTTTCTTTTATTTGGCTAACAATAAGAGTTAGTCTTAGATAAGGGGCCTCAGTTTGATATTTTTATACTGAAGAGTTTTATGAAACATAATGATATTAAGCACAATTTATTTCACCATACAAGTGGTGCAACTCTCTGTCCATTATCAAAATAGCACTGAAGAAACCAATCTTACAATGTTAAAAATTGAGAGAGGCATCAATTGGTACACATTTAAGTTATCGTAAAACAAAACATTTCACAACTATAATGCACTTAATAATTTACTAATGCAAAAAAAATACAACAGAGTTTCATTCAAGGAAATCTTGATTGAATAAAGGAAAACAAAAGCAGGAATAGGCCACTTGATCCCTTTGTGCATCTCTACCATTCAGTCAGAACATGGCCAATCTGCCATCTCAGTGCCATCTCCTTGCACTGGCCCCAGGTCACCCTATTTCCTTAATATCCAAAAATCTATTGATTCATTGTGTAAGAATGGATGAGATGTGATTGTTGCAGAACCAAAATTAGTGCTCAACCCATGAAAAGAGACAGTTTACTTATTTAATACAACCAAACAAATCTGATGACTGCAAATGAGATGTTGGAGTTGAATATTGTGGTATCTCATTAAAATGGGAGAGATAATAAGAAGTATATGTGTAAATCTCTTCACACCTGCAAAAGAATTTCATAGGTTTGATCCAGTGAAGATTGTGGAACATACAGCACAAAATTCAACTGGAGTCAAGGAGTGACGTTTTCAAATTAAGAAATCAATATAATGACAGCAGAGATCAGACATATTTTGAATGAATTAAATCATAATTAATGTAATCATGTGAACTACTTTTCAGTAAAGATGAAAGCAGTTTAATGTACAGAAATGAGTGTGGTGAGATGTATATATATCATGCTCCTCCATATCCTCGACATTCACTGGTATAACATCATAGTGACAGAAGCAACTGATTGTTGAATTGTAAAACATTAACTTCTTGGTATTGATAATATTGCTGCAGTAGATAGAGACAGGATAATAGACACCAGATTAAAATCAATACAATATTTTACTACATATACTGGGATAGAAAAGCTAATTAATTTGCAGATCCATGAAACACGCTATCTTTTATTATTTGCTTTTCTTTGTTCGGAAATGTTTGGAGGAAATTTCATCTTTAATAAACTTCTCTAACGTCAGCCACTTAGAACTGAGATGAGAAAATTCTTTATTCAAAGGGCTATGAATTCTGAGAATTCTCTCCTCTTGGGCACTGTGCATGTTCAATTATTGAGTACACTCAATACTGAGATTGAAGGCAAAGAGATCAAAGGATATGGGAATTGGACAGTGTGGTGGTAAACCACCGACCTACTGCAGTGGGCAACCTCTGTACCTGCAGGAGTGTACTGCCGGCCTACTGCAGGGGACAACCTCTGTACCTGCAGGACAGTTGGCCTGAATGGATCAAGTCCCACCCGGTCAGGTGTCAATCACCCTCCGGGATATGCGCCTGTGCCGGCCTCCCGATGTCTCATTCAGAGTTACTGCAGCTACAGGTAGCCTGGCTCTGTGGAAGCCTTTGTGGATTAAAGCCTGTCGAGCCCACCTCACTGACAAAAGACAAAGGAGGAAAAACCCAACACCCAAACCCAACCAACCAATTTTCCCCTGCAACCGCTGAAACCATATCTGCCTGTCCCGCATCGGACTTGTCAGCCACAAACGAGCCTGCAGCTGACGTGGACATTTACCCCTCCATAAATCTTCGTCCGCGAAGCCAAGCCAAAGAAGAAGACAGTTTTTACCTTGTGTGTGTCTGATTCTGGCTAACAGCGCACCACAATTTAATCCACAAAATTTTCCCACGGCTGCCATGGAAAAACTCCTGAACGCAGGGAGCCTTGAAGTTGACCCATGCCACCCGGAAGCCCAGACACGCTTAGAGATCTGGCGGCACACGGTCGAGGCAATCATCAAGGTGCACACAGGCGGCATCCTGGACTGAGATCGGAAGAGGCTGGTCCTACTCCGGTCAAAACTGGGTCTCCACGGCTTCCAGCCAACCAAAGGCTGCTCCACATACAAGAGCGCAATGGACACTCTTGAGAACTTGTACAAGCCCCCCATGAGAGCAAGGTACCTCCTCAATACCGGAGCCCAGCAATCCGGGGAGACAGCTGAGTCTTACCTGCGAGAGTTGGCCCCCAACTATGTCTGGCTGAACCCGGGGTAGGCGGAGTGGAGGTCAAGAGTCTGATCCGGGACGCCTTCGACCGAGGGATACTCTCGAGGGTCATCCGGCAGAAGCTGCTGGAAGATAGTATCTACGTCCTGACCAAGACAGAGGAAGTGGGCCGAATCCTGGAAGCTGCAGCCTTGCACATCAAAGCCTTCAATTCCAGGTCCCCACAAGCTCCCTCATGGCCCTCTCACACTGCAGCTGCAGCCCCAGACAGAGCTGGGGAGGAGAACATCGTTGCGGCGGGCGCCCGGCACCCCTGTAAGTACTGTGGGTCCTGGTGTGGGTCACACCGACGATCGCGCCAAAACTGCCCGGCAAGGAACCAGTACTGTTAAGTGGGAAGAAAGGACACTTTGCTAGAGTGTGCCTCTCAAAACCAGCTGGCAGCTCAGCAGCCCTCTATGACCACCCCACCTCCCCCGCAGACCCCTCCACGTGCGCATGCCAGGTGGCAGGATTGTCCCCGCTACGCCTTGCACCTTCCTCGACCCCGACGGTGCAGCATCCGGCCCCGCCAGCGACAATCGCAGGGTGTGCCCCAAGCACCTGGACCAGCCCCCGACCTCGCCAGCACCGCTCACCGAGAACTACAGTGATGTCACTTCCAGATGACGTGAAAACGTCACGTCCGCCAGCTGTGACGACGTCACTTCCCCTGGTGCAATGAAGATGGCTGGGGAAGGAGGCCAGCCACGCGGCAGACACCCATGAACCACCGCCACCTTTGGCCAGGCAGCGGCCGACACTGAGGGCCCCCGACGACAACGACGTGGTCAACATGGGCGACGACCAGACCACCCTACTGACACTTCCCAAACCGTAAATCGCAGCACACAGCCGGAGAGCGACAACTCCAACCCCGAGATAGTCCTGGCTGCCACCACTCTGACCAGGGTCATCCCTCACGACCTCGGGCGCTCTATGATGGACATGCAAGTCAATGGGCAGGTAACAAAGTGCCTGTTCGACAGTGACAGCACCAAGAGCTTTATTCACCCAAGCGTGGCCCATTCCCAGAGATTAAAAGTCCACCCCACCACCTTCTCGATTGTCCTTGCTGCCAAGGATAAGACAGTTGGTACATTTGGGTGCTACTTGGGCGATATCTGTGGGAGGGGAGACATACACAGGGTTCTGGCTCCTGGTCATGCACAAACTCTGCGCCCCTGTCCTCCTGGGCCTGGATTTCCAGTGCCACCTGCAGAGTGTCACCCTTGCCTTCGGGAAGCCCCAACCTTCATTTATGTTATACAGCGTGCCAACCTACCAGCCCCGGCCATCCTGCGGCCTCTCCACACTGTGCATCATCCCACCAGCGGCTTCCCACATCTTACGCTAGGCTGCAAGCTGATCGCTACCAGAGGTAGGTGCTATTGCACTGCAGACAGACTTCATCAAAGCGGAGGTGCAGCAACTCCTGGCAGAAGGTGTCATAGAGCCCAGTAACAGTCCTTGGAGAGCCCAATTGGATGCCTATCCCCTGCCGAGGATAGCTGACATGGTCAATGAGATAGCCCGCTACGGGGTTTTCTCCACGGGCATATCACCAAATGCTCATCCACCCAAAGGACAAGCCCTACAATGCCTTTGAGGCGGATGGGCGCCTGTACCAGTTCCGCCGAGTTCCCTTTGCGGTCACGAACGGGGTCGCTGTCTTCCAGCGGGAGATGAATCGCATGGTAGACCAGCAAGCTAAAGGCGACATTCCCATATCTGGATAACGTCACTATCTGCGGCCGTGATCAGCAGGACCACGATGCTAACCTGGAAAAATTCCTCCAGGCGGCTGGGGAGCTGAACCTCACTTACAACAAGAAGAAGTGTGTGTTTAGCACCACCCGCCTCGCCATCCTGGGGTACATAGTGGATCATGGGATTGTCGGCCCAGATCCAGAAAGGATGTCCCCATTAATGAAGCTACCCAGCCACGCTAAAGGCCCTCCACAGGTGCCTTGGCCTATTCCCCTATTACTCGCAGTGGGTCCCTCGTTTCTTAGACGAGGTCCGCCCACTGGCCCAAGCCACAACTTTTTCCCTCCCACCCGAGGCGCAGGCAGCCTTCATCCGCATCAGACAGGACATCATGGATGCCACGCTACAGGACGTGGATGAGGACTCCCCCTTCCAGGTAGAGAGCAATGGCTCCGAGGTAGCCCTCGCCTCTACACTCAACCATCGCTTTCTTCTCTAGGACCCTCTATGGCTCTGAGCTAGGGCTCTCCGCCGTTGAACAGGAGACCCAGGTGATTGTGAAAGTGGTCCGCCACTGGCACCACTTCCCGGCTGGCAGGAGATTCACCCTCCTCACTGACCAGCGGGCCATGGCCTTCATGTTTAACACTACCCACAAGAGCAAGATCAAGAACGACAAGATCCTGCGCTGTAGAGTCGAGCTGGCAACCTGCAGCTACGACATCCAGTACCATCCCGGAAAGTTTAACGATTCCCCCGATGCCCTCTCTCAGACCTGCACGTCTATGCACGATGACAGGCTGCAGGCACTGCATGAGTCCCTCTGCCATCCGGATGTCACCAGGTTGTACCACTTCATCAAGTCCCAGAGCCTGCCGTATACCATCAGGGACATCAAGGACATGACCGAGTCCTGCCGGGTCTCCGCGGAGACTAAATCCCATTTCCTCCGCCTGCCCCAGCCCATGTCGTAAAGGCCACTCGGCCCTTTGAGTGTCTCAGCATGGATTTCAAAGGGCCCCTGCCTTCCACGAACCGTAATGTCTACTTCTTCACGGTAGTGGACGAGTACTCATGCCTCCCTTTTGCTATCCCTTGCACGGACACCTCCACGACCACTGTCATCAGGATCCTGGAGCAGATCTTCATGTTTGGCTTCCCCGTTTTCATCCACAGCGACCGGGGGCTCTAGTTTCATGAGTGACGAGCTGCACCAGTACCTGACGGCGAGGGGCACCGCGATGAGTTATAACCCAAGAGGCAATGGGCAAGTAGAATGCAAAAATGGAATGGTCTGGAAGGCAGTCCTCCTGGCTCTCAAGTCGAAAAGGTGGCCCATTGAATACTGGCAGGACGCCCTGCCCGAGGCGCTCCATGCCATTTGGTCGTTGCTGTGTACAGCTACCAACGAAACCCCTCATGAATGTCTGTTCTCATTCCCCAGGAAGTCGGTGACTGGAATGTCCCTCCAAGAATGGCTCATGTCCCCGGGACCGGTGTTCCTGTGTAAGCACGTACAGACACACAAGTCCAAACCCCTGGTTGAGCAGGTCTTCCTCCTACACGCGAACCACAATTACACCTACGTTAGGCTCGGCAGTGGCAGGGAGGACACCATCTCAACCAGGGACTTGGCTCCAACAGGAGCACCCACCACTCCAAGGCATCCTTCAGCCCAGGACAATGCCGACCGGACATACATCCCCGTCCCCAGGCAGCTATGGAGCGTGCAGGACCTCCTTGACCACCAGGGGCTGGCTTCAGCCCTGGGGGAAAAACCTACCCCACCACCCATCCAATACTACTCTCACACGTCGACCCTGACCCCCTCAGCCACTCCTCCGCGCGGCACCACACTAGTCACACAGACCCCTGCTGCCAGCCCCCCCACTTCCCCTCCGACCCCAGACCAGGAGCCAGTCCTACAATGGTCACAGAGACCCTGGCGACCACCGGATCGTCTCAATCTGTAAATATTGTATTTTGTATAGTGGGTACAATTCCTGGTTACTGTCCCCACCCCCGGGACAATTTTAAAGAAGTGGATGAATATGGTGGTACACCACCGGCCTACTGCAGGGGGCAACCTCTGTACCTGCAGGAGTGTAAGGGGACAGGACAACACCTGGCCGGCTGTCAATCAGTCGGCCTGAATGGATCAAGCCCCACCCGGTCGAGTGTCAATCACCCTCCGGGATACAAGCCTGCGCCGGCCTCCTGAAGTCCCACTCAGAGTTACTGCAGCTACAGCCAACCTGGCTCTGTAGAAGTCTTTGTGGATTAAAGCCTGTTGTACAGTCTTTACCTTGTGTGTGTCTGATTCTGGCTAACAGCGCACCACAGACAGGAATGTACAGGATCAGTGAAGATCTTACTAAATATCAGAACAGATTCAAGAGCCAGTATGGCCTAACCCTGCTTCACTTTCCTAACCATCTCAAAGGTCCAGGTGGAAGAACACCTTTGTAACAATTAGTAGATTATTTTATAGCTTCCACTGTCTGATAGAATAAAAGATCATTTAAAGTTAACCTTTTACCCTTAATTGACCATGTTAAACAATCATTTACTACTAAATGGTCTCCTTTCTCCTTATCATTGATTAGTCAAATTAACACAGTTAAAATGATTATTTAACCTAAATTCTTGTACCTATTTCAGGCGGTTCCAACCTTCATCCCTGTCTTTTTTTTTAATATTATTTATTCTAGAATTTCTTCATATATTTGGTGGAACAAGAACCCTAAGAAATATTTACAGAAATTAAAAAAGGATGGCAGTATGGCATTGCCTAATTTTAGATTCTACTATTGGAAATTAATATTTGGTATATAATTTTCAAGGCACAAGAAGGGGTGAGTCTTGAACACGAGTTTGTGCAGGGGTTCTTATTGGCCTCTATTTTAGGGGCTTTGTTCCCCTTTGCCCTCACTAAATTGAATAAACAAATGACAAATCCAATAATTAAACATTCAATATGAATATGGTTTTAATTTTGTAAATGTTTTGAACTGAACAAATTTATTGGAAAGATATTTTTGATATTATTTCAGCAATTTTGCTCATTAACCTGCAACCTCATCCTTTCACTGCACTTTTTGGGCTACCAGTTTTGGACTCTGGCCTCTTATCTGCTTCAGCTTGTCACGTGATTGCATTTGTTACTCTCACAGCCAGGAGATCCATTCTACTCAAATGGAAAGACCCTAAACCATCTACTACATTTGAATGGTTTTCCCCAATCTATAGCATGTTTAAATTTAGAACAATTAGAAGTGGTACTGTTGACCCTTCAATTAAATTTTAGGAAATATGGAGACCATTTATTCAACATTTTCATATTTTGTAAGTTGATCCTTTCCAAATTCTTTTCAACAATCTTTTTTGAGAATGTAGAGGAGCGGCATTAACCTCAAAATAATTGTTTAACTGCTGAAAACGGTAGGCCCAGCTCTTGTTTTCTTTTTTTGTTTTGTTCTTAGTTAAAGGGACATTTTTGTAATAAAATTTGATTCCTTTTCATGTTTGGCCTTTAAGAGACTGGGAGGCTCACCTTACATATGTTGCTCGATGTTTGTGATTGTATGTCACCCGTTGATAATGTGATCCAAATCTCTTTGTATCATTCTTACGTTTGTTAATCTGAAACTTAAATATAAAGATTGGAAAGGAAAGAAAAAAAGATTCTGCATGTCTAAATTGGAAGAAAAGAAGTTCAATGGAGCCTGCTCTGCCATTCAATAAACTCAAAAGTGTGCAAGCTTTGTCGACTTCAAATCTACTCACTAGGGTTATGCAGCATATGCCAGCTCACTTAACTTCAAACTCTGGAACCAGATGTAAAGTGCATCCATCATCTCATTTCAGCATTACCATGCTCTGCCTCTGGACTTGATGAGTTCAATGTAAAAACATGTGATCATATCCAGTGGCATTCGAATTCTAGCTTGTCCCTGACTTCCACATTGGAGCATTGAAGTGATTGCCCAACTCACCAGCAATTTTCCAACAACCCCTGGGAAAAAAGGTAGGCACATTTCAACCCACTGAATTCCTTCCAGCAGGAATAATACCAGCTTCTGGCTGCAGCAGAAACCACTTTTTTTTTCCCAAGAACTATACAAAAATGTCAAAATTCAGAGCTTAACCTCGTCTGATGGAGGTACTCACTGGGTTTCACAGAAGCAGTGGGAAAAAAAAAGATCAACATTTCAAATCAAAACATCAATCATTCTTTTTCTCCCACTGATGCTGCTCAGCCCATTGAGTTCTGCAGCAGGTTGTGTTTAGCTTTAAGTTCCAGCATCTGCAACCTCCTGTGTGTCTCAAGTTCAGAGCTGATATCTGGACAAGTTTCATCTAAGGTGATTGAGGAGAAATGTTCCCATTTTCTTTTTATTTCAATTGACCACTGAGAAGTTGATAAGCCTTTAACGTTTCAAGTAAATGGTAGCTTTGGTGACAATGCAATATTACGCACTGAAATTTCAACCCAAAGTTTGTCATCATGCAAAAACAAAGCCCTTTCCTAAAGCCTTTTTTCTGGTATTGGTTGGCTTCTCAATAGGTTGGAAAATATTGCATTGAACTAGCAGGATTAACCAATAGTCCATTTCCCCTCTGATTTAGTTTATGTACGTGGGTTTCATTTTATGGGTTTCAAGCCATAGGCTGGCCTCCTGCAATATTCAGAACTAATATTGTTTTATGTCATACATTATATATAAAGTTCATTTTTGGGATTGTTGTATAATATTGATTTGACTGGATATTAGATAGAAAATCATAGGTTCCAATCCCACATGTTTATTCCCATCATAGGGATCTGGTCCCAGCTTTGTTGAAATATTCAAGCCATTCCAACATTTTAAAAATCTAGGCTTTCACTGTACAATACTTGATTGCCTGTGCTCAACATGATCCAATGATAACATCTTTGTCCTGTCAATTCAAGCTATTTCTCAAGACTTGGCTACATAATGTGGATTGTAACTAAACCACAGCACTGATTAATTTTCCAATGTCAGAATCGCCACTAATCAGATGAACTGTTAAATACTTTAAAAATTGAATTGTGCATAAATTCTCTTCCATTTTTATCTGCCTTTCGATTGCACATCAATTGTGAGGTTATCTGGGAGAATTCTGAAAAGATGTAAAAAATGTGCATCATCTTTTTTTACATCATGTGCCCCAAATATGTACCTTAAACCAAAACAGTAAATTAAAAAAAAATCTGTTGACACCACCTGAAAACTTCCATTAACTAAATCAAATTATAGAATCATCCTAGAATGGTACCAGCACCAAAAGAAGTCACTTAGACCATATAGTGTGCGGTAGACCTCTGGAAAAGCAGGGCAGCGAGATCCTTTCATTTCCCCTGTTCTTTCTTTCAATTGCTGATTCCATTTGGTGTATCTACATACATATATATCTGCAACAATTAAGAATTTTTGTGATTCTAAACTTATGTCTATGATAATAAATCCTTATACACATACCCTTGATTGATTTTCTTGCATTACATTTTCAGGCAATGCTTTCCAGAAGTTGATGATTTACTACAAAGGGAAGTTTTATTCAGTTTGTGAATGATTCTTTTGCAATTTTCTTAAATACGTGGTCTTTCCCCTCGTATGTTCTGTCTAGCTCTTTATTTTTAACATTTTTGTTACATCTTCCGACAATCTTTTGAATTCCAACAGAAACTAGACTAGCTTCTTTTGCCTTTCTTTCAACCTTAGTCTGACATTCCTGAAACCAATCTAATAAATCTAGATTGTGTCTGGTATTTGGATATGGTATTTAAGTCATGATCAAACCAGCATTTAAGAAGTTTCATCATAAATTCCTTGTTTTTGTGGGTTTTTTTCCCTTAATTCATGAAACTAGGAAACTTGCATGTTTTATTAGTTACTTTCCCGACCTCCCTTGCTATCTTCAAGGTGCTTAAGCACAAGTCTGTCAGTACAACAGATGTGAGGTTTAGAAGTCTCCGAACCATGGTATATTGTAATTATAGTCATTTATATGAATTGAATTATTTGCCTTTATTGTCTAAAATTAAATATGATTTGAATCAGTAGAAAGATTTACCTATTACATTAATAGGATGAGTTAATTGTATTAAAATGAATATTTTTCCTCAAATTCAATATCTTTTTCAGTCTATCCCTTGTAAGATTAATCAACAATTTTTTAAAGATTTAAATGCTTTGGTGAGGAAATTTTTATGGAAAGATAAAATGGTAAGGGTATTATTACAGAAACTTACTTGGAAATATGAATTGGGAGACTTGCAACTCCCTAATTTTCAAAATTATTATGAATTAGCACAATTGAAATTTATTAATAGGATGTTTGAAGTGGATAAACCTTTGATATGGGCTAATATTGAGTTATCTCAGATTGGTGAGAAGAAGATGGATCAGTTTATTTATAGATGGAATAATAAATTAGAGTAATTATAATTTACCTGTTTTGAAACATTTTATGGATTCATGGTATAAAAAAACTGAAGTCATAGGTATTCAAGGTAAAATTTCAGGTAAAACTCATTTGTATCAAAATAAGCTTTATCCTTTTACACAATCAACTTTTGAAGTAATGAGATCAAAAGGGTATTAAATTGGTGCAAGATTGTTATGAAGCAGGATATTTTATTTCTTCTCAAAGAATGAAAGAGAAATATGATACATCTTCAAATACTCTTTTTCCTTATCAAATTAAAACCTTATTGTTGGACAATTTTGGATGTACTTTATGGTTACCTAGACGATCAAAGTTTGAAATTTTACTTACTGAAGGTGGCAAGAAAGGATTTATATCTAAGATGTATGCTTCACTACAGAATAAAATGCCCAAGCCTCATATTCATAAATCTAGATTAAAATGGGAAAAAGATTTGGCTGTATCTATTTCTCAGGATGATTAGATGAATTTATGTAAGGATAGTATGACTAAAATTGTAAATGTTAGTTCATTATAATTTTATTCATCAATTATGAATATAATTCTGGAGAAATTAAGGAAATACAAGTTTATTTCCTCAGATTTATGTTTTAGATGTGTCATAAAGAAGTAAGCTCTTTTTTACATTCTACTTGATTATGTGAGACTGTGAAACCTTTTTGGAATAGATTTAAGGAACTTTTAGAAGTTATTAAATTGAAATTTCCACTAGATCCTTTAGTATTTTTGTTCGGTAATATTAAAAGATTGAGTTTAGAATTAAAATTAAATAAATTTCAAATTGCATTTTTGAGTCTGGCTTTAGCTGTGGCTAGAAAATATTTCGCAATTACTTCGAAAAATGAGTCCAATTTGAGTATTCAGAGATGGCATATGGAGATGAGATCTTTTATTCCATTGGAAAAGATAACATAATTTACATAATAATTACTCCTTTTTTTGTTAAAACTTGGAGCCTGTATTTGGATTACATGGGGTTGAAGCATTAATCCCATTTCTGCACGTTAGTGGTGTTGTTCCAAAACATGGTAATTAATTGATGAATTTTATGTTATGTGATCTCCTCTTTCTTTCTTTCTTTTTCTTTTTGTGGGTAGATTAGAGGGGGGTGAGTAGGGGTGGGGGGTTGTAGGGGTTTTAATTTACTAAAAAATATCATGTATCTATTTTGTTTTTCTAAGTTGTATCCATTATTGTACGCTTAACCATGATTTAATAAATTTTTTTTAAATATCTGGAAGTTTAGAATCAGTCTCTGTATAATTTAGCCCTTACTTTCCTCAGCCATCTTGGGATTTATAGTTTAAGTAAAACCAGGCTTTCTTCTGCCTCCTCATTGTTTTACTCTTTTACTGTGACTATGGCAACAATATCATCATTAACACTTTAATCATGTCCTCTGCTTCATAACTAGGCCCTTAATCAGTTTCACTAAATCATACCACCTTTTATGATGGCTATCAGTCTATACTCGTATCCTGTCACAATTTATTTATTTAAATATTTATTTATTTTTACAGAAATTCATCTGCAGTTATTCATACTAAATGAGTACATGTAGTACAGCTGTATATCACATTTCCATTCAGGGAATAAGGGAGATTGAAACCTTCACCCACTGGATCCTCTCCCCAGCCTGCCCTTCATCTCTCCCTTGGCGGTTCCCATGATCACCATCAAAATTTATCAGATTGATAAGTTTTGAATGCCCACTCATCACCATCCATCATCCATCATCTGGCTCCACTTGTCCTTTTTTCCTTGTCTGCTCCCAACTAGCTCTCCCAACTTGCACCCCCTCCCCCCCACTTTCCTAATTTGGTTCTTTCTAACTAGTACCCCAACCCCTCCTTTGTCTACAATTCACCCACCGATCCCTGTCTCACACTTCCCACTTCTCTTCACACCACCTCTCCTCACTCGACCCATTGTTCCTCCAGCTTGTTTATTGCCCCAGATTCCAACATCACCATCTTTTATGTCTCCAAATATTTTACCAATTTTGTTGAATGTTATATTGTTTTGTATTATATTTTCACCTGCTCAACAAATAAAACAATTTCAATTTGTCTTTAAAACTTTCACATATTGTCATTCTGGTCCATATTTATACAATTGCCACATAGAACACTAAATTTAGTAAATCTATGGCCCCAAGATTATAACACTATTACCGATTACATGGCCCGCATTGCTCCACATTTTCTGAAGTTGCTGAATTTATGTTAGACCATTAACCCACTATATTATCCTGTTCTGCGCAAAGCTTGATTTGCTTTGTGTCTAGTAATGAATGAAATATTGAACAATTTGTTTTTATCTATAAAATCCTTCAGTATGTTTATGTAACACCGAGTTGCTGAGTTCATGGAGTTTACATCAAAGAGGGAAGAATTATTAAGCCTCCCTTGCTGTCCTTGTGCCGCTGAGTGCTCATCTATGGTAATTTTACCTAGAAGTCAGCATAACAGCCTAACAATTTTAATGATCTCTTGTCCAGTAGAATGCAAAGAGAATTTCACTGGTCTGCAGTATTCCTTTGAATTTTAACGGACATTGATTCAAATAATTATCCATTTTTTTTAATCCTTGAAGCCTGCAATGTCCTCATTTCAGGAGTCTGAAATTTCAAAGTAAATATTTTTCTCCAAACCTCACTTCTCACTGAATGACTACTTCCCATTGAAACCTCAACTTGAATAAAACGGTAACAGAAGTTATACTCTGTCCAGTGTAAGAGCCAATAAAGTGAAAATGATTGCACCTGATGATTATTTCTCATCTCTGTGGAGCAAGCATCAATGATATTAAAATCTGTCGTCCGACAACCAAGCTTTCAGTAACATGTTGCAACAATTTTCATCACATACTTCCATTCATCCACTCACATACAGCTTTTCCTTTTGTGTACCTGTACAACCATTCTACATGGTAGAATATTCCACAGTCCAACTTCTCTCTGGATAAAAGTTTCTCCTGAATTTCTTATTTGATTTGTGAGTAATTATCTTCAGAGTCCCGCGTGTGGAATATCTTCAATGTGTTGACCTTATCAAACACACAAGAGCCTTTCAACTTCCTTTAAAAGCCTAGGTTGACCTTACCAAGCACATCCTTGTTTTAAAAACCTCCATCTAGAAGGTCACTCCTAATGTTGATAATAAGAAATAAGATAACTTATTTGCATGAATCAAGTTTAAAATGATCATTAAGGAAAATGAAGATGAATTATCCAAAGATTACATCATTTTTTCCATATTCTATTTTTAGATTTTTCACCTGCCAACTCAAAATTTCATGAAAATATCTTTAAGAAGTAAAACAACACTTGCTTCTTTGATTCTCTTTTCCTTGCACCATCTCCTCCTTAGATTTTAGCTGGGCTCCATCTTTCTTTGGATTCTATTTTCTTAGGCAGCTTCTGGCCTTTAATATAGTTCAGGATTTTCATTTGCTTCAAAGGAGTTTCATAACTTAAAGATATTCACAACTCTTGTATAAGAATCTGATGGGTGTTTCATCTTCCTAGATGATTTTAGTTTACGCAATTTGTTCTCTGGAATCACCAACTCCCACAGATTCTTTCATTTCAGTGTTGAATTTGCTTTATCTTCTTCCCTGCAATTTTAGCACAAACATTGTGAAACACCTATAAAGCAATTTGCTACTGTGCTTACCCTGCCTCAGCATGTGGAACAAGCAGAACACACATTGGAATTAGAATTTATTGTCAAGAACATGTCACAAAATTTGTTGTTTTGTGGCACCATTACAGGTGCAAAAATTGCTATAAATTACATTTAAAAAAATAAATTAGTGCAAATGAAGAGAGAGTGAGGTAGTGTCTGTGGTTCATTGTCCTTTCAGGAATCTGATGGCAGAGGGGAGATTTTCGGTTTACAAACAGTTCCTCAGGAATGTTCTACCTTGGTAAAGTGAGGTATATCTGTACTTAAAATCATATTTAAGTTATGCAAAACATTATAAGAAACAAGCCAGTTAACTCAAAGATGTTACAACACCAGTGACTTAGATTCTAATCTGGCACTTTTTGTAAGGAGTTTGTATGTTCTCCGTGTGGGTTTTCTCCAGGTGCTCAGATTTCCTCCACCATTCAAAATGTACTGGGGGTGTAGGTCAAAATTGGGTATATTTTGGCAGCACAGGGTCATGGGCTGAAAGGACCTGATACCATGCGAAATGTCTAAATTAAATTAAATAATTTACTTAACTTTACTGCACAAGTCATATTTGATTTGATTTTGGCGATTGTAAATACCAATTAAGTGCAGAGTGAAACACAAAAGTCTGCAGCGCATCTAAGCCCCATCTCAGAAATTAAGTGCAAAAATCTCTGCTCCACCTCAGGAATGCTGCTGAATTCAACAGAACAGGTCAGATGCAAGAGTGTTTGGCTCCAAGCTCACTCAAATTCATATATGGCAGGTAGCTAGTGGTTCTCTATGGTAATTTTACCTAGAAGTCGGCATAACAGCCTAACAATTTTCTTTATTGTCTCCTTGTCACTGGGCCTTGAGAAGTTTAATTTAGAGATACATGAACATAGGTTGCCCAAATGCACCCATGTGACCAATTAATCTACTAACCAAGTGGTTCTCAACATTTTTCTTTGCATTCACATATGACGTTAACTAATCCCTATACTATAGGTGCTCTGTGATGAGTAAGGGATTGCTTAAGGTGGTATGTGGGTGGAAAAAAAGTTTGAAAACCACTGTTTTAATCGTACCTAATTGACTCATTATGTGCATGGTTTCATAACTCCAAAGGAAATGGGCCAACGATAATTTTTCTCAAGCAAAATATTTCAGTAACAATTGGGTCTAGAGAGCAATGATTCTCAACCTTCCCTTCCCACCACATACCACTTTAAGCAATCCCTTACTAATCACAGAGCAACGCTGGCATAGTGATTACTTTAAGTGGTATGTGCGTGAAAAGTAAAAGATTGAGAATCACTGTACTAACCCCATATGTCTTTGGAATGTGGGATGAAACCGGAGTACCTCGATGAAACCCATGTGGTCATGGGGATAATGTACACACTCCTTACAGATAGCAGTGGATTTGAACCAGAGTTACTGCTGGTGCTGTAATGGCATGGTACTAAACGCTACACTAACCATGCCACCCCAAAATAGTCCCACTACTTGTACAATATAACCTATAGAAAGAGGAGAATGGTTAAAGCCAAGATGATGTCAAAAGATCCATAAGAAGAGGAAAAGAAGAATCCTTGTCCATGATCTTATTCTCCTTGGTACAGAGATTGCCACACCCATACCTCCTGCCCATTGAGGATTAATGAAGCTAGTTTTCCAAAGGAGCAGTGACAAAGATCTGCCACTTCTTGTGGAGAGATTTGCATCCACCTCCCTCTGTGGACACCGTGGTTGAACACACAATGCTGGAGAGACTCAGCAGGTCAAACAGTGCCCTTTATATAACAAAGGCAGAGATACATTTGTTTGACCTATTGAGTCTCTCCAGCATTGTGTTTTTCCCTCTAACTACAAGGTGACTTTCATTTTGAACAGGTCCTTCCTTTGTACAAATCATTAAGCCAATCTAATTAATCTCATCCGCCTACATATTGTCAGTATCCTTCTATTCAATGGCCAGAGGGAACAGATTTATAGCAATTGCAATGAGAACCAGAGATGGTATGAAGAAAATCTCTTTGTACACGACCAATAGTTGGGTATGGAATTCACCAATGATAAATTTAACAAAAAGGCTTATGCAGAGGTGTTGACTAATAAGGTAATTATTTACTCTGATAAGGAATTTTTTTTTAATCTCTTTGTAAAACACTTTTGTTTTTTGGTAGTGGGTTTAGATTTTTTAAATAAAAAATTACAATAAAACAATTTGTTTAACTGAGAATGCGGGGTACCTTGGATGAAATGGGGCGATCTAAGTGTAATTTTTAAAATTTTTTAATATGTATGCTTATGTACTCAATATTTTTCAGTTTGAAATTTAAATTTTAATAAAAATATTGAAAAACAAAAGAAAAAAGGCTAATCTAACTGAAATTATGAGATACAGTAATAGAGGGTATAAATGGGTATAACTCAGAATCAAAATTTATTGTCATGAACAAGTCATGAAATTCAGTGTTTTATGGCAGCGTCACAGTGCAAACGTTCATATTATAACCATTTTACAACATTACCATAAAAAATAAAATAGTGCACGAAAAGTAAGGCAGTGTCTTTGGTTCATTGGTTATTCAGGAATCTGATGGCAGAAGGCAAGAAGCTGTCCTTGTGCCGCTGAGTGCTCATCTTTAGGCTCCTTTACCTTTTCCCCAATGCTATGGCCTGGGTGGTGAGAGTCTTTGAGAATAGAGGCTGCTTTTTTAAGACACAGCCTCATGTAGATGTCTTCGATGGATTGAAGTCTGGTGCCTGTGATGTCGCAGGCCAAGTAAACAACCCTCTGCAGTTTATTCTTGTCCTGAGAATTGGTGTCTCCTTACCAGGTAGGGATGCAACCAGCCAGAATGCTCACCACGGTACACCTGTATAAGTTTACGAGAGTCTTCAGTGATATACCAAATGAATCTCCTCACAAAGTATAGTTGCTGCGAGCCTTAATTGTGATTGCATCAACGTGGAGACTCCAGGACAGATCCTTAGAGATGTTGACAGCCAGGAATTTGAAGTTCTTGATCCTCTCCACAACTGAGCCCTCGTTGAGGACTGGTTCATGTTCCCCTGGCTTCCACCTGAAGTCCACAATCATCTCCTTGGTTTGGCTGACATTGAGCATCTACCTCCTGAATGCTCCCTCGTTGCTATTTGTGATTCTGCCGACAACTGTTGTGTCATCAACAAACTTGTAAATGTCATTGAATTTGTGCCTGGCTATACTGTCATGAATGCATAGCGAGAAGAGCAGTAGGCTAAGCCAACATCCTTGGGGTGTGCCTGTGTTGATAATCAGTGAGGAGGAGACATTGTTTCCGATTCGTACTGACTGTGGTCTTCTGATGAGAAAGTCAAGGATTCAATTGCAGAGGGGGGTACAGAGGCCTAGAATTTGTAGGTTCTTGACCAGCACTGAGGAAATAATGGTATTGAAGGCCAAGCTGGAGCCGTATGCATGAATTGCTGTTTTCAAGCTGAGTGGAGACCCAGTGATATTGCATCTGCTGCGGAGTGATTGTAACAATAGGCAAATAGGAGTGGGTCCAGATCTTTGCTTAGGTAGGTGTTAATTCTCACCATGACCAGTCTCTCAAAGCATTTCATCAATGTAGAAGTTAGTGGTAATGGAAGGTAGTCATTGAGCCAGCTCACTCTGCTCTTCTTGGGCACCGGGATGATTGATGCCATTTTGAAGTAGGTGGAAATCTCTGACTGCACCAATGAGAGGTTGAAAATTTCTGTGAACACTCTGGCTAGTTGGTTGTTGCAGATTTTCAGTACCCTGCCAGGTACATTGACAGGGCCTGACGCCTTGCGAGGCTTCACCCTCTCGAATGATGTTCTGATCTGACGTCGCCCTCAGAGATGATGTCTCAGGGTCCTCAGCCTTTTCAGGGATTCTAGTAGGGATTGCTTGCTTATTTTTCTCAAAGTGGGTACAGAAGGTGTTCAGCTCATTAGGTAGTCAACCATCACAGTCATCTTATAGTGTTCGCCCTCACTTTGTTGGCTGCAATGGCCTGCACCCCCTGCCATAGCTGTCATATATCTATCTCTTGTCTCTACCTTCTTCCAGAATTGCCACATTGCTTCAGAGATAGCCTTCCACAGGTCGTACTGGATTGGTCTTCAAAAATGTCAATACAAATACTGTATATACTTGTGTAATAGTCGACTTTTGTGGACCAATTGTTAGAATAAAATTCGGGGTCAACCATTACATGCATACTACTTTTGATTGAGGTAGGTACTGCGTCATGAGGAGTTGAGAGTTCCAATGGGCGAGTGGGCAGCCAGGAACAGGTAGTAAGTCTGTGTTCGAGGTATCGGGAGGTCAGATGGGCAAGCGAGTGGCCGGGATCACTAGGTTCAGGAACAGCTGCTACCCCTCCACCATCAGATTCCTCAACAATAAACTCAATCAAGGACTCTTACTTTTGTTCCTCAGCCTGGTGGTGCTGGCTCTGATACTCCTGTATCTCTTACCCAATGGGAGCAACTGAAGGATGCTGTGGATGGGTTGGAAGGAGTCCTAAATGATTTTGCATGCCCTTCTTCAAACAAAAATCCTGGTAGACCATGTCTTTGGTGGGAGGGGGGGGGGGGAGAAAGAGACTCCATTGATCCTCTCTGCCATTCTTATGGTCCTGTGAATTGATCTCCGATCCACTTCTCTGCAGCAACCGTACCACACTGTGATACAACCGGCCAGGATGATCTTGATAGAGCTCCTAAGGTTGACATAATAGTGGCAGATAGCCTTGCCCACTTCTATGTTGTTAAGAAGTGCTGTTGCGCCTTCCTGACAAGTAAGGATCTGTTGATTGTCCATAATATTCACTATTTAAGTAAACTCCAAGGAAGGAAGGTGCTGACCTTACACTTTTTTTAACTAAACCTTTCCTTTGTTACATTATAATCTATACTTTTGCCTATTTTGCAGTATCTGCTGTATTCTAGGACAGACCGACTTGCTTGGATAGCACACATAACAAAGTTTTTCCATTGTATCTCAGTACACATGAAGATAAGTAAGGGAATTCAATTCAATTCAGATTTCAGATTTATTGTCAGAGTATATACATGACATCACATAGAACCCAGAGATTCTTTTTCCCTGTGGTGTAGCAGAACTAGCACTAATTGGTAGTGCAAAAAAAATGAACACAGCATATATATGTAAACAAACAAAGAACTGTCAACAGATAATGAATGTAAACAGACTAGCTGTGAAATACAGAAAAATTTAAAAAGGACAATAAAGTGCACAAGTAAGAGTCCTTAAATGAGCCCCTGAATGAGTGTTTTGAGGAGTCAGATAGTGGACGAGAGGCAGCAGTTCTTGAAGCTGGTAGTGCGAGTCTTGTGGCACCTACGCCTCTTTCCTGATGGCAACAGTGAGAACAAAACGTGTGCTGGGTGGTTTGGATCCTTTATCATTGTTACTGCTCTCCGACAATAGCGTTCCCTGTAGACGTTCAAGATAGCGTTGAGGGTTTTGCCTGTGATATCCTGGGCTGTGTCCACTACCTTTTGAAGGGCTTTACGCTCAGGGATATTGGTGTCCCCATACCAGACCATGATGCAACTGGTCAGCACACTTTCCACCACACATCTGTAGAAATTTGCCAAGGTTTCTGGTGTCATACCAAACCTCTGGAAACTCCTGAAGAAGTCGAGGCACTGACATGCTTTCTTCATTATGTTATTAGTGTGTTGAGTCCAGGAAAGATCCTCCAAAATAGTGACTCTCAAAACTTAAATTTGCTCTCCTTCTCCACTTCTGATCCCCAAATGATATATACCTCTGATTTTTCCTTTCTGAAGTCAAAAATTAGCTCCTTAGTTTTGGTGACATTGAGTGCAAGATTGTTATCAGTGCACCATTCACCCAAGGTTTCAATCTCCCTCCTGTACACTGATTCATCCCCTTCCTTCATACAACCCATTACCATTGTATCGTCAGCAAATTTATAGATGTTGTTATTGTTGTACAGTCGTAGGTGTAAAGTGAGTAAAGCAGGCCTTAGATGGACATGGACGGCAGGACAGGAGAGAAAAAGCTGGAATTGATCGGTGAGGGTGTTAGCTCTGTGCATGCAGAGCTGGAGGAAAGGAGGCAGAGGGAAAGGGAAACAGAGTGAGAGAGCGAGTGAGCTACAGGGAAGGAGACACAAGGATAGGGAAGGAGAGAGATGGGGCGGAGGGTGGAAATGGAGGCCTACAGAAACCAGAGAATTAGTTGCTAATGCCAAGAAGGAATATGTGGTGTTGTTCCCCCAATTCACTGACTTCAGCAGTGCATGAGACCATGAACAGACATGACGGCATGGGAATGAGGCGGGGAATTGAAATGGGTTGTTACTAGGAGATCCCCACTTTTGCAGCTGACATAACAAAAGTGCTTAATGAAGAGATCTCCCAGTCTGCATCCAGTCTCCTTTGGCATATTCAATTTCAGCCACCTAATTAAAAGTGGATTTGACTTTGTCACAGTGTGTTGTCTCCAGAATTTGAGCAGTTCTTTGTCAGATGTACTAAACACTTTCTAATCCTGTAATAGCCTCTTGTAATCATTTACTGAATATGAACTTTTATATATCTTCAGAATTCATGAATTCTCTGCCAGAATTTTGGAAGGCAATTGAAAGAACATTGCGAAAATAAAAAGCATTCAAATACATCAGCAAGAATACTGAAACTTTCCTATATCTGCACAATATCTTATTTATGTAACCAAGAAAATTCAGAGGACATCTTCTCAGAATTAGAATTTATTGTCATGAACATGACATGAGATTTGTTGTTTTGCAGCAGCATCAAAGGGCGAATATTGTTATAAAATTACATTTTAAAATAAATAAATGAGGGAGAAAGTCAGATAGTGTCTGTGTTTCATTTTCTGATGGCAGAGAAGAAGCAGTCTTTGTATTAATTAGTCTTCAAGCTCCTGTACCTCATTCCCGATGGTAGCAATGTGAAGGCAAGGGTCCTTGAGAATAGAGGCTGCTTTCTTAAGACACTTTCTCTTGTAGATGGCCTCAAAGGAGAGGACACTGATGCCTGTGATGGCACTGGCCAAGTTCACAACTCTGTAGACGTTTTTCTTAGTTTGTGCATTGGCACCTCCATACAGGCATTGATGCATCCAGCTAGAATGCTCTCCACAGTATACCTGTAGAATTTTGCAAGATATCATACTCTTGTGTTCCAATTCTACTGGATATTTTGATTAGAAAATAGTAGAGTTTTTGGTGACATATCAAATCTCCTCAAACTCCTCACGAAGAAATAGCTGCTGGTAAGCTTTCTTTGTGATTGCATGGACATGTTGGCTCCAGGACAGATCCTCAGAGATGTTGACACCCAGGAACCTAAAGTTCTTAACCCTTTCTTTTCCACTGCTGAGCACTCAATGAGGACTGGTTCATGTTCTGCTTTCCCCTTCCCAAAGTCCACAACCAACTCTTTGTTTTTGCTGCCGATGAATTCAAGGTTGCTGTTGAGGCACCACTCAACTAACTGATATATCTCTCTCCTGTACACTTCCTAAATGCTGGTGGTGTCATCATTAAATTTGAAGACAGCATTTCCACCAAGCCTCTGTAGAAATTTGCTATGGTTTCCGATATCATACCAAATCTCTGCAAATTTCTGAGGAAATAGAGGCACTGATGTGCTTTCTTCACGATTCCATTAGTACGTTGGGTCCATGAATACCTTGTTAAGTTGGTCAGCAAAAATCTTTAACATTTGGCCAGGTACACCATCCGGGCTGGATGCTTTCCTCAGTTTCACTCTCCTGAAGGCAGCATGCATGCCATCCTCAGATATGGACAGGATGGGATCATCAGGGGATATGGGGGTATGGAGGGGTAGTTCTTCACTGTTACTGTCAGTCATAGAAGGGAGAGAAGCTTTGCCACTAGTCACAGATCTCCAGTCTGAGAAGCAATCATCTATCACTACTCTCTGGCTTCTCCTGTGCAGCCATTGTCAAATTCAGTTTACTACTTCACTATGAATACTGAGAGACTGAACCCTACTGACTAAC
This sequence comes from Narcine bancroftii, assembly GCF_036971445.1. Classification (NCBI taxonomy): domain Eukaryota; kingdom Metazoa; phylum Chordata; class Chondrichthyes; order Torpediniformes; family Narcinidae; genus Narcine; species Narcine bancroftii. The sequence goes on along the minus strand of NC_091473.1, from coordinate 47,718,417 downwards.
ATCCTACATGGGACCTTGTCAAAGACCTTAAAGTCCATGTAGACAACATCCACAGTCTTTTCTTCTTCAACTTTCTTGGTAACCTCATCGAAAAAATCTATAAAATTGGTTAAACATGACCTATCTTGCACAAAGCCATGTTGACTATCTCTAATCTGTCCCTGCCTATCCAACAAATTATATATCTGATCTCTTAGAACATATTCTAATAACTTACCTACTACTGACATCAGGCTCACTGGTCGATAATTTCCAGGATGAATGTTAGAGTATTTTTTAAACAACAGAACAACATGAGCTATCCTACAATCCTCCGGCACCACACCTGTGGCTGAGCACATTTTAAATATTTCTCCCAGTCTTGCAATTTGTACACTAGCCTCCCTTAAAGGTTGAGGGAATATCTTGTCAGGCCTTGGGGATTTATCCACCCTTATTTGCTTTAATACAGCAAACATATCCTCCTCTTTAATCTGTATAGGTTCCATAACCTCACTACTTGTTTTCCTTACTTCCCATGACTCTGTGCCAGTGTCCTGTGTGAATACTGATGGAAAAAAAACATTTAAGATCTCCACCATCTCTTTTGGCTCCATACATAGCCGACCACTTTGATCTTCGAAGGGACAAATTTTGTCCCTTACTATCTGTTTGCTCTTAATATACCTGGAGAATCCCTTAGGATTTTACCTCACATTGTCCACCAAAGCAACCTCGTCTTCTTTTAGCCTCTTGATTTCTTTCTTGAGGTTTTTCCTTGCACTTTTTTTAAATACTCCTCAAATACCTAATTTGCTCTGTATTGCCTATACTTTCTATACACCTCTCCCTTCTTCTGAACTAGATCTCTGAACTAAGAGTTGGTAAAAATATTGTCCTAGAGAAGGTGGTAAGACTGAAAGAGGATAAATCTTAAAACCTAATTATCTCTATATTCCAGACTTTTGAAAGACATACCGGTGGAGATCATGAATGGATTAATCATAAACTTGCACAATTCTACAGGTTCTGGAATTGTTACTGTGAGTGAGAAAGTTGCAATGTGCCCACTATTTACCAACAGAAAGAAGGAACAGCTGATCTATTAACCCATAATCTACAGGAAGAAAACTGCTGGAATCTATAATTAAATTAACAAGATACTTGGAAAAGAATGATCAGACAGAGCAGTAAGATCACCAGCTCTGATTGCCACACTTTGAAACTCACCACATTCCCTTTCAGTGGACTGTGCAAGAACCAGTAACTGAGGCAAGATTAAGTGTACAATATGTTACTGATGAATGATAAACCAAGGAAATTGAGTTAATTGCCAGCATTATGTATTTAGGTAATACATGTATTTTCACTGCGCAACATGTTTTACAGCCATCAGCTGAAGTATTATTTTCATTGTACTGCTTCCGCAGAATATTGTGTGAAAAAATTCACTAACAGGACGAGTGACTCAAAACCTGTACAAAACTAAAACTTGCTAGACATCATGGAAAAGCACAAGAATTTCTGATGCTGGTATCTGGAACAAATGACCAGAAGGTGGAGGGAGTCAACAGGATATGCAACAACTATGGAGAGAAATGGTCAAAAGAAAAGGTGCTCCAAAGAAGTTCATGGTCACAATGATCTTAGTATTCACTGACAAAGTAGCTCTTGTCCTGCTCTGAAATTAGTGATTAAAGAAGGTCACATCCATCATAAGGATGTATAAACACCTCACTCTTCGTCATTCAGATTTGTGTGCAGAGGTGCTTTCTTAAAGTAAAGCTTACTACTGAGAGAACTATTCCTCTTCTTCTTCCCTCATTGACCAACCTATCGCCCTCTGATCATCCTCTCAGCCATATTATAACTGCAGTGTGATTTTTAGATAGAGGCCAAGTGCATCAAAAGTGCAAGTGTTTCAAGTTTAGGCTGTTGAGATGGGGTAATAGTGGTGCCTGTTAATGGTTCTCGCAGCTGTTGAGCTTCGAAAGATGTTAGTCCTACACTCATCCAAGCAATGGGAGAGTAATGATTTGAATCTTGCAGATGTGGAAAGGTTTGGTGTTAAAAATAGTCAAGAGTTAACAGTGCAGTCAAATAAGCAGGAAACTCCTCAGTATTTAGACAACCTTGACAGAGCAACAGAGGAAAATCAACATTGTGTACATTCTATTCTTTTACTTGAAATGTGAAATTCCATTTTCACAAAAAATAAATGTGCACTTTCTGATGGCACAAAGAGCTGCTATGCATTTACTCCATCAAGACATCATGAACCATTTTAGATACCACCAAAATTAATTTCGCTCTGACAGCCAAATATAAACAACAGATATAGTTTGTTTGGACTGTAATACATGTTCAAATTCTGTTATTTAGAAGTTATCAATTCATCCCTTCCAGCCAAATACAGAGGAATCAACCAGTTTCATATTACTCGAGTCTATCCTATTATAGTGAATGATCCTTATTAATCCCCCTTCAGCCAGAGGCTAAAAATGATGCTTTTATATTGTAATGTTTGAAAGGTTGCAGAAAGCTAGATCTTCTATTCCCATTGAATTTAAACCCAATATAAGGCACAGAGTTTTGGGTATTTTACTGCAAATCCATTTTCTAAATTCTCATTTACAGCTGGTGCTATCTATATAAGAGCAGATTCTAATATATTTCCACATGCTTCCTAGTTTGGTAATCTCTGTCCACTCTACACATTAACAAACTGAATAGCTTTGCTATAGTACAAAATTCCTGGGGCACAGATCACAACAAAGAGGTTTCACAAAGAAAACCATAATAATCAAAAGTTTGCCTAGAAGAACTAGGAGCAAGAGTAGGCCATCCGGCCTGTCAAGCCTACTCTGCCATTCAATAAGATAATGACTGATCCAATTATAGGCTTATCTCCACCTACATGTCATTTCCCCATATTCCTTAATTCCTTATTTTGTAAAAATCTTTTCAACCTGGTCTTAAATATAGTTACTGAGGCAGCCTCCACTGGTTCAGTGAGTGGGCAGTGACTTCACCACCCTCTGTGAAAAGCAGTTCCTCCTCATCTCCATCCACAATATATACTACCCTGGATCTTGAGGTTATGTCCCCTACTTCTAGTCTCCACCACAAAAAGGAACAATTTACCTCCCTCTCTCTTCAGATTTCAGATTTATTGTCAGAGTACATATGCGACATCACATACAACCCCAAGATTCTTTTTCCTGTGGGCAAATTACCGCTTATTGGTAGTGCAAACAAAAACTGTACACAATGTACACATGTAAACAAATAAAGAACTGTAATGCAAACTGACTGCAATACAGAGAGAGTTTAAAAATCAATAAAGTACAAAGGAAAGAGACTTTAAAATCAGGGTTGGCGCCAGAACAAGTCTTAGCAGATGGCATTAGGGTAACTGGGGGTGGGGGCATACACCTATGCTGGAAAAATTGCTCAGTGGGTAGGGGGGGGGTCATGCCTACCTGCCTCCGTGCACCACCACCATCACCCTCTGGCGTTTCAGAGAAGCACACGTGATTTCAGAAACCATGTGACTATTTTTCGTGATACCCCCCTCTAATGACTTCATCCACAACCCTAGTGACACGAGTTTCTGCACTTGTACCTGCAGCTTAAAGACCTATTACTTCGGGTTCTGGAGAAAGGGCTGAAGGTCAATGATTCTCAGGATCTGATGACCCAGGATTTTGAAATAGGTATTCATGGAGTTAGAGGATAAAATGTTTGTCATATTCCAATGTACCATTTTTTTTCTGGAATAGTTCCTACATATTGAAGACTAAATGCATTCCCACTGGCTTTAAAAAAAAACTTTCAGTTTTATACACTTGGGTTTGGGATCACAGAGGAAACAGAAAGAAGATTATTAAAGTCTGGGCAGTGATCTAAAAATGTCTTTGTTCTTGTAAGTAATTGTCTGCTGCTGAAGATCCAGCTGCGCTGGATGGGTCACGTCTCCAGAATGGAGGACCATCGCCTTCCCAAGATCGTGTTATATGGCGAGCTCTCCACTGGCCACCGTGACAGAGGTGCACCAAAGAAAAGGTACAAGGACTGCCTAAAGAAATCTCTTGGTGCCTGCCACATTGACCACCGCCAGTGGGCTGATATCGCCTCAAACCGTGCATCTTGGCGCCTCACAGTTTGGCGGGCAGCAACCTCCTTTGAAGAAGACCGCAGAGCCTACCTCACTGACAAAAGGCAAAGGAGGAAAAACCCAACACCCATCCCCAACCAACCAATTTTCCCCTGCAACCGCTGCAATCGTGTCTGCCTGTCCCGCATCGGACTTGTCAGCCACAAACGAGTCTGCAGCTGACGTGGACTTTTTACCCCCTCCATAAATCTTCGTCCGCGAAGCCAAGCCAAAGAAAGAATTGTCTTAAACTCCTTCTCAAGACTATTATTTAGGACTGCAAACTGTTCAAAGCAAGAGAGATTATACCTTGTGTAAGGCAGCTAACACTGCAACCACTGTACTAAGAAATACAGACTCAATTAATGGTTAGAAAATTTTGAATTTTTTTGGTTGCAGGCAGTATCGTTTTGTTCAGCAGTCCTAAGTTACCGGTCCTGTCAATTTGGCTGGATTTCTGGTTGAATCCTTAATGCTAATGACATGAGAATCTGTTATTAAAGATTGCCCAATTCACAGAAATGAAATAAAGGCTGCTTTTTATCAGTGTTACTTTCAATATTTTGGATTTCTGCACTTGGGCCTACACCTTAAAGATCTACAACTTTGGGCACCATGGTTGGGAATAAAGCTATTTTCCAAAGCAACCATTTTATGCTTCACATGTATACAAAAGGAAAACGGTTCAAAGTTCTGTATCCATAAAATTTCATCATTGTTACATTAATTTATATTTACACCATTACCAGTACCACTCACTGGCATCATCTAACCACACACAAGCTGCTGATGGCAAGATGTTGCCAACCCAATTGCAATTTAAAAACACGTTGCAAAGTCTCTCTCTTCCACACACACACCGACTGCACTGTGTGTTTCATTAGAATTTCATTTGAAATAGATTATTTTCTCCACTCATAATGAATAAATGCAGACAGACCCTCAAAAATCATTCCACATTTTGCAAATCATGAAAGCCAAGGCTGGCATCATTAAAGTGAATTAAACGCATGACTTAGCTTTAGAAGAGTTTGTTGTGTATGTTTCTTTAACAATCGATTTGCAACGAAGAAACTTTCTTCAGTTTTAAATCTGGCGCACACACTGCTTGCAATCTCGACACAACTTCTGGCATGACATCATGTGCGCATTCCACGCATTACAACGTAACTTCCTTTTTGACATCATGAGCATATGTAATTTTCTTTTACTTTTTGTTTTATTTCATTAAATATAATTTAATTTAAAAAGTTTTCACAAAGCTTGGCCTGCAAGGGTAGGTGCGTGGATGGGAGGTGGTCACAGATCTCATTTGGGGGAAATGCCCCCACCCCACCCTCCCTTGGTGCCACACTACCTTAAATGAGTCCTTGATTGATTTTATTGTTGAGGAGTCTGATGGTGGAGGGGTAGCAACTGCTCCTGAACCTGGTGGTGCGAGTTCTGTGGCGCCTAGGCCTCTTTCCTGATGGCAACAGCATGTGCTGGGTTGTGTGGATTGTTGATGATTATTGCTGTTCTCTGACGACAGCATTTCCTGTAGGTGTTCTCAACAGTGGGGACGGTTTTGCCTGTGATATCCTGGGCTGTGTCCACTATCTTTTGGAGGGCTTCACACTCAGGGGTATTGGTGTACCCATGATGCAGCTGGTCAGCACACTTTCCTCCACACATTAGTAGAAATTTGCCAGGGTTTCTGGTGTCATACAAACTTCTACAAACTCCTAAGGAAGTCGAGGCGCTGACGTGCTTTCTTCATTTTACCCTTGGTGTGTTGGAACCAGGAAAGATCCTTCAAGATGGTGACTCCCAAGAACTTAGATTGGATTATGCAGTCTACCTCTGATTCCTCAATGATCACTGGATTGTACACATCTGGCTTTTCCGGAAATCAACAATCAGCTCCTTGGTTCTGGTGACATTGAGTGCAAGGTTATTGTTGGTCCACTATTCAGCTAAGTTTCAGTCTCTCTCCTGTATGCTGTCTCACAATCCACTATTCTGGTATTGTCGGCAATTTTTAGATGGTGTAATTGTCATATCAAGCCACATCTTATTAATGCCTTTCATAATTTTATATGTTTCTATAAGATCCCCCTTCATTCTTCTAAATTTCAGCAAGTACAGCCCGAGATGACACAATCTCTCCTCATAGGCTAACCCACTCATCTCTGGAATCAATCTGGTGAACGTCCTCTGGACTGCCTTCAAAGCCTGTATATTCTTCCTCAAGTCAGGAGACCAGAATTTTACGCAGTACTCCAGATGCGGCCTCACCAGTACCTTGTACAATTTCAGCATAACCTTGCTTCTTCTAAATTCAATCCCTCTAGCAATGAAGGCAAACATTCCATTTGCCTTCTTGATAGCCTGCTGCACCTGCAAACCAATCTTTTATGATTCATGCACAAACACTCCAAAGTCCTTCTGCATGGCAGCATGCCTCAATCGCTTTCCATTTAAATAATAATCTGATCTTCCATTTTTAATTCCAAAGTGGATTCCAACATTGTACTGCATCTGCCAGACCCTTGACAACTCACTTAACCTATCTATATCTCTCTGCCGATTCTCTATTTGCTTCTCCACTCAATTTAGTGTATCAGCAAACTTAGATAAACTATACTCTGTCCCCCTTCCATAGCATTAATAAGCAGCAAAGTTTATGTATTTTTGTTTACATATGAAGGGAACAAAATGAGGACCCAAGATTAAATATAGAAACAACTCTCAAGAACAGATTAGGAATATTGGACAGAAATAATTGTTTGGTCAGATACATGAATTCTGCCCCAAGAAGATCAAGGTGGCGGTTAGTGTAGCGGTTAGCACAACACTGTTATAGCATCAGCAACCTGTGTTTGAATCAGGAGCTGTCCATGGGTATTGAGTGTAAATGGGCAGCATGGGCTCATGGGGTGAAAAGGCCTGTATGTCTAAAAAATTTAAAAATGAAAATTCTACTTATTCCAACACCCCCAGACTGAAACAAACACAAGTTCTGGTCCTCTCCAACTGCTTGTTGGCACTCCTTCAATTCATCCTCTTTGACCCATCTTCCATCTCCACCTACCCTCATGCGCAAATTGTTGGTCATCTCAGGGAATTGTGAAAAGTACCAGTAGTTCTGCCATTGCCAATAGAATTTTAAGCATTGAACACAACACAGATGTGACATTAAGAAGAAAGTTTCAACCTACACACCCTTTTCAGCTTCACAATCTTCATTGCTCTCCCTACTCTGTTCCCTTCCCTTTCTGACGCCTCATTCCCTTCCCTTCCCTCTCCTCTCCTCCCATCCCCTGGCTTCCATATCGTTCTCCAGCTGTCACTCGAATGTGTTCGACACAGGGTGAGGTGGAAAAGAACGGTACGTTTTATTGAACGAGAGCATTGACGTTGACCTCACCAACATGGCGGCGGAACGACCGTTCCAAATGACGTCATACGTCAGGGTGTGTTTCCGTGACGCAAAGATCGCGCGCTTTGCTGGAAGAACCACAAAGCCGTGGCGTGCTGGGTTAAATGGGATGGGTCCTTAGCTGGACGCTGTGAGTATGTGTGGGGTTGGAGGGCAGTGCCCAGTATGATTAACAGCTTAAAATTGGTTGAGGGAAATTATCAGATTTTAATAGTTCCTGTTTGGTAAGGACTAGCAAAAGATTGAAAGGCTGAAGAATAAGATACATTGTCGTGGCGGCCTGAGAGAGAAACTCTTGGGTCATGCATCTATTCTGTGTTTAGTGCAAGAAAACTACTGGAGATTTATTTTCTTAACTTTACTCCTTACTTAATTTTTGTTAAGAATAATGATTGGGGAACATGTGGACTTGTTTGGCCGAGCAACTGCTCACCTGTTTTTTTTCCCCTGATATTTTTTGGTAATATTTGCCATTACTTGAAAATTTGAGTTGTTTGGTTCAGTGGAGATACGTAGTCTTGACTACTTGGGGATGGTAAAGAGGGTACAACTCTCTCATAATACTATCTCAAATTCCAAAGCACTCTGGGATAATTATTTGAGACATTTAAATGATGAAAAGTTGGGGTGGTGGGGACACTCAACTAGCCAGACAGCATGTATGAGTAGAAATGCTCAGTCAATGTTTTTGGGCAGGACCCTTGATCAGTATTCAAATATATAGAATCACTGAACACTACAGCACAGATTTAGACCCTTGGGACCTTCTAGTTTGTGGTGAACATTTTCACCTAATCCCATTAACCTGCACCCAGACCATTCCCCTCCTATTTATGTTCCTGTCTATATTTAAAAAAAATTGTCATAATTAAGCTTGTATTTGCGACAGAGTCACAAATGTCCAAATCCTGGAGAAGAATGGAATTACGGACCTCTATTCAATCATCCACGCTCACCGCCTGCGGTGGGCTGGCAACATTGTCCAAATGGAGGTCGGCCGATTACCCAAAGATGTCCTTTATGGTGGATGCTCCCTGCCCACATCTTTGCTACAGACTTAATCAAGTGTGATCTCCAGTCATTCCATGTCAACCCTACTGACTGAGAGGGCCTCGCAAAAAATCGCACTGCATGGTGTTCTGCAATTCGCAGTGGCACATCACAATGTGCCCACAACTACAAAAAGTTCTGTGCCCACAACTACAAAAAGTTCTGAGGACAGAAGAGCTACAGGGTACTGTGTTAATCTTCGCTTGTGAAAGGATGGGCCATGATGATAATGATGATGTTTACCAATTCAGCTGACAGCTCATTTCACACTCACCACTCTGATGCTCTCCCTAATGTTCCCTTTCAACTTTTCCCCTTTACCCTCGAACCATGTCCTTTAGTTTTGATCTCTCCTAACTTCTGTGGGGAAAAAAACATGCTTGCATTCATTCTCTCTATTCCATCATAATTTTGTATACCTCTCTCAAATCTCCCTTGGTTCATCTATGCTCCAGGGAATATCTGAACCTGAATTGTTGACTGATCATTTCTACCCATGAATGCTGTCTGACTTGTTGAGTCCCTCCAGCTTCTTGTAGTTTATTGATGCGAGCATCTGCAGTTTTTAATTTTCTCTAGAAGTTTCAATTGTTCACATCGTGCATCAGCATTGAATTATTTTGTATTGTGAATAGTACTGTTGAACCATTTCTGAAATATTAGTTTCATTCTGAGTTGGTTTTGACTTGATATTGATTTTTCATGTTTCATCTCGTCTCTGCCAATGTCTATGTGGCGGCTTGTCCTGACCTACTGGGTCACAGCAATGAATGGGTTTAAGTGAGGGGATTCGTGTTTCTAATTTGAACACTGCCAAGAAGAGAGCAACAAGCTTATAGTGTCTATGATGTCCCAGTTGAAAGACCAGATGACAGACTGATGCTTGACTCATTTGTGTAGTGCTGTTTTATATGCAGGTGCAAACGGCTGCCGGCTGCCTGGTTACGGGGCTTTTTTTAAATTCTTGCGCCTTTTCCGGAGACATTCTTCATGTGATGTTCAACTGGCTTTACACTTGTCTTGACTTCCCTCAGGATTATTTTGGAGTCTCCCAGATACTGAAGGTTCAGACTGCAAGTAAAAGTTTGAGAGAAATTGCAAGTTCTTTTAAAAATGTATTTTATATTTGTTTTTACCTGTTCGTGTAAAGAGTTTGGAGTTTGGAGTTCAATTGTTATAATTGTACAGGGGGTTGATCAGGCCACACCTGAAGTACTCTGCAGAGTTTTGGTGCCCTTAAGAAAGGTCAGCCCAAAAGGGATTCACTAGTCTCTCTTCTGGGATGTAAAATGGTTGTGTTTGTATTTCTTGGAGGTTTAGAAAAATTGAAAAGAGATTGTTCTGAAACAAATGGTTATATGGTAAATGTTCTGTGGGGATGTGTCAGAATAGACCTGGAGATGATTTCATAAATCTTAAAGAAGGGGATATAGTTTCAAGATGAGGGGCTGGGGAGTTAAAACTGAAATTTGTCAAAGTATCTTCCTACGGAGTGCACAGAATTCATTTCCTACCTCAGTGTAATGGAGGATAGTTCATTAAAAATATATGTACTTTAAAATATATCTAAAAGATTGGATAATTAATGGCTGTGAGTGTCTGGCACAAGGGAGAGGTTAAAGCCTGGGGCAGGCTGGATGGTGGGGGAGGCCTGAGGGGCCAGATGGCTTATTCCTGCTCCAATGATGTACTGAGAGGGATTGGCAAGTGTAGGTGCCAACAAACTCTAGAGATCAGAGTCACAGGATGTATGGTTGGTCATTTAGGAATAGATGAGAAATCGGGGGTAATTGCATCTGTATTTCTGTTCATCAGCAAACAATGAATGTTTGGTAGTTGTGTTTCTGCAGTCTAAAATTTAAACTTACTCTTACAACTGCCAAGAATTTCCCAACTGCATAACCCTCCATTTTTCTCAGTTCTATGCACCTATCTAATAGTTTCTTAAAAGATTCTATTGTACCTGCCTCCACCATTGTTGCAAGCAGTGCACCCACCATTCTCTGTGTGATAAACCTATCCCTTGCATCTGCCTGCACTTACTCCCAAGCACCTTAAAATGATACCCCCTTGTATTAACCATTTCACCTCTGGGGGTGGGGGAAATCTCAGGCCATCGAACTGATCATTGCTTCTCATCACCTTATACACATCTATTTGGTCATCCTTCATCTTCTGTCATTCCAAGGAGAAAAGACCAAGATCACTGGACCTGTCCTTATAAGGCATGCTCTCCAATCCAGGCAACATTTTATGGCATATACATTCTTCCTGTAGTGAGGTGATCAGACTGAGTACAATATTCTAAGTGGGGACTAACTAATGTCTTGTATAGTTTCAATATTACTTCACAGTTGATCAGATACTCTTTATTGTCATGTAATAAAACAAATGTAATGTTACACAAATTGTCTTTAGTCTGTCATAAGGAATACAAAGATTTGCCATTAGAATTGCCAGGTGCCCTTAATGTTTCTGGGCACAGATGGTATGCTTTCCAAAAAACTGAAGGATAAATTAAGAAAGGCATTAACTATGAACCCAATGCTCCAAACACCTCTTTATCAAAACTTTCAGGCACTAGGATAATTGGAGATGTGATCTATTTGGATTTTAGTAAGGCTTTTGATAAGGTTCCGCATGGAAAGTTAATAAGGAAGGTTCATTCACTAGGAATTAGGAGAGAGATTGTGACATGGGTTCAGAGGTGGCTGGGAGATAGACAGCAGAGAGCCATGGTGGACAAATGTATGTCAGGTTGGAAGCCTGTGACAAGCTGGGTGCCTCAGGGATCAGTGCTGGGTCCCTTGTTGTTTATCATTTATATTAATGATTTAGAGGAGGGTGTGGTTAACTGGGTAAGCAAATATGCAGATGATATGAAAATAGGGGGAGTGGTGGATAGATAGTGAGGTAGATTTTCTTGGGTTACAGAGGGATTTGGTTTTTGGAAGAGTGGGCTGAAAGATGGCAGATGGAATTCAATGTAGACAAGTGTGAAGTGTTGCATTTCGGTAAAAATAACCAGAATAGGACATTTACAGTTAAGGGGAGGGCACTGAGGCACGCAGAGGAGCTGGGGGTTATGGTACAGTGTTCACTGAAGGTGGATTCCCATGTAGCCTTCATAAATCATAGAGTATAGGAGCTGGGAGGTGATGCTGCGACTGTTTAAGGCATTGGTGAGGCCAGGTTTGGAGTACTGTCCTCAGTTCTGGTCTCCAAATTATTAGAAAGGATATAGATAAGGTGGAGAGGGTGCAGAGAAGGTTTACAGCATCTGGATTACAGGGAGAGATTAAGGAGACTGGGACTTTATTCATTGGAACGTAGATGACTGAGAGGGGACTTGATAGAGGTATTTAAAATTATGAAAGGAATAGATAGACTCGACATAAACAGACTCTTTCCCCTGAGGGCAGGGGAGATTGGAACAAGAGGCCATGAGTTAAGGGTAAGGGGGCAACACTTTAGGAGAAATATTAGAGGTAGCTTTTTCACTCAGCAAGTGGTAGCAGAATGGAATTAACTTCTGAATGAGATAGTTGCATTAGGGTTCCTTCTGTCATTTAAGAGAAGGTTGGATGAGTACGTGGAGGTGAGGGTGTTGGAGGGTTATTGGCGGTGAGTTTGAGCTAGTGGAGTTGTTCTAGTGAACCGGTGCAGACTCGAAAGGCCGACATGGCCTGTTTCTGCTCTGTAAATGGTTATATGAGGATTGGGTGGCAAAGTGGATAAGGCCCTGTCCTGGGTATAGATTGGTCATAGTGTTTGAGCTACTGAAAGAAAATAGACACACACACCAAGAGCAGTTCAGTTTATACAAATGTTTATTACAAATTCAAAAGCTGATTTCAAACTACAATATGCTAGCCCTTTCCAATTATACTTATCAACGCCTGGACTGGTCCCAACTGCCAAAGCGAGGCAACGACTGCACACTTGTAGTAGGTTGTCAGGGCGGTGGTAGCAGCTTCTCCACCTCCTCTGACCGGGACATTGGCTGGACTCTAGAAATTCTTCTTCTTGCTGAGAGATGTTGCCACCTCTCGGAGAATCTTCCACTTCAGCAGTGGAACCATGGCTTATGTTACCCAAAAACTGCTTACCCAAGCACCTATTCCCAGCACAGTAAGAAAGATAAGCAAGCAAGCTTTTATCGAATAGCATAATTTTCAGCTTATCACTTTGATTACAATGGTTTATTTTGCATCAAGGCTAGGCCTCTGACAGTCTGTGACCAAAACAAGCAGGAAGATTCAATGTTCTTGGTACACAGACGTCCTTTCATCAGATAACAGAATCTCTGGCCCCTCGGTGGAATTTAGCTTATGTCTGCTGATTCTAAAAAACAAGCAGGTTCTCAGCCTTGTAGAAGCAAAGGCTGCAAAAGTAAAAAACACGGTTTAAATCTTCCATTACAGGCCCAGACATTGAAAAATGGACTTTTGAGGAGTTGTGCCATTTACCCCTTAGAATTATATTCAAAATTTATCTCTCAATATTCCACAAAAGTATGTCAGCTAAAATAAAAACTCTCAAAGGCGAAGTATTCACTTGCTGACAGGATAAATGAATGAAGAGTTTACTGTGATATAAGCAAGTACAATATACAGAGACAGTGAAAATCTTTCTTGCTGAAGCTTCCCAGGTACATAAAATGCAGTAGCAGTGTTGTGTAGTCAACACTTGAGAAAAAAGATAATAAATATAAAATGTAGAGAAAAAAAATTCAAGATTCACAGTTTGCCATAATGTGCTGTTCACTAGTCAGACAGATCCTTGGAATTGTGTTACGAGTTGATTATTTTAGAGGGCTGTTGGAAGAAATTTGGTCTTCAACTTGGAGGTGCTGGACTTCAGGCTTCTGTTCCTTCTGCCTGAAAGTAGCACTGAGAATGTTCCCACATTCCAGTGTTATGGACCCAGAGGACCCCAAAATAGATATTCACCAAGACAAATGGTTACTTAAACAAAATTTGCTTATAATTATCTTTAAATATGAAAACAGGATCAAACTTTAACTTATCACTATTAACTTAACTAACCTTGCTTCACCCCCCTTCTAATTCTCAGCACATGTGTATGTAATGTGTATGTAAGTTCAGAAAGTTCTTTGATTCACAGTCCAATCTCACTTCTCATTCTTCCAAGTTTACTGGCATCAGACAATTCTCATACTGTGCACAGAATTTAACATTTATGAAGTTCACCAGGCTTTAGTGCTTGAAAGGTAAATGGTTTACCGCTCAGGAAGGTTCTTGTTGGATTTCAGAGAGAGATTTGTTGTTCCTGGATACCCACAACTGATCCCTTTTAATCAGCCACATCAGTGTCTTGCTGAAGAAACTTGCCCCATCAGGGTTTTCCAGATGATAACCTCTTTCTTTCAGGTCACTACAGAGTTCCTCTTTGTTTCTCTTATTTCAAGTGAAACATTAGGCACCCAGTCCTCTCCTCTTGCATGAACCACGAAGGCTTTGACCAGGCTGATCTAAGCACTCACAACCTGTCTTCCAAATGGGGTTTTTCCACAAGCTTTCCAGCCTTTTTGACACTCTCTGCCTGCAAAACCACAAGCTGCACTCCCAGACAGTCTGCGGCTCTGAACTACTCCTCCTCTGATCTCATCACCTATTGCTTTATCAAAACAACAATCCATTAGTGAAGTCTCTTGGGCACGCCTCAGAGTTTTTGCAAAGGCCCCCAGGAGCCACCCTGTCTGGGTTGAGCCAGTATTTTAAATGAGATCTGTTTTGAAGTGTTTGTGTGCGACCTACACTAAAAAAAACTTGCCCAAATTTATCTCCCGAAAGCAAACATAACATAATCTGTCACAATGATTAAATTGGGATTATTATAGAATGTTTGAAAGATAAATGTAGAAAAAGGGCTTTTACTTCTGAAGATAAAATAAAATTGAATTAGGAGCAAGAATGAAGTTGTTTGAGCTGATTAGGCTATAGCTCCACATGTTCCATTTGTAGTTTTGTTGTGTTCTGGGAGTGGTCAAACTGCCACAAGATCTTGTTTGCCAACTCCTTGCAACAAAAGTCATCATACAATTTGCCTTTCTAATTGCTTCTGCATCTGCAGTGCGACTGGTTTCCTGAGCAATAACATTTTCAGACCCTTGGGAGACATAATTAGCTTCTCACTATATGAAATCAAGTTCTGCTTTTCTACTTGCAACCAACATGAAAGGGTGGTGGTCAAGCTATGTTGATATTCAAGCCTCCCTGTTATTTAGTAATAGGCGATTTGAACTTTCATCTCAAGTCTGCTCAATAATTTTTGATTTTTTTTAACCCCTATAATCCAGACTTTTGTGTCTGCAATGGCTCGCCATCCATACTCTGACATGGGTAGTTTCAAAACCTTTGTGTGCAAAATTTATCATCACAGTCCTAAGTAGTGGACTCTATCTTGAGGCTCTGCATTCTATTTCCAAACTCGCCCACCAAGAAAGCGAATTGGATTGATGCACCCTCAGGATTTTCTGTCACATACTGATGATCAGTTGCAGCAGTCATTCTCAACAGGGGCCATTCAGCCCTGTACCCTGGGGGCTGCACCCTGGGGGCTGCACCCTGGGGGCTGCACCCTGGGGGCTGCACCCTGGGGGCTGCACCCTGGGGGCTGCACCCTGGGGGCTGCACCCTGGGGGCTGCACCCTGGGGGCTGCACCCTGGGGGCTGCACCCTGGGGGCTGCACCCTGGGGGCTGCACCCTGGGGGCTGCACCCTGGGGGCTGCACCCTGGGGGCTGCACCCTGGGGGCTGCACCCTGGGGGCTGCACCCTGGGGGCTGCACCCTGGGGGCTGCACCCTGGGGGCTGCACCCTGGGGGCTGCACCCTGGGGGCTGCACCCTGGGGGCTGCACCCTGGGGGCTGCACCCTGGGGGCTGCACCCTGGGGGCTGCACCCTGGGGGCTGTACTCTGGGGGTTATGGGCTGAAATCAGAAAATATTTTTTTAAACTTGACTGCTTCACTGGGAAGTGGGGCCATTGAACTCTGAGCAGTCTGAAGGCGGCCATAGCCAAAAAAGTTTGAGAATGGCTGTCCTAAAGAGCCTACATAATACTCAATCTGACAACTTATTAAAAATATTTTATTTATTAGAAAACAAAGTAATAACCATAGTTACAGAATTAAAATTAACAAATTATCAAAAAGCAATTTACATGGTTACATAGAGGAAAAAAAACTATAGAATCCAAAAAAAAATCTACAACCTAACCCCCCCCAACCTTTCCCCTTAACCTAAATCTGACCCCATTCCCCATTTTAAATAAAAAAGGAGAACAACTTCAATCCTTTATTTAGTATTCAATGTGGCGATTCAGCCGCACACAACCAGTTCCAGATTCTCAAATTTAAATAATTCAAATATGGGCTCTAAATCTATAATATTGATCTCTTAAATTATGTTATCTTCTCCATTGGAATGCATGACCTCGTTTCTGAATGCCACTTTTATAAGCTAAGCTCCATTTGATCTTTCCATGAAACAGCTATACATTTCCTTACTACAGCTAAAGCCAATCTCAAAAATGCCATTTGAAATTTATCTTCTTTATGTAATAAAGCCATTTCAGAAAGGTACCCAAAATCTGACAACTTCTTGGCCACTCGTTTAAATTGCTTGTAAACCTTGCAGATTCTTTGTCACATTTTCACTACAAAATCATGTTAAAAGACCTGCTCAGTGAATTGATGGGAAAGGAAGGGAAAATGAATGATCATTCATTGGCATGTTGATGCCTAATTCTTAAATTTGCTTTGGTGCTTTTGGGGAAGTGGAAGTAATGGTGGTGTTGGAGAAAGAGGGGGGACATGATGGATTTGCTATCTTTCCTGAGGGTTTGCAAAAGGCCAGAGCTGGCAAGGTGGAAAAAGATGCAATATCCATTTATGCTTTCTTCATAGTACAGGTACAGTTGAATCTGGATGGCTCCTTTTAAGGAAAAGAATAAAACCAATGAATGAAATTTCTGTTTTGTGCTGGTGTCAAAGCAAAATCTGGTTACTTATGTGGCATAATATTGCTGCACTTTGATATGCTGACTGAAAGTTTCAAGGAATAGTCTTAAAAAAGCAATTAAAATGAAGATAACCCCTGTGGAAAAGATAAAATTTTGATTGTTAAATCAACCCGACAACCCAAAAGGTTTCTAAGGGATTGAAGCACATCTGAAGTGTGGTTGGTGTTGCCACAAAAGAAACGGGCTAATTTGCACACAGCAAGCTGCCACATACTTTAAGTGACAATAACCACATAACCTGTTTTGTGCACATTCCTGAAAGTATAAACATTAACCAAGGCAATGGGGAAAATAATTTTTGAATCCTTTAAACTCTGGTGAAATGCGGTACTGCGGCCATAACCTCACTGGGCTGGGTAGGCTGGTCTGCCTTCTCTACCTGTATCTCCTCCCCATAAGATCCCTAATAAAGGCTGAGAGCCCTAGTCTTCTCTGTCCGCATGAGCTAGCAGCATGTAGAGGCATGCCAAGGTTTTCTGATTAATAAAGCCTTTGACTACTTGCTTTGTGCCAAAATTATTAATCAGAATTTTAATTGCCATGGACAAGGTGATTAGACTGGAGAAGCTGGAAACTGATCCAAAGGAACCAGAGGCCTCTGTCAGGTTCAACATGTGGCTACATTGATTGAAGGCCTGCATGAGGCACCATAAGATCATAGCTGACAGCGATCAATACGACCTGATCTTCACAGCGGTGGACCACTGAGCATACCAAATAATCTGTGACTGGAATGGGTACGAAGAGGTAATGGCCCTACTTTGACAGCAATACTGTGCCCTGATGAACGCTATGTATGCTCACTACCAACTGGGCTCCTGACACCAGGGCCCTGGTGAGTCAGTCAGTGATTTCATAAGGGCCACACGGGAGCTGATGGGCTTCCACTCCCATTACGTAAGGGAGTGACTCCTGCAGAAGGGCATCCGGACCCTTCAGGACGTTGTGCAGATGCCCCAATTGCTGGATATTGCCCAAAAGAAAGTGGAGACCCACTCAGCAAGCCACATAGCCATTATGTGAGGAAAACAGGTGATGCCATCTTGGGATTCGAGGTCCCTGACTCCCACTGCCACCGCTGAGCACGTGAGGAGCACGTGAGGTGCAACTACTGTGGCCAAAGCAGACACCCACGGAAGTACCTGCTCAAACTGCTTGAGGAAAGGGCACTACACCAAGGTATGTCACTCTAAACCCCACTCTAGTAGTGCCACATGCAGACTGTGACCCGTGTCACCATCTTGGCCCAACCCATTTCTGGCATCATTTTCGGTGGCCGAGATCCAAACAGGCACTCAACAAAATGGGGTGACATCACATCTGGCTTCTCTTTTGGACTCCACCGTGTGCTATCCATGGGGGCAGCTATCTTTGCAATCTCCCAGGCGGCCATCATGGCGGCAGCCATCCTAACAAAATAGCAGCATTGACTCGCACAGTGAACCCAGTAACAGCCCCTGGAGGGCGCAAGTGGTGAAGTGGGGAAAAGTACTGGATGGTCATAGATTACACCTAAACCATCAACAGGTGCCTCTTCCCTGCATAGCCGATATGGTGAATGAGATTGCCCAGTTCAGGCTTTCTCCACCAAATCGGCATATCACCAAAATCCAAAGACTAACCATACATAGCATTTGAGGCAAACAGCCATCTCTATCACTTCCTGTAGATCCCCTATGGCTTAAAGAACTGAGTGTTAGTGTTCCAAAGGAAGGTGGATCACATGGTGGATGACAATAAACTAAAAGCTATTTATCCCTATTTGGATAATGTTACCATCTGTGGCCATAACCAGGAGGAACATGATAAGAAGCTGCAGAGGTTCCTGGCCACCACAAAATTCCTCAACCTCAATAGAATAAGAAAAAGTGCGTGTTTATCACTGAGCAACTGGCAATCCTGAGGTAAGTGGTGGAGCATAGTGTCATCGCCCCTGACCCCAAACACATGCTCACTTTCTGGAATTCTGCCCCAGAAATCCAAGGCTTTAAAAAGGTGCCTGGGGCTCTTGTACTACGCCCAATGGATCCCCAACTATGCCGACAAGGCCCAACCCCTGTTGAAAACCACCACCTTTCTCCCATTGGTGGAGGCCCGTAAAGCTTCAGAAAGCATCAAGGATGCGATTGCCAAGGTGGGGATGCACACCATTGATGAATCCAACCCAAGTGGAGAGCAATACCTCTGACTTTGCCATGGCTGCTACGTTGAACCAAGGAGTCAGGCTAGTGGCATTTTTCTCCCTAACCCTCCAAGGCCCCAAACACAGGCACTCTGCCATTGAGAAGGACACACAGACTATAGTGGAGGCTGTGCATCACTGGAGGCACTATTTGGCTGGCAGACCATTTGCCCTGATGATGGACCAGAAAGCTGTTGCTCTTGTGTTCAATAATAAATAGTGGGGTGGGGGGGGGGGGAAATTAAAAATGACAAGATCATGAGGTGGAGAATTGAGCTGTCTACCTATACAAGAGATCTTGTATCGCTGGCAAGCTCAATGACCCACCTGATGCCCTGTCCAGGGGAACCTGCCAGGGTGCATTAAGATCACCTCCAAGCCCTCCATCATAGCCTCTACCACCCCAGAGTCACAAGGCTCTACCATTTTGTGAGGGCCTGTAGCCTTCCCTATGCAGTAGAGGAGGTCAGGGAGCTGACTCGCAATTGCTTGGTATGCGCAGAATGCAAGCTGCGTTTTTACTGACTGGGGAGAGCCCAGCTCATCAAGGCTACTCGCCCCTTCGAACATCTCATTACGGACTTCAAGGGGCTCTTCCTCTCCCGTCTCTGTCTTGGTCCTGATTTTGGTCGCAAAGCTCTGAGCTCTTTCAGTTAAAATCTTGTCCTCAAAATATTCTTCTCCAAATACCTTTGATATCCTTTCTTGAAAAAAAAGAATCACATCTTCTCCTTCTTTACCTTCAGACATTCCCACTATTTTAACATTATTTCTTCTACTCTAATTTTCCAGAATATCAACTTTCTCAAACAGTTTTTTTTATTCATCGAAATCAAACTGGTCGTCGTATCTTCACCACATGTTAGATCTCTCTTCAATACGTTGTACTTCTTCTCAAACATCTTGAATCTTCTTTTCCAACTTATCAACTCTCTGTGAGACATTATTCATCACTTTTAAAGCATTATCCACTTTAACAGTCAAATCTGTTTTCACTTGCTTCAATTCTGCAGACACAATTTAAAATTATTCTCCAAAGTCAAATTAAGTCCATTTATTTTGTCTCAATCTTATTCATTTCTTTCTTAAAAAATCTTTTTCTTGGCTCTAAATTGTTCTTCTTCTGAACTTGACATTTCTTCTTCAGTTTCAAATTCTTCTGAAGCCTCTTCCACTGGAGGTGTCTCTTTCTTGTTCAGATGTCTAAATGCTGGACTGCCTCTTTAAGAGATCTTGTTTTTTTTTTCCAAGTTTTTTTTTCTCCTGTACCATGCACGCCTGACTTCTCGTTGCATTCACAATGCCATTTTAATTTTTCCTCCGGTGCCATCTTTACAGAATGCTACCAAGAAGGCTCTGGAGGTAGGTTCCTCACCAGGGTCCTCACCGGCGGATCCGGAGAGGACTTCAGCAGCCTGCTTCGTCAACAAAGTGGACCCAACTTCTTTCCTCTTCTCCACTGACTTTTTTGGTAGGTGTTAATTTTGGTGTCTTTCCTTTCTTAAGAAACATCTTTTTTTCATTTGTTAATCACCTATATTAACTTTAAAATAGTTTTTATAAAAAAAAACTTCTTAATATGGACTTTTTTTTAATGAATCCCACAGGAGTCGTTAGGGTGTGTACTGCTTCTCACAGCATCACGTGTCATCCCTGGATACCCCAGTTATATTCACAGTGATTGGGGGTCCTCATTCATGAATGAGGAATTGCATCAATATTTCCTGTCCAAGGGCTTAGCAACAAGCAGGACCATCAGCTACAACCCCCCGCACGAATGGGTAGGTGGAAAGGGGGAATGGTTTGGTGAAAGATATGCCCATCTCCCAGTGGCGAGGCCCTTCCAGAAGCACTGCACACCAACAGGACCCTACTTTGCACAGTGACTAACGCCACCACATATGAAAAATTGTTCTCCTTTCCTCGGAGGTCGGTATCGGGAACCACACTGCTGATCTGGCTGATTACCCCAGGTCCAGTGCTTCTCCGGAAGCATATTAAGACCCACTGGTCGAGGAAGTGCACCTCCTGCATATTAACCCACACTATACTCTGGTAAGGCACCCAGACAGATGGGACAACACTGTCCATCCAGGATCTGGCTCGAGCTAGAGCCCCGGCACAGGAGATGCACCTAATAGCCCTCGTCAGCAACTAGTCAGCCCCAGGGATCACCCTGACAAGAGACAAAGTGATCCCACCTCCACCATGGCCCCTCAAGCTGCCCTCCCCCCCACCTCTACAAATTCCCCACCCCCAATGGAACTGGTACACACAGACACAGTTCAGCTCTCCACACTCTGCCGGCTGAACAAGCCACTGTTTCGCAGGAACTGACGACACAGATGCTACGGCAGCGAATGCAGTGCCAGATAAAACCACCGAGTCGGCTGAACCTATGAACTATTATCGACTACATGACCAGTGCTGATGGACTACAGTGCATCACCCGCCAGACTTCATTCAAAAAAAAGGAGGGGTGAATATCGTGGAACGTAGTACTGCGGGCATGACTTCACTGTGCTGGTCAGGTTGGCCCACCTTCTGTACCTGTAGATCCTCCCTGTAAGATCCTTAATAAATGCAGAGAGCCCTAGTCTCCTCCTTCATACCTGCCTGGGATGTGAGCCAGCAGCTTGTAGAGGCATGTCAAGGTTTTCTGATTAATAAAGCGTTTGACTACTTGCTTCGTGTCTGTGAGGGATCATTGATCGTGCCACAAACTCTATGAAGACTGGGCCTTATTTGAACACCTGTTCAAAAGCAGTTCCTCCAATAGTGCATTGCTTCCTCAGCATTACAATGGTGTTTTAGCCTGTGTTTCAGTGTTGAAGTCTGGTGTGCGATTTATATAACACCAGTCTTTACAAATGAGATTGATGCTTTCTCCTTGGAGTTGGTGGAAAATTGCTTCCATTCTATCTCAGAGCAGTAAGATGCCTGTGCAAGAGTTTTTTAAAAGTCAGGTGGTTACTACACACCAATTACTAAATGAAATATTCTTTTAATAAAGCGAACATTTGTAATTAACAGTTTACTATCTTTGCTCATTTAAATTTATACTATCATAGTTGGTGTATCTTGTTCCTTTTTGACTTCAACAAGTTTGAATTTCAGTTCATTAGTACATTGTACTTGTATATTGGACAATAAATTTGCATTGAACATTTTCCAGGCGGATGTCAATTATAGGTTCCGTCAGTGAATGCTTTTACTCAAGGGAGGTTGATTGAAAGGGGAGGGACTGAGGAAATCAGTCAGGAGTAGGGTAATTGAAGGAGGGAGGGTCCAATAGCAGAAGGAAGAGCTGTGTAAACATTTGTACCAAATAGACAAGGCTGACTTATCTGCCACAGAAATGACAATTTGTTTCTGTAAACAAATTCACATTTCCAAGAGGAACTCACCAGTAAAGGAATTGTCAATATTTTGAGTTGAAATCTGCATCAAGGCAGAGAGTGGAGGGGGATTTTAGTCGACACAGAGGGGTGAGGTGGACCTAATGATTGGTGTAATGGGGGAATGAGGAAAGGTGGGGGGATGGAGCTCATCACCCGCCTTCACATCCGCTCCATTCCTTTGCTTCCATCCATCACCTTACTGCCTCTGTCTCAATTCCACTTCCATCTTCCCACCCTTTACCCTTTATACTTGCCACCTTCCTACTCCAGTCTGACATGAAAGAGTACTGTACCTCGGTGGAAAAGTCAACAATTCCTTTCCTTCCACAGATGATGCTTTACCCATAGTTTGTCCAGCAATACAAACTCACCAGATCACGCAACATCTTTAGGAAGTAAACAGTAACCAAAGTTTCATGCCTGAATCCTTTGTCAACGTATGAGCAAAAAACAGGCAGGCACCTTAATAAAAAGCTTGGGAAGCTGGGGTGGAGGGGAGGAAAATGCTGGGGGGGGTGGGGGGAGGAGGACAGGCTGACAAGTAAGAAGTGGATATAGGTGGAAGGTTGGAGAAAAATGCTGAAAAGAGGGAATAGCTCTCTGAAAGGAGAGGGAAGGAGCTGGAGGAAAGAAGACGGAGGGATAGGGAAAAAGAGGCTTGGTGGATGGGAGGGAGTTTAACGCAAGCTGAAGAAGTTAATGTCTGGTTGGTTGGAGACCACCCAGTTAAAATATCTCCCTTCCTCTTTACTCCCATCTCTTCCCCCGCTCCCTGCCTGATTTTTGTTAATACCTTACAACATATAATAATTACAGCATGGAAACAGGCCAATTTGGCCCTTCTAGTCCACACTGATCCAAGTACCCTCCTCTAATCCCACTTACCAGCACTCTGCCCATATCCCTCCTTCCCCCTCCCATCCATATATTTATCCAACTCTTTCTTAAATGACAAAATTGACCCTGCCTCCACCACGTTTCCCGGAAGCCCATTCCACACAGTAACCACTCTCTGAGTAAAGAAATTACCCCTCATGTTACTCCTAAACCTTTGCCTGTCAACTCTCAACCCATGACCTCTTGTATCCATCTCTCCTACTCTCAATGGGAAAAGCCTTTCCACATCAACTCTATCTATCCCTCTCATTATCTTAAACACCTCTATCAAATCCCCTCTCACCCTTCTACATTCCAAGGAATAAAGACCTAATTCACTCAATCTCTTCTTGTATTCCAGATGTTGAAACCTAGGCAACATTTTTGTAAATCTTCTCTGCACTCTCTCTATTTTGTTAATATCCTTCCTATAAATCGGTGACCAGAACTGCACACAGTACTCTAAATTTGGCCTCACCAATGCCTTGTACAGTTTCATCATTACTTCCCAACTCCTATATTCTATGCAGTGATTTATATAGGCAAGCATACTAAAGGCCTTCTTCACCACCCTATCCACATGCGCTCCTACCTTGAGGGAACAATGCACCGTTATTCCTAGATCTTTCTGCTCCACTGCATTCTTCAATGCCTTCCCATTTACCACATATGTCTTGCTTTGATTATTCTTTCCAAAATGAAGCACCTCACACTTATCAGCATTAAACGCCATCTGCCATCTTTTTGCCCACTCCTCTAAGCAGTTTAAATCCCTCTGCAATCTTTGAAAACCCTCATTATCATCCACAATTCCCCCTATTTTAGTATCATCTGCATATTTACTAATCCAATTTACCACCCAATTTTACAGATCATTAATATATATGACAAACAGCAACGGTCCCAATACCGAACGCTGAGGTACACTGCTTGAGCTCAGGCCCAAAACATTGGTTAACCTTCCTGCGGATGCTGCGTGTCCTGCTGAGTTTCTCTAGCAATTCTGTGTATTGCACTACAATCCCATTGCCTCCAGACTTTCCTGTTTAATTTGAGTTCTTCCAGCAGTTTGTATTGTATGCTTCAGATTCCACCATCTGTAGATTCTTGTCTCTAACATTATTTGGAATGGAATTAATTTTTGCTTCAAATGTTAGAGATGGTGGCTGATATCAGAGGAAAATATTTTAGAATATGACAATTGTAATTTAAAAAAAATAGGACACTGTCATTCAAAACTGGGAGCTTATTGTATAATTTAGGAAACATCCCCAATATCTGGAGAACAAGGTCAAATCTAATGGCTTGTGAGTAGCTTTGTTTCAGGGGATTGCTTTGCTTAGCATTTATATTGAACTAACTACAGACTGTTTATGTCTCTTTCTTGTCTGCAGTTAAAATACATAGCATCTGAGGCACTGACTTTGTTTCAGAGTGCGCAATAAAGATCAAAGATGTGAGAGGGAATAGTTAAAATATTTCTTTTGAATTTGTTCCTCTACATTTTTCAACTGGCAGCTTACAAAAGATACCCAACTGGAATTGTGTGGTCGCATTTGTCTGGATGAAGTTAGAAATGACTTGGCGTTGTCTCTTTATATTTGTATTATGTTCTCTGAATTTCTCTGGCTATAATCCGCTGCAAATGGAACCAAATTCACCAAAAGGATACAGCTGTGTCTGCTGACAAATGGTCATTCCTTGCAGCAGATTTCTCACTTTGGTTTATGTCTTGCAATTTATCTTCAGAAGAATGGTGGTTGTATTTGAGAATGGAAATAAAATAATTCGTCCCGGCCTGAAAGTAGAGTACTACTCTGATTATCCAAAATCAGATTCGTCGAAATCTTAATTTATCCGAAAATGTTTTAAAATTTCAGATATCTGAAACAAATCAGAAATCCTCATTTATCAGAATTTTTTTCAGAGCCAACTGACCGGTGACGTCAGGCTGTCGGCAGCAGGAGCGGGAACCTTGGAGGGGCGGGGGTTGTCGGCGGTGGCCAGCATTTTTTTTGGGGGGTGAAAATTAAACATTTTAATGAAAAGCCTTCCCTTGTTGTTTAAACACTGTTAAAGCGATTTGCTGTTGCTACTGGGCCGTTTTTTTCAAAATGACAAGTTCTCACAAAAAAACAGTTTAGCCGACATAGGCCCAGTCCTGACCATTTCAGATAATTGGAGTTGTATTGTATTTTAAGATTAACAAATGCTAGTCAATCTTTGAAGGGTGCAGATCAAAACATTGGTTGCCCTTTACCTCCTATTGATGCTGTGTGGCCTGCACTACAATCCCAGCATCTGCAAACTTTCCTTTTTAACTAGATTCTGCACCTTTGTTATATTTTGTATTACCTCCTTTACTCAAGTGTCCCTGAACATCATTTTTCACTGTACCTCGGTGTATGTGACAAAAAACAATCAGCAATCCCTTTACCTTTGCCAAAATATAGAACATTTAACTGCAGCTTCTCAAAAAGAAAACCCTTTTGTACACGAGCAGAGGTTTATGCAATAAGGTAAGGAAGGTCTTAAAGGAGGACAAATGTAGCAAGGTTCAGGGAGGAAATTTTAAAATTGAGTCTGTACAGTAGAAGAGCCAGGTTTAATTGGCAAAGAAAGTCTATAATGTAGAATAGGCTAGAAATGGGGGAATCCAGGTGGCTGCAATTTTGGGAGGAGGATGGAGTATGTAGGGCTCAAGGGCACAGTATTTTAATATTATGTTTAAAAAAAAATCCCTGTCCACAAGGAGCGAGAGTTTCAAGTCTACATATAAGGTTCTTTTAACCAGCAAGTCTTCAACATCATCCAAAATGATCGAATTTCTACCCTCTGACCACCTTCTTTGCTGCAGATTACAGAGCAGCAGTCACCAGTCCTCTTGTCAAGCACCATATTGTGTGAATGAAGGTTATTGCCTACCTGAATTTGAGGGATGGTTGTAATTAGATTTTTATTTGATGTATGTAATAGCCTTTCAATCCAAAATGTTCAGTCATGATACTTGCTAGCAAATTGAATGTAGCTTCTATTGCTTGGAAGACTTAGCTTTTTTTTTAACCACATTGTTTCCAACCATTCACTATTTTTTTCAGAATTGTGGAGTCTGAGAGATGCAGCATAGAAATGGCCCCTTTGTGCCTCAAATCCATGTCGACTATTAGGCATTCTTTCTGATTCCAGTGTAATCCATTTTTATTCTCCCCACATCACCCCCACAACCCTTTTCCTAGATTCTAGCACACAGGCTCACAAGGGATAATTTACAGTATAATCTACAACCTAAACATTTCAGGCATGTTTTTGATAGTTTAAAACTTTTCCCATGCATAACTCCATTCTGGTTGCATTGTAATAAAGGGAATTGGCACAGACTCATTCTTTATCAGAATGTTGTACTGTGAGACTGTATGCATTAAGAGTCTGTTCTTACTCAATTATGGCTTTGTGCATTAAAGCATAAAAAGAGCAGAAAGCATATTGAATAGCTAGGTGTGAATTGTCAAGCAGCTAGAGGGTTCAAATAATGTAGTCAATCCTTTTATTTTCCCAAATTGTACTGATGTCTATGCTTGCCCTGTGGCATAATAATAACCAGTTTCACCTTGTGCTGTCTCGCAGGCTTCTCATATAAGAGTTTGTGCCAACATGTGTGGGCGCACTGCATGCTCGCTGGCAGCTGATCAACTTAGGCGGGCCTGTGCTTATCGAGACCAGCAAGGAAGGTGGAGGGATCCTGAATGGAGAGATGGGGACCAAGATAAGTATAAGCCGTCGTTCAACAGAAGCCCACATTCCAACAGTCCAGTGCTGGTATCCAAAAGACACTTTGACAAAGTACTTAGTTTCATCCATCATATTTCTGTTGTCTAAAACTTGATGGGAATATTTTTGATGTATTAATTTCAGGATAAATATTTTTTTTTTCTTAAACCCATCTTTCTGTTGTGCGGTGAAGCAGATGTAAATAGAAATGGGGAAATGAGTGTGTTTTCATGGAATCTCTGTAGTAATGGCACCGAAAATAGCCATTCAACTGGTTGAGTTGGTGTCAGATTTTAAAAGCAATCTGATCAATTCCGTTTCCTCTGACCTTCCCCACAGCTCTGCATAATTATTCTTTCTCTATTGCCAATTAAATTCCTTTCAGAAAACACTGATATTTTTGCATACATCACCCCTTCAGGCAATGAATTGAATTTCCAAACTATTCTGAATAAACTTATCCCTTGTTTCTGTTACTTTGTATTTTAAATCCATATCCTGTAGTTTTTGCACCATCTGCCAAGTATGACAGCTGTCTATCAAGCCTATCCAAACAAATTTTAATTTAGTACACCTCCAAATCTTTTCCCAAACTTCTTCGCTCCATTCAGAACAACTCAAGCAGTCTAACCATGTAACTGGAGTCTGTCATCTCTGGAACTCTTCTAGTAAATTCTTTCTGCATCTCCTCTGGGGGTTTCACATGCTTTCTGTACATGTAACAATCAGAAATGGATGCAATACCCTTGCTGTAGCATAACCAGCATTTTGCACAGGTTTGATGTACTAGTTTTGTGCTTTGTCACCATTTATAAATCCCACATGCTTTACTGACCACTCTCTCATATACCTTTACTGACCAATCTCTCATATACCTTTACTGACCACTCTCTCATATACCTTTACTGACCACTCTCTCATATACCTTTCCTGACCACTCTCTCATATACCTTTCCTGACCACTCTCTCATATACCTTTACTGACCACTCTCTCATATACCTTTCCTGACCACTCTCTCATATACCTTTCCTGACCACTCTCTCATATACCTTTCCTGACCACTCTCTCATATACCTTTCCTGACCACTCTCTCATATACCTTTCCTGACCACTCTCTCATATACCTTTCCTGACCACTCTCTCATATACCTTTCCTGACCACTCTCTCATATACCTTTCCTGACCACTCTCTCATATACCTTTCCTGACCACTCTCTCATATACCTTTCCTGACCACTCTCTCATATACCTTTCCTGACCACTCTCTCATATACCTTTCCTGACCACTCTCTCATATACCTTTCCTGACCACTCTCTCATATACCTTTCCTGACCACTCTCTCATATACCTTTCCTGACCACTCTCTCATATACCTTTCCTGACCACTCTCTCATATACCTTTCCTGACCACTCTCTCATATACCTTTCCTGACCACTCTCTCATATACCTTTCCTGACCACTCTCTCATATACCTTTCCTGACCACTCTCTCATATACCTTTCCTGACCACTCTCTCATATACCTTTCCTGACCACTCTCTCATATACCTTTCCTGACCACTCTCTCATATACCTTTCCTGACCACTCTCTCATATACCTTTCCTGACCACTCTCTCATATACCTTTCCTGACCACTCTCTCATATACCTTTCCTGTCCACTCTCTCATATACCTTTCCTGACCACTCTCTCATATACCTTTCCTGACCACTCTCTCATATACCTTTCCTGACCACTCTCTCATATACCTTTCCTGACCACTCTCTCATATACCTTTCCTGACCACTCTCTCATATACTTTTACTGACCACTCTCTCATATACCTTTCCTGACCACTCTCTCATATACCTTTCCTGACCACTCTCTCATATACCTTTCCTGACCACTCTCTCATATACCTTTCCTGACCACTCTCTCATATACCTTTCCTGACCACTCTCTCATATACCTTTCCTGACCACTCTCTCATATACCTTTCCTGACCACTCTCTCATATACCTTTCCTGACCACTCTCTCATATACCTTTCCTGACCACTCTCTCATATACCTTTCCTGACCACTCTCTCATATACCTTTCCTGACCACTCTCTCATATACCTTTCCTGACCACTCTCTCATATACCTTTCCTGACCACTCTCTCATATACCTTTCCTGACCACTCTCTCATATACCTTTCCTGACCACTCTCTCATATACCTTTCCTGACCACTCTCTCATATACCTTTCCTGACCACTCTCTCATATACCTTTCCTGACCACTCTCTCATATACCTTTCCTGACCACTCTCTCATATACCTTTCCTGACCACTCTCTCATATACCTTTCCTGACCACTCTCTCATATACCTTTCCTGACCACTCTCTCATATACCTTTCCTGACCACTCTCTCATATACTTTTACTGACCACTCTCTCATATACCTTTCCTGACCACTCTCTCATATACCTTTCCTGACCACTGTCTCATATACTTTTACTGACCACTCTCTCATATACCTTTCCATTTTCAAAGACTGGTGATCAGCCATTCCTCATGCTGTTTTATCCATCTTGTCATCCCTTCTAAGATACAACACTTTATCTTTGTCTGGCACTTGTACCTTCAGCAGGATGTAGATAATCTTCATGCACTCTTCTACTTCATTGTCACCAATATCTATCCACTGATGCTTTAAAAACCAACTCAAAATACTGATTTAGTGTTCTAGCTATGCTCCCTGTGTATTAATCACCTTTTTTTTCTGTGAGCCCCAGTCCCCCTTATTGTCCACTTACATGCCTTTTAAAAGACATTTTGCGTTCCCTTTTATCACTGGTATAATTTTCTCATGCTCTTTATTCATTTAATTGTCAATTGATTAACCCTGTCCCAGTCACTTTCTCGTCTCCCCTCTCCTTTCGGGCAGAGGATACACAAGTTTTAAAATGTTCAACAGATTCAAGAACAGCTTCTTACAATTAACAGAATCTTGAACAGACCTCTATTATTTAAAAGATCTCTTCTACTCACAAAACTACTCAAGCGTGGACCTTGCATTGTTTTAACTGCACTTTTCTCTGCACGTTTGTTTTATTTTGTACTCTCTGTGGTTTTTGATTGTGAATTGCATAGCTTGCAAAACTTGCAGAGTCTTGGTATACATGACAATAAAGTTAAAATTATGATATGGGGGAAAATATCTTGTAGCTTTGATCTTTGATTTCTTCCCATGTGACAATGCAGCTCTTGACATCAGCTAGGGATTGGTTCCTATGCTGGTGTGGCCTCAAGAACATTTGCTGAGGTACAATTTTTTGGCTGATCTAGTTCATTCCTTTAGGTTGCTGTCATTCCAGGGACACTTCCTAGGTACATTTTCAGTTACATGCCGAGATGTTTCGTGAGCACCAAGCTAGATACATTTTCTCAGTTACAGAGCACATTGGGTTTTGTGGGCACTGACCAGGTACATTTTCCAGTTCCAGGAGTGTGGGTACCTATGGTCAATGCACAACTTATCCCAGTCTGCCACAGTAGGTTGTGAACTCAACAATTTGGAAGCTGTCTGCCAAGTACTATTTACATGGAGCTCTGCTCTCCTTTTCACTGCCACCAAAGATGCCAGCTAGACTCTTAGTTGTGGTTCTTGTTGCATGTTTGGACTATGTCTAAGTTAAAGATGTTTTATTTTTGTCTCCTGACTTATTTGAACAGAATGCTGAGAGTGCTGAACCTGTACTGGCAGCCATGCGGTGGGGCCTTGTTCCTTCCTGGTTTCGGGAAAATGACCCCTCGAAAATGCAGTACTATACCAGCAACTGCCGCAGTGATGGGATGATGCAGAAGAAATCATACAAGGTATGATTAATGCACAAAAGTGCTGGAGAAACTCAACAGGTCACGTAGCGACCTTTATGGCAAAGATACATAACCATGGACAGACACGTCTGCATGGGGCATGGAATTGAAATGGTTGGCCCCTGGGACACTCCTGCTATTGCAGCGGACAGAGTGAAGGCATTTAATGAAGCGATTTTCTGGTCTGCATCCTGTGTCTCTAACATAGAGACCACAATGAGAGCAACCAGATGCAGTAGATGACCCCTGCAGATTCACAAGTGAAGTGTTGCTTCATGGCCTCGTGCACTGCCAAACGAAAGCGACCCACATATTGAAGGAACAACACCTGTTAGGTGTACTCTCTGACAAAATTCTCTTTTCTGTTTCTCTCTCCCTCCTCCCTCTGTCTGCTTTCCTCCAGCTCCCCACACCCTTCCCTCTCCATTCAAAGAGCTATCCCCTCCCCCTTATCACTTCCCAGCTTTTATTTCCTCTTCTGCCCTTTTATCCATATCCATCTATGACATTTTGCTTGTTGGCCTGTGCTCCTCCCTGGCCCTTCCCCACCATTTTATTCAGGTGCCAGGCATTAGATGTGTATTATTCTCAAAGAATGCTGCATGACCTGCTGAGTTTTCTAGCACTTTTATATATTAAACTACAATAACAGCATCTGCATACTTTCTTATTGAAATACAATGCATGATACAGTGTGATCAAGTAGATTTGAGAAATACTTGCACCCTAACCCTACAACTACAACTTCATTATCATTGAATCATACATTTATATGGATGATATTTGATATAGAAAACAGAACCAACGCAGAAACATCATGCTCAAAGTGACTTTTTTCTTCTTCCCAGATGTAGACTGAACGTTTGAGCATTTTTTTATGGAAGCAAACGAGCTATTCTCACCAGAGGATTGAGTATCATCCACAAGCCTTCTGACCCTATCAGGACCTCTCACTAGTCCTTCCTCCCTTGTGTTTATCTGGTTGGCCCTTCAATGTACCTCTGCCATATATGCTGGAAAATCAGATGAATAGAGACCTCTTCCATGTAGTACTTCCCATTCCACCTATCTTTTAAAAGTTCAGGCTATTACCAAGGGCTTTAATGTACCTCTTTAAAGTTTAGTCACTTATGCACAGTAAGGACCATGAGGAACACCGGGTTGAGGCTATTTATTCATGACATATCCTAGACCTGTATATGCTTCTATCCCTTGGTACCTGTAAGAATACAGGAGCAGAAGTAGTAGTAGCCATTTGGCCTCTTGCATCTGCTATTCAATAAGGCCACAGATGACCTTTTCTCCCTATGTCATTTCCTTGTACAGAGCCACTTCCCTTGTTTTAATCTGTCTCAGATCTACTCAGTGATTGAGCCTCCACAGGTCCCCGGGTAGAGAATTCTAAAGGATCTCCAGCCTCTTTTCATCTTGGCACTGAATGACTGAACCCTGGTTCTACACACCCCAGCCAAATGAAACATCATCCCTGCATCCACCCTGTTAAGTTCCTTGTGTTTTGCCCTGTTTCAGTGAGATTCTCTCAATCTACAGTACAAGCTAGTCTGCTTAATGCCATTACAGTCATCCCAGTGCAAGAATCATCTGATGAACCTTGTTACATTCCCTCTGTTGCAAGAATATCCTTGCTTGGAAAAGGAAAACAAACTTGTACACAATATTCTAGGCGTTGTCTCAGATGTGGTTCGTGGAGGTCTAAGGTGTCGATTTAATATGGACAATTAACCCATTATCGATTATAGTTTGTGGAAGGCAGTTACAAAACACAACCACTTTGGTCCCAATCATACCTGGAATAATCTGTACGACAAAATATTCAACACACCTACCTTCCATTTAAATGCATCAAAACTTTAAATAACTAGTACCACGGCCACTTATTAGGGAAGAAATGACCTCACAGAAGATTTAGAAGTCATAATGAGTGTCAAAACCCAGAAAGGTGTGACCCAGAAGTGGACAACTCAAAAAGCCTGCATTTATCTTAACTTTGCCTTTAACAGGAACCGCTCATTAAAGGCAAACGCTGTGTAGTGTTGGCTGATGGATTCTTTGAGTGGCAGAGAGTAAATGGGGAGAAGCAGCCCTATTTCATCCATTTTCCACAGACCTGCGAGAAAGAAGAGGTGAGATAGTAAAGCCTTGAATTCTATTGTGACTTTCCTGACTGGAGGGCGTCCTTAATGTTTTACAGAGTGAAGGAAGAGAGTTAGAGTGGTAGGTTTGGAGTTGGATGCAAAGCAAAGTAATTCTTGGGGATTTTTCTTTCAGTGATCGAAAGGTGTTTGTGATGGGAAGTTACAACACTTGGAGCTGAATTTATTGCATCCAGTGGGGCTAGAATGTGCAGCGTGTGATGAGTTTTTGGTTTTGCCAAAATTGACACTATAATTGATGGTTAGAAAGTTGTAGCAGGCAGGAAAATTCCATTCGACAACCTGGGTGAACGTAAAAATAACAAAGACCATGACAAAGTATGAATTAAATGGAAAGTTAGGCACTAATGGCAGGTGGAATTTAATCCCGACGCAAGTTGATGCATTTTGGGAAGTTATGTAGGGATAGGATATATACAGGAAATGGTAGAGGACTAAATAATATTTATGAGCAGAAGAACCTTGTGCAAGTCCATAGTTTGGAAAGTGGCAATGCAGGTAGAAGGTGATGAAAATAGTTTATGGTGTGCTTGCTTTTATAGGTCAGGGCAAGGAGTGTAAAAGCTAGGATGTTACCTTGCAACTTTACAGCACACTGGAACATTGAATGTAGTTCTGGTCACCACACTGAGAAGGATTTGATGGGTTGGATAGACTGCATTGGAGATTCATCAGGATGCTTCCTGGATTGGAGGATTTTGGTTACGGGGAGAGATTGAATAGACTGGACATTTCCCTGGAGCAGAGAAGGCTGACTTATATATAAAATTATAAAGGGCAGCAATAGGGCATATAGCATCTTTATCTTATGGAAGGGATATCAAATCTGAAATAAAGTTGGCATAAATTTAAGGTCCAAGGAAGAAATTTTAAAAGGGATTAAAAAGGTTTTTGCACAGACTGGTTGATATCAGGAACTCTTTGCCAGAGGGAGGTGACGGAGTTGTATACACTCATTAAATTCTTTTTTCTTTGGCTTGGCTTCGCGGACGAAGATTTATGGAGGGGTATGTCCACGTCTGCTGCAGGCTCGTTGGTGACTGACAAGTCCGATGCGGGACAGGCAGGCATGGTTGCAGCGGTTGCAAGGGAAAATTGGTTGGTTGGGTGTTGGGTTTTTCCTCCTTTATCTTTTGTCAGTGAGGTGGGCTCTGCGGTCTTCTTCAAAGGAGGTTGCTGCCCGCTGAACTGTGAGGCGCCAAGATGCACGATTGGAGGCAATATCAGTCAATGTGCCAGGCACCAAGAGATTTCTTTAAGCAGTCCTTGTACCTCTTCTTTGGTGCACCTCTGTCTCAGTGGCCATTGGAGAGCTCGCCATATAACATGATCTTGGGAAGGCGATGGTCCTCCATTCTGGAGATGTGACCCACCCAGCGCAGTTGGGTCTTCAGCAGCATGGATTCGATGCTTGCGGACTCTGCCAGTTCGAGTACTTCGATGTTGGTGATGAAGTCATTCCAATGAATGTTGAGGATGGAGCGGAGACAGCGCTGATGGAAGCGTTCTAGGAGCCGTAGGTGATGCCGGTAGAGGACCCATGATTCGGAGCCGAACAGGAGCGTGGGTAAATAGGCAAAGGATAAAAGGATGCTTATCTGGCATGAACAAATGGGATTGGAGTAGATGGATTAAGGTCAGCATGGCCAAGGTGGGCTAAAGGGCCCTTTTTTATGCTATACAACTCTGGTTCTTCGACTCCGAATTGAACTCATTCCTGGGAAGTGTTAAGGGAATGCATTTGATGGGGGAAAGCAATGAAGGCAAGTGACTTCATTAGAGAATGGGATGGCAGGAAGAAGATGTATGGAATTGTGTCAGAGCCATTGTGATTTGTTCTCTACCTCCTTCCAGATCCATGGTTCATACTTACTATCCCTGATGTGGATCAGGTTGGGTAATATGGAACATGGAATATTACAGCACAGTACAGGCCCTTCAACCCACAAAGTTGTGCTGACTGATGGAAATCTACTCCACAACAATCTAATCCTTCCCTTCCTCATACCCATAACCTCTATTTTTTCTTACATCCCTGTGCCTATCCAAGAGTCTTTTGAATGTATCAGCCTCACCCACCACTCTCTGTGAGGTGGAGGCGTGTGGATGGAACACATGCCTCTGACATCTCCCTTAAACTTACTCACTTTAAACAGATGTTCACTCCTATTTGCTATTGTCGCTCCAGAAAAAAGTGCTGGCTGTCCACCCTATCTAAATATGCCTAATATGTATCTGCTAAATCAGTAATATTCACATCCTGAAATTTAACTATTTAAAGATAAAACTTGACCAGTATTTGTCTTCCATAATAACAAAGGAATTAGTCTTCTGAAATCTTTCTATTTGCAAAGTTAATTGCACGCATGGAGGTGCTTTGACTCAGACCTGAAAGGTCAAATGCTTATTGCTTTCCACAGATGCTGCTTGACTTGCTGAGTTCTTCCAGCACTTTTGTGCATTGTCTGCATGGGCTAGTTTTGGGCAGCATCTTTACTCTTTCTACTGTATAAGCAGCAATATTGAATCCAACACCAAAAAAATTATGCATGTTGTCCACGTGTTAAATTGAGAGTGCAGCATTTTTACAGAGGAGATGATAAAGTCCTACTTACCTTATCAGATGGACATGAAAAGAAATGGTACTGCTCAATCCTGAAAATGTGGGAATGTGCAGAGGAGTTTGGTGTATTTAGGATAAAATCTCCCTGACTGCACCCTAAATGCCCTTTGGGATTAAGTGGAGAGGTTAAGGTGATGCTCAGTGTGGGACTGAAGCTGGTATTTATAGCAGAGTGAGATGGAAGGGCAGCGGGGCACCTATATATGGGACCCTAGATCTAGGCTGATCTTGCTACCCATTGTAATGAAACTAGATTGGAGCCATTTAGAACTTCTATCGATCAAAACAATCCTCACAAAATCAGGAGGAATTGATCCTGTGTAGCCATTCTGAGTCTGCCTTTTATAAATTGTTTAATTTTGCTGAGTGTTTCTCACCATCAGCTGTTTTTACT
Organism: Narcine bancroftii; assembly: GCF_036971445.1. Taxonomy (NCBI): domain Eukaryota; kingdom Metazoa; phylum Chordata; class Chondrichthyes; order Torpediniformes; family Narcinidae; genus Narcine; species Narcine bancroftii. Next base: position 47,682,504 of record NC_091473.1, on the reverse strand, counting down.
TGAATTGGTTATTTTACTTGATTAGATTGACTGAGTTTCAATGGTGATTGCATGCACATCAGCATGTTTCCTAGAGGATAATCAAAGTAGGAGAGAGATCTGTGATTAGCTCAATGAGTTTAATTAGCCAAAGAGAGAGAAGACTTTAGAAAACAGTGTCCAGAGACGGTTGTCACAATAACCTGCCTCTAAATCTGATTTGGATAGACAACATTGGCAAGCATTTAAAGTGATAGCCCTATTTCCTGTACCTAGTCCACTGTGGTTTTCCTTTTAAATCAGAAGATACTAGAAATAATTCCTCAGCTTTGCAGTTAATTCATTTTAACTGCATCATAGATTTGAAAAATGGCCCTGTTTTTCCCAGCTAAGAAAAATCAACCATCATTTCTGTTCCATATATTTGGTTATCCAATAATCTTTGCCCTCAGACAGCTCCAAGAAAAGTGCAGAGAACAAAACAAAGGACTCTACATCACCTTTGTTGACCTCACCAAAGCCTTCGACACCGTGAGCAGGAAAGGGCTTTGGCAAATACTAGAGCGCATCGGATGTCCCCCAAAGTTCCTCAACATGATTATCCAACTGCACGAAAACCAACAAGGTCGGGTCAGATACAGCAATGAGCTCTCTGAACCCTTCTCCATTAACAATGGCGTGAAGCAAGGCTGTGTTCTCGCACCAACCCTCTTTTCAATCTTCTTCAGCATGATGCTGAACCAAGCCATGAAAGACCCCAACAATGAAGACGCTGTTTACATCCGGTACCGCACGGATGGCAGTCTCTTCAATCTGAGGCGCCTGCAAGCTCACACCAAAACACAAGAGAAACTTGTCCGTGAATTACTCTTTGCAGACGATGCCGCTTTAGTTGCCCATTCAGAGCCAGCTCTTCAGCGCTTGACGTCCTGCTTTGTGGAAACTGCCAAAATGTTTGGCCTGGAAGTCAGCCTGAAGAAAACTGAGGTCCTCCATCAGCCAGCTCCCCATGACTACTAGCCCCCCCACATCTCCATCGGGCACACAAAACTCAAAACGGTCAACCAGTTTACCTATCTCGGCTGCACCATTTCATCAGATGCAAGGATCGACAATGAGATAGACAACAGACTCGCCAAGGCAAATAGCGCCTTTGGAAGACTACACAAAAGAATCTGGAAAAACAACCAACTGAAAAACCTCACAAAGATAAGCGTATACAGAGCCGTTGTCATACCCACACTCCTGTTCGGCTCCGAATCATGGGTCCTCTACCGGCATCACCTACGGCTCCTAGAACGCTTCCACCAGCGTTGTCTCCGCTCCATCCTCAACATCCATTGGAGCGCTTTCATCCCAAACGTCGAAGTACTCGAGATGGCAGAGGTCGACAGCATCGAGTCCACGCTGCTGAAGATCCAGCTGCGCTGGATGGGTCACGTCTCCAGAATGGAGGACCATCGCCTTCCCAAGATCGTGTTATATGGCGAGCTCTCCACTGGCCACCGTGACAGAGGTGCACCAAAGAAAATGTATAAGGACTGCCTAAAGAAATCTCTTGGTGCCTGCCACATTGACCACCGCCAGTGGGCTGATATCGCCTCAAACCGTGCATCTTGGCGCATCACAGTTTGGCGGGCAGCAACTTCCTTTGAAGAAGACCGCAGAGCCCACCTCACTGACAAAAGGCAAAGGAGGAAAATCCCAACACCCAACCCCAACCAACCAATTTTCCCCTGCAGCCGCTGCAACCGTGTCTGCCTGTCCCGCATCGGACTTGTCAGCCACAAACGAGCCTGCAGCTGACGTGGACTTTTACCCCCTCCATAAATCTTCGTCCGCGAAGCCAAGCCAAAGAAAGAAGAAAGAACCTTTCTTATGTTTTGTTTTCATATTGCTTAGACTAAAGTTTGAGTGTATTGTGGGGGGGTTGGGGGAAAGTCTTCACTGTACCTGGAGGGTCCTCCAGCTCCAGTGGAGAGGTTAAGGTTACATGCAGTGTGGGAGATGGAGCTGGTATTGTCAGTGTTCAGAAGAGTGGGCTGCACGGTGCTCTGCACTGCACCTTGGTACTGTACAGAAAGAAAGCTGTTTCTGTTCTTTTAAATTTTCTAAGTCAAAGAGATCACATGGAGGGATGTATTAGTAATAGCAAAAGTCTTCCATAGATTACAAAATGTCATGGACCAAAAGACCTAGGGACAGAATCAGGCTATTTGGTCTATTATCCACTTTGCTATTTGAATCACAGTGAATGTATTTTTCCTTTCAACCCCTTTCTCCTGCCTTCTCCTCATAACTTTTGATATCCTTACCAATGAAGAGTCCATCAATTTCTGCTTCAAATCTATCCAATTACTTGGGCTCCATCCGTTGCATCCGATTTCACAGATTCATCATCCTCAACCTGAAGATATTTCTTCCCCCTCTCTATTCTAAAGGGATGTCCTTTTATTTTGTGGCTCTGCCCTCTGGTTCTCGACTCTACCATCCACTCTATCAAGTCCTTTCTATACTCTGTAGGTTTCAAAGCTTTGACCAACACCCAGTTGTTTGGCTTTTTATCTGTTTGTGCTCTTGTGGATATGAAAGATGCAGGGGGCCCATTTTAATGAAAGGCTCAAGAATTAACCCAATGTCTGGGCTATTATTTATCTTACTGAACATTGTCAAAAGAGACAAAACAATAACCAGTCAGTCATTATAGACTGGTTGCCATCTAATCTATTTTTTGTGCAGCAACTCTAAGCGTATCTAAATATTAGCATTTCCTGCATGCTCAGCAAGCGTGGTCCTATGTTCATTCTCCATTCACCAGGAACTGTATTGAGAAAAATTGAAAAAGATGTTGGGAACTAAATGCACAGTACCTTGTTTGTCATTGGCTTTCACACAGTTTGATTCTGATGTGAACCTGTTGATTAGGATTATGGCTTGTATGCAAAATTAAACAGGTGTAGATTGGAGAAATAAACAGTTTGGAATGCAAAATAAGAGCCGAATGCTCCACAATCCTTTCAATTGATAGCGTTAAAGTCTTGCATTAGGTTGTAAAAAATTGTGTGTAGTTGCGCTCCTTGTATTTCTCTTGGAGTTGCCCCTGGTGAAGATCCGGTTCCGTATGAATCTAGATGGGGTTGACACCTGTGATCTGAGGAGTAACTCTATGACCACTGAGGACCTCAGTAATCAAGTTACAATCTGCATGCAATGCTTGCATTTGTGCAAGAAACTGAGTTCTAAGTTCAACTAATACATTAGGAAGGATAGATCCACAAGGAAAATGTCTACCTCCTTCCAACAATGAAGGATCGTGGTGAGATCCTTGGAAATGAGAGCCACTTTGTATGTTTTGGAAGCCACCTCTCAGTGAGGGCAGACATTGATGAAAGCAATGGTAAACTTGGTCAACATGGCAGGGCAGTGAGAATAAAGAGTGTGGGAAGATCTGGATTTCAGACCTGGCAAATTCTTGTGCAAGGTAGCAGTAATCCTTTATTCTTCACTGCTTACACCACTGTTACAATACTAGTGCCTCAAGGTACTAGAAAAAAAGATCAGTGGTGTCTCAGCAAAGGATTCCAAATCAGTTTGAAGAGTAAGTGAAACAGCTTCTGTGTCCTCTCACAGAACAACACCCTCAGTAATGAGGCCCTCACAATATTCCATTCAACTGCCACATTTGCATGCCTAGCACAGCTGTTTGAAAGAGAAATGTTATTCTGAGCTCTGTTTTGGGAAACATTTACCATGGGGATAGAGGAACTAATTTCAGGATACTTACCAAGCGTCCTTGGGGAGAGGATGGGAGTGCAGAGTGGACAATGCAGCATCCCTGTCCATAATCTTTCAAAATTGAGAACTAGCAATCAGGATGGTAGTGAAAACTTCTCAGTGCATCAGGAACCATGAATGGGGATGCATTGCCTCACAAACAGCCACCACCTCTTGTTGGGCACCCCTGCCACAATTGCCACCTTGGTCTTATCAATCACCTCAGAACCCATGACACCAGAGAAAAAGTCATCTTTGTTCCCAAAGAACTGCTTAAGAAAATAAACTACCTGCACTTCAGAAGTCTTTTTCTGGTTGTTTTAAAGAAAACCTTCAGATGTCCTGAAGATTATGTGAAAGGTCCAATATAAATATAGGAAGGGGTTTTGACCTGAAAATTTCTCTTCCCATGGATCTGGATTGACCTGAGTATTTCCACCATTGTCTGTTTTTGTAGAAAAAAACCCACAAAAACTGGACATCCAAAAATAGATAGAGTCACTCAGTAAACCAAGCAGCATCCATAGTGAGAGAAACAGAGTGTTATTTTGTGTTAAGACCTTCTCTGGAAAAAGTGAGTAAAATAATTAAGGGTGGAGATGAGAAACTGCTAATTAAAGTTATTGGGGGTATTGCTGCTCTAAGTTTTGCTAGTTGGAAACAAAAGTAAAAAACAGATTGTTGCACAAAGATGGAACCACATCTGTTGATAGAGACAATAGGGGAGATTATTTGAAATTCAGTATTAGGTCCCACTGGCCGCAGATAGAAAATGAGGTGCAGCCCTCAAGCTTGCATTGGATGCCATTGGAGCAATGTAGAAGGCAGAAATTGAAGAGAGATGATAAATTAAAACTGCAGCACCAAAGCTCAGGTTTGCCATTATGGAATGAAAAGGAATTTAATTCAACTGTTACCTGCTATATCACCTTTATGTACCTATATTTTATGGTGACATCAGATGAATGGATGCTAATCTCCAATTTCAAAGCAGTATCTTTGATTTTTCATTTGGAGATACAGCACAGTTACAGGTGCTTCCAGCCCATGAGCCTGTGTCATCCAAATGCACCGATGTGACCAACTAACCCATTAACCCCGTATATCTTTGGAACAGGGGAGGAAACCAGAGAACCTGGAGGAACCTTGCACAGGCTCAAGGAAAACTTACAAACTCCTCACAGATTGTGCAGATTTGAATGAGGATTGCTGGCATTTGGGAGGGGGAAAGAAAGGTTGCACTTAAGGAATGTTTGTGATCTTTCCTGGAAGCTGGTTCTACATTGTAAAGTATTACTGTGGCCAAGTTGACTGTGTGTGGCAGAATCTCTCACATAATATCTGTCAGCATCTGTTGGTTTGGAATGCAAGTGGTGCCCTACAAAGTATTTGGAGCACAGAAACCAGCCTTAACAGGTCAACTGGTTCATGCCAGCATTCATGTTTCACCTGCACCTAGCAGTATGTCTTTCTTTGTGTTTATTAAAATTCTGTGCATTGATGCTTGATATTTCCACATTTCTGACAACTCTGGATTTAGAAAAGAAACACTCTCTCTCCTGATGTTATATATATTAATGACAGTCTTTCATTTTTGACTAATTATTGATCTCTAGTTAAAACACCTCTATCTACTCTTCAAATTCTCTGGACAATCCACGGCCTTCTTTTCCAGAAAAATGAATCACAGCCTGTTAGGAATATATTTGGTTGATTAAACCACTTCATTTCTCATCATCAATCTAATAATTCTTCTTTAGTAACCAATCTTTCTGTGTAACGTGGAGACAGTGCCAGTGTTCCGTGTGGTCTAATTAAATCCCAAACTGAATGCATCATTCTATCAATGAGCTATTGTGCCGACGGGTCTGCTTTTGAATGGCACAATGGTGCTGCTGTTGGCCTCCACTGCAGTCTGTATGGAGTTTGCATGTACTCCCTGTGAGTGTATGGGATTTGTCCATCTGCTCAAATTTCCTCTTGCAATGGAAGAAATACATTTTGGTAGTTTTGTAATTGGCCTCTGGAATGTGGTAAGAGATGGAATCTACGGGATTGCTGGGAGAAGATGGGATTTGGTGCGAATGGATGGTCAATAGTTAGCATGGAGTGGATGATCTGAAAGAGATGTTTCTACACTGCATGACTCCTTGATTTTCTTCTGAAATGTGTCAGTTGTTCCCAGATTTATTCTCCTATTTGTTGCTACATTTCAGGAAGGATATGGAGGGTAGCAAAGAGTTTACCAAAGTGTTGCACGAATTACAGCTATTACCTATCAGGAGAGGTTGAACATACTCTGATTGTTTTCTCCAGAAAGTCAGAGATTGAGTGGCTACTTGGTTAAAATTTATAAAATTATGAGGCATAAACAAGCTAAATAGACTTGTTTTTTTTCCAAGGTGCAAATATGAGAGAGCATCGGTTTAAGTGAAAGGGAAAAAGTGTAAAGGAGGTTTGTGAAGCAAGTTCTTTTGCATGTAGAACCTGGAAATGACTGCTGGGGAGGTGATGGAAGATGCAATTAGATATTTAAGAGGCATTTGGGCAGGTGCACAAGCAAACAGGGAATATATGGATGCAGACCACGTGCAGCACATGGAATTTGCATTAATTTCTCTCTGGGCCGCTGAAAGACCTATTCTGTTCTATCCGAGATGGCCTGTTTCCTAGGGAGAGGGTTAACCATTCTTTATTGATCATTCAGGTAGATGGTGAGGAATGGAAGGGCCGACGCCTAGTTACTATGGCAGGGCTGTTTGACTGCTGGAGCCCCCCCAGTGGAGGAGCGGAACTATATTCACATACGATCATCACTGTCAATGCTTCCAAAGCTATGGACTGGATACATGACAGGTTGGTTGGAGGGGTTTACATTTGTGGAGGTCAGACCTACGCTAATAATTTCTGACCGGCATTAGGTGGGAGGTCCATTATTTCTGAGGGAATCTGGCAAAGGTATTTGAAGTTTGTAAAAGCCTTGGCATACATTTCAAATTTAACGATGATAATTTAATTGATAATTGTGCTTCAACTATTAACCTGAGCTCTGGTCTTTCTGTCAAAGAACAGCAAAGTTCCTTTCGATGGCCTGGTTCCTGAGCCAGCACGTCTGATCTTTTATCAATTTGTTATTGTGGGTTCTTGTCTTGAATTGTCACTTGAGCTGACATTTGGGATGTCCTGAGGCTTTTTTTGCAGCTCTGCCTCCTTCCCCCACCCCCCCAGGACTTCTCAAAGTTTATGGGTCCCCCTTCCTTGTGAAGCAGTCAAGTTTTGGTTTCTTCTGAACTTCTCTCCTACTGACTACATTTACAAAAAAAATGCAATATTTGTGTTACATGAGGCTTTTACTTAAATGTGCCTTGGCCCCCTGGGGGGCCATTGAGAATGGCTGCTTTAGATCATCCTATACTTGGGATTACTTGCCTGAACAAGGCTCTCATTAAGGACCAGAGTCAATTATGTGATAGTAGCTATAGGCAGTTTTTATCTTGTCTTATTAAAGAAATGTTAACTTGAATATCTTTCTTGCCCAGCATAAACACAGGAGGTCATTCACTATTTCTACTATTCTCTGTGGCCATTCCTCTCAACAATAAGTACAACGTTTTGGATACTGTTGGGGGTGACGATCTACCAGGGACAAGTTGTAGTGGTCAGGTCTCTGGCACTGAGTCTGGCCCTTTGGCTGAGAAAGGAAGGGAAAGAGGGGAGTGATAGTGATTGGGAATTTGATAAGCGAACAGATATGAGATTCTCTGAATGAGATCGAAGCTCCCAGATGGTATGTTACCTCCCAGGTGCCAGAGGTCAGGGACATCTCTGATCAAGTCCACAACATTCTCAAGTGGGAGAGTTGGGATGAGATCCTGAAGATGGAATATAGATGAAAGAAGCTGAAAGGCAAGACCTCAGAGGTGATAATCTCATGATGTGGCCACCTTTGCTGGGTGCCAGTGAGGGTAGGAATAAGAAGTTGTGGCAGATGAATGTGTTGCTGAAGACTTGGTGCAGGGGACAGGGGTTCAGATTTGTGGATCATTGGGATCTCTTCTGGGGAAGGGCTGACCTGGACAGGGTGCACCTGAACTGGAGAGAGACCAATATCCTGGCAAAGAGCTATTGGGGAGGGTTTAAAGTAGTTTGGTAGGGGAATGGGAACAAGAAGGGTAGAAGGTGGAAAAACATGATGCAAGTATTGTGAGTTTGAGGAAGAGAAGAAGCATAAATGTAGTCATTTGGAGGGTTTGAAATGTATCATCTTTAATGCAAAGAGTATTAGGAATCGAGATGAACTTGGGACATGGAATTATGTGGAATTATAATGTAGTTGTTATGGAGACTTGGCTGGAGGAAGGGCAGGATTGACTAATACAATTACTGGGATTTAGGTATTTTAAAAGGAATAGGATGGGAGGTAAGGGGAGTTGTGGTTGATAATATGGCTTTAGAAAGGAGGGATGCTGTAGAGGGAGTAAAAACACAATGCTGGAGAAACAGCAGGTCAAACTGTACTTTATACAGCAAAAATAGATACATAACTGACTTTTCAGGCTTGAGGTCTTCATCTGAAAAAATGTAGGTAGGTGCCTGAACAAAATGGTAGGGGGAGAGGAGCACAGTCCCAAAGGCATGAGATAATGAGTGGATTAGGGAGGGAGGGTACACCAATAAGTAGGGGGAGGATGGATGGCTCTGTGAATGGAGAAGGAAGGGGTTGGAGAGTTGAAGGAAAGAAGGGGAAGGGGAATGGAGTGTAAGTTGGCAGAAACCCGAGAAGTCAATGTGATTGCCATCCAATGGAGAGTGCCCAGGCAGAAAATTAAGTGTTGCTCCTCCAAATTGTGAGTGGTCTTGGTAGGACAGTATGAGGCCATGGACAGATATGTCAGCATGGGAGCAGAGCATGGAATTGAAGTGGTTGGCTACTGGGAGATCCCTGTCACTGATGTGGACAGAGTGAAGATGCTGAGCAAGGTGATCTCCCAGTCTGCATCCAGTCTCTCAGAGGTAGTGAAAGCCACAGTAGGAGCGTCGGATGCACTAGATGACTCTGCAGATATACAGGTGAAGTGTTACTTCACTTCAAAGGACTATTTGGGGCCTCAAATAGTGGTGAGGGACGAGATGTGGGTACAAGTGTGGTACTTCCTATGGTCGCAACAGAACGTGCCAAGGACTATTGGTGAGAAGGAATTAGTAGATGAGGGAGTCACGGAGGGAGTGATCCCTACAGAAGCCAGAGAGGTGAAGATATGTCTAGTGGTGGGATCATATTGTAGGTGGCAGAAATTATGGAGGATAATGTGTTGGATGCAGAAGCTAGTAGGATGGTTGGTGAGGATAAGGGAAAGGAATCCTGTGTTACATCTGGAGGCAGAGGGGGCCAGGACAGATGAGCGGGAAATGGAGGCAATGCAGGTAAAGGCTTAGTTGATGGTGGTGGAGGTGAAGCCATGTTTGTGGAAAAAGGTGGACATTTTAGATGATCTGGACTGGAAACCTCTTGGGAACAGATACGGTGGAGACGGAGAAATTGGGACAGAGGAATAGAACTCTTGCAGGGGACTGGGTGTGAAGAAATGTAATCGATGTAGTTGTGTAAGTCGGTGGATTTGTAAAATGTGTGTCCTGAGATGGAAATAGAGAGATCAAAATAGGGGAGAGTATTGCCAGAGATGGACCAGGTGAATTTCGGATCAGGGTGGAAGTTGGCAGCTAAGTGAATGAAGTGGACAAGCTCATCATGGGTGCATTAGGCAGTCTCAATGTATTTGTCAATATAGCGGAGGAAGATGTTCAAGGGTGAAAGCACAGAACTAATGTGGAGGAAGTTTAGGGACCATTTGTGCTGCGTTCAGGATAGGTTTGTCCCACTGGGACAGAGAAAAAGATGGTAAGAAAAGGGAACCATAGTTGATGAAGCAGGTGAGGCAGCTAGTAAAGAGGAAGAAGGAAGCTTACATCAGATTTAGGAAGCAGGAAACAGGAAAGGCTCATGAGAGATGTACGATAGCCAGGAAGGAACTTAAGAAAGGACGTAGGAGAGCTTGGTATGTAGGATTAAGGAGAACCTCAAGACGTTCTATGTGTTAAGAATGATGGGGGGGACTGCTAAAGGATAAAGAAGGCAACATATGGCTGGAGGTGGAGGAGGTTGGGAATGTCTTAAATGAATACTTTGGTTCAGTATTCACAAGAGAAAAGAACCTTGATCAGGGTGAAGTCGGTATAGAACAGGCTTGTATGCTGGATGATGTTGTAATGAGGGAAGAGGAGGTGTTGAACCTTAAAACATTAAGATTGGTAAGTCCCTGGGACCCAGATGTGGTATACCCCAGGTTGCTGTGGGAAGGGATGGAAAAGATAGCTGGGGCATTGGCTATGATCCTTTGAGTCCTCCTTGACCACAGGGGAGGTGCAAATGGCAAATGTGGTCTCCTTGTTTTAAAAAAAAAGGTAATGGGGAGATCCTGGGAATGATAGACCGGTGAGTCTTGCGTCAGTGGTGTGTAAACTATTGGAGAGGACTCTTAAGGAAAGGATTTATGAGCATTTGGAGAAGTACAGTCTACTATATGGATTTTAGTATGACATTTGACACAGTCCCCCGTGTGACGCTTGTTCAGATGGACATGAAAGATGGGTTCCTTAGAACCTTAGCTATGTGGATAAAAAATTGGCTTTATTGAAGAAAGCATAGAGTAGTAATGGAGGGAAAATATTCTATCTGGGGAGGTCAGTGACTAGTGGAGTCCTGCAGGTATCTGTTCTGGCACCCTGCTCTTTGTGATTTTTATAAATGACTTAGATGAAGAGGCAGAGGATGGGTGAGTAAGTGTGTGAATAATACGAAGGTTGGAGGGGTTGTGGATACTGCTGAAGATGGTCTTAGGTTATAAAAAGATTTAGACAGGATGCAGAGTTGGGTGAAAAAGTGGCCAATGGAATTCAATGTGGATAAGTGTGTGGTGATGCATTTTGGAAGATCAAAGCAGAAGATTGAGTATAAGGTTAATGGTCGGATATTTATCAGTGTGGAGGAACAGAGGGACCTTAGGGGTTCAAATCCATACATCTCTCTAGGCAGCCGTGCAGTTTGATTGGATAGTTAAGGAAGCCTATGGGATGCTGGGCTTCATTAGTCGAGAGGTCATGTTGCAACCTCTGTGAGACCATGCTTAGAGTATTGTATTCACTTCTGATTACATTATCAGAAGAATGTGGAAGCTATGGAGAGGGTGTAAAGGAGATTTAGCAGGACATTACCTGGATTGGAAAATAGCAGAGCCTGGACTTTTCTTGTTGAAGTGAAGAAGGATGAAAGGCGACTTCATAGAGGTCTACAAGATTCTGAGAGGCATAGATGAGGTGGAGAGCCTTTTTTCTCAGAGCAGGAATAGCAAACAGCAGAGGACATCTCTGCAGTCTCCAACCAGATGGCATCAATATAAATTTATGTTAAACCCCTCCCCTTTCCCTTCAGTTTTTTCTTTCTTACTTCTAGAGAGTTCCCCTTCTGCTCTCACCCCCACCCTCCCCAATCACCTCAGCTTTTTTCTCTTCCACTTTCCCACACCTAAATCCACCCACACTCTTGGCAGTTGGCCTGTTCTCCTCTTCTCCCTTCTCTCCTCCCCGACCTATTCCTACTTTACTGCCTTCCCAAGGGCTCAGGCCTAAAACATTGACTGCCTTTTATTTCCCATGTGACCTGCTGAGTTTCTCAGGCACTTTTGTATGCTGCACATTAATAATATTTCCATCTTTGAAGGAGTGGAAAAAAAAGTGTTACTGCATTGAAGGGGCTAAGTAAGTCAGAGGTGTGGACAGAATGGGTGGGACTAGTGCATGAATTGGTTCTTGAACCATGAAGTTTTACTATGTCTCTTTCACTCTCCACATAGGATGCCTGCAATTCTGGATGGCGAGGAGGCAGTGCGTAAATGGCTGGATTACGGGGAGGTATCAGTCTCCGAGGCTATTAAACTGATCCACCCAACAGAATATATTGCCCTTTACCCAGTATCCACCCTGGTAAATAATTCCAGGAATGATGACATTGAGTGCATCAAACCCATAGAACTGGAAGTTAAGAAGGTGAGAGATTTTGTTTTCTAAAATAAGCAGAAAGATGTGGCAAGATACAGGCAACTTAATTTCAGAGAGCTTTTTCATTCCTAAAGCGCAGACTGGTAATGGTTTCTCTCCCATCTTGTCCTTCCTTCATTGGAGTCATACAGATTTGAGTGGAGGTTATTTCAGTGTAGTCTAGATCAGAGCACATTCCTATGCTGATGCATCCTTCATTTTGTTTACCTACCTTTGCTTCAAGGATCCTGAGCTCCTTTTGAGTCAAGTCTCTCTCCCCCAGGCACGCAAACACACTGGCAAAACGACAACACAAACTCTGATACCTTAGACATGTTTACAGGCACAGATACACACAGGTATCCTATCCTATTCTTGGGATATAAACTGTTCTGAATTTGCCTTTGTTACATCCTTAATACCTTTACAGATGTGTAAATGTCAAAATGTCAGTGCATTCAGCTCTTGGGAGATGCTACTGTGGTCCCTTTTCCACAATCCTTGCTCATTTCTCTAGACACTGTATTCAGTTATGCTTGATTTCCTCTGAACCCCTCTTGGATTGATTTAAATTTCTAAAGATTAAGGCAAAGCATTGCTGAATCCCAGAAAACTAGTAAAGGCAGGGAAGCTGATGCAAGCAACATTAAAAGGCAGAAAATGCTGGGAAACAGACAGTTCTAAAGCAGGATGCGTGTGGGGAGAAAACAGATTTAACATTTCAGATCAATCTCTCGTCAGAACCTAGTTTTTTTTGTGTGTGTGTGCCTGCGCGCGCACATGCATGTCCATAGATACTGTCTGAGCTTCATATTTGCAGCAGTTTTTTTTAGTCACTTTTCCATCAAAGGATGAGCTATGATTTTGCAATTGCTGTGTGGCTGTGTGTTAATATGTGCTCTATCGAGAGCAGTTGTGCCAGAGCCAGACAGCGAGATTTAGAATGAAGCTGTAGTAATGGATCACACAATTGAATTTTGAAGTTTGCCCATCCAGAGAGAACCTTCTGGCATGTGGCAGCATCTGTCTGTCTGCAACATGGCTGTGGGGAGCAGTAATGTAAAAATGGAATTGTTCATTCAACACACAAAAAAGAGCACAACACCAAGCATTTAAGAAATGGGAGCTGAAGAAATTATATGGACCGAGTGGTCACTTTGTAAGAAAGTGTCCAATCCTTTACCTTGGTACATATCTGCCAATCCTTCAGTGTTGACTTCTGCTTTTAAATTTGTTCACAGAGTAATCATCCAGTACTCTCGAGAATGATTGTACTTTGAGTGCTAGGTCAGTGGAACATATCCTCCTGGCATCTATAGTGTTTATTGCATGGAGTATAAAAGTATGGAAAGTTTGAAAGGATGTTGATGGATTGCATACAGTTTTGTTCTGCATAAATCAAAAAGGGTGTGCTTGCTTTGGAGGCAGTGTAATGAAGGTTTACCAGCTGGATTCCTGGGATGAAGAAAGGAGGTGCAGGATGGGTCCATACATAATGGAGTGAGTTTTATTCATTATCTCTCTCCTGGCAGCATGTTCCAGACAAAAGTTTCCAAGTAGTGTGGCAATCAGAATTGCACATGATACAGCACATGTGGCCAAACCAAAGTTTTATACAGCTGCTATGTGACTTCCCAACTTTTATACTCAGTACCCCAATCATTAGAGAATTGCAAACATTAAATTCAAGTCAGAGGGTGCGGAGGGCACAGGAAAGTGGCTTTGAGACCAAAAGTGGTTAGCTTGTCAGAGAGCAGAATGTGCTCTGGGCCAACAGAAGAACAAAATTTGCTGATGCTAGAATCTTGGGTAAAGTATGAGTCACTGGAGATCAGCAGGTGAAGCAACATCCATGGGTGGAAATCGTCATCATTTTGGATTGGGACCCTTTATGGAGATGGTCACAATAAAGAGCCTGACCAGGAACATTGTCCATTTCTACCCGGGATGCTGCCTGACCCCTCTGAGTTCCTAAATCAGCTTGTCGTTCGCTCAAGCAATGGGTCAAAATAGCTCCTCGGTTTCTTAGCTAATCTGAATAATTATAAGAACAATATTTTCACACTATTAGAGGTAATGTTACAAATATTGGAGGGGGACAAAGCATCGGACTCTAGTACATTGCCGATGGAAGAAGGTAGACCGATCTGAACTGGTTTTCTCTACTGTTGCCAATGTGAATGTGGCACAACATTACCATCTAGTGGTGAAGAGGTTTCATTCTGCTTTCCTATTGAGAGGCAAATCCAGTGGAGTGGGAGAATTTAACAAATTTTCCAGAGTACTATATTAAAGCCTTTAAAATATATTTTATTTTAAAAAAAAGAGTGATACAAATGCATTTTTGCACCTTTCAAACTACAAGTTGCTTTGATAAGTCTACATTTACCAGCTTTCAGTCTAAAATTGTTTGAAAATTACAGTTGGCTACATAATTGTCTATTAAACAGTAGTTCCACAGAAAATGGATTCAGTTTATGCATTACAATTGCACATATATTTTACTTGTGTCCTTTTCAAGTTTTTGAGTGTGCTATCTCATGGGTTATGTCTGTGTGACTGCAGTAACCCAGAGGAACGATTAAGCAATGTCAGAGCAAAATGGGCCACAGCTGAGGATCAGCAGCTTATTGAGACGAGAATGCACAAATCAGTGTGCTTCGTGCAAGCTGTTTACACTCTGTTGCTGTGGAGAAATGTGTCAACCTGCAGGGTGATTCAATTCCAAGCAGTTTGTGATTCGTGTTACCCAGACTATACACACCAAAAATCTTCATGTTTCCATCCCTCCTGTTGGCTGGTCTCAGCTGAATGACATTAAATAGGACACAGAGATTCCAAGTCAACACTCCCTCCTTGGCCCTGCTAGAAGTGGCCTTGAGGTATGAATGTGCAGACAATGCCTTCTGAGGCTCATTGTCAGGAGTCCCACATGATGAAGAGCTATTTGGATAGATGACCTATATATTTGGAGCAAGAGGGTAATACACACAAAGAGGGGAAATTCACTGCAGTTCTTTATATCTTTTTTCCTAGTGCATTTCTTAAAAACTGAGCTGCCTCTGGTTGAACTCCACGTCTTACATTTAACTCTGGCAAGAAAGACCTTTAATTAATTACTTGAATTTTGATTAGTGGAAGATGATTAAATTATGGAATAATATATGGGGAAATTAGTTTGTAAATGAGCTCAAATTGTGGAAGGACAATAACATGGTTCCATGTCACTGATAAAACAGAATCTATACCTCCTTATCTCTCTTCTAACCTCAACCATCACACTTACCTGATTCCATTCCATTAATTGTTGGGGAATCATCTGATGTGGCTTTGCTTCCAGCACTCTTGCCTCTGGTGTGTCTTAATTCCTCCACCCTCTTTGATTATTGGAATAAAAACTAAACTGCTGGAGGAACTCCACAAGTCACGCAGTACCTGTTTGGGAAGAGTTGTTGATGTTTCAGGGTGAGACCCCACATCTCGTGATTATTGGAATGTTTTTCAGACTTCTGTTCATCTTGGTCAGCGCAGAGGTCACCATAATGCTAGTATAGCGCCAACGACTAGGGTTCAAATCTAGCACTCCCTAAGAAGTTTTACATTCTTTCCATGATTGCTAGGTTTCCTCTCGGTGCTCTAGTTTCCTTCCACATTCCAAAGGCTTATGGGGGGCATTCGGTTAATTGGGTAGATTTGGGCAGCACCGATTCTTGGGCCAGGACATGTTACCGTACTGCATCTCTAAAATTTGTATTGCATGTATTCAATACCAAAGCCATTTTTGCATTATTCAGGCATCAATCACATCCCTCTAATTGGAGAGCTGTTTGAAACAACCAAACGTGTCATAACTCACCCTTGGTTGAGGTGTGGATCTGTTTACTCCTGTCACTGGCGCTGCCCAATTACAGCAATTAAACTTTGGTTCAACCCTGCTTCACACATCTGTCACCACTAGACTTGAATAGTTCAGTGTGTTTTCCTTGTCCTCTTCTCCATTAAGAAGGCTGCACTGCCACAGTCCTAATTCGATTAGAGTTTCAGAACCCATTGCTCAATTACAGTCATAACAGTATCAAGCAGGCCCTTTGGCCCACTAGTCAATGCTGGACAATTTGGCATTCTGGGCTTATCTCATTTGCCTATGTGTCCCTCCATGAACCTCTTATTGATAAATTTGTCCAGATGTCTTTTGAATGCTTTAGAATGTCCGCTTCTGGAAACTCGTTCCAGATAGGTGGAAATCAAAATGTGAGTGTAGAGATTTAAGGTAGAAGGACAAAAGCATGATGCTATGTGTTCTGAGTTGGTGAGGAAGGACAGACAGGGGACAAAACATAAATGCAGCCAGTTAAAAGGGTTGAAATGTATCTATTTCAACAGTAGTGGTATGAGGATAAAGAGGATCAGTACATGGGACTATGATGTTGTGGCCGTTACTGAAACTTGGCTGGAGGAAGGGCAAGATTGGCTGATGAAGGTACGAGGGTTTAGATGTTTGAAAAGGAATAGGATGGGAGGTTGAAAAGTGGAGGGGGGGGGGTTTAAGCAGCATTACTGGTCAGGGACAGTATCATGGCTATAGAAAGGTAGGACAATGCAGAGGGTGTGTCCAGTGAATCGTTGTGGGTGGAAGTCAGAAATAGGAAGGGAGCTATCACTGTGCTGGGAGTAGACTATAGGCCTCCAAATAGCCCTCGGGACACCAAGGAGCAGATAAGCAGGCAGATTTTTGGAATGGTGCAGGAAATACACGGTTGTAGTTATGGGTGATTTCAACTTCCCAAATAATGACTGGCACCTCCTGACTAAAAGAGAGATAAATGGGGCTGAATTTGTCAGGTGTGTTCAAGAAGGATTCCTGACACAGTATGTGAACCAGCTGACAAGATGAGAGGCCACACTAGAAGTGGTTCTGGGTAATAAACCTGGTCAGGTGATGGACCTCTTGGTGGGAGAGGATTTTGGTGAGAGTGACCACAGCTCCCTTAGCTTCAGCATAGATATGGAAAAGGATAAAAACAGACAAAATGGAAAAAGTGCTAACTGGGAAGGACTAATTTATGAAGGGATGAGGCAGGAACTAGCGAGAGTAATTGGAAACAGATGTTTAAGGGTGAAAATACAGAAGTAAAGTTTAGAGACCATTTGTGCAGAGTTCAGGATAGGTTTGTCCCACTGGGACAAGGAAAAGATAGTAGGAAAAAGGAACCATGGCTGACAAAACAGGTCAGGCAACTAACTAGTCAAGAGGAAGAAGGAAGCATATGTTAAATATAAGAAGCAGGAACTAGGAAGAGCTCATGAGAAATATGTTAGTCAGGAAAGAGCTTAAGAAAGGAGAGCTTGAAGGGGGCATAGGAAGGCCTTTGCATATAGGATTAAGGAGAACCCCAAGGTGTTTTATGCGTATGTGAAGAACAGAAGGATGACGAGAATGAAGGTGAGACTGCTAAAGGATAAGGGAGGCAATATGTGCCTAGATGCCAAGGAGATTGGGGAAGTCCTAAATTAATACTTTGTGTCAGTATTCACCAGAGAAAAGGACCTTGATGACGGTGAGGTTGAAATTGAACAGGTCTGTAGGCTAAACAATGTGAGGATTAAGGAAGGGAAAGTGTTGGATCTTCTTATAAAAACATCAAGATTGATGTGGAATGTGAGAGGATAGGTGGGGTAGTAGCTGTGATCTTTGAATCCCCTTTGGCCACAGGGGAGGTGCCAGAGGATTGGAGAATGGCAAATGTAGTTACTTTGTTTAAAAAAAGGTAATAGGGAGAATCCTGTAAATTACAGACCGGTAAGTCTTTTGTCAATCGTGTAAACTATTGGAGAGGATTCTTATGAGCATTTGGAGAAATGAGTGATACAAATGCATTTTTGCGCCTTTTCGAACTACGTTGCTTTGATAAGTCTACAGTTACCAGCTTTCAGTCTAAAATTGCTTTAACATTACAGTTGGCTACATAATTAAGGTCTATTAAACAGTAATTCCACAGAAAATGGATTCAGTTTATGCATGACAATTGCACATTTATTTTACTTGTGTCCTTTTCAAGTTTTATAGTTTACTCTAGGATAGTCAGCATGGCTTTGTGAAGGGAAGGTTGTGCCTTAGGAGCCTACTGGTAATTGAGTTTTTAGAGGAGGTAACAAAAGAAATTGATGATGTTTATTTAGGTGGTAGATGTGGTTTACATGGATTTTAGCCAGGCATTTGCAAGATCCCTCATCCAGAAAATCATGAAGCATGGAATCAGTGGAACTTTGGCTGTGTGGATAAAAAATAGGCCTGTAGGAAGAAAGCAGAGAAGGGAAGTATTCTTCCTGGAGGTCGGTCATTAGTGGAGTGCCACAAGGATCTGTTCTGGGGCACCTGCTCTTTTTGATTTTTTTTAATATAAATGACCTGGATGTAGAGGTGGAAGGATTGATTGGTCAGTAAGTTTGTGGGTGACATGAAGGTTGAAGGAGTTGTGGATGGAACTGAAGGTTGTTGAAGGTTACAAGAGGATATAGACAGGATGCAGAGTTGGGCAGAAAAGTGGCAGATGAAGTTCAATCCAGATAAGTGTGAGGTGATGCATTTGGGAAAGCTGAATATGGGGTTAATGGCCGGTTACTTAAGAGAGTGGATGAGCAGAGGGATCTTGTGGTTCATATCTCTCAAGGTCACCACACAGGTTGATAGTCAAGATGACCTATGAGATGCTGAGATTCATTAATAGGGAGATTGAGTTCAAAAATAATGAGGTCATGTTGCAACTCTAGAAATCTCTAGTAAGACCACACAGTATTGTGTTAGTTCTGGTCATCTCATTATTAGGAAGGATGTGGAAGCTATGGAGAGGGGGCAGAGCAGATTTACCAGGATGTTGCCTGGATTAGAAAACAAGTCTTATGAGGCAAGGTTAGCAGAGCTGGGACTTTTCTCTTTGGAGGTCTACAAGATTAGGATGCATAGATAGGTGGACAGCCAACACCTGTTTCCCAGGGCAGGAACAGCAAACACCAGAGGACATGTGCACAAAGTTAAGGGAGGGAAATTTATGGGTGACATCAGGGGTGTTTTTTTTAAATGAGTTGTGAGTGCCTGAAATGCCTTGCTGGGGATGGTCATGGAGGCTAAAACATTAGGGGTATTTAAGAGACTCTTGGCACATGGATGAAAGAAAAAGAGGGTTACAGGGTTTAATTTTTTTTTACCAAGGAATATATGGGTCGGCACAATATTGAGGGCCAAAGGCCTGTGCTGTAGTGTTCCATAAGGACAACTCTAAGTGGAAAAAAATACCTCTGTTCCCATCTAAATCTTGCCCTTTCACCGTAAACCTATACCTTCTGGTTCTAGAATCATCTACCCTGCCCTTGATCCTCTTTGTTACCTCTTATATTTAAAAAAAAAACTATGTATATCCTGTTGAAGGCCTAATCTAGGTAAAACCTACACAGTGAGTGGCAGGAATAGGGGGAATGTTGTGGACAGGAGGATCTAAGACTACAAGGTATATAGTACTTTGAAAGTGGAGTCATAGGTAGATAGGTTGGTCAAAAAGGCTTTGGCACATTGGCCTTCATCAGAGTATTGAGTATAGAATTTGGGAGGTCATGTTGCAGTTGTACAAGATGTTGACAAAACCCCATGTGGAGTGTTTTTCATGTTTGGTTGCCATGCTGAAAGAAAGATTTTTGTCAAGCTGGTAAGCATGGAGATTTAAAGATATTGCCAGGACTTGGAGGCATTTTTTTTGGGCGAGGTTGAGCAAGCTAGGACTTTATACCTTCAAGGCCTAAAATGTCAAAAATACGTTATATCTTTGTTTGCAATGGAAGCTGAAAGACCAGCTGAATTCCTCCAGCAATTTTAGTGTTTTTACTATCAGAGTGTCTGCAGGCTTTCATATTTCACTATTCCTTCAAGCATAGGAGGATGAATAGTATACAAAATCATGAGTGATTTAGATTGATGAGTCTTTTGCCCAGAGGACTCAAGTTTAAGGTGGTGGGTGGGGATATTTAACTTCTCTTTTAAGAGGGTGGTGGGTGTATGGAACGGGGGGCTGAGACAGATAGTATTGTCATGTTTAAGAAAAAAATTGGACAAATATATATTCATATGATGGAATTGGTTTAAAGTGATTAAGGCTGGTAGATTAGTGTGGATGGGCCATTTTGGTTGGCATAGGCAAGTTACCCCTGTTTCTAAGCTATACAGCTCTACAACACTGGCTCTAGGCTAGACAATGTCTGATTTTAAAATTATCCACAATAGTTTTGTTCCTTTATTTCTGTGATATGCAGTCTTTAAAAAATTGTCCTCCAATGCCAATCTTATTGTTTGATTCAAAATGCTAGTTTCTGTGTTGAGTCATGGGGCTGAGAGCCTTGTGGGTGATGGTGGTCAGGTTTAATAAAATTAAAGTCCTCAGTCAGATTCTGAGTGGCTGTGTTTTGGTGTTTACTTTTCCCCCTCTCCTAAACAGTGCAGGATGTTTGAGAGCTCAATGAAATTACACAAGTTAACAATCATGAGTTGGGTTTAATGTGCATTCATTGCCTTTTCCAGGAACCCACACCCACTGCCAGCAGCAAGCTGATGAGGAATTGGCTGCAGAACCCCTCACCCAAGAAAGAGCCAGATGCAGGGAACCCAATGGCAGTTAAGGTGGAGACACCAAAAAAGAGAGTGGGGTTATTGCACACATGGCTCCAGAAGACAGACGAACCTTTGGCCAAGAAGCAGTACAAGAACTGAGATACTGCCCAGCATTTGGGCAAGCTCAAGTTGAATGGAGTCTGCACATTAAATGTTTATATTTTAAGGGGAGTAAAATATCTCTCTCTGGTTTGTTGCATTAGTTTTTGTTTTCAGCTTTATCCTTTATGGAGTAAGTAGTGATGTTGCATCTTCCTGAAGCTGAAATGTATAAATGCCCAGTTCTTTTACCACCTGATT
Organism: Narcine bancroftii; assembly: GCF_036971445.1. Taxonomy (NCBI): domain Eukaryota; kingdom Metazoa; phylum Chordata; class Chondrichthyes; order Torpediniformes; family Narcinidae; genus Narcine; species Narcine bancroftii. Next base: position 47,661,701 of record NC_091473.1, on the reverse strand, counting down.
TAAAAAAAAAATTTTCTGATTGAGATTAGTTGTTACTGTGATTTGCTGTTTATTAAAAATGAAAATTAACTTTATGCACTGAAGGCATCTTAACCATTAGAAGTGTTGTATGTTTCTGACCAATGAATTTCTTTGAAATAATTAATAAATAAATTTGCCTTTAACTAAGCAGTGCCAGGCAATATGTACTAAAGATGGTGGTGAGTGATCTCCAGATTCTGTACTGTCAGCTGTGTTTGCAGCATTGCTGGATCAGGTATCTTTCCCTTGCCTGTTGTTTCTATTTCCAACAAAGTCATGGCTGATTGCTTTTCCCCGTTGATCACCTTCACTCATGTAGCCCTGCAGGTTGGTAAGTTGTGGTATGATCAGTATGTAATGGGTACTGTTAGGTGTTTACACATAATCTTGAAGACTGAACTCAGTATTTGGGCATTAGGACCCTGCGGAATGGTAATCAATGGGTGTACTGGTCTTTAGTAAATTAACAAACAGCAGGAGATGTAGAATGAACACAGAACAAGGATTTAGTGCAGAGCTTTAATTAGCTATTTGTTCTCAAACAAAGGAGGATACAATTAGATTCAGTGCTGCAGATTTTTCTTCCCAGCTTTGATTTGCTGTCCTGTAACCTCTACTCTTTCCATCTGTGACAAATTCTTTCTCAGTCTGGTTGAAGAACCTGGCTGAGGGTTACTTGCATGCACAGCAGTAAATGAATAAATTTATAAAGCTCCCCTCCAAAAATACTTCAGTCACCCAACCAATTCTAAATTATCAATAACCTTAACACAAACCTCCTGCCAAGTATCTGCATAGTGATTTAATATAACAGGATGGAGCATTGTAGCAAATAGCCTAGTTCTTTAAAAAAAAAACTTGCACCATCTCTCCATTCCCTATCTTCTGTGCTCCACCCTCTTCAGGTATGTATCCACATTATGGTAATTTTTCTTAATATTGGATTGGATGTGGTTCACAGAAATGTCATCCACAGGCCATTTTAGGATTCAGGTGCAGCCAAGTCACTCTTTTGCTCCCTATTTGTTATGTTCTCTTCTACCTCCCCATTGAGAGTGTATCATTATGTTACCCACCTACCAGCATGGTTAGTTCAATGCTGCGCCAGTGATTGGGGTTCAAATCCAGTGCTGTCTGTGTAGGTTTCTCCGGATGCTACCATTCAAAACATACAGTGGTTGTAATTGGGCAGCGCAAACCTATAACCATGCTGTATTTTTATGACTACCTACCTTCCATCAATTACAATTATTTCAAAATCAAACTATGAAGATCCTTGCATTTTTTTTGTATTAAAGGCCAATATAAATAGGTTAAAGTATTTTTTAAAAATTGTATAATACCCTGTTTGCTTGCAATTTAGTAGTGATATGCTAATCAGCATTTTACTGCTAGCCTTGTAATATTGCCTTTTGCATTCATCTTTTCTATCCATTCTGCACTCATTCTAACAGCAACCAAGCAATCAGAGCACTTGAGATCATAACAAACACCAAATTAACATCTGAAGCCAGGAATGCCTGCAGAACATGTTTGGCAGAGAATTAACACAGCAGTAAGCAAGTTTAACAAAGTACACCTGTTATTTATATTAAATCTTTCCAGGGAAAGGTTGGCTCATCTTGCTTAAATGCCTAGAGCCAGAGGACTATCTATGTAGGGCTAGACTGCATTCAGTCTAACATTAGATGTGCCTCCACTTCGAGGCCAGCTTCATCCATGGATAAAAATCTGAGATTTGAGCAATGGTTGTTTTCGTTACCCATACTTCCCCATGCACCTGGAACCACTCTGGGAAACACCGAGCAGTTCCAGCTGCATGTGGGATTATGGTTAATTAAGTCAGCCATTGACTGCAAAGTTCTCTCTTAGGGACGGGGTGACTGGTGGGGGAGGGAGAGAGGCACCCCCAATAAGATTTAGGCTGGCTGGTTGGAGGGACGAGAGCAGATTTATCCATGAGGGAAGGCCATTTACTGCACCTCTCCTCCCAGTCGACAGGTTAAATGTTGCTGATGGGTGACCACAAGATTTAGGTTGGTTGGGGGGGCAAACGGGTTCATAGTTCAATCACCACCAGCCAGAGCAGGAGAACTGTGTCCAGCACACCACCTCTCCAGCACATGAAACTGACAGGGTGCTCCTCCTCCAACTGCAGAATTCTCTCTTGGGGTGACTGGTGGGGGAGGGGGATCGTTAATAGACCAGGACTGCGGCACAAAGAAATCCAAAACGTGCATCCCCAAGAGGAGGCAAATTAGCACAGGCAGCCACAGAGCAACAACCTTGGGAGGTTCATTAGACAAATGTCGGCAGGAATTACCCAGGGTTCTGCCTGACACTGTTTAGGTCGAGGGCCAACCCCATCATCGTGACACCATCAGCCCACCCCTTGCAGAGGCTCTACATTTATGATGCATGATGGGAGTGCTCCGCTCCACCACTGATACTAGGTTGAAGAGGGATTAGAGTCAACCCCTTGGAGCCAATCAGAGCATTTATGATGGTAAGTTCTGGTAAGGGCAGAGAATCTCCATCTTTATAGTTGCATATTTTCCACTCTATAAAAGGGCCTATAAAAATATCTCAAGTGCAATGTAATTTCTTGCAAGTTTCATTTTTTTTAAAAATCACTGCAGCAGCACTAATCTAATTTTAAATATTTATTTTCATCCACGTCAATAGTGATGTACAACTCTTTGCAGTGAAGCCAAATAATTTAATTTACATTACCTGATACTTCTGTGTCATACTCGAGGAAATAAATCCAAGCCTGACATTCAGTGGAAGGAATCCTGTCTACTTCAGGGTTCTAGCATACTGCTGGTTAGTCCTGCTGCCTTGCACCTCAGCACCCAAATTTGATCTTTACCTCTACTGTCCATATAGAATTTGTATGTTCCCCATGAGCATGTGGGTTTCCTCTCAGTGCTCTGGTTTCTTCCCACATGCCAAAGACCTGTAGGTTAGGTTAAATGGCTGCTGTAAATTGTTTCTCATGTGAATGAAGGGAATGGAGACCAGAGTAATGTAAATGTTAGGTACAAATTGATAGGTTCAAGGGCCTGTTTCTGTGCTATATGATTAAGACCATGGAACTATCTTGGTCAGGCCAAGACTGTACTACTGAACCTGCTCAACAACAACTAGGCATTCAGTGGAGATGGTTCACAGCTCCAACCCTGACCTGTCAAAGTTACATCATGGAAACAGGCCCTTTAGCCCAATATGCCACATCAACCAAAAACTAGCCCCACCTGTGTTTGCCACTACCATTTTTAGCATTGCAATAAAATCTGTCTCAGCTACCTCCTGCAGCATCTTGTGCCATTTTCCCACAACTCTGCAGTTATCACTCAGGATCCTATTAAATCTCTCCCATCCCCCTCACCCATGTCCTCTGGTTCATCATTCCTGTATTCTATGTAAAAGCAGTGTTTATCTGATCTAGTTCTCTCATGATTTTAGACACTTCCTTGTGAGCATATGGATTGTTATGGCAGTTCTCTTTCTCTACATGCTGCTAGATTTCTATTGTACAATCACCTAATGCAGAGGTGGTGAAGGGTATATGAAAGAGTGGGTTACAGGGAAGCAAGAGGGGGAATGGATCTGTTCTGCTTGATTAATATCCTAACAAATGAAATTTATCCAAAACTGCTCTTGCCTGCCCTTGTTCACAATAGTGAGACAAGGCCTCTCTGTTCAAGCTATGGTCAGTTCAGCTAAGAGTTTAGTGGTAATTTCAGTGAAACCCTTTTAAAAAAAATCAGAAACTGATTTGTAATTTAGAGGGAGAAATGTCTTTCCAAAAATTAGAAATTACAAAACTAATCTGAAGCAGAATCCTGGTGAAAAAGTTAAATATCTGTTGAAAGTCGGGGTTGTGGGGGGGGGGAGGGAGAGGTTTCAGTAAGATTTTGGATAATGAGTGCAAGATATTTTAGTTTCTTTCTAGCTTTACCATGAGCATCAGAAACTCAACACCAGAACACCTGGGGCAGCTGAGGAGAAAATTTGATTGGCAGTTTAACCTTCTGACAGTATGATTACTTTCAGTGCCCAATCCTTGTCTGCAATACATGGAGAAGGGATAAAGAGGAGAAAATGAAATTTTAGTTCTTCTTCGCCTTTTTCTGCAGCCAGTCAGGGACATGTGGAGAAGTGTAACAGAATATTAGAGAACGATGACCATAAATTGTAGCACAACAGGCAGACCACATTGTTACTCAATGTAAACTGAAGCACACTAGACAGAATAAAAAGTGTATTCAGCAGATTGCAGGAAGGAAAACAAATCTTAATGGTCCTTTGTTCATTTCCACAATTTATCCATTTATATCTTTTTATTTAATCATTATGGACACGAAGGGGTGTTTAAAATTCCCTCATTTGCAGGTTTCCATAAAATAATAGTTATTAACACAATTGATAATTCATCAATCTTCTTTGCTTTCAGATGCAAACATTCCAACCCAATCTATATTCGACTAATGACCAATTCCATCCTTTCCCCATAAATGGCAATAAAAATTTGTGTTTCCTTAAATTTCCCCCCGCCCCCACCCCAGGTGACAAGGACTTTACCCAGATTTCTTCACAGAAGAAATTATCCAACAGAGGCCATGATGACATCAACAGGAACTTCATCTCTGCTTCGGGCTGTGACTTGCATTGTCACACTGTCCAGCAATGCCAGTCGTGCCCGCACAAGTAGGTCGTGACCCCCACGGAAAACGCCTGGAATGGGGGAAAAAAAAGATACTGGAGTGATTGTGGGGGAGATAGGTGAGTAACAGGCTAATGCCAGACAGCTGCTACAGCACTCCCCAAATGCATATCATCTCAGCCATCCCTAAAGAAAAACAAGTTTTGCCTCACTTCCCCAATTGGATTGATCACTGACTGCCTTACACTGAAAGTCATCAGTTAGGCTTCCCCACAAGGGGAAAACACCTCCCCTGTCTCCAAGACAATAGATTTATTTGACACATATAAATAGTTAAGGAAATTTGGCCCTGGTTAACGGAAAACTCGCCTTGTAAATTAACATCAAACCCTACGCTCAACCTGCTACTACTGCAGGAAAGAGGCCTGACAGGATGATTTGATGGCTACTGCTCCAGTGAGAAAGAATGTTCCCTTCTCGATAACTGCCAGTGCAACTTGACTATATAACTATGGTATTTTATAAATGCAAGTTTCTTTTACTAATCATTCTGAAGTATACAGCACCCAGGGAAGGCAGAGCAGAGAATTTAATTGCACCCTATTCTATACCTCCAACAAAAAACATGGCTGTAGCATATTAATGAAACCCAAGTCATATAAGTGGCTCCAATATTTTCCTCAAATTAGGGAGGATGTGCAGGAGTTATCAGCCATCTTACCTGCTAGGTATAATGTGTGTGAGTTCTTATTCTCCGGCACCTTATCAGATCTCTCACATGGCTGCATGCCCAGGAAGTTAACAATGTTATTCACTGCTTCTGTAAACACAAGGAGCACGTGGCTTACAATATAACATTTTACAGTACGGAAACAGGCTAAATCGGCCCTTCTAATCCACACCAATTTACGTGAAACTCCACTAGTTCCACCTACCCACTCCCTTGCCCATAACCCTCCAATCCCCCCACAAGCATGTACTCATCCAGCCTCCTCTTAAATGACAGAATTGACCCTGCCGCAACTACTTCCGGAAGATCATTCCACTCAGCCACCACTCTGAGTGAAGGAGCATCCTCTTATATTATTCCTAAAGTTTTTCCCCCTAACTCTTATGATCCCTTGTTCCAATCTCCCCTACCCTCAGGGGAAAGAGCCTATTCACATCTACTCTATCTTTGCCTTTCATAATTTTAAATACCTCTATCAAATCCCCTTTCAACCTTCTAAGCTCCAATGAATAATGTCCCAGTCTACTTTCTCTGTATTCAAGATACTGCAATCCAGGCAACATTTTTGTAAACCTTCTTTGCACCCTCTCTACCTTATTTATATCCTTCCTATAATTTGGAGACCAGAACTGCACACAATACTCAAAACCTGACCTCACCAATGCCTTAAACACCAATTCTATGCTATGATTTATAAAGGCCAGTATACCAAAAGCCTTCTTCACCACCCTATCTACATGGGAATCCACCCCATCTGCTGCATTAAGACAACTACATCTGCCCATAATTAAAATAACCAATTGTTTCACTTCAGTACCTGGTCCAAACTACAGCTAGTAGAGACACCAGCTGATCGCTCCAGGAGACCCAGGTTCAATCCTGACCTTGGTTGCTGTCCTGTGTGGATTTTGCACATTCTCCCTGTGACTAGGTTTCCTTCCACATCCCAAAGACTGCTTAAAATGGCCCCAAGTTAATGTGGGAGTGATAAGAGCTGGGAAAATATCTGGGTTGCTGATGGACTCCGTTGGCTGAAGGGACTATTCGTGTAATTTCTCTTTATAATCAATGGCTGTTATTAAATATTGCACACCAATAACAAAATACCCCTCCGTTCACACAGATGTACTACCAGAGTTATGTGTACCAAAATGTTTAATTACTGATCAGGAGCTGGTGTCCATAACACAGCATGCCCACCTCCATTTGCTCAATTCATTAGCACCCAAATTAAGTTGTGCCAATGCATGGCACAGCTTTCTTGCCAAATATAGCACTCCACCATCCGTGAACAAGGGCATTAATGACATATTGGATAAATAACACATTTAAAAAGGTGAAAATATTATTATCAATTCACACCCCCTCCCCCCCCCACTTTTTTTTAAGCTCAGTTCCTGTTGGTGAAATGTCGCGTTTGACATAACTAGGAGAGACAGGAGACCACTTTCACAGCCAGACCACATCCTGAGACAATTCACAGGGAATGCAAAAACTGACAAAGCGCCGTCAGATTTATATCTGGCCAACTGATGACACAGCCCTCTACAATCTGTATCAACTCAATGTGCAAAGTGGAGATCAATATTATTTGTACCTTCTGCAAATCAATACCAATTACCTGCTCGCTATTGATCAATACTAACCGTCAAGAGTTTTCATGCTTGACAAGGCAAAAGTCTCTTCTTTCTCACAAGTGTCTCCCACCTCCTCCCAAGCAGCGCCAAAGTTCGGCTTCAGGACTTTTTGGATGTGGTCCGCCACTGTGACCTCCACATCTTCCAGCTGGAAAATAAAGTGACCTGTTGGCAAATGACTATCTTCTGCATATTTGCTTGTGGAAGCTGCTCCAATCTAGTCCGATGTTGTACTATCAACTGACATCTTTTATTAACCCACTGACTCCCAGTTATTCCTTGGGCAATGTGGCCATACTAAGGAGCTGAGCAGTCATGCTTTGAAAGAGCTCACCACAAAAAGCTAGAAAGCTCAAAACCCGAATTTTTGCATCAAAAATGTATAAAATTAGTGCCAAACAACCAAGGTAACCAAAAGCAAAAACTGAACATTGAGTGGAAGCCCAGTGAAGAGTTACTCAGCAGGGGCCTTTGGACTGGCTGAACCCAACAGAGCTTGTTGGGGGGGGGGGGGGGGGGGGTGGAGTAGAAAGGGGTCGGCCCAAGATATAACCAACATCCTGAACAAGATTGAAATTTTATGTACATATCGGAAAAGGTAATGGAAATCAAAAATCATCGTGGAAGACTAAATGAAACAAATTATTTGTTCGGAGGCTGAGCTGGACAAAACAAAAAAAATGGGCTAAAGGCACTGGAAGAAAAAGCAAAAATATGGGTCACAGGAAAAAAAGATTGATGGATAAGATCAATCATATGGAAAATTTAAATAGATGTAACAATTCAAGAATCACTGGACAGAGGAAAAGAGGGAAAAAATGTGGTGAAAGGGCTCACCGGACCCTCAGACCCAGAAGAACCGGTTAGCAGCGACTATGACCAATCCTGGTAAGACTTTTAAGTTACCGAAGATGCAATCTTGGGAGCAGCATACAAATATTCAAAAAATAATAATGGCCCATTAGTGGTGGACAATGCAAAAGTAATGTTTATCCAGGACTTTAGCCCTGCCTTGGTCAAACAAAGAAAGGAATTTGATGAGGTAAAGAGACAATTGTGATCTATAAACTTTAAATACTCAATGATTTACCCAGCAATGTTGAGGGTGGATGTCTCTGAAGATAGTAATCAACGAATTTTCATGAATAAAGAAGTGGAAGAAATTTTAAGAAAGTTATGAAAAGATTAAAGTTGCCAGCTGAAAGGACTGAAAAGACCATTTCAAAACAGGACTAACTGGAAGACATTTCTTTATATTAGTAGTACTAAACTGTCTGTTTCCACTTAAAAGAAAAACCATTGTGGTTTATATGGAGAGCTCCACATGTAAATTGGAGGAACAACACCTTGTATTCCATCTCGGCAGTCTCCAACCACATGGCATCAGTATCAACCAAAAATTTCTTGTAATCCCCTCTTCCCAGTTTTCTCCCCTCACCCAACACTTTTCCTCTTCTCACTGGCCCCTTTCCTCCTCCTCTTTCCACTCCCCTACCCATCTTACCTGTATTTTTTCAGTCTGCCCCCTGCTCCACCCCCCCCACAATCACCTCTCAGCTCCTTTATTTTCTTCTCCCTCCCTATCATCTGCCATCATCTGCTCCTCTCTGACCCCTCCTTATTCTGTTGTCTGCCGAATTCTTGCTATTGATGATGAAGGGTTCTGACCCAAAACATTGACTCTCTATTTTGTTCCATGATACTGCCTGACCTGCTGAATTCCTCCAGCACTGTATTTTTGAATGAGTTCAAAAGAGTGTTCAAATATGGGGGAGAAATTCGGGGATATTAGTCACTAAAGACAAACAAATCAGAGAAAACACATGAAGAAGCGCTCAGGCTCAAAACAAATGCCTTTTGCTTTCCCAGGATGCTGCATGACCTGCCGAGTTTCTTCAGTACTTGTGTTACGGAGTTTTTGAAACTGTGACAGAGCTATGCATTTAAAAAAAGTCCTTGCCAAATGTGACCTGCTGAGAAATCAAAGGTGAGCACATCAAACAGTTTATAACTGCTCTAGTGCCAAAAGCAGGACACCAATCCCATCCTTTTGTTTTCCACCACCATTTAAACCATGAGTTAAATCCCTCTATGTTCTAATGAACCGGTTTATTTCAATTTACATAATAATGTGTATGGAAAAATATTTTCTGATCATTTTTCTGCTTCAGCAACTGATTTATTTTTTTTCTCATCCCATATTACAAAATGACTATCCACAGAATTAACATTTTCAGTCAAAAATAAAGAAATCTGCTCTTTAACAAAAGTAACCCAAACTCTGGTTTCTTCAATAACATTACATTAAACCTCCATCTAAATGACGGACGTACTACCTCCGAACTTTCGCAAGAAAAAAGTAATAATGAATGATCTGATATAACTCTACTTTTATATTCAGCTCATAATACTCTACCTTGTAAATGTGCTGATACCAAGAATAAATCAATTGTAGAAAATGAATCATGTCTCGAAGAATAAGAAGAAAAATCTTTCTCTGTAGGATTAACTTTTCTCTAAATATCCACCAAATTTAAATCTTTCATAAACGCATTAGTTTGTTTTGCCATCTTTGATTTCCTTATACTTTTTGGACTTCTATCCAATAAAGGGTCGAGAACACAGTTAAAATCACCACCAACTAAAACATTTTCATTTGCTTGAGTTTACAATAAAAAAGCTTCTGAAATAAACCATTCATCATCTATGAGGGGCATAAAGATTCAACAAAGTCCACGATTCAGCAAAAATTTTACAATTCACTCTTAATACTCTGCCAGCATACCCCTCTGAAGATTCCAATTCAAAGGGTCAATTATAATGAATCAAAATCGCTACTCCTCTTGTCATGAGAAAACATGACCGACCCAATCCCTTTTCAATTTCAAATGTTCTTTCTCAGTCAAATGTGTTTCTTGTAAAAAAGCAATATCAATTTTCATTTTTTTAATATAAGCCAATATTCTTTCTCTTAATTGGATTATTTAACCCCTGCACATTAAAAGTTGCAAAATTCAATTGAGACATCTTTTTTAACTACTAATATAGTTACACACTATAAAATAATGCTCCCCTCTACAATTCTTCCAAAAAAGAAAAAAAAAATTATTTAAAAAAAAAACACCGAAAGGTAGTAATACCCTAAAAAACTGGGTGTGGTAAACCCACTAGTGGCAGATGACTGTCAAAGTTTTCAGTGTCATCCATCACACCCCTCCCCGCCCCCAGCCAGATACATATTAATTATTATCAAACACAATCGAATATAGTCCATATATTCAACCCAATCATTCAAGCCCAACAACTGCTCCGGATCTTCAACATCAAGAAGACTTTGTGTCATCTCTTCTTTCTTTCCATACTTTCCATTCCCATTCACTCTCCTCTTAGGAGATAACAGAGAAGAAGATCCATTTCTTTGAAATTCCGGAAAAGAATTGGCAAAAACCAAAGCATCATGATCATTCTCAAAAAATTGAGATTGAAAATTTCCATAGAAAACCTTCAAAATTGCAGGATAACGAAAAGCAAACTTGTAACCTTTTCGCCACAAAACGTCTTTAGCCTTATTAAATTCTTGTAGTCTTCTAATAACCTCTTGACTCAAATCAGCATAAAAGAACACCCTATTATGTTGAACCATTAATGGAGATCGATTCTGTCTTGTGTTCTGCACTGCCATACGTAAAATCATTTCACGATCTTGATATTTTAAACAACGAATCAAGACTGCTCTTGGTGCTTGTCCTGGAAGTGGTCTTCTTCTCAGAGCTCTATGAGCCCTATCCAATACCAAACCTTCAGGGAAAAACTCTTTACCCAGCACCTCTGGGATCCAGTGCTTAAAAAATTTTATAGGGTCAAGACCTTCCATGTCCTTTGGAAGACCAACTATTTTCACATTATTCCTCCAACTTTGATTTTCCAACAAATCAATCTTCTTCATTAAATCTCTTTTCTGAATCCCCCAATCTACAAAATAACCTTCCACTTTTTCCATTTTTTCTCTATTATGTTCTACCTGAGTTTGACACTCCGAGAAAGCTGTTTCAATTTTCTTCGAATTATCTTGCACAGTGTCTACTGATTGTATACATTTATTTAATATCACTTTTAACTACAGTCATTTTCTATTTCATCACACAAAGTATTCATTTTTATTTTAATCTCCATAAATTCTTGAGTTATTTGAGTTGATATTTGTTTTGACATATTATGCATTTGCTGTATTTGACCAGCTATCCCTTCCAAAACAGTGAACACTGAATCCAGTCCAGATTCCACTTTCACTTTTTGAGATTCACGTTCTTTAACTGCAAGCTCCTCCTCCTGGACATATTGCAATAAGGTAAGTTCCTCTTCTTCCTCAGTCATCACAGGTCCTGTAACTGAATGGCTGTGGGTCTGGGCACCTGACGCCGGCACCCCAACCTCTTCGGAACGCCGGTGTTCGGGTCCTCCCACAGCGCCGATTTTTTCCAACAGCTCTCGGGCCCGCGATGCCACACGCAGGCCAGGCAAGGCCATCAGACGTGCAGAGGTGTCTTCCGACGCTAACCTGCACGCCACCGGGCCGCCCAGCGAGGTCGCGGGTCCACTTATCGGCATGCCGCTCGCGCACACGGCTTCACGTGGACACGGGTCAGCAACGGCCGAACTCACCGATGTGCCGGCGCCATCTTACAGATGGAAGATCGGCACCGGAGTCAAACTTGAATGGGCTTGAGTCCTCTGAGGCTTGGAGACTCTCAACAACCACTCCGTGGATTCAGCTATGCAGGTAGGCCTCAATTCTTCCGCACTTTTTTCTGAAGCTGAGGTTTAAACTTTTTCACATCATAAAACACTTATTTAAATAACTGTAAATCTTATTTTTAATCACTTTTATGCTTTTTAAAAACCGAGTATTTAATGATCCAGCCGGGGATCCCCAGCAACTGATTAAATACTTATGGTTGTTAGTGTGTTAGGACTGATACAAAGAATTAGATTGCATCTTGTCCAAACTCACTGCAAACATCCACAAATATCCCAAATATGTCCAGTAAAACCATGTCCAGAAGTACAATTTGTATATTGGATACCTCTTACACATGTGTGTGGATGCAGAAATGCCATTACACCTGCCTGCTCAGTCTCCTTGTTCAATCAAAATATTATAGAAGTGAACCATAGCTGCCTGGGTTGCACCAGAGCAAACATTAATTATAATAATATTAGGGAGAACATTAGACAGACCATCTTGCCTCTCTCAGGTGGACAGAAACCATGACAATATTTCAATGGAGCAGGAGAATTCCCATTCAGTGCCTCCAACATCAATAAGATTTGAGCAATTCATTTCGCAATGCTGTTTGTGGGAGTTTGATGTGCTCAGAATGGTTGCATGCAAAATATGATAACCTATACATAAATAACATTCTTTGTAATAGAGATTCAGTTCCATTTACCACATACTCATCTTCATAACCATCCTCTTCAGCCTCTCCAGTGTTCGGATCACAGTCTTTAACAGTGAACTTTAAAGTACAGCTAAATGTACAGGCCACTGAGAGATAAAAAGGAATAATGGGTAAGTATATGTACGACTGGAAAACAGCCCCAAAGCTAGAGCATGGAAAATATTTTGGCACTGAGCATACAACATTAATCTTCAAATGTAAGTGGGTTGGTCATATTTAACCTGAATCTATCGGGAGGCTGGTTATTAGCAGTTTACTGGATGCCCCTGATAGGCAAATAGACCTTTCCCCTTCATACACTTAAGTGGAGGATTGAGATCAAAAGATTGTGGACTTATAAGGATATTTGAGATGAGGATGTAAGGCAAATAAATAGAATAGAGACAGACCTATCACAATCAATTCAAATGACAGGTCTGGGTAAAAAGAGCTTCTTATGCCTAAGATCCATTGGCATTAATCAGTACAGATCAGGGCCATTCCATCTGACAGTTCTCAGCCCAGCACCAGTTTGAATAGGCCTCAGTATTCTTGCACTGAAGTTAGAGGAACAAATACTATCCAAGTCCCTTGCCCTGAATCTTTTGGGAAAGTGAAGCCTGCTGGAAGCAGAACAGAGGGAACTCAGTATATAATGATGGCTCCTGCTGTTAACACAGTTTTAAAGCCCAGTTTTCTCCCAATACAGAATAGCTTTAGAACCCATGAATGGCTACCGTAGGAATTTAAGTCTTGCAGTCATACATTCATGAAGTCTAGCTGTGCAATATTGTGGAAAAACAAAAATCAAACAACATAGGAAACAGCCATTGAGGAAAGGGTGGGAACCAATGTGGCAAGTGAACTTTACTTTAGGCTCACCCAATATCCGAGTAGTGACCCTCTGAACGTAGGGCAGGATGGGGGGATGCTGAGAAATCAAGTGTTTGTCTGCATCTAAAGATATCAGTACAACCCTGGGAAGCACAGAAAACGCAACTTCTCGCACTAATTCTAAAATTCTTGAATCGGACTTGAACCACAAAAATCACAAATCCAGAAAAGTTGGCACTGAAATTGAAATATTCCACCAGGAGCACTGGCTCACAAGTGGGCAAGCTTTATAACTGGTTCATCTCAAAAAGTGCCTTCATTAAAAAAATCTACACAAACATCTTTGCTGTGTGCACCAGTCACTTTCAATACATTTCCTTCTCTGGAGATAGACACCAATAAAAGTACATTTTTATTACTGTATATTTCGGTGTACAAGTTGAGTCGTGAAACCCAAAAAAACTCTCAAAAAAAAAGTTGTCTTGTACATCAGATATACTTTTGAGACCTTAAACTCAGCTCAAAATTCAATTTACATTGATCTTTGAAAAACTGATTTGGCGTATGTCGATCTTTCAAAAACCAAAAAAAAACTAGACTGCGCCAGATTTTCATTGAGATTTTTATTGAAAACAACAATTATCACCCTTCAAAATCACTATCATTGTCTGAAAACAACAACACATTTAGAACCCTTCAAAATCACTCTCGTTATCATCGTCTGAAGCGAAGAATGGCAGCGAGCACATCCATCCTCTCACTGTTTAAACAGTCATCATATGGGTCCCAGTCTGTATCTGATGAGGTGGCTTCAGCTTTGTCATTAGTGTCCCACAATAAATCATCTTCTGTGCCATTGGTTGCACAAGAGATACCGCACTTTTTAATCAATGTTATCATAGTGTTGCGTCCTGCTGTGGCAGTGCAACCAAATAAAGAGACGTCCACACAAGGCAAGTGTAAAACAAAGACTGACTTTATTAGTTTTGAATCCTCGCGTGTCCGCGCTGGCCCACCCACTTCCAGTGACGTTCCCTCCGACTTCTGAAAGTACCGTTTTTGCGTTAAAGTGTCACTCTCTGGCTGGCTGGTTGCTACGCAGAAGTGGAGAGCTCCTTAGCCCACACGTGGCGCTAGGCGCGGGCTCCTTCTCGGCAGTGAAGGGAAGCCCATGCCATCTTGGACCGACCATGTGTTGCGGCGATTCGACCTGTTTACTCGCAGTTGCTCGGCCCGTTACAATAGTCTCTGCTTTAACTTTGTCCCATGCCTTGAGCACAAAGTTACATGGCACATTAAGTGATGCAGCACACATTGCCCTGCCTTTTCTAAACGACTTTTCTGCACTCAACATCCATGTATTCCATTTCTCATGCACATGGTCTTTGAATAGCTTGTTCAAGCACACATCGAGAAGTTGCAATATAGATGTCAAACCACTCGGGATAACCACCATGTAAATATTATGTAGTGCTAATCTAATTTTAGTGTTCTCACTTAAGTGGCAACAAAACCTATCCCCGACAAGCAAACTCCGTTCTTTGCATAAACCGTCTGGCCACCTGTTCCACACATTGTCTATCCATTGTTTTTACACCATTTGCATCCATCCATCCTTTTTCATGAAAATGTACACAAGTACCTGCAGGGAATTTCATTTCTGTTTAATTTTGCGTTTGAAAATTACCATGGGTCTCAACTTCGTCCTGTCAGCCATGCACAATAAAACTACGATAAACCTGGTCCTTTTGTGGCCTGTACTTCCAATTTGTACAGTTTGCACACCTTTCCATTCCACTGTTCTATTGCCTATCATGTCCATGTTTCCAGTATTTGCCAATGCAAACTGATGTATCTGTCAATTCTGTATAATAAACTGATAAAAACTTACTTTATGATCAAAAATCTTTTGGTCGTTTGTGCAATTTTTGTTTTTTGGTGTAAACTAGATTTTTCATGTTCGTGAAACGATTGCACCAGCCTACGGTAGCCTCAGAATAATTAATGAGATCTGGGTGTGACTTGGCTCACTGCAGTGGAATGTTCTTATTTTATTTCAGGTGACTATGTAGCAATCTTGCCTCTGTTCACGTACCCATTCTGCAATGCGATTTTCCAACTCTGGCCAACGAGTGATTCCTTTTCTCAAAGAACATTGCCTTTTTGGTATGTTGCTTAAAGTCTCTTTTTTCTTCCTCCAAACTCTAACCAACTTCTCATGCACATCAAATTTTCTTGCAGCAGCTCAGTGTTGGTTTTCTTAGCCATTTCTGTCACTTTCAACTTAAAATTCGCTTCATAATTTGGTTGTGTGTTGTGTTGTGTCAATGGACCCTCCACAATAGCAATCACCTTCACCCAATGCCCAGCAGATCAATCTGTGTGATCTATTGGGGTCGACGTATAGGCCAGCCAATGGCCTTGTGGTGATACACCACTGTATAATGTTACTTGGTTATTGGCACTGTGTATAAGTATGGTCCATATGTTCGGCTGGCCCGTCTTCCTTCAGTGACTCCACCCCCTGGAATCCCCTAATAAAAGCGGTAACGCCAAGTCCCTTCCTCAGTACGAGTCCTTGGACCGGGCCAGAACAGGAGCATGGTCCAAGTCTTATGGTATTAAAAGCCTGCCGTTCTGCAACTCCAACCTTTTAGTATAGTGTATCAGGCCCATCTCAGGCATCGCGAGCTTTAGGGATCGACAATTATGGCACCTCAGGCAGCCAGAAAATTGGGGTCGACGTATGCCAGAATCACCATAAAGCCCTTAAAATGAGGCTGAAAAGGGGGAGGGGGGGGGGAATCAACTTATATGCCGAAATATACAGTAAATAATGAGCCTCATTTTAAACATTTTAAAACAGCTCATTGCAATGCCTCTTAAAAGTGCTTTATAATAGAAAAATATTGTGACCTAAAATGTTTACACCTGATTGCTCTGGTTCATGGAAGACTTTCATTTCTTTGATTATGTCAAGTTGGGAAAAAAACATACCAGATCCAGATGAATAGATTTTTAGTGCCGATTGCTGAAATGGCCCAAAAGATAAACCAGTTGCTGTGACGCAAAACTAACTACATAACTGTAAGTCATTCCTCACCTGCTGTTGGATCATCTTCAGGCAGCAGCACCAGTGTGTAACAGATGCCCGCTTGGTTATAGGGTAGGCTAGCTGCTGGAACACAACACACCACTTCGTAACCTTCTGTGGGCTCCATCTGCACTGTGACATTCTCCAGAATCTGATCATTCAGAGTATTTGTGCAATCAAACTGCAGAAATCAGACACAAAAGAAATTAAAATATAATTTACTAGGATTGTCACCTCATGGCACAGCCACAAGAAGTGGAAAAGATTTAGTCGATAGCCCTCACAACCATGGCCCTCAGCAGTTCTGCATTCAACACAGCCATAGGATCTTGATCCTTTTGTTCTTTTAAAAAATCTTGTCTCTCTTCAGCAAAGACATTCAAAGCAGATAGTATTAACCCAAAATCTCTAAAGTAAAAGGCCCCTCATATCATGCAAAACATTGGGATGCTTTGTCATTTGTCCAAGAAAAAAAATACTTGGCCTTCACTTGATCATTACCAAAGCAATTAAAGTCAAGACAGTTTCTTTCTGCCAGACACTTGAATGAACCTCAACAATAAAAATGTTGCCTTTGCTCTGTCCTAACTGGTCTTTCTCTAACTCTGCACTTTAGTGTTCTGCTTTACTTGCTGTACTATGTATGGAACGTCTGGCTGGACTCCTCGTGAAACTTTCTCACTGCATCCTGGAATATATGGCAGTAACAATGAACTGAACTTGAACTAGAGACAAATTCGGAGAACTGCTATTCAACTTACTGGAGTCTTAACTCTACATTCCTATCCACCCTTAGCAGGCAATGATCCACTTTATATATCAATTTATCTTGAACTTGGACCACTCAAAAAACTGGTTCTATTCCCAGCTTGTCAGATGTTGAACTATTTCATTAAATGTGCTGGTAGAGGAAGTCTAACGTTACCTTGAAAATACTCAAAATCTCTGCTTCCACCATAATTTGAGAAAAATGCTCAAGGACTTACATTAATCAGAGAGAAAAAAAAATCTGTTCTTTAAACAAACTTCCCTGTGTTTTTAATCAGAGACCTTTAGTTCCAGAACCTTCTACAGAAGAGATATCCTTTCCATAAGTACTTTGAGAAGACCCCCCATGGATAATTTGTCTTTCAATCAACACCCAGAATACAAGCCAGAATATCGCTTTGTGGACTACACTAGTAGTACATGTACACAATCCTTTATCCAGAACCCTTGAGGGACAGTACGTTCCGAATTTCAGATTATTCCGGATTTCGGAAAGTCAGATTTAAACCCACCCGAATTGTGCTGCTGTATCCACCCCCACCCCCTTCCAGTCGCGCTGCCGTCTCTCCATCCCCCGACTCGCGCTGCCATCTCTCCACCCCCCAACTCACAGTGCCGTTTCTCTCCCCACTTGCCGGATTTTGGAGCTTTCCGAATTTTAGATGTCCGGGTAAAGGATTGTGTACCTGTAGTCTCTTGCCTGTTTGTGTCACTCACAGATGAGAGAATAACACCTTATTAATGAAATAGAAGAACACGGTTCACATCTGCATCACAATCCAAGCTGCACTGCTCACTGCCAATATAATCAGAGATGTTGTTTTATTTTTAATGACTGAAAAGTGAAATGGGGTCCCTCCCTGCAATCTCTGATGGATTCAAAATATCTAATGACACAATTCCAAAAACTGGTTCTTCAACAAACACACACACAAATTATGCACAAATTAGACTGTTACATTTTCTAAATCACAGGCTGAAAGTGCTTTAGGACATCTTGAAATTGTGAAAAGGTACCAAAGAAATGCAAGAGCTTCGAGTTTTCTTTCAAGTCCCCATCACCTCCAAATGGAGTCTTACAATCAGGATTAAACTTGAAAGGCCCCTAATTAACCGAACGAATAATCTGGAATATCTTAAGGTCATACAAAATACTGTGTAAGTGAAATGCAAAGATTTATTCAACAGCAGTTCCAGCTCAGAAAGTAATGGTAATGCTAAGCCAGCTGTTAGAATAAATAGTTCAGCACATATCAATAGCCAAATGCAACCACAGGTGGAAACTGCAGGCAGATAGATTAATCACACAGTCCAGTTTTCAAAGACAAGTGGGCTAGGATCACCTGTCAGAACCCACAAGTGCCTTACCTGGAACACAATGTGATTGAAAAAGGTGTGCTTGGTGCAGCGGACAACATACTCGGTCTCTGATTCTGTTAGGGGGACAGGGTTAGACGAAGACTTGAAAAGTGCACCCAGGTCTTTGAACTCTGCGATAGCAGATAGTTGTTCTGAAACACAAATTAATTTTTTGCTTTCATTGACAGGAATGCAGAGCAATTCTGAAACAATGGCAGTAATTTAGCATCCAAACTGTAACTGTCGATGGAAGAAGCTGCCCCTACCTTGGAAAATGTCCTGTCTGCTTGATGCCACCTTCTCTGGCACCTTCACTGAAGCAGCTGGAGAAATTTCTGGTTTGACAAAATGAAACACACAGAAACACCAGGTAAATTCAAAGGAACAAGAGGGAAATTCTTAGAGGCAGCTTGAGAGCAGGGAGGAGGTAAAGAAAATGAGAATGTCTCATTTTCACACCTCCTGCTTTCAATTCCAGACTATTTTACCCTGGCCTGTGTAGAGCTTTACAATGGGGTTCATACTGAACCTGTATTTAACACAGATTTTAGGTTAGTGATGGTGCTATTTGTTGCATCAGTTTAAGGGGAGTGTCGAGTGAGAGGGAATAAACAGCATAAAAGGATCAGATTTCAAGGCTTTTCCAATAGGTGGGTATCCTACATCTGTCCTTTCCTTAGTGTAGCCTCAGGGCAGAGAATAATTAAAACATGAAAAACCCTTTACAACAAAATGTAGCATTAACAATTCTATTTTTTTCAAAACACACAGAAAAGCTGTGTGTTTTGAGGGAAGACTGTAATCCCCAATTATCAAAACAGAATTTATAATCAGATATATTTAGCTAACTCATCTAAAAAAAAGACGCTGTTCACAACCTCCCCTGTCGCAACCCACCACCACCACCCCACCCATTCACGTTCAATAATCAAAATACATTGTGTAGGATTCCATAAATGTTGGGAGCAAGGGTCACTTGATTGCGAACAAATGAAACCAAATGACTGGGAATATTGCATTGCAGCGAATCTACCTACCTGACTTCTGTTCACTGATTGGGGCTACTGATAACGGAACTGATTTCAGATCGAAGGATTTTTCAGATGGCTCCAGAGTGTAGTGGTGCAGAGCTCGCTCCAGTCCAGGAATGGACACTTGAAGGCCTGAACAAAAAGATAGTTCAATTAAGGCAATACTCTAATAATACAGCACTCTCAAGACTGTGGTATGATTGGAATTGCAAGTTTTGCAGAAATTATTTTTTTCTGATTAATACCACATCACAAGGGCATTAGGAGAAGATAGGAACAGGGTAATGAAGTAGAAGACCTTCTATGACAATCAGTAGAGCACAGGAACAGGCCCTTCTGACCATTGTCTGTGCTGACCACGATATCCACATTAATTATGCTTGAACATAATACTTATTCTCCAAACCCTGTATATTCATGTGTACATCAAGAAGAGTCTTAAATGCTACTATTGCATCTGTTTCCATCACTTCCTCCAGCTGCCTATTCTAGGCAACTGCCACTCGGTACAGAAAACTTGCCCACACATCTTTTATAACTTTTTCTAACACATTTTTAATACAGTTGGAGACAGTTTTAACCTTGGGAGAAAAAGATCTGACTATACTATCTCTGCCCCTCAATTTTATAAACTTCAATGCTCCAGAGAAAACAACCCATTTGTCCAAATTCTCCCCAAAGCTCATACCCTCGCATGCAAATCTCTTCAGCATTTCCAAAGTCCCTATAATCTTCCTATAATGGGGACCAATCTAGATCCCTACACTGTCCACAACTCCACTTTTTTTTAATCTGCAAATTTAATAATCCAAACTATGTTTTCCATCCAAGTTATTACAATGATCCAACACCCATTTCTGCAGAACACAACAGATCACTGACCTTCAGCCAAGATAAGACCCTTCTATCATGAGATTCTGACCTCTGAGCAAGCTAATTCAGAATCCAATCTATTAATTCACCACTAATTCCATACATCTGCATCTTCTGGATCAGCCTACCATGACGGAATTTGCCAAATGCTTTTTTTAATATAATTGTCAGTCTTTTTTTCAAATTTCCATACATTCCTTGAAGACTACAATCACTGCCCTATGTTCATCAACCAATTTCATAATCTTTTCAAAAAACTCAAATTTGTAAGACACCAAATGCCCTGCACAAAGCCATGCTGGCTCTCCCTAATCTGGCCATGCCTTTTCAAATACGCATAAATCTTACCCTCAAGTATCCTCTCCAATAGCTTCCTAACCATTGATTCGAGGTTCACCAGTCTGTAATTTCCTAGATTATTCCAATTTCTCTTGAACAAAGGGACAACAATGGGCTATTCTCCAGGATCTCACTTGTTGCTAGTGAGATCTTTGTCAACACCCCAGAAATCTCTTCATTTTTCCTCTTTCAATAACTGGGGATATATCTCATTAGGGCCTGATAACTTATTGATCTTAATGCTCTTCAAAAGATTCTTCAATCTCAAATGTCTCAACACATTAGCGCTCTCCTCACTATCCTCCTCATCATTATCCCTCAAGTTCTTCTTTTTGGTGAATATCTATGCGAGGTACCAATTTAGTAACTCACATGATGCTTTTACAACGTTCAGTCATCCATCTACTTATCTGTCCTCTATCAGTATCTATTGGGAAGATTGTAGTGTAACACTAACAGAGTGATTGTACCTTGCTATATTTGATCTCTACCATTCATACTCCAGTGGATGTGCCTTCCATTATGACATCTCTAGTGTAGTCATGACCCTCTTGCTGATCCACCTCTTTTACCACCTCTTTTATCTCATCTAAAAAACTCCAGGAAAATTGAGCTGCCAGTCCTGTCCCTCTTGCAGCCAATTCTTGTAATGATCAAAACATTGCAATTCCATGTAATCTAGGTTCTGCTTATTTGTCTTAATCTTTATATACCCTGCATTAAAATAACACACCTCTGCCCATCAGTCTCACTACAGTTCTTTGCACATCTCTTCCCAGCATTTGTCATTACATCTACCATCCCCACAATTTCTCCATTTGTTGACCAGCCACCTTAGTTTGAACCTTCCTGAGTACCACTAGCAAACTTCACTGCGAGTATATTGGGTCCCTCCAGTTTATCAATGGTGCAGCAAGCTTTAAGGGCTGGATGGCTTACTCCTACTTACAATGTTCCTGTACAAAATAAAGCATCATCTATAAATAATTCAAAGAGGATGGAAAAGATTGATGATTGGTCCTAGTTTCCCTGGGATCAGTAGGTTTTGAAAGCCCTGGTGATCAGCTGGAACCTAATTGGTGTCATTGAGAAAATGAAACCATTTTCTTACCATTGAGGATGTAGGCAGAATTCAGAGCTTTCTGTTTCTGTTCCAGCACGTTCAGATAGAAGGTGGCCCGATCACGTACTTCGTTGTCATCATCCATCATACACCTGTGCATTAAAACATCCATCAGGAGAGGCAAGGTCTCAGCATCCAGTGGTTGCAGAGTAAAGAAAATTGGCAAGGCTGGAAATGAGTGGGTGGGGGCAGATTTGTTTTCCCTCTTCAATGAGGTTTTATAATCTGGACAAACATTGGAAGCAGATTCAACAACTTAGCCAAGGAACAATT
Organism: Narcine bancroftii; assembly: GCF_036971445.1. Lineage (NCBI taxonomy): Eukaryota > Metazoa > Chordata > Chondrichthyes > Torpediniformes > Narcinidae > Narcine > Narcine bancroftii. The sequence goes on along the minus strand of NC_091473.1, from coordinate 47,639,509 downwards.
TACAGGATGGTGTAGGGAGAAGCAGGAGAATCCATCAATGGGCCAGCACCATGGACCAAATGATTTTTTTGGGCTCTAACTCCATTAAACAGACTCTCTCTCCAACTCCCCAAATGTTCACGAGAAATGTATACCATCTGAAAACTAATGACAGAACTTTTATTCAATGCCCTTTAGCAACATGTCTTTCTTACTAAATATTACAACCAGAATTAAGCAGCACATGAAAACAACCAAGAAAGATTGAAGGTGGAACCCAGTGTCCTGGTACCGAGGGTGATCTGTTAAAGAGAGATTGTAGAGCACTTTAATCCTTGTGAAAATTGACAGAGACAAGAAAAGTGATATTATCACAGGATGTACAAATAAAAATGAAACAAAGGGGCATGAAGGGTTTAAAGGTGTGGAACTCTTTCCTTAAAAACATAAAACAACTCAAGTTTTAGCTGACTGGGAGACCCATCTCCTTGCTGATGTCACCAGCAAAGAAGTAGAAGTTGACCATCAGCACTCCAGGATTTGGACGAAATCTCCTGGGCCTGATTAATAAACACTGCTGGAGAAAATCCAGGGGAAAAAAATCAAGGAAGAGTAAACATGTTAATGTTTAAAGTAAAATGTTAATGTTAAAAGTAAAAACCTTGAGGGGGGGAGGGGGGGAGTTCGGGCCTGAAACTTCCCCTATATTATTGTTACCTTCATATGGACACTGTGAGACATGCTGACTTCCTCCAGCATTTGTGTTTTTACTACAATCACAGCATCTGTAGACTTACATGTTTCATTCTAAGGTAAAAATGTTATGCATTTAAAAAATAATTTTAAGTGTTTATTGATTATAAAAATAATACTAGAAAATGAAACAAAAACTGTCAGAAATAAAATGTCTGATACTTCTGAACCAGCAGACTTCCTCCATCAGTCATTTTGGTGTTTCACACTCCAGGATTTGCAGTCTCGCGTGTCTCCAGAAAATGGTCCTTCAACTTTCCAATAATTGGGGAAGGTGCTGCACGAGTGGATGGAAATTCAGGGTAACCAATGGCAAGAGTGGAGGGGTGGGGCAGTCACAAATAAGAAACATCCAACCATGAATAATACTACTGGCTTTCTCAGTCAAGGGTTTGTTCCATCGAAGCAACCCAGAGTCACGCTTCATGACTGCTTGTTCTAGTTAGTGTGCAGGTGGGTCCTAGGGCAGTTCAAAACCTGACACAATACCTTAACCTAGAGATTTCCCTGTCTCCACAGTGTTATCACAAAGCAGACTGGAAGATGTTAAAAGACAGCATTCCTTCAAGAGCTCTATTTAATTAATATCTATAATTTTGCAGGGTGAATGCTATATGGTTACAAGGAGTACAGGAGCAGCAGTTACATTGAAATTCAAGATCAAAGTTCTTCTAGAGGCTTGGCAAGAGCAGCCTGCAAAGTTGATTGGAATAGGATGATCATTCCACAGAGAATATAGTTCCTCTGTGAGTTAAAAACCATTTATTGGCTTTTGGAGGGATTAGTCATTCAATGATGGTCAATACTAATAATAGTCACACATATATGTAGCACACCTAAGGTCCAAGTTCCCAAGGACTTCATGTTGCATTTTCAAGCCTGAGGGATTCTGAACTTTCACCCTGCATGAGAATCTGCATGCTTGTGCATGGCTGCACCCATTTAGCTGCAATAACTTTGGTTGTAATGAAAATCACTCTCCCAAGCCTTCAACTGTACTGATCGGCGGCAATCGAGGCAGTGACAGGAGTTGAACTCATTCCCTGATGAAGCTCACAACCCCTGTATAAAAATTCTTACTTTTCAATTGGCTGGCATCATTAATCTTATTATTATTTCACAGCTGTGGATCTCTTGTGAATGATGGTACATAGTTTAAGCACTGCTGAATCCAGTTAAATGCTGTCTGACCGAGAAACATTGAAGATGGGTATTCAGTTCATTACAGCTGTGCAATTCACTAAAAAAAACTCTTAATTATTCCTCTCCCTTGCCTCTTCCTTTTATTTATTTCCAATTATAATTATTGATTTCTTTTTAAATTTCTTAATTAATCCACATCCACCATCGATAAATGTAGTGTTCTCCAATAAGTGTTTGTATTTAAAGAATATCATTCTCAAGCAACATCTGGCTCTTTTGAAGATTTCCTTAACTCTACGTCCTACGTTTGCTGATTGGTAATTGTATCTATTGATAATAAGATCTCCCCATGGTTCAATTAATTCTCAACTCCTAGGATCTGGAGCAAAAAAACATCTTCTGCAGGAATTCAGTAGAGGAGGAAAGGCAGGGAAGAATGGTCCGACATTTCAGCACGAGCGCTTCAGCAAGACTAACAATCCCAATTTCTAGTTATATTGCTTAAAAACTCAGTTCCTCAATGATTCTCTCTGAGGCTATTGCATCAGAAGTACAAGTTCTGCATGTAATTAACAATGTGCCTCATTTCATATTAATATCAAACTCGACTGTAATCCAAGACAAATTATAATCAATTATATTTATTAAAATGTTGGTAAACCTCAAGTCTGACCCCATAGGGTTAAAATTATGCCAGGCATCATTAACACAAACAAACCTGCCATACACACCTGTATGACATGACATCAAACCTTTTAAAATGATTTCTGACATAAATTAAAGCAATTCATTAACGTGCCACCCAATGAAATTTAGCACCAAAGCAAAATTACAAAACTTAAAATAGCAGAGAGAGTTTTAACCTCAACAGATTTTATATCAATCAGCAACTCGTTTAGCATCAAAGTTTCATTGAGAGAACAAACAGGCATGTATTAATGAGCCTCCGGGACATCCCAAAGCACTTTACATCAATGAATTACTTTGAAGTGTAGTGATTTTGGTACATAATCAAATTCCCCACCGTATAACAATATAACAAAGAATTTATAATCAAAAAATGTATTTGAGCCAAAGCTTTACATAGATCCTTCACATTCAAACATTATCTACCGTATCTATTTAGAGCAGTAGAGGAAGTATTGGGCAGTACTACTGATCCATGTAGCTGTCTCCATGCCTTCCCCAGAGTTTGATAATTCATGGACTGATGAGAGTTTGTTCTGGCCAATAAATGTGATGGAACTGTTCTACTGCTGTTGGCACAGCAACCAATAATCAGGAGACCAAGTTCAGCAGGCCTCAACAAACTTGCATTTTAAACAGCAGCTTTCTTGCTTTCAGGATGCCCCAAAGTACTCTGCAGCCAATTAAATACTTTGAAATGTGGTCGCTGGTGTAACGTAGCAACTAAACTGGGCAAAGGAAGATTGCACTAATAGCAAAGAGACAAAATCAAACCATTTGGGTTTTTTTTGTGCAAATAGTTAGTTGAGGGTTGTGTGTTGACTTGTTCACTGGAAGTAACTCCTCTGCAACCCCTTCAAGTGTGCCATAGATTTTTTTAAAAATGGTAATTGTTTGCCAAATCCTTCCACCCATCATGACAGTTCAAATCCTATTCCTAGGACCAGAACACATAATCAATCCCACAACGTCAGTGCAAGCTTGTAGATAGAATGCCAAGCCAAAGGCCTCCCATTTGTTCTAAGTATATATGATGTACCTTTTGGACAGTAACAACATTCGATAGACTCAGCCCTTAACCTGGTACAGGTTTAAAGTTTTAAATCTTGTTTTGCCTACGTGGCAACTGTTTTAAGTGATTACTGATCATCATCAGAATTTCAAAGTCAAAGTGAAGATTTCTGATGTCATATTTTCTAACCATTGTTTCAAAAGACAGTGTTTTTACGCAGATTCTTTGGGTATTTGAGAAAATAGATTTCAGAGATACAGTATAGTAACAGGTCCTTCTGGCCTACAATCCCACATTGCCCAAATTCACTCATGGGACCAATTAACCTTCAAACCCTATACTGCTTTGGTACATGGGGGGAACTGGAGCACCGGAAGGAAATAAGACACTGAGACAACGTACAAACCTCCTAAACAACACCAGATTTGAAGCCCCAGTCACTGGCAATGTAAACGTGTGCTAGCCACTAGACTAATCATAATTTTTTTCCATAAATAAATTTATATAATCTTTAAACTGTTATGCATTTCAAATATATATTAACTGTTTGCAAACAAAAAGAAAAAATTACACTAACCATGTATTTCAAGGAAAAATTGTTTAACAAGCAAAATATTGCAACTAAAACTATCCCTTTGAACAATTCATAAAGAAATCAAGAATATACTAAGAACAAAAATTGGTGGCACAGTTACCGTAGCGGTCAGGGCAACACCTTTACAGCACCACCAATTGGGACCAGGGTTCAAAACCCACGCTGTCTATAAGGAGATGTACGTTCTCCCTGTGTCTGCACGGGTTTTCCCCAGGTGCTCCATTTTCCTCTAACCATTCAAAACATACTGGGTGTGTAGGTTAATTGGGTGTAAATTGGGAAGCATGGACTCATGGGCCAAAATAGCCTGTTACTGTGCTGTATTTGTCTAAATATAAACTTATTATAATTAGTCGAATGGGAAACTTTGGTGCTTTCTAACACAAATGGCAGAATGAATTAAGCACTTTGTGTTACCAGACCTCCTCCAGCACTTTGTATTGCTCCAGTTTTCCAGCATCTGCAGACCTCCTGTTAATCCCAGATGCCCGTTTACTATGAGCTTGGTACAAGATAAATGCAAGGAATTCACATCCAAATTTTCTGACAGTGGGGATGTGCTACATATGGAAGATTTTTCAGCTAATGACTCCACTCCCATGATACCATTCCCTTGTTTACAGTCTTACTGGTCATATAGATTACCCATCAATAAAACTTCTGCTGCTTGCACCCCTCCACTAAGATTCTAACTGAATAGTTCTTTAAACATGAAATACAATTTGCCCTGTAGTCCCTTGCCTCCCCTCTCAGGAATCCAGACTTGCTGGCAGACTATTTAATGGGACCTAACCTTTAACTGTCAATGCAAACCTCGGCAGCAAAAGTAAAAGGGGCAGTACAAGTAACATGTTCTTGCCTGGTTTAAGCCCACTTCTTGAGACAAATACAAAACATAGGCTGATCCATCAGTCTGGTGCTGAAGTGGAGCTCTGTTGTTGAAGGTGATGTTTATTTGGATGAAATATTAAACATTCATGCTTTTTTTGAAAATTCAAACTCAAAAGGTCCAAAAGCACTTTTCAAGGAGAACCCTATTCTCAGAGAAGGATTATTTGAATTATCTTACACATTCCATTGTTGACAGTTCAAGGTTGGCTCTCCTGACTACATCTACAGTGGTAGAAGCAGATACAATCACAACATTCACACAACATTTAGACAGGTATGTAGATAAAAAATGTTTAAAGGGATATTGGATGAGTGCAGGCAAATGGGACTAGCTTTGATATACAAATGGGTCAGCATGGGCAAATCAGCTGAAGGGCTTGTTTCCATGCTGCAAACCTGTGAGACCATAGCAAATGCTAATACCTCTTTAGAGAAGCTCGACCTTCCTCTTGATCAACATCAGGTACATGCTTGCTAGTGAAGGTAGTATACAACAACCAGGACACAGTGTGCCAATTGACCATTTCTTCGTCCGTGAAGCCAAGCCAAAGAAAAACTGTTAAATAATTCTCTGTTATTTTTGCTCTTTCCTCAATCATGTACCTCAAAACACACTGATTGTATTTGCAACAAGCTAAGCTCTACATATATGTTCTGAAAAGTCAGCCACATTGCAAACCAGTGAAGAACAGGAGGGCACTGAGGGAATATGCTAACTGAGTCACAGTTAATGAAAAACACTTTCATCAGCTTAAATATCTGAAGCTGATGTTGTATTTCTGAACACGATGCAAATGTTCTACTGCATCCTCAGGGAAGAGTAAATTACACTGGAAAGTATACCTGCCCTCTGCAATCATACATTTATGCAAAGGGGAAAAATAATACTGGGAGGATTAAAAGGACAAAATGCTCAATATGCAGAATGGAATAGGTCACAATTTACATGGACTTCAAAGTGGTTTTTTTAAAGAGCACCAAGTAACATTAAAATGAGAGGATTACCAGAACACGTGTTTGTATCTGCAGCACCAGGCCTAGACTGAGTAGATAACATTATACTGGGAGGGTTATTTCCATTGTAAAACTTACCTCTTCAGCAACACACTCACACTGGGGAACATGTCATCATTCTGGGCTCCAAACTTTGCCAATGCACTCACAGCAGCTAGAAGAATTTGGAAAAAAAGACAAGATAATAACTTCTAATGTTCTCTGCTATGTAGCTAGTAATTTTCAATGTGTTGAGGATGCAGAGAAAGCAAACTTATCCAGCTTTAGCTTCAAAAACAAAAAAAAATGCAACAGTACTTTTGCTTTAACAGCTTTTCCTCAGCAAAAACTCCGACTGTGTTATGAAGAAAGATTGAAGATTGGGGTAGATGCTAGTCAGGCATGGGTCTGCAAATTCCTACAACATGACTGGGGCATGTTACAACAATATGATGCGGTACACTTGGTTTGATTAGGCTTCTTAATTCTGACTCCAATTAGTCAACTATCAGTCTGAACACAAGAAAACCGCTCCATGGTATCTCACTCCAAGTTAGTGAATTACAGTTTTGGCTTATGCTACCATTCCTTCATTGTAACCTACTGTGGTAATTTGATTTCTACTAGTATTATTACAATACTTTATGTATTAATGGGATGACAGAAAGCAAATATTTTGATACATCTATACATGGTACTTTCTTATGACAAATTCATCTGAAATAATTAAAACAAAAACTGCTACAAGTTCAAGTTTTTAATGACCTATAGTGTTAAATGAATTAACAGGAGGACGAGGTATGGGTGGAGGGGGAGAAGGACGATGGTGGAAGAGGAGGCGAGGGGGGGGGGGCGAGGAGGAGGAGGGGGTGAGGAGGAGGAGGGGGCGAGGAGGAGGAGGGAGCGGGTGAGGAGGAGGAGGAGGGGGACAAAGGAGGGGGAAGGACAGGGGGAGGAGACAGGGAGAAGGACGGGGAGGACAGGGGAGGGGGAGGAGGAGGACGGGGGAGGGGAGGACGGGGGAGGGGAGGACGGGGGAGGGGGAGGAGGACGGGGGAGGTGGAGGAGGACGGGGGAGGTCAGGGGAGGACAGGGAGGGGGAGGACGAGGACGGAGAGGATGGGGGAGGGGGAGGACGGAGAGGATGGGGGAGGGGGAGGACGGGGAGGAGGAGTGGGGGGAGGAGGATTGGGGGAGGAGGATTGGAGGGGAGGAGGATTGGGGAGGAGGAGTGGGGGGGTGGGAGGACGACAGGGGCGGAGGAGTGGGAGGGGCGGAGAACAACTCACCTGCCCGGACCTCTTCATTCTCCAGTATGACCCGGTTGTAAATGAAGCGTATGTACTTGGAGGGATTAGGAGTCCTAGCTCCTTCCCTCCCAAGCAAGTGAAGGATGCGAGTGGCGAGGACTGTAAACTCGCAGTCTTCGATGAATTCACAAAGGTGAGCCAGTCCGGTCTCCTTGCTCTCTGGGTTGTCTTCAATGATGCAAATGATGCATTCCACAATGGCACGCTTGTACTCAAACCCACCCTGGGAGAAGGCAAAGGGGGTTGAGGGTGGGAGGAGGGCAATAGACGTCAGAACATGCACATAGTCTGGGACTGCCACAGCCCAGGAGCCAAAAGAACTGTGAGCTTTGTGGGTGCTTCCATGTCAAAACAAATCTTCAGTTGATGCAATTAATTGAGCTAATTTGCAAGAAACTGCACAGGATTTAAGATTGAGATTTTGTAAGACTTTTCCAGAGTTGTTAAACTGCCATTATCACAAAGTAAGAAATAAACTAGAAAATTATACTAATTTTGCTTGCCTGGTCTTCACATATTATGTTCTGTTTTATATATATATTTTATAAAGTCAATCATATGGGAGAATGGGATATTAGAATCATTGAGGTGCAAGTCATCTCAAGCCAGTGCTCCCTCTTCAGATGGTAATATCGGTCCTAACCCTACTTACCAAATCCTTTTGTATACTTAACCTCATGCAGTTATATATATTTAAATCTCCAATTTAAAAAAAAATCATTTGAAATTCTTTCGAAAACACAAGTAGAATTTTACATAGTAGAAACAAGGCATTTTCACCTTTATGATCTTATTAAATTCTCTACTTCTTTCCATTGTTCCTCAAGATCCTTGAAAACTCGGATTTTGCTCAAGGCACAGGATGCCAGAGCCAAAGAACTGATGACTTTCTTCCCTTATCTTTGTGCTCATATAATGGCCCCCTCTACATTGGAAAGGGCCAAATGCAAACCAAGTGACTGTTTTGTAAAGCACTTCTGTTCAGTCTCCAGCAATGACCTCAATGTCCAATTGCTTTGTTTCATTATCACTCTATCTCTGATCAACTATATCTTCCCAACAAAGCCCAACACAAGCTTGATGAACAGCACCTCATCTTATCTGAGCATAGCACAGCATCACAATTCAAGACCAAGTTTGATTGTTTCAGATCACCAGATTTATTTCTTCTTCTACGAGGATGTTCACAGTTACTTCTTTTATTCTCTCCAACCTTCCTCCTCTCTTCTACTTAAAGATTTAAGTGATTTCTTTTCCAGTTCTGGTTAAGGGTTAATGTCATTTTCCACCCCCCTCTCAGGATGCTGCCTGAAACTAGAACTGTGCATAATGCAGACTGATAATTGTGTACATTAGCTAAGAAGAAAAAAATGTATCAGCAAAAGTTTTATCCTTTGGAAGGGAGGAAGAGAAGATCTAACTGAAATGCATAGAATGGGGGGACCCGAATAGAGTAAATATGAAGAATCTAATTCCCTAGAAAAGGGGATGAAAACAAAGGGCATCGATCTAAAACAATTAGAAGAATGGAAGTGAGATGAGGAAATATTTATCATCCAGTAAATAGTGGGAGTGTGGCAGTCACTGCCTGAAAGGGTGGTGGAGAGTTGGAAAGCGGGATAACATTGGGTAGCTCTTTTCCAAACATTATCCACTCAGTTATTCTGAGATGCATATTATCTATTATTCTTCAATAACACAGTGAGCTTGTTCTTTATCCAAGTAGATTTTTTTTAAAAACTTCACCTATGTCTGGTCTGCTGGGAAGACAAACATGCTTAATTGCCTTTGAGAAGGTGAAGAAGTGTCACCTTGAAAGGATACAGTCCTCGCAGTGAAGGTACATACACAATGCTGTTTCATCATTGCTGGCTCTCCCCCTGGACTTGAGCTCAGCAGTAATAGACAAACAGTGATTTATTTCCAAGTCACAGTGGTTGTGACTGGGAAGGGTACTTGCAGGTAGTGGCATAATCACATACCTGCTGTCCTCAACTCAGCAGTGGAGGTTGGTGTGTTTGGAAGGGGAAGAATGCATGCTGAATTGCAGCACTACATTCTGTTGAAAGCACACATGGCAGCTGTAGTGTGGGAGTCATGGAGAAAATTAACTTTAGCAAAAAAAATTTCAGTCAACTGTTCTGCGTTACCTTGGACAGTATCAGGCTCTGGAGTATTCTCATCCAGGCAAGTAAAAAGTAGATTTACCCTCCTGATTTGTGCCTTGTAAATACTGGAAAATTTGGTTGGGAGGGTGGGGTGGGGTGGTCAGCAAGTATCATTCACCATGAGATACTGTGCCCCTGGATTCTTCTTGTAGGCATATTTCTATGACTGCTGTGTCAAGCTTCTGGTGTTATTGGTGTTGACAATTAGGGACTTGGCGATGTCATACCAAGGGACATTGTGAGACTGCCTTTTACTGGAGATGCAAGAATAGCCAAAAAGCTTCCTCACAACTATCCTAACATTCAAAGACTATTAAAAATATTTAAAGTTGTTATTTAAAATAACATTCCAATGTCTTAATACATTAATATTCTGTGTTAACGTACCTCTTCACGCAGCATGGTGAACAGAAAGTTCATCATCACGGAGTGCTTCCTTGGGTACTTCTGACACAGAGCACTGATGGCCTGCACCACCACTACCTAGAGAAATATCAGGAAAACATCAAAGCCCAGGTGAGGGAGGATGCACTACCACCAACACTATGTCCTTTAAATTAGATCAGTAATATTTGTATCACAATTTGCAACATCAAGGGCACAAAACACTACAATGGAAGAAATTCAAAATAATATGTAAATGCTGAAGGTACACTCAGCAAGTTAGACTGCATTCATGGAGAAAGCAGGGTTAGCATTTGGGTTGAAGAGCTCTATTCAAAATTCATAGTGCACATCAATATAGGATGCACAAATGCATGGCGAAGGACATGGGAGATGTAGCAAATACACAGAGAATTAAAGGCATCTCTCAAGCTTCAAGGTAAGATCAGGCTTTGTTATCACAGTGAGAAATGAAATTAACAAGATCTGTAGTGGATCAGTGGTAGGTTTTCACCTTGGGTCAGAAAGTTGAAACTGAACTGAGTACTCCAAGGAAACACCAATGGGGAAATAAGAGGGAAATGAGACTTTCTAGAATTACTATGATAGATCGATATACTTAATAGCTTCCTATTGCACTGTAACCCTTCAGAAGAAAAAACCTTTTGGAGGGCTACAGATCAGTTTTATCAATAATGAAATCAGCATCTAAAATGCATGCTGATAAAATAACAGAAAGGAATAGAAGGTTACGTCAATGAGATTAATGGTTGTTGGATGGGCGAGGATGGTCACCCATGTCGACACATTGGCCAAGTATTGTAGAAAAGGTAGACAAGCTTAGAGCGTGGTTTGGCACATGGAATAATGACACTGTGGTTATTAGTTGAAACTTGGTTGCAGGAGGGGCAAGACTGGCAGTTCAATGTTCTGGGCTTCTGATGCTTCAGACACAATAGAACGGAGGGGTGGGGAGGGGAGGATGAAAGGGGAAGGAGTGGCATTGCTCATCGAGGAAAATATAATTGTGCTCAGGCAGGACAGGCCAAAGGGCTTGTCTACTGAGGCAATACGGGTGGTGCTGAGGAATGGGAAAGGTCTGACCACACTCACGGGGTTGTATTACAGATTGCCCAATAGTCAGCAAGAATTGAATGAGCAAATCTGTAGAGAGATAGCAGACAACTGCAGGAAACACAAGGTTGTGATAGTAGATTTTCAACTTTACACATATTGACTGGGCTCTCATACTGTTGAAGGATTTAAATGGTTTGGAGTTTGTCAGATATGTTTAGGAAAGTTTTCTAAATCAATACCAACTTGAGTGCAATACAGGATCTTCCATTAGGGAATAAGACAGAAAAGTTGACAGAGTGTGCTGGGGATCATTTCAAGTCCAGTGATCGTAATGCCTTTAGTTGTTAATTATGTAGAAGGATAGGTCTGAGCCTTGGGTTGAGATTCTAAATTGGATAAAGGCCAATTTTGAGAAAATAAAAAAAATCTAGCATGCATGGATTAGGACAAGTTGTTTTCAAGCAAGGATGTGTGAGGTAAATGGAAGACTTTCAAAGGTGAAATTTAGAGTACAGACTTTGTATATTCCTGTAAGGATTAAAGGCAAAGTTAACAGGCATAGGGAACCTTGGTTTTTGAGGGATATTGGGGATCTGATTCAGAAGAAGATATGAATAGCAGGCTTATAGACAACACAGAACAAATAAGGTACTTGAGGAGCATAAAAATGCAAGAAAAACCTCAAGAAAGAAATCAGGAAGATGAAAAGGAGACGAGGTTGCTTTGGCAGAAAATGTGAAGGAAAATCTTAAGGGTTCTACAGTTATATTAAGTGCAAAAGGATAGTAAGGGATACAAATAGTCCCCATGAAAATTAGAGTGATTGGCTATGTATGGAGAAAAAAGGAGATGGGGAAATCTTAAATGTTTTTTAAAAAATCAGGATTCACTCAGGAAGCTGGCACAGTGCTGTGGGAAGTAAGGAAATCAAGCAGTGAGATCATGGAACCTATACAGATTAAAGAGGAGGAAGGGCTTAATGTGTTAAAGCAAATAAGGGTGGATAAATCCCCAAAGCCTGACAAGATATTCCCTCGGACCTTGAGGGAGGCTAGTGTAGAAATTGCAGGGCTTTGGCAGAAATACTTAAAATGTCCTTAGCCACGGGTGTGGTGCCAAAGGATTGGAGGGTAGCTCCACTTTGTTTTGTTGTGTAAAAAATTTAAAAAGTCAGTTCCAAAAGTAACCCTGGAATCTATAGACCAGTGAGCCTTATATCAGTAGTACGTAAATTATTGGAAGGTGTTTTAAGAGTGTAGATATACAATCCGCGAAGCCAAGCCAAAGAAGAAGATACAATTATTTGGATAGCTAGAGAGTGATTAGGGATAGTCAACATGGCTTTGTGTGTGGTAGGTCATGTTTAACCAATCTTTTGGAGCTTTCTGAGGCAGTTACCAGGAAAGTTGATGAAGGATAGGCTGTTGTTTACAAGGACTATAGTACTTTAGTAAGGACTTTGACAAGGTCCCACATAGGAGGTTAGTCAGCAACATTCAGACACTAGGTATTCATGGTGAAGTACTAAACTGGATTCAACAATGGCTGGACAGAAGCCAGAGAGTAATGGTGGATGATTGCTTCTCAGACTGGAGAATTGTGACTAGAGGTGTGCTTCAGGCATCGGTGCTGGGATCATTGTTGTTTGTCATCTCTATCAATGATCTGGATTATAATGTGGTATTGGATCAGCAAGCTTTCAGATGACACTAAGATTGAAGGTGCTGTGGACAGCATGGAAAGCTTTCAAAGCTTGCAGTGGGATCTGGACCAGCTGAAAAATGGCAGATGGAATTTAATGCAGACAAGTATGAGGTGTTGCCTTTTGGAAGAACAAACCAAGAAAGGACATACACAATAAATGGAAAGGGACTGAGGAGTGCAATAGAACAAAAGGATCAGGGAATATAGATGCATAATTCCCTGAAAGTGGCATCACAATTGGATAGGCTTGTAAAGGGAGCTTTTGGCATATTGGGCTTCATAATCAAAGTATTGAGTATATGAGTTGGGATGTTATGGTGAAGTTGTGCAAGATATTGATCAGGCCAAATTTGGAGTATTGTTTGCAGATCTGGTCCCCTAACTAAAGGAAAGATATCAATAAGATAGAAAGGGTGCAGAAAAGATTTACTAGGATGTTGCCTGGACTTCAGGAAGTGAGTTACAGGGAAAGGTTAGAGGTTAGGACTTTATTCCTTGGATTGTAGAAGAATGAGGGGAGAATTTGATAGAGGTATTTAAAATTATGAGGGGGATACTCTCTAAACAACAACAGACAGCCAAATACACTGGTGCAGCCATCTTTTTACATAGACTATCCAACTTAAAACATTATTTAAATCCTAACCCATTCCTCCCAATCGCAGCAATTAATAACTTCCAATTTTCAAATGAACACCAGTGCTACAAACATCAGACTTCAAAGAACAAGGAGTGAACACTACTAAGCCCGGCCACATTTCCGTTTGGATGTTACAAAAAGTCCAACCACAGGTATCTTAGGACTGGTTTACTGGCGTTGCCAGGACTTAGATGTTACCGTCTGCCAGCTTCAAAGGGGAAACTACCTACCAAGTCAGTTTCTCAAGGCGGCAGAGGAACAGTTCACTTCAAAGACCCCCCCCCCCGACCTTGGACGATCCGAACCTCATGAGGCCACATGCTTCAGGTCGACACATCCTTTGGAATTTCTCAGAGCTAACACTGCTCCACCCCTCCAGTTGCATCAGGACACCCCTTCGTCGGCACAATGTTGCACCATTTCCACGACAGATTAAATCTAGGTAGGTTTTTTCCACTGAGGGTAGGTGAGATACAAATCAGAGGACGTGGGTTAAGGGCGAAAGGGGAAAAGTTTAGGGGGAAAACATGAGGTAGAACTTCTTCAGAGAGGGGTGGGAGTGTGGAATAAGCTGCCAGCTGAAGTGGTGAATTTGGACTCAATTTTAACATTTACGAATTTGGACAGGCACATGGGATAGATATAGAAGACTATGGACTGGATTCAGGTCAGTGGGACTCGGCAGAAAAAATGGTTCAGCACAGACTAGAAGGGCTGAAGGGGCCTGTTTCTGTTCTGTAATGTACTATGGTTCCATGGAAAGTGCCTTCATTTCCTCAGAAGACTGAGGAAATTTAGCATGTCACTCATGTCCAACAACAATTTTTGCAAAAGTATCCTGTCAGAGTGTATGGGAGCTGCTCCATCCTCAAGAAACAAGAAAGTTGTGAATGCAAACCACCATTGCATCCCCAGTTCCCACCAGCCCCCTCCCTCCAAAATCAACTCCATCTACACCACACTGCTTCAGAAAAGTAGCCAACATATCAGACTCATCTCATCTAGACCGCACTCTTTTCACCACCCCCCCACCCCAACTACTTCCCCAAATCAGGAAGATTCACAATTATGAGACCATGAGGTTCAAAGACAGTTTCTCTCCCACCATCATCAGACTCCTAAACAAACCTCATATGGACAAAATGTTTTCTTTTCCCTGATCATACTGATCTGTAACTCTGCACTCTGTCTCTCTTTGGCTTGGCTTCGCGGACGAAGATTTATGGAGGGGTAATGTCCACGTCAGCTGCAGGCTCGTTTGTGGCTGACAGAGTTCGATGTGGGACAGGCAGACACGGTTGCAGCGGAAAATTGGTTGGTTGGGGTTGGGTGTTTCCTCCTTTGTCTTTTGTCAGTGAGGTGGGCTCTGCGGTCTTCTTCAAAGGTGGTTGCTGCCCGCCGAACTGTGAGGCGCCAAGATGCACGGTTTGAGGCAATATCAGCCCACTGGCGGTCGTCAATGTGGCAGGCACCAAGAGATTTCTTTAGGCAGTCCTTGTACCTCTTCTTTGGTGCACCTCTGTCTCGGTGGCAAGTGGAGAGCTCGCCTTATAACACGATCTTGGGAAGGCGATGGTCCTCCATTCTGGAGACGTGACCCACCCAGCGCAGTTGGGTCTTCAGCAGCATGGATTCGATGCTGTCGGCCTCTGCCATCTCGAGTACTTCGATGTTGGAGATGAAGTCGCTCCAATGAATGTTGAGGATGGAGCAGAGACAACGCTGGTGGAAGCGTTCTAGGAGCCGTAGGTGATGCCGGTAGAGGACCCATGATTCGGAGCCAAACAGGAGTGTGGGTATGACAACGGCTCTGTATACGCTAATCTTTGTGAAGTTTTTCAGTTGGTTGTTTTTCCAGACTCTTTTGTGTAGTCTTCCAAAGGCGCTATTTGCCTTGGCGAGTCTGTTGTCTATCTCGTTGTCGATCCTTGCATCCGATGAAATGGTGCAGCCGAGATTGGTAAACTGGCACTCTGTACTATGGGCTGATGAGCTGGATCACATCTGTAACTGCTTCTATGTATTCAATTTTATGTGAAAAATGCTACGCAAACAAATGAAAATAGGGAAAAAGGTACTAATTAATCACATCAGTAAACTTCAAGGGCGCTCACCTTAAACTCGTCTGAAATTTCGGA
Organism: Narcine bancroftii; assembly: GCF_036971445.1. Lineage (NCBI taxonomy): Eukaryota > Metazoa > Chordata > Chondrichthyes > Torpediniformes > Narcinidae > Narcine > Narcine bancroftii. Next base: position 47,624,035 of record NC_091473.1, on the reverse strand, counting down.
CATGAATGAGGAGATCTGCTTCATGAGGCGGTCAATGCTACTCTCACTTCCCGTCTTCAGCAAGGTGGTGATGGCAAGTGTGGCAATGCTGCGGTTCGAGTCCGTCACCAGGTTTTCCAGGTCCAAGTTGCATGCAGTCACAGCTGATGGGTGCTTCATTGCCACCTGAAAACAAGTGGGATGGACATAGTAAAATAATTCGCTTTCAGAGCAGTGGAACACAAGCTTTCCTCTGCAACAAGACCAGACAGGAAATCGTCGATTCTTAAAAAACAAGGAGCAGAAACAGGCAATTCCACTTGAGGAAACTGCTCTCCACCATTAAACATCATGATTGAACTTCTCTATTTCTCGCTATCTCGATTCTGCACTCTCAGTCTCAATGAGGGGTTCTGGCCCAAAACATTGACAATCTGAGAAACATTTAGACAGACACATGGATCAGATCGGTTTAAAGAAATATTAGCCCAACACAACAGAAACAGGGCATTTGGTCCATCTAGCCCCATCAACTGCATCTGTACCAAGGTTTTCCATACCACTCCCACCCACAAACCTATCCAATCTTCTCTTAGATGTCAAAATCAAACCAGCGTCCACCACTTCTACCAACAGCTCATTCCACACACTCACCATTAATCCCTGGAATTTAGCCACATCATATTTGCCTCAAGATAACAAGCATCTCCTCCTCCAAACCGTATAGATCTATGACCTCACCACTTTTTTGCCTCAATTTTATAGAATCAGTGTCCATCTCCTCAGTAAATCCTGATTTTAAAAATCCACTTCTGGTCTTACCCATCTCTTTTGACTCCTGGCAGAGATGACCATTTTTATCTTCAAGAGAACAAATCATGTCTCCTGCTATCCTTTTCCTCCTCAAATGCATTAGAAGTCCTTAGGATTTCCTTCAACTTGTATGCCAAAGCAACCTCATGCCTTTTTTTAGCTCTCCCGATTTCCTTAAGTATTTTCTTGCATTTCTTCTACTCCACAAGTACCTCATTTGTTTCTTGCTGCCTACACCTGCTATGCAATTTCTTATTCTTCTTAACTGGGCTTCAATATCTCTCAAAATCCAGTTCCTTGCATCTGTTAGTCTTGCCTTGAGGGTGGGACATAATTTGTTGCTTGGGCAAGTTGGGGGGGGGGGGGGGGGGGGGGAGGGCCAAAGAGCCTGTTTCCATGCCAATTCTTTTTCTCCCACTGATACTGCTCAACCAGATGAATTCCTCCAGCAGATTGCAGTTACTGGAATCCAGAGCAGCAATCTCCTGTATGACTTCTATATTACCTTCATGTTCCTCCTTTGTTCTGGTATCACCGGGTTCCCACATTAACTAAAAATCTCCTCCATCCATATTTTGGTATAAATTTGAGGCATTTGGCATTTAATATTTTACCAGGATTTAGATTTTTATTTAGACATACAACACAGTAACAGGCCCCTTCAGCCACCCAATTAACCGACACCCTCAGCATGTTTTGAAAGAGGGGAGTAAACTGGAGCCCTCAAATCCCGGTCCCGATCGCTGGTTTGTAACGGCGTTGCGCTAACCACTACACCAGCTATACTGCCCATATTAAGACTAAGGACAAATTAGTTTATTTAATAATAGAATTGACACGTGTATCATAACCAAAGGTGATATGGGAAAGTCCTTGAATGGAATGGTAAGTCATTTCAACAAATGCTAAATCACAGAAAACATGCTGAATGTGCTACTTCTATCTTCATGTCCACTAAATTATATTTGTGGCAATTTGCCCCGTGCAAATTGGTCACATTTACGACAATTACTAAGCATCCAAAGGCAAATCACTGGTGCTAAGTACTTTACAATTTTGCAAGCTTGCAAAAGAAAAACCTACTTAAATCCAAGATCTTTCTTTGAATAAAATTGTGGTGCTGAGCATCAGGCTTCAGAATATCATTTTATGCCATTCAACACTGTGATTAAAGTAACAAAAGGTACAATACTGGAGGTCCATCATCAGTGGGCTTCATTGCTACAGCAATCCAGAACCAATCTCATGGTCATGCTCTTTCCTTGTCTCATCAAATGTTTATCTATTCTTCTCATAAAAGACGCAATAGTTTCTGCTTCAATTATTCTCTGTGGGAAACCATTCAGAGTTCCAACAATCTGCACAGAATTTGCACCAAGTACATACTGTATACCAATAGCACAGCCTGTGTCAAGTTTTCAAAAGCCACTGATTCGAAAGCAAAATAAATAATTTATCAAACTAGACATCTGAATTCTCCTGTTCAGTCACAAAGAAAAAACGTTTTTGTGTATTGTGCGTACATAATAATAAATGGAATCTTGAACCTGTACTCCATAAATCTAGTTCCAATCTGTGGCCCCTTTTCCACTGGCACCCTGCCCCAGGAATTAACTGGGACAGGATCCAGTGGAAAAGGAACACTCTCCAAATGTCAGCATCAAATGATGTCATTTCACACCAAGGAGTAACCATCTCTACCCCTACTCACATCTCCAGCGTACTGATAAAACCAGTGGAAAAGGGACAGCAGAAAGTCACCCATTTCCATTTGAAGGTAGAACATTCTGATCCCCGTGGATGAATGTATTCAGTGGAAAATCAATTAAGAGTCCCAGTTAAGGGTGGCCCAGTGGAAAAGACATAAAGGACTTGCAATTCCAAGACACTGCACAGTCAATTAAATGGGATGACAGTAGAAAAGGGGCTTCTAATACTATCTGTAGGGTATGAAGTTTGACTGGAAAAAATGCTGTCTCTTACCTTGTTGAGCGTCCTTACTGCTGCATATCGCAGGGCTGCCTTAGGTGAACTACAGAACAACTGCAGCACTGGAGAAAAAGCAAATGTTATGAAATCCACAGTATTGTTACATTTCTATCCCTCCTTCACCCCTCTAAACTACAAAGTGAATCATCATAGATTTTTACATTTAACTTGAATCCTAATTTGATAATCTGCATAGAACTCCCAATCATTCACCAACAAAATCTACTCGAGGAACAGCTTCAGTGGGAGAAAAAGAATTGCAATGTTTTGAGCCAAAACCCTTGATCTGGACTGATTAATGGTTCCATCCCAAAACATCAAGAATTGGAGGTGTTGTGAATAGCGAGGAAGGCTTTCAAAGCTTTCAGAGGGATCTGGACCAGCTGAAAAAAATGGCAGATGGAGTTTAATGCAGACAAGTGTGAGGTGTTGCTTTTTGGAAGAACAAACCAAAAAAGGATATACTCAGCAAATGGTAGGGCATTGAGGAATCCGGTAGACAGAGGGACCTGGGAATACAGATACCTAATTCCCTGAAAGAGGCATCACAGGAATATAAGATTGTAAGTAGAACTTTTGGTGTAATGGCCTTCATAAATAAAAGTATTCGGAGTTGGGAAGCTTTGGTAAAATTGCACAATGCTAAATTTGAAGTAGTATGTGCAGCTTTGGTCACCTAACTGCAGAGTTTGGTCATCTATTAGAAAGAGTGCAGAGATTTACTAGGACTTTGCCCACACTTCAGGAACTGAGTTACAGGAAAAGGTTAAACAGGTTTAAATAGGAGTGTAGAAGAATGAGGAGAGAGTTGATAGAGGTATTTAAAATTAGGAGGGGGACAGACAGATTAAATGCAGATAGGCTTTTTTCCTCCACTGAAGGTAAGTGAGATACAAACTAGAGGACATGGGTTAAAGGTGAAAGGTTTAGAAGGAATATTAGGGGAAACTTCTTCACACAGAGTGGTGGGAGTGTGGAATGAGCTACCAGCTGAAGTGGTGAATGCGGGCTCAATTTTAAGTTTTAAGAAGAATTTGGACAGGTACATGGATTGGAGGGATATGGAGGGCTACGGTCAGGGTGCAAGTCAGTGGGTCGAGCTAGAATAATAGTTCAGCACAGATTAGAAGGGTCGAAGGGCCTGTTTCTGTGCTAGTGTTCTATGGTTCTAATTCTTTTTCTCCCACTGAGGCTACTTGATCCAATAAGCTCCACCAGCAGATAGTTTGTTGCTCCAGATTCCACTATCTTGTGTGTTCCCAATAATTCTGTTTTGCTAATGATAAAACAATTAATTAAAGTGCAAAATTAAAGAAATGTAGCAATATTTATTTGTTTCAAATGGTACAACATCAGGATAAAAACCATTTCTATCACCCACACACATTCCCATCTTCAGCACATCCTCCACACCCTTTGTTTCTGCATGGCCCCCACTTCCCAGAATTTCTTCCCCAAAACTCTTCTTGTTTAAGCACCAATTCCTCAAATTATACTCCTGCAAAACACCAATGGGAAATCATGTTGGGCAATTACAATTCTTTTGGGGTCCATGGCTCTGGAGATGGTAGAGATCCAGGCCACAGCGTGGTAGGCAGTGTAAGTGTGCTGCTACTGAGATCTGATCTTCCACTTCATCTCAAAGGTGAACATTGTTTTTTTATTATTCTTTCATAGACAAGGCTATTATTTAATGTCAATGCCCAATTGCCCTTGAACCAAGGGTCTTGTAAATTTATTTCAGGTTGTTCGGAGTGCGATGAATCTAGAGACCTAGATCTTTATCATCGGTTAAAAGAGAGATTTCTTCCTTATGAAATGGATTAGCAACAATCGACATGTGTTGGCTGTTATTCCAGAGACAGAAAGAGCAAAGGAGATAAAACATCTTAACATAACATAATAACATAACAATTACAGCACGGAAACAGGCCATTAGGCCCTTCTAGTCCGCACCGAACCAAACACCCCTTTCTAGTCCCACCTCCCTGCACAATGCCCATAACCATCCATCTTCTTCTCATCCATATACCTGTCCAACCTTTTCTTAAATAATACAATTGACTCCGCCGCCACTATTTCTCCCGGAAGCTCATTCCACTTGGATTCTGACATTCTACCTATCAAAAGAATTCTTGGAGTGCGATAGTGTGTTCAATCTGATGTATTCAAATTCAAAATTGTTTTGAAAGAATGGCCTTGAACAAGAAGAGTTATTTTTTTTCAATCATAAGCTCAATATACGATTCTTTGGGAATATTGGCACCAGTAGTATTAATAGCCAAGAAAATTCTGCAAGAATTGTGCAGCAGAAAATTTGGATGGGATGAAGCAATATCAGAGTCCATAGCACGAGATTGGATAAATTGTATTGAGAGTCTTAAAATGTTAGAAAGTTTTGAAGTCAACAGATGTTTTAAACTAACAGACTTTGGAATTGCTGCATTTGCTCAGTTACACCATTTTGCTGATGTAAGCGAAGGTGGTTATGGTACTGTCAGTTATTTAGTACTGCGAAATACCCAAGGAGCCACCAATAGGAACCATAGCCATAAGAAGCGAGTATACTCAAGCAAGGAGTCGCGGGTGGTGTGGGACATGGCAAGATGGCATAGGGAGTAGACGTGTAATTGCACCTCTCCCCAGCTGAATAATTAATACTCGAAATTTTAAGAGTGTTTAATTTTAAAAATTATTTTAAATAAGGTTTTAAGGAGTTTGGAAAGCTACCATGAGGGGCAATAAAGCTCAAACTTCAAAAAAAGCACTGTTTAAAAGAGCAGAAAGTGCAGAAAAATTGAGGCCTACCTCATCAAAGGATCCACAGAAGTCGATTTTGGAGCAGCCGAAAATCCAGAGGATAATTCAGGCAAAGGTAATGGCTATTCCGGCACCTGGCTTGCATCCCGCGATGCAAGATGGTGCAGCTACATCCAGCTACTCGACGGAGAGTCCCGCTCCCGACGCAGATCGTGCGCCCGGGGATACAGGGCCTCGCGGAGGCGAGAGCTCTGCTTCTGAACGCAGTCGCAAGCATGTCGGACTGGTTGCCGACGTGCCAAGCCCAACCGCTGAGGCAAAGGGCCTTTGCTACAGAGCCCTTGCCAAACTGGGCATGCGCGCAACTCCCGATCGGGCCCAGGCTGCCGGGGTGACTCTCTCCCGGCGGCCTGATTATGGCGGGACTAAGTGGGAAGGGCTGTTGACTTGGAGTCGAGGGGCCCGGGCTGAAGCTTTGGTCTGGGAGCTGGAATAGGAGGAAGAAGAAGAATTAATGGAAGAATCCGAAGAGGAAACGGAAGCAATTTTGAGAGCAGCTAAAATTCTTCAAGGTAGGCCTCAAAAATTTAAAGAAGTTTCTGCAGACATTCCAAACAGTGCAAGTGGAAGAAGAAAGTACTTTATCTGTTTCTGAAGAATTTGTGCGACGTATGAATAATATGGCTGTTCAAATTACTTAGGGTTTTAAAGTAAGTAAGCTTCAATTTACTGAATTGAGAGGAGAGGTGGCATCAATTAAGCAGGATGTGGTTAAATGTTTGAGAGCAGTAGATATGACTCAGGATGAATTTAAAGATATTAAACAGGCATTTTGTGATTGTACTGATGTACTGATACAGTGGATCGGTATACTGAGCAAATGGATTACTTGGAGCATTGTCCTCCAGATTGGAATGTTCAGAAGCGTGAATTTTTGAAGATTGATTCGCTGGAAAATCAAAGTTGACGTAATAATGTTAAAATAGTAGGTTTGCCCGAAGATTTTGAAGGTACTGATCAAGTGGTTTTTTTCAGAAATAGACATCAGAAGTGTTGGGAAAGGACGTTTTTCCAGAGGGATTGGAATTGGTTAGAGCAATACGAAGAAAACTTTTCCCTGACCAACCTTCGCGAGCGGTCCTTATTCGTTGTTTAAGGTATCAAGATCAGGAGGTAATTTTGCGGCTTGCTGTTCAGAAGGCTCGGCAGAATCAAGGTCCTGAGATGATTCAAGGTAATAAGGTTTTCTTTTATGCAGATTTAAGTCAAGATGTGGTACGACGAAGGAAAGCGTTTAACCCAGCTAAGGCTGTGTTATGGAGGAAGGGTTACCTATTTGCCTTTAGGTATCCCGCTGTGCTGAAGGTATTTTATGGAAATTTTCAGGCTGTTTTTTGATGATGAGACTGAGGTTTTGTCTTTTGCTAATTCTTTGCCGAATAATCCACATAGTTTTGAGTTGCAGAGACAATCGAAATCGCAAGGTTCTCTGAAGCGAAACTGGAATGGGAATGGAAATGGCAGGAAGAATGTCGAAGAGCAATATTCGACCCGGAGGGGAGAGGATGATCAGTCTGCTGATTCTGTTGGTGCTGCTGGTGTTCAGGACCAACTGGTTGGAGTCATGGGTGTTATAGATTGAATTATCAATGTTATTTATGGGATTTTTGAGAGCTGGTGGGGGGGGGGGGGGGGGTGGTGTGGATGATGCTGCATCTTCTGAAGTCATCTTCCACAAGTGGTTTAGACCACAGCTGGTCTGTAGAAGGGGGTGCCACTTAGGTGTTTTTTTTCCTTTCTTTTCTTTTTTTAAAAAAAATTTAAATAAAGGGCTGGGGGGGGGGAAGGGAGTTTTTTTAAGTTTTGTGTTAGAGAGGAAGGGGTTTTTTGGAGCTTAAATTTGTGTGTGGGTTGGTTGTGTTGGCCATTGTTAAGATAAAATGTGTAAATTGAATTTTGGAACATTTAATATAAAAGGGATGAATCATCCAATAAAAAGGAAACACGTGTTGGACTACATTAAGAAGATGAAGGTGGACATTGTTTTGCAGGAGACACATCTGACAGAAAAGGAACATTTGAAATTGAAGCGAGACTGGGTTGGACATGGGGAGTGGCAATTTTGATACATAAAACGGTGCCTTTTGTTTTAGAATCTTTTTCTGAGAATGCTGGAAGGGTTTTGAAAGTTAATTGTAAATTGATTTCAGCAGCTTGGACTTTATTGAACTTGTATGCACCAAACGAAGATGATGCACAATTTGTTACAGATGCTTTTTTGCATTTGAATCAATCAAATGAGAATGTAATGGTGGGAGGGGATTTTAATTGTTGTTTGGATCCACTACTGGATGAATCTCCAAAAATTGTTAAGAAAACTAAGATGGTGAAAAGGGTAATTGAATTGATAGAGGAGTTGAATTTATTCGAAATATGGTGACGAATTCATCCGACTGAGAAAGATTACTCTTTTTATTCTACTCGTCATGAGTCTTTTTCCAGAATAGATCTTTTTTTGGTTTTAGCTCATTTACAAGGTAGAGTTGACTGTGCGGAGTACAAGAGTAGAATTTTGTCAGATCATTCTTTGTTGTTGATCCCTTGTGTGGTTGCTGACAAGATGGAAATATCTTACCATTGGAGGTTTAAGGAGATGTTGTTAAAAAGACCTGAATTTACTCTGCATTTGAGAAATCAGATTTTTTTTTCTTAGAGACGAATGAGGGGTCAGTACATAGTAAATTTACGTTGTGGGATGCTTTGAAAGCATATTTGCAAGGTCAAATTATTAGATATACAGCTAAAATGAAGAAGCAATATAAGGCAGAGTTTTTGGAGTTAGAAAAAGAAATTGCAGCTTTGGAAAAAAAGTTTCAGAAAAATGCAACAGTACAGAATAAGATACAGTTAACTAATTTGAAACTGTTATAATATGAAGTAAACATAATTATGAGAGATTGATTTTGAGATCAAAACAGTGTTATTATGAGTTAGGGGAAAGGGCACATGAGGTATTGGCATGGCAGTTGAAAACCGAACAAGTTTCTAGAACAACTAATGTAATACGAGGAAAGTCAGGTATTACCTATAAACCACAGGAGATCAATGAGGAATTTTGTGTCTTTTATTGGGATTTGTATGCATCTGAAGGGACTGTAGATACTGAACAAATTGATTCGTTTTTGTCAAAGTTAAATTTACCTTTACTGGATGAGAATGATATAAAATTATTGGATAATCCATTTACGGATTTTGAACTTAAAGTGGCATTACAATCTATGTCAAGTGGAAAATCACCTGGGGAGGATGGGTTTACGACAGAGTTTTATAAAGAATTTCATGACTTGTTGTTTCTGGTGTATATGGATGTACTTAAACAGGCTACAGAAACAGGTTTATTTCTTGAGTCATTTTCAAGAGCATTGATAACAATTATGCCAAAAAAAAGATAAAGATCCATTAAAGGTTGCAACATGGAAGTATACCTTTGCTGAATGTAGATTGTAAAATTGTAGCAAAAGTCTTAGCAAATAGATTGGCTAATTTTCTACCAAAATTGGTGCATATAGATCAGGCAGGATTTATTAAGAATAGATATTCGGCAGATAATATTACTAAATTGATTACAATAATCAATCCACCAAGACAACAACCCAACCTAATGGTACTTGCGCTAGACACTGAAAAGGCTTTTGATCATGTTGAGTGGAAATTTTTATTTAAAGTTCTGGAGAGATTTAAATTTGGTCCACTCTTTATTGGTTGGGTTAAGGCATTATACACTAATCCTTCTGCACGGGTGGTGACGAATGGTCAGGTTTCGCAGCTATTTAATTTGTTCAGATCAACCAGAAAGGGTTGTCCATTGTCACCAGCCTTAATTGCGTTGGTTATAGAACCTTTAGCTCAAGCAATTAGACAAAATGCAAATATTAAGGGAATTACGATTGGGCAATGGGAGTATAAAATTAATTTATTTGCTGATGATGTGGTGATACATTTGTTTCAACCTAAAAATTAATTAGAACCTTTACAGGACTTATTAAAATTTTATGGATCAATGTCAGGTTATAAGGTGAATTGGGATAAATGAGTGAGATATTAACTATATCCAAAGGGGATTATTCGGATTGTATGCAACTTACTAAACTTAAGTGGTCAGATAAGATTAAGTATCGAGGTGTAATTGTGGATAAGGAATATCAAAATTTATATGGTTTAAATTAAGTCTGATTTAAATAGATGGAAAGATTTACCATTAACATTGATTGGTCAGGTAAATTGTATTAAAATGAATGTACATCCTCGTATTCAGTATTTGTTTCAATCAATTCCTCGTCCCATACCGGGGAAATTTTTTAAGGAATTAAATAAAGGATACGTTCTTTTTTGAGTATCGATGGAAAAATTAACATGGAAGTATAATTTGGGAGGTCTTCAACTGCCATATTTTCAAAATTATTATCAGGCAGCATAGTTGAAGTTTATTAATAGATTGTTTGATATTGATCAACCACCGATGTGGGCATGTAGAAATGGATCAGATACAGGAAGGATCAATACATCTCTTTATATATAAATGGAATTATTTGTTTTTACAAACATACAAGTTACCTGTATTGAATCATTTGTTGAAGGTATGGAGTAAGTGGAATCAATCTATAGGTTCAAAGAAGTATGTTCAATTAAAACCCCGTTATATCAGAATCAATTAATTTCTTTTTATATGTATAACTCTTGTTTGAAGGATTGGGATTCTAAGGGTTTGGTATTAGTACAAGATTGTTTTGTAGCAGGTTCATTTCTTTCATTTGATAGATTTAGAGAGAAGTTTGGTATATCACAGACTACGTTGTTTGCTTATTATCAAGTACGTGATTTTTTTTAGTGAAGTGTTATGGCCGAGAAATAATATTGCCAAGTCAGTCGAAGTTTGAGATGTTACTTATGGATAAGGGAAAGAAAGGGTTTGTTTCGGAAATGTACTCGTTGTTGCAGGCAAAAATGAAGAAGACAGGTGTATTGAGAATAAAAGATAAATGGGAACAGGAGTTATCCACTCTTATTTCTGAGGACAAATAGTCAGATTTGTGTTTGGAGAGTGTTACAAAATTAATGTACGCTATAGTTTAGTTAATTATAATTTTCTACATCAGTTATATTTAACTCCTGAAAAATTAAAGACATATGGTTTTAGTGATTCTAATATGTTTTCAATGTGGTGATCAGATAGGTATTTTTGTTCATTCGATGTGGGATTGTGTGAAAGTGAAACCCTTTTGGGAAAAGATAATTAAATTTTTGCAAGATTTATTTCAAATAGAATTGTATGTGGATCCATGGTTGTGTTTATTAGGTTAAATGAATCTATTAACAGCGCATTTAGACAAATCTCAAATTGCATTTATTCGATTGAGTTTGGAAGTGGCTAGGATAAGTATAGCAGTAACTTGGAAAATTGATGTGGAGTTAAATATACAAAGGTGGCATAATGAAATTCAATCATGTTTATGTTTAGAGAAAATTACGTATAATTTATGAAATAATTACGCTTTTTTTAAGAAAATGTGGACTCCATATTTGGAATGTATGAATTTAAATGTTTGGTAATTTTTTAAAAATTTCTGTTTTGTGTGGGGAATTGGTATATTGTAATTCAACCCACTATGATTTTATATTTTATATAAATATTTTTTGTATGTAATTTAAGCTCGGGTGGGGGGGGTAGTTAGGGGTGGGAGGTGGGAGGTATAGGGGGTTGTTTAATTATGTTATCTTATATTTTATTTTGTATTCTATATTTGTATTTTGCAAAATTTTAGATATACTTTTCAAAAAAAGGAGCCACAGCTGGTGCTGCTACTGCTCGAATGTCATTGACTAACGCTGTGGAAAGAGCTAGCGACATTCAATCCCTCGGAGTGCACAATTTATGAATCTTTCTAAAAGAAGAGCATTTCAACCAGGTGCTACCATGCAAGATGATCATACTCAACAATTGATGTCTCTTCGTGTGGCTGATGAACCAGCAACAATTGCAAGCCATGGTGGACATGACAATATATTATCCCTCATAGCAAAACAAAATGAAATTTTTGCTATGTTAGCGCAACCACAAAGTTCATACAGTTTACCTAAGAAGGAAATTCCAGTTTTTAAATGGAGACCCATTACCATATCTGGCATTTATGAAATCATTTGAAATCACCTTGAAAGCAATACTAAAAATGCAAAAGATTATCTGTATTACCTGGAACATTATACTGGAGGACAGGTGAAGGAATTAATCAGAAGTTGCCATTATATGGATCCAGAACAAGGTTTTAAAAGGGCAAAAGAATTATTGCATCATCATTATGGCAATGAACATAAAATCGCAAGGGCCCATATAGACAAGATTCTTTCTTAGTCAGCAATAAAATCAGAGGACACAAAAGCTTTACAAGCACGTGCACTCTTTCTGAGCGGATGTTGTAACGCAATGGAAAGTAGTGTACATTTCCAAGAGCTAAATTTGCTTGCTAATTTATCAATTATTATAAACAAATTACCTTATAACCTGAAGGACTTATGGAGAACCTAAGTTGAAGAGCTAGAAGGGACACCACTTTTGAGGATATGGTACAATTTTTGGAATGGCATGAGTATGTGAACACTGTACCTGCATTTGAAAAAATTAAGGATACTTCAATAGTTCCTCAGGATGTAAAGAAGTCTAAATCATTGTTTGAACAGAAACCAAAGGGAAGTACCTTTGTTACTGCTATGTCAGATATAAGCACAAGAAAACAAGGAAACAAAAGTACCTTTGTTACTGCTATGTCAGATATAAGCACAAGAAAACAAGGAAACAATGGAAAAAGATCAGGAAAGCTGTTTGTATTGCAAAGATAAGCATGCTTTAGAAAATGTTCACGATTGGAGAAAAAGTCGTATGACGAGAAATTAACCTTTTTAAAGAAGAATGGAATATGTTTTGGTTACTTGTGTAAAGGACACATCAGCAAAACTTGTGATATATGCAGTTTAAAACATCCCAAGCTACTGCATACTCAACGAAGTTGAGAAGGAAGTCAAACAATCTGAATCGAAGACTAAAGACACAGTCAAAGAGGATGCCTCAGCTTCGGTTCAGAAAAACAGTCTTACTGGAGCTGGTGACAAAACTCTCTCAAAAGTTCCTGTGCAGGTTAAAGCTAAAAAAAAAAGCATCACACTGAAGACCTATGCATTTCTTGATCCAGGAAGTACCGCATAATTTTGCACTGTTGTATTGATGAAAAAAAATTAATCTTCATGGTAAAAGATCACATATCTTGAGTCAATGAGTGATGAAAGGAACACTGAAACTAATATAGTTTCAGGTTTACAGATTGCTGGATTAAATAGTAATTAATTTTGCTATCTTCCAAGTGTATATACTCAGAAGCCTATAAATAAGGAGAATATACCATATCAGGATGATATCAAACAGGGATCATCTAAAAGATGTTTGCTTACCCAAGATTGATGCTAAAATTGAGATGTTAATTGAATTAGATGTACCAAAACCTCTCGAACCTCTAGAAGTAATACGGAGTCAAAATGACGGACCTTATACTGTGAGAACATTGCTTGGATGGACAATTAACGGACCATTAGGAGGAAAAAATGAATAATGATGAGGAGTTTTCGAATGTAAATTTCAACAGAATTTCAGTTGTCAAACTTAATGATCTGTGGGAACAACAGTTTAAAATTGATTTCCCTGAATGATGCAAAGAACCTTCGAAGGAGGATAAACAGTTTCTGGATTTAGTTTCAAATTCTGTTAAACATGTTGATGGTCATTACTGTACAGCATTACCTTTGAAGAAAAGAGAAATGTGTATGCCAGATAATAAAATAATTGCAGAACAGTGTATGCTGAATTTAAAAAGAAAATTCAAAAGAAATTCTTCCTTTAATTTGAAATATACCAATGTCATATAATAGCCAAAAGTTATGTGGAAAAGGTACCAGAAGCTATCTTGGAACGTAGAGATGTAGAAAATGGTATTTACCTCATCATGGAGTTATACATCCACATAAGGAGAAACTACATGTAGTATTTGATTGTGAAGCATCATTTCAAGGAGTTTCATTGAATTCTCAACTTTTACAAGGTCCAGACTTAACTAGTACTTTAAAAGGCGTCTGCTAAGATTGTGTAAGACTCTAATGTAATTGCTGCAGGTAAAGACACAGCCCCAAAGGCCATTAAAAAAAAACTACATCTGATTACTAAGTGACCTGGTCACTATATTGATGCTATTTTTAATTCAGATTATTTAATCAACCAAATTAAATTTCCCCAGATGCAATGTTGGGATTTGTCCTAAAGTCTCGGAATCATTAGCCCAAACCTCTTGATTCCTGATTCATTAATTAAAACCAATATGAAGATATCAACCTGAGCAAGCAAGGAGAAAGTCTTTGAACTGATTCATCGCTTTATACATTATTTTTCCAAATAATTTCTTTTTGTTTTCACACACTTACCAGAGACAGCAGGTGCCAGTTCTTTGGCTGTACAGTTTGGCAGATTGACAATGGCAGAGGCAGCTTCATAGACCACCATCTCATGCTTGTTTCTCATGCAGTTCTCAATGAAGTCAAACAGTGGGCTGTCACGGCTGAGAGAACAACAAAACAACCTATTACATCCCTGCAGTTCTTGCAAACCTAGAGACACAAGTCAAACCTTTTAAAAGGTAGGTCTGGATTCCAGGACTGACACAAGGTCTCCTCTGCACTGCACAAAGTGAAGTACCAACGACAAAACATGACAGCACAGTCCGGGTCCTTCGGCCACAATATTTGTCTACCTATATTAAACAACAATTTAAACCTTCCCTATCTCACACCCATAGCCCTCTATCTTTTGTTGCACACCCATAGCCCTCTATCTTTTGTTGCATCGATGTACCTGTCAAGAGTCTTTTAAATCTCCCAATTGTACCAGCCTCCACCACCATGCTAGTAATGCATTCCAGGCACCCATTTCTGTGCAAAAATATCCTGACATTTCTGCTAAACTTTCCTCCTCTTAATTGAACTAAATGTCCTCTGGTGTTCCCTACTGTCACCCTGGGAAAAAAAAGATACTGGTTGTCCACCTTATCAATGCTTTCATAATTTTGTAGGTCTCAATTAAGTTAGCTCCTTCTTCGCTCTAAAAACAAAATCCAGAGCTCAGTTAACTTTGCCTCATAAAACAAGTTCTTCCATCCAGATAACATCCTGGTAATTATCCTCTGCACCCTCTCCAAAGCCTCAACATCTTTCCTGTAATGAGGCAACCAGAATTAAGCCAAATATTCCAAGTGTGGTCTGACTAGAGTTTCACAGCTCTTGAACTCAATCATCTGACTAAAGGGCCAGCATACCATAGGCCTTCTTAACTACCCTAACAACCTGCATGGCAACCTTGGGAGATCTATGGATTTGGACCCCAAGGTTCCTCTGTTCTGCCACAGTTAAAAATCTTGCCATTTACCAAGTTCGACCTTCCAAAATGCATAATTTCACACTTATCAGAATTGAACTCCACCTGCCACTTCTCCACCCAACTCTGCATCTTGCCAATATCCTGTTGTAACCTATGACAACTTTCTACACTATTAACAGTACCTCCAACCTTTGTGTCATCTGCAAACTTATTGACATATTCTTCCACTTCTTCATCCAGATCATTTATTAAAATTACAAAGAGCAGGGGTCCCAGAGTAGATCCATGTAGAACTGTATTAGTCACTGACCTCCAGATAGAAAATGTTCCACTACAACTGAAGATATTAAAAATGCCATAAAATAAAAATGCACCAGTAGCAGGACCCACATGTACTCCAGTTAAAAGGCTTGCTGTGCTCTCATTTTCCAAACTGGAAACAGTAGTTGGTTTCCTCACAAGTGCAATCCTGTGTTTGAAGTTAACCAGAATGATACCAGGACCCAGGGAATCCTTGTTCACTGAATATCTTAAGGATTTTGACTTCAGTGTGTCCAGTCAAATGTATCCTTGGATACAGTCAGTATGGAGCATGTATATTCTTCCTGTGACAGTGTGGGTTTTCCCTGGGTAGTACCCATCTGTAATTCACACAAGTGATAATTTACAGCAGTAAATTAATCCATTAGGTTAAATGACTATTGTAAACTGCCCTGGAGTAGGTGGGTGCCAGGCATTCAGCAGGGAATTGATGGGCACGTGACCAAGAATAAGTTACAAAAAAGCAGACGAATGGCACAGAGAGCTAACCTAGACTTGATGTGTTGAATGGACTCCTATGCCATAAGAAAATATGAGAAATACTGTACTTTGATTCTGCTTAGAGCAAAATAACTGCAGATGCTGGAAATCTGAAAGAAGAAATTGCTGGGAATTATCTGGGCATGGAGAGGATTTAACTTTTTAGGTGACTTAGGGAAGTGCAAAAACAGCATGTTTACAATTGCAAGAGGGAAAGGTAAAGGGAATATATCCAAACACCTGCGAATGTAGCCATACAGGTAATTTATGTGGTTAAGGTGGCTAAAAGGATAGTGGCCTTCACCAGTTGGGGCACTAAATACAAGAACAGGGAAGTTACACTCCAACTTCAGATCTCATCTGGGGTATTGCATGCAGATCAGATCTCCATACTATAGGAAAGGTCTGATAGCACTAGAAAAGGTGCACAGGAGATTCAGCAGGGATATGGCTTAGAATGGAACAATGCACTTAAGAGGACAGAATGAAGATCCCAGATCTGTTCTATAATGGTGTTGGAAGAAGGGGATTGATATATGGATGGGCACCCACTATTCAACATGAATGTGCTGGGCCAAATAGCCTGCTTCCATGTTGTGCAGTGTTGGAACTTTTCACTCAAATGATCTAATACTTATTAAAATCACACACAATATAAATTTTACTCTCATTCACTCACTGCCCACCTAAATGTCACTGCAGTTTTATACAAGCTAACCTATTCCCCAATTTTGGTGCTAGCTCTCAGCAACTTCATATATTCAAACACCATTATATCTGCTGAATAGACTGACACATGACATCATCAGTTTTCTCCAATAGTCTCCATCTTTTGACACCACATCACTGAGATATATCCTTTATATTGTTAATCTTTATTTTATTTTCTTTCGCAACTGCCTGGAATAAAAAAGGTTTAGAAAAAGTAGGAAAAATTAATCTAAGTATGCAAAGGTTGGTACAATATCTTGGGCTGAAGGACTTTTATTGTTCCAGGTTAATACGATCCTATAAATTTTTTTCAGACCATAAAAAATATATATAAGATATATAGCAAAATCACTGGTATCTAGAATTCAAGCAACCCAACCAACAGAAAAAAAATTAAGGAAATAAATAAATGTAAAAAAATTAAATAATATATTCCTTTAACAGCTTTGTTTGCTCCTTTAACAGCTTTGTTTGGAGTATTAGATGGTATTAATGAGCTATTTTCTTCATCTGATCGTCGTCATACTATTTACAACTCATGACATAAAGAGGTATCCTACTTGGATGGAAAGATCTGTTCCACTCACTAGTACTCTGTGGTTACGTCATGTCACATCTTGCCTTAATTTAGAAAAGATCAGGTGCTCCATATTGTATCCCAACACTAATTTTAATAAAATTTGGAGTCCTTTTATGATCTATTTTTATGTGCATTAAATTTGTTTGTCTTGATCATTAAAGTATTTATGTATATGGTTTTTACTTTAATTAGTAATGCTTTATAGATTCAGCAGAACCCTTGGGGGAATCAGTGTGTTCCAAATTTCGGAATTTTCTAGATTTTGGAAAGCCAGATTTAAGCCCACCCAAATTGTGCTGCCGTAGCCACCCCCACCCCCTTCCAGTCGCGCTGCCAGTCTCCCGCCCGCCTGACTCGCGCTGCCGATCTCTCGCCCACCCGACTCGCGCTGCTGGTCTCAAACCCCTCGCCCAACTCATGCTGCCAGTTTACCCCTCACCCGCCCGACTTGCACTGCCGGTCTCCCCCCCCTCGCCCGCCCAACTCGCCCTGCCGTCTCTCTCCTTACTTTCCGGATTTTGGAGCTTTCCAGATTTTAGATGTCCAGATAAAGGATTGTGTACCTGTAGTACCTTTATATCAAAACATCCCAGGTTTTTTCGTTAGTGGGGGGGTTAGAGTTCTTTAATTTTTTTTGTCATTCTGACAACATTGTATGGGGAAGGGGCATATCGCTATTATTTTTATTTTTGGAAATATATTTATATTCTTCACGCTTGGTAATCTTGTGTTCTCTATACAATGATCTATAAACCTCAAAAGATTGAAAGAGAATAAATAAAAATTTAGAATTGTAATAGCTAATATTTAAAATATAAATATTTTAAAAAGAAAACAGAAAATCATAATAGCAAATGTTCTCCAAAGCAACACAAAAACCCTTGGTGATGATGGGAGCAAACATTCAGCCAGCGGAGCGCCCTGGTTATGCCCTGCCCGCAACAGCCGTTTAATGAAATTTCAATAAAGTTGTTTGAATAAAATGGCGGCGCCCAGGATAAAGAGCCGGCCGGTTCTGCTCACCGCTGGGATATCTGCTTACTCCTGCCTTGTAAGTCTTTATATTTATTAGTGTTAAGTATATTAATACTTGGGGGGGGGGGGGTTTGGGTGCTAATTATGACAGCACCACAGTTAGTGTAGTGGTTAGTGCAGCACACACGGCTGGTGCTTAAATTTAATTTGCAAGTTACAGGAATTACCTGATTAAAGTGAACTTTACATAATTAAGGACTACAATACAGATTTTTTTCCAAATTACTTTATATTTTGCACTGTCTTTTGTCTTTTAAACTGCATTCTTAATGCAGGTGTATTAGTAATTGTAACAGTGTGTCTCAGTCAACTGGAAAATTCGCATCCACAATCTCAGTAGGTGCTGAATACCAAGGATTTTACTGTATACACAATGCAGATGGCCAATAGAGATTACTTTTTCATCTTGACAGGCTATTTGGCATTTCTTGGTCTTTGTGAAAAGCCAAACATCTTTGCCAAATAGCAAATTTGTACCATATTGCCGACCAGACAGTAACTAGAATATCTCATGGCCTTTGAAGTTTGTACAATGATTATGACAATGTTATAAAGTAGCTGGAATTTGATGCTGAATCTGCAAAATAAATAAATAAATCTTTCAATCCCACAAAATAGCAATGCCCATTCATTTTTTTCACTAATGGTTTACTTTCTGTTTATATTTTATCATTAGCTTAATTTTTCTTAAAGTCTAACTTCAACCTCCCTCCACAATACCTACTTGGTGATCAAGGCCCAAAGATCAAAGCCAATTCCGTATTCTACATGCCCCTCCTAAGTGGCATATTTGTAATGAGTGAACCACAGACTGACATATACAAGATTTAAAATGGTTTGTGGGAGCTACATCCTGTCATCTTGATGTTTCAGTGCAAAGGATGGCCCTTGGTCACATCATGTCCACAAAAATTGCAACTGTTTCACAGCGAATCTTGCTCCTGAATGTATTTTTTTTATATAGAAATGATTGTCTGTTTTGAAAAGATAAAAGAGTGAATAACAAAGGAAAACAGATGGCCAAGGACACTGGCTGTGCACCCACCCTAAGGGATCTTGGATAACAGGTTGGATGAGGCATTCAGAGGTTCAGGTATTCTCCGCTTTACAAATACCTGAATGACAAAAATTCACTGATATAAAGAAACCAGTATACGCTTTGATGAAGAAATTATTATAGGTTTTCGCTTTTACAAAAATTGCCTCTAATACTAGTCAATGGGCATTCACTTTAGAGATTTTTGGTTTACAACCATTTCTCAGGAACGCTCTATCTTTGTAAAGCAGGGTATACCTGTATAAATTTTGGACAGGATTTTACTGTTCCCTTTAAAACTGTGGTCATATTAAGTAATGCAGCAACAACAGGGCAACCAGAAACCATGATTCATAGGTTAAACAACCATCTTGCCCAAGATAACTATGTGATAGTACAAATTCTATCACATATACATATGTACAGATGGTAGTGTAGGATGACTGTGATTGGCTGAGAGTGTAGCCACACCTACTGGCAGGTCTTAAAGAATTGCTCCTAGCCAGACCAGGTCATTTTGGACTGGTCGACCTACTTGTGATATGCTCCAGTCTCTTAGTTAATAAAAGCCTTGGTTTGGATCAACAAGTCTTTGGTTCTTTCGACGCGCACTACAAACTATTAATTCAATTTTTGTCACTCTCATGACCACATAAACCACAACTTCTCCACACAAGTTTCTTTTTCTCTTTTGTTAATGTTGTTCCCCACCTCCCCAAAGGTATCAACTCTTTGCTGGCATATGGTTCCTCCTTTGCCAAGGCCTCTCGCATGCATTATGGAAACCAGCATGTGCAAACCTCAAAAGTTAGGGCAAGCTATTTAAAAGCAGAGGGGCCATGCTCATCAGAAATTATTGTCAAATAGAAATCTCTTGTGTGAATGCTGGCTGGGGTTACCCAGACAAATACTGCCATGGAATGTAATGGAGAGTTTAACATCCTTCAAATTCAAGGCCCATTATCGCTCCATATTCATCTAACAAGTAAATGAAACACTGATATTGATCGATTATTTTTTGGGTGGAATGGGTTTAAGGATGCCTTGGATATGGAAGTACACCCTAAAACTCTGAACAAATCCAATAATAGGGAGAGTTAGAACACATGCAAAAGGTTATGGAAATGTGAAACATATTCCTTCTTGAAGCAGCAAGAAGTTAGCTTAATCATTTTAAATTAACACTTCTGCACTTAACATTTATGTCTTGTTGAAGGGTAGCCCTCCTGGGACCCAGGTGAGATTACTGGGTATTGGGTGCAGGTTGCACCTTTCAAATCGCAGCCAGACCTACCTGATAAATGGCCAACCCCAGCAATTTAAGCGGGATCTCGCCCCCACGATGACACAGTAAGCAATATGTCACACACTCACTGGAAGTACCAGCCATCAGTCTTCCCCCACCACCCCCGCCCCAGCCGTCAATCACACCCCCAGCAACATGCCACTGCTATGCCAGAGTGATTCCAGCAGCATGAGGATTATGGGTAAGGAAAATGCCCAATGCTCCCACACTCCTGCATTAAGCTGTCGCTGCAAACTGGAATGCCATTCACGGCAGCGGCATATTGCACCCCCCCTCCAACCAACTGCAGCAGCGGTGATTCAGCTAGGGGTTTCCCTGTGATGCACGTATGCAAGTGCTGACGTCAGCCACGTAACCAGGTCGGTCATCTCTCCTTTCAATTCTCTAGAGCAGGACACCTGGGTAAGTTTTACTGGGTTCCCTGACTACCTCTGAGGCAAGTCTGGGACCCAGTTGGGTTTTGACCAGGTTGACCCAGTTGGACCCTT
This sequence comes from Narcine bancroftii, assembly GCF_036971445.1. Taxonomy (NCBI): domain Eukaryota; kingdom Metazoa; phylum Chordata; class Chondrichthyes; order Torpediniformes; family Narcinidae; genus Narcine; species Narcine bancroftii. Next base: position 47,603,068 of record NC_091473.1, on the reverse strand, counting down.
TCAAATCGCCATGTACCTGGGTCGCTAACCATGCAAATTGCCCAGTTAACACCATTTTACATGGCAGTTTGAAAGGGCCGACTGATCCTACTTAGTTTCTCCAGCAGATTGGTTTTTGCTGTTAACTATGTATTAAAATTGATCTAAAATTAAGACGAAGAGTAGGTCATTCAAACATCCTGTCCCAGCTTTGAGTAATATCATAGCTGATTTTTTTCCCTCAGTGTCACCTTCCTGCACTCACCCCATAGCCATGGATTCCCTGAATATCTAAAAATTTGTCCTAGATATACTGAAATATCACAAAGGATTTTACGTCTAGTAGTCAAAATAAACCTTTCATCATGAGATGAAGGTTGAATTTGAACCTAGAGTTTAGTAGGTGGAAAGCGTCAATTCCTTTCTTGTCAGGCAGACAAGCTTTCATAACTATTGTCCACAGTAACTTGGTTCATTTGAAAATGTGACCCTATTGAGTTCTCACCTGTTATCATCCTCCTCCAGCAGTTTAGTAGCAACTCGAATCATCATACAATAGGCAAATGGAGACTTCAGACCCTGACGGGAGAACTTGGTCACCATCTTGTTAACAGCAAGCCGGTCATTTTTACGGATGTGGTACAGGAGACCCAGAGCGTGGTACTGAAAGAAAGGAAGAACTCAAACTTTTGCAACATGTATCTCATGTTCTCGACTTCTAAGGAAACTATAAATTTCCTTTTGCAAGCATAATTAGAAGCCCATTTAAACCGTAGAATTATATAAAAGTTATAGATGAAGAATTTTTTTCCAGGAAACTAGCAAAAATATCCTGTTCTTCTTCCTTTAGGACAATTGGAATATCCATATTTTTTTCTCAAACATGTAGACAATACCATAGTTCAATTTTGTAACCAAAATAAAATAGCATCTTGTTGAAAGCATTTCTAACCTTCAACACTTAATTTAATCTTGTAACTTTCAACATCCCCAAAAAGAACAGAGTGAAATCACTTAGTCTTGGCATCGTTCAGGTACATTTCTCCAAAAGATCATCTCCCCTTGAATTCCCTCCCCTAACATAGTTTCTTTTCATCATTTTCCCTTTTAAGGTGCTCCATAAATCCCATCACTTTGACCAAGCCATCTTCCTAACCATCTGGGAGAAATTTTGCTTGATACTAGCAGACATGAATAATTACAGATTTTTTAAGCTCTATTAGAAGTACTATATTGTCTATTTTGGAGGGGTGGGGGGGGGAATGGAGCAACCAGATCAGTCATGATCTAACCAAATACTCAAGCAACTTCTTGGGTCAAAGGTCATATTCCAACTCTTCCTATCTGCATGCAATTTTGTGCAGCTATAAACTTCTGTCCTCTCTCTAGCACTGATGGCCAGAATGAAACACAGATTCTGTTAATTGCCAGTGCTCTAATTTCTGTGCTTTAATACCTTACTGCCAACTGAAAAAAAAAGACTTCAGAGTGAAAGGATTCAACCCCAAATGCAGAGGATGTGTCAAGCTACGGTGGAAACAATTGCATTCAATTGTACTATCAGTTAATTTACCTGCACCATAATGTTGTCACTCGAGGCTGCCTCCTGAGCTTCATTCACCCACCGTTTAACCACATCAAAACCAGTCTTGAGTAAATGCTGAGAGACAAGAATAAAAAGAGTGATGAATAACCCACTACTATTTCAGCCATACTTCCAGTTACTCCAGCAGGTTCGGGAATTTACCAGCACAAGACCAGAAGATTTTGCCAGACTACTGGATGTTATTCACATTTGTACCTTAACACAATTTTAATTCACATTTTCTTTTCCCCTAAGAAATATGATACACAGTATTTTACAGAAAACCTGGAAGGTTTACAGACAGCACAGGAAGCAGGACCTTGCAGAGCCAAAAGAGAGTGCAACAAATGCCATTAGGTGAGCTAGATTGTGGAAAGTTTTGAATTTCCAAATAGCTGGACAATGAATTATAGGAATAGTGGTGATTGTAAAAAAAAAAACAAATTCTGAATATCACACCATTTGCTACATGCTAAAATTGGAAAAAACTTGTACTACTTTAGCAATCATTGTTAATTTCTTACCAACCTTGAATTGTTTGGCTTGATCAGTCATTTCAGAGGGGAGGCAAGGGTCAACCACACTTATAAATAGGTATGAACTCACCCAATGGAGGCAAGAATGGTAGAAAAGACTCAAAATAAAATTTCCAAGCTGCTAGGTGGGGCAAGTCTCCAATTCAATCATCTGTTTGGCAATCCAATGGCAACTATACTACCATACTTTGGTATAAAGACTTTATAAAATGAAACAGGATTCTGTAAAACATCTTAACATAATCAGGGCTACAAGCATTCTTTCTACAACAGAATGTAAAAGGATATTTTGCAGTAGAATCACTCACCAAGGAAGAAAGCAGTGCAGAACTGGAGACACTGGGAACTTTGTCTACTATTGCCTGCTTCATGTAACGTTCAATGGCTTGCAGCATGGTGCTCTGTCAGAGAAAAAAAACAAGAGTGTGGGTGACTGAGACCTGAAATGTCATCTCCAGTAAAGCCTCTATTTTAATCATCAACTGGACAAATGTTTACAGCTCAGAGGAGCAACAAGACAATGATGCTGAAATCAATGTGCAATTGAATTATTTCTGTACACAAAATAATTATACACATTATGGAGAGAACTATTAGCTTTGTAAGAGCACACAATGTTAGAATTCACAAGCTGTAGCCAAGATTAAAGTGCAATGTACAAGAGTGCTGGAGAAACTCAGCAGGTCATGCAGCATCTATACAAAGAAAAGGTTATCCATGTATGAACTCTTGCCAGTTAGCCTATGCTCCTCTCCCAGCCTCATCTTCTCTCCTCTCCTCCCCTATCTTTTAATTCAGGCACCTGCCTGGTTTTTGCTTGTACCTTGACAAAGGGCTCAGGATCGATAGTTTGGGAATATCCCTTTGCTTCCTATAGATGCTGCGTGACCTAATGAGGTTCTCCAGCAATTTTGTGTACATGTAGTCCTCAGCTTGCGACCTACACGAGTTATGTCCACCTGCACATACGACCCAAATTTTTTTTTTTAAACTGTACATATGCTGAGATTCTTCATTAACAGTTCATTTGTTGAATATTTTTTTGAAAAAATTGTTTTAATACCTCATTAAGACATGCGAATCCAACTTATGATTAATCCTTCAGTCCCAATTATGGTCGTAAGTTGAGGACTACCTCTAATGCACTACATAGAATAGTACAGGTCCTTTGGCCCAAAGAAAAAAACCTCCCTGCCCTATAACTCTCTATTCTTCTTTCATCCATGTGCCTATCCAAGAGTCTCTTAAATGCCCCGATTGTTCCAAACTCCACCACCATCCATGACAATACATTCCAGGCACCCCAAACTGTAGAGAAAAAAAACTTACCCCTGATGTCCCCCTAAACTTTCCTCCCTTCACTTTGTACAGATGGCTCTAGTGTTTGCTACTCCTGCCCTGGGAAAAAAGATGCTGACTGTTTACCTTATCTATGCCGATCACAGGCATATGCCAATACAATCACAGCTTCTGCACTTTCCTGTTTAACACCAAAATTAAACATTTTTGTTGTCTGCACAGAGAACCAGCTAACTAAAGGTGCTAATCATTTGATATAACAAATAGTTTTTCAACCCATGCATTGGACTGTTGAATAGGGGCAGTTTTGTAAATATGGGCAAGTTTGAGCCTGTCAATTGTGAATTACAGAGGCTGCCCAGCAACGTCCAAGATGCAGGTTGACCTCGTTCATCTTATCACCCTGTATGATTCCTCATATGCCACCTGCAAGGGGTGTCCACATGTTCCTCTACAGTCCTTCAGTTTGTGTGGTACAAAAGAAACAGGTTTGTCATGTGATGATGGTGGTACAGGGGATAATTTGCCTATGGTATCCCATAGTCTGCTCTTTGTGATCTTCATCTTTATTGGTCTTTACTAAATCTGTGTGGTACAAATTCCCCTGGGACCACCAAAAATGCATGTTTACAATTTACGCAGACAAAGTGCGCAGATCCTCTTTTGAAATTGTCCTAATACCAAGCAACACCCATGGTCAATCATCTGTTCAGTTGGGACCAGCTAAACGGGCCATGAAGGCTGATTTAAGGTGACAATGGAATCCTTCAACCATCCCGTTGGACTGCAGGTGACAGGCACTTGTATGCTGAAGCCTAGAGCCCAGCAGCCAAAATAAGACCGTCCATAACGAAGATGTAAAGTGAGGTCCTCTGTCAGACGTCATGTGCGCTGGTAGGCCCAAAAGAGCCACCCAGGAATTAAGGAATGTTCTTGCACAAGATTCCGTAGAAGCATCAGCCATGGAGTCTGCCTCAGGCCACCTTGCAAGCCTATTGATCACCGTGAAGAGATAGCGGTAGCCTCGTGAAACTGGAATTGGTCCCACAATGTTCACATGGACATACTTGAAGTGGTGAGGTACCAGTGGGAAGGGATGTAACATTGGTTTTGTATGTCGATGGATTTTAACTTTCTGTCAAGCTACACAAGATTTGTATGACTTTTTTCTTCAGACCATGCCAAACAAATCTGTCTGAGATCAGACGAAAGGTCAATCTGATGGATGGATGAGAAAGACCATGGACACATGCGACGTCTCCAGAAGCTGGAACCACTGGCCATGGATGTCCTGTTGACATGTTGCAAAAGAGCAGCTTGTCATCAGCATATATTTTTACATCTTTCAATTGTAGGTAGGTTATCAAGGTGCGATATGACTCCATCTCACTGCCTTGTGCATGGGTAGTGGCAAGAGCTGCATAGATGAAACCATGGTCCATAGCTGATACTTAAGAGTGCAATTGAGCAAGAAAGTGCATCAGCCACTACATTGTCTTTTCCAGAAATGTGCATTATTCTGGTAGAGAATTCCAAAATGAAGGATAACTCCCACCATTGTCAAGCTGACCAGAGCTCCAAACCTTCGAAAACATGAAAGTCAAGGATTTATGGTCTGTGAAAATGGTGGTGACTGCCTTCCAAAAAGTAACAGAAGTGATAGATGAACAAATATATGGCTAGTAGCTCTTTTTCAAAGGTACTGTATTTTTTTTCTTGGCCTCACGGAGGTGGCAGCTGAAGAATCCCAATGGTTTCTATTGTCCATCAACATATTCCTGCAGAGCGCCCCCTATGGCCATATCGGATGCGTCTGTTGAAAGGGCAGTGACTGTGTTTAGGACTGGATAACTGAGCATGGTTGCTTGAGCTAATAGTTCCTGTGTCATTATGAAAACATTTTGACTTTGATCTGTCCACTGAATAGATTTGACATTACCAGACAGCTTCAATAACGTGAGCTGCTGCTGGAAGGAATAAACGATTAAAAATGAATCGTGCCCAAGAACTCTTGCAGACCTTTGACAGTGGTTGGTCTGGGATATTCAATAATGGCGTCGATCTTGGAAGGCAGCAGAACCACGCCCTTGTCAGTGATTATATGTCCCAGGAATTCTATGGACTGTTGTCCGAAAACACATTTATCTGGATCAGTCCAAATTTTCACAGACATCTATCTAAAGAGCATACACAGATGTTCCATGTGCTCACCTTTAGTTTTGTTGGTGACTAATGTGTCGTTTTGATAAATGAAGGTGTTGGCCATGCCACGCCCTACTGTGTCCATAACTCGCTGAAAGGTCTGAGCTGCATTTTTTAAACCCAAAAGGCATAAGTAAAAATTCAAACAAGCCAAAAGGGGTCATTATTGTCATTATCAGGATGTCATCTGGTTCCACTGGCACCTGATGATATTGACGCACCAAATCCACTTTTGAAAAGATATTTGCCCCACTGAAAAATCTTGAGTATGGGGAATAGGGTAATGATAGGTATAGTCATTGAGCCGTCTATAATCCCCACAAGGTCTCCAACCTCCAGTGCATTTTTGGAATAAATGTAATGGAGACGCCATGGGCTGTCGAACCTGAATTATCTCCAACTCTTCCATTTTGTGGAATTCTTGCTAATTGCAGTTTCTCCAGAGGTAAATGACCTGCCTTAGCATGAATGGGAGGACCCCAGTAGAAAAAAAAGGTGAGTTAATCCATATTTTGCAGTGGGGGTCGAAAAATGCAGAGTTTTACTTTCAGGAAACTCTTCTACAAGTCTGGAGAACTTATCAACATTCTTGCACAGGCCTTGAAGGAATAGTATTTTGCCAGGCGAATATTTTGAAAGGTGGTAATATCCACCAGCTGACGCCCTTTTAAATCCACCATGAACGAATGAGCTTGAAGGAAATCAGCCCTGAGTGGTGGTTGTGACACTACTGCTATAATAAAAGGCCATGTGTAAATGTTCCCCACGAACATTCATTTTTTGGTACCATACATGGGTATGTTGGGACTATTGGCTGCTGTGAATTGGAGGTTAGGGGTAGGATAGCATGTATGGAAACCATTTGGTGGAAAAACACTAAGCTCTGATCCTATGTCCACCAAAAATTTACACTGGGATAGCTGATCCAAAACAGATAGAAGGTTCATAGATTTTCAGCCAACCATCGTAGCCATTAACGAGGTGTTTCCTGAGAATGCGCAGGGTGGCAGTAACCTACATGCATCAATTCCCCAATGCTGGTGGTAATAAATACCAGGTGGAAGTGTGGACAGGATGTTTGCCTGACTTGTGACATTGCCTTATTATAGGAGCTGATGTGTTGAGAGCTTTGGCTTGGGAAGTAGTGTCAATAATTGAGGTGCTGGGTGCGGACAGCTGTGACACTGTCCGAAGACCTTTGGTGTGTTTTTTTGCCAGCCACAGGATATCTGCTTCTGCAGCTACTTCCCTAGGGTCTTCTAAAGAACTCTGTGATAATGGCATCCTCTCCAGGGAGAACTGTTGGAATACAATATCTGGCTGTTGGCCAGATGTCCAGCAGAGCATGTCATCCATTAGTTCAGGTAGGGCGCAGTCACCCAACTCCTCCACGTATAACAGTCAGACAGCCCTCTCTCTGCATAACATGGTGTAAATTCGCAGCAGGAGCACTCTTAGAGTGTCATACTTGCTCTCTCCAGGCTCCGATGGATCGCACAGGACATCACCGACTTGCTTAGCAGTGGCTTAGTCCACGGCACTGACAAGGTGATAATAATGAGTCGCATCCACCTCAATCTTTCCGAGGTGAAATTGTGCTTCAGCCGGTCAAAACCACAGCTCTGGTTCTGCCATCTAGAAGGGCAATAGCTTAACAGCAGCAGTATCCATATGGTCCAAAAGCTCATTTTAGAGCCATTGGGGTCACCAATTGTATCCACTGAAAATGCAGTGGTGGCTGATGAATGTGAAATAACCACACACACACAGTTGCAGGTAAATCAGAACTTGTTTACTCAAGTCACATGCACATTCTTTTAAAACAATGAACCATCCACACCATGTCATGATGTCCCATGCCAGTTCGCTAGACTTCTGGGAGTTGTAGTCTATATTGCACTGCTACAACTGCAAGGACAAGCCAGGGAACTACAGGCTGTTGTGCTTAGTGTTAGAAGAGAGAAAGATGCTTAGGGAATTCTGAGTGTCAACTTGTACATACATTTGGAAAGGCAAGGACTGATTAGTGTCAGCATGGCTTTGTGCTTGGGAAATAGTGTCTCACAAACTTAATTTTTTTTAAAAAAGAGGTGAGAAAGAGAACTGATAAGGCAGGACAGTGAACCTTGTCTACAGGGACTTTAGTAAATCCTTTATCTAGGTCCTGCATGGTCAGCTCGATCAGGAGGTTAAAATACATGTGATCCAGGATGAGCTACCCAGTTAAATTAGGTGGAAGGGGTCAGAGGGTGGTAGCAGTGAGCAGGGCTTTTTTCCCCCCAGGTTAAAGGCCTGTGACCAGAGTGAGGCACAGGGATTGGTGCTGGGTAGATTAACAATTTAGATGACAATGTAGTTAACAAGTTTGAAGTTATTCCAAAATTAGTATATTGGAGAGCAAAGCAGGTTATCCAAGATTGTAATAAGATCTTGATCAACTGGGGAAGTGGGCTAAGGAATTACAAGCCGCTCTCAGGTGGAATAGCTGGGAAAATGCAGCACGGGGTGTGTGCAAAGCGACATTCAGGTGGCAGCGCTGAAGGAGTTGTTCTGGTACCTGAAAGGGCCTGCTGCAGGAGAGGCGCCTCGGAGCGAACGTCAGCTCCTGTTGACTGTGGCCATAGTCCCACCCACTATTGGGGCGGGGTGGCTGTCAGGCAGCAGGGAGTTGGGCCGTCGGTTGATTGACATCAGCCCATCCCCTAATAGCCACTTTAGGCTGCTGTGTTCAGGTGTCTCGGGGGACTGCTTGGAAGCGGAGAATATACCTCCCCGAGGAGGGTTGGGCGAGTACTTCTCAGGGCCGGGTTTTGCACTTTCAGGTGGCCTCCCGACAGCCGCATTCGGGTAGAATCTGCGGCTTTACATCGATCGGGGTATTCCGGCCACCTGAAAGCAGCTACAGATAGAATTTAATTTGATCAAGTCCGAGGTAAGTGTATTTTGTCAAGCTGAACCGGGCCAGAAATTGCAATGAATTGTAGGGCCCAACGGTGTTGTAGAACAGAAGGGGCACAAATACATAATTATCTGAAAGTGATAATGTAAGTAGACACAGGGTTGTGAAGGGATTTGGCATATACCTTAATCAATTTACTAGTGTTCAAGATTGTTAACAGACTTTGGCAATTCCCACTTCAAAGTATTTTTTCCTTCAATATGCATTGATAATAGTGTCATACAGCACCAAAAGGAAGTGAGAAATTCAATGTAATAAACTAACAATTACCATTTCAATCAGGTTCACTATCATTGAAAAGTATACCAATTAAGACCTAATTACCGGAAATCCACACATTTCCTTTTGTAAAGTTTGGGCTATCTGCTATTTGAATTTATTTTAAATGGGTCGGCTGTGGTTCAATGTAATATTTCTTAAAACTCTTTTGAAGAAAGCACAAGCAAAATGGGGTTAGTGGTTTCCTTGTTCTATTCCTCCATGATACCATGGTCCAATTGGGTCCTGCCTAATAGAAATGGTACAATGCATTTTAAAAAGTAGCATTAAAGAGTATAAATACAGGCCTAATAACCTAATCATGCACCAATCTGTACTAATCCGATTTTTTTTTTTTTATTCCCCCACACTCTTAAATTTCCCCCTGATTTAGCCACTTAGTTTTCAGTGGCCAATGAACCTGTCACACTGCCAGTCTTTGGGATGTAGACAAACTGCAGGGCCCAGGAGATATCCATGAGGTCACAGCAAAAATGAGCCATCTCCACACAAACAGCACAAAAGGTCAAGATGAATCCAGGTAAATGAAGCTATGAGGCAGCGGCTTTATAGCTGCACGTTGATAGTGGACACCTGGAAAGGGCTGCCAGTAGTGGTAACACAATCGTAACGTTTAAGAGACTCTAGACAGACATATGAATGGAATGAGTGATATGTATCATGTGCAAAGTTTTTGTTTGATTTGGACATGTCCAACACAAACACATGATGTGCAAGGGCTTAACCCGTCTGCTCAAATGCCATTGATGGACCCTCTGTTCTACTCCTGGTACTTGTCGTAAGCTTCAGCCATTAACTGCTCATTTCTAACGCATCCATAGAGATTCACGCACACTTAATCACTTCAATAGTTTAATCCGGCCTCATTTTTAAATACTGTTGAAAGGCAAAGTCAAATGAATCTTCAGTAGGAATGAAAGAATATGGTTTCCCAGTGGGTTTGTAAAATGCCTCACTTCTAGGATGCTAATACTATATTGAGATTTTTCTAACTGCCATCACTGAGAAACATCTGCTTCAATTATGCCCAGCCTTGTAGAGACAATTTTACTTAAGGCAGATTTGATTTAAATGTTGGCAGAATTCCAGATATCCTCAATGCTAATGCTAGTCAGCAGTATTAACCCACTGAATTCAGGGAATGAATGCTCTGCAGACTCAAATGTTTTCACTGTCATATGAAAATCTTTCATGTGAAGATGGTTGCACCCATACATGGGTCTTCATTGAAGGACCACTGGTAGGAGCCAAAAAAGTGTCAAGTCACCCCAGAAGAAAATGCTTGCTCTTGTCAAAAGCATTTGAAATTAATAATGTTCATCAGCTTATCATAACATTTAAAACAACAAGGATTATATTTGAAGCAAAATGCATGAAACAATTTTAATAGAAATATAACTGGCAATATTTAGATCTTCAGAGGTGCAGAGACAGTTGTCTAGAAGCTTGGTAAAAGGCAAAAATTTTTGGTTAAAATAGATAATTTTAAAATAGAGCAAAGTACAGGAAGAGGAGAGAGTCTGGGAACAAATTTCAGAGCCCAGAACTTTGGCACCTTAAGATAGGGCAAAGTACAAGAGATCAAGATTGAAAGGTATTAATGGCTTGATTCACACGTTCATGGAAATTCACAAAAATTTCTCCTGGAGGAAACAGTTTCACAGTTATGAACTGTACTTTCAGATCTGGGGAAGTGGTGGTGTGGGGGGGGGGGGGGGGGTGGGGGGTGGGGGGTGGCAGAGAGAAAATATCAGCACAGCTGTATTTTTGAAAGCAAATCTCATCACCAAACAAATACAGATGTTGAGCAAAGTTAACTTTGCCCAAATTTTTAACTCACTGTATTGATGTGACAAGCACCATAGTGGCAATTTCCCCTACAAATTCAATGGCATTCTCCAAGCATTTCTGCATCAATGCAAAACAGGGCTATTACCACCAGTGAGATTTGAAGTGAACAATCTTGATTGTTCCAACTTCTGATTTAATATATGGGGACCCTTTCTTTTAAATTATATCCATGTACTTCAAGTAAACAAAAACAAAATGCTGGAGAAGCTCAGCAGGTCAAACAGTTTTCTTTATGTAGCCAAGGTAAAGATACATAACCAATGTTTCGGGCTTGCGCACTTCATCAAAGCTTTGCAAGACCCTTTCTTGAGAGTGTAACTTACATCAGTAATTTTACACAGTGCCCTCACAGCCGGTCCACGATAATTGTCCTCTTTACCAGTCATGTCTTTTGTCAAGCTAAAGAAAGAAAAAGAACAGTCCAATAAATGAAGAAAGAATTTGGCAAAAGGGCAACATTATTTTTTTGTTTCATGGGTGGTCAGGACAATATCTCACTTTAAACTGCCCCATATTTTTCCCCTGCCCAAGAGATTCTTTACTCAAGACTTTAAATCATGAAAGAAAAAACCTGAAATGACTTAGAAAACAATGAGAAGCTTGAGGAACAGTGGGTCAGGCAGTATCCATGAGATGAAATGGCCAATTAGTTTTGTGGTTCAGGACCCTTTCATTGAGTCTAAAGAAGGAAAGGTGATATTAAAGTGAGAAGAAATTAAGAGGGTGGAGGGGAGGAGCTAAGAGGTGATAGGGTATTGGACAGAAGGCAGAATAGGTGGAGACAGAGGTAGAGAGGGGGAATGAAAACAGTGACAGACCAATTCTCTGCATGGATGCTGCCTGACCTGCTGAGTTCTCCATCTTCTCATTGTTTGTTTGTTTCCAGAATCTGCAACTTCGTATTTCTTTGCATACAAATACAGTAGCATCTTCATACTACAGCACAATGAATTATTTTGTAATTGCTGCTTTAATAAAAAAACCTATACCCCCTTCAACAATTATACAAATTAATATAATCTATTTTAATCATGTTTATTGAGGTACAAAATTTAGGCAGTACACAAGTGCCCTCCTGTTCTTCAGTATAATGACACTTTTTTTAAAAAAACACCCTGGGGAGTAAACAATACCTTCACCAGTGCAGCACTGCCTTAGCACTGCACCAAGTTTTTAGAAATTATGACCTGTCAGAGGTCAGAATACTATCAAGAAGCTCCAGTTCCACACAAGGTTAAAGATACTCTCTAACTCAACCTCCCACCCTCCAAAATGTACAAATGACTCGGAAAATAATATTTTTCATCTCCATTTACAACTGGATACTCTCCAACCTATCTACTCATTGAACACTACAGCACAGAAAACAGGCCATTCAGCCCTTCTATCCTGTGCTGACCATTTTGCTAGTCCCACTGACCTGCTCAGGTTCCATAACCCTCCAGACTTCTCCCGTCCATGTATCTATCCAATTTATTCTCAAAATATAAGATCGAGCCCACATTCAGTGCATAAGATGGCAGCTCATTCTACACTCCCACCACTCCAAGTGAAGAACTTTCCCCAAACCTTTCTCCTTTCAGCTTAAAACTATAACCCCTCATATTTATCTCCCCCATAGACTTTTTAGTCAAAAAAGATCCATGTTCAACATGGTGGCAAATAGCTAAAAACTGTGGGAAGATTGTTTCCCTAATAATTTTAGGCATCAAAAGATAATTGGACAAAGAGATAAGTATTGTTAAAAAAATGTGAAATCAGATTCACTGTAAAGACAGTGTGGTCTATAATGAAAAGGATATCTTACCAACATGCATATTACCTGGAGTTAGAACATAGCACTTCTGGTGTATCTTATCCCCATAGCCCCCAATGTAGTTGAAACTACAAGACAGCAAGACAAAATTGCCAATAGACGGAAATCTTTTTTACTGATGTAATAGGTTTGGAATCCCTCCAATGCCTCAACTTTGCTGAATGAAATTCTGGCATTAAAGCTCTAGAAACTATTATAGGTTGTAAGATGAAAGTAGCAAAAGGTGGAAATCCAGAACATCAGAACCCTTTCGCTGATCTAATCTTCATATTGGTCATACACTGTGAGACTATTCAAAGCTGAATGGCATCACATTTGAGCCCAATCCTGTCCTCACTCAAATCTGCCACCTTTCAGTCAATGTACAAACGGATCTATGACCAAATGGATTTTTGTTCTTCATCAGAGACTGAGTTAGATGAGCTAACTCAACACAGACTGGCCTGGGAATAGCACTGCAGCTCACCAGTGCTTATTCTAGTAGTCTATTGAATCAACAGACAAACATTTCTTGACTAGGTCACGAGGGATCCATGTCTGTAAAGAATTAAAATTTACTGCTGTTGATCAATTAAAGTACAAAGTTGCCAGTGATAAAGCTACCCACTAATGGAAGAGGGTAAAGATTAAGGTATACTGTCTATGCCAGTAACATCGCCAAAAGGAAATTAAAAAATTTGTACTTCAAGGGCCGCCACAATTGTTCTGGCCTGGAACACAACTGAAGCAAAACAGCCTCAACTCACTTTGTTCTGGTTTCCACCACATTCATTCACCAGAGTTAGATTACCTTACATTGAAGCATTTTCTGAAACATTAACTCTTCTCTCCAAGATCACCTGAAGGTTTTTCCAGCTCTTTTTGCTTTCATTCATGTTCTAGCATTTGTTTTCTTTAAATTGTGACTTCAAAAACTAAACAGTGCAGTGGATTAAGAGAAAAATTCAAGAATGCTTGCTCTGAGAGAATACAATCAGAAAGTACCCATACCACTTTTAATGAAAAGCGCACAAGGAAACAGAGGTTCCAAATGCTCAACATCACATTAGTATTTAGCTTGTTATAAAAATGTTCAAAAAGACATATGTTAACCTGTCAGATGGAACTTTAGACTTGAAGGAGAAAAACTGGAAGCTTACAAATTTGTAGCTTTTGTCCAGATTCTGGTACACATTTGTCTCCCTGGGAAGTGCAGGGTGTGCAGAGTACTGCCAGTATTACGATTCTAATAACCCATAGGAAGAGAAAAGTCCTTTTATTAACCTCAGGACACTAACCTGCTGGTAACAATGATGACATCCTCAGCAATGGTAGACATTTCTTTAATCGTCAGGTAGCACATCCTTCGCAGGGTGGGCTGAATGAGACAGTGAAATAAATGGGTTACTCATTGATATTTTGTGCCAACAAGGTTCAACAGTAATCAGTTGACAATTTGGATCTGAAAATTATTAGAACTCATTTTTTTCATTGAACTGATTTTGAAAATTTCATTTAGGAGAAAGGGTTACTACATTCATCATCTTATTAGGAAGCAAGTCACATACAATAAATTGCTTTGCAACTCAGTAGCTCTTACAAAGCCAAGCACAGCAGCAATTTTGCATGCACGAATAGCTAAATGATGAGCAAGGCTGCTGAATGAGGCTCAACTAAGAATAAGGCAGTTTCCACCCTGCTCATCAACAACAGCATGAGTTTCCACACCCACTCGATATCCTGATCTAAAATACACCTTACAGATGTCTTAGTGCTAAATAATGGCAGTTTATTCAAGCTCCTCAGCAGGAATCATCTACCTGCCAATTAATGATAAGTGCAGCTCATTCCATTCCAATGAACTACATTTGCAGAAATCTCATTGCCTGTCAACTGGGCCATTAAACCCTATAATGGTCAAAGAGGTAAAAACAGGGTGATGGTCCAAGCAGTTTCATGCAAGGTCTAAAAAGAACAGTTGGACAAAAAAAATCTACTTTTTTTTCCAATGCCACTAATGGATGCCCACAAGCACGAGTCACCACAATGACCTTTTTTTTTAAAGAATATAAGAAATAGGACCAGCAGTCAGCCATCTGGACAATCGAGCCTGCTCCACTATTCAGTGAAATAATGGCTGATCTGAGGCTCATCACCTACTTGCTTTCTCTTCGCCCCCCCCGCCCCACCCCACCCACCCCATATCCCTCAATTCCACTCCTATATAAAAACCTATCCAACATGGTCTTAAAAATATTTACTGGGTAGCTTCCACTGCTTCCATGGGCAGCAAATTCCACAGATTTGCCACCATCTGCAAATGTAGTTTCTGCGCATCTCCATCCTAAGTAAACTACCCTGAATCTTGAGGCTAAGTCGCTAAGTGGTATAACCCTTTTACACTGAAAAGCTGCGTGATTGTCGTATACATGACCCATCTCTGGAAGCCAGCTTGCTTGTTCACACAGGATAGAAGAAAAGCCAGGTCGGTGAGTCCTTTTACATAGAAAGCTGCCTTCCCAAAGCAAAACATGGACCATTTGATGTGTAGCACAGCAGCATTGATAATACAACTCACCCTTTTAGATTGGCCCCACATTGCAATACTCCACCTCTGGCAGTACCTACCTTGGTGAATTAAAGTCACATATGTTCAGGCCACCCCCCCCCCCCCCCCCCGCCCTCCAATCCATCCACCTTCGATGCAGTTACACAGCTAGATGAAGCATTCAAAAGGCAGATAATACCTGGCTTGAATCCTCTGTGTAAAAGGGGCTTGAGTCTCCTTCTATGCCTTTTTATAATTTTATGTTTCTATAAGATCCCCTCTCATTCTTCCAAATTCCAGTGAGTAGTCCGAGACGACTCAATCTTTCCTCATCTAACCCACTAAGCTCTGGAATCAACCTGGTGAATATACTCTGCAACACCTCCAAAGCCAGTACATCCTTCAAGAAAGACCAGAATTGTACACAGTACTCCATATGTGGTCTCACCAATACCTTGTACAGTTGCAACACAACCTCCCTACTCCTAAATTCAATCCCTCTAGCAATGAAAGCCAATATTCTTTTCTTCTACCATAGATCTCAGACAAAGGATAAAGAAACTCCAGCTGTAGTGGACTTTAGGACCAGAAGGTTTCAAGTCATTGTTCCTTCCAGGCATTTCCATGCATCTCAAACTTAGTGAGGAGAGAAGTTCATGGCTCAGTGACTGCTCCCATATTATTTTTCAGTCCAATTCCTCCAAACCTGACCATGCATTACTTGTATGAAAAGCTGCGTATTCCAATTCATAATTTAAGGTGTTTTTTTTAAATGAAAGGGATTCAATGATTTTGAACCCAGTAACATTAGATGCTACACAATTAGAGATGGTTGTGAAACTGATATGAGTGGAATTCTATTGACTAATCTGGTCACCTGATTGTTTCCTATCCCAGCTAATTACGATAAAGCAGGGACTCACGTTTCTGGAATCAACAGCTAAAAAAAATTTCTGCAGGAACTCAGCAGATCAGGCAGCATCCATGGAGGGAGATGATCAGTTGATATTTTGGGTTGAAATGCTGCCCATAAAATTTGTTTAACTTCATTAAAGACCTCAGTGCAAAACTAAGGTTCCATTCACAAACTGTGTTTCAAAATGGATATTTAAAATTTAAGAAGAAAATATCATGCATTTTAAAATACAAGCTATAGAAAATTTTAGTTAATCTTCACTTTGAATACTGTGTGCAATTCTGATTAACCCATTATAGGGAGGATGTGAAGGCTTTAGAAAGGGTACTTACGAGATTTCCCCAAGCTAGGTGCCTTAAACAGGCTACCAGGAGTAGAAGTGGAAGCAGGTACAAAAGTAGCATTGAAAAGGCCTCCATATAGACACATGAATGAGGAGACGGAGGGATATTTATTGTGAAATGGAGAAGTTTTAGTTTCAGTCAAAATGCAACCTACTAGAGGAACTCGGTGAGTTAAGTGGCATTAGTGAGAGAAAGAGAATGGGTGATGTTTTGAGCTAAACACGATCATGATTCGATTCCAGAAACTTGTGTCTCTGGTTTATTGTAATTACCTGGATTTTGGCCCCAAACATCAGCCATTCTTTTTCTCCCACTTGACTTGCTGAATCCATTCAGTGGATTGTAGACACTGGAATCTGAATCTAAACACAGTCTCCTGTGCGTCTAGAGTTTTAGTTTTATTTGGAGATCATGTTCTGCAGAAACAGAGGCTGAAAGGCCTGTTCCTGTGCTGTATTGTTCTATATATTCTCTGGTAATGTGAGGAGTACAATCCAATGGAATATGGATTTTGTTGTTCACTTGCATGATGCCTGGAAAGTGCAATTTGAACTAAAGGATGTACTAATAATTTCAGGTTTGTGTTTTATGATGGATTAGTTTAGTAAAAGTATCACAGGTGAAGTGCATTAATGCATTTAACAGAGAAAATTATTTTCCCCAAGAGCATATTAACTCCAGGTTAGCCACAAAAACAAGCACAGACTTTAAAGGAACTGAACACTCCTGTAAATCTGGTAATACTTACATCATTTGACTGGAAGAGTTTTGTCATAGCAAAAAATGCCTCTGTCGCTTCCATTGATCCCATGTGCTCCCCCTGTTAACAAAATTGTCCGTTATTTCTTCCAGTAATTGATGAATATGCAAAAGCTACAGCACAAGACAGAATACCTATCAGGTTATGTAAAAAGTGCCATTTCACAAATATGATCAACCTGCTAATATTTTCATCAACTGAGGAAAATAATTAGATACAAAACCATAGGGTGCATGAATCCTGTGGGAATTTGGTAAGGTAGTGGGATTGTGCATTCACATTTAAAAGAAAAGAAGCATCTTGAGAAAGAGTTCATTGAGAGAAATACAAATCCCTTCATTTGCTCACTTCTACCCATGGCTTTGTAAAATAAAAATAGAAAATGCTAGATGTCAGGCAATAAAACAAAGTTGCAGGATCACTCAGCAGGCCAAGACAGCATCTGTAGAACAGGCAACAGAGATAACAATTAAAGAGTAATATAGAAAGGATCTAATACAAAATTAACTGGGGCCTCCCTAGTTATTGATACAATTATGCTTTCAAGACCCTACTTAGGATAAGTCTTGCATAACCAATTGATGCATTACATTTTTTTTGCTATGCACACAACCCCCAACAATCACATCAAAGGCCTGGGATATACAAAGCCACTTATGTTCTTATCCATTTGTCCACAGCAAGTTTTATTTGATGAAGCCACATTTTTCTCAATTACAATTAGAAGGAAATTATTCAACACAGAGTGTGACCCTTGTGCCCAATCTATTCTGCTCTGAGCAAAGACTGAAACCATGCAACTACAATTCCTTAGTTTCTACAGGAAGTGTTCAATTTAACCGATTATGAGAATTTGGCAACAAGTCACTACATGAACCCCCCCTCCTCCCCATCCCTCTTCAGATTCTGCTAAGACTATTGACAGAAAACACCAAATATCAGGCATAAACTCACCAAATGGCATACTGAATTGTAAGCATGTAGAAATTCTACCATTTAATTCCAATGTCTTAAAAATATTTGCAGCTTTATCTTTTTGAGGGTTAGTAATGTGAAATCTGTCTATTTCTATTCAGGAACTCTTTCCGTGTTGGCATATTGTGCTAATTTAGTTTACATTATTGAAGTTAGTGTATCCATGTGGCTGCAGCCAGTAGGAATTTTAGTGCATCTGTACATTATACTTGAGTGCGTCTGTATGACAAACTCTCATTATCTGGCTAAGCAGAATTGTGCTACTGAGGAGAAATTCACCCTGCTTATCAACTCAATGCCTGTCTGTATTTTGAAATTCTCACTTTCAAAATCCCCCATGATTTTCTCTTCCCAGCTTTCCATGCCATAAACGTTCTGCACTCCAATTTTGCCCTGTAGGCATCTTGAAATTCTTCTACCATTGGCAAACATTACAGAAAGAAAATCTATCTGGCAAATATGCAAGAGGCAGCAGGCAACTGCTGTGGTACATGCTAAGGGTGGAATAGTTGCTGTGGAATCAGATATTAATGTAAACTCCTGCAATACACTTGTTGCAAACCCCAGGTTGGTCTGTTAAATCAAACAAAATATGATGCAATTTTTGTGGCAACTCCGCCATCTATTGGTGACAAAATAGTTTTTCACCTGACCATTTCATTCATGGGATGCAGACACCAGGCAGTGGCAATTTCCATTATCTATTTGTAATTACCCCTCAACCTGAGAACCAATTCAGAGTACACTACATGAGCCAGAGCAGTCAAGGACTGAAGTTTTCCTTCCCTTAAGTGAATAAGATGATTTTAAATGACAATCCACTGATTGCCACAGTCTATGTTCCACCTTCGGCTAACAAGGGTGAAGCCATGAAGGAGCTTAACAGTCCCATCTGCAAAGCCCAGACATCCAACCCTGACAGTGCCATGATTGTTGTTGACGACTTTAATCACGTCAACCTGAAAACTGGTTTACCAGCATGACAAGTTTGCCACGGGAGGAGCGAACACCCTGGATCATGTGTTCACCACATCCCTGGTGCCTACAAGATTGCACCTCGCCCCCACCTTGGTCACTCAGATTCCATATCTGTCCTTCTAACCCTGGTGTATAGAATGCTGGCAAAGCAAACTAGGTCAGTTCTCAAGGAGATCAGGACGTGGCCAAGGAGTGGCTTTAAGACCACAGACGAGAGTGGTTATAGGAAGGCAGCCACCAACAACAGTCATGTGAATATGGAGGATTACACTAGCTCAGTGACTGGCTACATCAGCAAGTGCATGGAGGATGTCACCAAGATCAAACGCTTCACAACCAAGGCTAACCAGAAACCATGGTTGGCTACAGAGATCTGGGCCTTTCTCAGAGCTCATGACACTGCCTTCAGGATAGGGGAAAGAATGGCACCAAAATGAGCCAGAGATGAACTCTCCCATGCAATCAGGAGGGCAATGTAAGGGTACATACAGAAGATCCACAGACAGGTGAGCACATGTAGCAAGGGATTAAGTCTATAACAGATCACAAGCCACTTAACTAGTGATCCATCATGGGCACTCAACATCTCACTATTCAGGAAGGCACAACAGTAACTGTACTTCCTGAGAAAACTAAAGTGGGCAAGGCTACCGGTCACTATTATGTCATTCTTCTATTGAGAGCCTCCTGGCTGGCACCATCATGGTGTGGTACAGTTGCTGCAGAGAAATGAACTGGAGGTCAATCCACAGGACCACAAGAGTGGCAGAGAAGATCACAGGAGCCTCCCATTTCCCCCTCCCCCCAATCTCCCTACCAGGATCATCGTCTGAAGAGGGTGCACAAAATCATTTAAGAACCCCTGCACACAGAATCTTTCAGCTGCTTCTATCGGGGAAGAGATACAGGAATATCAAAGCCAGCACCACCAGGCTGAGGAACAGCTTCTTCCCATGAGAGTGCTGAATGACCAAAGGAACTGCTCACACTATCTATCCAAGACTCTCATTTATATTTCTATGTATCAATGAAATACTTGTCCTGTATATGTCTGTATGGGAGTTAGGTCTGATTATATGTCTCTGTATTTTGCACCAAGGACTAAAGAACACTGTTTTCTCGGGTAGTACTTGTACAATCAGATATCAATAAACTTGATTTCAATCCTGTGGCTTCAATACTGAGATTAGTTTTCTTGTTTAAATTACTAAAATCTAAATTTCCCAATAGCCATAGTGGAATTTAAACTCCTGTCTCTGGATCAATAATTGATAACTCCTCCTCCTGGACCAGCAATTTAGCTTTTATGCTACGATACACTAGGGTAATTAAAGAGGGACCATTTTGGACATTTTCTCCCCCACACATATCTAAGAATGTAACATTGAATATAATTAACATCCTCAGTCCTTTGAGAATGAGATTGAATGTTCTGTTTCTTATGTGCAAATATTCTGTAGTATGCGGAAGCCCGCAATTGCGGAGATCAGGCCGGCACATCGTGCAACAGCAGACGCGGATAGAGATCGCTAAAGCGACTCCCAGGACAATGCTGGCGGGGGTAGAAGCTGGGGCAGCATCAGACCAACAGCTCTAAAATGGCGTTGGTCAAGCTTCCCAGCTAACTCACCAGAAACAGGCTGGGGAAGAAGGGCATTCATAAGCATGGATGTTCCCACCCGCTGTTGTTATTCATATGATTGACTCAATCAGCAAAAACAGCGGGAACGTGAACAGTATAAATGCAGACTTTCCAGCGGATGAAAGTACAAGTTAATGCGAAATGTGTATCCTGCTCTAAAGATCTGTTTGGCAATTAGCTACCATGAAAAATATTTTCTTTTCAAGTATCTTAATCTTCTTCTAGAATCCTTATTTATGAATGATTATCCATTTTATGAATAATTATCCAGTTGCCAAATCTCTCTACATTTTAATATTTTGCTTAAAGCTTGTATTTTACCATCACCTCTGCCAGAAAAAAAAACAAGCAGTAAAAATATTGACTATCTGGTTTTGGTGAACAATCTCAGATTCTAATTTATCAGTGGAGAAGTTCTCAATTTTGAGGGCTTTTGCTGTTTACATGCAAACCTTCAAATTTGCCACAGCTTCTAAAAGTTTTCCACTTTAAAAAATACCCTTGTGGCCACTGGAATTGCAGTGGGCATGGCAAAATAACCAAACAAGGTGTTTCTAGAGTGAATCAAATGGATTTATTCTTTATCACCTGTGCAACCTTTTAAAAGCCAGAATCACGTGCTTGACATGTGCTGATATCATCACACATAGTCAGTTTGATGCCTCCTGGGAGTTGTAGTGCCGCCATAGCGCCGCTACACAGCAGCCCCCCACCTTCAGAACCTGAGAAAGGTTTGTCTGTCTTTTAGGTTGTCAACCTCTGCGACAGATTGGTGGCCGCTGCAATGAGGAAGACTTGTCCATGTGAGCTGGTTTAAGGCTGTCAACAGTGAAAGACTAGCTTCCCTCAAATGTCCAAAATACAGGTCGACCTAGTTTGTCTAAGTATCCTATAAAGTCCTTAGTAGGGCGTCTGTAAAGGTTGACTAAGTGTTCCCCTTCAAATGAAGATACTCACAGTTTTAAGGACTCGGGCACAAAAGAAGAATGTTCTCCATGTGACGATGGCAGTATAGAGGTCAATTTTCCTATGGTCTTCCTTAGCCTGCTCAACAGTTCCCTAGGATCATCACTGGAGTTGGAATAGTAAGGGACAAACTCCCCTAGAACCACCAATGGTGCCCTGTACACAAGCTCTGCAAATAATGCTTGGAGGTTCTTGTTTGGAGTTGTTCTAATCCCCAGTAATACCCAGGGCAGTTCATCAGCCCAGTTCGAGCCCTCTAACTGAGCCATCAAGGCTGATTGAGATGTCGATGAAATCTTTCCACTGTTCCATTGGCCTGGGGATGATAAGCACTTGTATGATGAATTGTTGTACTGAGCAAGTGAGACAAGGCCGTCCACAGCGAGGAAGTAAATTGTGGTCTTCCATCTGAAGTTACATGCACTGTTAAACTAAAACGAGACACCCAGGAACTGAGGGCACGTGTATGTAGTAGCATCTACATAGAAACAGCCTCGGGCCACCACATAAACCTGTCTATTACTGTAAAAAGATAACGGTATCTTCTTGAAATAGGAAGCAGACCAATGATGTCCACATGGACATGAGCAAAAGGCAGAGTAACTGCTGGGAAGGACTGCAGTTTTGCCTTAGCATTCTGCTGAACTTTTGTTTTTTGGCATGCAATGCAGGACCTCGCCATTTGTGTAACATCTTTTTTAAGAACGTGCCACAAAAACCTGTCCGAAACTAATCAATGGATGTGAGAGACATGCAGAGTCAAATACTTGACGTTTCCATGATGCCAGAACTACTGGGTGTGGGTGTCCTGTTGATATATCACAGAGCAATAGTTTGCCATTAACTCCAAACTGGACATCTTTCAATTGCAGGTTCGTGATTGCAGTCCGATAAGCATTCATCTCATGATCATGTTCTTGGGCCACGGCTAAAGCTGTGTAGTCAATACCTTGATCTACAGATGAAACCTCATGTGGAGCAGAACGGGAAAGGGCATCAGCTATTACATTGTCTTTTCTGGAAATATGTAGTACTTTTGTGGAGAATCCTGAAATGAATGATAATTACCATTGATGTCAAGCTGACCAGGGCTCTGCAACCTTGGAAAATACAAATGCTATGGGGTTGTGGTTAATGTACATAGTAAAATCTCTGACCTCCAAAAAAATAATGGAAGTGTCGAATAGACAAGTAAATGGGCAAAAGCTCCTTCTCAAAAGCACTATATTCCTTCTCTGCTTCACAAAGATGGCGGCTGAAGAACACTAATGGTTTCCATTGCCTGTTGACAACCTGATGAAGTGCACTTCCTAAGGCCATTCTGGAAGCATCTGTAGAAAGGGCGGTGGCTGAATTTAAAACTGGGTAACTGAGCATAGTGGTATGAAGCAGCAAATCTTTTGACTTCAAGAAGGCGTTGTTTCCCTCTTCAGTCCAATGGATGGTTCTGGACAGTAAATCGAAAAGAGGCTTTATGATATGAGCTGCTCCCGAAAGAAACCGATGGTAAAAATTTACCATTCCCAAGAATTCTTGCAGCCTTTAAACATAGCAGGTCTTGAGTACTTGGTAATGGACTCAACTTTGGATGACAGCAGAGTCACACCTTCCTGAGTAATCCTATGCTCAAAGAAATCAATCATTTCTCATCCAAAAATGCATTTATCTGGATTGATGGTTAGTTTAAACCTTTGAAGATGAACAAAAGGTGTACGAAGAGGTTCCATTCTTCCTTAGTCCCACTGGACACTAAAATGTCATCAAGGTAAATGAATACATTTGTCGTATCATGTCCTAAAGCAGCCACCACCCGTTGAAGTGATTGAGCGGCATTCTTTAATCCAAATAGCAATCGTAAAAATTTGAAAAACCCAGACGGGGTTCCATGCAAATTATCCAAGAAATCCTGAATACGAGATATCGGATGGAGATCCAGGATGGTGGCATTGTTAAGCTACCTGTAATCCCCACAAGGACGGCAACCTCCATTGTGTTTTGGGACCATATGCAATGGAGATGCCCAAGGATTATAGAACCTACGAATTATGCATAGTTCCTCCATTTTGGCAAACTCTTTCTTAGATAAGTGCAGCTTCTCTGGAGGCAAGCGGCGTACTTTAGCATGAATATGAGGGCCTTTAGTACAAATGAAATGATTAACACTATGTTTTGCAGTGGAGGCAGAATATTGTACAGTCGTAATCTCAGGGAAATCTTCTAACAGCTTGGAGAATTCATCTACTAGTTTATTTAATGTTTAAAGGCGCAGAGCATAGGTATAGGTGTCTGCCAGAGGAATCCATCTATTAGCCGATGCCCTTTTAAGTCGATGAGGAATGAACGAGTCCAAAGAAAATCTGCACCAAGCAAATGTCAGGATACCGATGCTATAATAAATGGCCAAGGGAGAGATGATTCTCAAATTTCATCTTCCTGGTGTCAAAGGTCAGAATGTTTGAACAATTAACTGGTCATAGTTACATGTCCGATGTAGGATGGCATGAGTCAAAACCAGTGAGTAGAAATACATTAACTTCTGAACCAGTATCCACCAGGAATTTTCGTAGGGACAACTGGTCCCATACATAGAGCAGGTTTGCCAGTTTTTCGCCAACCACCACAGCCCTTACTGGCGGTTGGCCTGGGCGTTTCTTGCAAACGAGCAGGGTGGAATGCACTTGCAGGCATTTACTCCCCAACACCTGTGGTAATAACACCAAGACAAGATATCCACAGGCTGCTTGCTTGTCTTGGGCCGTTGCCTGCTTGTAGGAAGTAATGTGCTAAGAGTACTAGAATGTGACACAAGGTCAATATCGGAGGGATTAGTTGTGCACACTTGTCTTCCCTTGCTGTGCTTTTTAGCCAGCCATAGAATATCTGCCTCTGCCACTACAGCCCTTGGATCTTCAAACGAACACTTGGATAACAAGAGTCTAATATCATCTGGTATTCGCTCTAAAAAGAGCTGCTCGAATAACATATTGGGCCTTTCACCAGCTGCCAGGAACAGCATTTCATCCATTAGTTCTGAGGAAGCGCGGTCTACCAACTCATCAAAATGTAGTAGTTTGGCTGCCCTTTCCCTAAAAGACAGACCATATACATGTAATAAAAGTGTTTTTAAAGCATCATACTTGCTGGTATGTGGTGGATCCCATAAGAAGTCGCCAAACCTCAGCAATGGCCTGGTCCAAGGCACTGACAAGATGGTAATAATGAGTGGTGCCCAATTCAACTTTGCAAAGGTGAAATTGTGCTTCAGCCTGTTGGATCCATAGTTCGGGCTCCGGTGTCCAGAAAGGTGGAAGCTTCACAGCAACGGCTGCGGAGTCCATATTTGTCCAGAAAGAGGTTTTTGGACTCATCAGGACCACCAACTGTGGCCACTGGAATCACAGTGGACATGACAAAATAACCACACAAGGCATTTCTAGAGTGAATCAAACAGATTTATCCTTCATCACTCATGCAACCTTTCAAAAGCCAGAATTCCGCTCGAAGCGCTGACGTCATCTCGCCCTGACGTCACATGGCTGATTCGATGCCTCCTGGTTATAGTGCCACCATAGCGCGCTACACCCTCTTGTTTCACACCACCAAGAGCAAATGAGAGCAGTTTAGTTGACAAGAGTGATTAAACTCTGACACCAAATCAGAGGTTCCTTAACTGAGCAGATGGAAGCCCAATGTAAAGCTTATTTTAGAATATAACAGCTCTGACAGTACACCACTGTCTTGATATTGCACTGGACCATCCAGCAATCGAGTTCAACAGTTGAATACAAAGGGGTTGAAAAAGGAGAGACTCAGCAAATAGCAGTTGATTGGGCAATCAAGTTCATCAGTTGAAGACAAAGGTGGGGGGGGGGGGGGAAAGAGATGGTCATCGACTGAGTGGGCTGAGTCAGAGTGGTAAGTAAGGCTTTGTTTCAACAAGCAAGAGGCAAGGAATAGTCAGAGTTGAAGTCAGAAAGGGCCACCCTATTCGAGGAACAAAAAGGATTCAGCAGCTAGGCACAGTTAAGGGCATGTTTTATCGATATCATATTTTGCTCATCAAGTAATAAACAGTGGGAATGGCAGCCAACGCAGGTGAATGCTCCTCTTGAAAAATGTGGGTTATCAGGGAAGCCACCAGTATCCTTTATGACAATCTGTGAGACATGCATCCAGCTGCAGCTCCTGACAAGCCGAGTTAAGGAATTGGAGCTGGAAGAACTCCAGATCATTCGGGAGGTGGGGGCACGATAGACAGGAGTTACAGGGATACTTTTACACCTAAAAGGCAGGAGGAGGGTAGATGGTTGACCATCAGGTAAGGGAAAGGGAACAAGCAGGCAGTGCAGGGCACCCCTGAAGCTATCCCCCTCAATAACAAGTATACCATTTTAGATACTGCTGGAGAGGATGACCTACCAGGGCCAAGCCACAGAGATCAGGTCTCTGGCATGGAGTCTGGTCCTGTGGCTAAGGAGAATAGGTGAACTGTAGTGATAAGGGATTCCATAGTTAGGGGGACAGATAAGAGGTTCTATGGAAGAGATTGAGTATCCCAGATGGTATGTTGCCTCCATGGTGCCAGGTTCGGAGATACTCCAATTGAGTTCACTGCATTCTCAGGCAGGAGAGTGAGCAGGCAGATATTGTAGTCCACGTAAGGACCAATGACGTAGGTGGAAAGGGTGAGGATGATCAGCAAAGAGAGTTCAGAGTTGGGTCCTAGGTTGAAGGACAGGATCTCCAGGGTAGTGATCTCAGGATTGCTATCCATGCCACGTGCTAGTCAGGTTAGAATAGGAAGATAATGCAGCTTAACGCAAGGCTAAAGACATGATACAGGAGGGAGGGCTTCAGGTTTCTGGAGCATTGGGCTCTCTTCCAGAGGAGGTGGGACCTGTTCCGACAGGACATTTTGAATATTTTATTTAAAATTTTACCAAAAAAAACAGTACATTCACTTAGTAAAAGTTATGCCACATGTAATCTTTTCTATGTATGTATAGGACAGGACATTTTGCATCTGAACTGGATATCCTTGCAAGAAGGTTTGATACTTCAGCTCTAGTGGGTTTAAACTAGATTTGCAGGGGGGGGAAACCAGAGTACAAGAGCAGATAGAGAAGTGGAGGAGGAAAAAAAATGTTAAAGTTGCATGCACCATTAGAAGTCAACAGGTTGAATGTGGTGGAAATGCTCTCAGGTGCACCTATTTCAATGCAAGGAGAATTGTAGGAAAGGCAGATGAGCTTAGAGCATAGATTGGCATGTGGAATTATGGCAGTGTGGCCAATAGTGAAACTTGGTTGCAGGAGGGGCAGGTCTGGCAGCTCAGTCTTCTGGGCTTCCACTGCTTTAGAACAGGAGGGATGAAAGGGGGAGGAGTGGGATTGCTAGTCAGGGAAAATATCACAGTTGTGCTCAGGCTATATGGACGGAGCTGAGGAATGGGGAAGATATGAGCACAACATGGGGTTATACTATAGACTGCCCAATAGTTAGCAAGAATTGGAGAAGCAAATCTGTAGAGATAGCAGATAGATGTAGGAAAAATAAGGTTGTGATAGTAGGAGATTTTAAACTTTCCACATAATTGACTGGGACTCCCAATTTGTAAAAGGGCTGGATGGCTTGAAGTTTCTCAAATGTGTTCAGGAAAGTTTTCTACAGGTACATTAAGAGCAAAAGGATAGTAAGGGACAAATTTGATCCCCTTCAAGATCAGAGTGGTCGGCTTTGTATGGAGCAAAAAGAACTGGAAATGGGAGAGGTCTTAAATGTTTTTTTCACCCATCAGTATTCACTCAGTAAAAGGGCACAGAGTTGTGGGAAGGAAGGAAAACAAGCAGTGAGGTCATCAAACCTATCCAGATTAAAGCGGAGGAAGTGCTTGCTGTCTTAAAGCAAATAAGGGTGGATAAATCCTCAGTTCCCTCTGAAGTGGGATAAAAAATAGCTGATGAAATTTAATGCAGACAAATGTGAGGTGTTGCATTTTGGAAGGACAAACCAAGAAAGGACAAAACCGGTAAATGGTAAGGCACTGAGGAGTGCGGTAGAACAGAATAATCTGGTAATAGATACATAATTTTCTGAAAGTGGTTTTGCAGATGGATAGACTTGTAGAGAGCTTTTGGCATCCTTTCTAACTCAAAGTATTGAGTACAGGAGATGGAACGTTATGGCATAAGGCATTGGTGAGGCCAAATGTGAAGTATTGTGTGCAGTTTTGGTCACCTAACTACAGGAAAGATATCAATAAGATAGAAAGAGTGGAGAGAAGATTTACGAGGATGCTGCCCAGACTTCAGAAACTGAGTTACAAGAAAAAGTTAAACAGGTTAGCACTTTATTCCCTGGAGCATAAAAGAATAAGGGGAGATTAGATAGAGGTATTTAAAATAATGAGAGATATGGAATAAATGTAGATAGCCTTTGTTTTTTCCCACTGGAGTAAGTGAGGTACAAACCAGAGGACATGGTGAAAGAGTGAAAGGGGAAACAGGAGGGGGAAAACTTCTTCATACAGAGAGTAGTGGGGGTGTGGAACAAGCTTCTAGCTGAAATGGTGAATGCGGGCTCAATTTTAACATTTAAGTGTATTTGGACAGGTACGTGGATGGGAGCAGTATGGAGGTGCAAATCGGTGGGACTAAGCAACAAAAATAAAATGGTTTGGCACAAACTAGAAGGGCCAAAGAGACTTGTTTCTGTACTGAAATTTCTATGCCTTGGAATGTTTGCCCAAATCAAAATCTTTGGATCAAGTGTCTATCTGTGCAAGACCATTTCAGAGTGTCACCTATTGGACCTGCTGAGTCTCTCCAGAACTTGTGCATTGCAATAACAAAATTGTTCACCAGGTTTATCAACAGACCAAACATTGCAGTTCATCAGACAACTATAAACCAGCCAACACTAAAAGATCAACCATGGAAATAATGAGACCTGTATTATAGTGCTGCTGTTTTATCACCCTGTATTTCTAAGAATATCACTTTAGGTGTCTGCTGTAATTTCCCTCTTGCTCAAGAACAGCAGCAACGTTTAAAAGAACAGGGTTAGACCCTTCAGCCCCTCAAATCTTTTTCATTATCCAAAGTGATTATGGCACAATGTTCCCCGCAAGAGGGAAAAAAAATTGAAAATTGTAAAGCCTACATTTTTCATTCTTCCACTAGTTTTTGTTTAAAGCATAGATTCTCAAAGTGGGGTGTATGCCCCATCGGTGGGGCACGGGAACATTTTGGTGGGGCGTGGGTTTTAAGAATATATCAGTGGGGCATAGGGATATTTTGGGAAATGATTAAAAAGTTGGTTGGAAAAAATAAACTTGTTATGTTGGTGTTAAAGATACGACTTGGCACTACTATCAGTACAATTATGGTATCTTCCAAGTAAAATTATCTTTGTGGCAGCTCGCTGCCCGGTGATCTAACCGGCACTTTGGGTGGCATGCGCAACCAAAGGCCAGCAGCCCACACAGCAGCACTGCCCCCAACAAGCAAATTGGCGGGTGAACAGCAAGGGCAGCTTCAAGGCCAGCAACTCCAAAATGGCGCCGGCCTTGCTGCACAGCCGACAGAGATAGCACATGGGGAAGAAGGGCATTATGCAGGAAAGTACCTGTGCGTGGGAAACCCGCTTTTGTTATGCATATTGTGACTTCAGCCAAGGGGGGAAAACTAAGGAAGGGATAGTACAAGTATAAAAGTCGGGCCTGAGCCCTAATAAAACTCAGATTATCCTGACTACACTACGTGTGTGTCTTATTTTGAGTAGCATGTGGCTACACTTTGGTCTTTTTATTTTCAATATTTCTCTTATTTTAACTGTTGTTATCCTTGGTTAACATAATAATTATATTTTTTTAATGACAGGTCTTATCATCCCTTCCAAATTATCTCATTGGTGACAAGAATTCCAAATTATCTCAACAATCACATCTCCATCCATATTCCTTTACTTTTTCAGTTCAGTGGTGAGTGAGGACTGTATCTTTGTGCACTAGCACATTGACAGGGGGAGGGGATCCCACCCCAGGCACTAACCTGAGGGGGACACCAAAAAATAATTAAAATAAAATAAAATAGGGACCTCAGAAAATAAAGCATTCTCTGAGAGGAAAAAAATGAAAAAATGTCAGAGATAATGTCTTTTTTTTAAATTTTTTTAGGGTTAGTATTCTTCCTTTGATTCGATCATTACTTTGTTCAATTCTAAGACATAATAAAATGTTGATTAATCTGTTTCAGAAGCTTGCACTATTGTATATTCAAAATGAGCAGACCAAGCAAGCAAAAGATTTGTCAATATTCAGTGGAGTTCTTGAAGTTTGGGTTTATACCTGTTGTACATGCACCTTTTTGCCTATTATGCCAACAGACTTTGACAAATGTATCAATGAAAGCAGGCCATCTTGAAGCTCATTCAAAGGTAAAACATCCTAACTATGTCAATTTGAAATTGGAATATTTTAAATCACTGAATGAGAAGTTTGAAAAATAGATTTTAAAAAATCACTTCATTATTCACTGCGCAAACTACTGCCCTGAATCATATCCTTGAAGCTAGCAATGAATTTTTTCTGCTGATAGCAAAACATGGGAAGAATCATACGATGGGAGAGGAATCCTCAATATCACTGTTTCTCAAAATAGTTTTGAAAAGGATGACAAAGATGTCCGAGCAATCCCATTGAGTAATAGTAATGCCTGCAACAGAATTGATGACATGATCAAGATGTCGAAAAAGCTCATTGAGAACTTGAAATCACAGAAGTTCTCAATATAACTGGATGAATCTACCATACAGAACAGTGAGGCTCTATTATTGGCATATGCAAGATGTATTGATCAGCAAGAGTTTCAAGAAGAGATGTTGTTTTGTGAATCATTTAAAAAAAACACTACTGCAGTTGATAACTACAGCAAGCTCAAAAATTATTTGGATGAAAATGAAATACCAAAAGGAAACATTGTGTCTTGTGCTGAAGATGGTGCATTGGCTATGATGGGTAAAAAAGAGGATGTTTAAAATTAATGAAGAATGAAAATCCAAACATGGTGAATAACACAATGCACAACCAACAAGAAAATCTAGTTGCCAAGAAAGTTTCCCCCTGTTCTACATGAGATACTGCATTCTGTGATCAAGTGTATCAATGCCATCAAAGCTAATGCCAAATGTGAATGTCTGTTTAAGCAGTGTCATATTGATAAAAATGTAGAACATGTGAGATAATTGCATCACACTAAAGTAAGGTGGTTGTCAAAGGGAAACTGCTTCAAAAGGTCTATGGAACTGTTTAATCTCTTCAGCGAGTTTTTAAAAGGACAAACCCGAAATGAAGCCCTTGCTAACAAGAGATGGCAAAGCTTATGTGAGTTACTTGGTGGATATTTTTTGAGAAAATGAACATGGAACAAGCAACTCCAAGGAGCAAACATGACGCTCGTTAATGCAAAATCAAAGATATTTGAATTCATGACACTTCTAGAATTATGCCAAATGAATATTTCTGCAAAATATTTCAGTCGATTCTATTGGTTGAATAAATGTGAGGTAACCAATGCTGCTACAAGCATCTTGTTGACCATTTGAAAATGTTGGTTACTGACTTCAATGATAGATTTTGTGATTTAAAGGCAATGGATTTTCCCTTTTGCTTAACTTAACCATTGCTGGTGGACTTATCTGAAGTTTCAGACATGATTTTTATGATGAATCTGTGAAAATTCTGTTCAAAGTGAAAGGAACCATGATGTGGCTGTCTAACGAGATCGAAAAGAAATACCCAAACTCAACTACTTTAGCAAGGGAACTACTGATACATTTTCCATCATCTTATTTAGTAGAATGTGGCTTCAGTGCTGTTAGTGATTTGCTACAAGAGTAATTGACTGGAAATTACAAAACATTGAGATTTAAGGTTGAAACTAACAAAATTAGTCCCTCGAATCAAAAAATTCTGCAGCCAGCATCAGGGGCAAGGATCTCACTGAAGTGACAATTGTTGAATGAGAGTTTGAGATGGTTGACATATTGAAGTAGTAGTTGAATATGAAATATGTGTTCCAGTGTATTCCAGTGTAACCTTAATTGCATTGAAATACACTTGCAGTAAATGATTTAATTAAAACTTCTTTTGAATATATAACTTTTTTTCCCACTAATGGTGGGGCGTATGTTTCTTTTAAAAAATTTGTGGGGCCTAGGGCAAAAAGGGTTGAGAACAACTGGTTTAAAGTTATGTTCTTTAAGCCTCCTGACTGGCTAGATCAGGGGTGCCAAACCCTTTTAGACCATCGATCCCTTCAAGGAATATTTGATCCCTCTTCGATGGGTACCATATACACTCGAGTAATAGTCAATCTCGTGTTAAAATGAACCCCCCTATTTTTTTGGCCTCAGCCACATGCCCATTCATGTACCCAATGCTCTGACCACAGATCCTTACCCAGTTGCCTGCCCATCTGAACTCACGACTATGGATCCTCACCGTGGCACTTGCCCATCTGAACTCCTGATCATTGATCCTTGTGTTCCCCCCGAACAACTGACTGCGGATCCTCGCCCCCGATGCCCGCCCATCCAAATCTCGCCCCCGATGCCCGCCCATCCAAATCTCGCCCCCGATGCCCGCCCATCCAAATCTCGCCCCCGATGCCCGCCCATCCAAATCTCGCCCCCGATGCCCGCCCATCCAAATCTCACCCCCGATGCCCGCCCATCCAAATCTCACCCCCGATGCCCGCCCATCCAAATCTCACCCCCGATGCCCGCCCATCCAAATCTCACCCCCGATGCCCGCCCATCCAAATCTCACCCCCGATGCCCGCCCATCCAAATCTCACCCCCGATGCCCGCCCATCCAAATCTCACCCCCGATGCCCGCCCATCCAAATCTCACCCCCGATGCCCGCCCATCCAAATCTCACCCCCGATGCCCGCCCATCCAAATCTCACCCCCGATGCCCGCCCATCCAAATCTCACCCCCGATGCCCGCCCATCCAAATCTCACCCCCGATGCCCGCCCATCCAAATCTCACCCCCGATGCCCGCCCATCCAAATCTCACCCCCGATGCCCGCCCATCCAAATCTCACCCCCGATGCCCGCCCATCCAAATCTCACCCCCGATGCCCGCCCATCCAAATCTCACCCCCGATGCCCGCCCATCCAAATCTCACCCCCGATGCCCGCCCATCCAAATCTCACCCCCGATGCCCGCCCATCCAAATCTCACCCCCGATGCCCGCCCATCCAAATCTCACCCCCGATGCCCGCCCATCCAAATCTCACCCCCGATGCCCGCCCATCCAAATCTCACCCCCGATGCCCGCCCATCCAAATCTCACCCCCGATGCCCGCCCATCCAAATCTCACCCCCGATGCCCGCCCATCCAAATCTCACCCCCGATGCCCGCCCATCCAAATCTCACCCCCGATGCCCGCCCATCCAAATCTCACCCCCGATGCCCGCCCATCCAAATCTCACCCCCGATGCCCGCCCATCCAAATCTCACCCCCGATGCCCGCCCATCCAAATCTCACCCCCGATGCCCGCCCATCCAAATCTCACCCCCGATGCCCGCCCATCCAAATCTCACCCCCGATGCCCGCCCATCCAAATCTCACCCCCGATGCCCGCCCATCCAAATCTCACCCCCGATGCCCGCCCATCCAAATCTCACCCCCGATGCCCGCCCATCCAAATCTCACCCCCGATGCCCGCCCATCCAAATCTCACCCCCGATGCCCGCCCATCCAAATCTCACCCCCGATGCCCGCCCATCCAAATCTCACCCCCGATGCCCGCCCATCCAAATCTCACCCCCGATGCCCGCCCATCCAAATCTCACCCCCGATGCCCGCCCATCCAAATCTCACCCCCGATGCCCGCCCATCCAAATCTCACCCCCGATGCCCGCCCATCTGAACTCCAAGTCGTGGACTCTCACCCTGACACCATCGGAGTTTAGCATGGATATACCACTTGGTCCCAGCCATCAAATCATCCGAAGCTTTGAACAACGCAGGTACTTATGACATCAAAAGTTTGACCGTGTAAAAGTCTATCCTCCCCTTTCCCCCCCCCACCAAAAAGTGATCCAAAAGATCCAACGATTACATGTATATAAAACATAGAACTCTTTCCTTCCTCCTGTTCTCTCTACATTAATTTAAAGGCCAAAATCAAATACAACAAGGCAGCCACCAAAGCTCATTGTCACAAGAGGTTGGCCAACACTGCCATTGATGCCATTTTCAATTGAACCCACCACCCCCCCTTATCAATCCATTTTTGAGCCACTGGCTTTTATCGACCCCCCAGGGTTGATATCGACCACTTTGGAAACTCCTAGGCTAGATAAATTTTGAAGTTCAGATTTCTTGTCAAGAATACATACATGACATCACATACAACACTGAGATTCTGTTTTCTGCAAATAAGGCAGAATTACCACTTACTGGTAGTGCTAAACTACAAACAGATAATGAGGGAGGGAGGGGCACAAGAGTCCTTAAATGAGTCTCTGATTGAGATTGTTGAACTTGGTGGCATCTATACCTCTTTTCTGATGGCACCAGCTAGATCAAAGCATGTGCTGTGTTGTTTAGGTCCATAATTGCTGCTGCTCATGAGTAGCAATGTTCCCTCCAGATGTTCTCAATAGGGGGAGGGTTTTACCTATGATGTACTAGGCTGTGTTTACTATCTTTTGGAGAGCTTTACATTCGAGTATTGGTGTCCCCATACCAGACCATGATGCAGCCAGTAAGCACACTTTCCATATCTGTAGAAATTTGCCATGGTTTCTGATGTCATACCAAATCTCTGGAAACTCCTGAGAAAGTAGAGGGGCCGACGTGCTTTCTTCGTGCACTTGTTTGTATATCTCTAGCTTTCTCTTCCTGAAGTTTTGGTGACACTGACTTCACTCATGTATGGTGACTCATCACTTTTTTTATACAACACACTACCATGGTACCAATAGCCAATTTGTAAATGGTGTTGTCATAATGAGTCACACAGGTGTAAAGTGAGTAGAGAGGGGGTGGGGTGGGGGGGCTAAGAAAGCAGCCCTGAGGTGCTCCAGTACCAATGAAGATTGTGGAGATGTTCTTACCAAAATTCACTGATAGTGGTCTGGAGGTGAAGAAATCCATGATCCAATTATACAGAGGGGTGTTGAGGACCCCAGTTCTTGGAGTTTGCTGATCAGTTTTGAGGGGATGATGGGTGGCTAAATACTGAACTGTAGTTGATAAAGAGCATCCAGATGAATGCACTTTTACTGTCCAGGTGTTCCAGGGCTTTGTGTGGAGCCAGTGAGATGGTATTTGCCTGTTGCTACAAGAGGCAAACTGGAATGTATCCATGTCCCCACTCAGACAGGAGCTGTTATGCTTAAACACCAGCCTCACATCACCAACATCACTGTTGACGCAAGTGCTACTGACCAAAAGTCATTAAGGCAGGTTACTACACTCTTCTTGGGCTCCGGTATGATTGACACCTGTTTGAAACAGGTGGGTTCACTCCCTGCTAGAGTGAGATATTGGATATCAGTAAATACATTGAGTTGGTCAGCACAGATTTTTAATACTCAGCCAGGCACTCCGTCAGGCCAAATTCACTCTCCTAAAGACAGCATGCACATCATCCTCGGATATTGACATGATAGGATCATTGAGGATGTGAGTGTGGAGGGTTGGTTCTTCGCTGTTACCTTTGTCAAATCAGGTGTAGAAGGCATCGAGTTCCTCTGAGAGCAAAGCTTTGCTGTCTGCTACTTTATCGAATTTGATTTGTAGCAGGTTATGGCATTTAGGCCCTGCCACAGCTGTCATATATCCCTTGTTGTTTCCGTTTTCATCCAGAATCTCCACTTCACCTTCATATTTCATACCTGCCTCTTCCGCATTGATCTGACTCTCAGCAGGTTCTGGATTTCATCATTTGTCCAGGGTTTCTAGTTGGGGAAAACCCTGAACAATTTGGTGGGGACGCAATCATCCACAGCTGTTTTGATAAAGTCTGTGACAGCCCTGGTGTAATTATTCAGATCCTCAGCTGAGTCCTTGAACACCGCCCAATCTGCTGATTCGATTAAGTCCTGTTACTGTTCTTCAGCCTTTAGCTGTCTTGATTTCTGGAGACTCTCTTTATAGGCTGTCTGTATGAAAGCAGGAGCACAACCAGGTGATCAGACTTACCATGGTGCGTCTTGGGAAGAAACGGTATGCCTTCCTTATATTGGTATAGCAGTGATTGAGTGCGCTCAGACCTCTCGTGTAACAGGAAGTTAAAGGACAGGGTTTAAAGGGACATATCCCTTTATTGTAGATTGCTCCTCCAGCAAATTAAGTGTTTCTTGCCAAAAACCCAATCAATTCCTTTGCCTTTAAAACTATAACCAAATCACACAACTATCAAGCCTGGTCTTCTATTCAAAAAGATCAAGGCTGATCCAGCTTTCTAATCACTGCTTTCTTTACTGGTTAGAAATCTGTATCAGCTTTGAATTTATTCAAGGGTTCAGCTTCCTGAACTTTGAGGCAAGGAACTTAAAAGACTTAAAAAGGTCAAGTCTGGTATTCTAGAGTGAAAGTCTTATTTATGCAACTGAGCATCAGAGGTGAAAAGAGTAGCTGTCATTAAGGAGAAGCTAGAAAAGCACACAGGGGTGAAAGGTACATCAACATTTCAAGCCTTACATAAACTTATTCATTTTAAGCTACATTGAGTCTTTGAGAAAAGACCATCATACCAATTATCATTGTGTTTATTTTTTACCAATGTACCAGGAGGTAATAGTCGATCTACTAGGACATTGTCATGTACAGTGTAAAGCTCTCTGATGTTAGAATCAGATGAAATCCAACAATGTTAACACCTGACATCTTCACTACTTTAATAAACAGAATTGCCTTCAACCATACAAACCATTTTTTTCCCTAAAATTTGAGGAATCCCTCTACTGCACTAAACCCCAACATTCCATTTCAGCATTCTTAAGGCTTTGAACAACATTTCAGATTGATGTCCAATACAAATTGCTCAAGAGTCAGAAAATGCAGTTCACACAACTTGTAGATCAGGATACAGAGAGCACTCCAACCTGGTTTATCAGGTACAGAATCTTGGTCAAAATGTGAGCGCATTTCCGAGGATTGATAGGAGTTTCATTAAAAACCCGAGCCTAAAGAAAGAAAATAACAAAAATAAGTGTGTCATATCATAAATAATCCTAGTTAACTAATTAGCAAATGCCAGAGATGAGTGAGGCCATGATATCAACACAGAAGCACAAATATATTACACCCATGCACAAGTTTTAATTAACTTCGTCCATCTTCTCTCAAGAACAGAAAGTTGGAGGCAACAAAATAAGTCTTAAATATCTTGAAGAAATATGATACAGCAGACGAAGAGAAGGCTTAGGAGCAGAATTAGGCCGTTCAGACCACTGAGTCTTGTCTGCTATTCAGATCATGGCTGATACAATTTTTTCTTTCCATCCGAGACTCTCACATGAACAAAGCAATATTTATTTATTTATTTAGATAATACAGTACAACTCCGATTATCTAAAAATAAGATTTTCTGAAATGCTCTTAAATTTTGGATAAACAAGGATATCCAAATTTCTCATTTATCTGAATTTTTTTTTC
This sequence comes from Narcine bancroftii, assembly GCF_036971445.1. Classification (NCBI taxonomy): domain Eukaryota; kingdom Metazoa; phylum Chordata; class Chondrichthyes; order Torpediniformes; family Narcinidae; genus Narcine; species Narcine bancroftii. The sequence goes on along the minus strand of NC_091473.1, from coordinate 47,565,773 downwards.
AAGAGCTGAACTGACTGTGGACATTGGGCTCCCAGTGGTAGCAGTGGGGCCTCAGTGGGGAAGTGTTGGTGATCGGCAGTGGGGAGCATTTTTTTGGTGAGAATTAAACATTATTTTTAATGCTTAAAAAGCCTTAACTTGTTGTTTGTTGTTGTTTAAACACCGTTACAAGTGATTTGCTATAGCTACTGGGCTGTTTTTTAAAAAAATAACCGGTTCTCTGAAAAAAATGTTTATCCAAAATGAGCTTGGTCCCAACAATTTTGGGTAATCAGAATTATACTATACTTGTCCTGCATATATATTGTTTGTCTATATGTGTGTTATGTCTGGTTGTGTCAGACATATTTTGCATAGAGGACCGGAGAATGCTCTTTCATTGGGTTGTACTTGCTCAATCAGATGACTATAAACTTAACTTTCAATCCCACTCTCCTGCCTTCTCCCCAGAATCTTTGACACCCTTACTAATCAAGAACCTACAGGTGCTTTAAAAACACCCAGCGCCTTGGCTTCTACAGCCATCTGTGGCAATGATTCACCAGCCTCTGACTCCAGAATCCAGCCACCATTGATCTTGGGTTAACTGGTCTTTAACTTCTTGTATTTTTCCCCTTTTCCTTTTTAAAGGCTGTAGTGCAATTTTCCAGTTCTCTAGAATAATTCCCAACTCTAGCAATTCCTGAAAGATCATCACTATTTTTCTATCTTGCATGCATCCGGCTTCCATAAAATGATCAGTGCAATTGCTATTTGTTTCTTCAGTTCAGAATCTCAAACTATCTCTTCCAAAACCCTGGGTGTAGCCCCTCTGGTCCAGATAACTTGGCCACCTTCATCTTCTCAAGCAGTCTATTTAGCAATAGCAACCTCACATGTCTGTGTGACCACAAAGGTGAACCATAAATTTACATGTCATCAGTACATGTAATAGAGTCTTTGGAAGCTGCATAAAAAGAAAAAGCAATTGGACAGATCATTTTATGGAAGCAAGATGGATGCAAGATAGAAAAATAATAAGCTTGTAAGGCAATGCAAAGTTGAATGGGAGAAGGTTTCTATGGAGTTATAAACACTGATGAAGATAATTTATCTCCATAGCATGTTCCAGTTCCATGTAATTTAAACACAACCGTAGCAGTTAGCACAAAGCCTTTACAGTACCAGCGATCAGGACCGGACCAGGGTTCAAATCCCACACTATTTGTATGTTCTCCCCGTATCTGTGTAAGTTTTCTCCGGGGGCTCCAGTTTCCTCCCATCATTCAAACCGTACTAGGGGAATAGTTTAATAGGGTGTAATTTGGGCAGCACAGACTCATGAGCCTGAATGGCCTGTTAACGTGCTGATGTCTAAATTTAAAAATAAATTCAATTTAAACAACAGCTTGACACACTTCAATGGTTTAATATGCAATCACAGAAAGCTGTTAAGAGTCAATGGGGAAAAACATTACAAAATTTTTCCTTCCAATGCATTACTCAATTTCGTTTTCCAAATGACATTGGATTACTATTACGACCATTATTGGTATTAGCTTTCTCAAAAAAAATGCAGATCATTTAATTCACAATTTAAATTCTTCAGCTACTGTGATGATATTTGAACTCTTATCCTCAGTTCATTACTCCATTTAAAACCACAATACCAGGATAAATCCACATCAGGATATGCAGATTGGCTCCCTGTAATTAAATAATCTAGTGGGTAATGGCCACAAGTGAACTCAATGACCATCTGTCTGCCATTTTCCATTGTTTATCTCGTTACCCCATTCAACTTCCACTAAGAAAGCCATTGACAAATATCTGGGAAGAAATGATAATGCTTGCACCTATATTCTGTGCATTCCACAATATGTAATGAATTCAATGTGGAATTCAAAGAATCTGCTGCAGCTGGGGCAGGAGGATGTGCAGTCTGGGACATATTAGCTAGAATCTTAGGAGTGAAAGTTTCAGTGGCCAGCTTGCCTACATCTGCTCCTATTTTCATGTGGCGAGTTTCCCTCTGTCCAAGAGACTGGACTTCTGTGTGCCCTTGATAAAAATACAACTCCAGGTTCTCAGTGCTAAATCCATTTTGAGCAATCCTGGATAATCCAGGAGGCATATTTTCATGCATATCTTGAGCATATCCTTGAGTCTTTTCCACTGTCCATCAGTTAAATTTATTGCCACGATAGAGCTCAGAACAGATTGTCCATTTCATAAGTCTGGTGATGGGCATGCAAGTAACATGCCTTGCCCTATGTATCAGAGTTCATGTAATTAGGCTTCAGTATTTTAGCCCAGGAGTGGATTCAGACAGGTTCACATATCTTGCCAGGGGAGGGTACTGCAGATAGAGTGTTACTGATAACTTCCCATTGCTTTGCAGTTTCTGCTGTAGGAAAGTCAAGCCATGGATACTCAGCATTAAACTCTACAGTGTACATTCTAAGTTTAAAACTTCAAACGACTCTTTTCTGCAGAGGAGATAAGATCGCAGCCAAGTGAAGCAATGTGATCTTCACAAAGTCATCCCTCCACATACTTCTTTCTATCGCTTGACCCTGGCAGGATTACAGAGGTCAGCAATATTTTTAGAATGTTAGAAGGTTCATAACACTAGCTGTGGTTGATTGGATAATTCTAATAATTCATCATGTAAAGTCTGGCTAGTCCAGAGTCTAAAGACCCTTTCACACTTGCATCCCACTAAATTGGCTGTTCAGTGTCCCAGGATAGGAATGGGGGTTTGGCTTTTCACATTTGACCACTCCTAACTTGAACATTTTCACACTTGCAAGGATTAGGACGGTTCTACCTTCTACTGATGCGGTCTTGACGCATCGAGTGATGGTGGACCTGCCCTAAATCCTGATCTATGTATCAGGATCTTGTATTTGAACTAAATTAATTATGCATAATTATAACATAATTAAGCTTTATGTACAGCACAATATGAGATCTTCAGTTCCTGTTATTGTACCGACCTAATATAAACTTTTATAAGTGAGCGTGGGAAAGTGCGAGCAATAAATAGCAATAGCAGACAATTTTTAAACAGGGTGGGAAAGTTTGTAGCGCTATCGCATACAATTTATAAATACCGTGGGGGAAAAAGTGATGGGAAACACACCCTCCCAGAATTCCATGCAGCAGAGATAGAGTTGTATGTCTGGCTGCATGCATGGAACATTCATAGAGAGGTGTCTCTGCCACATGGCATTCTGGGAACTCAGGGCCACCATTGCTTCCACCCCCCCCCCCATGGTCTTTATAAATTGTGCACTATAGCGCTACCAATTTTCCCACACTGTTTAAAAATTGTTTGCTATTACTATATATTTCCTCTCTCCCCCCACCTCCACTCAACTTCCCCATGGCAAAGTTTATACCTTCATTTTAATCTTTTCTTCCTGCACTCACGCAAAAACTCGAGTCTCTTCAATCCTACAATGCAATTACCCGTTTCACACTTGACTGATTGCAATGCTGGCGTCTATAGACGCCGGGGATTGTACTAGGGGTCGAGGCCCTCAATCCCAGCATGAGATGAGTTTTCACACTTGGCACTTTAAAGGCTGATTGCTGTTTGATTCTTGGGACCACTTACAAGTGTGAAAGGGGCTTAAGAGTTGGACTTACAGTGAATGGAAAAAGGTTGGTTGTCAAAATCATTGCTTACCTCCTGCAGTACAGCACTCTTCTCCAAATGCTGAAATGGGTTTGAGCCGCCACCTAAAAAACAAACAGGAAAATATTTAACCATTAATGCATTGTATTAGAAGTAAATCAATATACTACAGTTGATACTTTTCAGTGTAGCAAAATAACAAACAAGATACAAATTAAATCAGATTGTAGAAAACATTAAATTAGAAATCTGGTGAAGGTTCATATAGTGGGCCACACAAAACCCATGCACCAAGAATCAAAAAGATTCAGCTGGAATTACAAAACTGCAGATATATAACAAGAATTCGACGACATGTTTTAAAAACGTTAAATCTGATGGCTTGGCAGCCAAATTAGAACAAGGGTTGCCTGGAGGAGGAGGGGATAGCAAGGGCTAGATAATATATTGTTAACCTACAGAGGGTGGAAATGGAAGGGCCAGGGAGCATCACAATCAACACCAGGATTAGAATCCAACACTACTTGACATATCAGTTGCAGATGGGGTTGAGAGAAGGATGGAATCAGGCAATTTGTCACAAGATTCCCACAGTGAATAGAATGCAAAGAATGATGCTCCACCCAGGTAACAACAAACAGTACCAAAACAAAATCTGTTACCTGCTAAATTTCCTTCAACAAATAAAAATTGCTTTTGTAGTTAAGTGCTTTGGACATCAAGTTCCTGAAAGGCTATATCCAGATACATGTCTACATATCCACTCAGCCCAAATCATATACATTTCTTAGTCTAATCTATAACCCATTACTGATTATTGGTCATTTTTTCAGGAAATATTAATGTTGACTCCACTTACTTTTTGGAAAAGTAATCACTCTAGCCACATTGCCACAAAGGCATTTACCTTTTATCTATCGAGGGCCTTGTTCATTGGCCTGTGGTGACCCTACACGTTGAACCCAGTATTTCTTGAGGTAACACATCAAGCAATTAAAAGCTGGATGACTCAGTGGGTCAGGCAGCATCCATGGTCAGTCAACTTTTCAGATCAGGTCCCATTCTTGAGACTACCCACATTACTGATGGCGAAGATTTTATTGCTCATCAGCTATAGATTTCAATCATCTCTACTCTCACTCTGACAAAGCAACCATTTACAATCTTAATCCTGTTTCAGCACTTAAAGGTACGAGGGAAAAGCTATAGTGGACTGGAAACTACATTACATGCAATGACAACAGATAAATAATGGCTAATATTTAAAGAGTACATCATTTATAACAAATACATAACCTTAAGGCACAAATTCCAAAAGGAAAACTAGGCCAACCATGAATCCAGAGAATTAGATCAAAAGGCTTACAATCATTGAAATAGGAGAACACAAGATCCAAAATAAGCTGGCAAATTGAATGCAAAGAGGGGGCTTGATTTCAGGAGTAAGAGGGCAGTCATGAGGATTGTTACTCAAATTGAAAGCCTGTGACCAATGGTGTGCCACAGGCTCAGTGCTGGGTTCACTGTTGCTTTATTTATTCTTATAAATTGGATGAGAATTTGGTTGATGTGATTGGAAATTTTTCAGATAACATCAAAACTGGTAGAAACTAGACAGTGAAGACAATTATCCAAGAATACAACAGGGTCTCGATCAGGGATGGCCAACCTACAGCCCTGGCCAACTGCAGCCCATTGCCCATTTTTAAGTGGTCCAGCGTGTATTTTAAAAATAAGTGCTTGTATTGCATTAGTCTTCTTCACCACCAAATCAACATGCAAGTTTACCTTCATGCACGAGGACTCTCAGGTCCCTTTGCATCAGAGCATTTTCAATTTTCTCACCATTAGAAAATAGTCTGCCCTCTATTTTTTCCCCCCAATCGAAGTGCATGACCATACACTTTGGATCACTGTAATGGGTATTGTATTTGCATTTCTCTGCTCATTCTCCTAATCTAAAATGTTCTGTGTCTCCCCATTTCCTCAAATGCTACCTATTCCTCCACTTACCTTCGCATTATCTGCAAAATTGACAACAAAGCCACTAATTCCATAATCTAAATTATTTATATACAATTGTTACAAGATCAAACCAGCAACCACAAAGAAGTCATATCACAGAGGTACAGATGAACAATTACTTTATTAACAAAAATTCACCTTCAAACTTTAATTCAAAATCTCTCCCCCCCCCCCTTTTATAACAATGCCCACTGGTGACTATGCAAATCTCTCTAACAGTGTCAAACTAATAAATTCCCCAGCCTAAATAGCACGCAAGAGGAGAGAGCGCGAGCGAGCACAAAATTCAAAGTTGTCTTTGTGTTGCTTGCACAGAGAGAGGTACAATAGCTTGGTCCGGATCCTTCTGGCTGCCTGCGGAATCTTCATCCCTTTTTGAAATCCCAACATTCTAAACTGTCCTCCAGACCATAACTCATGCTCTGGGCCTCCTTCCACTCCACAGCACACCAGGTGGTGGTTTATTGTCCAAGTCCAAAAATTATTAGATCATTTCCTGCACATGCTCAGTCTGTCTCCCACTCTCTCAGCAGTCCACCTTCCCCTTGGCTCTCTCAGGCAAACTGTCACTTTTCAACACAAAGCCACACAACACAGAACTCTGTAACACAACATAAAAATAAGCGGTCCCAACACCAACCCCTATGGAACTCCACTAGCAACTGGCAGCCAACCAGAATAAAAACACAATGTTGGAATAACAGTGTACGTTATATATCAAAGATAAAGATACATAACCAACACTTCTGGTTTGAGCCCTTCATCAAGGTGCTCAAACAAAATGGTGGGGATGTGGGTGGGAGAAGCACAATCCCACAGGCAGGAGGAAATCGGTAGATAAAGGAGTGAAGGCACATTAGCAAACAGGGAGAGAATAACTGTGAATGGAGAGGAAAGGGGGTGGAGAATGGAGGAAAGATAGGGAAAGGGAAGGGAGAGAGAATGGGGTGTAGGCTAGCAGAAACTGGAAAAGTCGACATTAATGCCATCCAGTTGGAGAGTGCCCAGATGGAAAATTAGGAGTTTGCACTCTCCAACCCTCTTCATTAACATCAACTTCTCCAGTTTCTGCTTGCCTACTCCCCATTCTCCCTCCCTTCCCTTTGCCTGTCTTTCCACCAGCTCTCCATTCTGCAGATGTGGAGGGCTCAGTCACTAAATGTACTCAAGATTAATCAATTTATGGATTACACAAGGTTACACAGCAGAGTTTCCTCCAAATTAAAATAAAATGCCATGGCAGTGACAGAGCAGACAATGAAAGGTCACTTGCCAATTTCTGCTTTATGTCTTCATTTTCTTATTGAAGATTACAACTGGTAAGGAACCTAAAGCCCATCTTTTCCCCCAGTACTGTATTTCTCAACCTATGCTCTGCATACTTCAGGCAGTCAATGAGTTTCCTTTAGGTGAACCATGGCAAAGCATTGAAGTATTGCCGATGTAAAAAAAATACACAAAACTAGTAGGAAACTTGACAACATTTTTTTTTTTTTTTTTTAAATCACCAAAAACCAAAATTCCTGGTGGTCTGGGAAGTAGCTCAAGCTCGTCAACAACTCCTATCTCGCCCTCCCCACTGGTGGTCATGAATTGTTATAGCAAAGATACACTTTTGGAGATGTGGATGAAAAGAGGCCAAGAACCAATGCCTTAACACATCTGGTTAAAAAATACATTAATCTCAGATAGCCATTTACAAAAGCAAGTTCCAAATGTTTAGCACCTTCTGCAGTCTAGTTTTAATTTTTTGACAATACCTGTACCACTTTAGTTCTGGTCTGTCAAATCAATGCAAATGTATTTACTTTACCAATAAACAAAACTTTAATCAAATCACTCCTACACCAACAGCACCAGCTTATACAAAATCTCCTTCTAATGCACAACACATATTCTAACAGAATAGTCACAGTACTCAAGGGCTAACCAGGGCTTTTCACAGCCAAATAAATTTGTAACCATCGGCTCTCTAGTTCCAGACTGTAAAAACAGTACGTTCCTCAACTCTTTCTCCACCTCATTAACTACTTCAGTGCTACCTCCTGCACCAACAATTGTCAATATTATCTACTTTGCTGCTAACTTTTGCCCACACTTAAAGTTTCCTTGGTCCACCTCTGGCCAACTCTACCCTGAGACACAACAAGAACCGGTTACCCCTTTACCTCACCAAACACCATCCGCCACATCCAATATATTATTCTCAGTAATTCACATCCAATATATTATGCCAGCTACATTGTGGTCACACTATCAGACACATCTTAGCCTCCCCGTTTTCTGCAGGGACCACTCCCTCTGAGACTCCTTCATCCCTTCATACTAATTCTCCTCACAGTACCTACCCGTGACTGCAAAAAATGATACATCACCATTTGGAGCCTCCAGCAGTGAGGACTTCACTTTTGAATCTGCGGGTGTCATCTATTGAATACGGTAAACCCATTCTGGCCTCTACAGAGAGGCTAGATGCAGACTGGAAGATTGTTTCATTAAGAACCTTCACTCTGTCCACTGCAGTAACAGAGACCTCCCAGTGGCTAATCAATTCCATCCACCATTCCAGAAGCTACGCACAAATTGGAGGAACAATGTCTGGGTACTCTCCAGCCAGATGGCATTCACGGAGATTTCTTCAGCTTCTACTAAACCCATCCCCCTCCTAAAGTCTCTCCCTTCCTCCATTCCTCTGACTCCTTTCCTCCAGCTCCCCAACTCCTTCTCTTCCTTTCCCATTCAGAGCTAGTCCCTCCCCATCACTTGTCAGCTTTTTCCTCTCTTTTACTCTCCCACTTACTGTGCCCTCCATAATGTTTGGGGCAGACACTTTGTCCCCCCTTATTTGTTTCTGTGCTCCACAGTTTAAAGTTTGCAATCAAACAAATCACATCTGATTAAAGTACACATTCCAGATTTTATTAAATAATATTTGTATATACTTTGGTTTATCCATGTAGAAATTACAGCACTTTTTATACAGAATCCCCATTTCAGAGCACAATAGTTGTTGTAATCACACAGGTACACAATCCTTTATCCGGACATCTAAAATCCGACAAGTGGGGAGAAACTGGCAGCACGGGTTGAGCGGGCAGGGGGAGACGGCAGAGCGATTGGGGTGGGCGAGGGGGGAGACTGGCAGCGTGACTGGAAGGGGGTGGACTTAATTGGATTCAGATTAGGTGATTGACTTGGCAAATCAAAAATTTTCCAATTTTTTTTAGCTTTGAACAACTCTTATGTTTGCGATCATCCTCTTGCTGTAGGATGAAGCACCGTCCAATGAGTTTGGAGGCATTAGCACGAACGAGAGTGGATAAGATGTTCCTACACATCTCAGAATTAATTTTGCACTGCCATCAGTAGAAACATCAATGAAGAGAAGTGCACCAGTACCTGTGGCAACCATACATGGCCAGGCTACAACATCCCTCCATCATCTGGGTAGTTCCTTTACACCTTCACACTTTGCTCTTGATACAGATTAATTTTGGTCTCATCTGTCCACAACTTTTTTTTAAATCACCAAATCCCTACAGGCTCTTTTAAATCCTTCTTGGCAAACTGTACTCTGGCTATCCTGTTTCTGTGGGTAACTAGTGGTCGACACCTTGCAGTGTACTATTTCTGTTCATGAAGTCTTCTGTGGACACTAATCATTAACACAGCCACTCCTGCCTCCTGAAGAGTGTTTCTGATCTGTCAGACAGGTATTTGGGGATTTTTCTTCATTATGATGAGGTCTTCTGTCATCAGCAGTGGAGATCTTCCTTGGAATATCAGTCCCTTTGCAATTAACAAGCTCAGCATTATGCTCTTTCCACTTAATGATATTCCAAACTGTTGATTTTGGTAATCCTTAAGTTTGGGCAATGATTCTTAGTTTCATTCTTGTTTTTCATCTTCATAATTGCTCATTTGACAACTCTGTTGCTCATGTTGAAAAATAGCAACTACAGACTCCAAAGGTGATCAAAAACTTAGAAGCAAGCCTAGTTCTCTCATACCTGCATGAATGAAACAATTAAATATACCAGGGTGCTCACAAAGACCCGTGAAACCAAATGTCCCAAACATTATAGTGCCCTGAAGTGGGGAAAAAGTCATGTAAAAGTCATTTTTACATGGTCAAACCAAAATGTATACAAATAACCTTGAATGTGCATCTTAATGACATGTAAATTGTTTGATGACAAATTGAAAACTGAGCATGGGGCAATTTAAGAAAAATGGGTCTTTGTCTCAAGCATTATGGAGGACACTGAATATCCCCTTACCTGTTAACTCAGCCCTCACCTGCATTTTCTGCACATCTGCTCAGGTCCCTTTGCCCTCCCTGATGCAACAAGGACTGGGCTCACCTTGTTCTTACCCACCAGTCTCCGTATTGGCAATTTCTGCCATTTACAACAGGATCCTACCACCAGACACATTTTCCCCAGTCCAGTTTTCCATGGGGATCGCTCCCTCTGTCACTCCCTTGCCCTTGGTATTTGCCCGTGTTGGCAAGATGCACTTACCATCACTATTTGGGGCCCCATACAGTCCTTCCAAATGAAGTAACACTTCACCTGCAACTCTCCATCGCTCTGCTTGTTTCAACAGCAAGGACCCCCAAGTGGCCAATCACTTCACGTCCCTTTGCCACACTGACATGTCTGTCCATCACCTCCTGTATTGTCAGTTGAGGCCACCGGCCAATTGGAGGAACCCCTTGTATTTCATCTCGGTAATTTTCAACAAATCAGCATCGATTGAGAGCTCTCATTAACCCTTTGTCCCATTCTCTTTTCTTCATTCTTTTGTCTTTTTTCAAACTCCCCATCTCTTTCACCAACAGTTATCTTTCTTTGCCCTCTGCCATCATTTATCTGCTCCTCTTCTATCTTCCCACTCTCCTCCTGCTACCTCGGTCCTATTTTCCTGTGCTCCTCCCCTCCCCCCCCCACCTTATTATGACACCTTCTTGATTTTTAGCACTATTGAAGAGCTCATGCCCAAAAGAGCGAATATTACAGTGGTTTTCAAACATTTTCTTTCCACTCATATACCACTTTAAGTATTCCCTATGCCATAGGTGCTCTGTGATTAGTAAGGGATTGCTTAAGGTGGTATGTGAGTGGAAAGAAAAAGTTTGAAAACCACTGTTTTAATTGAAACCTAAATGATTCATCATAAGCCTTCGACACCGTGAGCAGGAAAGGGCTTTGGCAAATACTAGAGCGCATCGGATGTCCCCCAAAGTTCCTCAACATGATTATCCAACTGCACGAAAACCAACAAGGTCGGGTCAGATACAGCAATGAGCTCTCTGAACCCTTCTCCATTAACAATGGCGTGAAGCAAGGCTGTGTTCTCGCACCAACCCTCTTTTCAATCTTCTTCAGCATGATGCTGAACCAAGCCATGAAAGACCCCAACAATGAAGACGCTGTTTACATCCGGTACCGCACGGATGGCAGTCTCTTCAATCTGAGGCGCCTGCAAGCTCACACCAAGACACAAGAGAAACTTGTCCGTGAACTACTCTTTGCAGATGATGCCGCTTTAGTTGCCCATTCAGAGCCAGCTCTTCAGCGCTTGACGTCCTGCTTTGCGGAAACTGCCAAAATGTTTGGCCTGGAAGTCAGCCTGAAGAAAACTGAGGTCCTCCATCAGCCAGCTCCCCACCATGACTACCAGCCCCCCCACATCTCCATCGGGCACACAAAACTCAAAACGGTCAACCAGTTTACCTATCTCGGCTGCACCATTTCATCAGATGCAAGGATCGACAATGAGATAGACAACAGACTCGCCAAGGCAAATAGCGCCTTTGGAAGACTACACAAAAGAGTCTGGAAAAACAACCAACTGAAAAACCTCACAAAGATAAGTGTATACAGAGCCGTTGTCATACCCACACTCCTGTTCGGCTCCGAATCATGGGTCCTCTACCGGCACCACCTACGGCTCCTAGAACGCTTCCACCAGCGTTGTCTCCGCTCCATCCTCAACATCCATTGGAGCGCTCACACCCCTAACGTCGAGGTACTCGAGATGGCAGAGGTCGACAGCATCGAGTCCACGCTGCTGAAGATCCAGCTGCGCTGGATGGGTCACGTCTCCAGAATGGAGGACCATCGCCTTCCCAAGATCGTATTATATGGCGAGCTCTCCACTGGCCACCGTGACAGAGGTGCACCAAAGAAAAGGTACAAGGACTGCCTAAAGAAATCTCTTGGTGCCTGCCACATTGACCACCGCCAGTGGGCTGATAACGCCTCAAACCGTGCATCTTGGCGCCTCACAGTTTGGCGGGCAGCAGCCTCCTTTGAAGAAGACCGCAGAGCCCACCTCACTGACAAAAGGCAAAGGAGGAAAAACCCAACACCCAACCCCAACCAACCAATTTTCCCTTGCAACCGCTGCAATCGTGTCTGCCTGTCCCGCATCGGACTGGTCAGCCACAAACGAGCCTGCAGCTGACGTGGACTTTTTACCCCCTCCATAAATCTTCGTCCGCGAAGCCAAGCCAAAGAAGGAAATGGGCCAATGACAATTTTTCTCAAGCAAAATGTTTCAGTAATAATTAGGTCTAAAGCAGTGGTTCTCAAACTTCCCCACCACCTTCCCCCCTCACATTCACATACCATTAAGTAATTCCTTACTAATCACAGAACACCTATGGCATAGGGATTACTTAAAGTGGTATGTGAGTAGAAAGAAAAAAATTTGAAAACAACTGTTTTACATCTTATAGATTCCACATGATCTGCTGAGTTTCTCCAGCACTTGTGTAACAGAAGACCTTATTGCTCTTATGATATAGTGCTGAAGCTCCTCAAACTCGACATTTAAATTTGTTCTTCCTTACAAGTCATTTAAGGCAACGGTCTGCAATATTAGGTGCTTTATGTCGAGCCTTAGCTTCAAGGATGGCTAATTTCACGGAGAAAAAAATATCAAACTTACCTTTTTAAAAGGCTGCTCTTGCATCACATTTATGAAGAGAGGCGCCTCATAGCATCCTTTGGAGCCAACAGAGGTGGTGAAACTGGTGCCATAGCATCACCCGCCAAGTCTACCATCTGCCCAGTGCAGAGTGCATAGTGGAGAATGGTGACCCCAGAGTGTGTAGGAAAGTTGACTGCGATATTTACAGCCATTCTTAGTGTCCAGGCAAAAATCCTGCCTGCTGTCAGTGTTTTAAAAATCCCAATCCCTTGTCTCAGGCTGACAATGTCACCGTGACATTATCAGCCCACCCCTAGCCAGCCACAGTACATTCATGATGTGTAGCAGAGCACTGTGCTCCACCGCTGACACTAGGTCAAAGAGGGAGTTGGCACTGCAAAGCCAGTTGGGGAGTACTTATGTTCTGCGACCCAATGGCAGAAAATTTCTGCCTTTACACTTGTGCTTTTTTTTTAACTCTATAAAATGGCCTAGTGAAATTGCAATCCTGAGAAATTGGGAGGAACACAAGAAGAATGAGCGGGTTTTTTTTTTTTGCCAGTTTGATTTCAGGACAGACCTGCTAAATTTGAAAAAGAAATGCCACAATGTTCGTTTTATTTGATTGCCCCTCTCTGTCATACGCAGCTTTTGGGAAAAGTTTGGCTCTTTGCTGATGACTGGAGTTTAGAAAGAGGAAAAGCCAAAAAACACTGGAAGGCTGATTCCAGCCTCACAGCCTGGAAAAATAATTATTGAAACCCTCATGGCCCTTCAGCAGGGTACTGCACCCCAAAAGGGATCTTTTATCATTCTCTCACCCACCCACAGGCCCTTGTTTTCAGGCTGGCGCTGCTATAGCAACCAACCTCCACCCGCTCTCCCTCCCTGCACCACAGGAACTCACCAGACTCCTCGTCCTTTTTGTCGAACTTTTTCAGCATCTTTACGATCGCCGGACTTCCGATCTGAAAGACGCCTTAAACCCGACTGCACAAAATGTTCTCAATGCCTTCCCCGACCCACACTGAGCCTCCAATTCCTGCTTCCGGTTAATGCACTTTTACTTCCTGCCAACCAGTCAGATCGACACGTCGCCGCTCTCGCATACAACGCTGCGCATGCCCAATGCCATGTTCGGCATTCCTGATCTGAGCATGCGCGGTGGGTCGTCGGTCAACCCTGCTGCTATTGGATGTGCAATTTGCCGGAGGCGTTTGTTTTTATCATAGTCTGACTGTAGAGAGACAACGGGCTAAACAGCGTTTCACCGGACTACGGTGAACACACAATAACATAAACATACAATTTAAAACAAATATCTTGGGAGTGAATCAAGAAAGTTTGCAGATGCTCTGATTGTAGTAAATACACAAACGCTCTGGAGAAGCTTAGCAGGTCCCACAGGAGGGCTCAGGCCCGAATCGTTATCTTTGCCTCCTATGGACCGTTTGTATATTTATAAATATTCTGGGATGATTTGCTCAGGTAAAGGATACTGTTCCCCCATCTCACAGCCTGCAGGAAGAAGCCTGGACATTCCGATCTTGATGTTCCTGCGCCTCCTTGGTGGTAGTGGGTCAATGATATTGTGTGCTGGATGAAAATGGTCTCTAATAATTCTTTGGCCCCATTTAAACAGCATACTACGTAAATATCATCAATGGTCCCCAGTGATCTTCTCAGCTGTTTGATGATCCTCTGCATGGACTTCCAGTCAAATGCTTTGCAGCTACCATTCCACACATTGATGCTCAATAGAGCTCCTGTAAAAAGCTGTCAAGATGGGGCTGGTAGCTTTGCCCTCCTAAGGAGGCTTTCCTTTATAGGCACATCAAGGAGCGATGTGCTCTCCACTCTTTTCCATGAATTGATGTGTAATGGAGAGTGGTCAATCTTTGCCTTCCTAAAGTCCACAATTATCTCCTTTGTCTTCTTGTCATTTTACGAGCCCAGCCCCTCTCTGTTGTATCATCTGCAAACTTAATTGTTTGAACTGAATCAGGCAACTGTGAGTCAGCAGCGTGAACAATAGTGGGCTGAGCTCATTGCCATAAGGTGTACCAGTACTCAGTGTGATGGAACTTGAGAATTTGCTACTAACCAAGACTGATTGTGGACTTTCAATCAAGAAGTCCAGAATCCAGTGGCAGAGAGGGGAGTTGAGTCCAGCAGGGACAGTTTCTCCACCAGCCTGAGGTATGATCATAGCAGAATCTGACAACTTTTAAAGAAGTACATTGAGAAGATAAAGAAAGAATTATCTTATTGTTTTGTTGAAAATTGTATTTTTCTATTTAACGACGTTAAAAATACTTGTTTGGATGCTATGTTATAGATACTGTCTGGGCACAATCCCAAACCCATAATCTATTCACTTATCATGAACCTGTAAAGTGCATATTGGATGGTAATTGGGTGAGATTGTTTCTTGTAATTAGTTCAACTCACTTGTTATGATTTTCCTTGCTCAATTTGGTAGTGAATTCACCTTCTAGCACTCTTTGAAACTCAAAATGCAGTGATTTGTGCAGACTTATCACAAGTGCCATTTATATTGAGTTAATTATTGCAATTGCTTGGATAATTTCATCACTCGGTCTTTGCCATCATTTTCATTGATCTTTATTTTAATGCATTGTCAACCTACTTTTGTTTTAACACAAGTTACTCTTTTCACCATCTTTGGAACAGTTATTCTCACCAATATTCTCACTTAGTACTGCTGAACAGTGCTTTGTGAAAACTATAAAAGCAACTGAAAACAACTAACCACAATCGTGCATTTAAAGGAATTAAAAAGAGACAATAATTATTTTAAAAATAGATAATAAATATTCACTATTATACTAGTGCAAACAAAAAGACACTCCCTCATTAGTAACAAGATGACTGTTGAAAAGAAATTCCTCCTCATCTAATAACGTGTGAATCCTGAAAGACTCTTACTTTTAAACTATTGCTTACTTACTGTAGTCATGGTCATCATCAAAGAACATTCTATATGTTGGACAGACTTCAGGAGAGTCTTTGTTCACCGTGATCAACTTGCCCTTGCTTTCGTGTTCAGGAGGAGCAGCACTTTGAACCTGGGTGGTTACGTAGTTCAGCAATACAGGTGAGGTAGGAAGGTGTTAAGTTAAACTGGCACTAGAGGCAATGAAATTAAAAGGGCATTGTCTCCTCTTCTTAGTGGAGTCCACTCCAATACCTGTACGTACTTTGGAACTATGACCAAAACTGTGACAGGATCTTAGGCACATTAAAATTTACAAGGCAGAAGGATACCATTTAGCTCGCCTGTCACTTATCATGTTGGAAGACTGGTTGGATGTCAGATCAAGAGGGTGGGGGTCATTATTCGTAAGAATTTGATGTTGACACTGTGGCAATATGAAACAATCAGCTAGCACCTCTGAGAAGCTTCCCAGTAATTTCAAGCAGGAAATCAAAGAAAGAAAACCTCTGCACAAAAACAAAGCATTTTGTCCTAGATCTAAATAGTTTTCTGTGTCTTTTCCTTATCGTGACATGTGAAAACATTTAAAAACAGCTTAACTTAATAAATTGCCTTGTTATTTATTTGATTTTATCTAAAGTGTGAGAACAAATAACTCAATGCAGTAGGACATGCCGTCAGGATTTTGCTCAGATCTGAGAATCATTCCCTCAGATCACAGAATGAGACCCTTCATCCTGTTGTGGCTATGCTGGTTCTCTGAACAATCTATCCAAATAACCCTGATTCTTTTGCCTTGAGTGGTGTTGTTTGCCACCTATACCAGCCCCCACCTACTGTCAGACCAGGGGTTACAAGTATTCTCACAGATTGTCAAAAAAAAGTTAAATCCCATTCATGCCTGTTACAGTTGCAAGGTGAAATTAAATCAGGATTATTGTTTTTGTTGATGGATATAATTAAAGATTTGTGAAACATTATAATGAAAGTATCAGCAACATTCGTATATTTTTCAGTCGTGCTGAAATTTTGTCTGACTTACCAGCCAATAGAAAGAAACTGTTCCCAGAGCACAAAGATTGATGACAGTGCACCATTGGCAGAAGAGGGGGGGCATGGCCATGTGCAGGATCCAGACAGACGTGACTTGGATGAGCTCTCCATGGAGTATTAAAAAGATGGTTTAAATGTTTAAAATTAAGAAATTTTTCACTGTGAATGAACAAAATGAAAACTAAGAAGCCAAGTCAGCAAAAAACAAAACAAAATCAGAATAGATACCGACTAACTCAAAGCCTGAAAGCATAAGAGCAGTCTTGGGACCAGCTAAATCTAGCAATATAATATAATATAATCCTGGATAAGATGGAGACTTTATGCAATCATTTCATGGGCACTGAAACTGCAATGTGAGATATGTCAGAGAAGGTGACTGAATTTAAAGAGGCAATTGATGATTTAATGCAAAGATGGCCCAAGTGAGTCAATTTGGTTAAAAAGCAAGAAAAGTAGAAAGCTTTAAAAGAGGATATGAAGAGGTGGGACTTGAATAAACAAGCTAAGCTGGATAAGATTGACCACATGGAGAATGTTAGCAGAAGCAATAATGTTCGGATTATTGGTTTGAAGGAAGGCACTAAAGGGAGAGACCTGAATTTCTTTGAAATTAGATCCACGAGTGTTGGGAGAAAATAAATTCAACGGTAAACAACAAATAGAAAGGGCTCATTGTACCCAGAAGATCTGATGAGCAGCGACCATGGCCGGTCACGATAAAACTTTTGAGATATCAGGAACAGGAAGCGGTTTTGGGTGCACTATTTGATTACACCAAGTCATACTTGAGATCAATGGTGGAAAGGTGTTATTCTTCCAAGACTTCAGCCAAACTTTGATTGAGCAAAGAAGGAGTAAAAACCAATTATGATCAAAGAATATAAAATACTCGATGATATATCCTGCAACTTTTAGGGTCGAAGTAACGGATGGCAATCGACATTTTATCACGACAAAGGAAGAAGTGGAAGAATTTCTACAAAGATTATGAAAAGATTAAAGATATTAAACAAGATTAAGAGGAATTTTTACAAGACCAAATAAAAAGTGTATTTTTTGAACCGTCTTGTATTTATTGTTAAATATTATTGAAATTTGCACGGAGAGCTCAAGAAAGGCCAGGAACTTGGTAAAAAATAGTAGCAGGGTCCATAGATCCGATCTATGGGGGATAATGGCACCAGGAGAGGAGCAATTTTGCAAGATGGTGCTAAAGGGAGGGGTGCTTCTTTCTCGGAAGATTCCACGAGCTTTTATCGCTGGCTTCCAGGATCTTTTGTTTGTGTCACCATCAGAGCAGGGCATTTATTATGCTTTTTAAAGGGGAAAAAAAATATCACTGTATTACTTAAATAATCAGAAAGGTTTTATTGCTGAACAGTATTTGTTTAGGAACTGGTATGGATAGAATATTAAAGTTTATTAGTCTGAATCTTAATGGGCTAAATAGGCCAATGAAAAAGAAAAGGGTCTTGGCACACCTAAAAAACTAAAGGCAGATGTAGTTTTCCAGCAGGAAACACACCTTACTAAATCGGAGCATGCTAAATTAAAAAGAGAATGGGTGGGCAAGTAATATCTTCTTCTTTTGGTTCAATGGCAAGAGGAGTAGCAATTTTAATTAATAAAATGTACCACTAATATAGAACATATATTGATTGACCAAGCTGGAAAATTTGCAGTGTTACATTGTACAATTTATGTGGAATCCTGGACATTTATGAATATTTATGCTCCAAATTATGACAATGAAGCATTTATGAAGGTTTTCTTTTTAAAAGCAGCAGAGGGTCAGCAAAATATATTGATCAGGGGGATTTTAATTTCTCTTTGATCTGATATTGGATAAATCAGCGAGAACGGTAACGAGGGCAAAAGCGACATTATTTATGAAAGATTTAAAACTGATATCAGGAGGCAGCTCAATCCTACAGACAGAGACTACTCATTCTACTCAAGGGTCCATGACTCACTTACAGGGATTGATTTATTTTTATGTCTGCACAATTGAAAAACAGTGTGGTAAAAATGGAATACTTGGTGAGGCTACTGTCAGAACACTCACCATTAACCTTAACTATTGTGATAGCAGAAAAACAAGAAAGTGTGCACAGTTGGCATCTTAATGTCACATTGTTGAAAAGGACAGACTTCTCTGAGTTTATTAGGAGACAGATAAACTAATTTGAGAGACAAATCTACATTCCACCGATAACAGCTTTTTGATATTAGATACACTTAAAGCTTATCTGAGAGAGAAAATTATTTCTTATACTAAAAATCTTAGCCAAACAAAAGTGCGCAAACACGCATGCGCGAATCCACAAGACAAAAACAACACTGACATGAGGGGGGACCAGCTGAGGAGTAAATCTCCACAGCTGAAACAGACAAATATAACACAGCAGCAAGACTCCCAACAGGAAAACATAGAAAATAACGGGAACAAGAAGGAAGAGAATAAAAAAAGGAAATCAAAGAAACAACAGATGACCAACCCAGAGGAAGAAGATCAACACCAAGACACCTTTAATAAAAATAATAAAAACAAAAATACCCAACAAAATAAACAACCCAACAAGAAAGTCAGAAGAGACAGAGGTAACGGACACAGATCCTGGAGTGGACTCAGAGGAAGAGGAGGGAGAACATCAAACTCTACACAGAGAAATGGAAGATGAAGGGAAGGGACAGTACATGGATAAAAAAATTTTTAAAGAATATATGGAAACATTAAAAGAATGGCTGACACAAGAATTCAGTGAAATAAAAAGAAGAATAAAAGGTACAGAAGAAAAAGTGAATAGATTAGAGATGGTCATGACAGAAATAGGAAAAAGAATTGACAAGGTAGAAGAACGAGAAACCGCCATAGAAATGGAGGTAGATGACTTAAAAAATAAATTGGAAGAATCTGATCAAAAAAGTTAAAGAAACACAGGAGCTGTTAGCTCAGAAGATAGATATAATGGAAAACTATAATAGGAGAAAAAATGTAAAGATTCCTTAAGGAAGATGAAGAAGGCAAAAATATGAAAGAATTTATAAAAGAATGGATCCCCAGGGTCCTAGGAATGCCAGAATTACACGAAGGAATGGAAACAGAAAGGGCACACAGAACATTAGCCCCTAAACCACAACCACAACAAAAACCAAGATCCATTCTAGTAAAATTCCTAAGATATACGACAAGAGAAATTATATTGGAGAAGGCAATGAAAAAAAAAGACAAGACAAAAAACCACTGGAATACAAAGGTCAAAAAAAAATTTTCTCCCCAGACATAAGTTTTGAACTCCTGAAGAAGAGGAAGGAGTTTAACGTAGCAAAATCGACCCTATGGAAAAAAGGTTATAAATTTATGTTAAAATATCCAGCGGTGCTCAAAATAGTTATCCCGGGGCAGCAAAGCAAATTTTTCTCGGAGCCGGAAAAAGCAGGAAAATTTGCAGAACACCTACAAAACAGACAGAGAGATGAAGAGATGTAACAAGAACAAAAATGACAACAAATTATATAAAAAAAGAATAAAGTATAAGTAAGAACTAAGAAGGAAAAGAAAGGGAAGAAAGGAAGTAAAGAGGGAATTAAGAGAGTGAGCTTTGTTATATATGAAGATTAAAATCTTTTCTGGGGGGCTGGGTGGGGAAGAATAACAGTCACTGTGAAATCAGTTGATGCTTGCAAGCGGGTTTGCAAATCCAAATGGAGAGGGGAGATGTGGTTGCCCGACAAGGGACAAAGGGCAACTCAGAGAGGGGAGGGACTATTGGGGTTAAAAGAATTTTAGATATGAGAATAGTGGAAATATTTTATGTTTTAGAAATGTTGTCTGACAATGTGTTCAAAAAAAGAAAACAGAAATGGATAAGAAGGGAAGGTGGTGATGAGGAAACAGACAGGAAAGATAAACTTTTTATTCTTTATGCGTGTATATTTGTCTTGCTAACCTGTCCTCTGATATTCTTTCTCCAGTTCTGTTATCTCTTTCTCCAAACAAAGTATGAAATTGCCATGTTGAACTATATGATTTTAAATATTAACGGAATACATAACCAAATCAAAAGGAAGAAACTATTAAATTTATTGAAGAAAGGAAAAATTGATATAGCATTCCTGCAAGAAAAACATCTAATTGAAGTGGAACACAAGAAATTAAAGAGAGATTGGATAGGACATGTAACAGCAGCATCATATAATTCAAAAGCCAGAGGAGTAGCTATATTAATCAATAAAAATGTACCAATCAAAATAGAAGAGGAAGTAATAGATCCAGCAGGGAGGTATGTAATGATAAAATGTCAGATATATTCAGAATTTTGGAATTTACTCAATGTATACGCACCTAATGAAGAAGATCAAAAATTTATGCAAGATATCTTTTTGAAGATCGCAGATACGCAAGGGAATATACTAATAGGAGGGGATTTTAACTTTAATTTGGACTCAAACATGGATAAAACTGGAAAAAAGACTAACAGAAAGAACAAAGTAACCAAATTTATAATTAAATCGATGCAGGAAATGCAACTTTTGGATATATGGAGGAAACAACACCAAAAGGAATATTCGTATTATTCGGGCAGGCATAAAACATACTCAAGGATAGACCTATTCCTATTATCAGCCAACATTCAAGGAAGAGTTTAAAAAAACGGAATATAAAGCTAGATTGTTATCGGATCACTCACCCCTGTTATTGGCAATAGAGCTGGAGGACATCCCACCAAGAATGTATAGATGGAGATTAAACTCCATGCTACTTAAAAGACAGGATTTTAGAGAATTCATTGAGCGACAAATTAAAATGTACTTTAAAATAAATACGGAATCAGTGAAAGATAAATTTATACTATGGGACGCAATGAAAGCATTCATCAGAGGACAGATAATAAGTTGTGTAACTAAGATGAAGAAGGACTACAATCGAGAGATAGAACAATTGGAAAAGGAAATAACAAATACAGAAAAAGAATTAGCAATAAAGGAAGATACAATGAAAAGAAGAGAATTGACAGACAAGAAAATAAAATATGAAACACTACAAACATATAAGGTGGAGAAGAACATAATGAAGACAAAACAGAAGTATTATGAGCTGGGAGAAAAAATGCACAAAATACTAGCTTGACAGCTTAAGACAGAACAAACTAAAAGAACGGTATTGGCATCAAGGAAAATGGACAAACAAATTACATATAACCCAATGGAGATCAATGAAAACTTCAGGGAATTCTATGAACAACTATATCAAACTGAAAATGAAGGGAAAGAAGACAAAATAGATGAATTTCTAACTAAAATTGAACTACCGAAATTACAAACAGAGGAGCAAAATAAATTAATAAAACCATTTGAAATAGAAGAATTACAGGAGATATTTTAAAAAATTACCAAACAATAAAACACCGGGAGAGGATGGACTCCCAATAGAATTCTATAAAACATTTAAAGACTTATTAATTCCTCCTCTCCTGGAAGTAATGAACCAGATTGAAAAAACACAAAACATAGCAGATTTACGCAAAACAGTAATAATTACAGTAATACCAAAGACGGGGAAAGATCCACTAACACCAGCATCATATAGACCAATATCTCTACTTAACACAGATTATAAGATAATAGCAAAACTATTAGCAAACATATTGGCTGACTGTTTACCAAAAATAGTAAAACTAGACCAAACTGAATTTATTAAAAAAAGACGAACAATGGACAATATCTGTAAATTCATGAACTTAATCCATGCAGTACAAGGAAACAAAACTCCAACAGTAGGGGTTGCTTTAGACGCAGAGAAAGCCTTTGACAGAGTAGAATGGAATTATTTATTCAAAGTACTACAAAAATTCAACCTACCAGAGAAATATATTAATTGGATTAAAGCATTGGTGAAAGTGACAGTAAATGGATATGTATCAAACCAATTTAAATTAAGCAGATCAACAAGGCAGGGATGTCCACTATCTCCCTCACTGTTCGCATTAGCTATAGAACCACTAGCAGAACTGATAAGAACAGAAAATAAAATAAGAGGGATAAAAATAAAAGAGAAGGAATATAAAATCAGTCTATTTGCAGATGACATTATAATATACATATCAGAACCAGAAATATCAATAAAAGAATTACATAAGAAATTGAAGGAATATGGAGAAGTATCGGGGTACAAGATCAACGCAAATAAATATGAAGCAATGCCAATGAATAATGCGGATTTCACAAAGTTTAAGAAAGAATCACCATTTAGATGGCAAACACAAGCGATTCGATACCTAGGTATACAACTAAATAATAATCTCGGCCATCTATATAAACTAAATTATCAGCCATTAATGAAAAAATTACAAGACAACTTAGAGCACTGGAAAGACTTACCACTAACACTGATAGGAAGGATAAACTGTATTAAAATGAACATCTTCCCAAGGATACAATACCTATTTCAATCATTACCAATTCACCTAACAGAGAAATTCTTCAAAGAGCTAAATAAAATAATAAGGAAATTCTTATGGAAAGGGGGGAAACTGAGGATAGCACTAGATAAATTAACAGAATGGTACAAACAAGGAGGCTTACAACTACCAAGCTTTAAGAATTATTATAGAGCAGCACAATTAAGATACCTATCAGATTTTTATCAAACAAGGGAAAAATCAGATTGGACCAGATTAGAGCTAGATAAAATAGGGGAGAAGATACCTGAACATATACAATATAAGTGGAATGAAAAATTGGTGCAACATAGGAATTCACCAGTATTGCACCATCTGCTCAACATTTGGAAGAAGATTCATGTAGAAAGGAATAAAATAAATTATCAACTACCAAAATTAATATTGACACAAAATCAACTAATCCCTTTCACAATAAATAACCTTTCCTTCAGAGAATGGGAGAGAAAAGGGATCAAAAGAATAGAAAATTGTTTTTCAGGAAATAAATTATTATCTTTTGAACAAATGAAGGACAAATATAATATAACTCACGATACAATGTTTGCATACCACCAACTGAAAACCTACTTGAAGGACAAATTGGGAAACAGTATGAGGTTACCAGAAGGAAGCAAGTTTGAATATGTGATTACAGGCACGATGATATAACAAACATGTACATCAAACTGCAAGAAAAGGAGAACGAGGAAACAAACTGTAAACCTAAACAAAAATGGGAACAAGATCTAAACATCAAGATAAAGAATAAAACATGAGAAAAGCTATGCTCTGGAACTATGAGAAATACAATAAACACGAGGTTACGCATGATACAATGTAATTGGTTACACAGGCTATACATCACACCCCAAAAGTTAAATAAATGGGACCCAACAATATCAGACAGATGTTTTCGCTGTAAAAAGGAAATGGGAACAACAATTCATGCAATTTGGACATGTGAGAAAGTGAAAAAATTTTGGGAAGATCTAAACCAGATATAAAATAAAATCACAAAAAGCAATATACCAAAAAACCCAGAGATCTTCCTTCTAAGTAATATAAGAAATAAAGAATTTGGACTCGATTTGGATGGAGCACAAAAAAGATTTATTATGATAGCCCTAGCTGTAGCAAAAAAATGTATTATGTCAACCTGGAAATTAGAAGACAACTTGGGAATACAACAATGGTACATAGAAATAAATAAATGTATTCCATTAGAAAAAATAACATATAATTTAAAAATAATATCACAATATTCGAACAAATATGGGAACCGTACGTGAAACACAATAGAGAAATCCTACCATGGACCTCCACCACCTAAAATGACAGAAGGAGAAGACAACGAAATGAACTGACTCAATATATAAAAGTAAAAGATAAAAATTTCTTGTTTATTTTATTAAGTGACAACATTGTTTAATGGATTTAATGTATCTTATAGATTGAACTTTGAATAAATGGGAAGGGGGGTGAGGGAGGGAGGGAAGGGAGGGGGAAAAAGGGGAGAAAATGACACTATATATTCAAGAGAAAAATGTCTGTATGTATTTTGGTTAGTATGGTCCATAGTGTGAAAAATAAAAATAAAAAAAGAATTAAAAGTTGAGATATAACTCATTACAAATGTATAAAACGAAACAAAATTATTTTAAAAACTATGCAAAAATATTATGAATTAGGAGAACAAATACATAAGGTTTTGTCTTGGCAAGTGAAGTCAGAGGAGTCATCGAGGATAATAATTGCAATTAAAACAGAAGCCCACATTCTAACGTACAATCAAAAAGAGATTAATGATATTTTAAACAATATTACACAAAACTATATAAATCAGAATTATTAGGAGATGATAATGAGATGGACAAGTTTCTAGCAAATGTTGAGCTTCTAAAATTAGAGGTGGGAAAACAGACGGAGTTAGACACCCCTTTCACAAGAGAAGAAATTGAAAAGGCTCTGAACACTCTGCAGGCCAATAGGACTCTGGGGGAGGATGGGTTCCTGCATTACCAATTTAAGGATCTATTGATGCCTCTTATAATGGATGTGCTAGACCAGGCAGTGGAGACTCAGACTCTCCCGGACTCTTTTTCAACAGCTATTATTAGCGTTTCCAGTAAAAAAAAACAAGCTCCCATTTAAAAACCTCATCTTATAGAGCTATCTTGCTTTGAATGCTGACTCTAATACTGGCAGAAGTGTTAGTTAATAGGCTGGGACAATATTTACCAAAATTAATATATGTAGATCAGGTGAGATTAGTTAAAGAAAGACGCTCTTCAAATCGTCTGTGTAGGCGATTTAATATATATTTGGTTAAAGCAAAATTAAATTCTAGTATAACAGTCTCCCTCCATGTGGAAAAGGCATCTGACCGCTTGGAATGGCCTTTATTATTTAAAATGGAGAAATTTGGAATAGGTAGAACATTCATAAATTGGATAAAACTCTCTATCATAAACCACAAGCCAAAATCATAACTAATAGTCAAATGTCAGCAGTTTTCTCTTTGACTAGATCAAGTAGACGGGGGTGTCCCCTGTCCCCAGTGCTTTTTTATCCTTGTGATTGAACCACTGGCGGAGATTATAAGGAGAGTTCCAGATGTTAAAGGCTTCAAAGTTGGACAAGAAGAACATAAAATCAGCTAGTCCCTCCAACAGACTTGTAAATATTTGTAAACTATTTTTTAAAATCTATGGACTCTGTTATATTTGAAGGAAGGTGTGAATGCAGTGATCTGGAATTCATGGTCTGTGTGTTGTTCAGATGGCTGGCTCCTCCCTTGGCTCTACCCTCACCTACCCCAATATAAACCCTGGTTTTCCTGCCTTACCTCAGATTCACCTGAGGACTATTGTGTCTACCAGCTATTAAACGTGTGTTTGTACTCTTCACTTGTCTCTGAGTACAGGCTCCAAAGGCAAAATCAACATGTTGCCTCGTAAACAACTTTCTCAAGTGGAGGATAAAAATGTGGTGGGTTTAAATCAAGTTCATCTATGAATCATCAAGCTCATCATGGTCATCAATACATTGAAGGCATCTTTGTGAGGCCTTAAGAAGGCAGCCAGCCCCCATCATCCTGACCATGCTCTCTTCTCACTGTTACCTTCAGGCAGAAGGCACAGAAGCCTGAAATCTAGCACCCCTCAGTTCAAGAACAGTTTTCCTTCAATACCTGTTGGGTTCTTGAACTACCCTAACACTACTGTGGGATCATCAAAAGATCAGTCGACTCTATTGAAACCATTTCTATTTGCATTAACTGCAATGAAGAATCTATCATGTTATATTTGCTATCTCTTTTTCTGTCTCACAACATATTGTGGTAATTTAATTTTTACTGTTGTTGGTGGTGTATCTTATGTACCTTTTTGGCTGCAGCAAGTAAGAATTTTGAACCATCTGTTCATTATGTATACAACAATGAACTCATATTTTTAAAGGGTGGAGACTGACAATCCAAGTTTCAAGTACTGGTGGAAGGACATGCATATTGCTTTTCTTTGGATGAGACTTGAGCTATTTTTCATATGGTTGTAAAAGATCATTATATATTTTTATAGAAAAGAAGGGGAGTTTTTACTTTCCTGTAACCCTCAATCAACATCTACCAATTAATATTTTCACCATTTCCTTTCTGTCTGAGTAAACTTGCTGTATATAATTCGACTACTTAATTTCCTCCTTGTTACCACTATGACAGCTCTTTATTGAAGGATTTCTCTTTGGAACAACTTGAATTCTGAAAGGATCTGGAAGTAAATAGGGTGAATTAGTGGGTTTGATGGGATTGTTCTAGCATTGATCAATGGGCTGATTGGACTTCCATTTCACAACAGAAATTTATATTAAACTACTTTTAGTCTACTTTTAATTAAGCCCAAGGCTAGTTCTGTTCTCATTCAGTGCCTCCGTTTCCAATAGCTGATCTTGGATTTGTGACTAGTAACTGAAGTTGTGTAATATTGATTTGCTCTATGGTCATTATGACCTCTGTGCAAGGCGTGCCCCATCTAAGAGTGGGTAATGCATTGGAGTCTGGGAGTAGAATTAAATTACAGATATAAATATTTTAAACAAATGGACATAACTGCAGAAAATAGATTTCAATATAATAAAGTATGATCATCTTGATTGGGGGAAAGACAGATTTGAAGAGATTTGCAAGGAGTGGTTTGGGCTGATTTGTTTTATGAGAAGGAGGCAGGGGAGAATTGGAGGTCTTTTAAAGGTTTTGAGGGTGCAGAACCTTTATGTTCCTGTTAGGATAAAAGGCAGAGCCAAAAGTTTAAGAGAGCCGTGGTTTTCAAGGAAGGTTAGAAAGTTGGTTCAAATTAAAAGGGATGCCTGTGGCAGCGCACTCTCTCATGGCAAACCGGTCCCGCGTGTAATGCCACATGCAGGGCAGCCATGGGAAGACGGCGCCATCAGGGGTTATTCCTGACTCAAACCTCCTGATAAGCGCGCACCTTGGACAGCGATTATGACATCACCATGCACATGGTGACTGAGCCAGCGCTGCCCTTAAAGGGGAATGCGCTAATTTCAAATAAAACAGTCATTAACGACCCTCAATGTGGTGGCTTTTTTGCTTTCTTTAGCTGTGCATAGCGCCACATTGCTGACCCCGACGAGCTAGACGTCTCTCTGGTCTCCGTGACATGGGTTCGGCTGAGGTTCATGCTGTGGCAATCAAGCTTCCCCCCTTCTGGACCCATCAACCGCGAACGTGGTTGGGGCAGGCAGAAGCACAATTCCATCTTAGAAACATCTCAGCAGACGCCACAATGTTCTACCACGTCATGAGCATCCTGGATCAAGAAACAGCAGTCAGGGTTGACAACCTCATCCATCATCCTCCGGCTGAAGGTAAATATACCACCCTCAAGAACTTGCTCCTGGGGACATTTGACCTCACCCCCCCAGCAGCGGGCTTTCAGGCTCTTGCACCTAGACAGGCTTGGGGACCGCAGCCCACCAGCGCTAATGGACGAAATGCTGGCCCTGGCAGAGGATCATAAGCCTTGTTTCCTCTTCCGCCAGATTTTCCTCAAAATACTGCCGAAGGATATCCAGCTGCTCCTGGCAGATGAGGATTTCGCGGACCCACGTAAAGTCGCAGCCCGAGCAGATGCCCTCTGGCGCACGAAGAGGGAGAACGAGGCAGCCTCCACCAGGTTTCGTGACCAGGAACCAGCTGACCACAAGCCGCCCCCAAGCACAAGCCAGAGGAGAGCCATTCCACCTGGTGCTTTTATCACCAATGCTGGGGAGCACAATCCCATGTGTTGCCAACCCTGCAGCTTCCAGGGAAATGACCATGTCAGCCACCGTTGATGGCTGTGACGGCTGGCCACATGAACAGCCTCCTTGAGGTCACCGATAAATCCACCGGTGGGTGTTTCCTGGTGGACACGGGCCGAGCTGAGCATCCTACCACCCACAGTGCTAGAGACTCGCACCCAATCTCCCGGTCCAACCCTGTGGGCGGCCAATGGTTCCACCATCAAGACCTGTGGCACCCGCGGAGCGCAGATCCAGATTGGCAAAGAAAAATTCCACTGGAGGTTTATGTTGGCCGACTTCCTGAGGGCTCACGGCTTGCTGGTCGATAGGAAGGGCAAGAGGCTGGTGAACATCCTCCCGTTCCAATCCATACCCTTGGACACCGTGGATGCCTGCA
This sequence comes from Narcine bancroftii, assembly GCF_036971445.1. Taxonomy (NCBI): domain Eukaryota; kingdom Metazoa; phylum Chordata; class Chondrichthyes; order Torpediniformes; family Narcinidae; genus Narcine; species Narcine bancroftii. Next base: position 47,537,031 of record NC_091473.1, on the reverse strand, counting down.
AACCCGAGATCGCCACCGTGGCTGCCGCAAGGGATGAGTACTCCGATATACTCCACGAGTTCCCTGCCATCTTGGAGCCATGCCCCAGCACAGAGTGTTCCACCACATCGCCACACAAGGCCCCTTGTTGCACACCAAACCCAGATGGTTGCTGCCCGAAAATCTACAACAGGCGAAGTAGGAATTTTCAAGGCTGTAAGAGTTGGGGATTGTCCAGTGTTCGGACAGTGCCTGGGCATCGCCTCTCCATATGGTCCCCAAAATCGTCTGGGGGCTGGAGACCCTGCGGAGACTACCGATGGCTGAATGATGCAACAATTCCTGACAGATACCCAGTCCTTCACATACAAGACTTTTCATCCAACCTCCACGGCATACAAGTCTTTTCCAAAGTTGACCTAGTTTGGGGATATCACCAGATCCCAGTGTACCCCAACGATGTGGGAAAGACTGCGATCATCACCCTGTTTGGCCTTTTCAAATTCCTCCGGATGCCCTTTGGGTTAAAGAACACAGCCCAGACTTTCCAGCGCCTCATGGACGCAGTGGGTAGGGATTTGGACTTTGAGTTAATCTATCTAGATGATATTCTCAAGGCCAGTCACAACCGCGAAGAACACAAGGCCCATCTTCGCACCCTATTTGCCCAGCTGGCGGACTTCGGCCTCACGGTCAACGCGGCCAAATGCCAATTCGGCAAGCAGTCGCTGCAGTTCCTGGGGCACACCATCTCGGTGGCTAGGGCCACTCCTGCACCGGATAAGGTGGCGGCTGTCCAACATTTCCTCAAACCTTCCACCCTCAAAGGCCTGTAGGAGTTCATGAGGATGGTGAACTTTTACCATCAGTTCATCCCTGATGCCGCCCGTACCATGCATCCACTGTTCGCACTGATCGCTGCAAAGAAAAAGACTTTATCCTGGTTGAAAGAGGTGGACAAGGTTTTTATGGCAATGAAGGAAGCCCTTGCCAGCGCGATACTGCTGATGCACCCACGCACGGTGCTCTCGGTGGACGCCTCAGCTCCGGCAGTTGGGGGAGTTCTGGGGCAATGGTTTAATGGACAACGGTGCCTGCTGGCCTTTTTTAGTAAGCAGCTGCGCTCGCCGGAGCTCAAGTACAGCGCGTTCGATCGAGAGCTCCTGGCACTGTACTTGGCCATCTGCCATTTCCGGTATTTCCTGGAGGGCGGACTCTTCACGGTCTTCACAGACCACAAGCCCCTCACCCAGGCACTCGCGATGGCCAAGGACCCGTGGTCAGCCAGGCAACAGCGCCAACCTCTCTTACGTGTTGGAGTTCACGACTGACATCCAGCACAGGGCAGGCAAGGACATTTTGGTAGTGGATGCACTCTCACACTCGTCCATCAACACTCTCACCACCGGCCTTGACTATAGCAGCTAGCCCAGGCCCAGCAGTACAATGCAGTGAGACAAGCCCTCCGGACCACCATCTCAGGCCTTGACCTCAAAGACATCCAGTTGCCCAACAGCCCGGACACGCTGCTCTGCGATATCTCCACAGGTCCACCACGTCCAGTAGTCACACCGCGGTGGAAGGCGAGAGTCTTTAGCCTAGTCCATGACCTTGCTCACCCCTCGGTGAAGATGGCCGTGCGGATGGTTGCGGAGCGATTCATGTGGCACGGGCTTGAGAAGGAGGTGGTGGAGTTGGCTAGGAACTGCACTAGATGCCAGGCCTCCCAGGTCCACCGGCACACACAGGCCCTAATCCAGCACTTCGACTCATCGGCACGGAGGTTCCAGCACATCCATGTTGATGTCATCGGTCCCTTGCTGGTGTCCAGAGAGGCGCGCTACCTCCTTATGGTGGTGGACCGAGCTACGAGATGGCCCGAGGCCATCCCGATCAGAGAAGCTGCTACATCTGTGTGCTAGGACCCTGGTCAGACAGTTGATAGCCCAGTTTACCTCCGCACTTTGGGACCAGCTAGCGAGACTCTTGGGGGTTAAACTCGACCTCACCACGGCCTACCACCCGTAATCCAATGGTTTGGTGAAGAGGTTTCATCAGCACCTAAAGTCCGTGCTCATGGCCCGACTCACGGGCTCAGACTGGGAAGACGAACTGCCCTGGGTAGTCCTCGGGATCAGGTCCGCACCCAGGGAGGACCTGCAAGCTTCGTCGGGGGAACTGGTATATGGTGCGCCACTCTCCCTGCCCGGCGAGTTCTTTGGCCCAGAACCCGACACCGCACCCGAGGACACGAACCTGCAGGTGGAAATCCACAGGAAATTTGTCTCCCTGGCCCCTCCACCCCCATCACGCCACGGCACCCGGCTGTTTCACCGCCCCAAGGAATTAGACTCGGTACAGTTTGTGTTCGTCCGGAGAGGACCGCAGACTGCACCGTTACAGCGCCTGTATGAAGGTCCGTATAAGGTCCTCCGGCAATCTGGCGGAACTTTCACTTTAGTCATGGGGGGGAGAGGAACTTTTTCCAGTGGGCTGTTTGAAGACGGCCCACTTGGACATCGCAGACGGCTATGCCTAAGCACCGAGGTTGTTCGCCCAAGTGATGGGACGCATAGCCGGTTCTTGGGGGGGGGGGGGGGGGTTGTTTGGTGGCACACTCTCTCATGGTGAACCAGCTCCACGTGTAATGCCAAATGGCAGGGCAGCCATGGGAAGATGGTGCTGTCAGGGGTTCTTCCGGACTCAAACCTCCCGCTCAGCGCGCGCCTCAGGCAGCGATTATGACGTCACCACTCATGTGGTGACTGAGCCAGCACTGCCCTTAAAGGGGCGCATGCTAAATTCAAATAAAATAGTTGCTTTCTTCAGCTGCGCATAGCACCACAGGCCTACATTAAATATAAGAAACAGGGTATAAACTAGATGCTTAGAAAATATATGGATTGTAAAAAGAAGCTTAAGAAAGAAATTAGGAAAAAGAAAAGAAGGTACAAGGTGGTTATAGTGAACAGGGTGAAAGTAAATCCTAAGGGTTTTTACAAATATGTAAATAGCAAAAGGAGAGTGTGTGTAGAGCCGAATGAGATGGGGGAGATATTGAATGAGTTCTTCCTGTCAGTAGTCACTAGGGAAAAGGATATGGAATCGTGTAGGATAAGAGATGCAAAAGGGGTGATTATGGAAAATGTAGGGATTAGGAGAGAGGGGGTATTGGAACTTTTGAGGCATGTAAAGGTTAAGTCTCTGGGTCCCGACAGGATTTTCCCCATGACCTTGAGGGAAGTCAGGGAGGAAATAGAGAAGGCTCTGATAGTGATTTTTCAACAGTCACCAGAGGGGGCATGGTGCTGCAGGATTGGCATGTTGCAAACGTAGTTCCTCTGTTTAAAAAGGGCTCCGGGTGTAGGCCCAGCAATTATAGGCCAGTGAGTTTGATATCGGTGGTTGGTAAACTAATGGAAAGTATTCTTAGAGATAATATATATTGGTATCTAGGGAGGCAGGGACTGATCATGGGTTTGTGCAGGGTAGGTCATGTTTGATAAATCTTGTTGAATTGTTTTAGGAAGTGACTAGGAAGGTTGTAGTCAATATGGATTTCAGTAAGGCCTTCGATAAGGCTCCACATGGAAGGTTGGTAAGGAAGGTTCTAGTGCTAGGTATTAATGTTGAGATAGTCAGATGGGTTCAACGGTGGCCAGAAGATAGATGCCAGAGAGTCATGGTGGATAACTGTCTGTCAGGATGGAGGTCGGTGATGAGCAGTGTGCGTCAGGAATTGGTGTTGGGTCCCCTGTTATTTTCCATTTACATTAATGTTTTGGATGATGGAGTGGTAAATTGGGTTAGTAAATATGCGGACAATACAAAAATAGTGGGAGTTGTGGATAGTGAATATGGGTTTCAGAGATTGCAGAAGGATTTGGATGCTTAGAAGAGTGGGCTGAAAGATGGCAGATGGAGTTTAATATCGATAAGTGTGAAGTGCTTCATTTTGGGAGGAATAATCAAAACAGGACAATATGCAGTGAAGGAGAGGATATTGAGGAATGGAGGGGAACAGAGAGATCTTGGAATAATGGTTCATTGTTCTTTGAAAGTGAAATCTCGTGTGGATAGAGTGGTAAAGAAGGCTTTTGGTATGCTGGCCTTTATAAATCAATGCATAGAATATAGGAGCTAGGAAGTGATGTTCAGACTATTCAAGGCATTGGTGAGGCCAAATTTGAAATACTGTGTGCAGTTCTGGTCCCCAAATTATAGGAAGGATATCAAGAGGATGCAGAGAAGATTTACTAAAATGTTGCCTGGATTGCAGTATCTAGAATGCAAAGAAAGATTGATTAGACTGGGTCTTTATTCATTGGAGCATAGAAGGTTGAGGGGGATTTGATAGAGTAGATGTAAATAGGCTCTTCCCCTTGAGGTACGTGAGATTGGAACAAGGGGTCACGAGTTAAGAGTTAGGGGAAAAAGTTTAGAAGTAACATGAGAGGGAGCTTCTTCACTCAGAGAGTGGTGGCTGAGTGGAATAACCTTCCAGAAGAGATGGTTGGAGCAAGGTCAATTTTGTCATTTAAGAAAAAGTTGGATAGTTACATGGATGTGAAGGGAGTTATGGGCAGGGTGCAGGCAAGTGGGACTAGAGGAGATCACTTAAATCGGTATGGACTAGAGGGGCCAAGATGGCCCGTTTCCATATTGTAATTGTTATATGGTTATATGGTGATGGAAGGGAGTGGGGAAATGGGGAAAAGTTAGTTCTGGTGGTTATGGGCAGTGGAGCTCCAACCCTATGGATCATTAAAATGTGGCAAACCTGCACAGAAAATGTTTTGAGAAATAATTGAGGGATATATAGTCTCTGGTAAGGATGAAGAAGGGTTCTTTCAAGTATGGGCAGAGGGAATCAACCTTGAGGAGTTTAGGTATATAGGAGTAGGGAGGGCAGAACATCGAACACTGTCACGCTGAGCACTAGCGCACCTCAGGGTGGTGTGCTCAGCCTGCTCCTGTTCACGCTGCTGACCATGAATGCATTGCCAGATCCAGCTCCAACAGAATCATCAAGTTTGCCGATGACATGACAGTAGTCAGTCTCATCAGCCACAACGATGAGTTGCAATACGGAAAAGAGGTGGAAAGTCTTGTGAAATGGTACAAGAATAACATGGACAAGACAAAGGAGATGATAGTGGACTTCAGTAGGACCAGAGAAAACCATTCTCCACTACACATTAAAATAGCTCAGTGGAGAGAGTAGAGAGCACTAAGTTCCTTGGAGTCCACTTAAGAAGTGACCTATCCTGGACACAGAACATCTCCCTACTTTGTCAGGAAGGCACAACAGCGATTGCACTGTATCACTGTACAAGTGATACAGGATGAATCAGGCAAGGCTATCAGCAATCGTTCTGTCAATTTTCTACAGGAGCTCTGGCCAGCTGCATCACAATATGAGGCAGTTACTGTAAAGTATTGGATCAGAGGTCAATCCAAAGGATCATAAAAGTGGCAGAGAGGATCATTGAGTTCTCCACCCTCAACACCACCCCCACCTTTGAAATGATTTATTGGGATTGTTGTTTAAAGAGAGCTCGTAAAATCTGTAAGGACCCCTACCATCCTGCACACAGTATTTTCCAGCTACTCTTGTTGGGAAAGAGGTACAGAAGTATTGGAGCTAGATACACTAGGCTGAGGAACAGCTTCTTCCCACAGGTAGTGTGACTGCTAAATGATTGCTGAAACAACTCCCTGTGACTCTACTATTTATTAATATTATTTTAATATTTGTATATGACATGTCTATAGATTCTGTGTATATGTATTGTTTATCTGTATGTATGTGCGTTGTGTCTTTATGTGTGTTTGCACCATGGACTGGAGAACACTGTTTCAGCAGTTGTAATGTTACAATGTTATGCTAAATAAACTTGAACTTGGAAAAAAGGACAAGAGATACCATTAGCAAATAAGTAAAAAAGAATCCAAAGGGATTCTATATAATAATGTTTATTGACATATACAATCAAGTCAAATTTATTATCATCTGATTGTACAAATACAACCTGACATAACAGTGTTCTCTGATCCTTGGTGCGAAACACATAGACACACAACTAGACATAACACAAACAATACATATGCAGGACAAGTATTCATCTACACAAATAAATAAAAAAGATCGTTTTATGAATGTGAGAATCTCGGATGGTTAGTGTGAGCAGCTCCTTTGGTTGTTCAACATTCTCCCTCTCCGTGGTTAGAAGCTGTTCCTCAGCCTGGTGGCACTGGCTCTGATATTCCTGTATCTCTTTTCCAACAGGAGCCGCTGAAAAATACTGTGTGTGGGGTGGAAGGGGTCTTTGTTGATTTTTCACGCCCTCCTCAGACAACGATCCCGGGAGATCACACTGATGGGGAGGAGGTATAATGTACAGATGTACAAAAATTCTTGCTTGCTGCAGCCTAACAGGTACTTTTGTAAACAAAAGTATAAATTAAATTACAGAAAGAGATAATAAATATAAAAGATACATCATAAATATACACAGTTACAATTAATGCAAGTTCAAAACGGTTCAGTGAATGGAACAGAGCAATAATCCACTCAGGTCATTTTGTGGTCCAGGAGAAGTTTATGGTTAGGGTAGTAATGGAAGGTTCAAGAGCCTGAAAACTATTAGAAAAATACTGTACTTGAACCTAGAGGTGCTGGAATTCAAACTTCTGTACCTTCCCAAAGGTAGCAGTTAGAAGAGTTTGTGACTGGAGTATTGGGGGTCTTTAATGATGTTGACTGCCTTGTTGAGGCAGTGCCTCATGCAGATGTCTTCAATGGATGAAAGCCTGTGATGGACTTGTCTATGTTTGCTACTGTGATAATATATAGATATGTTTTTGGGAAATAAATTGGGAATGGTTTGTTAGAGTAGGTCACATACCAACACTTTAAAACAGATCTTATTTGAAATACTGGAGTTCTTCCCCATGCTAGACATATCGGCTACACTGCTTCTGCAATAGTTTTGAAGAGTGCTCAAGAGACTTTACTAATGGATTGTTGTTTGCAAAAGGCAATAGATGATCATGTGGTTTTGCAAACAGAGGGAGTCAAACAGGTTTATCTCTCTCAGAGAGAGTGAGAAAGACACAGAGATCACTTGTACAGTGATACAGACAGCAGCTGGGACTGGAACAGAACAAGCTGGCAAGCTTATGGAAAGCCCCCTATTTTGCAAAATGGCCTGGTCAAAGCCCTTGTGGTTCATGCAAGAGGAGAGGACTGGCTGTCTAATGTTTCATTTGGAATAAGAGAAACAAAAAGGAACTCTGTGGTGATCTGAAAGAAAGAGGTAATCATCTGAGAACCCGGAAGGGGCAAGTTTCATCAGCAAGACACTGGAGTGGCTGATGGAGTATATCAGTTGTGAATATTCTGGAATAACAAACCTCTCTCTGAAAACCGACAAGAACCTTCCTGAGCGGTAACCATTTACCTTTCAAGCACCAAAGCATGGTGAACTTTATAAATGTTAAATTCTGTGCACAGTATAAGGATTGCCTGCAACCAGTGAACTTGGAGGAATGAGAAGTTAGATTGGTCTATGAACCAAAGAACTTTTCTGAACTTACACACACATTACATACTAGTGCACTTAGAATTAGAAGGGGGTTAAGTTAGGTTAAGTAGGTTAATAATAGATAAGTTAAAGTTTGATTCTGTTTTCATATTTAAAGATAATTAAAAGCAATTTTTGTTTAATAACCATTTGCCTTGGTGAATATCTATTGCTGCTGGGTTTTGGGGTCTTCTGGGCTCATAACACTACTTTCTGTGTCCCTGGGCACTCGAACTACCAAATCAGGCTGTAATGCAACCTATCAGTATTCTTTCCACAGTGGCACCACTATAAGTTTGATAATTGGATGACAAGCTATATCAGCTTAGAGTTCACAGGAAGTAAAGGCACTTGCAAGCCTTCACAGTTGCCTCAATGTGCTGTTTCAGGGAGAAGTCATCTTATATATGGACTCTCAGGAACTTAAAATCCACAATAAGCTTAAAATAAGAACAATTAGCGAGTAAGTATGTTCCATTAACATCAATGTTGTTGCCTCTTGTGGAAGCATAGGTGATAGGTAAAGTCTTAAATGAATATGGTGGAGATGATCATGGAAACTAGGGAATTCTGAGTGATGTCCTGAAAACATATCCACATTAGAAAAGTACTGTGATCTTAAATCATATAAAGGTGGATAAATCCCCATGGCCTGACCAAGTCTATCCTTGGACATTAAGGGAAGCTGGGGAAGAAATTGCTGAGGTTCTTCATCTTTAGGAAAGGAACCAGAATACTGAAAGACTCCAAAGATAATCCAGGGAAGTGCACACTAGTGAGCCTGACATCAGTGGTGGGAACTTCACTGGAGGAGATTCCAAGAGACAGGATATACCTGCATTCGGAACAGCAAGGTCCAATTTTGGCTTTGTGTATGGGAAATTGTGCCTCACTAATATAATGGTTTTTTTTTAATAGGTGACCAACAGGATTGCTGAGGGCAGGCAGTAAAGCCTACATGGATTTTATATTGTAGGCTAGTCCAGAAGTTTAGATCACACAGGATCCAGATTGAGCTAACCAAATGGAAACAATATGGGTTTGGTGATGATAGGAGGTCAAAGAATAGTGGTGGAGGCTGGATTTTCAGTGACCTGTGGTGAGCTGAAGGGATCAGGGTTAAGTTCACTGTTGTTTGTCATTTGTATTGATGATTTGGATGAGAATGGAGTTGAAATGGTTAGTAAGTTGGCAGAGTTGGATACCCATACGGTTAGTGGGCTGGATGGGCTGGAGTTCGTTAAATGTGCTCAGGATTGTTTTCTAAATCAGTTAGTAGAAGAACCGACTCGGGATGGTGTAATACTGGATCTCCTGTTAGGGAACGAGCTAGGTCAGGTAGCGGACATTAATGTTGGAGAACCAATTGGGTCTAGTGATCATAATTCTGTTAGTTTTAGGGTTGTTTTAGGGAAGAGCAAGGAGAGGCCCAAAGTTGAGGTTCTGGATTGGAAAAGAGCAAATTTTGAAGGAATAAGAAGGGATTTGGGGAATATTGAGTGGGACAGGATATTTTCAGGTAAGGATGTTAATGAAAAATGGAGGATATTCAAAAAATAAATTTTGAGGGTACAGAGTAGTTATGTCCCAGTGTGGATCAAAGGAAAGGCTGGAAGTCATAGGGAGGCTTGGTTTTCGAGGAATATCGGAAATTTGGTTAGGAGAAAAAGGGAGGTGTACAAGAAGTATAAAGAGCAGGGAGCTGAGAAGTTGAAGGAGGACTACAAGGAGTGTAGAAGGAATCTTAAGAAAGAAATTAGAAAGGCCAAAAAAAGGCATGGAGGCTTTGGCTGATAGAGTAAAAATAAATCCAAAGGGTTTCTATAAGTACATTAAAAGTAAAAGATTAGTGAGAGATAAAATTGGACCCCTTGTAGATAGCGAGGGTAGGCTGAGTGAGAAGTCTGAGGAAATGGGGGAAATTTTGAATGATTTCTTTGCCTTGGTATTCACTAGGGAAAAAAATGTTGAACCAGTTGAAGTAAAGAAAAATAGTGGGGAAGTCATGAAGCATATAAGGATAACCGAGGAGGTAGTGATGGCTGTGTTAAAAAAGATAAAGGTGGATAAATCTCCCGGACCGGACAAAATATTCCCTAGGACACTCAGGGAGGCTAGTGGACAGTTAGTGGGGCCATTAACAGAGATATTTAGGATGTCACTGGCCACGGGGGTGGTGCCAAAGGATTGGAGGGTGGTGCATGTGGTTCCTCTGTTTAAGAAAGGGTCCAAATGCAAACCTGGGAATTATAAGCCTGTAAGTCTGACATCTGTGGTGGGCATGTTGATGGAAAGTGTTCTGAGGAATGCTATTTACAAATTTTTGGAGGTACAGGGATTGATAGGGAGTAATCAGCATGGTTTTGTCAGGAGTAGATCATGCTTGACAAACCTGATTGAGTTCTTCGAGGGGGTTACAAAAAAGGTTGATGAAGGGAAAGCTGTGGATGTTGTCTATTTGGACTTTAGTAAAGCTTTTGACAAAGTTCCCCACAAGAGGTTAGGAAAAAAGGTGGAGGCATTAGGTATAAATAAAGAGGTAATGAAATGGATTCAGCAGTGGTTGGATGGGAGGTGTCAGAGAGTAGTGGTAGAAAATTGTTTGTCCAATTGGAGGCCGGTGACTAGTGGAGTTCCTCAGGGTTCGGTCCTGGGTCCACTATTATTTGTTATATATTTTAACGATCTGGATGTAGGGGTGGAGAATTGGATAAGCAAGTTTGCGGATGACACAAAGATTGGTGATGTTGTGGACAGTGAGGTAGATTACCGTAGATTAAAAGCTGATTTAGGAAGGCTGGAGGTGTGGGCTGAGAAATGGTTGATGGAATTTAATACAGATAAATGTGAGGTGCTACATTTTGGAAAGGCAAATTTAAATAGGTCATATACATTGAATGGTAGACAATTGAGGAGTGCAGAGCAACAAAGGGATTTAGGAGTTATGGTAAATAGTACCCTCAAGGCTGATACTCAGGTAGATGGTGTGGTGAAGAAGGCATTTGGAATGTTGGCCTTCATAAATCGGAGTATTGAATTCAAGAGTAGGGAGGTTATGATGAAATTGTACAAGGCATTGGTGAGGCCAAATTTGGAGTACTGTGTACAGTTTTGGTCACCAAATTATAGGAAAGATATAAACAAAATAGAGAGAGTGCAGAGAAGGTTCACGAGAATGTTGACAGGATTTCAGGGTCTGAGTTACAGGGAAAGGTTGTGCAGACTGGGGCTTTTTTCTCTGGAGCGTAGAAGATTGAGAGGGGACTTGATAGAGGTGTTTAAGATTTTAAAAGGGACAGACAGAGTAAATGTGGATAGGCTTTTTCAGTTAAAAAAGGGGGAGATTCAAACTAGAGGACATGGTTTAAGATTGAAGGGGGAAAATTATAAGGGGAACATGAGGGGAAATTTCTTTACGCAGAGGGTGGTGGGGATGTGGAATGAGCTTCCGGCAGACGTGGTCGAGGCGGGATCATTGGTTACATTAAAGGAAAGACTGGATTGTTACATGGATAGAAGGGGACTAGAGGGTTATGGACCGGGTGCTGGTCAGTGGGACTAGGAGGGTGGGCATTTGCTACAGCATGGACTAGTAGGGCTGAACTGGCCTGTTGTGTGCTGTAAGTGGTTATATGGTTATAGTTGGGAGGTACAGCACTAATTGCTATAACTACCATGACTTGCAGTTTCCAAGTACTTTATATCAATGAAATACTTTCATTAAAAGATCATTAACATTGAAATGAAGTGAGTGGTCATGTTGTCCACAGAACTGGATATAGGTCCCAGAACTTAACTACTCTGCTCTACATGCATTTGAAGATGGACAATTATCCAGTTGTTCTTTTAACTTGCACTGCTGCAAGATTATCTTGTCATTACCGCAATACTGTTTATGAGAGCTTCTTATCCACAAATTGGCTTCTTTAGAACAGTAAATATAGACCAAAAGTAGTTAAATAGCTGCAAAATACTTTAGAATGTGCTGAGCATACTTAATGCATCACGCGAGCACAGGTTACTGGAGATGTCATGTGTGCATGGCATGGTAATGCTTGTGTCTAGCCAATAGAGGTCTTATTCAGTGGGAAAATCCCTTGTGTCAGAATCCAATTATTGCAAAGTGTACTAAAGTTCAAACACTGCTGTACATCCGTTATAAAATCTAATATTTTGAGTTAAGATCATGAACCTTAAAAGCTAGGTGATTCATTCACTAGAGATGCTGCCCAATGTTCTGAACACTCTCTGCACTTTCCTTTTTTTGTTACTGCAAATAAATTATTTTGGGACATATCAAGTTCAAGGTTATCATCATCCAATTACACAAGTACAACCCAATGAAATTGAATTCCATGGTGCAAAGCATGCAGATACGAAACCAGATATAACACACATACCTATGCAGGACAAATATACAGATAAATAAACATTGTTTTGTAAAAATGAAGTCTCAGATGGTTAGTGCGGGCAGATCCATTGGTTGTTCAGCATTCTCACTGCCTGCAGGAAAAAGCTGTTTCTCAGCTTGGTGGTGCTGGCTGATTCTCCTGCATCTCTTTACTGGTGAAGCAGCTGAAAGATGCTGTGTGCCTGGTAGTAAATATAACTCAAGCCAAAGTCTTAGCCTGTGTCGTTCTGGATGGAAACTCCAGAGATGGCTGGAGCTGACTAGTTACTTCAGGCTTTAAGGTCATGATTTTAAACAGACTTCATTGGGGAAAATGAAGGTCAAGCATTTCCATGTGGAAAGAGGAAAAAAACTAAAGGACTTGCATTCATATTGTGATTTTCTCTAACTTCACCTTATCCCCAAATAACTCAAGCTACAATGGGAGCACTTTTAACAGGACAGACTGCTGATGCTGTGATTGCAGTGCCATACACAAAAGTCCTGGAGGAAGTTCCATTGTGGCCTCCACTACATCAGAGAGACTGGACGCAGACTGGGAGATCGTCTTGTTGAGCACCTTCACTCTATCCATTGCAATAATGGGAATTTCCCAGTAGCCAACTATTTCAATTCCACAGACTATTTCACAGGTTTGATAAATTCATAAGAAACCTAGCCATTTAGATTAAATTGATTACATTGATTAAATTCAGTGAGTCACCAGAGGAAGGAACATAAAGGAAATAATTATGTTACAATGCATTAAATGTACTGTGAATGAGCTGCAACAAATCAAACTGTAAAGCAGATTGCCAAGCATCTGTGAAAGCAAAGGATAATCAACGCTTAGAAAATTCAACATTCATGCCCATACATATCGTGTAATAGTCAAGTTTTTTTAGACCAATTTTTCAGGTCGTTTATGGCTGAGGGGGGTGGCTCAACTTTTACGAGTTGTACTTTTGACCGCGGTAAGTACCTGCATCGTTCAAGGCGTTGGGAGCTTGAATGGTCGGGACCAGGTGGTAAGTCCACGTTCGGGGTGGATGGCTGGGGCCTAGGATAGAGTCTGTGGCCGGGGCGTCAGATGCTCTGGTGGGTGGGCGGCCAGGGTGATGGTCCACGGTCGGTGTGTTGGAGTCTCCAGTGGGCCAGAGGCCAAGGGAAGGATCTGCAGATGGGGTGTCAGGAGCTCCAGTGGGTGTGCAACTATCTGAGGCAAGAATCCACAGTCAGGGCATTGGGAGCTTGGATGGGTGCCAAGGCAAGGGTTCATGGTTGGGGCATCGAAGCTCAGATGGGCGAGCGGTCAGGGCCAAAAATAAGGGATTGTCATTCACCAGGGTCACATAAAAAATACATGATTTTGGGGCCAAAAAAAGAGGGTGCGGAAACGGTCAACTATTATACAGAATCTACTCTTCTTTCTTTTCTTTGGTTTGGCTTCGCGGATGAAGATTTATGGAGGGGTATGTCCACGTCTGCTGCAGGCTCGTTGGTGACTGACAAGTCCGATGCGGGACAGGCAGGCACGGTTATTATTACACAAGTATATACAGTAGTAGACCAATCAGGTGGACCTCTAGTTTGCATTAGATCTCTCCCTAGCAGAGGAGGAGGATGAGGGTAGGCAAGTCAGTGCGGGAATGGGGAGAGGAGTTAAAATGGATTGCAAATGGGAAGTCAAGATGGCCATTGTGGACAGAGCCCAGCTGCTTGGTCTACGCTTTGACTCACCAATATCCGCAGTGAATTCAGAACACTGAATTTTCCCAGAACTCTTTTCTCTCTCCTGACCAACTCAGATCCTCTCACACACACCAGTCTTTCTAAACTCCCCTTCCAGTCCCCATTATTGTTTCCTCTACCTGGTTCCATCCACTGTCCCCCTTGTTCCCCTTCCCCCTTCTCTTCCCATCTGCCTGCCTTCACTCCCAGATCTGGTTCCATGCATCACCTTCCTTTCTTGTGAGATTTCATCATCTGCAGCCCTTTAATGTCTCCACTGATCACCTTCCTGCCTCCACAGTTTCTATTTGCCCATCAATTCCCTCCTCACTTGGGGTGCAGTGCTGCTGGAGAACATCGGCGCGTCATTCCGGCCCCTCAGAGGGCAGCTCCAGCACCTCATGGGGCCACTCTAGGCACTTCCTTGTTGCTGTTTTTTGATGAGCTCTGGCATCTAATAAATTAGCACTGCACCACTGCCCCTCACCCCCTATGCTTGCCTGCTCCAGTCTCTTCCCCTTAACCCACTCCCCTATACTGGCGATCTCCCCTTTTCACTCTCAGTCCTAGCACATTACCCAAATGATTGACCTTTCTTTTTCCTCCACATATGAAGGAAGTCCTACAAAGTTCCTCCACGAGTTTTGGTATTTGCTAGAGATTCCAGCATCTACATTTTCTTCTGTCTACCCTGCATTTCAATCTCATTCCTGCATCAGAAGCTGTTTAAGATGAAGAAAAATCATAAACTTACTATAGACTGTAGATGGGGAGAATCCTGTCAATTGAAAATCTGTCCTTGAGCAGAGATTTTACCCAATTTTCATACTTGACAAAATCCCACATAACTCTAGCGTTCCCTCACCCACCTCTTCACCCCAGTCCTTTCTGTAAGAGTGGGATTGAATGAATTCACACAGACTCATCCTGTGGTAAGGCCCAATTATGCCCTTTCATTAGGTCTCCTGCATGTCACCAATTTCATGGAAAATGCCAACATGCTGAAACTTGGAGGCTGTTTCTTGCGGCATGAACTCTCGTTAACTGGTTGGCATTAAAGGAAAACCTTACCTATTGGTACCATAAAACACCTTCATTAAATAAATTGCACCGAGTCAAAAAGATATCTCGACATCATCCACTCAAGAGCAATAAATGATGCATGTATGTGAAAGTTTATTTCAAGTTCTGAATCTTCCAGGGTTGGGACAAATGATTGTTCCCCTTCATTAAAGCACAAGCACCATTTGAAAGTAAGAGGTCACTGTTACTTATGGAGGTATGCAGTCTTTAATTCATCAAGTTTGGTCTGTGGCTGAATTTTATTTTATATATATATATTTATATCATATACACATACACAAACACACTCAGTAAGTAATCAGAAGCTGGTTAACATTGCTGTAGTCCCAGAGATGGTCATTTTAAAGGCATAAAGACTGTGCCATGAAAATAGATAAAGGTACTTTGCAAATCTTCAGCCCAAAGATTATTCTGCTGCTAATGTACAATAATTCTATCTATCTAATTTCATACCGCTGTCCCAAAAGAACCTCTTGAGGGAGAAGGACTGCCAAATTTTAATAATCAATGGAAGGGTTTGAGAGGCCAACCCCAAACAGCAAAAGGTTCTCAGTGGGTTTGAAAGGATTTAAGTGGAACCCATTCATTGGTATCCCTTTTGGACTTCAATAGTCTGGAGTAGCTGGGGAGGTGTGGAGGAATGGTTGATAAGTCCACAGAAACTAGGGTTGGGGAGAGTCAGACCTCGGTGCTGAAGAATATGTTCATCGGAGTACAAGTTGGGAGAGGCTCTTGATTTCCTCACTGGGAGATCAGGAAGGAAGAATACATAATCAGTGTAGAGAACCTGGAGCATGAACCAACATCAGAGAGGGAAGAGTATAGAATGTGAGGTATAATCCCAGTATTGGAGAAGGCTGGGGGGTAAATAAGAGGGAGAAAGTGAAGTTAGTGCAAGGAAGTCGATGCTATGGGGCCACTTGTCCTATGGCACTTTGTCTGAGAGGGCAGAGGAGACCAGGGGGAAAACATTCTCAAATAAAATATATACCTTTAATGTTGCACATCAAGTAGCTTGAAAATGGATGATTTGGACGGATTGGCTTCACACTAACAATACAAACAGACTGTCTGTCTCAGAACCCAGGCATACTCAGGTGTGCTCTATCAATTTCAATGGGAAGCATTTCCACCTTTACATAGGGGTCACGTGGAATGAACTGGCAGAAGAAGTTGTCAAAGTGGGAACAGTTACATTTGTAACATTTAAATAGGTAGATACAAGCGGTTTAGAGAAATTGGCCAAACGCAGGCAAATGGGACTCGCTTAGATAGCATGGGCAAGTTGAGCCTAATGGCCTGCTTCTGGGCTGCAGCACTCTATGACTGTGTGTTGGGCATGTTAAGGGACAGAAGACTCTTACAGCAAACTCTTGAACAGCATGGTATCATCCATAATGGATAAACAAAACCAGAGCTATATAAATTTACAATTAGGCCACTGACCTTGAACCTACTGACAGGCTTACGATCATGGAGTAAACTCTTGCTTGATGCAATTATTGTCATAGTTTCTTAATTTACAAAAGTGATCAAATTTCCACAATTGAGTGAAGTCAATCTTCCTTTAACAAGATTATTGTTGAGTTTGTACGGGACACATTAAGTTTAGTGTTAAGAGGAATGGTTGGTATTCTCTTTGATGGCACTTACAAGATTTGCAAGCATTTTCATCCAGCACAATAAATAATGATACAGAAACTTGACATTAGTATTAAAATAGATCACAACTTTAGCACCATTTGAGTGTTTTTTTTCCCTTGATGATTTCAATCATAGTTGAAAGTTATCCTTATTAGAGTATAATTATTTAAAATATGTTACACATGCTTCACTGACATTTTACCCAACATTAGTTCCCTTTCACAGTGTCCAGGTGAAACATTTGATGTGCCTGAAGAAATGTAATGAGTATGGCTGTTAATCCAGTGGGAGTTAGCTCAAAATGGTAAAGGAGACTTAACCAGTAAATAGAATGGACAACTCACTCTGGATTGATATAGCATTAGTTGAGGCACCCATCAGACCTTCGTAACTATGTCAGAGTCCTCGAGTTTCCTTTATTAATCCTCAAATATAGTTATTTTATTTATAGCCAAATGCTGAGCCAAGAAGACTTGGGATCAAATGGTGGTGTAGAATGCAGATGAGAGTTAACATCAGCATGAAAATTCTGGACTTTTAACTTCCATCCCGACATCTCCCCAACACATGATCTCTTTCAAGCTGAATTTTAAAACATTACACAAAATCACTTGGGGTTGAGGGGAGGTGTCAGGCTTCATTTGTGGAAAGAGGAGTGGTGCCAGCATTTCACATTTGGAAACACTTCGTCTGAACTGAAAACGAGACTTTCCCATAAAAATGCAGAGAGGGAGACACCTCTGATAGGGTAAAATAACAGTGACTGTGGGGATAAGGTTACCAAGTCAGTGAGAGCTAGGAGAGGGTGAGAACCTAGACAAAAGGACATGCAAGTTGTGAAATGTGGAGCAGGAAGACCAGCTGGCAGGTCAAGCTTGATATGTTCTCCACTCCCTCAAAGAAAAAAAAAGGGAAAAAATGCTGAGCTAATATCACTGATAGAATATAGAACATGGAACAATGCAGCACAGGAACAGGCATAACACCCTAATAAATTTAACACTGCTGCTTGCACGATATGGTTTTTTTTTCTCTCTCTCTGTTCCCTGCATATTCATGTGTCTAGAAACCTTTGAAAAGCTTCCACCACCATCCTTGATGGCCTATTCCAGGCACCTATCACTCTATGTAAAAGAAAATGCTCTGCACATCTCCCTTAAACACCACCCACTCCAAAAACTTAAACCTCCTCTTGCATGTAGATCAGCCATGATCGTATTGAATGGCAGAGCAGGCTCGATGGGCCATTTTTGGCCTACTCCTGTTCCTACTTCCTATGTGACATTTTTACCCAGGGAAAAAATTCTATCAATGCCTCTCATAATTTTATAAACTCTGTTACATCTTCCCTCAGTTTCAATCTCTGACAAGATAGATGATTGATATTTATAAGAAATCAAGTTACCTGAAATTGTCAAACTTAATATTGAACACAGAAGGCTGTCACATGCCCAGGCAGAAGATGAGACACTGTTCCTCAAGCTTGTGTTGGGTCTCACTGTGACAGACCAGAAGGCCACAGATCAATAGATGAGTGTGAGGTGAGATGGGGAATTAGAGTGGCTGGCAACAAGAAACTTGGGGTCTCCCTTGCAGACAGAATGCAAGTGGTCTGCAAAGCAGGCACTTAATTTTCATTTGGTTCTAACAATGTAGAGGAGAGCACATCGTGATTATTGAATACAGTGCACTGGACTGGAAGAAATGCCAGTGATTACTGCTTCACTTGGAAAGGCAGTTTTGGTCCCTGGATAGTGGGAAAAGATGTGGTCAAAGGGCAGGTGTTGCATCACCTGCTGTTGAGAGGGAAGATGTCAACATGCAGATGGTTGCAGGCAACAGAAGAATGGAGAGGGGGATGGGGAGGGTCACAAAAAGTATGGTAAAGTAACAAGAGGAGAGGAGAGTAATGTGCATCTGGAAGTTGAACATTTTTGAACATGGCAGAAATCTGTTGAATGTGGAAGGAGTGCGGTGGAAGGTGAAAACCAGGGGAAACTCACTTCTCCTTCTATCCTGGGATGAGAGCAGAGGTGTTAGAAGATAGGCTTTTGTTAACAATAATAGAGGGAAACCCTTGGTTCAGAAAAAAATATTTATTTCAGAGGTACCTATGAAGTCCTATCATTGGAGCAAACACAATGGAGGTAGAGGAAATTGGAGAAAGGTGTAGAGTCCTTTCAGGGGACACAGTGGAAGGAAGTGTAGTCAAATTAACTGTGGGAGTCAGTTGGCTTTTAATGGATTTAATAACTAGCCTATCCCCTGATGTAGAGACTCAGTAATTCAGAAAAGAGGGAGTCAGAGATGACCACATGAAAGTGAGGGCAGGGTGGAAATTTTCAGCAACATTATTGAAACTGTTGAATCCTTAAAACTTAACTGCAGAATCCCAAGTACAGAAATCTGGGGAAACAGTCCAAAGTAATACTACAAGAATTAGAAGTGATTTTATTTTTGGATGAAAAATTAAAGCAAAATCTCACCTGCTCTTTGAGATTAATGAAGAGTTACCTTGATTCTGTTGCTAAGGGCAGGGGAGTTCTCCTTGCTGTCCCAGCCAATATTAGTTCCCTCAGCAAACACCAGTAGGGAGACTATTTGATCATGATCTCACCACTATTTGTGGAGAGCTTTCTTTGTGAATTTTGCCTGCTAAATTTCTTACATATTGTTTGTAAGCTATTTTGGAATGTCAAAAGATTGCAAATGGCAACATTAATTTATGTTACTTGAAATTTTTGACTTCTGTGTGATGTTCCATTGCCATGTTAAAGGAGCAGTAACCAAGATCCTGTGGTTGGAATGCATTACTACATGTGACCCAGTCACCAAGAAGAGTGGCCACATTTTAATATGTGGCAGAGGTCAATGAGTTTCAATTAGGAGGCATCACAGAAGAGCCAGATTCTCTTTCAATCTTAACCTCAATTGCACACATCTTAAAGTTGGGATGGATTTTTTTTTTGCCCTTCCCACTATGCTAAGACCAAACTCATGGATGAGATCCACAAAGTCCATTCAGCCAATACAGGACAAGAGTCAGAGGTTGGACTTTTTCATCTATGGGTAGTGTATTAATCAACAGAATCAGTAGAAGAATCTCTTTAAAGAAGCAATTTCAGTGCAGAAAATAACATAGCAATTACCAATGGACATCAAATAATACGAGTTCAAATCAAGGAGAGAAAAAATATACCATCCAATTTTGCAATTTGTAGGCAAAGATGCTGGATAATGTCACGCATAATCTGTACATTCTGAACATTGCCTAATATAGTCCTTACATGTTACATTTAATTATTTGCATTGGTTTATAAATGATGTCACCCTAATAAACGTAAAAAAAGAGACCCATGAATCCACTTCAATGAGGTTTGATTGTATAGTTTGCATTTTAATAATTTCTCTCTGCCCTCCCACGGAGTTTTCCACACTTCACCTTTTAAACAGAAGTTGAAAGTGAAACTGGAATAGTAAACTTTAATAATAATCTGTCCTCCAAGCACAAAAAATGGATTCATGGCAACAGCAAAAGAGGAATTTTTAAGCAGTGGGGGGGGGGGGGAAGTTTCATCTTTAGTGACAGGATTGGGAATACTGGCTGCCAATTTTGTAAGCCCCATTCATTCAGTTCCATGGTCTCCAGTGGTACTATCTGTTCAGAGGTCAGTGCATCTGGTGGCCAATATTCTTGCACACACAATCGTGCTAACACTCCACCCCTTACTGAATTGACATCATGCAATCCCATGGAGACATTACAGACAGAAGTACAATTTGCTTAGCATAAATAACATCCCTTGTGGCAGTGAGACCCAAGGTTCTCTGAGCTGTCTTAAAGATTCATTGTAAAGGAGTACTGCAAGTAGAAATAAATGATGCATAGCCTTATTATTTTCCTTGCAAGAGAAGTTATGACAACTCTTCACACATATCAGATAGTAACGTCTCTTGGCTCCCTCTATTTTTGACCTCAAAAACTACTTTCACATTTTCCCATCCATTTCTCTTTACCAAATTAAGGTGCAGTTTATTGCTGCAGGTTTTTGAAACTGTCATTTGAAATTGAAAAGTTAATTTCAAAATTGGTCAACAACAAAGAGGTGATATCATTCCCTGTTGGTGATGGGTGAGGAAGGATTCAGTTATTGTTTGACTCACCAGATTGCGTAACTGAGATATGCTGGAGGGGAGATTTCAAATAGAGAGACTCATATTTGAGGGATCATGGAGGTTATCACCTAAAGCTTCAAATTGTAAACCTGACTGCAAGCTTTTTTTCTGTGCCGATATCTGTTTAGTCTTTAATTAAACACCACTGAATTGTGACAAATATAACCATTAAAATAGTATTTGATTTGTTCATTCAAAAATCATTCATAAAGATTTCATTATAACTAGGAAAATATATAGCACCATCTTTTTTTTAAAAAAAACCATTGCCAAGCTCAATAATTACACAAGGGGCTCCCCATTCCCCCAGCCCCAACTCCAAATTCCTTAAGATTAAAATTTAAATTGTTCTGACTCTTCTTGTTTATTCAGGTTCCTTCTTCCTTTGTCAGTGCTGTTAAAAAAAATGAAAAGAAAATGATTATTTTCAAAGCATTTTAATGCTTTAAATTGCTTTCTGATGCAAAGTAATGTGCAGTTTGGCAAGTGGCAGTCTCCCTGTCCAAGAACGTGGAGGAGGGGAAGGCCCAGATTCAGCTCACTGATTAAAACTGAGATGGCAACTGAGGGGGCACGACAGCTGACCCAGTCAAAGTTGAAGAGGATGGGGCAAAATATTGAAATAGATTTGCCATTCCTAAACTGTTCTTAGTAAAAATGTTTGAGGTTGGGAAAGAGAAACGTTGGAATTTCATTAAACTAGAAAGGATGAGAAAAAATTCAAGAGGGTGTTTCAATGTTTAAGAAATGTATAATTTAGATTGATACATGGATAGGATGGGTTTAGAGGGATATGGGCCAAACTCATGCAGATAGGACAAGTGTGGGTGTGACATTTTTGTTGACGTGCACAAGTTGGGTTGAAGGGCGTGTTTCAATGCTGTCTCTTTGACTTTCTTTGCAGAAACTCAGCCGTACCTTTGTTGTTCTTGCAAGTGTGTTCGCAGTCTTCTGGTGTCTGAAACTGATTGGCATTACCATTACAGCCACTGTAGATGAAGGGGCGGCACTGGCCACTTTTTCTGTGGTAGTACCAACGCAGTGTGTACCTGGAACAGTTGCCCTCATCCAGGGGCAACTGGCAAGGGTCTGCTTAAGCCAAAGCATGTGCAAATAATTAGAAGGAAAGTAAATATATAAGTAAAAAAATGTAGAACAATCACTATTTGTTCCCTTTCTTTCACTCCCCTCATTTCCTTTCTCTTTTTGTCCCCAAAGTCTTGCAATCCATCTCTTCCAAATATGCCACTTACTTTGTCCTTGCTACACAGCTCTCTGCTCCTTATTAAGTGTCAGATAAATGCTAGTTGACATCAAGAAATAGAATAGTTTGGCATCAACAAGGCTAGAGTAACAGTTCACCATCTAAGTCAGCCACCAGGTGTGGACTACCTCAGTCAGCACCATCGTATTATTTTTCACTATTCAAATTTCCTGCGATTGGGAAAGGCGTTACAGAAATTCATTTCTTCCTTCCTGTTGCAGAACGAGTCCCGAACACTATGTGGGGCATACTGGAAGAAGTAACAAGCTCCTAACCAAGGGGAAATGATGGTGGGAACAGTCTAATCTTGCTGAGACACCTGACCAGTTTATCTGCTCAAGTGACTATGCTTCCCTCATTGAGATTGAACCAATTACAACAAAGCAGATGTGAAATTGCTTGACAAAACGAAGAAAACAATTGCTATGAAGAGCAGAGAATTAGTGAGCTCCTTTGTTTCTGTGAGGTTCCATGCAGAGGTTAGGTGAATCATGGGGAAGTGAGGCACAAAAGTGTTACCCGATGAACTGATGTCACATGTCCTGAACCTGATTGTGAATCAAGAGACGGGAAAGCACAGACCCTGTCCTGGTCTCTGACACAAGGTTGTAACTGCAGACCAAGAATAAAACATCAAGGCAGCCCATATCCAGCAAGAGTCTCACCATCTACCCTTGACTTTCAATGGAGTTAACATCCCCAAGTCCTTCCACTATCAATATTATCGGAGGGTAAGAAACCAGCAAGTTGACTAGCTAGACCATGGAAATACTGAATATCTTGCAGTAAGGGACTTCTGATGTACCAACTAAGAGGCACAAATCAGGAACATGGTGGAGTCATTTCCATTTGTCTAGATGAGTGCAGGTCCAATAATTTTGTGCTCAGTCACTCATTGTATTCAAGAGAGACTGATAGATTGAGGAAACTGCAGGAAAGTGGTTCTGAGATGAAAGATCAACCACAGTCTTATTGAATGGAGGAGCAATTACAAGGAATAGAAGGGTAAATTCAATTCATGCAAATCTTGGAGCTAGTATGCCATTCAGCAAAGAGTGGCAGTCTGTTTAGCCCTTACATGTAGATCATTGATTAGGGAAGTCTGTGAAAGGAGCTCCTATTCTCCGCATGATCCATGGCTCCAGCTAGCATAGGTGGACATTGGCTTTGATTGAGCTGATTAGATGCCTTTCTCTCCCTTGCACCTCCCTTTCCCTGTAAAGGTTAAAATCTTGTGTTTTTTAATTCTTAGTTAATTTTGTACCTATCTCTTTAAGAGACTATTGTTTGTAGTGTTACCATAGTGACTATGATGTAATATCTGCCCAGACTAACGGTTTGCTCATTATTCTTTGAATTTTTCTGTGTATCTCTTTAAATATTGTTACAGTAAATACTTTGTTATTCATAGTTATGAAAGTCTTAATGCAAAGCTATGCAAAATGTTTATCCATTTTATCAATGAATTAAAATTACATAAAGCAGCAGCCATAGAGTTTGATTTGAAGGATTAAAGAGATCAAATTTAGAATATCGTAGCTCATGCTTTTGGAAGATGATGCTTTGAAATTAGGATATATTCGAATAAGGAAAGTATCATCTATATTCCCCACCCCATTTGGAGAAGGCTGAGATAATTCCTGCCCCATCCCCCTTTGGCTTTATCAGGGGCGCAAGGTTCCTACCTTGTATGGAGGTTTCTCTTCTATACCTTTCCTGTTTTGGAAGCTCTGTGGCATCTACATTATCACCTGTTGACGGAAGGCAAACCAAGTCAGTGCTCTCTTTAATTGGACTGAAGGCACAAGTTCAGGATTTCAAACCACTAAACACATTCATTTATTAAATAACTCATTCCTGACCCCACAGTCCTGAGTAGATTGAGTATATGTCACCAAAATAGGCTATCCAGCCCCACAGGAGCAGGCTAGCATCTATACCTCTTCATCTTGATGTACTGTGTGCTGTTCTGATCGCCCAGCTATAGAAAGGGTGTTATTAAGCAGGAAAGGGCACACACTCATAGGATGTTGCTGAGATTGGAGGGCAAGGAAGCTGAGCCTTTTCTTTCTGGAATGTAGGAGGATGAGGGGTGACCTTGTAGAGACATATAAAATGATGAGAGGCATAAATAAGGTGAATAGTCATAGACTTTTCCCCAGGATACTCGAAACTAAATCTAGAGGACAAACTGATAAAAATGAAGGGTTCTGCGTTAGGGAAATTCTAGGTAGTTGTCATGCTAGGTTATTAGGTTGGCTGAAGAGCCCATACGGTGCTGTGGATTTCTATGCTCAAGGTGAGAAGGGAAAGATTTTTTTTTTTTTAAAAGGACATGAGCGATAACTTCTTCCAGAGTGGTGGTGGGTATAATATTCAAAAGACATTTAGACAAGTTAATAGATCGGAAAAGTTTAGAAGGACCAAACGTAAGCAAATGGTGCTAGCTCAAGTAGATGTGGATGAGTTGGGCCAAATGGCTCGTTTCCATGCTATATAACTTTGTTCTATTCATTTCTCCATCATGTCTGTATCCAACTTCCCTTTAAGCTTATTAATGATATTGTCTTAATTATTCTTCAAATTTGCATTTACCTTCTCCATATACTCAAAAGTGACAAAGAATTTTCTCCTCAATTTCCCTGTGGATTTATTAGTGAGTACTCTGTAGCATCATTGATTTACTAGCAATTGAAAACTACGTATAAAATAAAATTGAATCCAGATTTGAAACTAACCCAGAAGAAACTTCAAAGGTTATCAAATTAAAATATTAACTTTGTTTTTCTCTCTAAAGTTGCTGCTGTTCTGTGCTACATTTTACTGTTTCAGATCTGTTGTTTAGATCAGATTCTGCTTTTAAAAACCACATCAAAGTCTTTTCATTCTCTGGAAAAAAAAACTTTCTCCGATTATCCTTCAGGGAGACCAGGTCTGCTTGGGCTTTCCTGATAAGAATATCCTTTCAGTTCTGCTGTCAGACTCTGATTTTTGTTTTTTGTGTGTATGTGTGTTGCTTCTTGTGAACTAGTCCATGTGATCCCAAGCAAAATTAAAGAGAAATACAAAACTGGCCAGGAGTTTCCAGACATTCAAGAAATATTTCTAGGATAAATTATTGAGTTGGAGGAGGTGGGGATGTAATTAAAACATAGCAAGAGAGGAAGACTGACTAAGAGACAATGATTATCCATTGGGCAAAGAGGGTTCGCTTTGTGGAGAGGTTAGAAACTGCAGATGGTGGAATCTGGAGCAAAACACTGTTAGAGGAACTTAAGTGGGTTGAACAGCTTTTAGGGTGCAGCAGGGGTGGTGGAGGAAGCAACTGTTGACCATTTGAACTGAGGGCTCGTATCAGGACTGAGAGTAGAGTGGGAAGATAAAGAAATATGGAGGAGGGGTGAGACTGGTCAACAGGTGGACTGAGAAAGAGTGAAGGATGATGGACAGAAGGAACCGAGTGTGGCGAACAGAGGGTGGACACAGCTGCTGGAGGATGTTAAGATAAGTCAAAGTGGTGTTCTACAAGCTTGCATTGATCCTCATCTGGCATTGAAGAAGACCAAGGATTGAACAGGCCTGTGTGGGGGCAGGAAGCAGCAGCAATGCGATAGTCAATGTAACAGAGAAAAAGTTGGGTGGTATTATAATAGTAGGCCTAGAACTGCTCCGTGAAGTCAACGAAAAGGCAGAAGTGCCCATGGCTGCAGCTTGGATTAGCAAGAAGTGAGAAGAAAAGAGAAGTTGCTTGCGGTAAGAATAATTTCTTCCAGGTGAATGCAAGTGTTGGCAGAGGGGAACTGCTTAAATCTTTGTTACAGAAAACTTTAATACCTTCCTGACAGGGGATGTAGGTGTCTAAAGACTGGACATCTATAGGGAAGATGAGGCAATGGGGGCCAGATTTAGGTAGAGTGGTTGACAAGGGGAGACATGATCAAGCCAAGATACAAGGAAATAAGTTCAAAGAGAGTAAGAGCAGGTAGAAATTGTCTAACCAGGACAATCCTGTTTGTGTATCTGGGGTATGTGATAGAAGCATGAAGGGAAGGATTGGGGCCCTACTTGTTTAAGTCTTTAGCTTTGCTTTAAATATGATTTCAGGATGAACGATCTTGGTGACCAAAGGGGATGGGTCAGGAGAGCTGGCCACAGGCAGGAATACATCCTGTAATAGACTAATGAGTTGAGGCCTTGAATCTTTGCGCATCCATCATGGGTCATCAGGACAAGCTCCAAGCTTTGTCCGTTATTCATGATTGACATGAACATGTTGGGCTGAAGGGCCTGTTATATGCTGTTTGATCCTATGACTCTACAATCAAGTGGCTCTTCAATCATTCTCCCAGCAGTTGGTTCTACAGTAGTTACACAGAAAACCAGGAAATCTGTGAAAACAAAATGATTGAAGGGAGGGACTTTATTTTCAAATGGACCAGCTGTTTGCCCTTTGCATTTAATTAGGAATACCTCTCATCTCCATATACCCACCCACCCTTTGATGTCCTTATCCAGCAGAAGCCCTTCAACCTCTTGCAAAAGCCACAAAAATCAGAAATAAAACTGATGTGCGGGAAATGTTCAGCAGATCAGGCAGTATCTGAGGACAGTGGAACAGGGTGAAACGTTTCCGATCGATGGCCTTTTGCCAGTATTGTAAAAAGCTGCAACAAGCTTTAAGCAAGTAGGGAAAAACAAGAAGGGAGAAAAGGAGGTGGAAGGCAGGAGAGCCCAAAAGCCAAAAAGGATGATAATATCAAGCAGAAGAGGGTTGTCATGGGATAAGTGAAGAGGAGCAGAAAAATTGCCACATTTCCAGAAGGTGCTGCTTAACAGGATGGGAGCTGTGGGCATGATCTGAAATAGTTAAAGTCAATCTCAACCTGGGATCTCAATTATTCCCCAGCACCAACACCCCTGAGGCAAAGACCTTGAGACTTCCATTTCAAGAAAATATGCCAGGTAACATTTCCATGCAAGTTTCAAAGATCAGGATCTTTCTTTACCTTCCTGAATATCTGGGGTCTATTATGCGATTCACACAGTGGAACAGAACATCTCCCATCCTGAAACAAGCCCAGGTCAGACCTTACTCACCTTCTTATCACAGTCTCCTAAAATCACAAGCTAAAGAAAAGGCACATGTTAAAGAGACACAGACCATCTGTTGCCGGAAAGTTCAGCATTGATTGAGGAGTCTCTCCAGACTGCTAATTGTGCAAAGAAGCACCCAGAAGACAGATCCTTGTTGAAACGTTCAATCCTACATGCATAATCATAACGTCTCTAAAGAAACATAATGTTAATTGTTAAGGTGGTGAGGAACACATACGCATCATTTCTGAGCTTTTGAACTGCTCATAGTCTTCTATTGGTGCGTCATAGGATCCTATGGTGTAGAAGTGTTCGTAGTCTGGGTCATTGCCATTTACCACCACTCTGAGTTCCTTCCCTACAGAATTAAGAGTGGCAACAAAAAGGAAAGTTCACTTTAATCATTCTGCACACCAGCAACAAACAGTGAGACCCCAGGTATTAAAATAGTGGCCATTTTGACAGGCCAGGATAAATTAATTTTAAATTTGAATGGGGAACTAATATACTGTACCTTTAAAAAGATTGAAATCCACTCACTCAGCAGAGTAAATAACCAGTATTAATTACTTCTCGGCTGATGTCAATGCAGTGAAACTGCCAAAGATTCTTCTCAGATTAAACAACGTAAGACATGTCGTCGGGTTTTAAGGTCTGTCTGCATACAACTTGTAGGGCAGAAACAAACTTATCTAGCCTGTGCTGCTGTTATACTTCAGAGTCTCTTCCCACCTCAAAGGCTCTTCATATGTGACATTTAAAACTCGAGAGGTGAGACACAGAAGACAAGTGACGCAGACTCACCATCATAGTCCTCCTCATGCGAGATCTTTAAAACAGGGAGTTGACGATAATATGATGTTGGATTTGATGAGAGACCTAGACAAAGCAAGGACAAGCACAGCACGGACAACACAACAATAATTAACACAGAGTAGTGACCACAAGTGTGAACGGTATTTGGTAGAAGATAAGTCCAAACTGAAATCCATGATTAACTCCATGAGACACAGATACACTTAATTTTGTTTTGAATTTTTAGACCAAAATCAAACCACATATGTATGTAGCAAATGATGAGCAGGTCAATTAACATCCAGGGAGAGAAATGGATGCTTTTTCAAGATGAGGGGGGGATATCAAGCATAAAAAGGGGGCTAAAGTAATAGATACTGAACATTTGAAGATGGGAATGATGGAGTGACAAAAAGTGGAGGAGACCACTCAGGGGAGGGGAGGAAAGTGGAGGGGGGGGGTTTAAAAGAAACACAAGCAGAGAAGATAATGAAGAACACATAGAAAGTCAAACTGGATTGTCATAGGGGTCATCTAAAATTAGAAAATTGAATGTTCATACTTTTAAATGTACATTTTTAAATTTAGACCTACAGCACAGTAACAGACCATTTCAGCCCATGAGTCTGAGCCACCCAATTTACACCCAATTAACCTACACCCCCAGTAGAATTCAAACAGTGGGAGGAAACTGGGCTCCCAGGGAAAACCCACATGGACATAGGGAGAATGTACAAACTCCTAACAGATAGGGTACGATTCAAAACCTGGTCTCGATCACTGGCACTGTAAAGGCGTTGTGCTAACCGCTACGCCAACCATACTGTGCTGTTGGGCTTTGGGTTACTCAGGAAGAATATGATGTATTGTTTCTCAGATTTACATTTAACCTCATCCTGGCAATGGATGAGACCGAGAACAGACAAGTCTCTGTGGGACTGGCCAAATGAGTTAAAATGACTGGCAACTGGAAGTTCTACCCAGCCCCCACAGACAGAAATCAGGTCCTCAGCAAAGCATTTGCCTGACCTGCATTTAGTCTCACTGACAAAGAGAAGCTTATGCAAAGTGCAATAAATGCAGTCTATGAGGTTGGATGGGGTACATATGCAACTGCCTCACATGGAAGGTCTGTTTATGGTCCTGGGAGGAGGCAAGGGGGAGACGTAGTGACATCTATGTATGTGTACTTCTCACTGTTCATTCATCTATTGTCTGTCTACCTTCTTCAAGGCTAGATTTTGATGGCATTCTGTACTGTAAGTGTTAGCAAGTTCCAAGCAGTTGCCCCAGCTCAGTGGCCTGGTTAACAGAACTGTTGTGTGTGTAGGTCTTTCTCTTAACCTGTTATATTGTGTGAGACCTTGCTGTTGCTTGAGTTCTTGAAAATTACCTCCAGAACAAGCAAAATTGGCCTTCTGGATCCAGAGAAGGTAGGTTTGTGGTAACGAGGAGCAAAGACAGACCTGGGAACATGTTAGCCGATAAATCAAAAAGCAAATTAAGTAGGAATTCTTCACTCACTATTAGGAATGTAGGACCCGAGGCCATACATTCTGAGGCAAGCAGCTTAGAATGTAAAGTAAATGAGATAAAATGGGAGTAAAGGATATGCTACAAGAGTTAAGATATATGGGGGTAAATGAGGAAAACAAGGAGCAGAATAGAGTGGTTGAAATAACTAGCCATTTTTTGCATTCTTTTCCACATCACATGATGTTTAAACTCTATCTTTGAATTTTGATCAGATTCAAATTTTGTTTGGTAGGTCATCCATGATTGTTGAAAATGTTACTATATTATTAATGCTACATAAGTTCAAGGTTCCTGATACAATAGAGGAACTCAGGAGATAAACCCAAAAATACTGTTCATTTCAAGACTTTACTCTATTGTTAATAAATAGGGAGTTACCATTATCGATCAGCAAAGCAATAGAGTGGTATTATCACATATTTTATTTCTTTATTGATTGTTTTATTTATTATTAAGTGTAAATTATGACTCTAATTGCAGCATCAAAAAAATCCATCAAATACCGTGAACAAGAAACAAACAATTCTAAAGGCACCCACACTGATCATAATATCTGGTGTATAAGCTGTCAGTTGCTTGGATGACATTTTATACTGCCCTCATTATCAATTCACCATAAAAATAAGATGTTCCCAACAGCAAAAATCAGTTTTCAAATGGTCAGATAAGAAAATAGAACAAAGAGATCGATCCCCAAACTTTGATGGATTTGGGAAAATGGTGCAGGGAATGGAAAATCTATCAGCTCTTTCAGAGCAGGATCTGCCCTTTGCAAAGCAGAATAGAACAGAAGGCAGAATTTCCACTTTGGATGTAAGGGGCGACGCACTGCAAATTAGACACAAAATTGTAAGCTTGCCAACGTTAAGTTATCACTCCAAGTTCAACTCCAGTGAACTTGTATTTCATCAAATGTAAGCCAGTACTTCTGTCTTTTGAAAGAATTGTTTTTTTTTTAAATAAATTTGCTTACAGATATGGGTATCTCCAGCATGACAAGCAATTTATGCCCTTCCCCAATTGTCTCTGAGAATGTGATTCTGAAATGTCTTCTTGAAAAGTGAGGGTGCTTCCAGAGGGTGATTGTAAGGTAAGTTCTAAGATTTAGATGATGAATGAAGATTAGTCGTTGAGTGAGATGTTAATGTAAATGTCAGCTCATGATTGTGTGCTGGACAATGTTGAGATTAAGAAAGAGGAAGTGTTGGATCTTCTTAAAAACAAGAAGTCTCCAGGGACAGATACGATATACCCAGGTTGCTGTGGAAAGTGAGGGAAGAGATAGCTGGGACAGTGGCTGTGATCTTTGAGTCCACATTGACTACAGGGGAGGTGCCGGAGGACTGGAGAATGGCAAACATGATCCCTTTATTTAAAAAAGGTAATAGGGAGAGTCTTGGGAATTACCAATTGGTGAATCTTATATTAGAGGTGTGCAAACTATTGGAGAGGATTCTTAAGGATCGGATCGATGAGCATTCAGAGAAGTACAGTCTACTCAAGGATAGTCAGCATGGATTTGTGAAGGGAAAGACATGCCTCTGAGTTTAAGGAGGTAACAAAAGAAATTGATGAGGGTTGTTAGGGACTATGACTGTTTGGACGGTGGACTGTGACTTTAAAACATGGATTTCTTCTGCAGCTTTCTGTTTCACAGACTGTGCTAACTGGCCAAAGTTGGACTACGCAGATAAGGAAAAGTGAAAAAAGACTTAATTGCAGCAATGTGAAGGAGTCATAAGAGATCAGTAGGAAGAAACTAGAGAAAGGAAGATGAGAGAGTTCACCAGTCAAGCCTAGGAGACTCAGAGACACGGTTCAGCAGACTGAACTTGAGTGTGACAGAGGAAGTCACTTAACGTCTTCTAGTGAAAGAGGTGTTTATAAAACCCGTTGTGCCAAGGTCTGTGGAGGAGCTGTAAGCCTGTAGTGCCGCACCCTCCTGTTATCTTCAGTGTTCAATTTTGGATGTCCTTGTTCAGTCAAAAAAACTTTGGACTTTGAACATTAAGAAGTAACTTTGAGGATGGTGTTTTTTTCTGTCTTGACTGACTTTCCTGTCAGGACTGAGCAATTTGGAGTTTTTTTCCCTTTGAATTTTGAAGTATTGGGTACAGACAGTATTTATTTAGTTCTGTACTAAAGTCGGTTAATATTGGGAAGACACTGCATTTGTTAATTGTTGTTAATAAATATAGAGTTAAAATATAACCTATTGAAGTACGTCTTCTCTTTGCTTCTGGTTTGGAGCATAACAGGGTAGGGTGGAAGATGTGGTTTATATGGATTTTAGTAAAGCATTTGACAAGGTCTCTCATGAGGCATGGGATCTATGGAACCTTGGCTGTGTAGTTAAAAAATTGGCTTGCTTTCAGAAAGCAGAGTAGTAGTGGAAATAAAGTATTCTGTCTGGAGGTCGGTGACTAGTGGAGTTCCAAAAGGATCTGTTCTGAGACCCCCTGCTCTTTGTGATTTTTATAAATGACATGGATGAAGAGGCGGAAGGATGGGTCAGTAAGTTTGTGGAAGATTCGAAGGTTGGAAGACTTGTGGATGGAGCTGAAAGTTGTTGAAGTTTATAAAAGGATATAGGCAGGATGCAGAGTTGGGCAGAAAGGTGGCAGATACAGTTCAATCCAGATAAATATGAAGTGATGTATTTTGGAAGGACTAAACAGAAGGCTGAATACAGAGTTAATAGTTGGTTATTTTGGAGTGTGGATGAACGGAGGAATCTTTGGGTCCAAATCCATGTGTCCCTCAAGATCGTCGTGCAGGTTGATCGGATAGTTACAAAGACCTATGGGATATTGAGTTTTGGGGAATTGATTTTAAGAGTTGAGAGGGCATGTTGCAAAGCTACAATTCCCTGCTGGGATCACACTCAGAGTATTGTGCTCAGTTCTGGTCACCTCATTATAGGAAGATGTGGAAGCTATGGACAGGGTGTGGAGGAGATTTACCAGGATGTTGCCAGGATTGGAAAATAAGTCATGAGGCAAGATTTGCAGAGCTAGGACTTTCTCTTTGTATTGTAGAAGGCTGAGAGGAGATTTAATAGAGGTTTACAAGATTATGAGAGGCATAACAGGACAACCAGCACCTGTTTCCCAGGGCAGGAATAGCAGACACCCTAGGACACAAGTACAAAGTGAAGTTCAGGGGAGACATCAGGGGTAAATCTGTTATTTAAAAAAAACAGAGAATTGTGAGTGCCTGGAAAGCCTTTCCAGGGATAGTGGTGGAGATTGAAACATTAGGGCCATTTAAGAGACTCTTAAACAGATACATGGATGGAAGAAAAATAAAGGGTTTCAGAGTAGAGAGGGTTTCATAATTTTTTTAAGATACATATGGACTGCCACATTATTGAGGGCTGAAGGGCCTGCACTGTATTATAGTCTTCTGTGTAGTATCTTGACAACTGCAGTGACTCTTTGCCAGGTCAAGGGAAGCAGAAGGCTGACTCCTGCTTACAATTGCTGTTGCCCTTTAGTGAAACATTTGGCCTCCATCTGTGCCTTCTAACACAAGATAGCTGTACGAAGGTGAAACAGCAATTCAGCCAAATGTATCAGGAACACTAATCTGTTTCCAGGTTGATTATTTGGCTCCTGCAACTTATACACCAGATAATGCGAATCTGATCATTTCCTAAATGTTTAGTCAAATCAGACTTTGAATAAAACAAGTTTGAGTAAAAATGTTGGACAATAATGATCAAAAAGACCCAAAAGCCATTCATACATTTCCAGGCGTGTTGATCTCCGACAAGGTGATGAAGTCTAAAGGTCTGAGAGGTTACAGATGGAATTAATGGAATGAACTGGATGGGGTGATTGAACATTTTCATGTTCCTGCAATCTTTAACCTGTTTTGTGATTTCTTATAAGTTATAAGATGTGGACTCGAAAGGCCAATATGGCCTGTTTCCGCTCCGTAAATGGTTATATGGTTATATGATGATCGAAGACTATTATTTTAATTGAAATAATAAGATAAATATTTTGAGGGCAGGACTTGTTCAAACTTTTACTCAGCACTTGCTTTCAATCCAAAGTTGATGCATCTTTAAAGACAGAGGTCTTTAAAACATTTAACTACTGAAATATAAAGTGAACACATAACCAAACCATGGATAAATGATAGGATTGCCATAAAAACACACAAGAGATACTATAAACTAATATGACATTGAACGTTTCAGACAGAAAGTAACCCTTATGCATACTGGAAAAAACTCTGCAATTGAGCAGCACCTAATAAGAAAATTAAA
Source organism: Narcine bancroftii (assembly GCF_036971445.1). Lineage (NCBI taxonomy): Eukaryota > Metazoa > Chordata > Chondrichthyes > Torpediniformes > Narcinidae > Narcine > Narcine bancroftii. Next base: position 47,503,477 of record NC_091473.1, on the reverse strand, counting down.
CTCCCTTGAAGACAATAGTAAGCAGAACAAATTTTCAAAAAGGTGATACAGAATCAATCCTTGCAACCTGGAATGGAAAGACTGAGAAGGAATGTTGAAGCTATGGAGGTAACTTAACAAGTCACTTCCGGCCTCCGGACAGGATTAACTTGATTGGCTCCAACTCTGAACAGTACAATAATTCACTCATAAAAAGTGCAAAAGAAATTAATTAAAATAATGTAATGGTAACATTACATTGATGTCACCCACACGAAAGCTATTTAAATTAACCCAACTTCTTAGGGATGGGAATTGAATGTAAAAGCCCCCAAACCTGCCACTCGCATATTTATATTGTGGCAGATCCTCTATTTCAACACTACTCTCCCACTCCAATTTTATCTGTGTCTATAAAACTCCTTCATGAAAACTGGTCCATAACTGATGGTTCTATGTTCTGTTTAGTATATTCAATGACCAAAGAGCTAAAGTCTTTTAGATCAAAATTCCCTTTTGTGAAGAATGCAGAGATTAGGGTTCAGTCTAGCTGAATCCCCAATCCCTCCATCTTGCCCAGTTTACAGTAGCACTCAGGACAATTGCTCAGGTTGCATAAGTTCTAGTGCTTATGAGGCCAGGGGCTTCTCTTGGTTCCTTTGAGCAGAGTTTGGGGTTCGACCTATCTGCCTTTGGACTATATTTGGTGATAGTATGATGCTTCATGAGATGAGATTCAAATGTAAACTCCCCCTCTTTACTCTGCACTTCCATTAGACTTGTTATTGGTCTGAATACCTTCAGTACCTTAGAACCCTGATATCTCCATTAAATATAATTGGAAAAAAATCTTACCTGTTTCTGGCTTTTCTTCACCTTTTTGTGGAGGGTATATCCTTTCCTTGGCAGTAATGAGCCACTTTTGAGGGCAAAGAGTTTCACAGCAGTTTTCTCACCTCTTCCCTATCTGGCTTGGGGTAGACCCTTAAATGAGATCCTATGACCAGGCCACCCCATCCAACTTAACAAACATAAATCTGGCCTCCAGTGTCACTCATGTGATCACAACATGCAATAGCATAGGATAAATGATTGTTGCAACTCACCTCCACAGGCTGGGGAGAGAAAGAAAGACAATTAATTAGGAACTGTTGAGAAACACAAAAACTGCAGAGGCTGAAGACTTGAGTAAACATTGAGAAGCTGGAGGGACTCAGCAAGCCAGGCATCATTTCAGCGCAGCATTCTTCATTAAGAGTCCAAACAGCAAATACTGACTGACCATTTCTGACATGAATGCTGCCTGACCAGTTGAGTCCCTCCAGCAGCTCATTAAATTTGGAACTGTTACCGAACCAATTTTCCAGTCATTGAATAGAATTCAATTTAAATGAATAATATCATGTACATTGGAATACAGTGAAAAGCTTTTTTTTTGAGTGCAATCCAACTCATACTTGAGTACAGCAGATTGCACAATAATTAAACAAAAGTGCAAAGTATCATGGTTTGACCACGAATGAAGATTTAGGAAGGGGGCTGACAATGTCTGCTGCAGGCTCCCTGGTGGCTGATGAGGCCAATGTGGGATACAGTGGCTGCAAGGGAACTTTGGTTCTGGGTCTGGTTCTGCTGTATCAGTTTTTCTTCCATATCCTTTTGTTCTCAAGGCCAGCCCTGCGTTCGCTCTCAAAGGAGAAGATAGACAGGTGAATGGTGTATCGCCAGGCCACGCAATCCGAGGCTAGAGCAGATAGTCAATGTGACAGGCACCAAGTGGATTTCTTCACAGAGTTCTTGTACCTCTTTTTCGGACCCCCTTTGTCACAGTGACCAGTGGAGAGTTCGCAATTTAGCACAATCTTAGGCAGGCGATGAGCCTCCATCCTAGAGACATTACCCTATCCAGCATAACTGCATCTTCATCAGCATGGTCTTGATGCTGGTAACTTCTGCCTGTTCTAGGACTTCAAGGTTGGTGACAAAGTCACAAGTCACCTCTGCAGCCTTCACAAAGCAGGATGTTATACGTTGCAAGGCTGTCTCTGTGTAGGCAAGAAGGGCAGCATTATCGGCGAAGAGTAGCTCTCAAATGAATTACTCCGTTGTCTTGGTGTGGGACTGCAATCGCCTCAAGTTGAATGGGCTGCCATTGGTGCAGTATCAGATGTAGACACTGTCCTCATCATCAAGGTCTTCTGTGGCCCTTTGGAGCATCGTGCTGAAGAAGATGGTGAAGAGAGTCGACGTGAGACGCAACCTTGCTTTATACCAATGCCTATTGAGAAGGGCTCTGAGAGGTTGATGTGTTTGACTTGGCCACGCTGAACTTCATGTAGCTAGATGACCATGCTGAGGAACTTTGGCGGGCATCCCTGTCATTCCATGATTTGCCTCAAACTTTTCCTGCTCAGTGCCAAATGTTTTGGTAAGGCCAACAAACATCGCATACAGTTCTGTTTGCTACACTTCTCTTGGAGCTACAGTTAAACAATACAAGGGCATGATCTTTTATCAATGAGCGGTCTGATAACAGTAGGGAAAAACTATCCTTGAATCAAGAAGTTTGTATTTTCAAGCTCATGTTTCATTTGCCTGTTGGAAGGAGGGAAAATAGAATGCAACTTGAGTGGGATTGATCCTTTACTATGTTAGCAGCTTTCCCAAGACAGCAAGAGATATAGATGGAGTCGATGGAGCAACAGTTGGTTTGCATGATGGTCTGAGCTTTGTTCACAACTTTCTGCAGTGTCTTGTGGATTTAGGCAGGACAGGTCCTGTTCCATGTAGTGATGCGCCTGGACAGGATCAATATATTTTCTAAAGAACTAATTGAAGAATGCTGGTGCAGAAGAGAGGAAGGGAGCAAGACCACATCTGGCCTGACTGGTATGATATTAGATGGCTGAACTGAAATTATGCCCTTTTGTTTTACATGATGTACAGCAAATACCTGGTCAACAATCTACCGAAATTCAAAGTGGTATGATTCCCTCAGAACACAGAATGAAACATCCAACAATTTTCAAAGATTTCCAACATGGTGCAAATGGACAGACATTCTCAAGATTGATGGCTGTTCAGTGGAGCAAATGGATAAGGATCAGAAGCTAGAACTGTCCTACACACAAACATGCGACACTGTTGGGACAAGAATGATCTTTTGAAGCAACAAAGATAACTTGTTTGAAGTATTCCAGCCTACATTTCTCTCCAATGCTGAAACCATCAGCCATCCCCACCCAACCCCCCCTGTCCCAACCATTATCCCTTTCACTGGAGTAAGTCCTCCTGTGAGTCTCTGAGAGTGCAGGCACATTGGAGGGTGTAGGACGTCAGGATCCCATTTTGTCTGATGAAGTTGCAGCATTTTTGGGTTATTTGCCTTTAAATTCACTCAGAAAGATCAGCTTAATATTTAAGTTTAAAAAAACAATGATGATTTAATAATTAACCAATCCATCTCTTTAGCCTAGAATGTGAACAACTAAATGTGTAGAATGTCACTTCATTGGACTGTAAGTTGTTGCTGGAGAATTTAGAAAGGGGAATTTTAAAATCTTTAAAAAAACAAGATTCTCGTTTTATCTTTTTTAAAATTTCTGAATCCCATCTTTCTTTCTCTCCCCCTTTACATCCTTCGTTAATTTATATATCCTTATCCTCAGAGGTACAGGAATTTATTGCACTTATGAGCTTCCGGCAGACGTAGTTGAGGCGGGATCATTGGTTACATTTAAGGATAGACTGGATAGTTACATGGAGAGGAGAGGATTGGAGGGGTATGGACCGGGTGCTGGTCAGTGGGACTAGGAGGGTGGGGATTTGTTACGGCATGGACTAATAGGGCCGAACTGGCCTGTTCTATGCTGTAAGTGGTTATATGGTTATCTAATCCACGTAAACCAATATGGACCTGAATTTGCACATGTAGCGGCGCTATGGCAGCACTATAACTCTCAGGAGGCATCATATCGGCCATGTGATGTCAGTGTGTGATGACATTAGCGCATGTTGAGCACATGATTCCGGCTTTTAAAAGGTTGCGTGAGTGATGAAGAGTAATGCCTGGTGTAGTTATTTTGTCGTCTCCACTGTGATTCCAGTGGCCACAATTGGTGATTCTGACGAGTCCAAAAACTTATTTTTGGACAAACAAGGACTCTGCAGCAGTTGCTGTGAAGCTACCACATTTCTGAACAGAGCCTAAACTGTGGATCCAACAGGCTGAAGCTCAATTTCACCTTCGGAAAGTCAAATTGGACATCATTCATTATTACCATCTTGTCAGTGCCCTGGACTAGGCCATTGCTAAGAGGGTCGACAACTTCCTACGGGATCCACCACGTATCAGCAAGAATGACGCTTTAAAAGCACTTTTATTACGTACATATGGTATGTTCCACTACCCATCTATCAGCCAGTAACCCTGTACATGAGGGAGTTTATAAAGTACCCTTCACACAGTACACCTCTTTCTCCATGGCTAACAAAGAATTCTCCAAATCATCACTACTCCTTCCAATGCTAAAACATAAATCTATACTTTATGTACATTTTTACTGAGGGGAAAATGGTCTTTCTTGTTTATGCTGTCCAAGCCTCTCATAATTTTACACTCAATTAAATTTTCACTCAACCTTCTTTGCTTTAAAGAAAACAACCTCAATCTAGTCAGATCTCCTACTAGACAACATCCTCTTATATCTGTTGTGTAAGCACTTCCACAATGAGGTCTCGGAGACATGGTGCTTTTCTCAGTCTTTAATACCATCAGACTAACATGGCTACTGACAGATATATATACAGACACACATATATATAATATATATACACCCACACACACACACGTACACAATCCTTTATTCGGACATCTAAAATCTGGAAAGCTCCAAAATTCGGCAAGCGGGGACTGGCGGTCGGGGGAGGCAGCCGAGGGAGACTGCCGGGCAGCCAAGAGACCGTGGTCGGGGTGACAGCCGAGGGACCGGCGGTTGGGGCGAGACGGCCGGGCGACTGGAAGGGGGTGGGGGTGGATACAGCAGCACAATTTGGGTAGGCTTTCTGAAATCAGGAAAAATCCGAAATTCGGAACACATTGTCCCCCAAGGGTTCCGGATAAAGGATTGTGTGTGTGTGTGTGTGTGTGTGTGTGTGTGTGTGTGTGTGTGTGTGTGTGTGTGTGTGTGTGTGTGTATTACATATAATACACACACTATATATATATATATATATACATACATACATATATATGGTGACATCATGATGTGAGTATCATGATGAACAGCAGGATGGCCTTATACACAACACTCTTCTCCCCACCCCACCCCCCCCCCCCCCCGTGCAATAAATGTTGAATGGGCCCCCTCTAACTACTATTACTACATTGGGCCTCTGACTACATGAGAATTAGTGTACATATACTGAGTGATTATAATACGGTAAGGAACTTAATAATAATTATGGAACATAGTCCTTAAAGTGCTCAGGTGGGTGGTCTTCTTTCTCTCTTGGACTGTCTTGGCGTGGCATGTTGGACTGCTTTTTGCTCGAGGCTGTTCTGGGTGGGACCCATGGATATTCAGGTCGACGGTGACTGCTGGCCTTCAGGGTTCTACATGCTGGGCTGTTTGTTGCAGTTACTGGGCTACCTGTCTCCACCCCTTTCACTCAGCCCAAGGGGTTGGATTGCCATGGCAGGCCACGGCTGGTCTGGTTCTACCTCCTCCAGGTCGTGAGGTAGTTTGTGGACTTTGGTGTCAGACAATGGCCACAGTTGGTCAATGTGTCATTTCCACAGTCTGTCTCCCACTAGAATAGAGTATGAGTAGGGGCTCAACATTTGTAGGATCACCCCTACCATCCATGGATCTTTGTCTGTAATCCTGTGCCAGTACTCTCTTGCCCATCTCCAGTGTTCTAGGTAAAGTTTGTGGCGATGTGGATTTTTCTAAATGGAGGCCCAGATCCATTTGCAGCCACAATTTGCAGCCAAACATCAATTCTGCTGGGGTGCGATTTGTGGTAGAATGCAGTGTGTTTCAGTACCTCAATAGGAAATCTGCAATTTTTGGAGTCCAGGAGGCAAGTTTTTTGGTTTTCATCGCCTTCTTGAATGCTTACACAAAGCATTCTGCCTCCCCATTAGTACTTGGGAGATAGGGTGCTGACAAAATATGTCTGGTATTGTTGTCACACATAAATCTCTTATAAGGTTCTGATGTAAACTGGGGTCCATTGTCCATGACCAATTCGTGAGGTACTCAGTATATGGCAAACATGGCCCGTAGCTTTTCAATTGTAGAATCGGTTTTGGTGATTTTCATATGCAAAATTAATGGCCATTTGGAATGTGCGTCCACTACTATAAAGGAAGTCTCTCCCATGAATGGCCCTTCAAAGTCTACGTTAATCCGATGCCAAGGTCTGGAAGGCTATTTCCATGGGTTGGCCTCAGCCTGCGGCATTTTTGGCTGCATTGACTGACATATTTTCCATTCTCTCACTGTTGTTTCAATGTCTCAGTCTATTGATGGCCACCAAACATGCACCTGGGCCAGCATTTTCATTCATACCATTCCTGATGGCTGAGGGATGGAACCTATGGGGCATAGGTAAGGTAAGTTGGCATAGGCTTTTTATCAAGCTAGAGGAATCTAAAATGAGAGGATACAGGTTTAAATCAAGAGGGGAAAGATTTTAAAGGGATTTGAGGAGTATCTTCTTCAACAGATGCTGGTAGGCGTATGGAACAAGCTGCCTGAGAAACAGGTAGAAGTGGAGACAAATGTAATGTTGAAAAGACATTTAGACAGGTACAAGGATAGGAAGGATAGGTTTAGAACAGAGGTTCTCAACCTTTTTCCTCCACTCACATACCACTAAGTATTCCCTATGCCATAGGTCCTCTGAGATCAGTAAGGGATTGTTTAAGGTGGTATGTGGGTGGAAAAAAAAAGATTGAAAACCAGTTTTAATCGTACCTAATTGACTTGTTATGTGCACTGTTTCATAGCTCCAAAGGAAATGGACCAATGATAATTTTTCTCAAGCCAAATATTTCAGTAACAATTGGGTCTAGAGCAGTGATTCTCAATCTTCCCATCCCACTCACATACCACCTGAAGCAATCCCTTACTAATCACAGAGCACCAGTTACATAGGGATTACTTAAAGTGGTACGTGAGTGGAAAGAAAAAGGTTGAGAACCACTGGTTTAGAGGGATATGAACCGAACACAGGTAAATGGGACAGTTTGGTCAGCATGGACTAGTTGGGCCAAAGAGCCTGCTTCTGTATTGTAGATATAAAACCACAGAAGATCTGGAGGACCTCAACAGGTCTCACAGCATCCATAGGAGGTAAAGATATATAAATGATATTTCAATCCTGTGCCCCTCTTCAAGAGCCCTTCTTAAAAAAGGGCTCAGGCCCAAAATGTCGGTTATATATGTAGCTCCTATGGATGCTGCAAGACCTGCTGAGTTTCTCCAGACCTTCTGTGGTTTTACTTTGATCGCAGCATCTGCAGACTTTTGTGCTTTATTGTGTTGTCAATCTCCATGAGTTTACACTTGCAATCTGGTATATATTGCTGAAAAAACTCCGTCTGTCAACGTTACATGCAATAGGCTAGGATATGCTCTACATTATTGTGATAGGAGTGGCGGTAGGTGTTGTCAACTGCAGGTTGTCAACTTCAAATCAGAATAAATTCACTCACCGCAGTGTTCACTCATCTCCTGCCGTACGTAGACACGAATCTGTCCCTCCTGTAGGGGACAGTGGGAGGAAGAGGTCTGAGTATATGTTGATATTTGCTTGACTGCTACTCAAATCCACACACTCTGAGGTCTACAGTACCTCTTAATCGCATCAGTTTGTACAAATGTATTCCTTGCTTAAAAACTTTTGTCAAGTATATGACAACATTTTGCAGTAATTGTGAACACCTACCCTGCATTTAAATCTGGTGTGAACTAGAACCAATGGAACTTTTAATTTTAACATGTTCTTCAATTTTTAATTTATGTGCCATTCCTTAGATAGAAAGAATCTGGCACAATGGCATAGCTAGTGGAGCAGCTGCCTCCCAGCTCCAGAAACCTGGGTTCAATGTTGATCTCAGGTGCTGTCTGTGTGGAGTTTGGACGTTCTCCCAAAGAGGTGTGGGTTCATGTTCATGAGTTTATTGTCATCCATAATGTATAATAAACATATGCACAGAAATTCTTCCCCAGCTGCAGCAAAACAGGTACAGCAGTTGTAAAAACTATTAAAGTAAACTAATTTAGTTATAGTAAAAGAGACATAAATATATAAGACATAATAAATATCTGCAGTTAATAAATATTCCAGTCACCCTAGTGCAAAAAAAAGTGACTTGCTACAGTCCAGACAGTCCTTTTGTCAGGATGAATTTATACCATATTAAATGCAAAGTAGCGGTAAAATGACGTTGACTTTTAAAAAAATGTGTTTAGTTCCATTACATTTCCAAACAAAAATCCACATACCGTCATTCCTGGATTTCCCTGGTCTCCCTTTGGACCATCATGACCCATCTCACCCTTAATCATAAAAAGAACAATTTAAATGGTTATATTTACTGGTGAAGGTAACATGAGGCTGACAAAAATATAAAGCAAATATTAGGTCAATGTCAATTTAAGAAACTTACAGAAATAAAATAACAACTTTCCTATATAATGTAATCAAGATTTGGTGGAATCTCAGCTCAAGCTGCGGGTTGTCAACTGTGTAAAGCTTTCATCTCATTGGGTTTACTATCAAAAGCCAATTTTTGTGACATCTTCACGTTTCTTATTTTTACAATCTATAGTTTAGTTGACAAATTAACTCAGTTCTTACTCCATAGATGCTACCTAAACTGCTGAGTTTAGAACCATGCTATTATACTTCCAAGTCAGACTGAGATGTGATCTGGATTCAAACCGCAGGGGGTGGGGTTCCCCTGCTTTAATTTGGTTTTGGTTCAATACTAAAGAAACTTTGCAGTAGCATTACACTGCAAGCATATATTTAGAGGATTCACATATGCTGCAGTCCTGTGGTAGATGCATGGTAATTATTCAGATTGGACAGGACATGGGCCAGTCGATAAGTTAAATTCGCTGGTAAAATAGGTCGGCACAACATTGTGGGCCAAAGGGCCTATACTGTGCTACAATGTTCAATGTTTTTTGTTCTAAAATACAGCAGAAATGTCTCTGGCATGACTCCTTGCCCTCATCTCATGCATTTGCAAGAAGAGAGCATCTCAAGAGAACTCAAAGTTATAATTTTGATCATTAAGAAAGGATTATAGTAGTTACTGATTGTGTTATTATGTGTGTATAATAAACTACATTGCCCAGTAGGCAATGTGTGTGGGAACAAAAGTAGACGACGACAGACATCGAGGGCATTGTTGGTTCAAGCAGCTTGAAAAAAATAAAGTTATTTAGGCATTAAAACCATGCAAGATTGTCCTTCTTCAAGGAACAAACATAGCATGGTATCAGATGTGTGTGAGTTAAGTATGAAAGACAATAGTTCCCGTCGTGGATAAGTCGTCCCACACCAATGCAGTTTACTGGCAATCTAACCCATAATTGGAAATGCTTCAACAGCGATTCAACATTTATTTAGAGGTTAATGGAGTGGAGAGACTGATGAAAAACTGAAAACATCTATATTTCTATACGTTATGGTGAAGATGCCTTGGACATCCATAACAGTTTTCAAATTGATGAGACAGCTTTCACATTGGACACGCTGATGACAATATTTGAGGAGTATTTTGTTCCAAGTAGAATCATCACGTTCCAAAGATTCAAGTTTTTATCATGTGACCAGAAACAAGGTACGACCTTTGACCAATACTTAGCTGAGCTTCACACACTGAGTAAGTCCTGTGAATTTCGAGATTTGAAAAACTCACTCATTAGAGACTGAATAGTTTGCAGAATCACAGATAATGGGCTTAGAGAAAGACTGTTGCTTGAGAAAGACTGTGAATATGTGTAGGGCAGCAGAGACCACACGAGAACCAGCTAAAGAGCTGCAGAGGATAGAAACAAGAGTGCATGTGGTGAAAAAAATGAAGCAGAGCACCAGGAGTTTCCCACAGCTACAGCAAAACAAAGAGATAAGCTCAAGAAGCAAATACAGCAGGTCGGAGGAAAACATATTCCAAAGATGTGCCCTGCCCATGGAAAGACCTGCAATAAATGAGGGAAGAAGAATCATTTTACAAAGTGCTGCAAAGCAGAGACTACCAAGAAAAAGGTGCACACAGTGGATGAAGAAATGGAGGGATTCTTCATGGATTCACGACAAACTGATGCTGCTGGTAAAACAAAATGGATCATTCCAGTGACTGAGAATGAGACAGTAATTCCATTTAAGCTCGACACCGGAACCCAGGTGAATCTGTTCTCTGTGGACAATTACAAGACACTCACCATAAAGAGCAAGATCTATCCAGTGAAAAGTGGCAGGCTACACTGAAGAGAACATTCCAGTAAAAAGTGTCTGTTTGACGATCTTCAAACTCAAAGGACGGCATCTAATGTCACAGCTACTGATTATAGAAAAAAGAATTACAGCCAATATTAGATCTGAGTGCATGTGAAGAGCTCAACCTAGTGAAGAGTTTTCATAGTGGCTTCACAGACGGAAGGTGACCACATAACACTCTTGGAAGAGTACACAGATGTTTTTGAAGGGCTTGTGATGTTTACCTGGTGTACACAAGGTCTAAGTGGATGAGACAGTGGCTCCTGTTGTCCATACATGCAGGAAAGTTCCATTTCTACTTGGAGACAAACTTAAACAAGAACTAGCATGCATGGAATTCATACAGAATTCTGAAGAACCTACAGATTGGGTCAGCTCTCTGGTCATGGTGCAAAAGAAAAAGGGAGCATTGAGTACATATCTGGACCCAAGAGATCTCACTAAAGGCATCAAGAGAGAACATCACAAATTGCTGACACATGAGGAAATCATGTCCCAGTTTTCAGGTGCCAAGTGGTTTAATAAGCTTGATGCATCATCAGGATTTTGGCAGATGAAACTCGATGAGGCAAGTTCGAGACTGTGCACTTTCAATACTCCACATGGAAGATACCACCTTCTTTGGCTTCTTTGTAGGATCTTTTCTGAACCAGAAGTCTACCATAAAACCATCCACATAATCTTTGAAAATATACCTGGAGTTGAGACCAGGGGGTCCACCAAGAATGAACATGACACACGACTAAGCCAAGTGTTTGACGTGACATGGAATCTCAATTTCAAATTAAATAAAGAGAAATGTGAGTTGGTGTAAAGACACCGACCTTCATAGGAGATGTCATATATGAAGCCTGATCCAAGAAAGATTTTGTGAGGCTCCAAAACAAAGAGGATGGTGACTTACGTGGCTAAGTTTATCACTCATCTGTCAAGTGTGTCAGCACCACTTAGACCACTCCTTGAGCATAAAAATGAGCGGATCTGGTCGTATGAGCAAGAAGAGTGCTTCCAGGTAAGTCCTGACAGAAGAACCTGTACTAAAATTTTATGCTCCCAAAAAGTGCACCAGGATCTCAGATGATGCATCCTGTTATGGCCTTGGAGCAGTACTACTGCAGCAGCATGAGGTCACATGGCAACCTGTGGCCTACGTATCAAGGGTTTTAACAAGTGCAGAAGCCAATTATGCACAGATGGGGAAATAGCTTCTTGCCAGCACTTATGCATGCGAAAGGTTCTATCAATACATTTATGGACAAGCTCTTGAAGTGGTGACAGACCATAAATCACTGGTCTCAATTATGTCCAAACCACTGAATGACTGTCCCATGAGAGTACAACACATGTGGATAAGGCTGAAGAAATAAGATGTGAAAATGATCTACACGCCAGGAAGATACATGTTTGCAGCTGATGCACAGTCTCGAGCAGTTGACAAGAAAGAAAAAAAGCGACCGAAAGGTTAATGCGCAGATACAGACCTACTTTGGCATGATTATCACCTCATTTCCAGTATCCTGGGATAGAACAGAGCAGATCAGGAAAGCAACAGAGACAGAGGAAACAATGAGTCAAAGAAACAATACGGAAAGGATGGCCAGCAGCTAAGAATGACAGTCCGATAGGTATTTGGGATTATTGGGCATGCAGAGATGAACTGTCATTTGTGAAAGATACAGTCTTCAAAGGGAACAGGTTTATGATTCCAGTGTTGCTATGCAAGGAAATGCTTCAAATGGAAGGCCCTTTCAAATTGCCATGTAAAATGGGGTTAACCGGGCAATTTGCCCAATTAGCGTCCCAGTTACATAGTAGTTAGAAAGGGTCCAACTGGGTCAACTTCGTCAGAACCCAACTGGGTCCCTGACCTACCTCAGAGGTAGTCAGTGAACCCAGTTAAGCTTACCTAGGTCTCATCTATGGCCAATTTGAAAATGAAAACGGCCGACCCGCTTATTCCGGTGACGTCAGCGCTTCCGTGCATGCGACTCCTTGGCAGCCAGCATCTGAACATCCGGCAGTTCTTCTGGTGAGTGCGTGATGCATCATTGTAGGGGCAGGATCCCTTTAACTCGCCAGGTTGGCGATTTAATGGGTCAATCCCCCTTCAATTTAATAGGTACTTCCTGCACCTTTGCCCCAGTAATTGCACTCGGGTCCCAGGAGGGCTACCCAGGGGCTGCAATTTAAGAATGGCTAGAGGGAGGTGCACCTCTGAGAATGAACTGCATGGATCTACGACCATAATCTCCAACCCATGGTTGTGACCTATCACCTGTCAGTGCACAAAAGGGGCCAGCACATGTAGAAAAGGAACATGTTGTTCAGAGTTCACAGAAAGACACAAATACTAACACAGCAAATGCAAGCAATACACCAGTGGAAACACATACCAGACCAAAAAGGACTGTTAAAACCAGCTCAGAGACTGATTGAAAGTTTCTGAGTGGAAAGAGACTGGCCACAGAATGTAAATACCTTGTTATGTAGATGTAGTATTGTGTTTTTTTCCTTTTTTCTAAAAAGGGAAAAGATGTGTTGCTATGCGTGTATAAATAAAGAAATACATTGCCTAGTAGGCATGGCATGGGGTTTGCACGGGAATAAAAGTAGACTACGACAGAAGTCGAGTGTTTAAGCAGCTCGAAAATATAAAGTTCTTTAAGTGTTAAAAACCATGCAAGGCTGTTCTTCTTCAAGGAATAAACATTACACTGACAGCTCTCCATCCTGTCTTGTGATAGTACAGATTCTATCACCAATGTGTATATGTACATATGTACAGATGGTAGTGTAGGATGACTGTGATTGGCTGAGAGTGTAGCCACACCTACTGGCAGGTCTTAAAGGATTGCTCCTAGCAGACCAAGTCATTCTGGACTGGTCGACCTACTTGTGATATGCTCCAGCCTTTTAGTTAATAAAAGCCTTGGTTTGGATCAACAAGTCTTTGGTTCTTACGACGCGCATTACATGTCTGTCACATGGAAAATCACTGGAGTCTATCAGCCACACTTGAGATGCAATTAACTTGATTTTCACAAATCCACAGGAATCCGCAGCAGTGTTATGCACGGACTTTCTCAACCACACAAGGCCACTTGATAAGGGGCAATGGAGAATGGTTTAAAATAAAAACACAAAGCTGGAGAAACTCAGCAGGTCAATCAGTGTCCTTTATGTAGCAAAGATAGAGATAGATAACCAACGTTTTGGACTTGACCCCTTCATCAAGGGACAAGCAAAATGTAGGCAGTTACCCAAACAAAATGGGGGGGGGGGGGAAGAAGGGCAGAGGGAGAAGCACAGACCAATAGGCAGGAGGTAAGAGGTGGATAAGGGAGGGAAGAGCACACCAGCCATCAAGGGGAGGAGGGATGGCTCTATGAGGGAAGGGGGTGGAGAGCTGGAGGAGAGGAGCAGAGGAATAGAGAAGAGAGAGAATGGGGAGTGGGACAGCAAGAACCAGAGTAGTCAATGTTAATGCCATCTGTTTGGAGATGGCACAGATGAAAAATAGGAGTTGCTCCTCCAATTTACAGGTGGTCTTGGTTTGACAGTACATGAAGCCATGGACAGACATGTCACCATGGGAGTGGGGCACAAAAATGAAATGGATGGCCTCTGGGAGATCCTTGTCACTGATGAAGACAGAGCGAAGGTGCTCACTGAAGCAATCTTCCAGTCTACTTCCAGTCTTTTGGATGTAGAGAAGGCTACACTGGGAGCACCGGATGAAGTAGATGACACCCGCAGATACATAAGTATGGAGAATAATTCTTCAATTTGCTGTCTATATGAGAGGAGTCATGTGATGGAGTAGTGGCCAGTAAGAGAATTACAGCCCTCTCCTTAAAAGAAATAGAGTGAAGAAAATACAAAGTTCAAGAAATACAAAATATAACAAATAAAAGATAAAGTTGTAGAGAAAAGAAAGAAAATGGCACCCAAGAAGGAAAGAGTACAAACAACGGGGAAAAAAGAAGAAAAGACGCCAGAAGAGAATGGAGAAGGCCCTACTGGCATGAAGAAACAGGGAGCTGATGTGAAGAAGAGAGCCCATTCTCTGAGGTTGGTGACAACCCCTCAGAGTCGCGACCCCTCGACCTCTGGACTGCAAAAATGGCTCACTGATCCAAACAAAAGTGCGCAGTGCACTTACTAAGGAGAAGGAGGACACCGACAGGAGGGGGGCTCAGCCGAGGAACGGGCAAACACAATGCGACCAGCTGAGGGATGCCCGACACCAGGGCTCTCAGCTGGAAGAAGAAGAAAGCGACAGGAAAGGGAGTGAAAGGAAAGAAGAGCAACAGCAGGAGGCCCAACAGATGAGTAGCCCAGAAGAAGAGGACCAACAGCAAGAAGCCAAGCAAAAAGCCCAGCAAAGTGAGATAATCAACTCATCAGGAAAGTCAGAAGAAACACAGATACAAGGAAGAGAAGAAGAAGACACAAACATAGGTACAAACACAGAAGAAGAGGAAGAAGAAAACCAAGATCTGCACAGAGAAATAGAAGGTAAAACAGATGGACAGAATATAGATAAAGTTTTTTTTTCAAGAACAAATGAGAGCATTAAAAGAATGGTTGTCATTAGAATTTAGTGAAATGAAAAGAAAAATGAAAAGTACAGAAGAAAAAGTTAATAGATTAGAGCTGGTCATGACAGAAATAGGGAAAAGATTAGAAAATGTGGAAGAATGAGAAACGGCCGTAGAAATAGAAGTGAATGACTTAAGAAGAAAATTGGAAGAACGTGATAAAAAAATTAAAGAGTCACAAGAGTTGTTAGCTCAGAAAATTGATATGTTGGAAAATTATAGTAGGTGAAACAACATAAAAATAGTGGGCCTAAAGGAAGATGAAGAAGGCACAGATATGAAGGAATTTATAAAAGGATGGATCCCAAAGGTCCTGGGAATGACAGAAATACAGGAAGGAATGGAAATAGAAAGGGCACACAGAGCACTAGCTCCGAAACCACAGACACATCAAAAACCAAGATCCGTTTTAGTAAAATTTAGATATACAACAAGAGAAAATATACTTTACAGGCAAGGAATAAAATTAGAGAAGATAATAAACCATTGGAATACAAGGGTCAAAAAATATTTTTTTACCCAGACAAAAGTTTTGAACTCTTAAAGAGGAAGGAGTTTAATACAGCAAAATCGATCCTGTGGAAAGAAGGTTATAAATTTATGTTAAGACCTCTAGTTAACATAATAACATAACAATTACAGCACGGAAACAGGCCATTAGGCCCTTGTAGTCCGCACCAAACCAAACACTCCTCTCTAGTCCCACCTACCTGCACAATGACCATAACCCTCCACCTTCTTCTCATCCATATACCTGTCCAGCTTTTTCTTAAATAATAAAATTGACTCTGCCACCACTATTTCTCCCGGATGCTCATTCCACACCGCTACCACTCTCTGAGTAAAGAAGTTCCCCCTCATGTTACCTCTAAACCTCTGCCATTAAATCTTAACTTATGTCCTCTTGTTTCAATCTCTCCTACTCTTAACGGAAATAGTCTATCCACATCCACTCTGTCTATCCCTTTCATAATCTTAAATACTTCTATCAAATCCCCTCTCAACCTTCTACGCTCCAAAGAATAAAGACCTAATCTGCCCAATCTCTCCCTGTTCTCTAGATGCTTAAACGCAGGTAACATTCTGGTAAATCTTCTCTGCACTCTCTCCACTCTGTTTATATCCTTCCTATAATTAGGCGACCAGAACTGCACACACAACTCTAAATTAGGCCGCACCAACGCCTTATACAATCTCAACATCACTTCCCAACTCCTATATTCCATGCAATGATTGATAAAGGCCAGCATACTAAAAGCCTTCTTCACCACCCTATTCACATGAGTTTCTACCTTCAGGGAACGATGTACCGTTACTCCTAAATCCTTCTGCTCCTCTGTATTCATCAATGCTCTCCCATTTACTACATATGTCCTGTTCTGATTCTTCTTACCAAAATGAAGCACCTCATACTTATCAGCATTAAATTCCATCTGCCATTTTTCAGCCCACTTTTCTAAGCAGCCCAAATCCCTCTGCAATTCTTGAAAACCTTCTTCATTATCCACTATTCCACCTATCTTAGTATCATCTGCATATTTACTAATCCAATTCACCACCCCATCATCTAGATCATTAATGTATATAACGAACAACAATGGCCCCAATACAGATCCCTGAGGCACACCACTGGTCACCGGCCTCCAACCTGACAGACAATTTTCCACTACCACTCTCTGGCCTCTCCCTTTCAGCCAATGTTCAATCCATTTGACTATCTCAAAATTTATACCTAAAGACTGCACCTTCCTAACTAACCTTCCATGTGGTACCTTATAGAAGGCCTTACTGAAGTCCATATAGACAACATCCACCGCGCTACCCTCATCCACATTCCTAGTCACCTCTTCAAAAAATTCAATTAGATTGGTCAAACAAGACCTTCCGCCCACAAATCCATGTTGAGTGCTCCTGATCAGACCCTGTCTATCCAGATATTTATAAGTACTATCTCTAAGAACTTTTTCCATTAATTTACCTACCACAGACGTCAAACGTACAGGCCGATAATTGCCAGGCTTCCTCCTTGAACCCTTTTTAAATAACGGAACCACATGCGCAATACGCCAATCCTCCGGCACTATCCCCATCTCTAATGACATTTCGAAAATTACCATCAGAGCCTCTGCTATTTCTTCCTTTACTTCTCTCAATGTCCTGGGGAAGATCCCGTCTGGTCCCGGAGACTTATCCACCTTTATATTCCTCAAAAGCCCTAACACTACATCTTTCGTAATCACTATATTCTCCATATTTACCCAATTTGCTTTTTTTATCTCACATATCCCAATATCCTTCTCCTTGGTGAATACCAAAGAAAAGAAACTGTTCAATATCTCCCCCATTTTTCTAGGCTCCACACACAGTTTTCCGCTCTGATTCTCTAAGGGACCAATTTTGTCTCTCGCTTTCCTTTTACCATTAACATATTTGTAGAACCCTTTTGGATTAATTTTCACCCTGCTTGCTATAGTCTCCTCGTACCTTCTTTTAGCTTTCCTAATTCCTCTCTTAAGATTCCTCTTACATTCAATGTATTTTTCAAACATCTCCTTAATTCCCTGCTTCTTATACCTAATGTACGCCTCCCTTTTTCTTCGAACCAAGTTTCCAATATTCCTTGAAAACCACGGCTCTCTCCAACCTCCTTTTAACCTAACAGGAACATAAAGCTTTTGCACTCTCAAAATCTGATCTTTAAAAGACTTCCATCTCTCTACTACATCCTGCCTATAAAACAAATTGTCCCAATGCACACCCTGTAAGTCCTTTCGCATCTCCTCAAGTCTAGCTTTTCCCCAATCAAAAACCTCAACCCTTGACCCTGACTTATCTCTTTCCATAATTACATTGAAGCTGATGGCATTATGATCACTGGACCAGAAGTGCTCGCCAACACTAACCTCCGTCACTTGACCCATCCCATTTGCCAACAGTAGATCTAACACTGCTCCTTCTCTGGTCGACACCTCTACATATTGTTGTAAAAAACTATCTTGCACACATTTCACAAACTCTAACCCATCCAGCCCTTTCACAGAATGCATTTCCCAATCTATATGTGGAAAATTAAAATCTCCCATAATTACAACCCTGTGCTTATCACAAATATCCACTATCTCCCTACAGATTTGCTCCTCTAGGTTTTGGTCCCCTCCGGGTGGTCTATAATACACCCCTACAAGTGTAACCTCTCCTTTCCCACTCCTCAGTTCCACCCAAATAGCCTCCGTGGACAAGCCCTCTAATCTATCCTGCCTAAGCACCACTGTAATATTCTCCCTGACAAGCAATGCAACACCACCTCCTCTTGCCCCTCCGACTCTATCACACCTAAAGCAACGAAACCCAGGGATATTCAACTGCCAATCACATCCCTCCTGCAACCATGTCTCACTAATCGCTACCACATCAGACTTCCAAGTTTCAATCCACACCTTCAGCTCATCCACCTTTTTTACAATACTCCTGGCATTAAAATATATGAATTTCAGAGATTTCCCAATTCTTAATCCTTGTTTTCCCTCATCTTTAATAATAACATTATTTCCTTTTCCTGCCAATTGCCCTTCATCTTATTCCAGAGCATTTCCTTTCTCTATCACCTTCCCATCCATATTCAAATACTTACTACAAACTTTCTTTGTTTGCATTCTAACCTTCTCCTTACTGCTCTGTACTATTTTGCTCCCTCCCCCCAACCATTCTAGTTTAAAGGATCCTGAGTAGCCCTAGCAAATACCCCTGCCAGGATTCTGGTCCCCCTGGGATTTAAGTGTAACCCGTCCTTACTGTACAGGTCACAGACTCTCTCCAGTCTGTTATGGAAAGGGGGAAACCAAGGATAGCGTTAGATAAATTAACAGAGAGGTACAACCAACGTGGTTTGCAGTTACCAAACTTTAAAAATTATTATAGAGCCCCACAATTAAGGTTTTTATCAGACAAAGGAAAAACAAGATTGTACTAAGAAAGAGCAAGATAAAATAGGGGAGAAGGTACTGGAACATATACTTTATAAGTGGGATGAAAAGCTGGTACGATATAAAAACTCACCAGTATTGCATCATTTACTCAATATATGGAAGAAGATTCACTTAGAAAGGAAAAAAAACAAATTACTAAATACCAAAATTGTTATTGACACAAAACCCACTAATCCCCTTTATAAGGGAGAGAAAATGAATTAAAAGAATAGAAAATTGTTTTTTTGGGAAATAATTTATTAACATTTGAAGAAATGAAGTACAAATATGGAATAACTCATGGTACAATGTTTGCATACCATCAACTGAAAGCCTATTTAAAGAATAAATTAGGAAGCAGACGGAGATTACTAGAAGGAAGCAGCTTTGAATATGTGATTACAGACACAATGATAATTAAAAGATTTATAATGAACATGTACATCAAGCTGCAAGAGAAGGAAAATGATGAAATAAGCAATAAACCCAAACAAAAGTGGGAAAGGATTTAAACATAAAGATAAAAAATGAAACATGGGAAAAGTTATGTTTTGGAACAATGAAGAATATAATAAACACAAGGTTATGCATGATACATTATAATTGGTTACACAGGTTATATATCACGCCCCAAATGTTAAAAAAAATGGGATCCAACATTATCAGATAGATGTTTTCGCTGTAGAAGGAAATGGGAACAACAGTACATGCAATTTGGGCATGTGAGAAAGTGGAAAAGTTTTGGGAAGATCTAAATCAGGTATTAAACAACATACTAAAAAATCCAGAGATCTTTCTTCTAAGAAATATAAGTAGTAAAGAATTAGGCCTCAAACTGGATGAAGTGCAAAAAACATTTATTATGATAGCCTTAGTTGAAGCAAAAAAATGTATATGTCAACTTGGAAATCAGAAGAGAGCCTGAGAGTACAGCAATGGTACGTGGAAATGAATAAATGTATTCCATTAGAAAAAATAACATATAATTTAAAAAATAAAGTCACATTATTTGAACAAATTTTGGAACTATACATGGAACATAACAGAGAGGGCCTACCGCGGACCTCCACACCCTAAAATGATAAGAAGACAAAATGACTTGATCCAGTGTGTAAATGACACATTTTTCTTGTTTATTTTTCATTGTGCGATGACATTGTTTAATGGGTTTATTATATTGTATATGTTGAACGTTTATTGGTTTTGGAGGGGGGTGGCAAAGGTGAGAGGGAAGGTAGGGGGGAAAAAAGGGGAGAAAATGCCACTGTGTATATTTAAGAGGGAAATGTTTGTGTGTATTTTGGTTGATATAGTTCACAGTGTGAAAAATAAAAAAATTGTTTATAAAATAATTGCTGGCTATGGAAATAAAGCATCTTTCTGTGCTTGCTACATAAATTGCAAGCCATGATCCCAATTAATCTATCCAATCCCAGTGGAGTCTGGGCTCAAGCAAGGGATCACATTAACCTTTTCTAAACCTTCTTTAGTGCAATACTGCATCTCACCTCCAATGAGTTTTCCGCTGTGGTGGAGT
The DNA here is from genome assembly GCF_036971445.1 of Narcine bancroftii. NCBI lineage: Eukaryota > Metazoa > Chordata > Chondrichthyes > Torpediniformes > Narcinidae > Narcine > Narcine bancroftii. The sequence continues at coordinate 47,482,874 of NC_091473.1, read as the reverse complement.
TGATCGGCAGAATAAATAGGAAACTATTCAGGCTCCACCATCTCCATTCTCAGAACCATGATCACCCTAACATTAATCATTAATTTACCATATACCATTGACATTTGCATGTGTGGACATTTGGAAGTGAGCTCCAAATCATGTCAGAAGTTGAGTTGAGGATCGAACTCAGAGTAAATATCCAAAAACAAAGATACACTACAAATCTGAATAAAGTTTTAAAAATATTACACACACATTCATGTAATTAAGTCTTATGTGCTGCAGCTTCCCAGGTACATAAAACAGACAGGGAGAGAGAAATAAAAGTTATAAGATAAAAGGAAGAGGTGGGGGGGGGGGGGTTAAAGAATAAATAATACGTATTCACAGTTGGCCATAAGGGCAAAAATGCTGAGTCAGCAGTGCAGACAGATCTTCTGTGGTCTTATATCAGCGTTATGGTTGGGGCAGTACAGGGTGGTTCAAGATTGTCTGATAGATATTCTTGAATGTAAAGGTTTCTATATCTCTGATTCAAGGTAACAGCAAGAAGAGCGCAAGGCCAGGGTGACAGGGGTCTCATGTCATTGGCGCCCTTCTTGAAGCAGCCCTTCACATAGATCTTTTCAATGGGCGATGCTTGTACTGTACTTGGCTATGTCTATCACTTTCTGCAGCCTTCTGCATTCCTGGGCATTCAGGTTTCCAAAGCAGGCCATTATGCATCAAATCACTGCACTTTACACAGAATATCCACAGAAGTCAATAGAATAATTGACGATTTGCTGAATTTCCTCAAATTACTTAGAAAGTGGCGACATTGGTATGCCTTCTTCATAGTCCTGGCCGTAGGAGAGGTGGATATGGATATCAGAAACTTGAAGCTAATAACTCTCAATGAAGGTTGATGTTAGTGTTAAAATTCCCACATTTTCCAGGTCATCAAGCACAGCCTTCGATCGGTGAGGAAAAACCATGATCAAAGATCAAGATCTCGAGTCACAAGAAACTGCTGACACCAATAATAAGAAGTTGGAGGGACTCATGGGCCAGGCAGCATCAATGGAGAGAGGTGGGTATTCAACAAGTGGCCCTCTCCTCGAGAACAGGTGTGGAAATGGTGGCAGAGGCTCAGATCAGCATGGCCTATGTCATGGCTACAACCTTGCACATTGCTGAGTGATGGGGAGCCAGGAACAAAGCTCCAGTTCTTTTCTCTTTCCTGAACTGACCACTCAAATGCCAGGTTCAGTCCTGTCATGGCAATGAGCCCAGTAGGAATGTAGGTGCATCGTTGCCTGACAGTAATGATTCAGGTAGGCAGGGTGGTGAAGAAGGCATTTGGTACACTTGCCTTCATTAGGTAGGGAGATGAGTACAAAAGTTGGAACAACTTGCTACAGGTGTACAAGATGTTGTGAAGATCTTGTGACCTTTCAAGAAATCTCAAGAGTGAAGAATAAAGTAAATGAAGTGGAGCACTGTGTGCAGTTCTCATTGCCCAGCTTTAGAAAGGTCAAGTGATTTACTCGGATACTGCCAGCATTTGAGGGCTTGAGCTATAAAGTGAGGCTGGATACAGAGGTGTATAATATATATATAAAAATAAGGGACATAGGATACTTACTGGATCTCCTCTTTCTCCTGGGATTCCTGGAATTCCTCTGGGTCCTGGAACACTCTCTCCTGGAGGGCCTCTTTCACCCTAGAGTTAAACACAAGCAGCCACAAAACTGTAATTAGCAAACAGGCTCCGGGTCACATCAGGATCAACCCAAGGAGAAAATCTCAGGACCACTGGAAGAAGAAAACACCATTGCAAAAGGCGAGTGGGCATAGATTTAGAAAAGTTAAATGAAGACAGTGGTTCACCCAAATCTCTCTTGAAGGTAGGTTGGCCTTTCATGAAAACTCAAGAGTGAAGAATAAAGTGTGGAACCCCTGGGCTGTGAGCAAAAAATTGTTTTTATTCCTACCTGCATTTAAGGATTTAACCCCTCATATTTCAGATGCAGTGGGGTGGGTGTGAGACTATCAATTAAATCTTGTATTCTGGACAGTAGATTGTTTCTTTCCAGCTGTTATCAATCCACCAAATAGACCTTCCATTAATAAAATGATCTTGTCCTTGCATGGTTTTAACAGAATATTTTCTTCTCAACACTATCCTCTGCATTTCCGTTTATTTTACAGTCCTCAACGAAGGCTCAGTCGTGGAGAGTGTCAAGAACTTCAAATTCCTGGTGTCAACATCTTTGAGGATCTGTCCTGGAGCCTCCACATTGATGCAATGACAAAGAAGGCTCGCCAGCAGCTATACTTTGTGAGGTGTCTGAGAAGATTCAGTATGTTAGTGAAGACTCTCGTAAACTTCTACAAGTATACTGTGGAGAGCATTCTGGTTAGTTGCCAACTCTCAGGACAAGAATAAACTCCAGAGAGTTGTTAACTCAGCCTACAACAGCAGAGGCACCAGACTTCATTTCATCGAGGACATCCACATGAGGCGGTGTCTTAAAAAAAGCAGCCTCTATCCTTAACCACCACCCAGGCTATGCCCTCTTCACTCTATCAGGAAAAAGGTACAGGAGCCTGAAGATGAGCACTCATCGGCATAAGGACAGCTTCTTCCCCACTGCCATCAGATTCCTGAATAATCAATGAACCAAAGACATTTTCATCCACTACTATTTTTTTTTACAGTAATGTTGTAAGGTAGTTATAATATGAAATGTTTGCTCTATGATTCAGCCACAAAACACTGAATTTCATGACTTGTTCATGACAATAAATTCTGATTCTAATTGTTGTACTCAGGAATAAGTTGACTTGCTTGGATGATGCACAAAACAAAGTTTTCACTGTATATCAGTATATAATACAGTAAACAATTCAATTCAATGCCAATCCACTGCATTTAACCCTTTCATTCAGAACTACATGGAGAGACTATGCTATTTAATCCACACTAACCATCCTGGCTTGTGAATGCCATTTAGGTTCAAGTCTTTTGTACTGTACAATTTAATTTGTGGCATGTACAAAAAAAATCCATAAATTTTGAATAAATTTGAGAAAGGCAGGGAAAATAAATTAGCTGTAACAAAAATCAAAATGCTGAAATCAAAGGGTTCAGCAGCGTCTGCAGAGGCAAGACAATGGTCAAAACTCTGGTATTTAACCCTCATATTCTGGGGGACTGTACTTTATAACCGGTCTGAACAATATGGAGAGACAATGCTTTTTAGCCCATCATATTCTTGCCTATTCTTACCTGTAATGTAACTTAACTGTAAAACGTTACTGTAGCTTTGCAAAAGTGAATGGAGGTGTAATGAGGTAACGCCTCTGATGCTCACTGACCTCAACAATCATAATTTATCTGTAGTTCTGATGGGAACATACTCCAATTTTGCTTACCTGCTGTATGCTGAAGACTTCCACTGTGTTAGCAACAAGAAGTGAAAAGGTGACATGAAATATTAGTTAAAGGGAAACTATAAAAGTTTCATTAACTTCAGAAAAAGATTCATTCATTACCTTCTGGCCCTGCATTCCTTCAGATCCCCTGGGGCCACTTGGCCCAAGTGGCCCTGGTGGACCAGGAATTCCCCTGGTCTGCCCCCCCCGGGACCCCGGCCCCCCCCCCCCCCCCCCCCCCCCCCCCCGAAGACCCTGGGAAAAAAAAAAGGCCAATTATAGTCATCTCAACTTCAACTTGGGACTCTCCAAGAATGCACAATGTGTTTTGACAGGGGAAAACACACACAATTTGCTGGAGAAACTTAGCGAGTCAGGCAGATCCATGAAGTTTTAAAAAATTTTATTTACAAATTTTCAAGTCAAACAGTGCAAAGGACAAAATAAGTTTCCAAAAAATAGTAGTATTACATCAATTAATAGCTATTGCATATCTAACTATAATTAACTGTACCTCTCCTCCCCTCCCCTGAGAAAATGTAAGAAAAATAGAAAAAGAATAGAGAGCAAGAAAACAAGATTATTGAAGCCTAGAATAAAAAGAGAGAAAAAAAATAAGAAATTATCAAGTATGCACCATCCACCTTCCAGGCCTTAAATTATCGAGCTTTTCTAGATCCAGGGGAGGGGTTCAGACAGGGTGATCTGAAGTGGGGGGGGGGGGGGATAACTAAAGATTTACAGCTATTTTCCATAAATATGGCTGCCAAATGTTGATTAAAAACATCATATTTGTTCCTCAAACTGTAAGAGGTTTTCTCAAGGGGAACACAACTTTGCATTTCCACATTCCATCGTACCATTCCTCGATGGGAATCAGACTTCCAGGTAACAGCTGCACATTTCCTGGCCACTGCCAAAGCCATCTTTATAAATTGCGTTTGAAATTTGGACATCCTCATTATAGGTCTTATGCCCATGATGTTTCCCAATAAAAACAATTCTGGGTTGTGTGGAAAATGTTTGCTTCTAATTTGTTCTAGGAAATTCTCTAGATCTATCCAGAAGGGCCTCACCTTGGAACATGACCAGATTGAATGTAGAAAGGTTCCCACCTCTGTGCTGCATCTAAAACATCGGTCTAAAATTTCTGATTTAAGTTTATTTAATTTTTGCAGTGTGAGATACAACTCATGCAAGAAATTATACTGTACTAGTCTATATCTAACAATAACTGTATTTGCCATACTGTCTCGACATAGATCAGGCTAGCACTGTTCCCCAATTATTATGTCCAAGTCGGATTCCCTCCTCTGTCTTGACTTACGTAACCCCCTTTTAAGAGAGTTTGCTTGAAATAGGAAATACGCTGCTGCAATAAATTTCTTTATAATCCCCTTTCGAATCAGAGTCTCCAAAACACTGCACTTCGGTAAAGTCATTGTTGGACCTAATTTGTCCCTCAAATAAGATCTCAGTTGAAGATAGAAGGGAACAGAATTATTTAACAAACCATAGGAATTTTTTAACTGACCCATTGACCAAGTTTCCCCTCCTCATAACAGTCCTCGATACAACTGATCCAGGTGTCCAGGATTTTGTTATCCAATTTTGATGTTAATCATCTATTTTGAATCTAATTCCAATCTTTTGATTTATTTTATACCAAACATTAATTACATGTTTTAATAGTGGGGCTTCTCTTATTCCCAAAGCCAGTTTAGCATCCCATTTATAAATAAGATCTCTTGCTATCCTTTCGTGCAGCTCAATTTGTGCACGGGGAGATAAACTTGGACTGGAGGCTGTCCAATAATATTTTTTTTAAATCTGGGAGCTATAATCCTTCTATGGCATAATCCCGTGTTAATTTCTCGATGAAAATTTTTGCCATTTTACTGTTGCAGAGGAATTTTCTAATATGTTTATTTAGATCCTGAAAAAAAAATCTCTGGGGCAATGATCTGAGCAATGTTTGGAAGAGATACTGAAGTTTTGGCAACATATGCATTTTAATATAGTTGACTCTATCAACTAATGTAATCAGAAGGGGGACATAATTTAATTTATATAAATCTTGTAAATTGTTATTTATTTTAATCCCTAAATATTTATCCCATTGAGCGGCCATTTAAATTGACATTTTCTTTGATAATAACTGTATTCCCCTCCCGTAAGTGATATTATTTCATTCTTGTCCCAATTTATCTTGCATCCTGATCCCTTCCCATAATCTTCTAATTCAGAATGCAGTTTTCCAATGGTTGTGCTGGTTTTGTCAAATATATCAGTACATCATCTGCAAAAAGATTGTTCTTGTGTTCATCCTGCCTTACCCTGAATCCTTTAATGTCTATATCACAGTGAATAGCTTCTGCCAATAGCTCAATAGCCAAAATGAAAAGAGCCAGAGATAATGGATGACCCTGTCTACTAGAACTAGTTAACAGGAATGCGAGACAGATCTGTCCATTAATCACAACTTTTGCTTTGGGCCCATAATATAATTCCTTAATCCAATTTATAAAAGTGTGCCCTAATAAAAATCTTTCCAACACTTTAAACAAGAAATCCCATTCCAGTCTATCAAAAACTTTTTCCGCATCCAAGGCCACAGCCACACTCGGATCACCTCTTGATTGATCTAGATGTATTATACTAAGCAGTCTACTTCCATTGTCTGCAGACTGACTTTTTTTGCACAAAGCCTGTTTGATCCTTATTTGTTAATTTTGACAAAAGCTTTGTCAATCTATTTGCCAAGAGTTTGGCAATTATCTTATAGTATGTGTTCAATAATGATATCGGACTATAAGATGAGAGTTTCAATGGATTCCTATCTTATTTAGGGATCACCATAATTATTGCTGTCAAAAAAGATTCTGGGAGGGTACAAGTTTCAGCTAACTGATCTATCACCTCCATAAAAAGGGGCATCAAGAGGTCCTTGAATTCCTTATAAAATTCAGGGGGAAACCCATCCTCCCCAGGAAATTTATTAACCTGTAATGAACAGTGCTTTCTTTATTTCCATTTCAGTAAAGAGAACATTCAGTCCCTTTCATTCTTCAAAATCTAAATTTGGAAGCTCAAATTTTGATAGGAAATCTTCTACTTTATTAAAATCTCCTTCAGCTTTTAATTTATACAGGTTTGTTAAAATTGTTTGAAAGTCTCATTTGTACCTTGAGGTTTATAAGAAGACCTGGCTTTTTCCATTTTGATCCCATTAATTGTTCTTGAGACCTGTTCTGTTTTAACTGCCAGAATAGGACTTGTGGACTCTTTCCCCTAGCACTTGGTTCTCATTATAAGCTTTTCCATTTTATGACTGCAAAGTATTATACTTGACCTTCTTTCTAGTAAGCACCTGTATTTTTCCTCAAAGCCCGATTTTTGAATATCTTTTTCCAATTGGGTTATCTCCAATTCCTCTACCTCCCTCTTAATCTTTTATGTGTCATCAATTATTTTGTCCCCTTAAATAAGCCTTTAAAGTGTCCCATATGATCAATTTGTGGGTAGGAGAATTGCAGTTAGTCTCACAGAACATTGCTATTTCTATTCTGATAAAATTACAAAACTCCAATTTCTTCAACAGCAATGAATTAAGGCACCATCTATATGCCGTCTTTTGTTTAGAAAGTTGAACCCCTTCATCAGGAGTGAAGAAGGAGGGTCGACTACCTTTGGCCTTCCATGGATGCTGCCTGACCTCCTGAGTTCCTCCAGCATTTTCTGTGGTTTCTTCAGTTTTCCTGCATCTGCAGTTTCTCTTGTTTACCTTTGATGGGGGAGGGGAGTGTAGGGAGGAGGAGAAGATGTTTCCCCTGGCTGAGATAAGCCCGTAAGACATAGGAGCAGAATAGGCTATTCAGCCCATCAAGTCTGCCCAGCCATTCAATCACGAACTGATCCATTTTCCCACTCAGCCCTACTCCCCAGCCTTCTCCCCATAACCTTTGATGTCCTGGCTAATCAAGAACCTATCAATCTCTGCCCTAAATACACCCAATGACCTGGCCTCCACAATTGCCTGTGGCAACAAATTCCACAGATTCACCACCCACTGACTTAAGAAAATTATCTTTTTAAATGGACACCCTTCAATCCTGAAGTCGTCCCCTCTTGTCCTAGACTCTCCCACTGTGGGCAACAGCCTTTCTTCATCTACTCTGTCCATGCCTTTCAACATGCAAAATATTTATTCGAGATCCACCCTCATTTTCCTACATTCCAACGAGTACAGGCCAGGAGCTGTCAAACATGTTCAGAACCAGACATCACAGTCTTCGTACAAGAGGATGGCAATTCTGAACAGAGCTGAGAAGAATTATGGTCACCCAAAGAATTCTCTACCCAAGAGAGCTATGATGGCTCGATCATTAAATACATTTAAAAGAGAGATGAATGAAACTTTGGATATTAAAGATATTAGTCAGTGCTGAAAAATGGTGCTGAAACAAAAGATCAGCCATAATCTAATTACAAGTTTGAGCAGATAAAAGGGTCTGAATGACCTCTTCTTACTCCTGTTTTTCATGTCCAGGATGCATCTGGAAAAGAATACCAACTTATTGAAGTATTTTTCTGTGGGGTTTTGATGGACGATCTTTTTTTTTTATAATTTTTTATTTTTCACACCATAAATCACATTAACCATGATACACATTTTTTCCTTTTCACACATATACAATGTCATTTTCTCCCCCCCCCACCTTCCCTCCTCCCCTCCCACCCTCCCCACCTCCCGCCTCCCGTCCATTTAAGGTATAAAATCTAGGATACATTAAACCAGTCAGACAATGTTGTCATTCAATAAAAATACACCAGAAATTCCACTGAGTCCATTCTTTTCATTTCCTTTTCCTTCCGTTAACTTAGGTAGCGATTGTCCCCGGTAGGTTTTCGCTATTGTGTTTAATATAAGGCTCCCATTCCATTGTAATTGTTCGAATATTTCAATATTATTTCTTAAACTATATGTTATTTTTTCCAATGGAATACATTTATTCATTTCTATATACCATTGTTGTATTTTCAAATTATCTTCCAATTTCCACATTGACATAATACATTTTTTTGCTACGGCTAGAGCTATCTTAACAAATCTTTTTTGTGCATCCTCCAAATCAATTCCAAATTCTTTGTTTTTTATGTTACTTAGGAGAAAGATCTCTGGATTCTTTGCTATTTTGTTTTCTGTTATTTTATTTAATATCTGATTGAGATCTTCCCAAAATTTTTCTACTTTTTCACATGTCCAGATTGCATGAATTGTTGTTCCCATTTCCTTTTTACATCGAAAACATCTATCAGATACTGTTGGGTCCCATTTATTTAACATTTGAGGTGTAATGTATAACCTGTGTATCCAGTTATATTGTATCATACGTAACCTCGTATTTATTGTATTTCTCATCGTTCCAGAGCATAACTTCTCCCATGTTTCCTTTTTTATCTTTATATTTAAATCCTGTTCCCATTTTTGTTTAGTTTTACCATTTGTTTCCTCATTCTCCTTTTCTTGCAGTTTAATATACATATTTGTTATAAATCTTTTGATTATCATTGTATCTGTAATCACATATTCAAAGTTACTTCCCTCTGGCAAACTCAAACTGCTTCCTAATTTATCCTTCAAGTAGGATCTCAATTGGTAATATGCCAGTGCTGTATCTTGAGTTATATTGTATATATCTTTCATTTGTTCAAAGGATAATAATCTATTTCCTGAAAAACAATTTTATATTCTTTTAATCCCTTTTTTTTCCCATTCTCTAAAGGAAAGGTTATCTATTGTAAAAGGGAGTAACTTATTTTGCGTCAATATTAGTTTTGGTAATTGATAATTTGTTTTATTTCTTTCTACATGAATCTTCTTCCAAATATTGAGTTGATGATGTAATACTGGAGAACTTCTATGTTGTACCAATTTTTCATCCCATTTATATAATATGTGTTCAGGTGTCTTTTCCCCTATTTTATCTAATTCTAATCTAGTCCAATCTGGCTTTTCCCTTGTTTGATAAAAATCTGACAGGTATCTTAATTGTGCGGCTCTATAATAATTTTTAAAGTTTGGCAATTGTAAGCCTCCTTGTTTATACCATTCTGTTAATTTATCGAGTGCTATCCTCGGTTTCCCCCCTGTCCATAAAAATTTCCTTATTATTTTCTTTAACTCCTTGAAGAATTTCTCTGTCAGTTGTATTGGCAATGCCTGAAATAAGTATAATATCCTTGGAAAAATGTTCATTTTAATACAGTTTATCCTTCCTATTAGTGTTAATGGTAAATCTTTCCAATGCTCTAAATCATCCTGTAATTTTTTCATTAGTGGATAATAATTGAGTTTATATAGTTGGCCGAGATTTTTGTTTATTTGTACACCTAGGTATCTTATTGCTTGCATTTGCCATCTAAATGGTGATTCTTTCTTAAATTTTGAGAAATCCGCATCATTCATAGGCATTGCTTCACTTTTATTTACGTTGATCTTGTAACCTGACACTTCTCCATATTCCTTCAATTTCTTATATAATTCTTTTATTGATAGTTCTGGTTCTGTTAAGTATACTATAACATCATCCGCAAATAAACTGATTTTATATTCCTTGTCTTTTATTTTTATCCCTTTTATATTATTTTCTGTTCTTATCAATTCTGCTAGTGGTTCTATAGCTAACGCAAACAATAAAGGTGATAGTGGGCTTCCCTGTCGTGTTGATCTGCTTAAGTTAAATTGCTTTGATACATGTCCATTTACTGTCACTTTCGCTAATGGTCCCTTATATAATGCTTTAATCCAATTAATATACTTCTCCGGTAAATTAAATTTTTGCAATACTTTGAACAAATAATTCCATTCTACTCTGTCAAAGGCCTTCTCTGCGTCTAAAGCAACTGCTACTGTTGGTGCTTTATTCCCTTCTACTGCATGAATTAAGTTAATAAATTTACAAATATTGTCTGTTGTGCGTCTTTTTTTTGATAAATCCAGTTTGGTCTAGATTTACCATTTTCGGTACATACTCTGCTAATCTGTTTGCTAATAATTTAGCTATCATCTTATAATCTGTGTTAAGTAAAGATATTGGTCTATATGACGCTGGTGTGAGTGGATCTTTCCCTTGCTTTAGTATTACTGTAATTATTGCTGTTTTACATGAATCTGGTAAGCTTTGCGTTTTATCAATCTGGTTGATTACTTCCAGGAGGGGCAGAATTAATAAGTCTTTAAATGTTTTATAGAATTCTATTGGGAATCCATCCTCTCCTGGTGTCTTATTATTTGGTAATTTTTTTATTATCTCTTGTATTTCTACTATTCCAAATGGCTCTGTTAATTTATTTTGTTCCTCTATTTGTAGTTTTGGTAGTTCAATTTTAGTTAGAAATTCATCTATTTTCCCTTCTTTCCCTTTGTTTTCAGTTCAGTATAATTGTTCATAGAATTCTCTAAAGTTTTCCTTAATTTCTTTTGGATTATATGTAATTTGTTTGTCTTTTTTCCTTGATGCCAATACCATTTTCTTAGCTTGTTCTGTCTTAAGGTGCCATGCTAGGATTTTGTGCGTTTTTTCACCTAGTTCATAATATTTCTGTTTTGTCTTCCTTATATTCTTCTCCACCTTATATGTTTGTAGTGTTTCATATTTTATTTTTTTATCCGCCAATTCTCTTCTTTTAGTTGTATCTTCCTTCATTGCTAATTCTTTTTCTATATTTACTATTTCCCTTTCCAACTGCTCTGTTTCCTGATTATAGTCCTTCTTCATCTTGGTTACATAACTTATTATTTGCCCTCTAATGAATGCTTTCATTGCATCCCATAGTATAAACTTATTTTCCACTGATTCCGTATTTATTTCAAAATAAATTCTCCAAAATCCTGCCTTTTAAGTAACATGGGGTTTAATCTCCATCTATACATTCTTGGAGGGATGTCTTCTAACTTTACTGTCAATATTAAGGGTGAATGGTCCGATAGTATTCTAGCTTTATATTCTGTTTTTCTTACTCTATCTTGCATACGAGCTGATAACAAAAATAGGTCTATTTTTGAGTATGTTTTATGTCTAGCCGAGTAATATGAATATTCCTCTTCCTTTGGGTGTTGTTTCCTCCATATATCCAAAAGTTGCATTTCTTCCATCGATTTAATTATAAATTTGGTTACTTTGTTCTTTCTGTTAATTTTTTTCCCAGTTTTGTCCATATTTGAATCCAAATTCAGGTTGAAATCCCCTCCTATTAATATGTTCCCTTGCGTATCTGCTATCTTCAAAAAGATATCTTGCATAAACTTTTGATCTTCTTCATTAGGTGAATATACATTGAGTAGATTCCAAAACTCCGAATATATCTGACATTTTATCATTACATATCTCCCTGCTGGATCTATTATTTCCTCTTCTATTTTAAATGGCACATTTTTACTAATTAATATAGCTACTCCTCTTGCTTTTGAATTATACGATGCTGCTGTTACGTGTCCTACCCAATCTCTCTTTAATTTCTTATGCTCCAATTCATTTAAATGTGTTTCTTGCACAAATGCTCTTTCAATTTTTTCTTTTTTTCAGTAAATTTAGCAGTTTCTTCCTTTTAATTTGGTTATGTATTCCATTAATATTTAAAGTCATATAGTTCAACGTAGCCATTTTATACTTTGTTTATCTTCCCTTTCCGTTTCTCCATCATTACCTTTCCTTCTTATCCATTTCTGTTTTCTTGTTTTGAATCCTTTATAAGACATCATTCCTAAAACATCAACATTTTCCTTATTCTCCTATTTAAAATTTCTTTAGCCCCAATCCCCCCTTCCCCTTCTGAGTTGTCCTTTATCCCTTGTCGGACAACCACATCTCCCCTCTCCATTTGGTTTTGCGAATTCACTCGCAAGCGTCAGCTGATTTTGCAGTGACTGTAACACCCCCCCACCCAGCCCCCCCAGAAAAGATTTCACTTTTCATATGTGACAAAGGCCACTCTTTTAATTCCCTCCTAATTCCCTCTATTACTTTTCCTTCCCTTATTAATTCTTGTCTCTACTATCTATATTTTCCTCTAAATACGGATACATTCATGTATGCACATTATACATATACACAGATATACCTCTTTACCCACATACATATAAATCGTGGTCATTTTTACTCTTATTACATGTCTTCATCTCTCTGTTTATTTTGTAGTTGTTCTGCAAATTTCCTTGCTTCCTCTGGATCCAAGAATTGTTTTTTTCCATAAGATCGTTTTCGATGTTTTGAACTCCTTCCTCTTCTTCAAGAGTTCAAAACTTATGTCTTTTTAGTTCGCAGTCTTTTGTACTCTCGTTACACGTCTTCATCTCTCAGTCTATTTTGTAATTGTTCTGCAAATTTTCGTGCTTTCTCTGGATCCGAGAATAGTCTGTTTTGTTGTCCTGGAATAAATATTTTCAATACCGCTCGATGCTTTAGTATCAATTTATACCCTTTCTTCCATAAAATCGCCTTTGCTGTATTGAACTCCTTTCTCTTCTTCAGGAGTTCAAAACTTATATCTGGACAAATGAAGATTTTTTGCCCTTTGTACTCCAGTGGCTTATTGTCCTCTCTTACTTTTTCCATTGTTTGCTCCAGTACCTTTTCTCTTGTAGTATATCTTAGGAATTTTACTAAAACAGATCTTGGCTTTTGTTGTGATTGTGGTTTAATGGCCAATGCTCTATGTGCCCTTTCTATTTCCATTTCTTGCTGTAGTTCTGGACATCCTAGGATCCTAGGGATCCAATCTTTTATAAACTCTCTCATATTCTTGCCTTCTTCATCTTCCTTAAGGCCCACTATCTTTATGTTATTTCTTCTGTAATAATTTTCCATTATATCTATTTTCTGAGCTAACAGTTCTTGTGTCTCCTTAACTTTTTTATTAGATTCCTCTAATTTCTTTTTTATGTCCTCTACCTCCATTTCTACTGCTGCTTCTCATTCTTCCACCTTGTCCATTCTTTTTCCCATTTCTGATAAGGTCATATCTATTTTATTCATTTTCTCTTCTGTATTGTTTATTCTTCTTCTTAAATCATTAAATTCTTGCGCTTGCCATTCTTTAAATGACTCCATGTATTCTTTAATAAGAGAAAGTATATCCTTTATCTTGCCTTTCCCTTCTTCTTCTATTTCACTGTACTCTTCCTCTTCTTCTTCTTCTTCCTCTGGGTTGGCCATCTGTTGTTTCTTTGTTGCCCTTTTCCTCTCTTCTTTCTTGTTTTCGTTGTCTTCTATGTTCTCCTCTTGCTGCAGGTGTTCTGCAGCTGTCATTGCCGGCTGTGGAGATCGACTCCCCAGCTGGTCACCCCTCCCGTTTGTGTGTTTTTTTGCATGCGCATCGCGCATGCGCAAGGAGTCGCGCATGCGCGGTTGCGCACTTTTACTCAGCTCAGCGAGCCATTTTTGTAGTCCACTTTCTACCGACCTGAGGGAGCGGGTTTCTCTCTCCTCCGCGGGCCTCTTCGAACAGGTAAGGCCTTTTCCTTCATCTTCCGTTGTCTTCTCTTCCTCTCTTCTTACCGTTGATTTCGACTTTTCTTTTTTCGTCGCCATCTTCTTTCCACCTTTATATTCACTTTACTTTGATTTTTATTTTTGTGCCTCTTTGTTTTGCTTTGTTTTTTCTGACTTTTCTGGAGAGGGCTGGAGTTCACCGTCCGGCCACTACTCCATCACGTGACTCCTCCCGGACGATCTTCTTGAAGATGCAAAGTTTAGAGTAATTTCCACTGACCAGAGAATCCAATTCCATTTTAGAGGCAAAGCTGCATAATGATGGTGATTCACAGTTCAGTAGGTAGTAGCAACCTTTTATCTGAGCCAAAGGCTTGAGGTTTGCCCGACTCCAGGATCACGAGTCTATAATCCAGGTTGAAAACCCGGAGCAGTACCTGCAACCTATCTTTGTGATTTGTAAAGCAGAACCGCACACTTTGTATTGGTAACTATAACTCACTCGCTCGCCTTTCTCTCCTCGATCTCCTTTGTGCCCCTGGAGTCCATTAAACCCTCGGTCACCCTAGAAAAGAACAGACCAATGCCATAAATGACAAAAAGGTCAAGTGGCAGAAATCCCTGTAACCCTTGGTGCTATTCTTCAATGATTTTCCATTGGAGTCATACCTTGGGTCCAATGAGGCCTTCTTTCCCTGTTAAACCTGGGGATCCAATGATTCCAGGTTCACCCTGCAAGACAAAACATAGGAATGAAAATGGAGTAACTCCATTCTTCCTGTTAGAATTCAGCCCAGCTGAATATTGTGTCATCAGTAAACTAGAGAGGAAATGTTGGAGGGATTATTACAGGGAATCACCTGTGGTCTCTATGCCCAGCATGGGATCAAGGTACAATAGTCTGGTAACAATTAAAATAACTTCCTGGGGACTCGATGTCTTGCCTTTGGAGTTTTATCTAGTTATAGAGAAATGCAGCACCAAAGTCGGCCACATGCCCAATCGAATCTACACCAACCTTCAACCAACCATTTATACTAATCCTATGGTCATCCAATTTTATTCTCCCCACATTCTCCTCAACATCCCCCAGATTCATGAGATCACTAGGTATAGGAGCAGAAGTAGGCCCATCGAGTCTGTTATGCCATTTTAATCATGAGCTGAACCACTCAGCCCCACTGCCCAGCTTTCTCCCACTCACCTCCACTTGATTCTACCACCAACCTATGTATTGGGGGAAATTTACAGCAATCTTATGAATTTGGGAGGAAACCAGAGAACCTGGAGGAGTTCCACCCAGTCGCAGGGAGAAAGTGCAACTCTGCACAAGAAGTCAATTTGAACACAGGTCTCCGGAGCTGTGAGGCAATAGTTCTGCTACTGTGCTTTGGAAGCTTTGATTGACCTTTGGGGTCTATTTTTATATAAGAATGATGTAATAGAAGAACAGATCAATGTTGGTCCTCGTGCTGGGTGAAGTTGTCGTTCAGTCACATGGTGATGATTTCAATGGACTCAAGCATCCCAACCCTACATCAGCTGAAGGTGCTTGGGCCTGTGTGGCATTCTGACATTTTCCTACCTGATCTCCTTTTCTGCCAGGGAACCCAATTCTCCCAGGAATTCCAGGGTCCCCCTAAAACAACAAATGCACAATTTAGGAGAAGTAGCAACCACAGAATAAAACAGGAAAACATGGGAACTGTTTTAAAACATAAAATACCAAATTTACTTAGTGGGTATGACAGCATCTGTGGAGAGAGAAAGTAAGTCAATGTTTCAGATTCAAAGACCTTTCACAGAAAATGGTATTGAAAGACATTTCTCAATATGGATGAAATAATATCGGGAGTCACGTGATGGAGTAGTGGCCAGTAGGTGAATACCAGCCCTCTCCAGAAAAGAAGAAAAAAAGAGAAGAAAAAGCAAAGTTGCAGATACACAGAACACAACAAATAAAAGATAAAGGTGTGGAGAAAAGAAAGAAAATGGCACCCAAGAAAAAAAAAATAATGGGAAAAAAAGGAAAGTCGCCGGAAGAGAAAGGAGAAGGCCTTATCTGCACGGAAAAGCAGGGACCCGCCGTGGAGAGGAGCCCGCTCCCCGAGGTTAGTGGAGACTCCGCAGGGTCACGACCTACCAACCGTAGGACTGCAAAAATGGCTCACTGAGCCAAACAGAGCTGCGCAATGCGCACGGCAAGAAGAACACCGATGGGAGGGGGCACCAGCTGTGGAGTGAAACTACAGAGCACAAACAGCTGAGAGATGCCCGACAGCAGGGCTCCCAGCTGGAAGAAAAAGAATGCAACGGGAAAGGGAGGGATGAGAAAGAAAAATAGAAGCAGGAGGCTCAACAGATAACCAGCCCAGAAGAAAAGGACCAATATCAAAAAACCATGAAAAAAATACCCAACAAACTGAGACAAGCAGCTCAACAAGAAAGTCAGAAGAGACACAGATACACAGGGCACACAGAACATTAGCCCTGAAACCACAGTCACAACAAAAACCAAGATCCGTTTTAATAAAATTTCTGAGATACACGACAAGAGAAAATATTTTGGAGAAGGCAATGAATAAAATTAGAGAAGACAAAAAACCACTGGAGTACAAAGGTCAAAAAAAATTTTCTACCCAGACATAAGTTTTGAGCTCCTAAAGAAGAGGAAGGAGTTTAACGCAGCAAAATCGATCCTATGGAAGAAAGGCTATAAATTTATGTTAAGATATTCAGTGGTGCTTAAAATAGTTATCCCGGGGCAGCAAAACAGACTGTTCTCAGATCCGGAGAAAGCACGAGAATTTGCAGAACGCCTGCAAGACAGAAAGAGAGATGAAGAGATGTAACAAGAACAAAGAACGACGACAAACTACATATAAAGAAGTAAAAATAATGTAATAAGAACTAAAGGAGGGAAGAAAAGGGGAGTGAGGGAGAAGGAGGGGGGAAATATGGATTAACTCTATTTCTCACTCTACTGACACTGTTAACTAGCTCCATATTTCCAGCATTTTCTGTTTCATCAACAGAATAAATGCACACTGTTGAGAAACAATTATCCAATTGGAAAAAGATTATTCAGCATGAACAACAAAACTGAGCATTTCTTCAAAACAGCAAGACACAAACAGGAAAAGGCCATTTGCTTCACAATGGCTGCTTAATTATTTTTGTCAGCTGTGGCAGCTTCCTCTCTCTCTCTCTCTCTTTCTCTCTCTCTCTCATGACAGATTTTCTCGGCATACATTGAGGAGTGGATTTACACAGACAGCACGGTAACAGGGCCTTTCGGCCCATGAGCCTGAGATGCTCAAATAGCTTACAAAGCTGTATGTTTTGAAGGATGGGATGAAAGTGGAGCACACAGAGGACATCCATTCAGACATGGGAAGAAGGTTCAAGCTTCTTAGAGACAACGCCATCTTCAAACTCAGGTTTTGGTGCTGTAATAGCATTGCGCTAACCATGCCACCCTGACAATAACCATGCTGTCCCTGCACTAACCATGATGCTGGAATTCTCCACCTTGATTTGGAATGGAGGTGTCAACAAAATATTTTAAAATTTGCTTGGAAATATTTTTGATTGTGAAAGGTATTACAGGCAGCAGAGAGAGCAAGTGCAGATAAGCCATGCTCTGGGATCACAAGTTTAGCAGGAAAACATTCTGCTCAACAGGCTCTTCGAAAGGCCAGATGTTTTGGGCCCGTAACTGGGTCTGCACCTCGAAGAGTTATAGAACTTTACAGGATGGAAACAGTCCCTTCAACTCAAATTGTCCATGCCGACCAAGTTGTTGATCTTGGCTAGTTGCTTTTGCCTCCATTTTCCCCCTATCACTCTAAACCTTCCCTATCCATGTACCTGCCCAAACATCTTTAAAATGTTTTAACTGTCACCACCTCTATAGTTGCCTCTGGCGTCTTATTCTATATGACCACCATTCTCTACAAGAAAGTTGCCCCTTATGTCCCTTCTAAATCTTTCACTTCTCATCTCAAGTCTATATCCTCTTGGTTTACTGGTAAATTCCTCTACTCCGAGGAAAGTCTTTGATTATTCAGCTCATCTATCATCTATGCCCCCTCCAAAAGGTCATCCCTCATTTCCAGTGTTCTGGGTGGGGGGGGGGGGAACTCTCTCCAATTCAATTTCTGATTATAACTCAAGCTCTCCAGTCCAAATAGCATGCTTGTGAATCTTATTTTGACAGCCTTCCTACAACACAGTAACCAGAACTGCAATCAATAATCTAAATGTAGCCTTCCCAATGTCTTCTTGAACTGTAACATGACGTCCCAACTCCTGCACTTTGACTGATGAAAACAAGCATGCCAAACACCTTCTTCACCACCATATCTGTCACCACTTTCAGGGAACTATATACTGTACCCCTGGGTCTCCCCATTCTACAACACTCTCCAAGATTCTGTCATTTACTGCATTTTTTCTAAGAGATGGCCAAAATCTCATTTAACAATGTTATGGAATCGGTTCCACCAGCTCTGCTTCAGTGTTCCAATTCCTTACAGTTCTCTAAATGAAAATATTCTTATCCCGTCTTCTCCAACTCTTTTACAATGAGTTTGAATCCATCTCTGAGATTAGGAGAGATAAAAACTATAGGACAAGGGTTATGAAAGGGGAAAAGTTCAAAGGGAACATTGGAGGGAACTTCTTCATACAAAGAGTTGTGAATGTGTGGAATGAGCTTCCAGCTGAATTGGTAAATGCAGGCTCAATTTTGACAATTAAAATAGGTACATGGATGAGAGGTGTATAGAGGGATATAGTTCAGTTGCAGGTCTGTGGATCAAGGCAGAATTGTAGTTCAGCACAGACTAGAAGAGCCAAAGGGCTTGTTTCTGTGCTGCAGTTTTCTATGGTTCTATTACCACATATCACTTGCTGGACACAGAAATTTCTCTTCTTTCTGCTCAGTTAAACCGCTTGCCACACTCTATTTGGCCATGGCTTAATCTTGTCTGTTCAAAGAGAATGGTACAAATGTTTCCAAGCTCTGTTCACAACTGAACTCCCTCCACTTTGATAAATCTTCTGCCCTTTCTGTGCCCTTTACATCTTTCCTCATGTGCTGTTGACAATACTCTGCAGACCTCCAACCTGTGATTTATCACTTTGAAGCATAATCAGGTTGTGCTTGTAATCTATTAACCATAACCATACCATATAACCATTTACGGAGCGGAAACAGGCCATGTTGGCCTTACGAGTCCGGCCGGTTCACTGATTTTGTGCGCCCTCTTCAGGCATTGGTCCCGGTAGATCATCATTCAATAACAGAATTTATTCTCACCAACAGGACTATACTTTCCTGGTTTAATTTTCATTTCTAAAATAACAATGTTCCCGAAACAATCCTTCAGCACTCCAACACTCAAATGCATTTGGCTGTATCAGAAAGAAAACATCAGCTAGTTCTAACTTTGCTTTTTTCTGGAACCTGGGCTTAGAGCCTTGGAAACTTCCTGAAACATTAATTCCTTCCACTTTCTCTTTGCCTCACCTCGAGATTTTTTTTGTCACATCATTTACTTCCTTCATGAAGATGTTAAGTTCTCATGTAATACATTAAGCATGGCTGCTCCCTCTGAAGATCTCCTTCAGGCACTAATTGCTTTAGTTTTTTCCCTTGCTGACTGCTAAGACCTGGCATGTTTACAAAGAATTCAAAAGTTCAGTTTAATGTTGTCCTCTAATCATTTCTCACAATCTCTCTGCCTCCCACATTAATTTTACGAATTCATTCTTATTCTACCCATAATCTTCCTAGCTATTAAAAAAAACGCTGTTTTGATGATATTTCTCACAAGCACTTTATTTTACTTCCTTTCTCATCTAGGATGCATTGGGCTTGGACTAATGTACTCTTTCAATGAAAATCCATACATTAGCTTTGTGGTAATTTACATTTGTACTATCGAAGTTGGTGTTTCTCATGTACCAATTGAGAAAGAATGTCAATGTATCGGCACCTTGTACTGATGACATGACAACAGAATGTCAATGTATCGGCACCTTGTACTGATGACATGACAACAGAATGTCAATGTATCGGCACCTTGTACTGATGACATGACAACAGAATGTCAATGTATCGGCACCTTGTACTGATGACATGACAACAGAATGTCAATGTATCGGCACCTTGTACTGATGACATGACAACAGAATGTCAATGTATCGGCACCTTGTACTGATGACATGACAACAGAATGTCAATGTATCGGCACCTTGTACTGATGACATGACAACAGAATGTCAATGTATCGGCACCTTGTACTGATGACATGACAACAGAATGTCAATGTATCGGCACCTTGTACTGATGACATGACAACAGAATGTCAATGTATCGGCACCTTGTACTGATGACATGACAACAGAATGTCAATGTATCGGCACCTTGTACTGATGATATGACAATAGAATGTCAATGTATCGGCACCTTGTACTGATGATATGACAATAGAATGTCAATGTATCTGCACCTTGTACTGATGACATGACAATAGAATGTCAATGTATCGGCACCTTGTACTGATGACATGACAATAGAATGTCAATGTATCTGCACCTTGTACTGATGACATGACAATAGAATGTCAATGTATCGGCACCTTGTACTGATGATATGACAATAGAATGTCAATGTATCGGCACCTTGTACTGATGACATGACAATAGAATGTCAATGTATCGGCACCTTGTACTGATGACATGACAATAGAATGTCAATGTATCTGAACCTTGTACTGATGACATGACAATAGAATGACAATGTATCGGCACCTTGTACTGATGATATGACAATAGAATGTCAATGTATCGGCACCTTGTACTGATGACATGACAATAGAATGTCAATGTATCGGCACCTTGTACTGATGACATGACAATAGAATGTCAATGTATCGGCACCTTGTACTGATGACATGACAATAGAATGTCAATGTATCTGCACCTTGTACTGATGATATGACAATAGAATGTCAATGTATCTGCACCTTGTACTGATGACATGACAATAGAATGTCAATGTATCGGCACCTTGTACTGATGATATGACAATAGAATGTCAATGTATCGGCACCTTGTACTGATGACATGACAATAGAATGTCAATGTATCGGCACCTTGTACTGATGATATGACAAAAGACTCATATTGAACATTGCATACATAAACTACCACTTTACTGGAGTCAGTAACCAGATTACACTCTAGTATTATTTAACCAGCAATTTTCAACAGTTTTCTTTTTGAAGTCAGATACAATCAGTTCTGCCAGCTTCTTACCTTACTTCCCTTTTCTCCATCTAAACCACAGGCGCCTTTCACTCCTTTGTCACCCTGTAAAATGAACAAAGGTGCTGCTTACAATGGACACTGACTCGACACATACTGGGCTCTGGTACACACCAACTCATTTGTGTGCACTAGCTCTTTGTGACTAATTATGCACACAAGGCCTGTGTGTACACCACTCTTTGTTCATTCTCATATACAAACCCTAAGGGTCATCAGCACTTTGTTTATATGAAGGACTTGTGTGCGCTGAAACAGTGACAACAGATGCAATTATGCAGATGCAATTTACTGCATAAAATACACAAGGTGTGTGTGAAACCCCATTTATGTAACCTTGGAGACAATGTGCTCCTCTTGGAGGAATTCCTGGCAGTTGACGTGTGGACCCTTGGACTAGATCCCAACACAATACTGAGACTAACAACAACGGCTTTTAGAGTCTTTTTTATTCAATCCTTTGACATTTTCAAGGCAAAATCCAGTTCGTAACTAAATGTGGACCAATATGATTCAACTCACTGTAAATGACCCCACTGTTAGCTTGGACTTAACTGTATTTTTGCAGAATCACACTCATACTTGGAAAACCCCTTTGTATTAAGTGATCAAAGCTGCTCACAGTTCGAGTACTAAATAATAAAGATTTTATCCAGGTATCATTGCACCAATCGCAGTGACTTACTTTGAAACCTTTCGGACCAGCTTCTCCTCTGTCACCATGGTCTCCTTTTGCTCCATGATCACCGTTTCTTCCTGGTATTCCCTAAAAATAATCCACCCAAAGGAAAATAAAGTTAGTCATAGAAATGGACACCAAGCATTGTCATCTGCTCAGGAACATGGAGACAATATAGAGAAGGGCCAAGAATGCAGACCTCCACCCTACATTTAAGATTCAAACTAAACTCTGCAGTGCATTTACACTTGATGATGTGGTGCCCTAAGGTGAATTGTCACACACTGTCAGTGCACTGAATTTGCACCTTCAGTTGCAATGTACAGTAATGAGTTAACAGGTCACATTTTCAAGCATCAACAGGAAACAGGAGTGCCAATCTTACCGGTTTCCCTGGTTCCCCAGTTTCACCTTGCTGACCCTGGTAACAAGAGATAAAGATGATGCACCATTAATAATCACAAAAGACTGAAGTTGTGAAACTGATGGGCTTTAATTAACTAAAGACTGGAACAGCCGTCAACGTCATTGACTGATCAAGGCAGAGTGAAATGGGAAGCATGCAAAGGGCTAAGGGTAGGATAGGTCTCAGGAGGCGTGTCCAGCTGGCAGAAGCCAATCTTAGCAGAACAGTGGTTTACCACAAAAGTAGAAGTTGGTACATCTTTAAATTGGGTTGGAATGTTATATGGGATTACTTTTACAATAGTGAAGTGGTTGCTGGCTTGCAAATGTAGGTAGTGAGTGTTGGCACGATATTCTTGAGTGGCATTATAGACCAAGCTGGCTGAACCACACTCCTGATACCTATCCTAGAAGCCAAACAAAGATGTGCAGAAAGAAAGTGCAAGAGAGGGCAAGAGTGAGAGCGAGAGAGCAAGACAGGGAGATGAGGGAGAGGGAGAGAAAACAAGAGAACAAGCAAATATATAAATAAATAGGTAAAGGTTCCATTATTATCACATGATAAAACATTTTGTAACATACATGAAATTCTTTGTCTACCATAAGGAAGACAGAGAGTCACCACTTTGTCAAGAGCTCTTCGCAGAAATGAGGCGCTATCAGGGCCTCTAGATACAGGTACTAATTTCTATACTGGCTTTTTGAAGTGTAGTCATAAAGCAGGAAACTCAGGTAATAAAAGGTTGTACCTGGAGATAAAACAAGGGCCAAAGTGAACCTTTCCTTGAGAGTAGACCGAGAAACTGAGTAGAGAGCCAGCAAGAAGTCAAACTATATAACCCCAAATGTAGCTTGAATGGGAAAGTGTTCATATATTGTTACAGGAAGTAGTGTAACAGACATAAAAGGAATATACATATTATAGCTTAACAGATGATAGATATTGAAATGCAACTGATGTAAGAATGCATACTGAAGCATTTATACTCAGCCTTTTCAAAGACTTGGGATCTGTGAATCTGGGATCTAGGTTCATCCCGGTCTATGAAACCCAAAGCTCAATAGTATGTGGTATATACAGTCACCGAAGTATAATGATAGAATACCACACATTAGTGCTCCAATGTGCAATGATGAACAGATGTGACAACAGTATCCAGGAGAGAGCAAAGGGAGTTATTTTCCAAGAAAACCAGCAATACCACAATGATACTGATCATTTCTTTTGAGTGTTTTATTTGAGTGTAAAGGTAAGGAAGTCATGCTGTAGCTATATAAATTTTGGTTCAGCCATACTGGCATACTGTATGCAATTCTGGTTGTCCCATGACAGAATATGGAATCTTTGGAAAGAGGACAGATTAGCCAGGATGTTGGCTGGATTAGAGGATATGTACAAAGGGGAGAGGATGGACAGACTTGGGTTGTTTACTCAGGAGCAATGGTAGTTAAGGGGAGACCTGATAGAAGTTTATAAAATTATGAGGCATTGATAGCATTAGAATCTTTTTTCTAAGGAAAATATGTCACATACTGGAGGACATGCATTTAAGGTGATGGGAAATAGTTTAAAAGAGATATGGGGGACAAGGCCTTTCTTTTTTTAAAGAGAATAGTAGGTGGCTGGAATGGACTTCTAGGTCTGGAGGTCAGTGACTAGTGGAGTGCCACAAGGATCTGTTCTGGAACCCTTGCTCTTTGTGATTTTTATAAATGACCTGGATAAAGAGGTGGAAGGGTGGGTCAGTAAGTTTGCGGATGGCACGAAGGTTCAAGGAGTTGTGGATGGAGCTGAAGGTTGTCAAAGGTTACTATATAGATAGGATGCAGAGTTGGCCAAAGTGGCAGAAGGATTTCAATCCGGATAAGTGTAAGGTGATGCATTTTGGAAGGACTAACCAGATGGTTGAGTACAGGGTTAATGGTCAGTTACTTAAGAGTGTGAATGAACAGAGGGACCTTGGGGTGCAGATGCATACGTTCCTCAAGGTCGCCTCACACGTTGATCAGATAATTAAGAAGGCCTATGGGATACTGGGATTCATTAATGGGGGATTGAATTCAGCAGAAAAGAGGTCATGTTACAACTCTACATATCTTGGTTATGACCACACAGAGTAGTGCTCAGTTCTGGTCACCTCATTATAGGAAGGATGGCTATAGAGAGGGTGCAGAGGAGATTTATCAGGATGTTGCCTGGATTGCGAAACAAGTCTTATGAGACAAGGTTAACAAGGAAGGATGAGAGGAGACTTAATAGGGGTCTACAAGATTATGAGAGGCATAGATAGGGTGGACAGACAGCACCTGTTCCCTAGGGCAGGATCAACAAACACCAGAGGACATGTGTACAAAGTTAAGGGAGGGAAGTTTGGGGGAGACATCAGGGGTATTTTTTTTTTTAATATACAGAGAGTTGTGGATGCCTGGAATGCCTTGCCAGGGATGGTGGTGGAGGCTAAAACATTTGGGGCATTTAAGAGTCTCTTAGACAGACACATGGATGAAAGAAAAATAGAGGGCTACAGGGTAAGGGAAGGTTTATTACTTTTTTTTAGGAAGGAATATATGGGTTGGCATAACATCGAGGGCTGAAGGGCCTCTACTGTGTTGTATTATTCTATGTCCTAGTGTTGGAAGTACATGCAATAGTAGCTTCCAAGAAGCTTTTTGATAGACAGATAACTATGCTGGAAATACTGTAGAGGGCTATGGATCATGTGCAAACAGCAGTTAATTAGGGCATCATGTTTGACACAGACATGTGGGCCAAAGGGCCTGTTCCTGCACTTGTACTGTTCCATGTTCCACATTCATAGCAGCAAGGTTATGCATGGAAAGAAAGGTTGTGTTACCATCTGAGATTCAATAGATTAAGACATAAAGGCAACTACTGGTACGGCTTGTTGAATTTATGGTCCTGAGACATCATGCGTACAATTCATTATTACAAAAAAATAGGTTTGTCCATCGAAGTTGTAAATGGTGTTGCATTGAAAATTCAAAAGTGAATGCTCACAAATTAAGGAATATCTGTATTGAATTTAACAGAATGAAAGTTCATACCTTTTGACCATGAGGACCTCTTGCTCCTGGGAAGCCCATTGAACCTTTATCACCTTGTTCTCCTTTCGGTCCCTTTATAGAGAAGAGAAAATTAAGTACAATATCTAAATACATACACACTGACTTTAGTCGTTACCAAAGTCTTCTGGTTTACTTGCAGCAAAGAAGAGAACTTGAAAGGTTTTAAAAGACAAGGAGGGAAAGGCCAGCAAACTGGATTCTTCAGTCTTGGTTCAATTAATAATCAACAGATTGAATGGTTTGCACGGTGATTCAATGATTTGCTGAATTTCTACAGCAGGGCTTCTCAACCTTTCTCTTTCCACTCACATCCCACTTTAAGTATTCCCTATGCCATAGGTGCTCTGTGATTAGTAAGGGATCGCTTAAGGTGGTGTGTGGGTGGAAAGAAAAAGTTTGAAAACCACTGTTTTAATCGTACCTTCTTCTTTCTTTGGCTTGGCTTCGCGGACGAAGATTTATGGAGGGGTAATGTCCACGTCAGCTGCAGGCTCGTTTGTGGCTGACAAGTCCGATGCGGGACAGGCAGACACGGTTGCAAGGGAAAATTGGTTGGTTGGACCTAATTGACTCGTTATGTGCACGGTTTCATAACTCCAAAGGAAATGGGCCAATGACAATTTTTCTCAAGCAAAATATTTCAGTAACAATTGGGCCTAGAGCAGTGATTCTCAACCTTCCCTTCCCATTCACATACCGCTTTAAGCAATTCTTCACTAATCACAGAACACCGATGGCATAGGGATTACTTAAAGTGGCATGTGAGCAGAAAGAAAAAGGTTGAGGACCACTGTTCTACAATGTTCAATGTGGAAGCAGCACTGCCCTAACAGTGAGCAGACACAAAACACGTCCATGTGGTTAGACTCATCTTGATATGGTCAATGATTAGGATATGTTTGCCTGTGGAACACTCTAAGCACTCACTTACTGTGAATGATAGAAACCTTTCTTCTTGGCATTACCATCCAGATGTCCAATTGTTAATTTTTTTCAAGTATATTGTCACATTACATGGTAGAGTGAAGGGTTCTTCTGTGAGTGGTCTATCAAGTCAACTCTGTCATTCATACAGCCATACAAAATAACAAGACCAGAGCACAGATATGGAGCATAAGGTTACAATGAGAAAGATCAGTTAGTACATGGAAAGAGCAGCAGGTAGCATTGTAAAGTGGTTCATTCTGGAGCCTGATGGCTGTGGGGAATACATTGTCTTTAAGCCCATTGATGCACAATTTCACACACTTGAACCATCTCTTTGATAGGAGGAGGGAGAAGACTGCGTGTCTAGGTTGGGATGGGTCCTTTAGTATGTTGTTTTACATGGCAGCAGGAGGTGTGCCTGGAGCCCATGGAGGGAAGGATTGTGTGATGTTCTGAGCTGCATTCACCTGTAGCTTTGTCCGATCTGTGATGCACCCAGCAAGTCTGCTTTCAATGGTGCACCCATAGAAGTTGTTTAATGACATGGAAGACACGTCGAATTACCTTAGTCTTCGAAGAAAGGAGAGGCATTGGTGTGCTTTCTTGACCACCTTGTCAATGTGGATTGTCCAGGTCAGTTCTTTGGAAATATTTACTCTCAGGAACATAATGCTATCTTCCATCACACCTATTGATGTGGACAGGAGCATGAGCTCTATTCCTTTCCTTGAATTCCATGATCAGCTCCTTTGTATTAATGGCATTCAGAAAGACATTGCTATCTTGCCACTAGACTCTCAATCTTCTTGCTATTTTCCGTCATGAGTGATGTCATCAATGAACCTCAAGATGGAGTGGGACGGGAGGAGTCACGTGATGGAGTAGTGGCCGGACGGTGAACTCCAGCCCTCTCCAGAAAAGTCGGAAAAAACAAAGGAAAACACAAAGGCACAAAAATAAAAATTAAAGTAAAGTGAGTAAAAAGGTGGAAAGAAGATGGTGACGAAAAAAGAAAAATCAAAACCAACGGTAAGAAGAGAGGAAGAGAAGACAACGGAAGAAGAAGGAGAAGGCCTTACCTGTTCGAAGAGGCCCGCGGTGGAGAGAGAAACCCGCTCCCACAGGTCGGTAGAAAGTGGACTACAAAAATGGCTCGCTGAGCCGAGTAAAAGTGCGCAACCGCGCATGCGCGACTCCTTGCGCATGCGCGATGCGCATGCAAAAAAACACACCGACGGGAGGGGTGACCATCTGGGGAGTCGATCTCCACAGCCGGCAATGACAGCTGCAGAACACCTGCAGCAAGAGGAGAACATAGAAGACAACGAAAACAAGAAAGAAGAGAAGAAAAGGACAACAAAGAAACAACAGATGGCCAACACAGAGGAAGAAGAAGAGGAAGAGTACAGTGAAGTAGAAGAAGAAGGGAAAGGCAAGATAAAGGATATACTTTCTCTTATTAAAGAATACATGGAGTCATTTAAAGAAAGGCAAGCGCAAGAATTTAATGATTTAAGAAGAAGAATAAACAATACAGAAGAGAAAATGAATAAAATAGATATGACCTTATCAGAAATGGGAAAAAGAATGGACAAGGTGGAAGAACGAGAAGCAGCAGTAGAAATGGAGGTAGAGGACTTAAAAAAGAAATTAGAGGAATCTAATAAAAAAGTTAAGGAGACACAAGAACTGTTAGCTCAGAAAATAGATATAATGGAAAATTATAACAGAAGAAATAACATAAAGATAGTGGGCCTTAAGGAAGATGAAGAAGGCAAGAATATGAGAGAGTTTATAAAAGATTGGATCCCTAGGATCCTAGGATGTCCAGAACTACAGCAAGAAATGGAAATAGAAAGGGCACATAGAGCATTGGCCTTTAAACCACAACCACAACAAAGCCAACACCTATTTTAGTAAAATTCCTAAGATATACTACAAGAGAAAAGGTACTGGAGAAAACAATGGAAAAAGTAAGAGAGGGCAACAAGCCACTGGAGTACAAAGGGCAAAAAATCTTCATTTATCCAGATATAAGTTTTGAACTCCTGAAGAAGAGAAAGGAGTTCAATACAGCAAAGGCGATTTTATGGAAGGAAGGGTATAAATTTATACTAAAGCATCCAGCGGTATTGAAAATATTTATTCCAGGACAACAAAACAGACTATTCTCAGATCCAGAGGAAGCACGAAAATTTGCAGAACAATTACAAAATAGACTGAGAGATGAAGACGTGTATCGAGAGTACAAAAGACTGCGAACTAAAAAGACACGTAAGTTTTGAACTCCTGAAGAAGAGGAAGGAGTTCAATACATCGAAAACAATCTTATGGAAAAAAACTATTCTCGGATCCAGAGGAAGCAAGGAAATTTGCAGAACAACTACAAAACAAACAGAGATATGAAGACATGTAATAAGAGTAAAAATGACCACGATTTATATGTATGTGGGTAAAGAGGTATATGTGTGTATATGTATAATGTGGATACATGAATGTATCCGTATTTAGAGGAAAATATAGATAGTATAGACAAGAATTAATAAGGGAAGGAAATGAAATAGAGGCAATAAGGAGGGAATTAAAAGAGTGACCTTTGTTACATATGAAAAGTGAAATCTTTTCTGGGGGGGGGCTGGGGGGGAGGAGTTACGGTCACTGCAAAATCAACTGACGCTTGCGAGTGAATTCGCAAATCCAAATGGAGAGGGGAGATGTGGTTGTCCGATAAGGGATAAAGGACAACTCAGGAGGGGAAGGGGGGATTGGGGCTAAAGAAGTTTTAAATAGGAGAATAAGGAAAATGTTTGATGTTTTAGGAATGTTGTCTTATAAAGGGTTCAAAACAAGAAAACAGAAATGGATAAGAAGGAAAGGTAATGATGGAGAAATGGAAAGGGAAGATAAACAAAGAATAAAATGGCTACGTTGAACTATATGACTTTAAATATTAATGAAATACATAACAAAATTAAAAGGAAGAAACTGCTAAATTTACTGAAAAAAGAAAAAAATTGATATAGCATTTGTGCAAGAAACACATTTAACTGAATTGGAGCACAAGAAATTAAAGAGAGATTGGGTAGGACACGTAACAGCAGCATCGTATAATTCAAAAGCAAGAGGAGTAGCTATATTAATTAGTAAAAATGTGCCATTTAAAATAGAAGAGGAAATAATAGATCCAGCAGGGAGATATGTAATGATAAAATGTCAGATATATTCAGAGTTTTGGAATCTACTCAATGTATATTCACCTAACGAAGAAGATCAAAAGTTTATGCAAGATACCTTTTTGAAGATAGCAGATACGCAGGGGAACATATTAATAGGAGGGGATTTCAACCTGAATTTGGATTCAAATATGGACAAAACTGGGAAAAAAATAACAGAAAGAACAAAGTAACCAAATTTATAATTAAATCGATGGAAGAAATGCAACTTTTGGATATATGGAGGAAACAACACCCAAAGGAAAAGGAATATTCATATTACTCGGCTAGACATAAAACATACTCAAGAATAGACCTATTTTTATTATCAGCTCGTATGCAAGATAGAGTAAAAAAAAACAGAATATAAAGCTAGAATACTATCGGACCATTCACCCTGAATATTGACAGTAAAGTTAGAGGACTTCCCTCCAAAAATGTATAGATGGAGATTAAACCCCATGTTACTTAAAAGGCAGGATTTTAGAGAATTTATTGAAAAACAAATTAAAATGTATTTTGAAATAAATACGAAATCAGTGAAAGATAAGTTTATACTATGGGATGCAATGAAAGCATTCATTAGAGGGCAAATAATAAGTTATGTAACCAAGATGAAGAAGGACTATAATCAGGAAACAGAGCAGTTGGAAAGGGAAATAGTAAATATAGAAAAAGAATTAGCAATGAAGGAAGATACAACTAAAAGAGGAGAATTGGCGGATAAAAAAAATAAAATATGAAACACTACAAACATATAAGGTGGAGAAGAATATAATGAAGACAAAACAGAAATATTATGAACTAGGTGAAAAAACGCACAAACTCCTAGCATGGCAGCTTAAGACAGAACAAGCTAAGAAAATGGTATTGGCATCAAGGAAAAAAGACAAACAAATTACATATAATCCAAAAGAAATTAAGGAAAACTTTAGAGAATTCTATGAAAAATTATACCGAACTGAAAACGAAGGGAAAGAAGGGGAAATAGATGAATTTCTAACTAAAATTGAACTACCAAAACTACAAATAGAGGAACAAAATAAATTAACAGAGCCATTTGGAATAGTAGAAATACAAGAGATAATAAAAAATTTACCAAATAATAAGACACCAGGAGAGGATGGATTCCCAATAGAATTCTATAAAACATTTAAAGACTTATTAATTCTGCCCCTCCTGGAAGTAATCAACCAGATTGATAAAACACAAAGCTTACCAGATTCATATAAAACAGCAATAATTACAGTAATACTAAAGCAAGGGAAAGATCCACTCTCACCAGCGTCATATAGACCAATATCTTTACTTAACACAGATTATAAGATAATAGCTAAACTATTAGCAAACAGATGAGCAGAGTATGTACCGAAAATGGTAAATCTAGACCAAACTGGATTTATCAAAAAAAGACGCACAACAGACAATATTTGTAAATTTATTAACTTAATTCATGCAGTAGAAGGGAATAAAGCACCAGCAGTAGCAGTTGCTTTAGACGCAGAGAAGAACTTTGACAGAGTAGAATGGAATTATTTGTTCAAAGTATTGCAAAAATTCAGTTTACCGGAGAAGTATATTAATTGGATTAAAGCATTATATAAGGGACCATTAGTGAAAGTGACAGTAAAAGGACATGTATCAAAGCAATTTAACTTAAGCAGGTCAACACGGCAGGGATGCCCACTATCACCTTTATTGTTTGCATTAGCTATAGAACCACTAGCAGAATTGATAAGAACAGAAAATAATATAAAAGGAATAAAAATAAAAGACAAGGAATATAAAATCAGTTCATTTGCGGATGCTGTTATAGTATACTTAACAGAACCAGAACTATCAATAAAAGAATTATTTAAGAAATTGAAGGAATATGGAGAAGTGTTGGGTTACAAGATCAACGTAAATAAAAGTGAAGCACTGCCTATGAATAATGCGGATTTCTCAAAATTTCAGAAGGAATCACCATTTAGATGGCAAATGCAAGCAATAAGATACCTAGGTGTACAAATAAACAAAAATCTCGGCCAACTATATAAACTCAATTATTATCCACTAATGAAAAAATTACAGGACGATTTAGAGCATTGGAAAGATTTACCACTAACACTAATAGGAAGGATAAACTGTATTAAAATGAACATTTTTCCAAGGATATTATACCTATTTCAGGCATTGCCAATACAACTGACAGAGAAATTCCTCAAGGAGTTAAAGAAAATAATAAGGAAATTCTTATGGAAAGGGGGGAAACCGAGGATAGCACTCGATAAATTAACAGAATGGTATAAACAAGGAGGCTTACAATTGCCAAACTTTAAAAATTATTATAGAGCCGCACAATTAAGATACCTATCAGATTTTTATCAAACAAGGGAAAAGCCAGATTGGACGAGATTAGAATTAGATAAAATAGGGGGAAAGATACCTGAACACATATATAAATGGGATGAAAAATTGGTACAACATACAAGTTCTCCAATATTACATTATCTCCTCAATATTTGGAAGAAGATTCATGTCGAAAGAAATAAAACAAATTATCAATTACCAAAACTAATATTGACGCAAAACAAGTTACTCCCTTTTACAATAGATAACCTTTCCTTTAGAGAATGGGAGAAAAAAGGGATTAAAAGAATAGAAAATTGTTTTTCAGGAAATAGATTCTTATCCTTTGAACAAATGAAAGATAAATACAATATAACTCAAGATACAGCGCTGGCATATTACCAATTGAGATCCTACTTGAAGGATAAATTAGGAAGCAGTTTGAGTTTGTCAGAGGGAAGTAACTTTGAATATGTGATTACAGATACAATGATAATCAAAAGATTTATCACAAATATGTATATTAAACTGCAAGAAAAGGAGAATGAGGAAACAAATGGTAAAACTAAACAAAAATGGGAACAAGATTTAAATATAAAGATAAAAAAGGAAACATGGGAGAAGTTATGCTCTGGAACGATGATAAATATAATAAATACGAAATTACGTATGATACAATATGACTGGATACACAGGCTATACATTACACCTCAAAAGTTAAATAAATGGGACCCAACAGTATCTGATAGATGTTTTCGATGTAAAAAAGAAAGGGGAACAACAATTCATGCAATCTGGACATGTGAGAAAGTAGAAAAATTTTGGGAAGATCTAAATCAGATATTAAATAAAATAACAGAAAACAATATACCAAAGAATCCAGAGATCTTCCTCCTAAGTAACATAAAAAACAAAGAATTTGGAATTGATTTGGAGGATGCACAAAAAAGATTTGTTAAGATAGCTCTAGCCGTAGCAAAAAAATGTATTATGTCAACCTGGAAATTGGAAGATAATTTGAAAATACAACAATGGTATATAGAAATGAATAAATGTATTCCATTAGAAAAAATAACATATAGTTTAAGAAATAATATTGAAATATTCGAACAAATTTGGGAGCCTTACATTAAACATAATAGCGAAAACCTACCGGGGACAATCACTACCTAAGTTAACGGAAGGAAAAGGAAATGAAAAGAATGGACTCAGTGGAATTTCTGGTGTATTTTTATTGAATGACAACATTGTCTGACTGGTTTAATGTATCCTAGATTTTATACCTTAAATGGACGGGAAGGGGGAGTTAGGGAGGGTGGGATGGGAGGAGGGGGGGGGGGAGAAAATGGCTCTGTATATGTGTGAAAAGGAAAAAGTGTGTATCATGGTTAATGTGATTTATGGTGTGAAAAATAAAAAATTTAAAAAAAAAGAATGGCAAAAAAAAAAGATGGAGTGGGACCGGATTTGACTCTACTGTCATGAATGTAGAGGGAGTATAGTCGAGTATCACTAGGGTATAGAAGATACCCTATAGAAGATCACATTTATCCTGAGTTATACTGGGAGAGCAAATGCCACCAAATTAAATTCCCAGAGGATTGGACTAAATAACAATTCATATCATTGTGACTGGCAATTTATATTGAGTTGATTAAGCAATCAGTATTAAAATCAATTGATTAACTGTCCTGGACCCACCATATAAATGTCATTGTGAAGAAAGCACAGCACTGCCTCTACTTCTTCAGGAGCCTGTCGAGGTTTGATATGCCATTGGAAACCTCGACAAACTTTTACAGATATGTGGTGGAAAATTTGCTGACTAGCTGCATCATGACCTGATACGAGCACCACAAATACCCCTGAGAAGAAAGCCCTGCAAAAGGAAGTGGACAAGGCAAATACAGCCCAGTGCATCACAGGCAAATGTCTCCCCACCACTGAGAAAATCTACATGGAACGCATCTACATGGAGAACAGCATCAATTATCAAGGATCCACACCATCCACGACATGCTCTGTTCTTGCTGCTGCCATCAGAAAGAAGGTTCAGGTGCCACAGGACTCGTACCACCAGGATCAGGAATAGTCGCTACCCTTCAACGATCAGATTCTTGATTAATAGATTTATTCAGAGATTCATTTAAGGACTCATGTTTTACTCATTATTTACAATAGAAGTCCAAAAATCTGGATGCCAGAAATACAGATCACCCAAGAATCCATCCTTTTCTAAAACTCTAAACTTTCAAAATTTAGCGGGTGGCACAGTTAGCAAAGCGGTTAGCGCAATGCTGTTAAAGCACCAGATACCTAGGTTCGAATCCCACGCTGTCTCTAAGGAGTTTGTATGTTCTCCCTGTGTCTGCGTGGATTTTCCTGGATGCTCTGGTTTCTTCCCATTGTTGTAGGTCAATTGAGATATTTGGGTAGCACAGGCTCCTAGGCCAAAAGGGCCTGTTACTGTGCTGCATGTCTAAGTTTAAATTTTGTTGCACAGCTGCACAAACAACTGCTTATTTTTCTTTAAAAATGCTCATTTTGATAACTGAAGCATGCTGTGTTTGCGAATGAATAAACTACCTCTTCTTTATTCCTCCTTAAATTGAATTTCAAAAGTACCACCTAGGAATCTGAAAAATTCAGACCGACCCAATCCCCGAGCAGTCCCTATTTTCAGACTTCTATTGTATTACTACATATTTATACACACATCTGTATTTTCAGTTTGTTTTCAGTTACTGGGACTGTTTACAGTTACTGGGATAGAAATTATGAGGCCTGAACTGTAGAAAGAATATTTTCAGGGTGGTATGTGATTTCACTCTGACAATAAATTTAAACTTTGACCTAATCTAGAATTATTCACATCTTCCTGCCTCTTTTCAAGACTAAATTAACAGGCTCAGTCTGCTCCAGTCGGATATGAACTCTGATCCTTTGGATCACAATGCTTCTTTTACAAAGTACGTCACCAGACTACGTACCTTCTCTCCCCTGGGTCCTTCTTCTCCTTTCACTCCCTTTTGTCCCTCACTTCCTTTCTGACCACGGTCTCCCTGTGAGTAAAGGAGACTTTAACAGCATCTCAAACACCTCCCCTCTTCAGCAGCAGTAAAAATACTTCTGCTTTTTCCTTTCGAAAGTGTGAGAATGTTATTTCTTACCATCTCTCCTTTGATTCCTCTGATCCCAGGTGTTCCAATTACAGCAATCGCATCACCCTGCACAGGGAACATAACGGTGTTATTATTAAGCCTTTGAATGCTCTCTGAAGCTGAAAATGATCATATTACCAGATTTAGTCATAGTTTTACAAAAGGTAAACAGACTCTTAGCCCAATTTGCCATTTTCGACCCAAACTTGTTCCCATTATGTCTTCGACCATTTCCATCTCAATCTTTCCTATCATGTCTTGTACCTAGTCAAATGTCTTTCAAACATTGCAATTGAACCTGCCTCTACCAATTCCAAATGCCCACCACCCTCTCCATGAAAAGGTGTCCCTCAGCGTCCTTTGTAAACCTTCCCTCCTCCCTTTAAATCTACGCCTTCTCACATCCTGGGGAAAAGACTATGACTATTTATCTTACTTAGACTCCTAATGATTTTATTAACCTCTGCCTACTTTGGTTCAGACAGAAAAGTCTCAGCCTATCCAGATGACTCAAGCCCATGAGTCGTGGTAGCATCCTCATGAATACCTCTCATGATAAAAACCCATTAGTCCTTCTGGGTCTATGCTGTCTTTCCCATCAGTCGCATTCCCTTACCTATTTACCAGAAACCTATTTCCATTTACAATTTAATGATCTTCACCCTATGCCTCCTTCCACACACATGCGCTATGGGTGAGAAATAGTAGATATTTCACCTAACAACCAGCACATCCTTGGGATGCATGGACCGAGGTCAGGTTCTTAATAGGTCTTGGAGACAGAGGCACAAACCACTATGCCATGATGCTGCTATATTTGAAAGGGGGCTTAAATTAGATGTAATGAAAGCAAGGCTTTCATGTGCACGGTATAACATGGACATTTTCCACCATTCTTTCTGAATCTTGATTTGTGTAACTGTACTTTGTCCAATCCCACTTTGTAATGTAACCTCAGCAGTCTAATTACACTGCAAAGATAATTGTTCACCTTCTCTGAGAAGTGGCAATCAGTACTCTCCTTCCAGGAACTATTAGACTAGATTTTATGCTTCTAGCTCTGGAGGGATTTGAAACATCAACCGTTTCCTCTCAGACAAGACTTCAGAAATCAAGGGTCAGGTCCCAAGTCTGAGGTGATTTTGTTTTGCACAGAGTTTTGAGGATCTTTGATATTCTCTGTATCAATCGACTATGGGTGGGTGCTAAGTTTCTGAAAATACAGTAAAACCCTTGGTATCATGGAGCTATAGGGATTGATGGATGCCGGAATGATGAACTTGCTGGTTTCTTGAGATTGCATGCTGCGATCAGGTGAACTGACTGCGAGGGGGTGCCAATTTTAAACTTACATATTTTTACCTGTCTATTTTCAACAATTTTTTTTGCCTGTTGCTCAAATCTGCTAGTTGCTTGAATTCTGGATAACGGGGATTTTACTGTGTTCAGATTGAGGTTAATGGATTGGAAAAGAAATATACTTTGTGGGTTGATTCAGTGACAACATTATTGAAATGTTGGAATAGTGTCATGGGGGAAAATCCAAAATTTATTCAATGCCTAACTCAACTGTTTATAAATTTCAGATGATTCTTTTTTTTTAAATTTTTTATTTTTCACACCATAAATCACATTAACCATGGTACACACTTTTTCCTTTTCACACATATACAGTGCAATTTTCTCCCCCCCCCCTCCCTCCTCCCATTCCACCCTCTCTACCTCCCCCCTCCCGTCCATTTAAGGTACACAATCTAGGATACATTAAATCAGTCAGACAATGTTGTCATTCAATAAAAATACACCAGAAATTCTACTGAGTCCATTCTTTTCATTTCCTTTTCCTTCCGTTAACTTAGGTAATGATTGTCCCCGGTAGGTTTTCGCTATTGTATTTAATGTAAGGCTCCCATATTTGTTCGAATATTTCAATATTATTTCTTAAACTATATGTTATTTTTTCTAATGGGATACATTTATTCATTTCTATATACCATTGTTGTATTTTCAAATTATCTTCCAATTTCCAGGTTGACATAATACATTTTTTTGCTACGGCTAGGGCTATCTTAACAAATCTTTTTTGTGCATCCTCCAAGTCAATTCCAAATTCTTTATTTTTTATGTTACTTAGGAGAAAGATCTCTGGATTCTTTGGTATATTGTTTTCTGTTATTTTATTTAATATCTGATTGAGATCATCCCAAAATTTTTCTACTCTTTCACATGTCCAGATTGCATGAATTGTTGTTCCCCTTTCTTTTTTACATCGAAAACATCTATCAGATACTGTTGGGTCCCATTTATTTAACTTTTGCGGTGTAATGTATAGTCTGTGTAACCAATTATATTGTATCATATGCAGCCTCGTATTTATTGT
Organism: Narcine bancroftii; assembly: GCF_036971445.1. Classification (NCBI taxonomy): domain Eukaryota; kingdom Metazoa; phylum Chordata; class Chondrichthyes; order Torpediniformes; family Narcinidae; genus Narcine; species Narcine bancroftii. The sequence continues at coordinate 47,445,462 of NC_091473.1, read as the reverse complement.
ATTTCTCATCGTTCCAGAACATAATTTCTCCCATGTTTCCTTTTTTATCTTTATATTTAAATCTTGTTCCCATTTTTGTTTAGTTTTACCATTTGTTTCCTTATTCTCCTTTTCTTGCAGTTTAATATACATATTTGTTATAAATCTTTTGATTATCATTGTATCTGTAATCACATATTCAAGGTTACTTCCCTCTGGCAAACTCAAGCTGCTTCCTAATTTATCCTTCAAGTAGGATCTCAATTGGTAATATGCCAGCGCTGTATCTTGAGTTATATTGTACTTATCTTTCATTTGTTCAAAGGATAAGAATCTATTTCCTGAAAAACAATTTTCTATTCCTTTAATCCCTTTTTTTCCCATTCTCTAAACGAAAGGTTATCTATTGTAAAAGGGAGTAACTTGTTTTGCGTCAATATTAGTTTTGGTAATTGATAATTTGTTTTATTTCTTTCTACATGAATCTTCTTCCAAATATTGAGGAGATAATGTAATATTGGAGAACTTCTATGTTGTACCAATTTTTCATCCCATTTATATATGTGTTCAGGTATCTTTTCCCCTATTTTATCTAATTCTAATCTCGTCCAATCTGGCTTTTCCCTTGTTTGATAAAAATCTGATAGGTATCTTAATTGTGCGGCTCTATAATAATTTTTAAAGTTTGGCAGTTGTAAGCCTCCTTGTTTATACCATTCTGTTAATTTATCTAGTGCTATCCTCGGTTTCCCCACTCTCCATAAAAATTTCCTTATTATTTTCTTTAACTCCTTGAAGAATTTCTCTGTCAGTTGTATTGGCAATGCCTGAAATAGGTATAATATCCTTGGAAAAATGTTCATTTTAATACAGTTTATCCTTCCTATTAGTGTTAGTGGTAAATCTTTCCAATGCTCCAAATTGTCCAGTAATTTTTTCATTAGTGGATAATAATTGAGTTTATATAGTTGGCCGAGATTTCTGTTTATTTGTACACCTAGGTATCTTATTGCTTGCATTTGCCATCTAAATGGTGATTCCTTCTTAAATTTTGAGAAATCCGCATTATTCATAGGCATTGCTTCACTTTTATTTACGTTTATCTTGTAACCCGACACTTCTCCATATTCCTTCAATTTCTTATATAATTCTTTTATTGATAGTTCTGGTTCTGTTAAGTACACTATAACATCATCCGCAAATAAACTGATTTTATATTCCTTGTCTTTTATTCTTATTCCTTTTATATTATTATCTGTCCTTATCAATTCTGCTAGTGGTTCTATAGCTAACGCAAACAATAAAGGTGATAGTGGGCATCCCTGCCGTGTTGACCTGCTTAAATTAAATTGCTCTGATACATGTCCATTTACTGTCACTTTCACTAACGGTCCCTTATATAATGCTTTAATCCAATTAATATACTTCTCCGGTAAACTGAATTTTTGCAATACTTTGAACAAATAATTCCATTCTACTCTGTCAAAGGCCTTCTCTGCGTCTAAAGCAACTGCTACTGTAGGTGCTTTATTCCCTTCTACTGCATGAATTAAGTTAATAAATTTACAAATATTGTCTGTTGTGCGTCTTTTTTTGATAAATCCAGTTTGGTCTAGATTTACCCTTTTCGGTACATACTCTGCTAATCTATTTGCTAATAGTTTAGCTATTATCTTATAATCTGTGTTAAGTAAAGATATTGGTCTATATGACGCTGGTGAAAGTGGATCTTTCCCTTGCTTTAGTATTACAGTAATTATTGCTGTTTTACATGAATCTGGTAAGCTTTGTGTTTTATCAATCTGGTTGATTACTTCCAGGAGGGGCGGAATTAATAAGTCTTTAAATGTTCAGCGCTTGACGTCCTGCTTTGCGGAAACTGCCAAAATGTTTGGCCTGGAAGTCAGCCTGAAGAAAACTGAGGTCCTCCATCAGCCAGCTCCCCACCATGATTACACAAAACTCAAAACGGTCAACCAGTTTACCTATCTCGGCTGCACCATTTCATCAGTTGCAAGGATCGACAATGAGATAGACAACAGACTCGCCAAGGCAAATAGCGTCTTTGGAAGACTACACAAAAGAGTCTGGAAAAACAACCAACTGAAAAACCTCACAAAGATAAGCGTATACAGAGCCGTTGTCATACCCACACTCCTTTTCGGCTCCGAATCATGGGTCCTCTACCGGCACCACCTACGGCTCCTAGAACGCTTCCACCAGCGTTGTCTCCGCTCCATCCTCAACATCCATTGGAGCGCTTACATCCCTAACGTCGAAGTACTCGAGATGGCAGAGGTCGACAGCATCGAGTCCACGCTGCTGAAGATCCAGCTGCGCTGGATGGGTCACGTCTCCAGAATGGAGGACCATCGCCTTCCCAAGATCGTGTTATATGGCGAGCTCTCCACTGGCCACCGTGACAGAGGTGCACCAAAGAAAAGGTACAAGGACTGCCTAAAGAAATATCTTGGTGCCTGCCACATTGACCACCGCCAGTGGGCTGATAACGCCTCAAACCGTGCATCTTGGCGCCTCACAGTTTGGCGGGCAGCAACCTCCTTTGAAGAAGACCGCAGAGCCCACCTCACTGACAAAAGGCAAAGGAGGAAAAACCCAACACCCAACCCCAACCAACCAATTTTCCCCTGCAACCGCTGCAATCGTGTCTGCCTGTCCCGCGTCGGACTTGTCAGCCACAAACGAGCCTGCAGCTGACGTGGACTTTTTACCCCCTCCATAAATCTTCGTCCGCGAAGCCAAGCCAAAGAAATGTTTTGTAGAATTCTATTGGGAATCCATCCTCTCCTGGTGTCTTATTATTTGGTAATTTTTTTATTATCTCTTGTATTTCTACTATTCCAAATGGCTCTGTTAATTTATTTTGTTCCTCTATTTGTAGTTTTGGTAGTTCAATTTTAGTCAGAAATTCATCTATTTTCCCTTCTTTCCCTTCGTTTTCAGTTCAGTATAATTGTTCATAGAATTCTCTAAAGTTTTCCTTAATTTCTTTTGGATTATATGTAATTTGTTTGTCTTTTTTCCTTGATGCCAATACCATTTTCTTAGCTTGTTCTGTCTTAAGCTGCCATGCTAGGATTTTGTGCGTTTTTTCACCTAGTTCATAATATTTCTGTTTTGTCTTCATTATATTCTTCTCCACCTTATATGTTTGTAGTGTTTCATATTTTATTTTTTTATCCGCCAATTCTCTTCTTTTAGTTGTATCTTCCTTCATTGCTAATTCTTTTTCTATATTTACTATTTCCCTTTCCAACTGCTCTGTTTCCTGATTATAGTCCTTCTTCATCTTGGTTACATAACTTATTATTTGCCCTCTAATGAATGCTTTCATTGCATCCCATAGTATAAACTTATCTTCCAATGATTCCGTATTTATTTCAAAATACATTTTTATTTGTTTTTCAATAAATTCTCTAAAATCCTGCCTTTTAAGTAACATGGGGTTTAATCTCCATCTATACATTCTTGGAGGGATGTCTTCTAACTTTACTGTCAATATTAAGGGTGAATGGTCCGATAGTATTCTAGCTTTATATTCTGTTTTTCTTACTCTATCTTGCATACGAGCTGATAACAAAAATAGGTCTATTTTTGAGTATGTTTTATGTCTAGCCGAGTAATATGAATATTCCTCTTCCTTTGGGTGTTGTTTCCTCCATATATCCAAAAGTTGCATTTCTTCCATCGATTTAATTATAAATTTGGTTACTTTGTTCTTTCTGTTAATTTTTTTCCCAGTTTTGTCCATATTTGAATCCAAATTCAGGTTGAAATCCCCTCCTATTAATATGTTCCCTTGCGTATCTGCTATCTTCAAAAAGATATCTTGCATAAACTTTTGATCTTCTTCGTTAGGTGTATATACATTGAGTAGATTCCAAAACTCTGAATATATCTGACATTTTATCATTACATATCTCCCTGCTGGATCTATTATTTCCTCTTCTATTTTAAATGGCACATTTTTACTAATTAATATAGCTACTCCTCTTGCTTTTGAATTATACGATGCTGCTGTTACGTGTCCTACCCAATCTCTCTTTAATTTCTTATGCTCCAATTCAGTTAAATGTGTTTCTTGCACAAATGCTATATCAATTTTTTCTTTTTTCAGTAAATTTAGCAGTTTCTTCCTTTTAATTTGGTTATGTATTCCATTAATATTTAAAGTCATATAGTTCAACGTAGCCATTTTATACTTTGTTTATCTTCCCTTTCCGTTTCTCCATCATTACCTTTCCTTCTTATCCATTTCTGTTTTCTTGTTTTGAACCCTTTATAAGACAACATTCCTAAAACATCAAACATTTTCCTTATTCTCCTATTTAAAACTTCTTTAGCCCCAATCTCCCCTTCCCCTCCTGAGTTGTCCTTTATCCTTTGTCGGACAACCACATCTCCCCTCTCCATTTGGATTTGCGAATTCACTCGCAAGCGTCAGCTGATTTTGCAGTGACCGCAACTCCTCCCCACCCAGCCCCACCAGAAAAGATTTCACTTTTCATATGTAACAAAGGTCACTCTTTTAGTTCCCTCCTTATTCCCTCTATTCCATTTCCTTCCCTTATTAATTCTTGTCTATACTATCTATATTTTCCTCTAAATACGGATACATTCATGTATGCACATTATACATATACACACACATATACCTCTTTACCCACATACATATAAATCGTGGTCATTTTTACTCTTATTACATATCTTCATCTCTCTGGTTGTTTTGCAGTTGTTCTGCAAATTTCCTTGCTTCCTCTGGATCCGAGAATAGTTTTTTTTTCCCCCATAAGATCGTTTTCGATGTATTGAACTCCTTTCTCTTCTTCAGGAGTTCAAAACTTATGTGTCTTTTTAGTTCGCAGTCTTTTGTACTCTCGTTACACGTCTTCATCCCTCAGTCTATTTTGTAATTGTTCTGCAAATTTTCGTGCTTCCTCTGGATCCGAGAATAGTCTGTTTTGTTGTCCTGGAATAAATATTTTCAATACTGCTGGATGCTTTAGTATAAATTTATACCCTTTCTTCCATAAAATCGCCTTTGCTGTATTGAACTCCTTTCTCTTCTTCAGGAGTTCAAAACTTATATCTGGATAAATGAAGATTTTTTGCCCTTTATACTCCAGTGGCTTGTTGCCCTCTCTTACTTTTTCCATTGTCTTCTCCAGTAACTTTTCTCTTGTAGTATATCTTAGGAATTTTACTAAAATAGATCTTGGCTTTTGTTGTGGTTGTGGTTTATAGGCCAATGCTCTATGTGCCCTTTCTATTTCCATATCTTGCTGTAGTTCTGGACACCCTAGGATCCTGGGGATCCAATCTTTTATAAACACTCTCATATTCTTGCCTTCTTCATCTTCCTTAAGGCCCACTATCTTTATGTTATTTCTTCTGTTATAATTTTCCATTATATCTATTTTCTAAGCTAATAGTTCTTGTGTCTCTATAACTTTTTTATTAGATTCCTCTAATTTCTTTTTTAAGTCCTCTACCTCCATTTCTACTGCTGCTTCCCGCTCTTCCATCTTGTCCATTCTCTTTCCCATTTCTGTTAAGGTCATATCTATTTTATTCATTTTCTCTTCTGTATTGTTTATTCTTCTTCTTAAATCATTAAATTCTTGCGCTTGCCTTTCATTAAATGACTCCATGTATTCTTTAATAAGAGAAAGTATGTCCTTTATCTTGCCTTTCCCTTCTTCTTCTATTTCACTGTACTCTTCCTCTTCTTCTTCTTCTGGGTTGGCCATCTGTTGTTTCTTTGTTGCCCTTTTCCTCTCTTCTTTCTTGTTTTCGTTGTCTTCTATGTTCTCCTCTTGCTGCAGGTGTTCTGCAGCTGTCATTGCCGGCTGTGGAGATTGACTCCCCAGCTGGTCACCCCTCCCGTCGGTGTGTTCTTTTGCATGCGCATCGCGCATGCGCAAGGAGTCGCGCATGCGCGGTTGCGCACTTTTACTCGGCTCAGCGAGCCATTTTTGTAGTCCACTTTCTACCGACCTGAGGGAGCGGGTTTCTCTCTCCACCGCGGGCCTCTTCGAACAGGTAAGGCCTTCTCCTTCTTCTTCCGTTGTCTTCTCTTCCTCTCTTACCGTTGATTTCGACTTTTCTTTTTTCGTCGCCATCTTCTTTCCACCTTTATATTCACTTTTCTTTAATTTTTATTTTTGTGCCTTTGTGTTTTCCTTTGTTTTTTCCGACTTTTCTGGAGAGGGCTGGAGTTCACCGTCCGGCCACTACTCCATCACGTGACTCTTTCCATTTCAGATGATTCTTAACACATTGCTTCTCTTCCACTTTCACAACACAAGTAGAAAACAAATGCAAGATACAAGACTTCTGTGCTTGGGTTTGCTAATAGTTTGTGTGTTCCGCAAGGTCTTACATACCTTCTCCCCCTTCTGCCCATTGGATCCACGATCACCCTGCAACACAAATACAGAGAACTCTCCTCATTTTACACGTTTTAATAGCTTTGTGTGCATCTGGCTTTGAACATCTGCCTCCTGCATCACTGGAACTCAGTGCTGCCCTAGGTACCACATAGGAAGAACTGAACCAAATAATTTCTTTGGCATCAACTCCCAAGCCCACCACATCCATACCTGTCTCCAAAACCCAGAGGAGTGGAAAACTGCAAATGTAACACTATAGTCCAAGCCAGGAGGAAAATTAAAGAAAAAAGGAAACTTTAAGTCAGTTAACCTAACATCTGGCATTGGGAAAATCCAGAAATCTATTTTCAAAGTCCAATAGAAGGGTGCTAAGAAAACTATAAAACCAATATGATAAGTCAACATAGTTTCATGAAAAGAAAATAATATTTTGACAAATTTGCCAAGTTCATCGAGGATGTACAAACAAGCAAGATGAATGGAAACCAGTAGATGTAATGTGTTTGGATTTCCAGCGGGTTAGTGTAGCGGTTACTATGATGCTAGTACAGTGCCAGTGACCCAGGTTTGAATTCGCCCCTGTGCCAGGAGTTTGTACTATCTTTCTATGTGGGTTTCCTCTGAGTGCTTTGGTTTTCTCCTACCCTTCAAAAATGTACAGGATTGTAGGTTATTTTGGATGTAAATGGGTGGAATTGGCTTCTACCATGCCATAAATAAAAAATGTTAAAAAATTAAAAATATAAAAAATCAATTATTGTGGAGAGAATCCCTTTACCTTTAGCCTAGAGAGGGTCAAGAACTTCAAACTCCTGGATGTCAACATCTCTGAGGATCTGTCCTGGAGCTTCCATATTGATGGAATCACAAAGAAGGCTCGCCAGTGGCTATGCATTGTGAGGTGTTTGAGTAGATTTGGTACATCACCGAAGACTCTTGAAAACCTCTACACATGCACTGTGGAGAGCATTCTGGTTGGTTGCATCACTATCTGGTAGAGAGGTGCCAACGCTTAGGAAAAACTCAGAGGATGGTTAACTCATCCTGCGACATCACAGGCACCAGACTTCACTCATCGAGGACATCTACAAGAGGCGGTGTCTTAAAAAAAGCAGCCTCTATCCTCAAGGACACCCACCACCAAAATCATGCCTTCTTCACTCTGCTACCATCGGAGAAAAAGGTACAAGAGCCTGAAGATGAGTACTCCAAGGCTCAAGGACAGCTTCTTCCTCTCTGCCATCAGATTTTCGAATGAATAATGAACCAGACACTGCCTTATTTTGTCTTTTTCTTTACCTTGCACTATTATTTATTTTGTAAGATGGTTTATATAAATGTTTGATGCTGCTGCAAAACAATGGATTTTGTGACAATAAAATTCTGATTCTGAGTCACTATTTACCATCTCGGGTATACGATATTTAGGAGGGATCGGCAAGAAAGAAAAGGGGGTGGGGTAGTATTGATGGTGAGAGAAGGGACCGACACGATTGACAGAAAGGATATCAACTCGGAAGATACGGAATCTATATGGGCAGAACTGAGGAATAGCAAGAGGTGGAAAACGCTAATGGGGGTGGTATATAGGCCTCCAAATAGTAGTGTAGAGGTGAGGGAAGGCATTAAAAGAGAAATTAGAAAAGCATGCAATAAGGGAACAGCTGTCATCATGGGAGACTTTAATTTGCATATAGATTGGACTAGTCAAACTGGTAAAAATACTGAGGAGTAGGAATTCCTTGAATGTTTACGGGACGGTTATCTAGACCAATATGTCGAGGAACCAACTCGGGAGCAGGCCATTTTAGATTGGGTATTATGCAATGATAAGGGGCTAATCAACAATCTTGTTGTACGAGGCCCTTTGGGTAGGAGCGATCACAATATAATCGAATTCTCACTCGACATGGAGAGTGATGAAATTAAAACCGAGACTAAGGTCCTGAATTTAAATAAAGGGAATTATGATGGTATGAGACGGGAGTTGAGTAAGATTGATTGGGTGGTGTTTATGGGGGAGTTGACTGTGGATAGACAATGGAAAGCGTTCACAGATCTAATGGAGAAATTGCAAAAATCGTTTATACCAGTTTGGCATAAAAATAAACCAAAAAAGGTGACTCAACCATGGATAACAAGGGAAATTAGAGACAGCATTAGGTCCAAAGAGAGAGCATATCAATTGGCCAAAAAAGGTACCACAAGCGAAGACTGGGAGCAGTTCAAGATGCAGCAAAGGAGGACAAAGGGATTAATCAAGAGAGCAAAAATAAATTACGAAAGTCAGCTTGCGGCAAATATAAAAACCGACTGCAAAAACTTTTAAAAATATGTCAAGAGGAAAAGATTGGTGAAATCCAAAGTAGGTCCCTTGCAGTCGGAATTAGGGGAATATATAATGGGGAATAAGGAAATGGCAGACCAATTAAATTCTTACTTTAGTTCTGTTTTTACAAGAGAGGATACAAATAACCTCCCAAGGATGTTAGGAAACATAGAGACTAATGCAAGGGAGGAACTGAAAGAAATCAGTATCTCTAAGGACATGGACTTGGGGAAATTGATGGGATTGAAGACAGATAAATCCCAAGGGCCTGATAATCTACATCCTAGGGTACTTAAGGAAGTGGCCATTCAGATAGCAGATGCTTTTAAGAATTATTTTCCAGAACTCGATAGACTCAGGATCAGTACCCATGGATTGGAGGGTAGCTAATGTTACCCCACTATTTAAAAAGGGGGGTAGAGAAAAAGCGGGGAATTATAGGCTGGTGAGCCTTACATCAGTAGTGGGCAAAATGATGGAATCCATTATTAAGGATGTAATAGCGGAGCATATGACTAGCAGAGAAGGGATCGTACGGAGTCAACATGGATGTACAAAAGGTAAATCGTGCTTGACAAACCTATTGGAATTCTTTGAGATGGTGACAGGTAAAATAGATGGGGGAGAGCCAGTGGATGTGGTGTACCTGGACTTCCAAAAGGCCTTCGATAAGGTCCTGCATAAACGACTGGCTTCCAAAATCAAGGCTCATGGGATTGGGAGCAAAGTATTGATGTGGATTGAGAACTGGCTGACAGGTAGAAGAAAGAGAGTTGGGATAAATGGCTCATTTTCTGAGTGGCAGGCGGTGACCAGTGTGGTGCCACAGCGATCTGTACTGGGACCCCAGCTGTTCACAATTTACATTAATGATCTGGATGAGGGGATTGGATGTAATATCTCCAAATTTGCAGATGACACTAAGCTAGGAGGGGTTGTGTGCACGGAAGAGGGGGTCAGGAAGCTCCAGTGTGATTTGGATAAATTGAGGGACTGGGCAGATACATGGCAAATGCACTACAATGTGGATAAATGTGAGGTTATCCACTTTGGTAATACAAACCGGAGGGCAGATTACTATTTGAATGGCAATAGATTAAGAGATGGGGAAGTGCAGAGAGACCTAGGGGTACTTGTACACCAGTCTCTGAAGGCGAGCATGCAGGTACAGCAGGTGGTTAAAAAGGCAAATGGTATGTTGGCCTTCATATCAAGAGGGTTTGAGTATAGGAACAAGGATACCTTACTGCAGCTGTACAGGGCCTTGGTGAGACCACACCTGGAGTATTGTGCAGTTTTGGTCACCTTATCTAAGGAAGGATGTTCTTGCAATGGAGGGAGTGCAGAGGTGATTCACCAGGCTGATACCTGGAATGGCAGGAATGACTTATGAGGAAAGATTGCGCAAATTGGGATTGTACTCCCTGGAGTTTAGAAGATTGAGAGGGGATCTCATAGAGACATATAAAATTCTGGCAAGACTGGAGAGAATGGATGCAGATGGGATGTTTCCAATGATGGGAAAATCCAGAACCCGGGGCCATGGTTTGAGGATAATAGGCAAACCATTTAGGACCGAGATGAGGAGGAATTTCTTTACCCAGAGGGTGGTGAATCTGTGGAATTCATTGCCACAGAGGGCAGTAGAGGCAGGTTCATTAAATATATTTAAGAGGGAATTAAATATATTTCTTCAGTATAAGGGTATTAAAGGTTACGGAGAGAAGGTGGGGACAGGGTACTGAACTTTAAGATCAGCCATGATCTCGTTGAATGGCGGAGCAGGCTCGAAGGGTCGAATGATCTACTCCTGCTCCTCTCTTCTATGTTTCTATGTTTACCCCTGTAACATGGAGGGACACTTCACTGGTCAGACAGGACAAAGGACGAAAGACACTTCGGCTTTATCCAGATATATATCAGATTTGCCCTCAGCCAATGCCATCGTCTCATCCTCTTCACCTCAAGTCACATGACTTGATACCTGAGCCTATTTCTAGCCCAAGGAGTATAAAAAGTAATATGTGCTTAATTCTCTCTCTTTGTTATCCTGAAACCACTTCTGGCTGCGATCCGCTGGCAGTGCCAAAGAACCAATTGTCAGGTGTGTGCTGCAAAGTGTGGGGTTTCAGTCTTTGTGCACACCTGGGTGAATCATCATGGTTCAGCCAGTTTAACTTGCACTTTCTTAATAGCTGGATAATAACTTCTTTAATCTGTGTACTGTGCCTGTACATTGTGGAAGGGGAGGCAGGTACCGTTTACTTTAACCCTCAGTCCATCAGATAGCTTCCATAGGTAATTGTAGCTCAGGTAACCTGCCTATGTGCAAGATCAGTTTGTGTGTGGGCATGTGGTCTCCTGCTTCCATTTTGTTTCCTGTTTGTAAATGCATTCTGCATTTTTACCATTAACACACACATGTTGAGGGTTGTAACTCCTTGGACTACTTACCTGTACCATCACTACCACAATTCACCCCATTCATCTTGCCAATTTCTTTAACCTGTCACTCACTATTGTAAATTGCTATGCCAATGGTCACAATGTCATTGTCTTTGTTGCCCAATTAGTGTCTCTGTAGTGAGGTTTTATTTTTAAAATGTCTATTCCCTCAACATCTTTTAATGGAAATCTTACAATGTATCTGCATTGAACATACTTACTTTGCTTCCAGGTTCACCTCGACTACCAGGTAGCCCCTGATAAAAAAAATAATGGAGTATGTTTTAAAATTAAGATTAAAACAGTAAAGTAAAACTTTAATGTAGAAAGTTAAAAGAGAATGTTAACTACTGGTGGTCCACGGTCTCCAGCTAAGCCTGGTCTTCCATCTTCACCCTGCAATTGATAATGAAAATAATTAGACTACCTTTAAATCAAAGCAGCCGCAAAAAAAAACCGCAGTATTATTCTGCTCCTTTCACAATCCCTGAATGTCCCAAGTGTATGACCCACCAATAATGCTAACCTCCAAAATTAAATATATTTAAAGCTGTAACTTTCACAGGGAAAGCCTCTGAGTTCAACCCTTTGCCAATTTGTTTATCTCTGCAAAGTCCCACAGTTGAAAATAATAATCCAGTATTCTGGGTGTCTGTGTGCAAGCACTAAAATGATCTTTGGTGCTGATCCAAATTGTTCTAAGATAGGAATCAAAAGCAGTCCATCAGACCAGATTATTATATGATATTGGAGAGGGGTGAGGGAAGCTTTGGATTTTATAGTTAATAGTCTATTGTCACATGTGGTGAGATACAGTGAAAAATTTTGCAACGTATCCCAGAATCACTAAAAAGTTGCCATTGAAAATCACATAGTAAAAACAACTTAACAAGATTAATTGTGACAATTGTCAAACTGGACTTTGAGCATTTTAACATCACATAGAACAATACACCACAGGAATAAACCTTTCAGCCCACTTGTCTGCACTGAACGTGATGTCCAAAAGAAATAGAATCTCTGCACCTTGCTCTTGTGCCGAATGACCTCGCAGCATCTTTACATTCCAGCTTTGATGAAGCATAAAAGTGAAAACAAGAAAGTCCGCAGATGCGGGGGTCTAGACAAGTGATCCAGAAACTTAGCAGGTCTCGCAGCATCAATAGGAAGTTTAAAAAAAAGTCAACGTTTTGGGCCTGAGCCCTTATACATTCTTAAGCTTCAGGTGCAACAAAAAAGAGCTCCTACCCTTGGCCCCGGATCTCCCCTCTCTCCTCTTGATCCTGGCTTTCCCGTTCCGGTTTCTCCCTTCACAGAATTTACAAAAGTTACCACTGAAGTAATCAACAATGCGTCACCAATAAAAGGAGAGCAATACAGAATATCTGAAATCTGATTCCTACCTTGTCACCAGGTGGACCCTGTGGCCCTGACAAACCCTGTATAAAATAATTTAGTGTTAATCAATATAACTATTTTCATTCTCATCATAATTCCCTCCTTCTTAATTATTTGCATTAAGTATGATCCCAAGAACTTTTGCACCCATCCATCACTGTTTGGACTGTAGGATTTAGCTTCTTTCAGATTTCTTGTCAGAGTACAGACATGACATCACATCAACCCTGAGATTTATTTTCCTGCAGGGGAGGCAGAATTACCACTTACTGGTCGTGCAAAAAAGCTGTACACAAAATGGACATGTATAATCAAATAGAGAAATGTAAACAAACTGACTGTGCAATACAGAGAGGAGAAAAAAAATCAATAAAGTGCAAAAGTAAGAGCCCTTAAATGAGTCCCTGATTGAGGAGTCTAATAGTGGAGGGGTAGCAGCTGTTTCTGAACTTGGTGGTGCGAGTCTTGTGGCACCTATACCCCTTTCCTGATGGCTTCAGTGAGAACAGAAGTGTGCTGGATGGTGTGGGTCTTTGATGATTGCTGCTTCTCTTCAACAGCAACGTTCCCTGTAGATGTACTCAATAGGGGGGGGGGGTTTGCTTGTGATGTCCTGGGCTGCGTCCACAACCTTTCGGAGGAGTTTTCCTTCAGGGACATTAACGTCCCCATAACAGATCACAATGCAGCACACTTTCCATCACACATCTGCAGAAATTTGCCATAGTTTCCAATGCGATACCAAACCTCCACAAATTCTTGAGGAAATCAAGGTGCTGACATGCTTTCTTCATGATGCCATTGGTGTGTTGGGTCCAGGAAAGATCCTCCAAATTAGTGATTCCCAAGAACTTAAATTTGCTCACCAATAATCACTGGATTGTACACCTCTGGTTTTCTCTTCCTGAAATCAACAATCAGCTCCCTGGTTTTGGGAACATTGAGTGCAAGGTTGTTGTTGGTGCTTCATTCAGCCAAGTTGTCAATCTCCCTCTTGCATGCTGACTCATCGTGCCTTTTTATACAACCCACTACCATGGTATCATCAGTGAATTTGTAGATGATGTTGTACTTAGGCACATGGTCTGAGGTGTAAAGCGAGCAAAGCAGTGGACTAAGAATACATGCAGCCTTGTGGTGCTCCAGTAATGATGAAAATTGTGGAGATGTTCTTATCAATCCTCACTGATTGTGGTCTGGAGATGAGGAAATCCAGGATCCAATACACAGTGGGGTGTTGAGTATCAGAGTTTGCTGATCAGTTTTGAGGGGACGATGGTGTTAAATGCCAAACTGTAATTGAATTTATTAGTTTTTAGTTTTTGATATCTTTCGTTGTTTGTCCATGCATCTGATCATCAGTTACATTGGGAGACAGGGAAGAGACTTTGACTGTACAGTTTGGGGAGTTTAGTCATGTTTGGGGATTTCAGATTCTGGCGCCTTAACCCAATCAGTGTCTGCCTGCTGCTCCACTGTGTTCTTGGCCCTGGGAGGATGTTTGGTGCTGTACATCTGTGAATGGTATGTTGAGTCATGTATGGTAAATATGAATTGTGAATCGGGTGCAGTCAGCAACTCCAAACAGTACTGCATTCACACATGCAGGAAAGTGGGAGAAACAGCTTGGATTCTGAAGTCAGCTACCGTTCATAAACTGAGCTCAACATTACAGTGGGGGTGGGTGAACTGACCTGAGGTCCTGGCAATCCTGGTGCTCCCGTGGCACCCATTGTTCCATCTCTTCCAGGAAGTCCCGGTAAGCCCTTAAATTCAAAGAATACACATGCAATTCAGCCTCATGTCAAAATAACTTGATTACTGAATCATATATAGCATAGAAGCAGACCCTTCTACCCATCAAATCCATGCTACACCCATTTACACTCATCCTACATTAATTCAGTTTTTTTTTTAATTCCCCTCATATTACACCATTCACCTACACATTAGATGCAATTTACACCAGCTAATTAACCTACTACTCACACCTCTTTGGAATTGAACTGGAGCAGTTGGAGAAAATGCATGCAGTCACTGGGAGAACCTGCAAACTCTGCACAGACAACACCCAAGACCAGGACTGACCCTAGGTCTCTGGCACTGTGGGTCAGCAGCTCGACTAGTCGCACCACTGTGCTGCCCATTGTATTCATCATGTATTTTTATTGTTACTTTAAGGTTTTATTAACACTTGAGTTAACCAGATGAAAAATTCAGCCACAGAGGTCATAGATTTAACAGAATGGAGTTAAACAAGAAAATTGGCAAATGCTGTGATTTATAGTTTACACAAAAATGCTGGAGAAACTCAGTGAGTCGCATAGCATTCTTTACTAACTTTTTAAAAAATTTACGTTTCGACATAAAGGGCATTAACAGGCCCTTTCGGCCCATAAGCCCATGCTGCCCAATTACACCTGATAGATGTCACAGCAGCTATAATTTACCAGAAATACACATAATAAAAAGAATACACTCACTGGTTCATCAGTACAAAATCTTTATTCCCCACAGCCACAACAATGAAATCTTCAATCCACAAAATGCCACCCAGCTAAACCCCATCCCCAACATTCTCATTGGCTCTCCACCACATGGGTGATCTCAACGCTCTCAATCTCCTCCTCCTGCATCCGAGATCCATCACCATGAATGCAGATTTCTAAAGGGACCCGCACATGTGCGCTACTACTCCCGCGCGTCGTCCTGGACGCCTCATCTGCGGCAACCAGCACTGCTCCTGACGCAGCTAAGTATACTCCAACTGCGCGAGTGTGACTGTTCCTTCGACGTTGGCAGCGACGCAGTACATGGACCGTCAACATATGCCACCTTCAACCTGTCAATGGAGACAGTGTCAGCTTTCCCATTTCTGTGATATTCACAAAAGTCTTCATAAACGTGCTGAAGTGGTCTGCAAACAGCATCATTTTAAAGGAACACATGCATACAGCATTGTAAATGATCCAGCACATACACTGCAGGTGATGCATGTCGCATAGGTGTTGGTCTGAGTAACCATATGCTTTCCTGAAGATGGTCAACACAATTCCCTGAATCATAGAGCACTGTCCCCAGAGCCAGATTCACAAACTCGCCGGGCAGAGTCAGTGTGGTGCCATATACCATTTCTGCCACTGAACATCCAAGATTAGACATCCAAGATTTACAGCAATATGCATGCCAAGGAGAACCACAGTAATGCATTCCCACCTGCTGTCAATATTGCTTTCAAGTGGCGGTGGAAACACTTAATGAAGTCGTAGTCTGAATACAAGTAATGCCCAATCAATGGGAGCTTGGAACAACACCAACTCAAATTGAGATTCTTGGTCCCATGGTGCCCAGAACACCGAAAGACAGAACCCAGCGATCCACAAAAACCTGAGCGATTGTCTCCGCAGAGATGTTGGTGACAGGAATGGACTCCTGCCAGCTGCTAAGCCGGTCCTCACATATGAGCAGATGAGTGTATCCTCTAGATGATGGAAGAGGACCCACCAAGTCCAGGTTTACATGCTGGAAATGGGAATCCGAAACAGCAAAATCTCCCAGCCTGGATTTCATGTGCCTGGAGACTTTAGACCGTTGACACGGCAAGCAGGTTCTTGCCCATAATCCAACATCCTGTCTAAAGTGAGGCCAGGTAAAATGCTCCGTAATCAGTTTAATGGATGCTCTTCTACCAGGATGAGGCAGGTTATGAAGAGCATCTAAAATCTCTTGCCACATTGCTGCTGGCACAAAAGACTGAGGTTTCCCTGTGAAAAGTCACAAACCAGTGGTTCACCTGATTCATCCAGGTGCACGTCTTGTAGCCAGAGACCTGTGTTGATCCAGTGATACTGAATTAGATTGAGATCGGTATGTTGTACACAATCCATAGTAGTGAAATCAATGGTAGCCGTTGTATGTAAGAGCTCAATGTCACACCAGGACAGGGTGTCGGCCATGGCATTCGCCTTCCCTCGGATGTCCCGTATGTCCGAGGGAAATTGTAAGATGAAGTCCAAGTGCCAAATTTCCTGTTGCGTGAAAAGATGTGTGCTTGTATGTGCAATATATGTAAGAGGCTGGTGATCTGTATAAATGGTGAAAGGGCGACCTTGCAACATAAATTGGAAATGCTTCACTACAGATGGCTAGGAGTTCTCACCGGAACAATCTATATTTTGCCTGAACCAGTGAGAGCTTGGCTGAAAAGAATGCCAAAGATTTCAACTTCCCCCTGACTCTTTGTTCTAACACCGCTTCCACACCTCTGACTTAGCCATCTGTGGTAAGAGAGAGCAAGGCATTAGGCTTTTGGTGTACAAGTAACGTGACTTCACATAGTTGAAAACATCATCGCCCAAACAGACTTATCAGATCCCTTAAGTTGTTCGATCAGGGGTACAGGAGACTGCTGCATTTGTCAGAAATGGCAGTAGAAATTCATCATCTGTAATAAAAAAAAAATGTTGTGACTGGCCAAATGTAACGGGTATAGGAAAATCTTGAATCTCTTGCACTTTCGTTTCATCGGCCAAGATACCGTGCCGGGCAATTCTATGTCCCAAAAAATTAGTTTAACGGCACCAGAAATGCATTTATTCGGATTCATCAAATCTCTGGAACAGTGATATAAGATGGTGCATGAGCTTCTCTTCATCCATGTTTGCTATAAGAATATCGTCAATATAGAGATATACATAATTGAGGCTGGAGTGTACGTGGTCCATAAACTGCTGGAATGTCTGAGCAGCATTTCGCAAACCGAATGGCATTCGAAGAAATTCAAATGTGCCAAAAGGAGTCATTACTGTCATCTTGGCAATATCAGATGGCTCCACTGGAATCTGATAATAAGAATGCACCAGGTCTATTTTTTCCAAATAGACATTTGCTGTGCAGATTTGTTGAAAAATCTTTTAAATTGGGAATGTTGTATTGGTCAGCCTCGGTGGAATTGTTGAGGTCACAATAATCACCACAAGGCCACTAATCCTAAGGAGACTTCTTTGGAACTATATGCAATGGCGACACCCAGGAGCTGTCACATCTGCGGACTATGCCTGTGGTCGAATTCCACTTTTGCGAATTTAAGATGATCTGGGGGTAATCTACGAGCCTGCGCTGCAACTAGAGGATCCCAGGTCTCTATATGATGGGTTACTGCATGCCTAATATCTCCATAACAATACAATGGGGTGAGTAGGCAAGGAAAATACTGGAGCAATGCTCGGAAAGGGCAGGAGCCAGGTTGGAGGCTCTTCAGGTGGGTGACAACTTTGGAGGAACAACAAATGCAGCTAACTTGCATGCAAGAAATGTGACAGAAAATCTGCCCCAAAAGTGCAATTCACCACATTTGCAACCATTAATACCCACTGAAATGGTTTGTTGAGACCAAAATCCAGTGTGAGTGACCTCTGACCAATGTCTGAATATAAGAATCGCTCACAACTGACAGAACATGATGTATTATGGGGTCTGCAGTCTTCAGCGGTTAGAGGGACCACAGAAATTTCTGCGCTGGAATGAACAAGAAACTGAACACCCAAGTGACTGTCTTTGAGGAAGAGGTGGTGGTCGAAGTGCCCACGAGCAGCAGTTGCCTCTACTGCTGGGCCTGGTCATTGCCACAAATTTCCAGTGCATCCAACAAATATGCCTCCTGTCGCCTCTATCGCATCCTCGACCATCATGATTCCAACAAGGCTGGCAGGGGTAACTCCATTGGGTGGTCAAAGCCTGGACTTGTGTAGTTAGTACTGCTATTTGCTTCTCCAGTTCAGTAACCCTAGGTTGACAAGGTGCAGTAAGCAGTTGTTCCAGGTCCGTTTGCATCTTTTGATTAGGGGGAGTGGCCACTGCTTCTAGCTTTACTGCAGAGGTTGTGGATGTAACAAGATCGGCATATCTTGCCAAATTGCGCGAAAGGCACTCACCAGGTGTCTCTGAACTCGAGGAGGTAAACAGTGGAGGAATCTCTGCTTCCATACATTCCTTCAATAGGGTCTGTCCCAGCTAGCCTGCGTCACCTTCTCAGCATCTGTGATGGCTTCATATCACCTAGGCCATCGTCAGCTACCAATTCGGCAATTCGAGCCTCTTGAGATGGCTGCATGCATGCTCCAAAATAGCAGCCTTAAAGATGTCATATGGGATTAATCCATCTGGATTAACTAAAATATCTTCCACTTCACAGGCAATCTGCTCTGGAAGCTGAGCCACAAGTAAAATGAATTTTGTCTTCTGACTTGTCACACTGAGGCTGGAGAAACATGCCTTGAGGATTGTGAGCCATGCTAGCATATTTTAATAAACATTGGGGGGGGGGGCTACAGCTTGACCTCCCCAACTGCTCCTGTAAGGGGTTTAATCTCATCTCTTTCCATTTTTACCTAGAAGGTCCTGTGACCCTCCCCTTGGGTCACCACTTGTAACAGATATAATTTGCCCGATATACACATAATCAAAAGAATACTCTCACCGGTTCATCAGTACAAAATGGAGTCATCCATCTTTATTCCCCTCAGACACAACAATGAAATCTTTAATCCACCAAACGCTCTTAATCTCTTCTTCCTGTGTCCAAGATCCATCACTGTGAACGCAGCCAATTCTAAGCTGATCTGCACGTGCATGCTACTACTCCCGCGTGTTGCCCTGGGTACGTCATCTGCGGTGACCGGCGCCATTCCCGCCGCATGGAAGTGTGGGACTGGCGAATACTTCCACTACAGGCAAGTTCACGTCCACGACATCCTACAACCCCGGTATTTTTGAACAGTGGGAGGAAACCGGAGAACCCGGAAAAAATCCACACAGACAAAGGGAGAATGTACAAACTCCTTACAGAGTGCAGGATTCATTCCCCGGTCCTGATCACTGGTGCTGTAACAGCATTGCGCTAACCGCTATGATAACTATGCAATCCCAAAGAGACAAAGATATATAACCAGTGTTTGAGTCTGAGACCATAATGTTGGTTATGTATCTTTACCGTTGCTACATAAAGAACACTGCATGATTTACTGAGTTTCTCCAGCATTTTTGTGTAAGCACTTAACAGTATGGATACAAGACGGATGAGGAGAATCGTTCTCTACATTGCAAGTTGCAAAGTTAAAAACTTGCCATGATGTGGAATCTACTTTTGAGTGATACACAAGATTCATGAGGTGATTTATAGATAAGTTTCAAATGGAATAGGATGCTTGTACATTTGGATTTTCTTTTTGGGATCCCTACTCTTCCTTCCATTGTTGTGGGATCTGAAAGGATTCATCCACATATCTCAAGGTTTACATTTTTGTCAACCAAGGGTTATACCTGCATTTTTAATTTACCCCAAGTCTCGGTAAGTCTCTAATGTTACTTTTATCATTTTATCCTTGGTCTCAGCATTGTAAATAAGAGAATAATGGTCAGAAAGATTATGTTTTTGGCTGTGGGAGTTCCCACGTGTGTGCCTGCCATACCCTCTCTCCCGCTGCTCCCTGTAGGCCGGGTAGTCCAACTTCACCACGAAGGCCTGGCTGCCCAGACATACCAATCGGGCCTTGTTGTCCTGGCTGGCCTGGGGGGCCTGTGAACCCAGGGTCTCCCTGAAAAGAGCAAAATAAAATGTTATTCACTTTGCAGTGCAATGTTAGGAGTCTGTGGATGGACTCGCCTGGGGCTGAAGACCTGACAGGTTGACACTCTGGTCTATCCTACATCCTATTGTCCTGACTCCACTTCCAATCCAATGCTCAATAGCTAGAGGAGGGCAGAGGCTTTTATGTGGGGAAGAGGTGTGGGTTATGTAACCAGGCAGGTGGGAAGGGTGACAGCAGCCAGGAATTGTATGACAGTGGCAGCAATATGGATAGGGGCAGAGCACCAATGCAGAAGATGTCTGGAAAGGATTGTGGCCACAAATTACAGTGGACATTGATAGCAGGTTAGAGTTGTTAAGGGTGGTGTGAGGTGAGGCTGGGCTCTGTGGCATCAATCTGCCATGGCAGGTGTTTTTGATAGTGAGCATGGCAAGATCCTGGGCTACAAAGCTGAAGAGGCACATTTATGCTGGGCAGTAGCAAGAGATGAGCAAGATGGGGAACCTGGGTCAATATCATAAAGTTGCTCGCATTCTTGTGTTGGGATTTGTGCAAGGCCAGTCTCCAGGTACACTTTCACTTGTCCCTCTTAATTTGCTGCCCCTAATCTTCAAACACTGCTAGAGGCCACACCTAGCACCACATTAACTAGACGAGTCAAAATTGTGGGTTGGGATCCTTTAACGATAGTGTTTCAATAAAGGGTACTGAATCAAAATGTTAACGGACCATTGCGCTCCATAGATGCTGCTTGACCCATTGAATCTCTCCAGCTTCTATTTGTTCAGTCAAGCTCAATTAACTATAACCCATCTTCTGTCTGGGGATGTTGCTGTCTGTGTAATCAACACTGAACTCTCCAACTTTGCTTAGCTTACTCTTTTTCTTTGTATGAGAAACATTGTTTACTTCAATTTTTCTCTGGCTTATTTTCAAATTTTTATGTCTTTTTTAAAAAAAAACAGATGAAACAACATTGCATAGACTATACAACATTAGCAAGATGTTAGACAGTTTTCACCTCAAATCTCATTATTTCAACCTGTTAGAGAAATTCTCTTCATCACCCTCTCCCACGTTCTCTGTTACTTAGACTAACCCATTTCTCTCATTCTCCGACCTGAAAATATTTACTGTTTCTCTTTCCACAGATGTCAACTGGCTTGAGGTGCTTTTCCACCATATTTTACTTTTTATTTCAGATTTTTTGGTGCTAATTTATTTTCCAGGTTTTTTTACTCTTTTGGATAGAAAGATATCAGAAAAAATACATAATGGTAATAATGAAAAACACAACAATCACCTTAAGACCTGGAGGTCCAGGCAATCCAGTGGGACCAGGTAATCCAATGCCTGCTTGTCCCTACGAGGAAAATTGGAGAAGGATTTTAAAAAATGCAAGATTTCCCCATTTGTACTTTCAAGATTTTTCAGTCACTGAACTAACTTGCACCAGAAGACATAGTTAACAGTTGTTCCCATAACTCAGTTGGTTAATGTCCTGCAGAACCATTCATGTAGAGAAGGTTCTGGGATGATGGCCATTCCTGGTTGTGTTGACTTCCATAAACCTCAAATGGGAATGTGAAGTGTGGAACCAGGCAACATTCCTCTTCCTGACTGCATTTAGTAACTTGCACTGCATTGAAGAGGTACGATGGAAAAGCTGAAGCAGATAACAGGGATAGTGAGGGGTGAGCCTATACAAGGATTTGGAAACATGGGGAATCATGCACATTGTAGAGAGTGGAGCAGGTCACCAATGGGTATGGGTTTGCTTCAGTCTTCAGATTAACGAGCTGAAGAGAATCCTTAAAATGAAAGATTTATTGTGTTAAGGGTTGTTTAATTGATGGTCAAAGTGGCCCTTTGCATTTTACTGCAGGGTTATAGTGAAATTTCTTAGACTGTCAAAAATGGCTTGAGGCTTTCTTCCTCAGACATTTACTTTCCTAGAGGGAAGGGGAGACAGGATGTTGTGGTTACACGTGGTATGAGGACATGGCTAGGTAACCAGCTAGTCTCATTTCTTTCCTTCACACCTTGATTTTCTATTATAAATTCAGTGGGTGGGACTCTCTACCCCCATTCCTAACATCAGAATCACAACTGGCAAAAAGTTGTACTTGTTGATTTTTTTTCATCTGCTGTTTAAATAAATTAAAACAGCAGACTCAGTCCTCGTGTACAGGACCTGCTCCCCAACACCAGAGCAGGACTCGTGTTTCTATAGCTCTTTTCCTGACCTCAATACAAAGTCCTCCATTTCCAATTAAGAACTTAAAGCAGCCAGTCTACGCACACCATGATCCCATTACAATGATCCTATAATCTGATTTCAATGATACTCAATATGATATAAATATAGGTGAAGACACAGATGCACTCTCCTGGTTATCTCTTTAAAGCAAAAAAACCCCAGATAATTTACCTTATCTCCTTTGAGTCCTTGTGAGCCTTTGAAACCCTGCAATAAATATAATTATTAAAATACATTAAAGGGAATAATGTTTGAATATAGGTTCTTCATGCCCTATACTGACGTAGAGTATAGTTATCACTGACATAATTGGATAAATGGAAAATTTTGTCTTTGTTATTCAAGTATTTGAATCTTTAGCATTTAAGCAAGTTTTTGAAGATGGAGAAAGTTATTTTTGAACAGATTGGGGACTAAGTGGAACTGGCACAGAGGTGGGTTACCCATGATCGTCTTGAATAGTTGGGCAGGTTTGAAGGGCCACGTAGCCGGCTCCTGTTTTCTTTTAGTTTTTGTTGAAAAACCAGTGGAGGTTCTTTCATTAATTTGACCACTTTTTTGCACAAATGTGGACAGCAGGTGAAGTGAGGAAGCAATTTCATGTCAGAAAATTAGATAAAAATACATATGCCAAAGCACTTCTGCAAAGAAAAAAATGATCAGTTAAATGTTAAATAAGAGGTAAAAACACCGTAGGCAGTAAATTCCCTCAATGTTCTGTGTAACACATTTAACTAGGGGTAGGTGTGAATTGTCCTTCCATTTCTAAAAGTTGGTTCAGTGCAGTAAATAAAAAGTAAATGTCAAAAGCAAAATAGAGTCCAAATGAACAAAGGAATCGCAACCCTGAACTCCCAAATGAAATTTTACTTGACAGAGTCTTCTTTCTTTCCTTCTTTGGCTTGGCTTCGCGGACGAAGGTTTATGGAGAGGTAATGTCCACGTCAGCTGCAGGCTCGTTTGTGGCTGACAAGTCCGATGCGGGACAGGCAGACACGGTTGCAGGGGAAAATTGGTGGGTTGGGGTTGGGTGTTGGGTTTTTCCTTCTTTGTCTTTTGTCAGTGAGGTGGGCTCTGCGGTCTTCTTCAAAGGAGGTTGCTGCCCGCCGAACTGTGAGGCGCCAAGATGCACGGTTGGAGGCGAGATCAGCCCACTGGCGGTGGTCAATGGGGCAGGCACCAAGAGATTTCTTTAGGCAGTCCTTGTACCTCTTCTTTGGTGCACCTCTGTCAGGGTGGCCAGTGGAGAGCTCGCCATATAACACGATCTTGGGAAGGAGATGGTCCTCCATTCTGGAGACGTGACCCACCCAGCGCAGTTGGATCTTCAGCAGCGTGGATTCGATGCTGTCGGCCTCTGCCATCTCGAGTACTTCGATGTTAGGGATGAAGTCGCTCCAATGAATGTTGAGGATGGAGCGGAGACAACGCTGGTAGAAGCGTTCTAGGAGCTGAGGTCTTCCATCAGCCAGCTCCCCACCATGACTACCAGCCCCCCCACATCTCCATCGGGCACACAAAACTCAAAACGGTCAACCAGTTTACCTATCTCGGCTGCACCATTTCATCGGATGCAAGGATCGACAACGAGATAGACAACAGACTCGCCAAGGCAAATAGCGACTTTGGAAGACTACACAAAAGAGTCTGGAATAACAACCAACTGAAAAACCTCACAAAGATTAGCATATACAGAGCCGTTGTCATACCCACACTCCTGTTCAGCTCCAAATCATGGGTCCTCTACCGGCATCACCTACGGCTTGACAGAGTATCATT
This sequence comes from Narcine bancroftii, assembly GCF_036971445.1. Lineage (NCBI taxonomy): Eukaryota > Metazoa > Chordata > Chondrichthyes > Torpediniformes > Narcinidae > Narcine > Narcine bancroftii. Next base: position 47,421,270 of record NC_091473.1, on the reverse strand, counting down.
GTGGTAAACCACTAAATATATGTTTTGGCTGTGTTAGTACTTGTTATAGTTCATCTGGACACATCTCTTGCTGACTGTGCATGTGGCTCCTTCCACAGACCCCTGAGTAAAGGCGACTGTGCCCCAACTCCCTCCTTAGTCCAGGACAGTCAACCAGTATGGACGTGCCTCCATTCTGTTGTTAATAAAAGCCTCTCAGTTTCTATATAATTTCTAGTCTTTTGAAGTAATTGATGGTGCATCAAGTTTATTAACAATAGATTTTTTTTAACAATGGAGCAGATTTTGAAACCAGAACAGCTGGAACTTGACCCACAATCGCCTGATGCATCCAACAGCTTCAAACTCTGGCTGTGTTGCTTTGACATTCCTGCAGGCCTCCTCTACTATCATTCAATCAGAGAACGACTGACTGCAAGTACTATATTCCTGGGTCAGGCCCCTGGTATATTCAATGATCATGGACACCAAGTCAAAGCCAATACTTGAGGAAGGTAAATGAGGTATACACTAGGCACCTCCTGGCTACCCGAGAACAGCAACCCGGGGAAATCGAGCACTGAGTACCTTTGGGCCCTGCATGATCTCGGACAATCTTGCTACTGCAAGGCCATGGCGGCAGCAGTGAACACGTTGGACTTGATCAAAGACATGTCATGGGCTACTGAATGAGGGAGCACCAGCACCAGCCTCTGGAGAACCCAAGTGGTGGTGGTGAAGAATGGGGAGTAAAACAGAATGGTCATTGACTACAGTCAGACCATTAATAGATATTCACAGCTGGATGTGTACCCTCTTCCCTGCATATCCGACATGGTAAATCAAATCACTAAATATTGGGTATTCTCCACTATAGATTTAAAATTGGCATACCAGAAGCTCCCTATCCACCCAGTGGACACCAGTATACTGCCTTTGAGGCAGATGGCCACCTCTACCATTTCCTGAGGGTCTACTTCAGTGTCACCAATGGGGTTTTGATCTTCCAGAGGGAGATGGACTGAATGGTTGACCAGTACGAGCTGCAGGCCACATTTCCATATCTGGACAATGTCACCATTTGCGGCCATGACCTGCAGGATTATGACGCTGATCTCCAAAAAATTCTCCAGACCGTCCAACTCCTTATCCTTGAATACAATAAGGATAAATGTGTACTTTGCACAACCTGCCTTGCCGTCCTTGGCTGCGTCACGGAGAATGGAGTCACTGGCTCTGATCCCGACTGCATGCGCCTACTTTTGGAACTTCCCCTCCACCATAGCCTCAAAGCCCTGAAAATGTGCCTGGGCTTCTTCTCCTACTATACCCAATGGGTCCCCAATTATCAAATCTACCTCTTCAGCTGCATCAATGCAGGCATTGCCAAAGCTGCAATACACACTGTGGGTGAATCCACCCCATTCCAGGTGGAGAACAATGCGTCTGACTTTGCCCTGGCCACCATCCTTAACCAGGTGGGCAGATCCATAGCTTTCTTTTCCTGCACCCTCCAGGGCCACAAAATTTGATACTGTCGAGAAGGAGGCTCAAGCAATTTTCAAGGCTGTATGGCACTGGAGACACCACCTCACTGGCAAACGATTTACTTTGCTGACTGACCAATGTGCAATTGCTTTCATGTTCAACAATCAGCAGCAGAGCAAAACCAAAAACGATAAAATATTGAGGTGGAGAATTGAACTTTCCACCTACAATTATGTTATCTTGTGATACCGCCCGGGAAACTCAATGAGCCCTCAGATGCTCTATCCTGTGGAACGTGCCAGCGCACAAATAGACCAGTTATAAGACCTCCACAGTGACCTCTGTCACTCCGGGGTCACCAGGTTCTTCCACTTTATTAAAGCCCGCAACCTACCTGTGCGGAGTGCAAACCATACTTCTATTGACCAAACAGAGTGCATCTGATAAAGGCTACCCACCTCTTTGAATGCTTGAGCATTGATTTCAAGGGACCCCTCTGATCACAATCTGGACCTCCTCAACATCATTGATGAGTACTCATGTTTCCCATTTGCCATTCCCTGCCTGGACACGACCACTGCCACGGTCATCAAGGCCCTCCACCACCCTGTTCGGGTACCCCGCTATATTATAAGTGATGAGCTGTGCCAGTACCTGCTGGCCAGAGGTATTGCCACGAGCAGGACCACTTGTTACAACCCCTGAGGGAACGGGCAGGTGGAACGGGGAAAACGCTATAGTCAGAAAGGCCATCCTCATAGCCCTGAGGTCTAGAGGCCTTCCATTCTCCTGCTGGCATGATGCTCTCCCCGATGAGTTCCACTCAATCAGATCACTCTATGTACCACCACCAATGCCACTCAACATGAAAAAGTGTTTTCCTTCCCTAAGAAGTCTGCTTCAGAGACCACACTGCCATACTGGCTGATGTCTTCAGGGCCGGTCCTATTCCTACTGGTTGAAAGGGACCATCTCCTCCACGCCAACCCCCAATACCCTTATGTGGCACAAGGACCCAGTCTCCAATCGGGACCTGGCACCCTCAGGAGTTCATGAGACCATTTCCGACCACCACGCACCCCCTTCACCTACCACTATCCATGATGCACCAGGGCCATGCCATGTTAGCTCAGCTCCAGTAGATGGCGTGTCTGATTCATCATCACGCATCCACCAAACCAATGCAGACGACAATATACAGGTGTTACAGACCAGATCATTCAGGATTCAACAGTTGTGCTGCAGTCAGTACTACGACGGTTGCAGCAGCAGACCAGACCGCCCAAACGATTCAATTTGTAAGAACATTCAATTCACTTCACCCCATCGGAGTGAATGCGGTAAACCACTGAATGTATGTTTTGGCTGTGTTAGTACTTGTCATGGTTCACTGGACACACCCCTTGCTGATTGTGCCTCCTCCCCCAGACCCCTATTGCCACAGCTCCCTCTTCAGTGCAGGACAGTCAGTCATCAAGGACGTGCCTCCAGCCTGTTGTTAGTAAAAGCCTAGCAGTTTCTATATAACTTCTAGTCTTTTGAAGTAATTGATGGTGCATCAATCATGATATGATAAAAAATATTTTGCAAACTCTTCTTTGGAAAGAGTATAGTTTGCTCCCTTTGTATGCTTGTTTTTTATTTTAAATTTCTTATGCAATCTCAAAACACTCATATGCTATAAGAGCAATAGAGCAGTACGAAGTGCAGTCATTTTAACCTGTACTGTGCATACTGTATATTCATATACTGAAAATTGTTAAATGACCTGCCTGATGAACTATTTTAGCATTTATTTCCACTTTAAGGGAAAATCTCATTCAAAAAAAGCAGCATCTCTGACAGTACAGAATGCCTTGGGTCTAGAGGATGTAAGGGGTATTAGTCTGTCTCTGAAGTGTGTTTGAGCTCAAAATGCCCTGGAGTCATTTTCCATTCTGATGTCTCTCTGATGATCAGGTTCAAACACCCAAAGTTCTTCTGCATGGAAGAGCATCAGGGCCTCTCAAGGTATTCACACTTAATTCTATTGATTGTTTTAGAAAGAAGTGTCTGGAGGCAACGACCAAATTCTTGATGCCACCAAGTAAAAGTGAACTCATTCTTCACTATCACAGATTCACAGAACAGAAACAGCCCTTTTGACCCAACCCTTCCTGTCAATCAAGATGACCAGCTAATTTACCCCCACTTGCCTGTGCTTGGTCCATAACCCTCTAACCTTCCTATCCATGTACCTGTCTAAATGTCTACACAATGTATCAGCTCCCACTTAAAGAAATCCTTCTTCTATGGGTAATTATCGTACTTGTTCAATCTTATTTACAACAAAGAGTCAGAACCCAGTAAATCCATTGTCTACTCACATTCTGTCCTGGCTCTCCAGGTTCACCTTGTTCACCCTTGAATGAGAGAAAACACATTTGAATCCTCGCCATAATCACCAGTGAAATATACGTGATTTCCCAGTTTTGATTAACAGAGGTAAAATGAGATGAAATCATCAAAAAAAGCTAATGGCAATGGATACATTTCGTTTAGGCTAGGAAACCTCCCTTGGCTTCTTGTAAGGGAGAACTGGACATCTAAAGTCCCAGTGAGAAGTAAAGCATCAGAGAGGTTTCAGGGCAGAAACATTAATAGATTAGAGGCAGTTGGAAATTGTCAGCTCTGCTGCCCAGCCTTTGAACTAGCCTGACTTTTGAAGAACCCATTCAGTTTACAGAATGTGGACACAGAACCACAGCTGGCCAAAAAAGAGCAGCAATTCCAGCTATTCAGTTACTAGCTATCACATGCACATTGTTTGCTCAACATTAACCTTTCAATATCTAACACCCACCTTCCAGTGTGGTAACAAAGCAATTATGATAATTTTATGCTGTTGCACAATCAAAAAACCTTGACTAATCGGAGGACAGATTCAAATCCAACTAGAAGAGCCAGGGAAATTAAATTTTGATAAGTAAATAAATTCAGATTTTTTTTTAAATCAGAAAAAAGTGATAATTTAACCACTGGCAAACTGATCTAGGGAAGTGAAAATTTTAATCTCACCTGCTCTAACCTATGAGTGACTCAAGACCAACAGTAGTGTGGTTGAGTATCAAGTGAGCTCAGAAATTGTCCAACAGGGGCAATGAAGAGCAATCTAAAATAGCTACTAAACCTCATTCTCTATTCAATTAATGCCAAGTCATATTTCTATTTACACACCCTGTAAAGGGTGTGCAAGGGGTTTGGCACTGTGGGAGCCAAACATTTTTAATCTTTCGTGCCGAGGTGCAAGAATCTTATGGGATCAACCCCCTTAAAGGGGGTTCGGTCTCTGGCAACTACTCTCCCTCTCTCTCACTGGATTCAACAAAGATAAAAATAATAAATCACCTGGTCATATATCATTGACACCAATGTCCACTTAAACTACCATCCCATCTTACAACTCCTTTACTTTATACTCAATCACAAACTTTTCCTGATTTTCAATTTATTTAGGTGAAAGTGATTCCAAAATTGTGCACTGTATGGCTTTTTTTTTGCATCACACATTCAGGTCATAGAGTTTGTACCTTCTGTCCTTTCGAGCCCACTGGTCCTTTATCACCTTTCATACCCTGGAGAGAAAATAAATACAATTTTTCTCACTCTTGTTAATATCTCATGCTTCTTTCATTTGAATCACAAATGATAAGAACTGGAGCAGAGTCTCTTCACGTCTATGAAACTGGAGCAAGTTTAGAGACATAATACTGCCTGCCAAAAGTATATGATGGTATACCCATTACACCAAATTTACCTTGGGACATCTTGTTATCAGTTAAAAAAACATCAAGCCCAAATTCCTCAATTAATTTCATTTTACAGAAGCATATGACATTTCCACACACACATGCACACACACCCACGCGCATGCCCACACACAGACACGTGCATGCCCACACAGATATACATGAATACGTAGACACAGACACTTAGACAAATAGTGAAACACAGACATGCAGATGCACAAGGAGAGATGAGCACACACACACACACACACACACGGACTGAAGAGTGCAGGCTTATTCAACGTAAAGCACAACCTCTTCTCACTGCTACGTGCAGGAAGAAGATATAGAAATTTGAAGACCAGTTTCTTTCCAATGGCTACGAGCCTCTTGCTACACTAATCAAAAAAATACTCCGATACAATTAAAGGAAGAGGGGGTCAGGAAGCTCCAGTGTGATTTGGATAAATTGAGGGACTGGGCAGATACATGGTAAATGCACTACAATGTGAATAAATGTGAGGTTATCCACTTTGGTAATACAAACTGGAGGGCAGATTACTATTTGAATGGCAATAGATTAAGAGATGGGGAAGTGCAGAGAGACCTAGGGGTACTTGTACACCAGTCTCTGAAGGCAAGCATGCAGGTACGGCAGGCGGTTAAAAAGGCAAATGGTATGTTGGCCTTCATATCAAGAGGGTTTGAGTATAGGAACAAGGATACGTTACTGCAGCTGTACAGGGCCTTGGTGAGACCCCACCTGGAGTATTGTGTGCAGTTTTGGTCACCTTATCTAAGGAAGGATGTTCTTGCAATGGAGGGAGTGCAGAGGCGATTCACCAGGCTGATACCTGGAATGGCAGGAATGACTTATGAGGAAAGATTGCGCAAATTGGGATTGTACTCCCTGGAGTTTAGAAGATTGAGAGGGGATCTCATAGAGACATATAAAATTCTGGCAGGACTGGACAGAATGGATGCAGATGGGATGTTTCCAATGATGGGAAAATCCAGAACCCGGGGCCATGGTTTGAGGATAATAGGCAAACCATTTAGGACCGAGATGAGAAGGAATTTCTTTACCCAGAGGGTGGTGAATCTGTGGAATTCATTGCACAGAGGGCAGTAGAGGCAGGTTCATTAAATATATTTAAGAGGGAATTAGATATATTTCTTCAGTATAAGGGTATTAGAGGTTACGGAGAGAAGGCGGGGACAGGGTACTGAATTTTAAGATCAGCCATGATCTCGTTGAATGGCGGAGCAGGCTCGAAGGGTCGAATGACCTACTCCTGCTCCTATCTTCTATGTTTCTATGACCGTCTGTATTAATGAAATGCCACTTTTTTCTTGCATGGTGATAATTGTGAATATTATTTCTATCCTTTGTATAATTAAGTGAATTTAATGTAAACAATTGTAGCTTTTTTTTAAATAAAGTACCTGTTCAGCTGTAGTAAGTAATAATTTTGGTCCATATGTACATTGTATAATGTCTTTAACAATGAATTCATTACTTAGTTTCTGATCTTGGGACCACCTTCTCAAACCTGGCACTAGTCCAGTGAACCTTTAGGCAAGCATTTCCTTCTTTCAATGAGACCAAGCTCCATGCACATGTTCTTTCCAATATCCTATATGTGCAGCAAGTCCTTGGTCCCACGCACCAAACCTCTCGTCACAGAGGTTGATGTACCAATTACCTTCCTAACTTTCATACTTGCAGGCTAGCATTTTCAATGGCAACCTCAACCTACAATATCAGCTCCTGAATTAAATGATGGGTTCGGCATATTTACTCATGGTATCAGTAACAAGCTGAAGTGCTGGTGGTTCTTAATTCTGAGCATAGAACAGTGCAGTACTCATGACCAGATGCATTAATTTACCTCATCACCCTTTAGGCCTCTCTGTCCAGAGCCTCCAGGCACCACTTCACCAGGTGCTCCCTAAATAGAAAGGTGAAAGATGAGGTAACATAGTACAAAACCATGTCCCAAAGTTAAAGAGCAGCAGCATTGTTTCATTTCACACACGGAGAACATGGAATAACCTTTCCCTTTCCTTCCTTCTGGAATATGCACAAATAGATCAGAAATTGTGTATCCTCTGGTGAGGAAATCACTTCCTGATACCGCAAAGCCTTTGTACAAAGATTGAAATGCATCATATGTGGGCAACTACAGCTCCAATACCAAGGGTAGATGAAGCTGTTTGCTGGTTTGGTCCTGCATCAACCTACCTAAGCAGCCAGCACATCATGGAAAATCCACTCACCAGAGCTTCTTTGAACAGCAGCTCCCAAGTTGAAACATCCCCTTCCAAGAAGGACAAGGGAAGTAGGCATGTTAGAACGACAGTTTCTCTGCACCCTGACTTGGAAATATATTGCTGTTTCCTCACTGCCACAGGAATATAAATCCAGGAACTTGATCCAACAGCACCTTAAGAGCACCTTGACCACAAGGACTTCAGCAGCTCATGAAGGTGGCTCATCACCACTTTCTCAAGGACAATTAGAGATGGGCAACAGGTGCTGCCTTGCATACCAAGGAAGAACAATTTAATCATCTCCATTTTATAATGTTCTCCATGAATCAGGATGAAGTCTATCAGCGTACGTGGCGATAAGCTTGTGGTATGGTTAAGTTCTCAATATTCACAATGCTACTGAAATCTACCTGCTTCCTCAGTAATCTCAGTTACAAAACCCTATATGCTTCACATATAGTTCATTCAGAAAGCTCAAATTACAGTAAACTTGAGGTTAAAAAAAACTATACATTTAACATTGGCGGGATTACATTTTGGACCATATAGAGTAAATCCAAAATGTTCAATTTTATTGCAGAATTGATATCAAAGGTGAGGGAATGAAACATAGCAGTGAGTTTTTGCATTGACTGAAAAAACAACTCAGGATTTGTCAAACATTAGGGACGGTGGGTAAATTCACATAGAGCATAAACAGTTTGCTAGAATTTCTGTGTAAACATGACCTTTTTCTGCACATTAGAAGAACAGTTTACCTTTTCTCCTTTTGGTCCAAGTGATCCAGGATTTCCAATAATGGACTACAAGAAAAAAAAATTCAGTAAACTGACACATGAATTCACATGGCAACTATCGACCAATGACTACTTTTTACACAGGAATCTCATGGAATGCAATCTTAATATTCCCGTCTCCAAATCCTTCTCCTTTTGTGCTTGTTTCATTCCAAGGTCATTCAGAAGATGGCAAAATATATTTGTATAAGAACAGCTCCTTCAACCCCTTTGATTCTTTCCAGATGTTAAGACAAAGTTTTCTCCATTACAATGCATCATTATGTCTTCTTCAATAAGCCTAATGCCTTGATCTTCATAAATGGTAGCTCATTCAACCTTTTTTGGAGGCTGATGGGAGATGTTCTGATCCAATTAATATGTCACATAGCATCAAATGCCAGAACAATTAGGGGCTGCCAATATAATCCATCCCTCTTCACACAAACGAAGATGTTCAATCAGCAATACCACTCTAGGGAATCAGAATCAGAATTTATTGTCATGAACATGTCATGAAATTCAGTGTCTTGCAGCAGCAACATTCATTTTATACCATCTTTCTACATCCCTGTAAGAAAAAAAAATAATAATAGTGCTTGAGAAGTAAGATAGTGTCTTTGGTTTATTGACATGGTCCTAACATGTCCAAATGCCGAGCACTAATTACCAGGCAATTAGTGGGTGGGAAGACTGGTAAGAGATCTGGAATAGTTGGGGAGGAAAGGTAAGTGGAGCAGAGTATCAGAATTGTCTACTGTTGATATTATGGTTCAGTGCATTAAATCGCCATCATGCCAGGACAGATGCCTCACTTAAAATTTTGGCTAGAGTAGAGTGGTCTAAGAAACAGTGCCTGATTTCTATCCAGGATTTTGTAGGATCTGGATGCATTATTAATGTTTGGATGTGTTGGGCTTATGGTGCACCTCAAGAGGAGCTGAAGGAACCATTTTTACTCAACAGTGAAAGCATTCCAGCTATCTGCTTAACAATTAAAGTTCAAAATTAACTCACTTTTCCAGGGGATCCTACAGGTCCTGGCTCCCCCTTTGGACCCCTTACACCAGAAAATCCTTGGATTCCCTGAAAAAAAATTAAGAATTAGTTGATAGTCTCATATCTGAAAATTAAGGGCATTAGACTTTAAGCAAGATGTCTTATTCACAAGAATATAGGAGCAGAAGTAGGCCCATTGGCCTATAGAGTCTGCTCCACCATTCTAATCATTAGCTGATCCATCCACCCACTCAGCCTCACTTCCTGTCTTTCTCCCCATAATGCCTTGACTAATCAAATACCTGTCAATCTTTGCCTTAAATGCACCCAACAACCTCGCTTCCACACCCGCTTGTGGCAACACGTTCCACGGACTCTCGACCCTCTGACTATAGAAATTTTTCCACATCTCTGTTTTAAATTAATGTTCCTTCATCCTTATTGAATTGATGCTTCCTGTGGGATTTTCAAACTAGTATATATCAGTGAGAACTGGGATTAATCAAGTAGATTTTGAAAATAAAGAATCAATTGTATTCAACCTTGTGGATGGGAGAAATTTAGACTATCATTGGAAGCACAAGGAGGATGCTCAACCATTAACTGGCGCTTGAAAATCTTCTTGAATTGTCCCTAAATCACTAGGAACTAGGGATTAATGTGAGAGACATGACAGAATCCCATAAGCAAGAAAATCAGAAGGGGTCATCAAGTTACAGCATCCGTGCTTATCTTCCCTTCCTATTGATCCCATTAATCCCACTTGCTTGTTTTAGTTCCTTTCTGTCTCTGCCCTCCCAAATGCTTATCTAAATGCCCCCTAAATGTAGTAATTATATCTGAGTCATCTGCCAGCAACTTCTGTATATTAACCACTGTTGGTTAGAAACTTGAAAACCCCCTTTTAATTTTTCAAATTTAGACATACAACAGGCCATTTATGTCCCATTTACACCCCATTAACCTACACCCCTGGTATGTTTTTAACTCTTCCTCTCAACTTAAACCTGTGCTTTCTTTTTTTTTCTGATATTCCTACCATGAGTAAAATATTCTATCTACCTCTTATAATTTTATAACTCTATCTTTCTGCCTCATATTTGCTCCAGGGAAAATTCTCCTCATAACTAAAATCCTGCAATCCAGGCAATATCCTGGTGAATCTCTTCTGCACTCACTCTAATGCAGCTACATCCTTCCCATGGGCGCAATTCTGATCATCTCACTAATATTCCAATTGTCTGGATATTTCAGCATTTTCTCTGTATAATTTGCTTATTAGGTATATACAAGTTCTGATATATTATGACTAACTTTACTTTAATCAAAAGATAATGCCCTGAGAATGTGTCGTTTGACATAATGGGGCTGTAAGAGATGGAAGATCACATCATTAAATCTCTAGGATTACCAGTAAGTAGGATCAGAAATGAACTCCATCAATGATGTCACATTTCTAGGAAGTATTGAGAAGTGTTTTGCTTCAGGAACTGTGGCCAGATGGGTTAGAACGTTCCTTCTACCTTGTAACAAGTTACTGCACAGGTTTGAAAATAAGCACCTACAGATTCAAGGATAGTTTCTTATCTGCTGTTTGAGCCTCTTGAATGAACCTCCAATTAGGAAATGATTATGCCTTTTTACTGTTTGTACTTTTCTCTTTAACGCTATTCCCTGCACTTTTGTTTTATTGTAACACTATGTTTCTATTCTTGTACTTCCTGTTGTACCATGTAGAGATTGACTTGCCTGGACAGCATACACAACAACTTCTTTCACTGTACCTCAATGCATGTCACAATAAATATTTCAATTCAGTTTTCCCTCTCTGCTAATTTTAGTTCCTCAGCAAAGCTAAACTTCACCAATTGTGCTCAAATCAAGGAGCGGGAAACAAGATGGGAGTCAACAATACCTGAAATTGCACAGCATTTCCACTGGATCAGAGTCAGAGGTTTAAACATGACTTGGGAAGTGACCCCAGTAGCATGAAAATTTCCTTGACTATGCGAGTGGCAGCATTCTGAAAATTACATCACTTTTGGCTTGAGATGAGAGAATGTTCTGATTGAGGCATTTAAAATCGATTCAATAGATTTAGAGAATTTCTTTCTTAACCTTAAAATTAGGGCCAGGCCACAGGGCAAAAGGAGGAAACAATGCTTTATACAAGGGGTGGAGGAAACCTGAGAATTTCTGCAGCTAGCATTTGGGACTCAAGTGAAGCTGAGATTTAAATGAATCATTTTCAAGTAGAGGCATTGAAGGATATGGCACTGGGATCGTGATATGGACCTACAGTTTTCCTTGAGAAGAACAAGTCCAACTGTGTCTATGTAGTGCACCCGTACCTTGATGAATTCTGAAAATTACCTGCAGAAATCAGTAGTAGGTTAGGGAATAAGAGATTCATTGTCAGGTAAAAAGGCAGGAAGGCCAAAGAAATCAGCATGGGGAGATTCTAACAATAAAATGTTGAATGTAATGGAACAAGGCCTGCGATGTTGAAATGAAATGAACTTCTAACAAATGGGACTGAACTTCATTAACTTCTGGGGGACAGTTAGTGTTTGTAATTTGCTGCATTACAATCTTTGAGTGAATCTTCATCATCTTTTTGATGGTGTCCATCTCCCAAGGTGCTTTCTATATAACTATTAAAATGGTTGAACTCAGACAAAATTAAATTACCTTAGGCCCGGGAAGTCCTTTCTCTCCATCTTTTCCTGGAACTCCATCCCTTCCTGGCACACCAGGCTTCCCTGGTTCTCCCTGCAAGTTAATTAATGAATAGTATCATACAGTTTACAATTACAGTCTAAAAAGTCATCAGAATGCAAGGTTTGTTCAATTAAAATGTAGTTTAATGATATTTACTTGCTGTGTTTAGATGCAACCATACCCACAAGACATGCTGATAAAGCTTCAGTTAAGACACAAATACTTTATTGTGTTAGCTGGAATAACTGATTTAACAATGACATATGGGGAGGGAGAGGTTTGGGTGACCTGATAGAAGGTTACAAAATTATGAGAGGCATTGAGAGTAAGAATTTTATTCCCTGGGTAAAAATGTCATATATGAGAGGACATGTTTAAATCTGAGGGGCTCGGGGATTTAAAGGAGGTACATGGGGTAGGTTTTTTTTTATACACAGAGTGTAAGTGCCTGGAACAGGCCCCCCCAGGGCAGTGGTGGAAGCAGAAATCATGTTCTAGATAGAGACGTCAATATGCAGAGACTAAAAGGATACATATCATGTACAAGCAGCAAAGTTTTAATATAAATTGGCCATCATACTTAGCACAGAAATGTAGAGTATGTTTGAATGACAATGGTTGCACTGACTGAAGAGGGGTAATGCAATGAAGTGCTGGAGAAACTCAGCAGAGCCCGCAGCATCCATAGGAAGGAAAGATACATAACCAACATTTTGGGCCCAAGCCCTTTGTCTAGGTATGGGCAAAAAGCAGGCAGGTGCATGAATAAAATAGTAGGGGAAGGAGAGACGAGGGGGTCGAGCACAGGCCAAGAGCCAAGAGGTCATCCATTTCCGCCTATAGCTTCTAGGCTGTAGCAAAGTTAACAGAGAGCATGCCGTATTATAAGAACGGTGAACTTTGAGTCTCTCTCAAACTAGACACAGGCAAAGGTCCTCATAATGAACTGCTACAGTCTGTGACTTTATACAAAAAATCAGTAACTCAAAGAGTGTGGGTCCTGCAAATCAATAGCATATCCAAAGGAGAATTGGGATCCTGGTCAACAGAACACAGGAAGAATAGAGCACTGCAACTTGAGAAAATAGGAAGCAGGAACTGTTAAAGCCAAAGCTCACTCTGTATTTCTTGCCTTCCCTCAGCATTGACTTTGTGTGTTTCTGTAGTACCCAATAAACTTTCCCACTTAAATACAAAACTTGAGTTTGTACTTTGCAGTTCAAAATTCATTGTATGTGAAACAGTTTGAGGGTTTCCTCATCTCAACAAAGTTACGATTGAAGAGAACGGAGATTTCCCCTCGACATTGAAACTGCAAGCAAGCACACCCACAAAATAAAGTTCAAACTTACCACTTGTCCTGGCAATCCTGGTGCTCCTTGAGGCCCCTGCAAAGAAGAACTGAAAGTCTAAGTGAGCATTCAGCTGTTGCTGTTCACACTTCCTCTTGGCTCACCTTTTGTTTCTTCACTTACCTCCCCCCACCATAGTATTTCACTGCACCATCACCCCTTTTGCTATTTAATATTTTCTCTTTTCCATTCTATCACAGCCTTCCCTTTTATTCTTTCTTCCTTGACCTCCACCGTTTTTACTTAAAAATGGTTGCATGTCTAATTTCTGATAAAAGTTCAGTGAACTGAAATGTTCATTTAATTTAGACATATTGCATGGTAGCAGGCCCTTCCAGTCCACAAGCCTGTGCCACCCAAATACCCCAATTAACCTACAACCCACATATGTTTTGAAAAGTGGGAGGGAATCAGAGCACCCGGAGGAAACCCACAGAGACACATGGCATCTACAAACTCCTTTTTTGACAGCAGCGAACTTGAACCCGACTGGCTAGTACTGTAAGAGCATTGCTCTAACTACACTAACCCTGCCAACCAATTATTTCTGTTTTGCTCTCCACAGATAATGCCTGACCTGTTGAGTATTCCAGAGTTCTTTGTTTTATCTGGTTTAATCTGTCCTTTACCCTGATAGTTTCTGTTATATCACCTTCTTATTAGATTCCAGCACTGTAGCATTTGCTTCCACTGGACTCTCCAGCTTCACCCTGAATGACTCATCCTCCTCCTCCTGATCCCCTTTTTAGACGACAAGGAGAGGAATTAGGCCATTTGGCCCATTGAATCCACCCCGTCATTCTATCATGTCTGATTTACTACCCTTTTTACCCCATTCTCCTGCCTTCTCCTCATACTCCTTGATAAGCTTCCTGATCTGAGGATGTCTACCTCTGCCTTAAATATCCCCAATGACTTTTTCTCTATGTCTGGCTCCTGTCAATCTAGTGGAACAATAAAATCTTCAGATGCTGGGGATGAGTACAATACATAAAAATGTTGGAGGGCTCAGCAGGTCACAAAGCATCCAATAGCAAGAATTCCTGATGAAGAGTACAGGCCCAAACTGTTGATGATCTTTCTTCTTATGGATGCTTTGTGACCTGCTGAATCTCTCCAGTATTTCTGTGCATTGTACCTGCCAATCTATGCCTATGTCTCCCAACTACCCCCTTCCCTCACCCTCCCCATCTGTCCGTTGTCCTTCACCCCTCCTTGGTCTACAAATCCCTTGCACCATGTCTTCATTATACTAGGTATCTTCCATCTGCACACAGTCTTGATGAAGGGCTCTGACCCCAAACATTGACTATTCTTTTTCTCCCACTGATGTTTCTCCTCCAGCAGATTGTTTTTTTTTTCCTCCAGATTCCAATATCTGTAGTGCGTCTCCACTACACTGGAAATTGTGGATTAACCTTGGTTGCTGGAGGTGTAAGCTCTTCTACATTTGTCTCTTGTACCTGGGACTCAGAACTGAGTTTCCAATGAGCAATTAAAGAGGGTTGTGTTCAAGGGACAAAGCACACACTGCAGCATTCATCATTATCTATACTTGCCTTGCCCTGATGTTATTGCTTCTCTTTCCAAGGGCTTTGGTCAGTTCAAATTAATCAATGGGTCACTACCAGTACAGCTTAAACCCACAAATTACAGCAAGAAGGGAATAGAAGATGGGTTGTGGGGAATCACGGCAGGAGATGGTTTGTGTGCAGCAAAAACATAAGCGTGAAGTTAGGTTTATTATGTCAATTATTCTGTGATTGAACAGGAAAGCAATAAAAATTTGACCACAGAAGATAAACTGCAAATAATACATACCACAGCTCCAGGAGCACCAGGGTTTCCTGGAAGTCCCATGTTACCAGGAGGACCAGACGCACCCTAAACAGAAAGTATGACTTTATGGAGCACAGGTCAAATAAGCATAGCTGAAAAATCCTGGCAATGGACATTTACAACATTTTGTAGGACGTCAATCCACAGGACCATAAGAGCAGCAAAGAGGATCACTAGGCTCTCCCTCTTCCCCACACCTTCTCCCCCCCCCCCCACCCAACATCGACATAATCTTCCGGGATCATTGTTTGAAGAGGGCTTACAAAATTATTATGGACCCCTACCACCTGGGTCAAGATGGGTGGGTTAACTGAGGTTAATGGTTTAGGAAGTCTTCAGGTGGTATTATTTTAAATGAGAGTAACCTAATCACAGCTAACAATGGTTAATTAAGTCAAATTTACTTTTTAAATATACATTTAGAACTTTGGACAAATTCAGGAGTATGTCCATTTGCGCAAGTGGCATTTCAGGTCAATGTTGAGTGGCATGACAGTGAAGAGGGTGCAAGAATCACAACCTTAGTCTCAATGTGGACAAGATGAAGGAGATAACTTCAGGAGAATCAGGGACAACCATCCTCCACTACACATTAATAACTCAATAGTAGAGAGGGCACCAAGTTCCTCAGACCCCACTTAAGAAGTGACCTATTCTGAACTCACATCTCCTCACTAGTCAGAAAGGCACAAAAGTGACTGTATTTCCTGAGAAAACTGAAGTGGGTAAGGCTACCAGCTACCATCCTGTCAACTCTCTTCAGGGGCTCTATCAAGAGCGTCCTGGTCAGCTACTTCACAATGCGATACAGTTGCTGTAGAGCATTGAATTGGAGGTCAATCCACAGGACCATAAGAGCAGCAAAGAGGATCATTAGGCTCTCCTTCTTCCCCACACCTTCTCTTCCCCCCCCCCCACCCAACATCGACACACCTTCTTCCCCCCCCCCACCCAACATCGACACGATCTTCCAGGATCATTGTTTGAAGAGGGCTTACAAAATTACTCTGGACCCCTACCATCCTGCACACAGTACCTTTCAGCTGCTCTCATCGGGAAAGAGATACAGGAGTATCAGAGCCAGAACTACCAGACTGAGAAATGGCTTCTTCCCATAGGCAGTTAGATTGGTGAACAAGTGAACTTACTGCTCATACAAACCCTCTGAGACTATACTGATTATTAAACAATAATCATTTGTTTTTATATATGTATGTACACTGTTTGTCTGTATGTGTGTTATGTCTGGACATGTGTTTGCATGTTTTTACTCTGAGGAACAGAGAATGCTGTTACGACAGGTTGTACTTGTACAATCAAATGATAATAATCTTTATTTTACATTTTATTTAAAGAATTTTAAAAACCACATTCATACATACATATTCAATAAAGGTATACAAAAAAATAAAAGTGTGTGTGTGTGTGTGTGTGTGTGTGTGTGTGTGTGTGTGTGTGTTAAAAAACCTGAACCCTCCCACCCACTCCACCCTCCAAGCCTAAACTAAATATAGAAAAAAAAGAAAAGAAAAGAAATGAAGAATGTCAAAAGGAATTATTATTCTCAATACAAACAATAATGGAGTTAAGGGTTACCAACAGGATGGGCCTTCAAGAGTCCCTCACACCTTCAAACCAATATATTGTAAATATGGGCTCCATAATTTTTTTTTTTAAATGGTATTTATTATTTTCTCAGGTGAAATGCAAGAACACATTTCCTCATGCCATCTCTCCATCCCTAAATTGATATTACCTAGGCAGAATGAATTAGAAATATTGATAAGTAAAGGGGGTACAAATAAGTTTATTTCAGAAATGTATAGATTACTTCAAGTTTGCTCCCAAGTTAGGAATTCATAAATCAAGATTAAGATGGGAAGTTGATTTAAATAGACAAATAGATGAGAATGACAAAGTAATTCTGTTAAAAGTGACAAAAATTATAAATGTTATGTATAGACTGCTTCAATATAATTTTTTTTACATCAATTATATTTAACTCCTCAAAAATTAAAAAAGTTGAATCCAACATTGTCAGATTTATATTTTAGATGTGATCAGGAAGTTGGTTCCTTTTTTCATTCTACTTGCAAATGTTCTAAAGTAAAGCCTTTTTGGTTAGAGGTTAAAAAAAATATGGAGAAAATATTAAGTGTTAAACTCCCACAGGATCCGATGCTATTTTTATTGGGTAATATTAAACTGGTTAGTCTTAAATTACGATTATCTAAGTACCAATTTGAATTTTTATGATTGGCTTTAGCTGTTTCTAGAAAGAGGATAGCCATTACTTGGAAATCAAATGATATTGCATTTGAACTTGATTAACCACCATCCTCATTTTAACCACTCCCTCCATTAAAGCTCCTTTTTGTGTTGTGCAGACCAGCTGAAAGAGAAATTTAGCCAATGTGGTCTCTCACCACATCATTTCAGTGGCTTCTCCTAAACCCATGACCTCAAAAATCAGTAAGGACAAGGCAAGCAGACTGATAGGAACACTAATCCCTGCAGATTCCCATCCATTGCAAGTCACCTTGACTTAGAAATATATTGGCTGCCCTTCAATGGCTTTGGATCCAAATCCTGAAACTCCTCACCCAAAAGACATTGTAGGAGCACCTTCACCATGTGAACTGCAGTTGTTCAGGAGACCAGCTCACCACCATTTTCTTATGAGCAATCAAGACTAGTGGTGAATTGTTGAGGAGATAGAAAATTAAGAGCATGGAGGAAGAGCAATTCAAGAATGTTTATCACAAAGGTAATTAAATCCTGCACAGACAACATGTTTTCTGGTTTTCTGTTCTTACTTACTTGAATGCTCAAACCTGCGTCACCCTGGTTGCCCTATGATAGAGAAAAAAAAGAATCTGTTAAAGATGTGAAGTAATAGCTCAACATAGAATAACTTTAACAAGCCAGGTTAAATAGCCAAGGAAGAAGAAACAACCCAGGATAAGTATCTGGTTCCATATATTTTAAGGTTTCAATTTTTAATGATAAAGAGTAATTAGTAGCTCTCACTACCACCACCACAAGCCTTGCAATAGAAGCTCAGAGTTCCACGGGGAGAGGACATTTGCTTTTCAATAGTTTGTCAATAATTTTGGTCTTTAAGTTGTGGAAGGCCATTGAGCATGACTCAAAAGTGAGATGAGATCTCATCAGTGGACGGTCTATGAGTTCAAAGAGAATGGTGATGATTTTGGCTAGTTTTTTTTTTATTTTATTAATACAATTAACATGATCCGTCGAGAGTCTATTAAACACACACATTCACATTTCCTCTGACAGAAAATAAGAATCTCCTGTGGGGCTCACAGAGACATTGCTGCTTGGTTGGAAAATCCATTGGGCACCTGACTGAGGTGAATTGATTATTGTCACATGTACCAAGATACAGTGAAAAGCTTTGCTTTGTATGCTATCCAGGCAAAGTCAACTTACACTTAAGTGCAATGGGTGGTGCTAAGTGAAATAAAAGTGCATAACAGTATTACAGAAAGAAGTACAGTTAAAATATTGAAAGGTTCATGTCAAGACAGTTTGTGAGAACAAGAGATAATTTTCTATATGTTGGATGTCTATTCAAGAGTCTGATAACTGTAGGAAACTTCTTCAATCTGGAGGCAGATGATTTCAAATTCGTGTCTGTCAACAGGAGAGGAGAGAAAAGGGTGGGTTGGATCCTTTATTATGTTAGCTGCATTTCCAAAGCAGCAGGAAGTGTAGATGGAATCAGTGGAGGACTTTATGGAGACTCCCATACACAGTCAAATTTCTCAGCACATTATGGAGTTATGCAGCACATTGGCCCATCCAGTTCGTGCCCACCAATGATCTACCTACACTAATTCCATTTCTTTTACTCTCCAAAAATTCCAATCAACCTTCGACTTCCCACCCATCCCCAGAATCTGACACTCACGACACAACTGGGTCAATTGACCCACCAGCCCATACAGGAGAAAACTGGAGGATCCAGGGAAACCCCACACCACAAGAAATAACAAGAAATACAGCAGCTTTTCATTATTCTCTCATTTTCCAGCAGTAGTTGGCGTCACAGGATGAGGCTATTCAGATCATTGCCTCAGAACCAGCTCTTCAATGGACAGTCCCACAAGATCCCTGAGCTACCCTCCACTCCAAGGTTACCTGTTCTCTTTAAGAATGCAATGTTCTCACTACTTTGCAGTAAAGCACATTGGACTCTAACAAACTCTGCATTGATACATTTCTGCTGCCTCCTCCTTTACCAGCTGAATGCAACATCATTTGACAGCAGCACTGACCTTCACTCCGGGAACACCCGCTGGGCCTTGTGGTCCTGGTTGGCCCTTGGAGAAAGGAGAAAGAAGATTAGCAGATGTGGACAATGTCAATTTATATTTAGGTTCTCATCCCTTCAATTCCCTTTTGCACTGATTTGGTTTTCAAAATCTTTGAAGTCTTGGGGATTACATCAAGAAGATAAATATTACAGGAAGGATGTAGAAGCTTTGGAGAGAATGCATAGAATTTTGCCTGGATTGGAGTCATGTCACATGATGCAAGGTTAACAATGGCTTTTCTCTGAGGAGCGACAAAGGATGAGATGTGGGATTATGAGGCGATTTGATAGGGTGAACAATGGTACCTTTTTTTTTCTGGGGCAACAATAGCAAATACCAGAGGACATCAGTTTAAGGTGAGTGGAGAAATGTTTAAGTTAGAGGTTAGAGGTAATTTGTCTATACCCAGAGAGTGGTGGATGTCTGATATGCATTGCCAGGGCTGGTTGGTGGTGGACGCCTGCTGCAATAGGGACATTAAAACAAATATAGATAGGCACATGGAAGTAAGAAAAATAGAGGTTTATACATGGGAGGGAGGGAAAATTAGGTTGTTTTGAAATAGGTTTACAAAAGTTGGCATAACATCATGGGCTTAAGGGCCTGTACTGTGCTGTAATGTTCAATTCAGATGATTTACTTCCTATATTTGACCAAGTTCTATCAGGCCCGTAGCAGGGAAAAACAAGTGACCTCTGAGGTTTTCTAAAAAGCAAGAAAATGAGCATGTCCATCCAGGTTTCATGAGACCATGCAGCTAATGGGTTAGTACTGGCAGAAGCTTACCACCTGACATATTTTCCATCAGCTGCACAGTACTGATGGTATATATCAGGAACAGAATTGTGTCTCAAGCTTTGCCTTTCCAGGGGCAATATCTACAAGGATCAAGTCTCAGTGAACAGTATCGAGTAGATTCTGTATCTGCTGAGGCAACAGAAGAACTTAAAGTTTGCTTTCCTTCTATAAAGTTCAGGCCTGTATTGTTCGGAGTTTAGGAAAAAGAGAGGTACCTTATTCAAACATATAAGAACATGTTGAGGTGTTTTCACTCGTGGAAGAGTCATGAACAAGTGGACATAACTACAAAATAAATTTAAAACTGCAATGCACAGAAATTGAATTGCTCAGAGGGTTAGTAAACTATAGAATTCTTTTCACCCAAGGGATAGTGGAGGCCAGATCATTAGAATGAAGACGGATAAATATTTAAAAGTTTGGGGAATTAAAATTGATGGGAAACTGGCATGGAAGAGGAGTTGAAGCCAGCTGAAATCAGCTGTGATCATATTGAATGGTGGGACAGATTTGAGGGGCTGAGTGGCCTCCTCTTGTGTTCAAACACCCTTAATCTTCTTGTTCATCTTATGGTGCAGAGCCTAATGTGGGAATGCTCTCCCTCAATCCTTCTTCATTTAAGAGATCATGTTGATTAGTTTTTAGCTACCTATTCTTCATTTGGTGTCAAATTTTGACCACAAAATCTTGGGCAGTTTTAGTACACTTTAAGCTGAATAAAGCACATTGGCTGAATAAAGTGACATCTTAGGCTATAATAGATTACCATGGAGGCTATGAAACTGGAGTGGTGGCACAGAGATACGGAGTGGATCACCGGATTGCAGAAATGCCCAATTTGTTTACCAGCGTCCTTGAGGAACCTGGAATATGTGTATCATTTTGCAGGGAACACTTCTAAAAGTTGAGAGAAGTAGATAATATCATGCCCTCCTTCCCAGAGGCCACAGGTGACAGGCTATGGAGGTGACAGGCTATAACATTATAGATCTGAGGACACCATTCCCTCATAATTCAGAACACAAGTAAGACTATGACAGGATGTTACACCCAGTTTCAGTTCCCCTACAAGATGGGTGGCTTTGGAAAAATTCCCAGATAAAATAACTTGAACCACTCAGATAGGACCAGGAATGGTGTCCTGTTTACTTTTACTAATGGAGGCCCATAAAATAATGAAGGTCCAATTTAAATTGGGCATAAGCTGAAGCTGGAATAATAAGTCTACACTGATATTAGGCTTGTCCTCTTTCAGAGAGGATAAGGAGCCCCTGTAATGGTTTGCCAGGTAGTGGTAGATAAAGAATTTAATTGGCTCCCCTATCAGGAGCCAATTAAACTCCTGAAGGCAGAGTTGGGAACATAAAGGAAACAAATGTTTTTTTCGACTGGTCTAATGGCCCGGAAGGGTTAGAGATAATCTTTCTCCCTCAAATGTTCCACTGTTCTTTTCTTATTCTCAGGAAACTACAAAAAATATTTGAACATTGGGTAGTAAAAGGGAAAAAAGATTCTAGTTGTGATGGTCAAACCTTTATTGCAAGAGAGTGCAGTTGATGGACTTTCTTTGCTTTCCAGTTTCAGCTGTTTATTGCAGCAAATACTTGCCCCAGTCCATTACTGAGTGCAGTGGTCAGCTTCTGAAGTGACCAGAACCAATTGGTGCAAATGAAAGCCATTACTTTCAGAGGTCAACACAAGATGGGCAAAGAGTAGGTTTCTGCCAACTCCCAGGAACAATTGGAAAGAAAAGGCATATTAGTATTCTAAAATATTGGCTATTTATGATCATTGGTTATATTAGATGAGAAAATCTGTGAAACTGTTTGCTCAGGATCTGTACGTACCTGAGGACCTGCTGGACCAGGATCTCCTTGGTTACCCTGATCAACAAATGCAAATGGGTTAATCTGCTCACCAAATGGCTTGTTTCATCAATAAAGTCTACATGCCTCAAAATAAGCAAGAACTTTCACTTCAGCAGTCATCTTATTTAATTAAGTTATGTAGGCTTAGCCTCTTCTCCAGTTCATAAATTTCATTCTGGATTGGTTCCAGGGATGAGTTAATAACATGAGGCATTTGTACTCTAAGTTAGTCCAGAAAACCTTGGATTGTTCTCCCTGGAGCAAGTAAACTCGAGAGGAGATTTGGTAGAGATGTATAAGACCATAACAATATTTAGAGGGTAAATGGAGGGAAACTGTTCCCATGGATGGACAGTTCAGGGAGACCACTTGTACAGGTTTTATGTGGAGAGCAAAGGATTACAAGAGGGAGGTTAAGATTTTTTATATATACACACACAGAATGTGGATACAATCTAGAATTCACTGGAAGAAGGGTTAGTGGATGCAAAATCTCAGCTTCAAAAGGGATTTAGATAGGCACATGAGAGAAAACAATTTAAAGGTTATGGAGAAAGAGTGGGGAACAGACAGTGTGGGATTGATCTGGAGATTTGATGGCCAAAATGGTCTTGTCATCTAATGGTTCAATTATTCAATAATCTACATCTTATTTTCATCGACAGTTCCCTCTTTTATCCTTAATAAATTGAATTATTCTGGGCTATATTTCCATTATCTTTCTGGATTCCTCATCTAAATGCCAGTTCTTCATAGAGGAAACACCTGAACTCCGTCAGCAAGCCCACTCTGGCCTGACATAAGCCACCTTAGAATGCTTGAGGTGCTATTTCATGAGCTTTGAAATCTCTCAAAATCTAGAAGGGGATTTCATGGCTCAGAATAAATGCTCTCAGCATCCGAGATGGCAAGGGGATGCTGATCAAATTGATTCCTTGATGGCTGAAGTGAATTTATTCTGATTTTTTTTGGATAAGGATCCCAGCATCACCAAGAGTGGAGGGGGTGTTTGCAGGGGTTAGCTCTGAACAGGTGAATCACTCAGCAACTTCACAGATCTGCTGCTACTGTTGGAAAACCTTCACAAGCAAATCATGATGAAAACAGAAATATTAACCAATTCATTGGAAACATCCCTTCCTCCTGCATCATTCTGGAAATTATTTATTTCAGGAACAAACTTAACAAGGGTTGTTATCCTGAGTGAGCTCAGAGCAACAGGTTATCCTGTTATCAGGCTGGGAGAATAGAATATGTTACGTAGTAACAGGCCATTCTGAGCTCCACAATTTTGAATAAAGGACCTACTGCAAGGACTATAGTTGGCAACGAAAAGTTGACACCCTAACTAATGCGGTCTTCTGTAAACTTCTGAGAGTGAATACCTCAGAACTTTGTCTGTTTTTGTCAACTAAGGATATTGTGGATTATCAAATGGAGTTGGTGGATTTTATACTAAACCTTTAATTGAATGATTCGATACAAAAAAAAGGATGGAGGAAGAATTCAATGAGCAAGAAGCATCTGTGGAGGCAAAAGGAGTATGTCAACACTTTGGGTCAAGACCTTACATCAGGACTGAGAGGGAAGAAGAAAGATTGCCAGTGTATGACAGTATGAGGTGGGGGTGGGATAGAGGCTTGTAAATTTTAAGTGGATAAGGAGGAGGGAATGATAGGCAGATAGAACCAGGTGGGAGAACCTGTGGTTGAGAAAGCTGAACTAAAGAAGACCCCATTTGCCCATCAATTCCCTATCTCCCCACTCTCATCTCAGCTTTGGATCTTGACCCAAAATGTCAACATAGACTTTTTGCCTCCAGGGATTCAGGAATGAGTTCTTCCAGAATTCTAACATCTGGAGTCTAGTTTGTCTTCAGAGTGGAGGAGCTGATCAGCCTCAGTTCCTATGCACCCAATAGGACTCAAGATTGAGCAACTCAGTAGGAACCACGGTTGAAAGGTGCTAGGCATCATAAAATTATTGACAACGATGTAATTCCTTAATGAAACTTTTTTATAAACTGGGCAAATAAATTTCTATATTTTGTTGCATATCCACTTGCTTATTCCATAAATACACATTACAATAGGTACAGTCGAGCTTCTTTGCCAGCAGGAGCCTCCTGCAAACATTGCAATATTTTTCTCCTCTAATCTTTAGAATGGGTGTTGCCCTCAGGAAAATGCACTCAGCCCATCTCTCTTCATTCACCTCCATACATGGGACCCCACTGGAGTGTGACAAGTCAGTGGGTCACGTGCAAATAGTTCCACACCTCAACTAAGATTGTGTCTTTTATCCAATTCTTTGACCTTCCACAATGATGCTAATCACCTCTCAGGATCTTTCGCAGGGGTATCAATTAATATTGTCATGTCAATTAATCAAGGGAAGAAGAGACATTATTTCTGACCCTGATTAAATTCCTAAAATTTTGGTAGGAAATCCAGGAATAGAAATGCACCCCCAAACTTTTATTTCTCAAATCCCATCTCCAGCATACTGACATCGATTAGAGTGCATTCAGCACAGAGTCACATTTATTCCCCTGGGTTTGCGTTTCATAACCAAGCATCCCTTTGGGCATAGGGAGTTGTTCCCTTCCACTTTCCCATTGTGCAACACCCTTTCAAAAGACAGCATCCAGTATGGTCAACTCTGAGATTAACTGATGCTCTCGTTATAGAGAAGCCAGTTGTGTAAAGAAGCATTATTAATACATGCAAATAAAAACAGTTATGGAAAGCAAAGCATGCACACCTACCGGCCGGCCAAGTACTCCAGGGAAGCCTGGCAGCCCCTGTGAACATTTGAGTCATGCCAAAAAAGTTAAGAGTGAAAGAAGTTGTCTGAGCAAAGCAGCTTCACTATCTGCAATCTACATTCAAGAATAACAAGGCTGTAAATGAAAGGATGGATAAAACGGGCTGCAGAAATCAGATTGTGGTGGTTTGTCACAAGACAGACAGAGAGAGACAAAGACAAGACTGGAACCACATCACAATGTCACCATTAATGCTTGCTCTTTGGCAGCTCCTGCCTGCTAACTTGAGGTGTCTTACTTATTTACAAATCCACCACATTCAAACCCATGTTGCCTACAGATAGAACCATAGAAAACTACAGCACAGAAAACAGGCCATTCATTCCTTCCAGTCTGTGCCAAAACATCATTCCTCTCATCCCACTGACCTGCACATTTTCTATAACCCTCCCATCCATGTATCTATCCAATTTATTCTTAAAACTTAAGAGTGAGCCCTCATTTACCACATCAAATGGCAGCTCATTCCACATTCCCACCACTCTCCGAGTGAAGGTTCCCCCTAAACCTTTCACCCTAAAACCTTTTTCTCTCGTATTTAACTCTCCAATCTAAATGAAAAGAGGCGACTTGCATCGGTCTATTCCCCTCATAATTTTGTAAACCTCTATCAAATCTCCCCTCCTTCTATGGTCAAAGGAATAAAGTCCCAATCTGTTTAATCTTTCCCTGTAACTCAACCCTTGAAGACACGGCAACATCCTAGTAAATCTTCTCTGTACTCTTTCGTTCTTACTGATATTCTTCCTATAGTTTTCCAACCCGAAATGCACACAATGCTCCAAATTTGTCCTCAGCATTGTCTTATATAACTTCGCCATAACATCCCACTTCCGTACTCAATACTTTAATTTATGAAGGTCAAGATTCCGAAAGCTTTATTTACAACCCTGTCTACCTGTGACTCCACTTTCAGGGAATTATGTATCTGAATTCCCAGATCCCTTTGTTTCTCCGCACTTCTCAGTGCCCGACCATTTACTGTGTATGTCCTACCTTGGCTAGTTCTTTCAAAATGCAAAACCTCACTCTTGTCTGCATTAAATTCCATTTGCCATTTTCTGGCCCATTTGTCCAGTTGGTCCAGATCCCTTGGCAAGCTTTGAAAGCCTTCCACACAACCCACAATGCCTCCACTCTTAGAGTCATCAGCAAACTTGCTGATCTAATTTCCTATATTATCATCCAGATCATTGATATAGACAACAAACAGCAATGATCCCAACACCAATCCCTGAGGTACACCGCTAATCACAGGCCTCCAGCCTGAGAAGCAATCATCCACCACCACTCTGTCTTCTCCAATTCAGCCAATTCAAATCCATTTTACAACCTTTCCATGGATACCTAATGTCTGAACCTTCTGAACTAGCCTCCCATGTGGGACCTTGTCAAAGGCCTTACTAAAGTCCATGTGGACAACATCCACAGTCTTTCCCTCATCTACTTTCTTGGTAACCTCCTCAAAAAACCCTATAAAATTAATTAAACATGACTTAACACACACAAACCCATGTTGACTATCCTTAATCAGCCCTTGGCTGTCAAAATACTTGTATATCCTATTTCTCAGAACATCTTACAATAATTTACCCAGTACTGACATCAGGCTATAAATTCCTGGCTTATTTTTGGAGCCTTTTTTAAACAACAGAACAATCCTCTGGCACCTCACCTGTGATGCCAATTATTTTTTTTCTCCAATCTCATCTATTCCTTCAACTAATTTCTAATCCCTTCAATAAAGTTTATTCAAACTATTATTTGCTCATGACTTGTTAAATCTCCATGGGTGGTCTCCTAACTTTTCTCTTCCTTGGATGTTAAGCGGGAAAGGTTCAGGTTTTCTCATGCTGTTCTTAGGTGAGTATTGCTGTGCCTCAGTTCATAGCCAATGTGCTACCTGCTAGCCAGTGTATGAGGTGGTTCTGCTCTGGGAGGCAAACTGTGGAGTAAATCCTGCACAGATACAACCACTAGCCTCCTTGGATAGAAATTTGGCTCAGAATCATTGAAACAACACACAGGAAGAGCTCACACCTCATGGTCCCGGAGTCAGCTTCTGGACAATCAGTTCCTGCCCTTTCCTTGCACCCTTCAAATTCATTCTATACCATGCCACAAATGCCTCTGCAAAATAATTCGTCTTTCAGACAAATCTCAGTGTGTAATAATCCCTCTTGAGCACCGCTCACTTCTTTGTTAATTATTATAAATGAAACACCACTTACTGCTGAACTTGGCAAGGAACCTGTTTGCTTCTCCAAAGGCCTGGGAATTTTGAAGACCTCTTATTATGCCCCTCCTTTGTCCAGGCTAAGGTGAGGAAGCAACTTGTGTGCTCGCTGCAGTCCCAGTTCTGAACACTCTTGCCCAGAGCCAGGAGCTGGATAACTGAGCAAATCCTGGAAGAGATGGTGACATAGACTCTACCTCTCTTGCAGAGCAGCTGTGCAATCTTATGGTTCCAGTCTTACAGTGAGTTACTATTGTTAGTGCACAACAAAACAGACATAACAGCCTATCAGCTGCAGAGAAAGATGGTGTCCAGGCAGTGTCCTATTCAATTCAGCACCTGTGTACTCACTTGATGCTGCAAGGCTAATTTGGTTTACTTACGGGAAGGCCAGATTGCCCTCTGTACCCTGGTCGACCCTGAATTTAAGAAAATAAATGACACATGACAACATAACAAATAACATCAAAACCTTATCACCCAAGACAATAGTCGCTGAGACACCAAGATGTGGTCAAATGCAACAGACAAAAAAGAAATGATCTATATTACTGGTGGGAAGTTAGA
Source organism: Narcine bancroftii (assembly GCF_036971445.1). NCBI lineage: Eukaryota > Metazoa > Chordata > Chondrichthyes > Torpediniformes > Narcinidae > Narcine > Narcine bancroftii. The sequence goes on along the minus strand of NC_091473.1, from coordinate 47,393,439 downwards.
CATCAGCTTCATTTCATTTGATTGATTCCCTAATTCTCACTTATAAATACCAAGGAGGCAACATTTTCTTCTTCTACACATGGTGGTCCATTTGTTTGTGCAGCATTCAGACAGAGGTTGATAAGGACTGTGTAAACACAACAGCAATGAAGTTTAGGAGATTTTAATAACAGGCCAAAAATTGTTCACAGTTTGAGGAATCACGTGCAATTGTAACAATATCAACTGCCTTAATGATCCAGATAGGTTGAAAGTTGTGGTAATGGAGTTCTGAAATACTGAAGGGTACCAGAGGGAATAGATGGTAAATCAGTATCCAGACAAAAAAAAGGAACTCTGCTGAGATAGAAAATGATGGAGAAAGAATGAGTGATAAAGAGAGGGAGTTTTGGAAAACCAAACTTGAGAACAAATTTTTAAAAAGGCAAGACGAGAACAAAGAGATTGGGAACAATTTGAGGAAATGCATGAAGGAAACAGGCAGCAAGTTAGAAAGAACATGTGGTCAAATGAAAGAAAGAGATAGAAAGCAAAGAGAAGGGATTGGGAAAAGAGATGGATCAAAAGATAGAGCGATCGAACAGAAAAGACTACAACAGAATGAGAGATTAAGAGTGAGATCAAAAGGAGTGAAAATATGAGATTGAGATACTGAGTAAAAGAGCTCAAGAGATGGAGAAAGTGGGATTGAAACAAGGGGGGAGGTGGAGGGAGATTGAGAGAATAAAGGACAGAGGCTGTGACTTATCATGATCAAGCAGTGAGAGAGAGAGACCAGCAGAGTAAGCTAAAGGAAACAATGGAGGGAGATATCGAACAGAGAAAATGGCAAGAGAACTTCAAAATGAAGATAGAAAGAAAAAAGAAAACAAGAGCATCCACCTGCCGGTGGCTTTATCGCCAGACAATATTAAATAGTGTCACAACTGTCAGTGTAAAGCAGGTCTAGTAGAAATCTTTCACTATTGAATTAATCAACTTGATTCCCAGAATTTAATCACCAAACAATTTTAAATACTGCCAAATTGATCTTTCATTAAATAACATCATTGATTCTTTAATCCAGCTGCATGGTAATATTACTGAGTGACAGTCCTGAATTTTGTTGGTGGGTTAACAGACAGGATGAAGTTCCACATACAAGAAACATATAACAAAGGACACACATTTATCAAACAAGTAACAGCAAGACAGAACAAAAGTCCAGGCATATTCTGTTGGGTTGAAATAATTAGTGGAGATTTAAGGGTTGGCTCTCCCAAGACGCACATCTTAAAACCAACATAATTATCAAGTTGCATTGCAGAATAAAGCCTATAATGTTAATTATCTACACAAGGGTTGCATGAAAATAACAATTTAGGATATAATTCACATATATACAGTGTGTCAACCCCATGAATAATCATCCAATTGGTTTGATAGGACAAATCTAATCAGACCCAGCAGGCTGCCAAAGCAGAGTAACATCTAAAGGACAACTTCAGTCAGTTCTCTAAGATTTTACTGTAGCTGCTTTTTTCAGCCAATCAACAACACAATAAATACTTCTGTAACTAGCCTGACAATCACTTTTTATATTTCACTGTGGTGTCCCTTCAGATGAATTACCCCTGCTACTGAATGGATTGTAAAGAATGGATAGCCTCTCACCAAAGACCAATGTTCCCTTTAACACTTGTCATTTAATAGAGTTTTTGCAATCACAAAGGTTTTCGTGAGACACAAAGATGGTGCAGATGTTTGTTGACCTCTTAATGTTTGAGATAGAAAGCTGAGGACAATTCACCAATGCTTCTCCCTTGGGCAATCCCTAGCTATCTGTTGTTAGCCGATATACGTTGTTTTAAAATAATTGTCTAATTATAAGTTTTTGTGTTACTTTATGTATTTGTGATTTTAAAACAATTAGTAGTCTGCATGAACTGTTAAGTCACTTTTTTTGCTCTAGGATGTGAATATTTATTATCAATTTTTAATTTATTGTTTCTTTTAATTCAATTCGGTATACTGTTGAAGTTGTTCTGTTAGTTGTTTATGTAGTTGTTTTCTTTTACAAACTACTTTTTCAACCCCAACAAGTAAGAATTTTGGTGTACATACAATCTGTATGACAATAAACCCATTATTATTACCATGTCTCCCCTCATCTAGAAAGACAATGGCAACATGTGCATGGCATCACCACCACCTCTATAATGTGCAAGTGAAAACACCAGCTTGGCTGGGTTAACAGTAGGTCTTACAGTATTTCAACTCTGAATTCAAGAGAGAAAAGGGCATGGCCTGGGTGGTGGGGGTCTTTGAAGATAGAGGGTGCATTTTTAAGACATCTCCACATGTAGATGTCCTTGATGGAGTGAAGTCTGGTGCCTGTGATATAGCAGGGTGAGGTGAGTTAACAAGTGTGTGTGTGTGTGTGTGTGTGTGTGTGTGTGTGTGTGTGTGTGTGTGTGTGTGTGTGTGTGTGTGTGTGTGTGTGTGTGTGATGGATTTCACTCAACTTCAATGAACTTTCCTGAACCCCTTCATTCCCTCACTCTCCAAAGACCCACTTTCAGCTGTCATGCACAATCTGAGCACCCCAAAGGATTGTTAAATTGGTGAAATTTTCTTTTATGTTTTCTCTCATTGAGGGTATGAATTTATTCGGTGTGATTTCCTGCAGAAACCACAACTATGTATTACTGCTGCAAGGAACCATGGGAAGTGTGCCATAGCCATAAAGTATCAGTCACCAAGGCAACAACCTTGTATGGTATACTTTTTCTACTTGTTTGACAGCAAATGAAAACTGCAGGCAGTGCATTTTTGTATCAACTTCAATCACTGAAGATTGAAGAACTGTGGAGTGCTCACATTGATGGCATCATCATGGTACCAGGGAAGTGACACTTATTCAAAGTGAATCATGCCCAACATCCCAGTGAGGGTGACTTCAAATAGAAACATTTTATACAATAAAAGTTGGTGCGTGTGTCTAATTTCAAGGCAAATGTGACTTGCACTACAGCCAACTGTGAATATTTATTATTTATTAATAATAAATAATTTATTATTTATTAAAAATAATTAATATTTAATTTTAATAAATATTAATAATATTTATTATTATTTATTAATTTTCTCCTCTATCTTTTATTCATCTTTCTTTTCTCGGCTTGTGTGTTTGATGTGACTGGGAAGATGCAGAAGTACGATTTTCATTCCACATGCACATTGTATGTTGATAATAAAGTTCTCCCTCTGTCAGGGGACAGGCACTGCACTGAATTGCTTCAGAATTCAACAATACCTATGTTCAGAATGAGATGGCTCTTCAGTCACAGTGAAGGAGGTGGCGTGAAAGGTGTTGTTTCTATTTTAGCAATGGTGTCACCTGTCGAAGGGAGTTAACTTTAGCTTTTTCACCATTGCTAAAATATTGGTTAGTGAATTTCAAAATAAACTTGAGCAGTGAATAAAACCACATGAGTCTTGATTCAACCCTATGAATTCATTAAAAACTGTAATTTATTTGGACTCACTGTGAATACTACTTACTGGTTTTCCTTCTAATCCTGGAGGGCCTGGTTCTCCTGTGAAACCCTGCAGAAGAAGAATGAAGCACTGAGAATGGCAGCAAATCTCCTGTTGCTTTGGAAAGGCAGCCAGCATACTGAAAGACCTGCTATACTCTGGACACACTCACTTCTCCCTCCTCCCATTGGAAACTCACTGTAGAGCTTGTCGAAAGAATCAAAGACTTGTTGATCCAAACCAAGGCTTTTATTAGCAAAAGACAGGAGCTCTTCACAGGTGGCCGACCAGTCCGGAATGATCCGACCTAATCAGACCCAGCAGGCTGCCAAAGCAGAGTAACATCTAAAGGACAACTTCAGTCAGTTCTCTAAGATTTTACTGTAGCTGCTTTTTTCAGCCAATCAACAACACAATAAATACTTCTGTAACTAGCCTGACAATCACTAAGCACAATCACTAATGTAAGCACAGTCTAGATACAGTAACTATATACACTATGTACATTGGTGATAGATCTGTACTATCACACTCACACTAACATACATAAAGTCTATTACTTCCTCACAACCAACAGCTCCTGAATGAACCCAATATATGTTGCCCTTGCTTAGCATTAATGGATATTCCTTTTCATTGTAATCCTATTTGCTATGAATTGTGATCTTTACTTGGCTAGGTGATGTGTTAGAGATAACCTGTTAATCTGATCATACAAGAGCCCTTCTCACTATACGACTTACTTGTGATAAAACTAACTTAAAATAAAGGTATTTATAGTGTGATTCATTCTTGTTTAAGTCATTAATTACTCACCGGAAGGCCACTTCTGCCTTTTGCTCCAACTTCACCCTGTTCGCCTCGTTCGCCTTTGGCCCCTGAATCACCCTACAATTCACAGCACGACCTTATTGACACTGGACGCCAACAACAATCATAAATAATGCATTTGAATACCAGGACAAATATATCTCATGCTCCAAGAGCATACAATAGATCTTCACAGTGTGCAGAGCCAATCATTCATGATATATCTGACAAGGTCATTATTTACTGTCCATCTGAATAGTCCTTGAACTGAATGTTTTGATGGGCCATTTGGAGAGATTACAAGATAACTGAGGCAGATTTCCTTCCTTATGTTGGTGAACAAAATGGGGCTTTTACAGTATTTGGAGGTTTAGCAACTGCACCAAATTTTATTCAATATATTTTATTAACTACATTTTGATTCTCTGCTTCTGCCATGGGATATTAACCTCTGATGCTAAACTATTTGTCTAAGTCTCCAGTTGACTTCTGTTTAGGCTCCTTCCAATAGCTATCAGGCTCTTGAACCGCTCCTCCCCCATCACCTCTCAGCCCTTCCCACCTGTCTCTGTCCATTACCTGCAAGGTTATGCACCACCCCACCTCCCACCCGGGACTTTGCCTGATTTCAGCCTTCCTGATGAAGGGTTCAGCCTGAAACGACGACTGCCTATTGCTTTTGATGAAGTTCTTCCAGCACTTGTATATTGTGCCGTAGCATCTGCAGGCTTCTTGTTTACCTCCACCAGACTCTTGGACCGCAAATCATGGACTGCTCCGGCACTACAAATGGACTGTCTGCATTATTGTAACACCATTTTTTTCCACTGTGGTAACTGTGTTTATTATCATCCTTTTTTAACTTAACTAGATGTATAGCATTGTAGCTGGTTTTTTAAAATTAATGACCTTTTCAGCTGAAGCAGTAACATTTATGGTGCATATGTACGTTGTTACTATGTGCATGTAAAACTCTTCATCATTATCCAACAATATAACCATCACAACATAAGCAATTTCAAATCCTCTGCATTATTGCTCCATTTTAAATTTAGTCATCCAGGATAACGAGCCCACACCGCCTAAAAACCCCGATTAGCCTACACAATGCCTGTACTTTCTGAAAGATGCAGACACAGGAAGAACATCCAAACTTCTTATAGAGAGTGCCAGATTCAAACCTGGGCTGCTGGCATTATAATAATGTTGTGCTAACTGCTACACTAACCAAGCTGCTTGATTGCTCAAGGAATATAACTGGTTAAAAAAGTTTTAATTTCCATATTAAATATTATTAATTGGGTATTTTTCTTCCTCTTGAATTGGATTTATGTTTTTATGGCATTATCATGAAAGCTGCCCTCAATGCACTCAGTTGAATCTGATGCTGTGCTACTGGGCTTTTGTTAGCTTTAACGCATTACTTTGTGGTCTTAGTGTAACAGTAGTAGGCTATAAGGAACTTACTACACTCAGACCTTATCTCCTTTGGGTCCAACGAGTCCTGTTGATCCACGGTCACCCTGCAAAAGAGAAGTTTAAGTAATATGAAGCAGAAGTTTCCAGTACAAAGCTGACTTGTGGAAACAGCATTTCAGTGAATAAGCTCTCCCAGAGTGTGATGCAAAAATAACGAGGGACAGATGAACCATCCTTCTCTTTTTCCATAGGCAAGTCTAAAACTGGAGGGCAAAAGTTTAAGGAGAGAGATGGAAGATTTAAAGGGTTTCTAAGACAAGTCAAGTTTATTGTCATCTGATTGTACAAGTACAACCCGACGAAACAGTGTTCTTTGGTCCTCGGAGCAAAGCACGCAGACATATGAAACATAACTCACATACAGACAAACAATACACATGCAGGACAAGAATTTCATCCATACAAATAAATAAATGTTGTTTCATGAATATGGGAGTCTGGATGGTTAGTGTGAGCAACTCCTTTGGTTGTTCAGCCTTCTCACTGCCCATGGAAGAGTCAATATTTTCCACACAGAATGTGGCAGGTGAATAGAATGAGCTACTAGAGGAAGTGATTGAAACAGGTACAATTATAACATTTAGAAGACATTTAGACAGGTATGTGAACAGGAAAGGTTTCAAGCAGTGGTTTTCAAACTGTCTCCCTAAACTCACATTTTACCTTAAGAAACCACTATGCCATTGGGGATCTGTGATTACTAATCCATCACGAGATTACTTAAGGGGAAGGGAAGGTTGAAAACCACTGCTGTAGACCCAATAGTTACTGAAATTTTTTGCTTGAGAAAAATTGTCCATTTCCTTTGGAGTTATGAAACCATGCACATAACGAGTCAATTAGGTACAATTAAAACAGCGGTTTTCAAATCTTTTTCTTTCCACCCACATACCACCTTAATTAATCTGTTGTTAATCACAGAGCACTTATGACATAGGGATTGCTTAAAATGGAATGTGAGTTTAGGGGGGCAGTTTGAAAACCACTGGTTTAAAGGGATTATAGACCAAATAGCTCAGAACACAAGAGTGCTGGAGAAATTCAGGTCCTGCAGCATCCGTAGAGAGCACAAGCCAGTCGACATTTTGGGCCTGAGCCCTTCGTCAGGAGTGCTAAAAACCGGGCTGGTGAATGAACGAAAAGATGAGGGGGGAGGGAAGGGGGAGGAGTACAGGGTAGTAGGGTGATAGTTGGGAAGAGGAGAAAATTAAGAAGGGATAAGGCAGAGGGCTCTCTGACAGGAGAAGGAAGGGAAGGGGCTGGAGAAGTAGAGGAAGAGATACAGAGGGATGAGAGAAAGGCAGAGACCAAAGAAGGTGGTTATAGAAAATTAGAGAAGTCGATATTGATGGCATCTGGTTGGAGTCTGACAAGACAGAATACAAGGTGTTGTTTCTCTCCTTAATGAGCTCAGGTAGTGTTTCTGCCTTGTATGACTCTATGACAGAATCGGTGCTAAAATTATGATCTCTGATGAATGGTCAAAGCTTTGGGGAAAACTGAAATCTATCTTTACACTTTGATTGTTATCCACTCGCTCTTACTGAGTGTGTGTTTCTGATGAGCGAGGGACTGGATTGGATGCTTGCCATCCACAATGTATAGATAACTCTGACTTGTCTCTGAGAATTGGCCACTTGGGTGAGGTTAAAAGGCCCTGCATGATTCTACATCTTCAGTAGAGGAAGCATGTTTAAAGGAGAGTAAGTATTTAAGTGTCCAATTTGCAACGTTAAGTTGGATTTCATACAAGAAAATAGGAGCAGGAATACAACCCAGGTCTTTCAACCCAGTGTCGTCATTCATAATGATCATGGCTGACCTCAACTCTTCTTGTGTCAATTCCCCATATAGTTCACATATTTATTGCTCCCCATCTTAACTATATCTAATAGTTAGGCCTTCATCACCCTTGGAGGATGAGAATTTCAAACTCTGAGAGAAGACATTTCTATGTATATCAGTTTTAAATGAATGTTCCCTTATTTTGTAGTCATCTTCCCATGTTCGTGACTCTCCCACTAGTAAAAATATCTCACCATCTACCCTGAGAGAAGCCCCTATTAGGATTTTAGAGAGACCTGCAAATGCTGGAATGTAAGGCAAACAAAAAAGCAAACTGTTGGAGAAATTCAGCAGATCAGGCAGCCTCAATGAAGGCAAAGAGTTCGTCGACATGACAAGTCATGACCCTGCATCAGGATCAAGGGGTTATCACCCAAAATGTTGACCATTCTTTTGCCTTCATAGATGTTGCTTGACCTACTGAGTTCCTCCAGCTGTTTGCTTTTGTCATCAAGAATCTTTTGTGTTTGAATAAGGTCACTCCTCCTATTTAAAAAGCCAAACTGTCTGGGTTTTTCTAATGATTGTTCCAGAGCCAACCGTCTCCTCACAATCCAATGGGGAAGGAGGAAGGAAAGACCCCTTGTTCTAAGTACCTACTTAATTACTCATGGTTTTGCAGACGTCCATTGCTAATGAATAACTTCTCAAAGAAGCCTTTCAGCTGTAAACTACATTTCCTCTGCATCATTGGTCAGGTCTCAAAAGACAGTTTAGAGTGAGCTTTCTTTGCATAAGCTGAGCTTTAGTTGCCTGAACAATAAATGCCAAGGCTCTTGCATTCAGCCAGTCAGGATTTAAAGGGTCAGTTACCTTGTAGACATAGTCAAAGCTAACCTTCCATATGTTCCACATACATCAAATCAGGAGAGATGCTCAAAGGACAGCAGAAGCTTGAAACAATCTAGGAAAAATAACTCATGCTTGGAAATTCCCAACCTTGACCCTTGTTTTAGTGATACTGACCTTTATTCCCTGGGGCCCTGGAAGTCCTCTTTCTCCAGGAAGGCCAAAGCCTGATACTTCTGCTTTTTCTCCCTGAGTAAAGGGCACAAAAAAATGTTAAGCCAAATATCCCATAAATAATCAACTATATTTCCTCACTTTAAAGAAGTATTTACTTAAAATCCAATGAGTCAATTTTCCTGCATACACAAGAGATTGGACTTGCTGAAATAACTCAGTGGTCAGGCAGCATCTATGGAAGGAAATGGGCAGTAAATGTGTCCGGGTCAAACCCTGCAGATGTACAGCTGAAAGGTCTTAATTTGAAATACTGACTATTGATTTCCCTCCTCCAGATGCTGCCTGACTCGCTGGGTGCCTCCAGTAGCTCAGTCTTGACTCTCTATAGCACAATGGACAAGGTCTCTCCAGGACAACTGATCACCAATTACATCCACTGCATTCATCCTTTTCTTCTCCTTCCTCTTCCTCAGGTGTGATCGTCTCTACTTCACCATCAGAAAGCTAGGACTGGATTGTTTTCAAATGCTAAGTTTACAGAATATAACAACTCCTTTTCACCTTTTCTCACCAACACTTGAACATAAGTCCCGATTATTTCATGTAAATATACACAGTCATTTTGAATCCTGATGTATCAAACAACCTTCTCAATTTATAAATAAATAGCAGAAAAATGGCAGAACAGCCCAAATGATTAATCCTGGTAATAGCATAAAGAGAAATGTTATGCTTCATTTAGTTAAATAAGTTAAATGGTTCTGATAATTACCTTGGGTCCAGGAGAGCCTCTTGGGCCTGACAGCCCATCTCGCCCCTGGAATGGAACATAAATTATTGTTAATGAGACATAAACTTCCCTAGAGCAAGCAGGTCCAATACAAGGAGATGTAACCATACAAACAATAGGACTCAAATTAGATAGCATGGATAAAAGATGCCAAGTCTCTTGTCAAATAACTGTGTGACAGTGAGCATCAATGTGCGACAGTGAGCATCTGAGTGAGGGTACTCACATGCTCCAATACACTCTAAGTAGAGTGGAATATCAAAATGAAACTTCAATACTTACAGGTTCCCCTCGGTCACCTTTATCCCCTCTTTCACCCTGTATCCGAGAAAAGAAGTATTACTTTTAGACAAGAGTTTACCAGCTCACTTTTCCCATTCCATATTCTCAAAGACATTTAGTCTATGAATGGCTAATATCTATTGAACAGTAATAAAAATCCCAGCAAAATACTTATTTAATGTTAAGATTTCTGATTAAACCTCTTTATCCAGAAACAAGTTGAAATTCTCATGGACAGTAAACAGGTCAAGAAATCAGATGCAAAAATCTACAACTTAACTTTCATTTTCCCCTCCTCCCTAATCTGATTTTTCATTCGGGCTCTTTATTTCTCTCTCTGTACCTGATTCAGCTCCAAATTACATTTTCCATGAACAGTCTTTCACCCATTTCTTCTCAATTGTAAAATCTCATTGGTTAAGGATGGTCTCAGCTTTCACCAATACCCAGATCTTCTATCAACCTCCCTCCATTGTTGTTACCTCATGCTTATACAGACAACTCCAGAGCAATATAACTAAAATCAAGGAAACTTTCCAGTAAAACTCTAATAACCATTGGAAACCACAAACAATGTTAAAGACCCAGTTATTTGCCAATAGCTTTAGGATATTAGCAAATTGCCCCTGTTTTGGAATGCTGCTGTGATAATGTCTATGTCTGGATTAGAAATGGAGCCTTGGTTTAATGTCCAACTCAAGAGAAGGCAACTCTAAAAATGCAGCATTCTCTTGGTGAAGCCAGAGCAAAGCAGGGCAGAGAGAATGATAAGGGAATGGAGGCTATCAAAAGGAAAAGAAGACAGCAGTGGGGAAAAATTGAACCAGAGAAAAGGGAAAAGAAAAAGGCAGGTAAACAAGACACTTACAGATGCTGGGATCTAGTGCAGTACACAAGAGTGCTGGAGAAACTCAGGAGGTCATGCACAAGGCAGTCAATGTTTTGGGCCTGAGCCTTTCTTCAGGCATGCCAAAAATCAGGATGCCTAAATAAGAAAGTGGGGGGGGGGGCGGAATTGTGTGGGGGTGTTGGAAGGAGGAGAAGGGGGAGGAATACAAGTTAGCAGGTGGATACAAGTGGGAGAGGGAAGAAGTTGAAAAGTAATAGGGAAGGAGGGCAGAAGGCTGAGAAATAGTTCTCTGATGGGAGAAAGGGGGTAGGGATGTGTAGGAAGGGTGACAGAGGGATGAGGGAGAGAGTGAGACATAGGGAAGGGGGTAACAGAAATCAGCAGTCATTATTGATGCCGTCTGGCTGGTGAGTGCTGAGAAGAAAGAAAATAGCAGAAATAGTGAATGTAAGAGGGAGAAGAGAGAGAGAAAAGGAGGGAGGAAAAGAGAGTGAGAACACCCTTTACTTCCAATGGATGATGCATGACCCACTAAGTTTTTCCAGCACTTTTATGTAATACAAAAAGAATGAGAGCTAAATCACACATAAAATTATAGAGCATAGAAATAGGCCCTTCAGCCAACTTTACTAAACCCATTTACCAGCACTTGGTCCATAACCTTTTATGCTTTGGCATTTCAAGTGCTTGCCATGGCTATTTAGATGAATGGACTGCCAGAAAGAATGAAAAAGGTACACAAATAGACAGAGAGGAACAACAGTCAGAGAAGACATGGGAGGAGAGAAAGAGTCAGGCAGAGAACAAAGACACTCATCCTTCCCACAAACCTTTTCTCCTTTCTGAGCAGGCTCCCCTTTCTCTCCAATCCGGCCTGGTAACCCTGGGATGCCTGGCTTTCCTGGCTCACCAGACTGGCCTGGAGCACCCTTTAGACCTTGCTCATAGACCACACGTCCAGAAGGTCCTTCTGGTCCAGGAACACCTGGATTTCCCTTGTCTCCTTTAAATCCTTTTTCTCCTGGAATCCCAATGAATCCCTGCAAATTCAGGTGAAAGGATTAGAAACTTTTGATTAATTAGTGCAAAGCATCAGCTCACCTCTAATTAACAATTGTCTCACTTCCAAGGATGATAATGATAATGAGTTTATTGTTATATACTTTGTACAATGTACATATCCACCAGGATTATCAGGCAATCCATCAGGAACTGTGTAAGAAAACTTCAAAACATCTAAAAAACAACTAAAATGGCATACTTAATTGGATTAAAAAGAGACAATAAATATAAAAAATAGATATATTTTGTGATCCTAGTACACACAAGTGACTTTGCAGTAGTACATGCAGTATTACATGCTGTGGGGTCAGAGCAGTCCATGATGTTTTCAAGTTTATTGTTATCTAATTGTACAAGTACAACCCGACGAAACAGTGTACTCCGGTCCTCGGTGCAAAACCATGCAGACACACAACCAGATATAACACACATACAGACAAATAATACATGTGCAGGACAAGTATTAAATCTATAAAAATAAATAAATATTGTTTTGTACAAATGAGAGCCTCGGATAGTTACTGTGAGAAGTTCCTTTGGTGGTTCAGCCATCTCACTGCCTGTGGGAAGAAACTGTTCTTCAGCCTGGTGATGCTGGCTCTGAATCTCTTCCCCAATTGGAGCAGCTGAAAGATGCTGTGTGCAGGGTGGGAGGGGTCCTCAACGATTTTGCACACCCTCTTCAGACAACGATCCCGGTAGAACACAGCAACTGGGGGTGGGGGGGGGGTGGTTGGAGGGAGATTCCAGGGATCCTCTCTGCCACTCTTATGGTCCTGTGGATTGACCCGCAATCCATTTCTCTGCAGGAATCAGCTCCTATAGAAGGTTGATCTAATGGTAGCCTTGCCCGCTTCAGTTTTCTCAGGAAGTGCAGCCGCTGTTGTGCCTTCCTGACGAATGAGGAAATGTTGAGTGTCCACGATAGGTCTCTAGTTAACTGAACTCCATTCTCTCCACTACAGAGTTGTTGATGTGTAGTGGAGGATGGTCGTTCCTGGTCTACCTGAAGTCCAAGATTATCTCCTTCATCTTGCCCACATTGAAACTCAGAGTTGTTACTCTTGCACCATTTCACGAGATTTCCCATCTCTTCTCTGTGTGCGAGGCTCATTGTTGTTGCTGATGAGGCCAACTACTTGATGACACTGTTGGATCTGGTGTTGCTGTCGTGGGTCAGTAGCGTGTACATGAGCGGGCTGAGCACACAGCCCTGAGGGGCTCACTGTGATGATGCTCAATATTCTGCTACTGACCCGGACAATATGTCATCTTTCAGTTAGGAAATACAGGATCCAATTACAGAGAGCAGTGTTGAGTCTCAGCAAGGACAGCTTCTCCACCAGCCTCTGGGGAATGATCGTATTAAACACTGAGCTGCACAGTCAATGAATTCCCGCCTGGCTAATGAGGTGTCATTCTCCAGGACGGAGTGAAGCGACAAGGCTATAGCATTCTATGTGGAACAGTTTCTCCGATAGGCAAATTGAAATGGATCCAGCATCTCTGCGAGGTGTGCTCTGATACGTTCCATCACCAGACGTTCGAAGCATTTCATAATGGTGGAAGTCAGTGCCACAGGGCAGTAGTTATTGAGGCCTGTTATTATCACTCTCTTGGGTACTGGGATGATGGTGGCTGTTTTGAACCCTGCAAGAATAATTGACTGCTGCAGTGAGGTGTTGAAGATGTTTGCGCAGCCCTTCAGCACCCGACCAGGTATGTTGTCTGGTCCCACTGCCTTGTGTGGTTTCACCTTGGATAGTGTTCTGCTCATCTCAGCCACAGTATGCAGGTGGTCTGTTCATTGGGGGACATGCAGCTTTCTTTGGGATCATCCTGTTTTTCTTTTTCATCAACTGTGCACAGAAAATATTCGGTCTGTCTGGAGGGGAGGTGTCATTGTCCTTAATTCACAAGGTTGACGTGATCCGTTATAGACTATAGTCTTACAGTCTTGTGATCCGTAATAGTCCCTTGCCACATACGCCTTGTGTCGCTGGTGTCACACTGCTGTCTGTGGACCTTCTGCACGTATCCTCACTTTGCCTTCCGGATTGCATGGGAGAGTTCAGCCTAGGCTGATCTTAGTGCCATCCTATCCCCTGTCCTGAAGGCAGCATCACAAGTTTTGAGAAGGGCCTGGACCTCTGCATCCAACTGTGGATTCTGGTTAGACCTGGTTGTGAAGCGGTTGATCTCAGTGACATCCTCTATGCACTTGCTGATGTAGCCAGTCACCGACCTCGCGAACATGATGATTGTGGGTGGGCACCTCTCTGAAAAAGCTTCAGTCCGTGGTTTTAAAGCAGTCTTGTAGCGCTATTTTTCCCCCCCTTCTCCCTTGGGCCATGTTCTGATCACCCTGTTAACTGAGCTACTTTGCTTTACCAGCAGACCGTTCGCCATGGTTAGCAGGACAGAGATCTGATCTGAGTAACCAAGGTGGGGGTGAGATGAAGCCTCGTATGCACCAGGGATGTTAGTGTATACCCAATCCAAGGCATTCTCTCCCCTGGTGGCAAAGTTCACATGCTGTTGAAAACATTGTCAGTTTATTTACAAAGTAAATGTTGCTGGTCCTTCCTGGAATTGCCCTGATTTATCCATCATCCAGTGTAGCTCAGGTGAGACATCTTTCCTGTCAGGGTCCTAATCAATTCAGGTAACTCAACCTGCCCCTCTGCTCTGCTGCTTATCCAACTGAGGATATGTTGGGAATGATGAAGATGGATGGGGCATCTGTTTGCAGTGGAATTTTACAGTCCTTCTCAGGCAATGTACAAGGTCCATTTTTATAAATGGCCACAAGTTTATTTTGCTCACAAGTCAGAAAATACAAATGAAATGACTCAATATACAACTATACTATCACCATATTGTGACATAGCACTACAGCATGGAAACAGGGCATTCAGTCCATCTAGTCTCTGCAAAATTATTATTCTGCCTCATCCAAATGACCTCCACCTAGACCTACAATGAATGGTATCAAAAGGACATAACATTGACAAGAAAGACTATTACTAAAAGTAGTTCTATGGTAGCCCTCTAAGTTTCCCAACCAAAATGTTATCATTTACAGTGGAATATCAATTAACCAGAGTACTAATTTCCAACAGAAGTATAGAAGTTTCAAGGATACAAGATATTACAACCATCAAACCCCTTTTCCTTTTTCTATTGTTTTAATTTTCATGATATACTGCAGGTACTAAACCATGTGTTATGAATTTGTAATTATTCGCGCATTTACAATACTCCCATGGGCTCTTTTCTTCCATTCATAGACAATAAGATGGCACATTACCTCACTTCCTTTCTGTCCTTTTTCTCCCTGGTCTCCTTTCTCCCCCCTCAATCCCCTCTCCCCTGGCAGCCCACGGATCGCGTGGTCAGTCTTGTCATGCTTCTCCAGGATATCCTGCAGGATCGAAATCTGAAGAATTTTAAGCAAAGCATCTGTGATTATGTAAAATTTTCCTTCATCATTTCCACAGAGTAGAAAGTAGATTGACCACTGTACCAATTTTCCATCATAAACCTCCTGGTCAGGAGTTGTCAAGATTATACGATCCTTTTGCTGTGATTCCTGCTTTCCCTTCCATGATATTATGTAGGGGCATTTTTGAATAGGCACTGGAATTACACCTGTAACTTCATTCTCTTACAATGTTTACACAGAGAAATCTGTCCTCAGATCCATGGGTTTAAATGAAAGGATAAAATTTAATGCCTTATGATCTGGAATGCACTGCCTTAAAGGGTGGGGTGGGGGAATGTATTTATTTGAAACTTTCAAGAGAGATTTGGTTAACTGCTCCAAGAGAACAAATGTGGAGGTTAATGGGGAAAGAAGTGAGGAACACCACATACTGGATCTCACTTACAAAAATATGGAAACACACGATAGCCTGCAGAAGCTGGAGTCTGGAGCAAAAAAAATATTTCCGCCAGAGGAACTCAGTGAGTCGAGCAGCATCAGAGGAAGAAATGGTTGATGTTTCAGAATCAGAATTTATTTTCATGAACAAGTCATGAAATTCGGTGTCTTGAAGCAGCATCATGGAGCAAACATATATATAAACCACTATTACAACAATAACTAGAAATAATAGTGCACAAAAAGTAAGGCAGGGCCTTTGGTTCATTGATTATTCAGGAATATGACGGCAGCAGGGAAAAAGCTGACCTTGTGCCGCTGAGTGCTCGTCTTTAGGCTCCTGTACCTTTTTCCCTGATGGTAGCAGAGTGAAGAGGGCATGGGCTAGGTGGTGGGGGTCTTTGAGGTTAGAGGCTGCTTTATTAAGACACCACCTCATGTCAATATCCTTGATGGAGTGAAGGCTGGTGCTCGTGATGTCACGTAACAACCCTCTGGAGTTTATTCTTGTCCTGAGATTTGGCACCTCAGTACCAGGCAGTGATGCAACCAGCCAGAATCCTCTATCTGTAGAAGTTTTTGAGAATCTTGGGTGACATAATGAATCTCCTCAAACACCTTACAAAGTATAGCCACTGGTGAGCCTTCTTCATGATTGCATCGACGTGGAGGCTCCAGGACAGATCTTCCGAGATGTTAACACCCAGGAATTTGAATCTCTTAACCCTCTCATCTATTGAACCCTTGATGAGGTCTGGATCATGTTCCCCTGACTTCCTCCTGAAGTTCACAATATTTAATACCTGATTTAGATCTTCCCAAAACTTTTCCACTTTCTCACATGCCCAAATTGCATGTACTGTTCTTCCAGTTTCCTTCTTACAGCGAAAACATCAATCTGATACTGTTGGGTCCCATTTATTTAACTTTTGGGGCGTGATATATAACCTGTGTAACCAATTATATTGTATCATGTGTAACCTCATGTTTATTGTGTTTCTCATAGTTCTGGAGCATAGCTTTTCCCATTTTTCATCTTTATGATTAGATCTTGTTCCCACTTTTGTTTGGGTTTACAGCTTATTTCATCATTCTCTTTCTCTTGCTGCTTGATGTACATGTTTGTTATAAATCTTTTAATTATCATTGTGTCTGTAATCACATATTCAAAGCTGCTTCCTTCTGGTAACCTCAGCCTGCTTTCCAATTTGTCCTTTAAGTAGGTTTTCAGTTGGTGGTATGCAAACATTGTACCGTGAGTTATTCCATATTTGTACTTCATTTGTTCAAAAGATAATAATTTATTTCCCAAAAAACAATTTTCTATTCTTTTGATCCCTTTTCTCTCCCATTCTCTAAAGGAAAGGTAATCTATTGTGAAAGGGATTAGTTGATTTTGCGTCAATAATAATTTTGGTAGTTGGTAATTTGTTTTTTTCCTTTCTACGTGAATCTTCTTCTAAATGTTGAGCAGATGGTGCAGTACTGGTGAACTTCTACGTTGCACCAGTTTTCATCCCACTTATAAAGTATATAGAAACATAGACAATAGGAGCAGGGGTAGGTCATTCGACCCTTCGAGCCTGCTCCGCCATTCTACGACATCATGGCCGATCTTAAAGTTCAGTACCCCTTCCCCGCCTTCTCTCAGTAACCTTTAATACCCTTATACTGAAGAAATATATCTAATTCCCTCTTAAATATATTTAATGAACCTGCCTCTACTGCCCTCTGTGGCAATGAATTCCACAGATTCACCACCCTCTGGGTAAAGAAATTCCTCCTCATCTTGGTCCTAAATGGTTTGCCATTTGTTCTGGTACCTTCTCCCCTATTTTATCTAGCTCTAACCTGGTCCAATCTGGTTTTTCCCTTGTTTGATAAAAATCTGATAGATGTCTTAATTGTGCTGCTCTATAATAATTCTTAAAGTTTGGTAGCTGTAAGCCCCCTTGTTTGTACCATCCAGTTAATTTATCTCACACTATCCTTGGTTTCCCCCCTTTCTATAAGAATTTCCTTATTATTTTCTTTAGCTCATTGAAGAATTTCTCTGTTAAAGGAATTGGTAACGATTGAAATAGGTATTGTATCCTTGGGAAGATATTCATTTTAATGCAATTTACCCTTCCTATCAGTGTTAGTGGTAAATCTTTCCAATGTTCTAAGTCATCTTGTAATTTCTTAATTAATGGCTGATAATATAATTTGTATAAATGGCCTAGATTATTATTATCTAGTCTAATACCTAGGTATCAGATTGCTTGTGTTTGCCATTTAAATGGTGATTCTTTCTTAAACTTTGTGAAATCCACATTATTCATTGGCATCGCTTCACTTTTATTTGCGTTGATTTTGTATCCCAATATTTCTTCATATTCCTTCAATTTCTTATGTAATTCTTTTATTGATAATTCTGGTTCTGTTAAGTATACTATGATGTCATCTGCAAATAGACTGATTTTATGTTCCTTCTCTTTTATTTTTATCTCTATAATTTTATTTTCTGTTCTATCAGTTCTGCCAAGGGTTCTATAGCTAAAGCGAACAGTGAGGGAGATAGTGGACATCCCTGCCTAGTTGACTTGCTTAATTTAAATTGGTTCGATATATATCCACTTACTGTCACCTTCGCCAATGGTCCCTTATATAATGCTTTAATCCAATTAATATATTTCTCTGGTAGGTTGAACTTCTGTAGTACTTTGAATAAATAATTCCATTTTACCCTGTCAAAGGCTTTCTCTGCATCTAAAGCAACCGCCACTGTTGGCGTCTAATTTCCTTGTACTGCATGGATTAACTTACAGATATTGTCTGTTGTTCGTCTTTTCTTAATAAATCCAGTCTGATCTAATTTTACTATTTTTGGTACACAGTTGGCCAATCTGTTTGCTAATAGTTTTGCTATTATCTTATAATCTGAGTTAAGTAGAGATATTGGTCTATACGATGCTGGAGTTAGTGGATCTTTTCCCGTCTTTGCTATTACTGTAATTATTGTTGTTTTACATGAATCTGGCATGTTTTGTGTTTCTTCAGTCTGGTTCATTACTTCAAGGAGAGGAGGAATTAATAAGTCTTTAAATGTTTTATAGAATTCTATTGGGAGTCCGTCCTCTCCAGGCGTTTTATTGTTCGGTAGCTTTTTTTAATATATCCTGTATTTCCTCTATTTCAAATGGTTTTATCAATTTGTTTTGCTCCTCTTCTTGCAATTTTGGTAGTTCAATTTTAGCTAGAAACGCATCTATTTTGTCTTCTTTCTCTTCGTTTTCAGTTCGGTATAATTGCTCGTAGAATTCCTTGAAGTTTTCATTGATCTCTGTTGGGTTATATGTAATTTGTTGGTCCTTTTTCCTTGATGCCAATACCATTCTTTTAGCTTGTTCTGTTTTAAGCTGCCAAGCCAGTATTTTGGGTGTTTTTTCTCCTAGCTCATAATACTTCTGCTTTATCTTCATTATGTTCTTCTCCACCTTATACGTTTGTAGTGTTTCGTATTTTTTTTCCGCCAATTCTCTTTTTGTTGTATCTTCCCTTGTTGCTAGTTCTTTTTTTGTACTTACTATTTCCCTTTCCAGCTGTTCTATTTCCTGATTGTAGTCCTTCTTCATCTTAGTTACATAACTTATTATCTGCCTTCTAATGAAGGCTTTCATTGCATCCCATAACATAATCTTTCACTGATTCCGTATTTATTTCAAAGTACATTTTAATTTGGTGCTCAATAAATTCTCTAAAATCCTGTCTTTTAAGTAGCATGCAATTTAATCTCCATCTATACATTCTTGGTGGGATGTCCTCCAGCTCTATTGCTAATAACAAGGGTGAGTGATCCGATAACAATCTAGCTTAATATTCCGTTTTCCTAACTCTCCCTTGGATATGGGCTGACAACAGGAACAGGTCAATCCTTGAGTATGTTTTATGTCTACTCGAATGAGTATTCCTTCTCCTTTGGGTGCTGCCTCCTCCATATATCAATAAGTTTCATTTCCTGCATTGATTTAACCATAAATTTGGCCACTTTATTCTTTTTGCTCATCTTTTGTCCAGTTTTATCTATGAATCCAAATTAAGGTTAAAGTCCCCTCCTATCAATATATTCCCCTGTGTATCTACAATCTTCAAAACAAAATCTTGCATAAACTTTTGATCGTCATATATATTGAACAAATTCCAGAGTTCTGAATATATCTGACATTTTAACATTGCGTATCTCCCTGCTGGATCTATTATTTCCTCCTCTATTTTGATTGGTACATTTTTATTAATTAATATAACTACACCTCTGGCTTTTGAGTTATATGATGCTGCCGTTACGTGCCCTACCCAGTCTATCCTTAATTTCTTGTGTTCCACTTCAGTTAGAT
This sequence comes from Narcine bancroftii, assembly GCF_036971445.1. Classification (NCBI taxonomy): domain Eukaryota; kingdom Metazoa; phylum Chordata; class Chondrichthyes; order Torpediniformes; family Narcinidae; genus Narcine; species Narcine bancroftii. The sequence goes on along the minus strand of NC_091473.1, from coordinate 47,373,577 downwards.
GCGTCTCCTGCACGAATGCTATATCTATTTTTTATTTTTTCAGTAAATTTAATAGCCTCTTCCTTTTGATTTGGTTATGTATTCCATTAATATTTATAATCATATAGTTCAACATGGCCATTTCATACTTGGTTTACATCTCATTTCCACTTCCTCACCACCACCTTTCCCCTTTTACCCCATTTCCATTTCTCAGTTTTCTTTTTTGAACGCACTGTATGACAGCACTTCTAAAACATAAAATATTTCAACCATTCCCACATATAAAATTCCCTTCACCCCAAGTATCTCCCCCCCCCCACCACTTTCTCTGAGTCACCCTTTGTCCCATGCCACAACTCCCCTCTCCATTCGGACTGCGAACCCGTTCACAAGTGTCAACTGATTTCGCAGTGACTGTTATTCTCTCCCATCCAAACACTTCCAGAAAAGACTTTTATCTTCACATTACAACAAAGCTCCCCCTCCATTCTTCTCTTTCACTTTTCTATTTATTTATTTATTTATTTTTAAAACACCACCCCCCTCCTTTTTTCCCCCTTCTCCCTTACTTCCCTTTTCTTCCCTCCTTTAGTTCTTACTTATACATTATTTTTACTTCTTTATATGTAGTTTGTCATCGATCTTTGATCTTGTTACCTCTCTTCATCTCTCTTTCTGTCTTGAAGGCGTTCTGCAAATTCTAGTGCTTTCTCCGGATCCGAGATCAGTCTGTTTTGCTGCCCCGGGATAACAATTTTAAGCACCGCTGGATATCTTAACATAAATTTATAGCCTTTCTTTCATAGGATCGATTTTGCTGCATTTAAACTCCTTACTCTTCTTCAGGAGCTCAAAACTTATGTCTGGGTAGAAAAATTTTTTTGACCTTTGTATTCCAGTGGGATTTTGTCTTCTCTCATTTTATTAATTGGCTTCTCCAATATATTTTCTCTTGTCGTGTATCTCCGGAATTTTACTAAAATGGATCTTGGTTTTTGTTGTGACTGTGGTTTTGGGGCTAATGTTCTGTGTGCCCTTTCTATTTCCATTCCTTCCTGCATTTCTAGCATTCCCAGGACTTTTGGGATCCATTCTTTTATAAATTCTTTCATCTTCCTTAAGGCCCACTATCTTTATATTGTTTTATGTGTTTCTTTTCTTGAGTACAGTTTTATTCCACTACTGGTAAGCGGAATTTATGCCTGGCTCACAGAAAAAAGAACTTCAAAGTTGTATTTGATGTCATGTATGTACTCCATTTTCCTCCTTCATGAATGCATTAGAGCTTCAGACACTGAGAAGATTCAAGACAGTAACAGATAAAATCATGGATTCGGATGAGATTGAGGTATGGAGTTAATGCAGGAAAATAGGAATGGTAAGGCAAGTTCTGACCTTACTGTTGATGGAGACAAGTTTAAACACCAGTGATGAGAGAAAAGGCAAGATCACACAATCAATGCAAAGAATAAGTGTACCATATATACTTACGTAATCATCAAATTTTTCAGGTCAATTTTTTGACTGTGATATGTATTTGCATTGTTCAAGGCGTCAGGAGCTCAGATGGCCGGGACTGTGTGGTGAGTTCGTGTATGGGTTGTCAGGTCGGCTTTTACACAAGTCATACAAAAACAAGCAATTTTTTGGGCTGGGGAAGAGGGGGGGGTGTTTGACTATTACACTGTATCGATGATTACACAAGTATATACTTTAAATCACAGCAGTGGAATTTTCTTTTCTCTAAATGAGCAAAAACCTAATTCATTGTAGGTTACCTTAACACCAAACTTTGACAGGGCTTCTTCAACATTCTGCGAAGAGAAAAAAAATCACTTCTCTGAAGACAGGCAACTGGATGGAGGGTTACTACAGCATAAATGCAACTGCTTTGAGGGGAAGTGTTTAATTGTGACATGTATCTATTCACTATTTGATAGGAGGAGGTTATGGGGGGGGAGGGGGGTGGGATTAGATTTTACAGATCTTTCTTAATGTACATATCACTCTTAGCATTTGTCCTTTTACTACCCATCAATGTAACCCAAAATAAAATTTCATCACTATGTACAGAGAAATTAAATACATACGGGGTAGTTACTCCGGTTACATTCTCTGCAATTTAGGAATAATACAGTGGTGCAGCTCCAGTAATGCAGGTTCAATCCTGACCACCAGTGCTGTCTGTGTGGAGTTAGGTTGTTCTCCATGATCCAGTGAATTTTCGCCAGGTGCTCTGATTTCTCCCACAACCCAAGGATATGCAGGCTGGGAGGTTAACTGGCTGCTCTAAACTGCTCTTCATGTGTTGATACATGGTAGCATCAGGGAGGAAAATTATGGGTTATGGTGAGGGTAAAAATGAGAACAACTCTTTGAAAACTCGGATGCTAAGTGGTGGATTGATGTGCTACAACCAGAACACTGTGGGTATTTCCAGTGACTGCACCTCAAGAAGGATACATTAGCCTTGGAGAGAGTGAAATAGAATAAAGCCTAAAATCCAGCAGTTAATTATCAGAGATTAAAGAAACCTTGTTGTATTCCTTGGACTTCATCAGGTTAAGGAATGATTCAACTGAAGATTTGAAGGTACAAAGAAAAACATGGTTAGAGAGAAAATATTTCTGATGGCAGGAGAGGTTTGGTACCAGGGGCCAAAGTTCAAAAATTAGATCCAGGCACTTCATAGGTTAAGTTCCTTTTATTACAGCATAGTGACAGGCCCTTCCAGCCCATGATCCCCATGCTACCCAATTATACCCATGTGACTAATTAACCTACTAACTCTGGAGGACTATGGAACATAGGAGGAAACTCGAGAGCCCAGAAGGAACCCATGCGGACACGGGGAGAACGTAGACAGTGGCGAATTTGAACCCAGGTCACTGGTGCTGTAATAGCGTTGTGCAAACCACTATGTTTCTGAGGAGACATTTTGACAGTCCTAGAACTGATAGCAATTGGTGCAGAGTCAATAGTTAAAATTTGAGGGTGAACCACAGGTGTTCAGAGTCAAGATGGGTTAGTAGATTGAGGGCACAATTTCACAGTGAGCTCAATGAACAGCAAAACAGGTTCAAAGTGCTGAATTTCCAACCTCCATTTTCAGTGCTCTGATATGTATTTTGAGCTTGCAATATCAAACAAAAGTTGAACCAAATTGTAAGCATTCTGTACTTACAGTGGATGACCCAGGTACCCCAGGTTTTCCATCAAAACCAGGTTCACCCTGTTGCAAATCAAGATAAACAACAATGTATAATCTCATTCCCAGCCATTAACCATAAAACTTGGTCAGTAATTCCATTACCAGAAAGTAAGAAAAACAGACAAGCTATGCATAGCAAGCTCCCACAAAAAATATATATATAATCAGGTTATCCTCATGAATGATCTTGACTGAGGAATAAGTATAGTTGTAAATATCCCTGCTCTTCATTGAAATGGGCCTAACCTAAATTACCACTGGCACTGTGTGCAAGGATGAATAATATGCCTCTGAGTGCAGAAAGCATTTGTAAACCACCCACCCAAACAGGCAAACAATTTAACCTTTTACCTGAATGACTGCATCTTTGCCAGTTTGCCACTCCCTCTGTATTGCACTGGAAGATTACTCTGCTCAGTGAATTGAATTGTTTACTGTCACCTGTACCGAGGTATAGTGAAAAGCTTTGTTTGCATGCAATCCAGGCAAATCAACCCATGCACAAGCACAACAAAATAGCATTAACATTAAAACAATCCAGGCAAATCAACCCATGCACAAGCACAACAAAATAGCGTTAACATTAAAACAAAGGTGCATGATATAGGATTACAGAGAAAAGTGTAGATAAAACAGTGGAAAGGAAAATTTATTTAAGAAAACATTGTTAGTTATTCTGATAGTCTTAGAGTTGAGCCTTAATAAAAGTAGAACAGTTGTAACAGATGTAAGGAGCAGATCTGCTGGGGCCAGCTCACAAAGAGCCAGAGTGGGATGATGCATAAGTGAGGGCATTATCACATCTGTGAAAGAATCATTAAGCCCACCAAAACTTTGATGAGACTACATTTGACGTTACAGAGGCTGATGAGCACATTATGTTGTTCCAGTGTTTGATGCATTGACTTTTACAGAACTTGAGGTACTTACTTTATGACCTTTGGATCCCATGTCTCCTTTCTCTCCCTGTAAGTACAAGAACACATCAGACATGTACTTGAATTCCACAATCAAGAAACTCTGCTTAAAATTTAAGGACCCCTCCCATGTGAAGCCTTCACTTAATCGGTTTTGTCTGTACTTCTCTCCTACCGACTAAATTCAAAACATTTTATGATTTCAGTCCATGGCCCCTTTAAATCTGCTATGGCCCCAGGAGGACCATATGATCTCTGTTGAGAATGTCTGACATAGAGCATTACCACATCTCTCGGGTTGTCTCAGACACCTGCAGTGTCTGTGTGCAAAATGCCAAGAAAGGGGTTACCTTATCGTTGGCATGTTACTACTACCTTAAAGCACATATGAAGTACAGTTGAAAGCTGGTGGCCTCACCCAACAGCTGAATTTGCCTGAAGCCCTGGGTTGACATGAGTGAGAAACAATGACACTCAGTTTTTAAGACCAGTTTAGAAGGGCCCACAATTCCACAACATCAATACCTTAAAGTCTAGGTTCTGTACCTTAGCTGGCATTTCACAGCATTGAGATGACTGTATTTCTGTTAAACACTACAGGTTGAGTGAGAAACATTGGCCAGGGCAATGCTGAAATTAGTGCTACTGATAATGGCAGGGAGCCAACTAAAATATTCCTTTGCACATTCTAAATGTGCCCATTATAAATAAAACAGGGTAATGCCATCAAGAGACAATTGACAAAATTCATACCATATAAAAAATTATATTATCAAGAATAATTTCTTGCCTGAACATCTTAGTTTATGATAGTGAGAAGGTAAAGGACTTACACGAGGGCCTACAGATCCTGGGATACCTGGGATTCCCTGTAGAAAATAAGCAGAGCCAAATATTTTTAAGGAATCTTATAACAACTACAATTTCAAGGACCGTCAATATCAAGAGAAACCAGTTCCAGTCCAACATCAGGTCCTTGTGAAAGGGTATTGGCGTCACCTAAACATTTTGTTTTGCAATTGTACTTGAAGAAATCGGAGTTTGACATCTCATCCAAAACTAGGTGGCTTTGACAGTGCAAATCAGATTCCTCTTTGAGCATCAGTGGCCTCCAGACAAAGGAAAGAGATCAGAATCTTCCAAAGAAGCATTGATTTTTAAAAAATGTAGCCTGGCCAGGCATAATATCATGCCCAAAGGAGTTGGTTGTTCAGAGAGAAGATCCCCATGTGCTGGATGCAATGAGGCTAATTTGGGAGGGTCCCAATGATTCACAATATATTTGTGAACTGAAGGTATGGATGAGCAGAGTGAACCGATGCATTTCATTGCTATAGGTCATTAGGGAGCAAGGGTTTGAAGGTGGCTCAACAATCAAATATTGTCCCATTTGTTCCTTGTATCAATGACAATCACACAACATCAAACACCAGAAGTTAGAGTACACTTTCCGACTTAAAGACATACAACAATCAATGACACAAGAACAGACTTATTCACAAACATGGGGAGAGGATAGTTATGGTTCAGGATGGGTAGGGTTAAGGATAGGGATCATGCTCATTGGGTGGACAATAGGGAGATCCAAAATCATTGGATGCAAAGATTGGGGAGTTGTTGGATGGTGACAATTATTATCATAGAAACTTCTCAAAGCAGAACCTATCTGGAAGAAAGGTTACAGGAAAGGATGGAGCCCTTTTAACTAAAGCAGAAACTTGCTTCAACCTGGAAGTCATGTTGTAGTTCTATAAAACTTTGATTCGGCCATATTTGAAGCATTCTGTGCAATTCTGGTTCCTCTATTACAGGATCTGAAGACTTTGGAACGGGTACAGAAGAAATTTACTGAGATGCCTACTGGATTAGAGGGTTGGACAAACTTAGGTTGTTTCTCAAGAGCATCAGAGGTTGAGTTGTGACCTGACAGAAAAATACAAAATTATGAGAAGTATCGATAAGATAGAGATTCAGAATCTTTTCCCCAGAGCAAAAATTCCACATACTGAATGGCATCCTTTTCAGGTAAGTGGGGGAGGAGGGGTGGGGGGAATTTAAAGAAGATATTCGGGCAAGTGGTTTTTTTTTTTTTTTTTTTTTTTTTTTTTTTTTTTTTTTTTTACACAGAGGGTGGTGTGCCTGGAATGGACTGAGAGGGTTAGTGGTGGAAGCAGATGTGATAGCAGTGTTTAAGATGGTTCTACATAGACTCATGAATGTTCAGGGATAAAGAAATAGGGATCATTGCAAATAGCAGAGTTTTAGTTGAATTTGGACATCATGTTTGGCGCAGGCACCGTGGACTTAAGAGTCAGTTCCTGTGCCATACCCATGGTCGTAACCATCAAGTTAATCCCTGCTTCAAGTGACATTAACATGTCTCAAATGCAGAAAACAAGTCTGTTCAGGTGATGCCAAAGCACTGCCCCTTGCCACCTACCTGACTACCTGGGGGGTGCTGTGCATTTCACATGCACAGCAAACCAGACAAACCTTTGGAAATGTACTACCAGCATGCTAAAAAAGATAATATTTCAATAAAACGTCATTGCACAACACATAAAACATTGTACTGCAAACAGGATATCTTGACCTCCTGTAGTGGGATCTGAACTCGGGTCTGTTAAGACTGGGTCGCTGATCTACTTTCCCTTTAATACAATCATTACACTACTCTTTTTCCCTGTAGTAGAGACTTTTTGATGATCCTAAAAGAAATAAACCTATTTAAGCATTCAAAAAAGCAATTCACATAATACTGGCTTTTTGTAAAATATATTGTGGGGCTTTGGCCTGAGCAGAAATATTTAAAAAAATTGAAAATCAACATCTGTCATTAATATGGAAGAAGGATCACCATTGTGGAAAAGGGTTGGCTTCTAATAGTGACATGTATTATTAGTGACATTAGACAGCACTGGATAAAAGGAACTATGTTACTGACACTTAGACTCAAATACACAGAACTGTGTACTTACAAGATCTACAATCACTTGGTCCTGCATCAAGTCAATAACAGTTTAAGTACAGTTGTTAGCATTTATACATTATAAAATCTAGTCTCCTCAGCTTAACATTTTTAAAAATTCATGCATTTGTAGGATATGCGGCTCCATTTATTGAATGCCTCTTCTTGCATTACAGAAAGTGGTAGTGAGCTGCCAGTAAGACTGAAGTCCTTTTGGTGAAGGAGTTCTCACAGTAATGCTGGCGAGAGAGTTGAAGGAATTATGATAACTTTAGAGGATAAAGCCTCAACATTTGGGAGAGAGGTTGGGATAGATTTAGGACAGGGATGAGGAGGAACAGAGAATAGTGAATCTATGGAATTCACGACTCAAGGAAGCAGGAGAGGCAGCCTCATTAAATAGATTTCAGATGTAGTTAGATAGACTTTTGCATAGTAGGGTAATTAAGGGTAATGGGGAAAGGAGGGTAGAGCTGAGTTCAGAGCCAGATCAGCCATGATCTTTTTGAATGGTGGAGAAGGCTCAAAGGACAAATGGCCATCTCATGCTCCAATTTCTTGTGTTCTTATTTAGAAATCAGGATGGTGAGGTGGAGAACTCTACCACTCTACCTGTTGCCCTGCTTCATGGTAATATTCACAGGCTTGGGAGGTGCTATCAGATAGCCTGCAGTCACTATATGTTGCTGGAGGAATGGTAGATGTAGTGCCAATCAAGCAAGTTGCTTTGACCTGGATGTTGCCAAGCCACATGAATAGTAGAGCCACACCTTGTGGCGAGTCGAATTTCTTTACATTGTCTCTTGACAATTCTTGGTAAATTTCTGTTTCTTAAAAATTCTTGTCAAATGTTAGATGCTTTGTCAGATGGGAGATGTAACTTTTAATGGTTTTAGAGTCGGCATTGAACTGTGATTGAAGGTGAAGTTCCCTCCATATTGCCCAGCCACAATCCCCATCTCCTCATCTAAATCCACCTAGGACTCTTCGCTGCATTAAGATCTATCCAGGGTCACTGTGTTATTGGAATCTATGTCACCATCTCTTGGTGTACCAGCATCCGACCACAATTGAGACAGCTAAAGTAATCAATGATTCTTGTTATCTTACTGGTGTTCCTGCGGGTCCTTGTGGTCCAGTTACTGGTGTGGATGAATCAAGTCCTTTGATAAAGATGACCTGGAAATTAATAAGAAATCTGTCAAGCTTATTGCTGAAGCTATGTCTACATTTGTGGGGGGGGGGGGGGGGGTGGGGGGAGGAGAGAGAGAGAGAGAGAGAAGAAATAGCCAACATTATAGGTTTATGAGTTCAGAAACTTGTTGATGAGAATAGGCAACAAAATTTAGCTGTTCACATTAATCTCTTGGTTGGCGGCCTCTTGTACAACTCACTGTAGTTAAGAAGTGCAGTGAGCCTGGAGAAATAGGTAACACCAGAAAACAATGCCTTAATTATGAAACAAAGATGTGACCAAAATAATTTTAGAGGCAGACTGTAAATACTGGAATCCAGAGCAAAACACAATTTGCTGGAGGAACTCAGCAGTCCAAGCAGCATCAGCAGGAGAAAAAGAATTGATAAAATTTTGAGTCAGAACCCCTCATCATCAAGACTAAATCTTTATGAAGTGGGAACTTTTTTTTGTGATGAAAGGCAAATGGAGGAGCACTTTTACAGTATAACACGTGCACATTAAATTCTGCTTCTGCTATTCAATCCCTCTGAAGTCAATGGGCTGAGGTAAAAGGTCTACCACAACCTTATTAAATATCAAACCAAGTGTGAGGGTTTGAACAGATGATTTGAACATTGTGTTCAATGTGTGCATGAAAGCATCAGAGTGCTGTAAAAAGCCATCTGGTTCATTTTGCTCGAAACATTGGTTATCCTTTACTTCCTATGGACACTGTGTGTCCTGGTGAGTTTCTCCAGCACGTTTGTGTATTGTCTATTGGTTCACTAATGACTTTTGGAAAAAGTAATGTGTCCTCCTCACCCTGTGTGGTCTCTGCATAGGATTCCTGACCCATCAATGTGATTGGCTCTTAATTGCTTTTTTAGTCCGGTGACAATTAGGCTTGGACAATAAGTGCTGGCGTTGTGAGAAATGTCCAAAACTTGCCAACAAATAACTGAAAAAATGTCAAACACTAAAAAGTGAACCTCCATGTTCTTTAAACCTGATAGATTTTCCAGGTAGAATATTGCATACCTGCCCAGGTGGTCCCGGAGGTCCTATTAAACCTGGCTGTCCGGGAGTTCCAATAAGTCCTGGCACCCCAGGATCTCCACGCTCACCTTTGACACCATCTCGACCCTATTTAGCATGAAATAAATGATGAGACATTTTTGCAATCAAGCAATTCATCTGTGCAGTTATCTCCAGAAATCTATACAATGTTTGTCCCCATGGTTTTCACCAGCAAGAGCCTACAGGTTTGATTCCAATCTGGTACAATCAGGAGTTTCAGGATGGTAATATAACAAAACTTTAATCCTGCACTTAAGAGGAGAGAAAGCATTCTCACTTCTGATTTCCCAATGGCCTTGTTGGAATATGGATCAAACAGATTTATGGACTCAATTTAACTGATACATTAAAACTCACTATCCAGGTGTGTATGCACCAACCAGCCATACAAGTGATATCATTATCTGGAGCATAATGCTTGATGAACTGGTGGAAGCAATTTCAAAAAGGGGATGGCATAGTTTTTCAAAGAATTAAAAAAGAACAATGCCATGGAGAAATGCCTTGGGAATGAGTCCACCAGAGTGCATTAGCAATGGATTGAACTACCTCTCTGTGTTTTGGGAATTTTCATCAATTTACATCAACAAAAGGAACAAACTTTTGAAATGGAGCTGATTGCCATAAATGGAAATTAGTGACCAGTTAAATTTGGAACAGCTAATTGGGATAAACCTCTTGGCTCAAATGGTGAAAGTAACTATGACTCATTGTAAGGGAAGGAATCTAGTCGGGTATTATTCAGAGACATCTGAATTCTGCAATGGGAGAGATGATGCAGATAGTAGAGAATGGGTTAACCATCCTCTAATTCTGTCAACACTGCATCTGAATTGTATGGAAGAAATTAAATGAAGCCACATGATAGAATGCTTTGAGCCACTCCTGGATAAAAGGTTTTATTTACATGTAAAATGTAGAACACTTTTGATGATTTACATCATCCACCCTTGCAACAGCTTGTTCTAACTACAGCCATTCCTGTAACATACATACGTTTCGTGGAGTCTCTCCTGGGTCACCTTTTTCCCCCTACAACAGAAATACAAATCCTTTAGTGGATGAGCAACAACCCAGCATGCTATCTGGAGAGCCCTGGCCAAAGTGTAATTGTCCTATAATGTAGTGGGAGCATTGATTTCACTCCATTTACCTGAAACCGCACACAGTCAGCAAAGATTTTACAGAACTTTCTTCATTGCACAACTCCTTTCATTGTTAATCCTAAATGTTATTCTCCTGGCTACGTGGCTATGGCACCAGGTATAATGGAGACATTTCTAATGTATGGTCTAAGGTGCCATGGTCCAAATCAGCAGTTAGGCATTCTTTCAGTGCCTTCTTGGACCACCTGTGCTGAAGGTAGACCCATTGTGCTGTTGGATGAGAAGTTCCAGGATTAGGACCAGTGACCTTGACATGGGTCAGGTTGCTGTGCACCTTGGAGAAGAATCTGGAGTTGGTGGCATTGCCCTCCGACAGCAGCCCCTACTCTTGCAGGAACTAGAGGCGGTTTCGGGGGGTGGGCTGTGAAAGCCGATATTCAAGAAGGGATGATGACTCACTCCAATGCATCTTGCAGACCAAGCACTATGTAATTGTTATCTTGTCCAGGAACAACAGCGAAATTCAACAGCTTTTTATAGGCTAGAATGGGCAGAGATCTGTAGCAGTGCATGTTAAAATGATGACGATCATCAGTGCACAGATTGTTGTTCATGTAGTTTCTTCCTCAGTACATCCTCATAAGTGAACATTTCAAATCTGACTGGGTATTGATACAAAAGGCTAGTGGGAACCTCTTAACAACTGATATCCTGGGGTCTGAAGAGATGTAAAGCCCCATTTCCATCATTGTGGAGCAAAGAAACAGGCCCATTGGCCCAACATATCCATGTCAATCAGTGCACCTATCCATACTAATCCCATTTACCTGCCACCTGAACCTTTAATCACATCAAGGTTGTCAGTGTGAATGCTCAGGTAAGTTCCAACTCAATAATATTTTCTTCCTCCTGGTCCAACAGAGGACTATGAGATTTCTTCTATCCTAAACTCCATCTTTTCCAAGGCAACATAGTCCAATACAGTTAGAACAGGGCCAGTGACCAAGGTTCGAATCCAATGCTGTCCGTAAGAAGTTTGCATGTTCTTCCCATGACCTGTGTGGGTTTTCTCCCGGGTGCTCTGGTTTCCTTCCACCCTTCAAAATTCTACAGGGTTGGGAGGTTAATTAGGTACAATTGGGTAGCATGTGCTTCAATGGCCAGAATGAGCTTCTACTGTGTTGTAAATGATTTTTTTTTAAATTAAACACACCCCTTAAACCTTTACAATCATTTTGAATAGACCATTCCATGGATACCAATGAAAACCCAAGGTGTCATCCTTGAAGTGTTCTGGAAAGAGTCAACAAAGGATGATTAAAAAAAAGTTCTTGTCACTTTTGAGAGCAAATTATGACTTTTGTAAAGAAGCTAGATGGATGTTTTCATGCTTTACACCCCCCCCACCCCCACCCCGCACAAGGATTCAAATTGAGGTCTAGCCCTGTCTTTCTGTTGGGTATTACCTTCCTTCCATCCTCTCCTGGACTCCCATCTTCTCCCTGTGGTAAAGCAGAAAGACTTGGTTCAAGACATTTTTTTCATCAAATGAGTGGGATGGCCAACAAAGAAAGACTCGTATAGAATGAAAATGTTTCTTTTACCAATTAACTACAATCTATCCTCTCTACATCTCCTATCAGTTATTGAGTCTTCATAGGGTGAGACCTTGTCTTTTGCTGCTGTGATTATAGCATAAGAAATAGGTGATAGAGTAGGCTATCTGGCCTACTACCAAGCCCGCTCCACCATTCAATAAGATGACGGGCATGGATCCAGCTTCATTTCTCCATTTGTTCTCCATTACCCATAATTCCTCTACTATTCAAAAACCTGTCTTAAATATTGTTAGTCTATACTGCTTCTTTGGGGTCTGGGAGAAACAGTTCCTCCTCCCTGTATTAAAACTATGCCCCTGAATCATGAGGCTTTGTCCCTTAGTTCTATTCTCACATGCCAGTGGAAACAACCTTTCTGTTTCAAACTAATCTATTCTTTTCATAATTTTATACGTTCAATCCTTCATTCCCCCCCCGCACACCTCCTCCTCCTCCCACCCCCTCCCCACCATTTTAACCTTCTAAACTCCAGTGAAAATAGTTGTAGGCTATCAATCTTTCCACTTTACAATTTCTGCTGTTATTTGTAATGAAACTATTGGCAGAAATTTCCTTGGTATTCCAAATAACTTATGGGGGTAACTTTGCAGAAGACTTGGCAGAAATTCCAATCTTACCTGGAGTGCACTGCCATTAAGGGGTAATTTTGCCTGGCCTGCAGGAAAAAGAACCTCAGGGTTGTATGTGATGTCATGTATGTACTCTGACCATAAATATCTGAAATCTGAGTTACTTTTAACTAGTCACTTCCTGATGTCATCTCTAAATGACTATTGACAGATAGTTTTAGCATTCACCATCATGACTCACATCTGCCTTCAATTTGCCAACCAGCCAAACATATCGACAGGCAACACCATCTCCCTAGCTCTCCACCTAGCCTGAGTACACCTGGATGCCAAGCACACCAACATCAGGCTACTGTTCATAGACGTCAGCTCTGCCTTCAATATCATCCCCAGCAAACTCATTCCCAAACTTTAGGATCTTGGTCTCAGCACTTCCCTCTGCAACTGAATCCTTGACTTCCTGTCCAACAGACCGCAATTAATGAAGATGGGTAACATCTCCTCCAATGATCACTCTTAACCAGGGTCGATGCCAGAATGAGTGTTAAAGGAAGGCATTAGAGTAACTGGAATGGGGGGGGGGGGGGGGAGCACAGACGTGCTTGAACCTACCTGCTGAATGAACGTTAACCTCCTCTGTCCCTTTGACATAGCAGCCAAAAGTGCTGTTTTTAATTGTGTGGAGAGTCACTAGCGTGCATTACACTAGTGGTGTTTGACGATCACTAGCGACGCAGGCGGATGAGTCTGATGGCGAGCGATGGCCGTGAGCGCCCCCACCCCCTTGGTGCTGACCCTGCTCTCAACACCAGCACTCATCAAGTATGTGTACTCAGTCCCCTACTACACTTGCTTTATGCCCATGTCTATACAGCTAAGTTTCAACTCCATCTTCAAATTTGCTGATGACAACTCAGTAATGGGTTGGGTTCAAGATAATTGTTGGGCGCTACCAGTTGCCCCAATAATTATGGAGACAAAGACTGAGGGGAACGATAGGCTTTATTATAGAAGAGACTGCTGACCCGGGTCCAGGCTAGGGAAAATGAGGAGAGGGAGAGAGAACTTGACCTTTTTGGCCTGGGTAATATGGGGGAGACCAGGGAGGAGTCAAGGACAGGATGTCACCAGGAGGGCGGGCCAGCCAGTACACACAACCATATACCACAATAATAATGAGACTGAATACTCGGAAATCAATAAGATGAAGAAGATGATCACTGACTTCAGGAAAGAGGGCAGAGACCATTCCTCTGATCACATTAATGGCATTGAAGTCAAAATAGCAGAAATGTCCGAGTTCTTAGGAGTAAATATCTCCAATGTCCTGACCTGAGACAAGCACATTGATGGGACAGTCAAGATCGCACACCAGTGCCTCTATTTTCAAAGGGGACGAAGGAAGTTCAGCATGTCTCTCCTGTCTCTCGACAACTTCTACAGGTGCATCATAGGACGAGAGCTCTGCTCAAAATTAGAAGAAGCTGTAGAAGGTGGTGAATTTAGCTCAGAAAAATCACACAAACTCCCCTCCCCTCTACGGATTCCATCTACATCTCCCACTGCCTATAGGAAAGGCAGTTAACATACTGAAAGACCCATCACAGGCTGGACCTCATTGGGGAGAAAGTTTAAGAGTTTGAATGCACGCATCAACAGGGTTAAAGGCAGCACCGTCTCCCCTCAGCCATCTGAATGAACCTCACAATAATGCTCTCATGCTGCTCTTGCTTTGTACCAATTGATCTTCCTTTTCATTGTAAATCTATATTCTTTAAATTGCACTCTTTAAACTGCTGTATGAAATATTTGTCTGTTTACAGACAAACCCTTCTCCCTGCAATAGGTATTTCACAAGATCACAAGATAAAGGAACAGAAGCAGGTCAGTAGGCCCATCGAGTCTGTTCTGTAACTCTACACTAAGCTGAACTATGCTCACACCTAGTTCCAGTTTCCAGCCTTTTTCCCCATATCCCTTGATACCTTTACTAATTAGATACTGATCAATTTCCTGTTGAAATTCTCCCAATAATCTGGCTTCCACTGCTGTATGCAGCAGTGAGTTCCACAGGTCCACGACCTTCTGTCTAAAGAAGTTCTTCCTCATCTCTGTTTTAAATGGATAACTTCTAATTTTAAGACTGTTACCCCTTGCCCTTGATTCACCCACCAAGATCTTATCCACAATCACTCTGTTAAAACCTTACAAAATTCGAAATGCCTCTACAAGATCCCCTCCCATTCTTCTATTACTCTAATTAATACAGTCCAAGAGCTACCAAACATTCCTCCTATGCTAGCCCTTGCATTCCAGAAATCATCCTAGTAAATCTCCTCTGCACCCCCTCCAGCAACATCACATCCATTCTAAGATAGAGGGCCTAAAACTGTACACATTATTCCAAATGAGATCTCATCAGTGCCCCACAGAGTCTCATTAATACCTCTCTACTCTTGTACACTATTCCTCTTGAAATGAGTGCCAACAAAGCATTTGGTTTCTTCACTATCAACCCCAGCAGGTCATTAACTTTTAGGTTTCCCTGCAAAAGGACACCTAGATCCCTTTGGTTTGAATTTTCTCCCCATCTAAATAGTACTCTGCCTGTTTATTTCCAATGCCAAAATGTAGAATGGTACATTTCTCTATATTGTATCTCATTTGCCATATTTTTGCCCAGTCTCCTAATCTGTCTTTATTCTTCTGCAACTTTACAGTTTCTTCAACACTTCCTGCTCCGCCACCTATCTTGGTGTCATCTGAAAATTTGGCCACAAAACCATTCACTCCATAATCCAAATCATTAATATAAATTGTAAACAGCCACGGCCCCAAGACCGACCCCTGTGGAACACTGCTTGTTACAGGCAGCCATCCTGAACAGGATCCCTTAATTTCAAACCTTTGCTTCCTGCCTATTAGCCAATTTTCTATCCAGTCTAATAGCATCCCTGTAATTCCATGGGCCCTCATCTTATTTACCAGCCTAACCTGTGCCACCTTATTGAAAGTCTTTTGAAAATCCAAATATACAACATCCACAGCCTCTCCTTTGTCTATCCAACTTGAGATTTCTTTAAAAAACTCTAATAAGTTGGTCAGGCAGGATCTACCCTTTAAAAAACCATGCTGACTTGGTCCTACCCTGTCATGCATCTCCAGATATTTCATAACCTCATCCTTGAGGATCAACTCTAATATCTTCTCAACCACCAATGTCAATCTAATAGGCCTATAGTTTCCTTTATTCTGCTTCCCACCTTTATTAAACAGCAGAACCACATTTGGAACCTTACAATCCCCTGGAATCATGCCAGAGTCCACAATCTACAAAGCCACCTCTTTCAGAACCCGCTGGTGCACCTCATTCGATCCGGGAGATTTATCAATCTTTAATCCATTCAGTTTATCTAGCACAATTTCTCTAGTAATCTTAACTGTATCTTACTCTACTCCCTGAAACCTCTGTCTGTCAGGGATATTACTAATGTTTTCCACAGTGAAGATAGATGTAAAATATTGATTTAGTTCTTCTGCCATCTCTTTATAACCCATTATAATTTACCCAGCACCGTTTTCTATCAGATCCTATGTCAACACGTGTCTCTCTCTTATTCTTTATATATTTTGTGACAAATAAAGTAAACTTACTCTGGACAATGCATGGAGCATACATTGTATCAGACATTTAAAACCAAGAAATTAAAAACAGTTATCTACCAAATTCCCATCAGTTTGAAGGAGACACTCATTTAACAAAATTTACAATTCAAGTCAAAGCCAAAGTTCTCAGAAAATGAATGAAAAACAAGGATTGGAGATGAGCAGGATCCTAGGGAAGGTAATAGAAAAATGGGGAGTACCTCTTTGGAGGCATTTGTGTCTGCATCAAAGTAAGTCTCACTTTCTATACTGTTTGGCAGATTTAACAATGTTCAAGGATTTACAATGTCTTTTACAATTAATACAATGATAAAAAGGAGTAAAGGAGGAAGGAGCTGGAGGAGGTTTGGAAGATGTCATGTTTTCAAGACGCTTAAGAGGTGTCAAAGAATTTACTTTCCAAACCAAGATTCCTCCACGCACACACCTCCCTTACTTTCTCAGTCCTTTCCCCTCCCTTGTAATTTCACACATATCTCTTGAATATGGTACATCTTTAGAATGAAATGCCACAGAATTAGGCTATTCAGATCACCATGCTTGTGCTATCTCTTTAAGAGAACTATTCTTGTTGCCAGGGTGCATTCCATCCTGAGATTCCAAGTTCTTCATGTAATCCCCTGGCTTCTGTCACTGGACCTTAACTTATTTCTCTGCTGATTGCTTGAAAATAGAGGTCTCATTTTTATGTCAAGACCCGTGAGGAGCAAGATCTTGGATCCCACTACCAGCCCTGTTACCCTGTTGGAGCCTGGTATCAGCAGGCAGTCAAGACAAAGAACAGTCGTTGAACACACTTACATCCCTCCCACGAAGACCAGGCTTCCCTTCTTCCCCTGGTTTGCCCTGTGTAGGTGGGAGGAAAAGAAATATAATGCAGTAACAATGAAAATACACATTCTTAAACAAATTTTCTGTTCGTTCCCTGCAGGCAGGGTATCATAGACAGATTTTCTTGGTCTCGCCACCTGCTGGGAAAGTCAATGCAGGTGGGATATTCCAATGTAAATGTCATCACACTGAGGCCTGAATCCTCCTTGTAGCGCAGGTCAGACGACAGGAGTACGAGCCCTGACTAATCTCTCCTCTTCCTAGGTAGCATTCAGACATGAAACAGTCTTACACAGTCAGACCTCTTTGCCTTAAGGAAATGAGATGGATGATTAATGGTTAAGAATCTGATTCTATTTCTTCAAATTTTTATCCGTGATCGTTACTGTATTTCATACCAATGGCTGCCTCTGTGAATTGTTGCAATTCATCTCATATAATCCAATAACAGCTGTAAGACATTAATGCACAGCATTTGTCTTTACTCTGACTTGATACACATAAATAATAATCTATGAAGCATCTAAATTAAACAGGTAATATTCACATTCTAATATGGTGGACAATGTAGGAGGGGTTGCAGGGGAAGGTGGGTGAGCTTTTGGGTGGAAGTTCATTTCTCATGTTTCACATTCTAATGATCTCATGGAAAGGGGAATCAGTCAGGGATTGGAGTAAATGGCTCATTCAACTGAATATAAATCCAAAAGGCTGCAGCTGCTGGAAGTCTGAAACAAAAATGGAAAATGCTAGAAAAATTCAGCAGGTCAGGAAGCATCTGTAGAAAGCGCCAGTTGGGTCTGCAATGCAGAATTCAGACCAAGTACTATAACCCTAAAACCATCATTTGTTTCTCTTTACACAGATGCTGCCTGACCTGCTCAGTGCTTCCAGCATTTTCTGGTTAATTTCATTTTTACGGTATTTTCTGCTATCACCCAAGACCATTTTCGCCTCCATCAACATCCGTCCCATTTCTTTTCCTGCTTGGAAAGAGGATGCTTGGGTTAGTCACTTTCCACCACTCCCGTGCCAATCTGGAGGCAGTGGACAGGAGATGTCTTGAGTGGACTAATTTACACTGCAACATCCCCCAACGCGGCTCCTCAGGACTCATTCCCCAGTTCAAACTAGAGTTGAAGAGCTTCTTCCATGAAGCAATACAAACATTCTGACCCATGTCAGCAAAGCTTCCTGCTAATTGATCAAACCGCTTGCACCAAATATCAGCAGGTCAAAGCTCTGTGAAATCATTCTGATATTTCACCATTAAACAAATAAAGATGCAACTTACTGGATGACCTGGTGGTCCTTGAGATCCAATTGCCCCTGGAGCTCCTGGAACTCCCCGAAGGCCAGGCAACCCCTGTGTTGTAAAATAAGAATGTCATTTTATTTTCACTCTTTGAAAGGTATAGCAGTACTTACAAACAGAGCCTGTTTAAATTATATTGTTAAGACACCTGTCTTTTCTAATGATGTTCACAACTTTGAGAGCGATTCTGGTTACCCCACAGCAGAAAGAAATGTAGAGGCTTTGGAAAAAGTGAAGAAATTTATCAGAATGTTCCCACTATTTGAGGGTAGGAGCAATAAAAGGAGAAGTTGGACAAATTTGGATTGTTTTCTCTGCAGTGTTGAAAGCTGAGGAAAGACCTGAGAGAAGTTTATTGCGGGCCATTATTCGATTTATATTTACAGATAACCTTGTTTAGAGGGAGGGGATAGATTAGTAGGAATTTTTTTTCCCTTTTATTATTAAGACAAACAAGCAAAGGGGCATAACTACAGATCACGGATCATATCACCCTACAACATGATCACATAAGAAAAGTATAAAATATCTTGTATAAGGGAATTTTATGCTTATTTATTTGTATAATTTTTGTATTCAATATTATTTTTGGACATAGTACAAGTTAGGATGTTTATAATTATAATATTTGATGTCCTAAATGAAATAAGTTATGTAATAATTGTTTATGCTTCTAATTTACAATTGGTATGTGAAATATGTATATTATTTTATTTATGTTATCTTTACTATACCTTGTGTAAAGAGCTTTTGTTAAACTCAATAAAAATATTTTTTTTTTTAAGTTTATAAAATGATGAAAGGTGTAGATAGGATAGACAATCCCAGAGTAGCAGTTTTGTGTTAACCTTTAATTTAATGTTAAACTATATTTCTTTTAGAAAAACATCTTAGTAAAGTAAATTTATAGAGTTAAACTATTGTATCTGTATTATTAGTAAGTTAGCTGTGGGTTGGTATAGGGCCACACACAGGTCACAGCACATTTATAGAGAATCATTATTTTCAAAGAGCGTTCATTCTTGGAGTCGATGTGTCTTGGACTAGCAGAGCTAAGTGAGTCTTAATTATTCAAGAACTGCTGAGGAAGCCATCTGTTTTTTTTTTAATCAAAGCCAGTTAAGTTTCTTGAACAGAGATGAGGTCAGAGGTCGTTATGGATATGACATGGTTTTGAAAAAAGAACAGAATTTTGGTAGAAATAAAACTGATGGTCATGTAGTTTCCAGAATTGGGTCTCACCTTGACCATGATGTAACTGTCACATGACTTGGAGGAATATATTAATGAATTCAGACATTTTGTTTTCAATTTTGGAGCAGTTCAGCTTGCAGTTTACAGAAGTCAAAACCCTGTGACATAAAGAGGTTGAAACCTTGTAAAAGACAGGGTTACAGTAACCAGAATTGGTGCTGTTTGTTGTGTGTTACTCCTAGAAGAGAGGAAACACAGAATCCATGGTTTTTGAATTAATGAAGACCACTTGCTGCCTCTTTGGAAAAGAAGACAGAATTCTACTGGGTCTATTTTTGTGTTTGGCCACTATGTTTAATCCTTGTCTGGGTTTGTGACTTAATTGTGGAAGAAAATAGCCACATTTGCTGTCTTTGAGAAGAGGGCAGCTTCTTCATGTGCAAAACATTGTGAATAAAAGAGGCCTGAAGATACAATGTTTAAAAGCTCTTTATAATTATTTCTGAACTGAAAATTTAAGACCTTCTTGCAAGACTAAAATGATGCAGAACTTTTAAAGATCAACTTTTCAGAATGACATACATTTATATTTGTGCGTAGTGGGGTTAAGTTTACAATTAAGTTAGAAATGTTATGGTATTAATAGTTTAATTAAAACTATAATTTTGAATTTGTCATTGGCTGGTGAATTTTTCATTGCTGATCATGTGTTAGTGCTAACAAAAACCTTTTCATCCCAAACATAATTAAAAGGGTCGCTAGAGCATAACACCAGGATAAAATGTCAAAAACTAGAGTACATGCATTTAAGGTGAGGGGGAGGGGAATTTAAAGGAGATGTGTGGGCAAGTTCTTTTTTTTATATACACACAGGGAACAGTGAGTGCCTGGAACAGACCGCCAGGAGGAGTAGTAGTGAAAGCAGACACAATGGAAGATTTAGAGGTTTCTAGCTAGAGACATGAACATGCAGGGAATGGGACATACACTGTATATCATGTGCAGGTAAAAGAAATATAGTTTAATTAGGCATCAAGTTTAGAAATTGAGGGTTGAATGGCCTGCTCATCTGCTTACTATTCCCTATTCTACATTTAACAGTTACACTTTCTGAAACAGAGAAGCTCTTCACCAGAGTATGAATATTGTGCACATTTCCAGTCACTACAACACTGGAAGGATATGGTAGCAATAGAGAGAGTGCAGTGGAGATTCACCAGGATGTTGCCTGGAATGGAAGACTAAGGAGATTGGATAGGCTGGGTTTTTTTTCTTATTGGAATGTAGTAGGTGACCTTATAGATGTTTTGTAAACTATGAGGGGCAGAGATAGGATGGATAGTCAGAATCTTTTTTCCCCTCAGAGTGGGGAATCTAGAACTAGAAGCCATAATTTTAAGGTGAATGGTGAGCAATTTGAAGGGTTTTTCATGAAAAGGGTGGTGAGGATATGGAATGAACTGCCAGAGGAGGTCATAGAGCAAGGTACAATTCCAATGCTTCAAAGGCATTTGCATAGGTACAGATAGGAAAGGAGGTGAGGGATACAGGGCCTAATGTAGGCAAATGAGGGTGAATGTAGATCAGTGTAAGGGGTTCATGGAATGAAATCTTAAAATATTTTATGTTTTTTTTAAATGTAGACAGTAAGAGAAAAGTATGAAAGAAACCAACTAAAATTGACTGCCTCACAGGGAAGGTGGACCATATACTTTGAGCAGAATCCCAAGGGGGGCTTAGCCTGAAACAGGTTAAGAATGGCTGGTATAGATAAGCATCACAGTCAGCATGGACAAGGTGGGCCAAGGGACCCATTTCTGCACTCTATGTCTCTCGGAGACAAAGCTGTTCAATGAGATGTTTACAACTTTGCCTTTCATTGATTCACACTAAACATGTTGTTACAAGTGTACTCCTGCTGCACAAATTCAAATTTCATTGCAATTTAAGTGCTTGCCATCAAGTAAAAATGTCTCCCCTGTTTATATGAAGAGAGGATAAAAAAGGATTTTCCTCCCTTTTGGGAGGAATTATTATTCTTATATGACCTTATCTAAATACACTGGATTGAATAATTTTTTTTCAGCCAAATACTGCAACATACTTCCTCGTAAAAAAAAGGTACTGGGCAAATAGCTGCATGACCCACTGAATTTCTCCAGCAATTTTGTGCATTGCTTTACAATCCCAATAACTGCAGACTTTCCTGTTTAATGACAAACATGTTTAAAGGATTTTTCACAAAAAGCACTATTCTAGCAGAATTTAATACCAATTATATTTGATTTATTCCCAATCCATCCTCCAAATTATTTATTTATGTTGTTCTTCATGACAAAATAGTTTATATCTATAGTGTCTTTCATAATCCCAGATTTTCCCAAAACCTTTCTGCCAATTAAGTAGTTTTCAAAAGGAAAAGGTTGTTGCAACATATATTTGCGAGAACACCTTTAATGTAGATGACGTTTTCAAGCTCTTTAACAATCATCAGACAAATCCCAAAATAAATAAGTTATTTAGATTGGTGACCTAAAAATTAGTCTAAGATGTAGGTTTTAAGGAGCACTTAAAAGAGGAAGAGTTTAGGGAGAGAATTCCTGAACTTAAGCTGCAGGTGAGCAGGCTAACCTAAAATGGTGGTTGAAGGATGGGCACGCTGCAGGAAATGAGGGTCTGTTTTGGAGTTCTTAGAAGGCTAGATGGGGTTCCAGATATAAAAGGAATCATGAAAGCAGTTTGTAGAACCATAGATTAGAGCACAGGTCTTCACTTGTATTGATACTCACATCTCTACCAGGTTCTCCTTGTTTCCCTTGATCACCCTGAAGAAGAAGTGAAATGGTTAGATGAGCATTAACAAAATCAAGTTCAAGTATCATATGCACCACAATTCAGTAGCAGAAGTCACCAGATAGATGCAACTGAATGGTAAATTAATCTCTAATCACCCCTTGCCAGTACTCACTGGCTTGAGAGATGACAAGAACACCCATTTCCACCATCTGCTCCCAATCTACAAAAGCACCGATGTTAACAAGGATGGGATGGGCAGATCAAGTTCATCTTTATTGTCCAGTGTTCCAAGGCAATTAGAAGTGAAAAGATCCAGAGTGGGCAGAAGACCTGAAAGAGGTGTTGAAGAGGAGGAAAAAGGCTCAAGGGAGGAGAAGAGGTCCTCAGTGGGCATGGAGAATCCTTGCTGAACAACTAGGTTTGGAGACTGAGACGGCGGAAGAGGAGTTCAGCACTGTGGTGAGTTAAGGGGCACGAGGGTCTTCACCAAGGACAGAGTGTTCTGTCTCAGAAAGAGAAATGTTGGAGGGGGGATAATGAAGATCCAGCAGGAGTCAGGGAGTAGAGGAGGTCAGAGTGGGGAGGAGGGCTGAGGGAGACAGAAAGGGATGTGGAGGGTCTCATGTACTGCCAAAATGAGGCCACCTGCAAACTGAAGGAACAACACTTAATTCCATCTCAGCACTCTCCAACTAGATGGCATCAATACTGACCTCCAATTTCTGTCAACGGCTTTTCCTCTCTCTCTCTTTCCCTACCCCTGTCATCTTTCCTTTATCCCACTACCCACTTCCCTCTCCTTTCAGAGAGCTATCCTCATCACTTTTCTCTTCTACCCTTCCACCTGTATCCACCTATTAACTATTACATTCCTGAAAAAGGGCTCAGACCAGAACATTGACTGTTTTTTATTTCTTATGGATGCTGTGTGACCTGTTAATTCTCCAGCACTTTGTGTACTGTACTCCAGTGCCAATTTGTTTAGGGAAGTGTTAGAACATGGTGGGCAGGGATGAGAGTAACTCAAAATTTCTCACTGGTACAGCCAGATTTTTTTTGACAAATTAATTCCATTTTATTTTTGCCATCTTGCCGAATGCATCCAACTTTTCCATGTTTAAAAACATGGTTCTTGCATTTTTAAAAATAATGAATGAATATTAATTTCCACAGAAAAATTTTTGTACTGCATTTCCTAAGAGCCAAAACAAAATATATGTTTAAAATCAGGCTTTAAAAATCATGATGTAAAACTTTACAAATACACATTCAACTTGGATCATGTTGCTCACTGATGCAGATCACAGTCAGTTCAAATCATTTGATCTCAATGGCATATTCACGTGCGGCTCAGTAGTCTGCATTATTGAATTTAGAAGCAGTTGTCTGGAAAATGGTAGCATGCATGAAGAGCAGAGTTATGTTCAGCAAACAACAGTGAATGCTCAGAAGTGTTGCCAGCCAGAAGGCTTCTGCTACACTTCATGTGGAGTGTAGTTTCAGTTTTACTTTTCTGAAAGCTGACACTAATTTAAAATTTCTACTATGGTACAGCGATATTGCTTTGTCCAAGAAAAACTTGTCAATCATTATTTACATTAAGCAGTTCCTGTTGTGCATCTGACAAATTTGATTGTGAAAAATATTCTTGGTGTTAGATAAACACAATCTTTTCTTTTCTTTTCTTCCAGTGTGCTTAATAGGTTTCACAGTTTTTGCCTTCTTGTGTGACTACGATAAATTTATATAATTTTAGTATTGAGTTCTGATGTCAACATCAGATTTCAATCTGAACCTGAAATCCTGAAAGTGCTGCCTTGATATTTCCCGTCAGCAGCAACTAATGGATTCAACTAATGTAAATCTACCCACTGACTGCTAGGCACCCCATCCATTACCGCTCGGATATCAGCCCAGCACTGGAGCAAATAGTCCACACAGGGGGCAAAATTGGGACAAATTATCCAAATATTATATCGGCACCTCCAAATTTCTTGTCATGCCAATATAAATAAAAGAAGGGTAAGACTAGATTAGTTAGCGATATACAGGATGGTTTAAACAGAGTAAATGGAAAGAAAAGGTTCCACTGAGATTAAGAATCATAAAAGAGATTTAACATTTTGGTCAAAAAATACGAGAAAATGTGAAAAGCACCTTGTGGAACAGCCTCATTCAGTACCTTCCAACAGAAGTTGGATTGACACTTCATAATGTGCAAGGTTATAGAAAAGAGTGTGGATTGGCAACATCACCTCCTGCTCACTGGCCATCAACACAGAGACACCTCAAGCTTAGACCCTTGCTCATTTTATTTAATATAAAACCCCTTAGGAAACATTTCACAATATTTCAAACTTAATCCAAATACATTGGTATTTTATAAAAAGTAGAGATACAAAAGAAAGAAAATCCTCCAATAAATTACCCCACCCCTCCCCCAACCCACTACAAACTTTAAAAAAAAGAAAAAGAAAAAGGGACAAGAAAACCACAACAGGAGCACCTCATTTTCCAATATCAGAGACTAATAAGAGAAAGGGAATGTTCGAGATTCATTTAAATTTTAAGACCAACATTTGATATTTCACAAAATGTATGATACTTATCTCTTAAATTATAAGTAATTTTCTCAAATGGAATACAACTCTAAACCTCTGCATTCCACCTGTCCATTCCCAAATCACTATCTGACTTCCAAATTATAGCAATACATTTTCTTGCTATTGCCAAGGCAATTTGAACAAATTTTACTTGATACAGATTCAATTTTAATTTAGGTTTAATTCCCCTAATATCTCCCAGTAAAAATAACATTGGATCCTGTGGGAATCTTATTCCAGTTATTTGTTCTAATAAATTACCCAAATCAAACCAAAAAGGTTTAAATGTGGAAGTCGAATTCAAAATAGTACAAACTTCTTATCCACATCAAAAACATAAATCTGAATAAATATAATTAATATTATGTAATTTTTGTGGTGTTAAATGTAACTGATGAATAATATATTGAACTAACCAATTTCTCACATTTATTGTGTTTTTCATACTCCCTTTGCATATCAGCCGCATTGTTAACACAATGGTTCCATCAGCCTTCTATCCACATTTCACAACAGGATCCCCTCCCCTTTGGTTCTATCTGGACCAATTGTCTTTCACCTCTCCCCATGATAATTGCTATCACATTACCACTGTCAGCTTCTCTTCTTCCACTTATTGGTTTCCTCCAGCTTCACCCTCTCTAACAGAGTAGGTGCTGAGATGCAGATTTCCACCAGTTAGAATTCAGTCCGGGATAAAGGGTCTCTCTCTCTTCAGACTGAGTTGAGAATATGTTTTGTATCAATTTAGGAGAATGAGGGGGAAAATCTCATTGAAACATATAAAATGTTGAAAGGCATGGACAGAGTAGATGTAAATAATTTGTTTACCATGGTGGGAGAGTCTAAGACAAGAGGGCACAACTTCAGGAATGAAAGGCATCGGCTTAGAACGGAAATGCATCGGAATTTCTTCAATCTGAGGGTGGAATTTGTTGCCTCAGGCTGTTGTGGAGGCCAGTCTTTGGATGTATTTAAGATAGAGATTGATAAGTTCTTGATTAGCCAGGGCATCAAAGGTTAAGGGGAGAAGGGCAAGCAGTGGGGCTGAGTGGAAAAATAGATCAGCTCACGATTGAATAGCAAAGGCAGACTCGATGGGCTGAATAGCCTATTTCTGGTCCAATGCCTTATAGTCTTATATTTAACTCAGAGAGTTAAACCTTGGAGTTATTTTCCCCAGAGACTGCATGCCCAATCATTATATTCAAGGCTATGATCAAGATATTTTTGGTTGGAAAGGGAATCACATTTAGAGAACAAAGCAGGATGGAGATGTCAAAACAAGGGTCAAGCCTCGGTATTATTAAATGAATTGAGGAATTCAATTGTTGACTCCTGTTCCTACCTTTAGAGATGTAATACCAAAGGAGAAATAATGGACTTCTGGTACCAGGATACATTGCTTCTCAAATGCAAGAGCTCTGCCCTTGTAACTGTAGGATCTACTTTGAGTTCCCATTCTTTCAGCTGGTTCTATTTTCTTTTTTCCCTCCTTCTGATTACTTACAAGTTGCAGAATCTGTAAATCTACCCAACTGGATCCTTTACCTCAAGACAAAGAAATACTCACCCTCAGCCCAGGAGGTCCTGGGAGACCATTCTTCCCATCAATTCCATTCCTGCCATCTGTTCCAGGTAGTCCTTTATCTCCCTGCATTTGGAGACCAGAGACAATTATGGCACTGGTACTATTTTTGTCACAAAAATCAATTCGAGACTGAACATTCAAAAGCTGATATCCGCATTACCTTAGTTTCCTCAAACACTAAATGAAGGTTAGAGGCACTTGGACAACAAGTTAATTTAAAGCTATACCTCATGTCAGAAATAGCTTCCTGCTGTACAACAGGGTCAATTGATGTAGATTTTTTCTTTTATCCATACAATTGACAAGACACTTACCCATTTCAAAGCAGCAGGAGTTGTGGGATGGGGGCAGGGAAAGAACATCTTTCTGCTGTTTGTGGAGACACCTCATGCACTTCATCCTACTTGGAATCTGGATCAAAAAAGGACACAGACTCCGGTGGAATGAAGGACATCAGAGTGGACCTTCCTCATGTTGCTACTGCCATATCCTGTGGCATTGAGTTGCCCCTGAATGGATTCCTTTCCCCTGGATCAGATCAGACAGGATTCAGCAGGTTGCATGGTGGGGAAGCAGCTGATATTCGCATGTACACAACATTCAAGTGCTGAAGCACAGATCCATCAGCTGCTTTGAGGTGGCAAAGGCATTAAAAGGGTTTTCTGCAGACTGGAGAGAGGGAAAGCTAAGGGCTCATGAACAAGGCTTTGCTGAAATGGCTACGGTCATGCAATATTCAATGCACCTGAGACATAAACCCAAGCTCTAGTGTAGTCTTCTCAACTTTCTGGCTTGGAATGCATGCTCAATAAACCCAAGAGAAGTCCAAAAAGATAATCTTTCATCAAGGGTGCAATATGGTTTGGAGTTAATGGAATGAATGTCAGAGTTCAATGAAATGACAAAATCATATGGAGGTATCAATTCATAATGAATTTCTTAGTTAGGATTGTGACAGAGTATATAGATATGTTTTTGGGAGATAAATTGGGGCAGGGATAAATTGGGGCAGGGTTTGTTAGTGTAGGTTGCATACAAACACTTTAGAACATATCTTATCTAAAATACTGGAGCTCTGCTAATGTTAGACATATCGGAGCCTCAGAACCTTTGCAAAAGCTTTGGAGAGTGCCCAAGAGACTTCATTAATGAATTGTTGTTTACAAAAAGGCAACAGATGAAAGAGTTTGCTGGAGCCGCCTTCTGTCTGGAGTGAAACTTGCTGTTCTAAGAGGGTCATATGGTTTTGCAAGCAGAGAGAGTCAAACAGTCTTTCTCAGAGAGAGAGAGAGAGTCAAACAGTCTTTCTCAGAGAGAGAGTCAAACAGTCTTTCTCAGAGAGAGTCAAACAGTCTTTCTCAGAGAGAGAGTCAAACAGTCTTTCTCAGAGAGAGAGAGAGAGAGAGTCAAACAGTCTTTCTCAGAGAGAGAGAGAGAGACACAGACAGACAGACAAACAGACAGACAGACAGACAGAGAGATTCATTCTACAGTGTTACAGACAGTAACAGCAGCTGAGACTGGAACAGGACAAGCTGACAAGCTTGTGGAAAACCCCATTTGGAAAGTGGGTTGTAAGTGCTTAGTTCAGCCTGGTCAAAGTCCTTGTGGTTCATGCAAGAGGAGAGGATTGGCTGTCTAATGTTTCACTTGGAATAAGTGAAACAAAAAGGCATTCTGTGGTGACCTGAAAGAAAGAGGTTATCATCTGGAGAACCCTGAGGGGGAAAGTTTCATCAGCAAGACACTGAAGTGGCTGATGGAAATAAATCAGTTATGGGTGTCCTGGAACAACAAATCTTTCTCTGAAAACTGACAAGAACCTTCCTGAGCAGTTACCATTTACCTTTCAAGAACCAAAGCCTGGTGAACTTGATAAATGTTAAATTCTGTGCACAGTATAAGAATTGGCTGCAACCAGTGAACTTGGAGGTATGAGAAGTGAGATTGGACTGTGAATCAAATTACATTTCTGAACTTACACACACATTACATACAAGTGGGCTTAGAATTAGAAGGGGTTAAGTTAGGTTAGTTAAGTCAATAGTGATAAGTTAAAGTGTGATTCTGTTTTCATGTTTAAAGATAATTAAAAGCAACTTTTGTTTGAGTGATCATTTGTCTTGGTGAATATCTTTTGCTGCTGGGTTTTGGAGTCCTCTAGGCTCGTAACAGGACACATCAGGAATAAAATTACAAAAAGTAAATTCTGTTGTGCTATCAATGATAAGATGGTGAAAGAATGGAATTTAAAATTTAAATTAGACATACAGCACAGTAACAGGCCCTTTCAACCCCCACAAGCCCGTGCTGCCCAATAACATCAAATTACACCCAACTAACCTATGATTCTCCAAGTTTTGGAATGTGGGAGGAAACCAGAGCACCCAGAGGAGACCCACACATACACAGGGAGAACATATGAAATCCTTGTAGACAGCACCAGATTCGAACCCAATTTGCCGGAGCTGTAATGGTATTACACTAACCGTTACACTAACTATGCCACCCCATAAAGGCATATTGAGGTTAAGAAGGAAGATTGAAAGAAATTCCACAGTCTGTTGGTTGCAGGCAATGGAGAGTGATGGGAGATTATCCCTAGTAGAAAGAAAGCAAAGAAGTCAGTCTATGTTTAGTGCAAATAGATTAAAAAGAGAATAGTTCAGACTAGGATAAGCAGACAGTCAAAATAATTTACAGAAACAAACATTTGGATGGCGTAGATGAGAGAACCAATGTTTACTTGGTGATTTTTTTTTAATTGTATTCTCACCAGCAATCCCAGAAAGCTTTTGGAAGCACATCACTGGATATCAGGAATGGGATTAAACTTCATCCAAATGGAGAAATTAAGAAAGGAAAAGGAATGAAATTTATGGCTAAACCCTTAATAAAAGATCCAATAGTCTTAAACTTAGAAAAGTATAAATGTGTAGAAAGTTGATTCTTCACTCTCTTGAACAATTAATCACATTGTTTTCCTGTTTTGCAATTCATGAATATTTTGCCATCAAAGTGAAATGTGCCAGTACAGGGGAGTGGAACAGCTTCCCATACCACAAACAAAAAATGACAAATGAAATGCAAAGTAAGCATTGTGCAGAGTAAGGCTTTACCCCCTTCACACTGCTTCTAAAAATCCTCTGTCCCATTATTATATCACGCTTTCATTTCTAACACCTAACTTTTTATGGCTGTATTTGGATAATATTATGGAAAGAAACCCTTTGTGATGACAAATTCTATACGCTCATCGCCTCCTGGTTGAAGAAATTGCTCATCAGCTCTGACCAAATCTCTTTCTGGATAATCTGACACCCGAATATCACTATTTTGTACACTTCCATCTCAGGTAAAATTTAATAATTTTTAAATAGATCCCTCTTTATTTCTCCAAGATCAATTGAATAAAACCCTAGTCAATCCCCCCCCCCCCCCATATACAGTGGAACCCCAATTTAATGCGCCCTGATTTAATGTGATGAGCCATTGGAGCTTTTTGCTCTTTCCAGAAGTGAACTTTTTTCAAAATTGAACGCACCGTTAGAAAATGAAAAGTTTTTTTATGTAAATATAAGCTTCACGCACTTGATGCGATCAAGAATAAAAGTCAAACCCAAGTTGCTCAAGACCTCAGCATACCTGAATCAACACTTCATGGCTGGAAATCTCAGGAAGATAAGTTATGCACGTCGCTTTGGAAAGTTGAGGAAAAGGCGGGACAAAAGGCCAAATGCATGAAGACAGCCAAAGATGTCAGCCTCAATGTCTCCTTGTACAAGTGGTTCATTCAAGTGCGCTCAGCAGGCCTTCCAATTTCCAGGCTATTCTCAAAGGTTTGACCAGCTGATCAATGGAGAAATCTCACAGTTCAAAGCTAGCAACAGATGGCTAGTTCAGTTTAAGCGCCGTCACGGGATTCCTCAAGAGTTAATGTCTGGAGAAATTCGCTCAGCTGACAGTGCCACCACCAGCGAATACCCAGCAGAACTAAAAACTCTTAGAAGATGGCTACGTTGAAGAACAAGTGTACAACTGTGATGAAACAGGCCTTGGCTGCTACCTGTCAGACAAAGATGCTACTGTCTGGCAAAGATGACGCCATCGACTTAAGGGGTTCAAACAACAAAGGTCGCATGACGTTGTTGTTTTGTGTTAAAAAGACTGGAACACATGAGCTAAAACCACTCATGATTGGCAAATTTTGCTCATCCCGCAGAATCCACCTTGTCAATGTGAAGTCATTACCATTTGAATGCATACGTAGCAGCAATGTTTGGATGACCAGTGTCACATTTGAGGATTGGTTTTACAAAACTTTTGTCCCTGCTGTCCGTGCTCATTTGCGCATGTAAAAGCTAGAACTTAAAGCTCGACAAATGTCCCACCCACCCGTCAGTTGCCAACCTAGTGAGCCGCGACAGAAATATCAGAGTTTAACTCCCAAAGAACACTACATCTAAAATCCAGCATTTAGATCAGGGGATCATCTTCATGTTCAAGTAGAATTACAGGTGTGAATAAATTCATAGAATTGTGGATGAATCAAGCATGAACTTTAAGGAAGTTTGCCACTTAGGTGGGAAGGGCTGGGCAGCAGTCAGCTCCTCGTGTGTGGGAGAAGGGTCTGGGTCCAGCCTTTTCATCCTGACAATCCACTAAGGAAGATGATGATGAAGATTCTACAGCTTCACAGTTGAAAAGGTGCATTTACACCAGTGGTACTCTGCCGATGATGAATACCAAACATATGAACACCTGACGGACTCTGAGATCGTCTGTAACTTTACTATAGCACCGGTTCTCGAACCACAGGATGATGTTAATGAGGAACTCCATCCCCACCTCTAAAGGTGTCTAAAGCTATTCAGTACCTCGAGGCTAGCCTACATTGGCTGGAGACCTAGGATATGGACCACATAAAAATCCTCCAGCTCAAAGCCATTTTGGATTTTGCTCGCAGCCAGTGGCACGCTGCGTTCAGGCAACAAATACTCAATCGCTTTTTTTAAGAAATAAAATGAATATTGTAAGAAATATAAAGATGATTGAAAATGCAGGTATTCTTTATTTTTTTTTTAAAACTGCTGTTTTTCTTGAATCCTGATTTTGCACGACCCCATTTTTTTCATGATGCGATTTTTTGGACCCCAACTACCACTTTATAATGGTATTCAACTGTAACTATTCTAACATTCCAAGAATTAGTCTAAATGAACCATTACATTTCCTCTGTGACCCTGACAGCCCATAAATTGGGATTAGAAAACAGATATGCCTTATTTTCAAGAAAGGATATTGGACAATATTACTGCAACTTAAAAAGGAACATCACCTTTTCTCCTCGGAATCCTCTTGGGCCTTGACCTCCCTAAAGGAAAGTCAAAATAAGAAAAAAGTTTAACAAATTTAAAGATCAAATTTGAACATTAAATAAATCCATATCTTATGGAATTAATCCCCTGCAGCTCTGATGAAAAATTTTGATTTCTTCCAAACATGTGAGGGGGGTGTGTGTCTGTGTGTGTGTGTGTCTGTGTGTGTGTGTGTGTCTGTGTGTGTGTGTGTGTGTGTGTGTCTGTGTGTCTGTGTGTGTGTGTGTGTCTGTGTGTGTGCGTGTGTGTGTGTGTGCGCACGATATACACACACAGCTAATGGAAGTAGTGAGGGGTGATTTACTTGTAGTGTTCTAAATGGAGCTGGATAAATATCAGAAAGGAATGAATTTGAAAGTCAATGTGTGGAGAGTGGGGATGTGGGATGATCCAGAATGCTGTCACACAGACTGAATGGGCTGAATGGCCTCTTTCCTTGTTGTCTCTCTGTGATTCATTCATGCACTTCACCTACTCTGAATATCATCAAACTTTTTTTTCTTTTGTAATCTCCTGTGTTCCATTCAAATACTCTTCTCAAGAATTTCAAATATTGGTTCTCAAGTCTCTGGGTTTATTAAGAGTAAATAAAAATTGAATTTACTCAAAGAATCTTCTGACCTCAAAAGATTTCACTACTTATTCTGTAGGTCTGACATTTAGTCAATGGACATATTTTTAAAATCATCCTAACTTTCTGCTGTGTACATCAGGACTCAGTGCAGATTATTACCAGAGACTATTTAGAGAGAAGTGACATTTACCTAATGCAAACTGTAGTATCAGTGCGGGCAGAATAAAACCAGGATATGAATTCATTAAATACTTTCTTGGTCAGACATCAATACCTTTGATGTCTGCATCATTGCCAACAATACTTTAAGCACCAAATCATTACCCAAAATAAGTCAAATCCTGATGTTGAGTTGCAACATTTTATACAAATATTCTGCATCATGGAATGGATGCAATGCTAGAATGATACACAATGAGGAATTTACCTCTGGTCCTGGGAGACCTCGTTGACCCGGCAAACCCTGTCACAATAAAAATATATTAATTTATTGTCATGTTGGAAAGTGTTCAACAGACAACTTGAATGGAGAAAACTCCCAGCAACTAACTACTCCTCCTGGACTCCCCCATGTCACTTTGCCAGGTTCTGTCCCTGGATGGTGGTATTTTAGTGATCTACTTAATGCAAAATGCCCAATGATAGTCCAAGAACTTTTTATCCAACCTTTTCCCCTCAAAACAATTCAATCAGACTTGGAGCAAGATATCCTCTGAATGCTCAAGCATAGTTGATATTAGCTCATCTCTACCCAAAGTGAAAGATCCATTGAACGTTGCCCATTTACATCAGAGTTGAGTTCATTTGGAAGTTTAATGTCTAAATCATATTTGGTGGTGAAATATCAAATCACAGAAAAGTAAGAATTCAGATGTACATTGAGAAAAAATTAAACTTTAAACTTACCCGATCACCAGCTAGGCCTGGGATGCCAGATTCTCCTCTGAGTCCTCTTGTCCCAGATTCACCAGGTTTGCCAGGGTCTCCCTGGAAAAGAAACTCAATTAACTAATCACTGAACATCTTATATCCACCTCAGCTGGACGATAACTTCAGAATGAAAATGTTGCATTTTCTAACTCTTTCAGGATGTCCTGTAGCAGTTGGGAACCAATTAAGTGTGGCTTCACTTTTGAAATGTAACCATTAATATGATATAAGAAACTCCTTAGCAGATTTGCACACGGTGTTATGATAACAAAGTATTAATATCATGTGATGTATTGGCAAAGATAGAGTTCAAAACAGTTACAGGGAATCTTCTACATCGACTGTTGAAATGATTCAGAGTCCTGGTTCTCTTTACCCATGCCCCTCGCGATTTTACAAACCTCTATAACACACAAGTCAAACTCTGGCCCGCGATATAATTATATTTGGCCCGCAAGATCATATTAAATATATATTAGAGTTGGCCCGCTGGCCGCCGCGCCAGTATAGCGCAAGCACACTGAAGGTGAAAATGAAGACGCCGGAGGTGTGGCGGGATCTCAGAGTCCCGAATCCCGGGGATCGGAGCGCCGCACTCAGCCTGCCCGGCTCCCGGACACACAGACGCGGCTGGAGTTGGGGACCATCCTCGCTGGGTCTGCGCTTCAGCGGCGACGCCGGACCGAACGTCTTGTTGGCGATGCCTTCCCCCTCGCTCCGTGTGCGGCGGACCCTGCCTCCCGCTCCTTTTGTTGGAGACGAGCCCGGCACCGTGAGATCGCAGTTTAATCCCTCTCCAACCACGGGAGGGGGTGGGAGCAACGCGCTCTTCTCAGCCAATTCCTCCACCGCCCCGGACGCCGGCGTTTCAACGGGGGGTTCGGGTGCCTTCGTCAGGCGACCGACCTGTTGGTCCAAGACAAGGGGAGAGCGTACAAACTCCACAGAGACAACACCTGAACTCGGGTGAACGTGGAGCTGCGACCCCACATTCCACATCAGGACTGTGTGTAAGATTGAGAGCAGTGAGACGGAAGCTTATTTTGTTCCTGTGATTTAAGCCTTTCTTGGGGTGGGGGGGGGGGTTCCTTCTCTGTCCACTTGCCTAACAATTAACCTAATCAGATGTGGAGTTACCACAATACAACAGTTCTCAACCTTTTTCTTTCCACTCGCGTCCCTGTGCCATTGGTGCTCTGTGATTAGTAAGGGATTGCTTTAGGTGGTCTGTGGGTGGAAAGAAAAAGTTTGAAGACCACTGCTTTAATCATCCCTCATTGATTCGTCATGTACACTGTTTCAGACGCTAAAGGAAATGGGCCAATGACAATGAAAGAGTTTATCCAAAACTATTATTACATATGTTGAAAGAAGAGAAAACATGCAGATGTTGTTGAAAATTTTCAATAAATATTTAGTTCGGCCCTTGACTTAGTCCAAGTTTTTAATTTTGGCCCTCCGTGAATTTGAGTTTGACATCCCTGCTCTATAAGGTTAACTTTTAGCCTCTGATGTTCTAGAGAATGAAGACCAAACCTATCTAACCTCTCCCTCTGACTCAAGCCCTCCAGTCCCACAAATATTCTGGTGAATCCCCTCTGCACCACTTCCAGTTTATTGATGTCCTTCCTCCAGCTGCAAAGGAACACCATCACCTGAAGTTCCCCTCCAAGTTCCACACCCTATCCCAAGTTGGAAATATTGAGAGTTCCTTCATCACTGCTGGATCTAAGTCTGGAGCTCCCTCCCCCACAACACTGTGAGAACATCAGAAAAATTGTAGTGTCTCGGAAATGTACCACTTTCCAAGAGCAGTGAGAGATGGACAATAGATGGTGACATTTAGATTATGAAGTAAACTGATCAATGCACAACTTTGAATTTAAATAAACAATTAACTTCACATCATTAACCATTTGCAGGAAGGTTCCAAATTACATCAGTCACTGCACATCAAAATTATTTCTTGCATCAGTTCCAAAACCTCATTACTCAACGTCCCTCTAATCCAGGATGCTTAAAGGAGCACAAATAGATTCCATTCATCCACAAAATCTGCCACTGACTATGACCATAACAGAATCAATCATGAGCACAGATTTTTTTTTATTGACCCAATCCACATGCTTGCTCCCTAACCGCGGACAACTAGATTTACGTGTTTAATACTGAACAACTGTGGCAGGATGATCCAAATAGTTTGTTAAATGGTACAACAGGAGAAAGCAGATAAACTGGATTGAGTGCAGTGACATATATATGAAATAATACCAAACTTCAAAACTAAGCTGGAATAGATTTGATCAAAACATAACCTTTGCAAAAGGATTGCAAAACTCTTGTCCCCTGGTCCCTGAGCTACCTGTTAATGAGATAAAAATCATTGCCGTTCCCTTCTTTCAGCCTCTCAGGATTTGTACAGGTGCCTAACTTTTATCTGGAATCCCAAAACTAAGATTTTTTTTCAGTAATGAAAACACCTGACCACCTCGCTCCTAGCACCACGCCCCCAGCCGTCCACCCCCACCCCTAGCTGTCCATCTGTCACCTCCCCCACCGGCCATCTATCTGTCGCCCATGCCCTCCTCCCCCCCCCACCAAGTCCGTCCTTCCATCGCCCCCCCCAGCTGTCCATCCATCACCCTCCCCCGTCTGTCCGTCCTCTATCACCCCCCCGTCCCATCTAACTCCCAATTCGGCAGCAGGGGTACAGTGCTGCCGAGCCTGAAGTTCTTTCTTGGTGTCGGCTAGCGACGGCTCAATGCGAGGGTGGTTCCAGCTGCATGGGGTTTATGGGTAAGGAAGACGCCCATTGCTCTCGCACTGAGCCAGCCACCAGCCGCCGCCTGCTTCTGTCTCAAGATTCACCTTTCCATTGAAGTTAAGAGAAGGTAGGGATTGGGACGGTGGGGGCAGGAGTCTGAGCCAGTTTTATTTTGAATGCTTACTTTAAAAGAAAAGCTAGTGATATTATGGTCTTTATTTGTCTAAATTCAATTAACACCCCGCTTAAGGGACCACCATTTTAAAATGATTCTAAAATCCGGAAGATTCCAAGCAACAGGTGTCCGGTCCTGTCGATCCTGGATAAAAGGTTAGGCATCTGTACCACCAAACATATCCACAACCATCTTTGTCCAAAGGAAAAGAATCACAAACTCATAACTGGAATCACTCATCCCTGGAAGCACTGCAGCAACCCTATTTTTTTATCCACTTTGTGCATTTCACATCTTACCCAAAGTGAGGTGACCAGAATTGGATTCAATATTCCATTGGGGCTAATTATTGCTTTGTTCCGCTTCCACAGAATGTCCCTGATTTTATATTTCATGTTGTTATGAATTAATCCCATGATTGTAAGGGAGAGTGAGGAGTTAATCGACTCAACTTTCAGGGCAATAAATACTCCAAAACCCATGTCAGCTAAGTGGGAAACCGTCAAGGGAGGAAAGAAAAAAGCGAGAAAAACAGAGAGCACACCAGTGACTATCCCACTCAGCAACAGTTATGTTGTGTTGGATTCTGTTGAGGGAGATGACCGGACAGAAGATGGTCACGGGCACCAGGTCAATGGCAATGAGCCTGGCAGAGTGGTGTAAAAGAAAAGGAAAAGGAAAATGGGGACTCCATTGTCAGGGTAGACAGGAGGTTCTGTGAGCCAGATAAGTATACCCACATAGTGTGCTGCCTCCCTGGTGAAAGGGTATGAGATATCACAAATCGGGTCCAAAATATTCTGAGAGGAGAGGGAGATCAGCCTGATGTCTTGGTACATGTGGGTACAAACGACATTGACAAGAAAAGGATGGAGGTAATGAAAAGGAATTACAGTGAGCTGGGACAAAAGCTGAAAGACAGGAACGCTAGGGTGGTGATCTCGGGATTACTACCTGTTCCAAATGCAAGTGATGAAAAGAATATAAGGATAAGGAAAATGAACCTGTGGCTGAGGTGCTGGTGTACAGGGCAAGGATTTGGCTTCTTGGATCGTTGGGATCTCTTTTGGGGAAGGCATGATCTTTACAAGAGGGACGGGTTGCATCTAATCCAAAAGGTGTCAACATTTTGGCAAGTATGTTTGGTACAGCAGTGGGGCAAGGTTTAAATAAATTTGACAGGGGTATGGGAACCAGAGTGATAGGGAAAAGGGTAGGGAAGATAAAGTAATGGCCAGGAAAAGAAATGTTGCGAGGAGAAAGTAAAAAAAACAGATGGTGCAGTGAGTTTTCGAGTCAATGATAGAAAATTACAAAGAAAAATAATGGGGAGAAAAATCAAAAGAAAAGGTTACAGAAGTCATTAGATTTTAAAAGGACAAAGGGCATAAGGGCACTTTATCTGAATACCCACAGTATTAGAAATGAGGTTAGTGAACTTGAGGTGCAAATTGGTACCCATGTGTAATGGAAGATTTAAATCGTGTTTCTTACTTTTCCAGCCTTTGTTTCTGCAAGGCTGAGAACCTGCTTGTTTTTTTTTTAGAATCAGCAGACATAAGCTAAATTCTACCGAGGGGCCAGAGATTCAGTTTTCTGAAGAAAGGAATCTGTGTCCCAAGAACATTTAATCTTCCTGCTTGTTTTGGTCACAGACTGTCAGAGGCCTAGCCTTGATGCTAAATAAACCATTGTATTCAAAGTGATAAGCTGAAAATTATGTTATTCGATAGAAGACTAGCATGCTAGCTTGCTCGCTTATCTTTCTTGCTGTGCTGGGAATAGGTGCTTGGGTAAGCAGTTTTTGGGTAATATAAGCTATGGTCTAGCTGCTGAAGTTTGAGACTCTCCGAGAGATGGCAACATCTCTCAGCAAGAAGAAGAACTTCTAGAGTCCAGCCAACATCCCGGTCGGGGGAGGTGGAGAAGCTGCTACCGGCGCCCTGACAACCTACTACAAGTGTGCAGTCGTTGCCTCGCTTCGGCAGTTGGGACCAGTCCAAGCGTTGATAAGTATAGTTGGGAAGGGCTTGCATATTGTAGTGTGAAATCAAGCTTTTAAATTTGTAATAAACATTTGTATAATCTGAACTGCTCTCAGTGTGTGTGTCTATTTTCTTTCGGTAGCTCAAACACTGTGACCAATCTAAAACGAACAAAGTGAGAGGTACAAGTTTACCCAAGACAATTGGCGCAGCGAGCAGGGTTGGTCTCAAGATGTTTCGCCGAAATAAAGAGGTGAGCCCTGAGCAGTTCTTGATTTCGGGATTGTGATAGTACAGATCTATCACCAATGTACATAGTGTATATAGTTACTGTATCTAGACTGTGCTTACAGCGATTGGCTGAGAGCTAAGCCACACCTATTGTCTGGGCCTTAAAGGGTTGTGTCCCTAGACAGGTCGGATCATTCCGGACTGGTCGGCCACCTGTGAAGAGCTCCGGTCTTTTGCTAATAAAAGCCTTGGTTTGGATCAACAAGTCTTTGGTTCTTTCGATGAGCTCTACAGGCATGGACTTCCAAAGACGATGAGTTTGGCATGTTGGCCAATACCCTGTCTTTGTTGGGACCACCCATTAGTTGGGATGAGAAGTTAGACCCATCAAGTGCATCTCTGGGAGAGTGGGTTGCCACTCTCCTTCGAGAAAGTAAATTTCCTGATAAAAAGGGGACGCTGACTGATGGTTTTTGGCTGCTGGCCACAGCCTTACGCCACTCTGTTCAGCGTGAAGCAGAATCAGTTCAAAGAGCAGTAGAATCTCAGCGCAAGAGAGAACAATTAGAGGAGGAGCTAGAAGCCATACGACAACGCTGTTCCATGATGAGTGATATTGTTCGCACCAGTCAGGACTGAGCCAAAGAATTGGGAGGTAAAATCCACCCACGTACAACCCAGGTTAAATCAGACAAGGGGCTGCTGCTAATAATGGACCGACAAGAAAGGACCTTTTTCTAACCTTGTTAAAGTTAGGTGCACCTAAAAGTGATATTGATGGGAAATCTACTGCGGTCCTTTATGCCCTCTATAAGAGAAAGGCAGGGGAACATCATACCCAGCCGTTGAGTCCTCCTGGCCCAGCTGTGCCTTCCGCTCCCACTGCTGCTCCTATTGAACCAGCTTCTCTTGCTCCAGTTACCCGTGATGAGGTAAAACAAATGATTAACAAGGCTCTTATGGATAATAGTCGCATGTGGGCCTGGAAGCCCCCGAACCCTACTAAAGCATGAAGGTGTGGGCAGGGCTCCCGTGTCTACTCCATTGAGATACGGCGGATACACGGGGACCCACGGCCCTACATACTGTTAACAATCCATTGGGGTGGGGGTAATGACCGCCAATATTTGGCCTTGGTCGATACCAGTGCGGAGCACTCGGTGATTCCGGGTAACCCCGACCTCTGGACTGGACCAACATTTCAAATAAAGGGGTTGGGAGGAGTGGTCACCCTGGCAAAAGAAATAAAAGTCTGTGCCACGGTGGGTGATAGCCCTTCCCCTGTCTGGTTACATGCCCTGGTGGCTGCTACTGATGAGTGTATACTGATGAGTGTATCTTGGGTATTAATATGTTGGCCGGTACGGCCCTTAATAGTAGCCAAGGGGGATTTGCATTTGGAATTCGGACTATTACAAAAAAACTAGTAGTGGGTCAGGCTAAGTGGGATCCTGTGATGGTGCCACCCCCCATGAAACCAGTGTGCATTCCACAATATCACCTCCCTGGAGGGCAAGAAGAGATTAGTGCCACCATCGATTGCAAGAAGAAGGGGTAGTGAGGCCCGCAACGTCGCCCTTTAATAACCCTGTTTGGCCAGTCCAGAAGCCAGACGGCTCCTGGAGAATGACAGTTGATTAGCGTTTTTTGAGCAAACATGCCCCACACTTGCTTCGGCAGTTCCGGACATTGTTACCCTTATTGAAAACATTGCTACTGGGAACTCAGGAACATGGTATGCTGTCATTGATCTCGCTAACACCTTCTTCAGTATTCTTATAGCTGAGGACTCACAGGATCAGTTCGCCCTTACCTGGAAGGGGCGCCAGTATACCTTCACCCGCCTCCCTCAGGGTTATGTACACTCTCCCACTATTTGCCACAGTCTAATTGCCCGTGATTTGGAGACGGTGCCAGTATCGCCTTCCCTCTCAATTCACCATTATATTGATGATGTGATGATCCAAGGGGCCACAGAAGAGATGGTACAGGAAGGTTTGGAGAGTGTTCAAGATACCCTGATGCAAAGAGGGATGGGCCATTAACCCCGCCAAGGCACAGTGCCCGTCCCAGACGGTTATTTTCCTTGGAATTCAGTGGCATGCTGGAGAACAGGTGGTTCCCGATAAAGTTCACAATAAAATCGCAGACTTGGCCACTCCTCCCAGCGTTTCCTGGGGTTATTGGGATACTGGTGACACCATTTTCCACACTTGCATTGCTTTTACGTCGTCTACATAAGGTAACCCGAAAGAAAACAGACTTTGTATTGGGTGACAATCAGGAAAGGGCATTCCAGTCCGCCAAGCAGGCTATTCTTCAGGCCCTGCCCATTGCTCCCTGCATCCCAGATACCCCCTACGAACTACAAGTCTCCGTTATTGATGATGTGGCCTCCTGGAGCCTCTGGCAGAAACAAGAGGGCCGCCAAGTCCCACTGGGATTCTGGTCACATACCATGCCCGAGGCTGCCACTCGTTATTCTGCTTTTGAACAACAGTTACTAGCCTGTTACTGGGCCCTGTTGGAGACTGAAAGAATAACAGGCAATGCAGATGTTCTCAATTGTGACCTGCACTTCCAATAATGAATTGGGTCCTGGCTAATGATGCTAATCTAAAGATTGGGTGGGCTCAGCAGTCTTCTATTGTTAAATGGAAGTGGTATTTTCAGAGTCATGTGACCAGAGGGCCTGAAGGGGTGGGCCGCATACACGAACAGGTGGCTGATCTTCCGTCTCGTCATGAGGACGTTGAACCCGCCTTTCCCCCTCCTTTACCCCCTTCACCAGTTCAGTGGGGTAAACCATATGATTCGCTCACTCCAGCAGAACAAGAGGATGCCTGGTTTACTGATGGTAGCAGCTGGTGGGTGCAGGAAAGCAAAAGTGGAAGGTGGTGGCTTACCATCCCAAGTCAGGAACTCACTTATCGGAGGAGGGGGATGGTGCCCCCAGTCAGTATGCTGAGTTGAAGGCAGTCACTTTACCACTAGATCCCCATGATCACCCTCTTCGCCTGTTTACTGATTCCTGGGCTGTGGCTAATGGACTTATGATATGGATGCCTGACTGGCAAAAGAACGACTGGCTGATACATGACTGGCCAGTATGGGGCAAACAGTTGTGGCAGCTGTTGTGGGATGCTTCCCATCATAGTGAGATAACCGTATATCACGTTGATGCCCATACCAATGTGGCGACTAACATGGCACAACATAATGCAGTAGCAGATCAGCTTGCTACTATCAGCCGTGCCGATACCGTCCCCCTGGCTCAATGACACATGAACAGAGTGGCCATTTGGAGGAGAAGGGATCAGCTATGTGGGCCCATACACATACTTTACCCATCCATCTGGATGATGACCGTATAGTCGTGCGTACATGCCCAGAATGTCAGCTTGTGAAGTCCCGTACCGTTCCTCCTGGTCCGCATGGCCGAATAAAATGGGGTGCTCGCTCAGCTGCGGTTTGGCAAGTTGATTACATAGGCCCCATGGCAGACTGTATAGGTAAACGTTACGTCCTAGTAATGGTTGACACCTTTTCGGGCCTGGTTTTTGCTTTTCCCACCAAGACGGCTGACCAAGCTAGCACTATCCAAGGACTAAACCATTTAATTTCTCGTTATGATGTTCCAGAGGAGATTCAGACTGATAATGGCTTGTACTTCTCCAGGAAGGCAATCTGTGATTGGGCAAATGACAACGGTATCTTATGGGTTCACCATATTCCTTATTACCCGCAGGCTGCCGGGTTAGTTGAACGAATGTACGGCTTACTGAAGGAACAAATTTGTTTGTTAACACTACTGGGGACCCTGAAGGGGTGGAGCCATGTGCTGCAGCAGGCAGTTGACAATTTGAATCATCGCCCTTTAAAAGGAGGTACACCTTTCCGCCGACTTCTTCACGCTTCTAAATTACAGCCTATTCCAGAGGAAAAACAATAATTGCCCCCCACTCCCAAACTAGAGAATGTCGGACAAAAAGTATGGGTGGCACCACCAAGTAGTGGCCTTCCTGTAAAAAGAGAAATAGTGACACCTTCCCAGGGTAACACTCGGTGGGTAGCTATTGAGGGACAGGATGATTTAGTCTGTTTAAACTCTGAACGCTTACGGTATCGTGAGTGACATGTGTCAGGCTTCTTTGTTCCAGGTTCTCCATCTTACGCTCCTGGTGATCTGGCTTAACAGCTGCTTTGGTGCCAACAATTGGATTTGTAATGTCGAGGACGTTCCAAGGGAGTTGCCCGTGGGAGACACGGTCCGATGCATTACATCAAGGAAATCCTCGGTCACCTGCCTCAAGTGCAGCTTATATTAATATGTTATTGCCAGTCTCAGTTCCTATATTTTGTTTGTGGATTGGGCCACACTATTCTCCGTTGGTTGCTCGCATTAATGCTTCTTTT
Source organism: Narcine bancroftii (assembly GCF_036971445.1). NCBI lineage: Eukaryota > Metazoa > Chordata > Chondrichthyes > Torpediniformes > Narcinidae > Narcine > Narcine bancroftii. The sequence goes on along the minus strand of NC_091473.1, from coordinate 47,330,502 downwards.
TGTGATTATTGTAGTTTTGATTTCTCTTTTGCGCGCTTTTTGTTCTCTTATGCTTGTCAAGTCTCGTGTCTGACAGCCTGTGACCAAGGGGTGGAATGTAATGGAAGACTTAAATCGCGTTTTTTTACTTTTGCATCCTTTGCTTCTGCAAGGCTGAGAACCTGCTTGTTTTTAGAATCAGCAGACATAAGCTAAATTCCACCGAGGGGCCAGAGATGCTGTTATCCGATGAAAGGACATCTGTGTACTGAGAACATTTAATCTTCCTGCTTGTTTTGGTCACAGACTGTCAGAGGCCTAGCCTTGATGCAAAATAAACCATTGTATTCCAAGTGATAAGCTGAAAATTATGTTATTCCATAGAAGCCTAGCATGCTAGCTTATAGCTTGCTCGCTTATCTTTCTTGCTGGGCTGGGAATAGGTGCTTGGGTAAGCAGTTTTTGGGTAATATAAGCCATGGTTCCGCTGCTGAAGTTTGAGACTCTCCGAGAGGTGGCAACATCTCTCAGCAAGAAGAACCCAACATCCCGGTCGGGGGAGGTGGAGAAGCTGCTACCGGCGCCCTGACAACCTACTACAAGTGTGCAGTCGTTGCCTCGCTTCGGCAGTTGGGACCAATCCAGGCGTTGATAAGTATAGTTGGGAAGGGCTTGCATATTGTAGTGTGAAATCAGCTTTTGAATTTGTAATAAACATTTGCATAATCTGAACTGCTCTCGGTGTGTGTGTCTATTTTCTTTCGGTAGCTCAAACACTGTGACCAATCTAAAATGAACAAAGTGAGAGGTACAAGTTTACCCAAGACACCATGCCTATGATTTGGTAGCCATCATGGAAGCATGGCTACAAGGTGACCCTAAATGGGAATTAAACTTTCAAGGGTATCAGGTGGTGCAAAGTGATAGACAGGATGGTAAGGGATGGTAAGGGAGGTGGAGTTGCACTCTTAATCAAAGATGAGCTCCAGGCAGTAGTGAGGGATGATATAAGATCTAAAGAGCATAATGTTGAGTCCATTTAGGTAGAGATAAAGAATAACAAAGGGAAAAAAATTATTGATGGGTGTTATCTATCGCCCACCAAATAACAATAGTTTAGTGGTACAGGAAATAAATAGGGAGATAAGTGAGGCATGTAATAATGATACAGCAGTAGTCATGGGGGACTTTAACTTCCACGTAGATTGGGAAAATCAAGTTGGTCGTGGGAGTCTGGAAAAGGACTTCATAGAATGCATCGCGATAGCTTTCTTGAGCAGCATGTTAAGAAACCAACAAGAAAAAATGCTCTCCTGGATCTCGTGTTGTGCAATGAGATAGGTAGAGTAAATGATGTAATAGTCAGAGACCATCTGGGAAATAGTGATTATAGTATGATTGAATTTCTCATTCAGATGGAAGGGGAAATAGTTAGATCTAAAACTAATATATTATGCTTAAACAGGGGTGACGACCATAGGAAGAGGGAGGAATTGGGCAGAATGGACTAGGAGCACAGGCTAATTGATGAAACAGTTGAGGAAAAGTGGAAGATTTTCAAAGAAATATTTTGTAATGCTCAACAAAAATATATTCCGGTCAGGAAAAAGGGCAGCAAGGGAGGGAAAAATCAACCGTGGTTAACAAAGGAAATAAAGGAGAGTATAAAATTAAAGGCACAGGTGTACAAAGCTGCAAAGAGCAGTGGGAAACTGGAAGATTGGGATAACTTTAAGAGACAACAAGGGGTTACAAAGCGGCTAATAAGAAATGGGAAAAAGGATTATGAAAGTTAGATAAATTTTTACATGATAGAGGAATTAGGGGATATGGGGAGAAGGCAGGTAGGTGGAGTTAGGTCATAAATTAGATCAGCCATGATCGTATTGAAGGGTGGAGCAGGCTCGAATGGCCATTTTTGGCCTACTCCTGTTCCTACTTCTTATGTTCCTATGATTCCATTTGCTTAACTAAACTTGGACTTCAGTTACAGGCAGGTCATCCAGAGAAGAGGGCAGCTTTCTTGTATAAAAGGACATTTGTGAACAAAAAATTCTTACTGAAACTTAATAATCCAGATATTACAATTAAATATTGTTTGTCAACTTGACAGAGGAGTTCCTGAAAATATTACAATGATGAGACATCTACAAGCAAATGTGAAAAAGCAGCTAAACCACAGACAAAGATTGTTAGAAGACTGTTCTTTGAATCATTTTCTGCAGCTGCAATATATTGCAATCCTAAAACATGGAACCGGTAAATCAAGCAGGATCAAAAGGTATATTGAGATCAGCAGACATTACCTTGTCTCCTTTAACACTTGGCATTCCACCTTGTACATTAATCTGCACAAGAAAAGATGAATATTTAGTCCTGTTGCTGGTTGGAATTCCAACAAGCCCGACTGCATTTGCATGACAAGAATCCTAAATGTGACTGCAAAACGTCTTGGCCTCTTCTCTCTCACTCGTTTCAAAGGTCGCTCTGTGGCAACATTGGCTGCCATGTTCACCTTTGGCAATTGTGATGATGCTTGCTTAACTTTCACTCTGGCTACTAGTTTCCGACATTCCAATGAAGGACTATTCATTATTTTTCATGTAGATTGCTAGCACTTGCCATTTCAGACAATCATTCCTTTATGGCTTCATTCTTTAAAAAGATCATGAGCTTGTGATTCTTTGTTATGGGGCATTAAGGAATGCATTAAGGAATGCAATTTAGCAGGTACACAATTCTGAAATTGTACCAGGTTCCTGCGTGTATTGCACTCGACAGACATATCAAACAAACTGCCACACTGATCCTGAATTCACAGGCTTATAAATTACATCTCCTCATGGGGCTTTACTTGGATGTAAACGGATCCCCTGATGGTGACTTACTTGGATATTTGAGGCCATCTCAATTTTAAAGGTGACTGGTTTAGTATGTAATCACACAACTACCATTCATACTGTAGGACAGTGCTAGTTTCCACCACTTCCCCCTTCTCTACCACAGTTTAAGAATAAAGGGTAGGCCATTTAGAACAGAGTTGAGGAAAAACTTTTTCATCCAGAGAGTTGTGGATATGCGGAATGCTCTGCCTCAGAAGGCAGCGGAGGCCAATTCTCTGGATACTTTCAAGAAAGAGTTAGATAGAGCTCTTAAAGATAGCAGAGTCAAGGGATATGGGGAGAGGGCAGGAACTGGGTATTGATTGTGGATGATCAGCCATGATCACAGTGAATAGCGGTGCTGGCTTGAAGGACTGAATGGCCTATTCCTGTACCTATTGTATCTCCTCCCTGTCAAAGAGCCCTCCATCATATCTACCCCACTGCACTTCTCTCCGCCCTGCACGTACGCGTGCACACACACTATACAAAAAGACATAGACTTAGGCAAACACACACACACACACACACACACACACACACACACACACACACACACACACACACACACACACACACACACACACACCTTCCCTTGCTCTATTACCCATCCAATCCCCTACAACCCTTCCATGTGACTAATCCCTTCTGATATGATTAAGTGAACCTAAATGAGTGGCCTCCCAGTCATTAATTCTGGATGTTGCTCCTCCAGTTGATAGGAATTCTAAACTCAACAACTTAGAAGTTGAGTCGGTGAACTCAGTGGGGCACAGCGATCATCATTAATATCCATTTCCTGTTGGAACTTCTTTACTTACCAATTTTCCAGGGAGTCCAGGAGATCCTGTAGATCCTTTTGATCCCTGGGTCAAGAAATAAAAATTAATACTTTATCTATACATCTCTGATATGTAGGTTACTTCTGAGTGGATAGAGTAAGAGGCTAGGTCACTCTGGCTGGTTGGATTATTTTGGTCAGGCAATCCTTTCATTTTTATTGAACTCGCAATTGTTCTACATTGTGCAACATCTTTGTGAGTCTCATGAAAGAATGTAATTTAGAATTTGTCCTTTGTGTAAAGGTCACAGGCTTCCAAAAATTAGCCTAGATCCTTTATTTGTATACTGTAGCGAATTACAGGGGTAACACTGGATATATGTAGTGATATCAGACAACTTGCCACACAACATTCAATATCAAGCCTTGATTATGACAGACAGTGCTGCAAATTTCCTGGATTCCCTTACAGATTTCTGTCAGTTCCCTCAGTAGTTTTTCTGTTATCACATTTCTCCAAAATCTCCCATTTAAACTCCCGGAATATATTTACCTTTTCTCCCTGGTCTCCTTTTTGGCCAGCAGGTCCTCTGGTCCCCTAGAGCATAACAACAACAAAAATCAAGAGTCAATGGTGCTGAGGCCTGTGAACAATGACCCCAAAACAGAGCAGAAGAAACCGAGAACAAGGTCAGCATCCTGTGTCAGTACTCACGTCTCTCCCAGGTTGCCCCGATTCACCAATACTTCCCTTTTCACCAGGTCTGCCATCTGTTCCTGAGAAACCCTAAAACAAGAAAAGAGTTTCAAACAACCTCACCCTTTGTTGTCTGTTGAACATGCTTAAAAGCTATTGAAAAAAAATGGCTTTACTTGCAAAAGCAACCCTTCTGACATTAGGAAAATATTTTTTTTAATCATTCAAAGTGAATTGTAAACTAAAGGGTATAGGGTAAATTGTAGACTAGTAACAAGTGCAAGAGATTGCAAATACACTCGATCAAACAAAAACTGCCAACAATATAGAAATGACAAGTTATAAATAACAACAATACAGCAGAGAAAAAGGCCCTTCAGCCCAAGTGTCTGTGCTGAACATGTCCAAATCAAACTAAAACTCTGCTATTTGCACTTAATAGATATCCCTCCAATCCCTTCATATTCATGTATCTATCTAAAATTCTCTTAAGTGCTACTATTGTATCTGCTTCCACCACTAACCCTGGCATCCCATTCCAGGCACCTTCTACTCTTTGTGCGAAAAAACTTGCCCCACACATCCCCTTTAAACATTCTCCCCTCGCCTTAAACACATGTGCTCTCGTATATGATATGCTTAACTCTATTCTTCATGCATGGAATTGCAATTGGGACTGGCATGGGAAATGGAACACTGTGCATTTCTTACATTTAATTACTTCTTCATTTAGTAAAGCCTTCTCTACATTTCTATTTTCCACAGTCCATTTCCTGCTAGATTATGACTTTGTGAAACTGATGGGAAGCAATTGATCAGCTCTGGTAACATCCTTGTGAATCGTTTCTGCACCCTTCCAGCTTTATGAAATCCTTCCTACAGCTACACAGCCAGAATTGCAGGCATTAGAAAAAGAGAGTTCTAAGTTCATGTGAAATCCAAAACCAGGTCAAAATTTTGAAGCTGGGATGTGATTGGAGCAGGAGCCTGACAGGGTGATGGGTTAACCGGGCTTGCTGGACTGAATTCTGGAGGTAAAGTCCTTGAGGAGCTCAGTTATGGAGAGCGGCAAGGATGAGAAGAGTTGAGGCAGCAGGTGAGCTGAGGTTGAGGCTGTCAAGGATCATAAAGTGGGTCTAAGTTTGCTAACTCATTGAATCAGTGGATGTGCGCCAAAAGCTCAGAAAAGGCAATCATCTCTTTGAAACCAGAATATGAAAATGCTTGCCCAACACCATCCACAATTTGAACGGTGTTCCCTTGTTTGTCTGAGAGCAGGAACTCTCCCGACAGATTCCAACAGGGTAGAGAGTTAGCTAGATTCCTGCCAATGGCCTGACTATTTTGATGACCCAGAAATTTAAATTCCAATCCCATCCCAAAAGTTGGATGAATTATATTCAAGTAATTTGATAAAGCTTGAACTATGTTTTTTTTAAAAAAGAGAATAGTCTCAATAATGGTAGCCTTGACATCATTGGATTATCAGGTTAACTGCTGTGCCTCAAGAAGGAAATCTGGTCTCCGGCCAATGTGGTTGACTCTTAACTGCCTCCTCAGTTCAGGCGTACTAGGGATGGGCAATAAACATACTGGAATCCCATTGACAAACAAAAGTGGCAAGTTTAGGACAATTAAACAAGCGATGGACAATGTCACATTGTGCACTGTAGGACATGGGTTTTGCAAGTAAAGCCACTTATCCAGAGTGCACAAGAAAATGTAGCAGTGTTACTCGAAGCCCTCTCTCCCCAGTCCGGCCTGGTGAACCCGTCTCTCCCTGGGAAAAGAAGATAAGGCACTGATCAGTTATTTCATGACCATAGTCAGGAAGTGAAACAGCTGAGAACTTCAGAGAAATGTGTTTTAACAGTGACATTACCGGCATTCCTTCCTCTCCTTTGCTTCCCTTTTCACCCTGGAACAAACAAATACAAGTAAGAAGAATGGTACTGATGCATCCTGCAGTCTGGCTCAACATGGAGTACCAGGAAGGATTCAGATGAGATATTAAATGGTCTGTTTTAATTCCTGTCTACCCATCACTGTGGCTTAGTGATCTCCTGACGTCGACCAGCATACCCAAGTGGGCACAGTGTCTTGGCCAACATGCATCATCCAATTCTCTGAGGTTTTTTTATTGCACACCTTAGGTAGTGACCACAATACAGCACTGCTGGAAAATCCTGGAAAACCCTCCCTAACCCATATCTCAAGCTCTGCAGAGGTTTAAGGAGGCAGTTTAGCACCAAATTCTCAAAGGCAACTAGGGATGGGCAATTAACTGCTGGCTCAGCCTTCAAAGCCCCTCTCCTTTGAATGAATGAAAAATGTCTTGGTTTATTATCCTTTTATTTGCTTTCTTTTACTTGTAGAATAAAATATGGAGGTCTAACCAGTTATCGCAGGAAAGGAGCAGTCGGGCATATCAGCGCAGGAAGCATCATTTGAAATAATTCCACAAAATAGCTCCTCAGGAGTCTGTTGCTTTTACAGAGTTTGAACACCATTCAAGACAATTAGTTTATCTATTCGTGGGCATATGTACTAGCTACGAAAAGCACTGTTCTGGCAAATCCTCCTAAACCCTTACCCTGTATTATTAAGGCCCAACACTTCCCATCTCCCAAGACACTCATGGAAGACATTGAAAGTACATTGTCATCACCTAAAGGGGTTCACCTTCATCAGAAGGCCATCAGACGTTCAAGGTGGCCTGCCACCACCTATCCAAGGGACAATCAGGAATGGGCAATTAACGCTAGCTTTGTTAGCAATGCCAATACCCCATTTCTTTATTTAATTTTTAAAATTTAGACATACAGCAAGATAATAAGGCCTCCTGGCTGATGAGCCTGTGCCATCCTAATACACCCAATTATCTACAACCCCCATAGGTTTGGAAAGGTGGGAGGAATTGCCAAGAGGAGACCCACACAGACACAGAAAGAACATACAAACTCTTTACAGACATTACCGGATTTGAACCCAAGTCACTGGCACTGTTACAGCATTGCACTAAGCACTAGCCTAACCATGCTGCTCCATGGTTATATGTGAAACCTAACCTATATTTGAAACTGTTAAGGATAGGTTCATAACCAACAATCACCAACTCTAATTTAATATACCAAAGTGCTGAAGAAATTCAGCAGGTCCTTAATGATATTTTGGTTATATAATTTTGCCTCCTGTGGACACTGTGAGACCCGCTGAGTTTCTCCAACACTTGTGTGTATTAACTACAATCAAAGCATCTGCAGATTTTCTTATTTCACTCCATAACCAACTTTAAAATGGATTTTAGTCTCCAATCTATCCAACCATTCTAACTTTTATTTTTGTGGATCCAGAGCGGGGCAACTTTATGTGAGCTGCCTGTATGCCACACAGCAACATGGGTTTCCTTGGGTGTCCTGGTTTCCTTCCATGTCCTAAACACATATGGATTAGTTGGTTAATTGGTCACATGGGTGGAATTGGGCAGTGCTAATGTGTGGGGCAGAAGGGCCTGTTGTCATGCTGCATATCTGAATTAAATCTGAACAGCACCTAATAGACTGAATATGCCTGAAATTGTCTGATCTCAGAAACTAAGCAGCCTCAGGACTGGTCAGTCCTTGGAGGGGAGACCACGTGGGAACACCTGGTGGTGTAGGTTTCTATGAGGGGCTCTGGACAAAGTGGTGACTCTCTATCTGCCTTAAGGAAGACAAAAGTTGAAGAATCTCAAGTATGTCACATTCTAAATGTAGTATGAAGTGACAATGGAACCTTTACCTTCAAATATGAAAAAAAACCTCTTCACTCTATGTCTGCTCTGTAACAAATAAACAATTCAATTCAAACAGTGAACATAACTGGACCCTCACTCACCTCTTTTCCCCGGGATCCCGTTAATCCAGGAGGTCCTGTTTTACCAGGCTCGCCTTTCTCGCCTGGCACTCCAGGGTGTCCCTGAAACACAAGTCACCATGAGCAGCCATTTGAAAGTAGAGTCATTGGATCCAGACAAGACTTTTTCCTGCCACTGGGAATCACTTACCTTTTCTCCCGGCCTGCCGGAAAGCCCAATGTTACCCTGCAAAGAGATATAGACCATAGACACGTTATCACAGAATTGTTGAAATGTAGCAACACAATAAAAGAGGCCATTCTGCCCAATGACCCATCAGTTCCATTCCTTGCATTTTCCTGTTTCTGCAGATTATTATTTTGTTAATTTTTTTTACAACACGGTAGAAGTCAAATTTTGGCTATTCAAACCCTTGCCACCTAATTATACCCAAATAATCTACCAACCCAGTATGATTTTGGAGGGTTGCAGAGAACTGGAGCACCCAGAGAAAACCCACACACGTCACAGGGAGAACCTTCAAACTCCTTACAGTGGGGGCTGATTTGAACCAGAGTTGCTGGTACTCTAATAGCATTGCAGCAACTGCTGCACTAATGGTGCCACCCATTCTATCTCAAGCAACTGTATAATTCCCCTTTCAAACTCCCAATTGATTCTACTTCCACCAGTCCTGCAGCAGAGGAATTTCAGTTACCAACTATTGTCACCTACTTTTTCCTTAGGGTTTTCCGAAACACCTGGGATTATCCTTGTCCACTTTCTGTCTTATACCCCAAGTTTTGCACCTGCCTCCCCCAGCCTTTGAACTATGTGTTAATGGGCACTGCTCCTCTCATCTCTGCTTTCAACCTTGCTTAATAGAAGAGCAATCCTGGTTTAAATCAGAAGCTGAAATTCCTCATCTCTTGAACCATCTTTCACTTTCAAAACATTGGTGATCAGAATTGGACACATCTCCTGTTAAATCTGACTAGTGGTTTACAAAGGTTGAATGTAACTTTGCTTCTTGTGGATTGGTTTACACGGTTAGGATCTAGCATCAAACACTAAGTCAATCTGAGGCAATACATCTTTATGCTTTATCAGAGGCAGGCCATTCAGCATATCCAATCTGAGCACTTGTTTCTTTATCAACAAGTAGTCTTGACCCCATTCACCCATCCAATTTCCTATTGCATTGGTTTCAACCACTAAGACACTAACATCAGGTGGACTGTCCACAAGAGACTGCAGACTACTGTCAACTAGTAGGATCACTCTTCCATCACAAGAGATCCTGCAATCTGGAGCCAAAAACAACCCACTTAAAGAACTCAGTGGGTCATGGGGCATCAGTGGGAGAAAAAGAATGATCAACATTTCATCAACGTTCATAATCCTTCTGCTCAAAATCTGATTAATGAAAAGGAATAGGCCCATCAAAGCTCTTCTGTCATTTAATGAGATCATTGAGTTATACAATTCCTTTTCTCCTCATCCCTTTATACAGGCTATACCCAGGAAAAGTACAGGTTTTATGTTTAAATGACCATCTTTAAACACCTCCCCTTGTTATACTAACCATGAACCTATTCCAACTACTGTCGCACAATTTTAATCCACCTTTTGTATTTATTATCTCTTTTCAATTTAATTCAATGTACACTATTGTAAACGTTATTTTAAGTTCCTGTTTGGCTGCAGCAAGTAAGCAATTAGCTGCATATATACATTGCTCTATGTATATGACAATAAACTCATTATCATGCCAATTTTATCCACTAGTTGGAAAATGCACATAAATCACTTAATATGCTAAGCATATCTCCATAGTACTATATTGCAATAAATGGCATCACAAACACACAAAACTGATTAAATAAACAATTACCATATATTTTGGCATATAAGTCATAAAACACAAAAAAATCTCTCAAAAAAAATACGGGTCAACTTATATGCCGCATATACTTTTAAGACCTTAAATTCAGCCTAATATCTAATCCGCGCTGATCTGGCATATAAGTCGACCCTTGAAAAACCAAAAACCCGACTGCAACATATTTTTTCATTGAAATAAAACAACACAATTAGCACCCTTCAAAATCGCTATCATTGTCTGAAAAATCACTCTCACTATCGTCGTCTGAAGCAAAGATGGCAGCGAGCACATCCATCCTCTCACTGTTTAAACAGTCATCATATGGGTCCCAGTTTGCATCTGATGAGGCGGTTTCAGCTTCGTTGTCAGGGTCCCATAATAAATGATCTTCCATGCCATCAATTGCACAAGAGATATCGCATTTTTTAAATGATTTTATCATAATCTCTACTTTAACTTTGTCCAATGCCTTGAGAACAAAGTTACACAGCGCATTAAGAGATACAGCATGCACTGCCCTGGCTTTTGTAAATGACTTTTCCGCACTCTACGTCCATGTATTCCATTTTTCAAGCACATGGTCTTTGAATGGCTTATTCAAGTAGACTTCAAGAAGTTGCAATATAGACGTCAAACCACCCAGGATAACGCCATGTAAGTATTATGTAGTGCTAATCTACTTTTAGTGTTCTAAGTGGCAATGAAACATACACCAGATCAGCAAACACTTTTAAAAAATCTTTTATTCATATTTTCATACAATGTACAGCTAACAATGGCAGTTCACATTCAAATATACATATATTCATTCTCTTTATGACTATATATACAAGCGAGGGAGAGGAAGCCGCAGCAAGGAACAGGGAAACCGATCACCGCCATGCACCTATGTAGTGCTGCCAGATCTTACGAAAAGTATTGTATTTGTTTCTCAGGTTACAAGTTATTTTCTCCAGGCGAACACAGCTTTGCAATTCCTTGTTCCATTGTTTGATACTAAGCCTAAAGTCAGATTTAAAAGTCACTGTAAAGTCCTGGCCACAGCCAATGCGATTAACACAAATTGGATTTGAAATTTGGACAGCTTCATTGTAAGCCTTATATCCATTATGTTTCCCATCAGGAACAACTCTGGGTCCCATGGGAATCACTTGCCTATAATTTTCTCCAGGACTTGGCCTAGATCTACCCAAACGGGCCTCACCTTGGTACATGACCAGATTGCGTGCATGAACATCCCAAACACAGCGCCACATCTGAAGCACTGGTCCAAGAGTTCTGGTTTTGGCCTGTTTATTTTCTGTAGCATTAGATACAACAGGTGCAAAAAGTTATACTGGACCATCCTGTACCTTTCAATGATGACTGTGGTCATGCTTTACTAGCACAAGTTGGACCAGCATTTCTCATCAACTGCAATGCCCAAGTCTGAATCCCATCTTCCTCTCGACCTATGAAGGCCCAGTTTGGGTCCATCCAACTGGAACAGGCAATACATTGCCAAAATAAATTTAATACTGCTCCCCCTTTAAATCAAGGTCTCTATGTTTCTGCATCAAGGTAGGACCATATTTGAGCCCAATACGTCCTGTAGAAAAGACCTTATTTGAAGATAGCAGTGGAACGTCTGATTTGGCAAAGGATATTTATTTTTTAGCTGCTCAAATTACATTAATTGCCCCCGCTCATAACAGACCTCTATGCATCTGATGCCATTACAGCGCCAGATGTCCAGGATCTCGTTACCTACCGTTAATGGTATTAATTTATTACGAGTTAGGGGTGTTTTTGGTGACAGCTCCACTTTAGCTTTCAGATACTGGTTAATTTTGGCCCAGATACTAATCACTTGTTTTAGTATGGGGCTGCCCTTCTTCCCTGACAGCAATTTGGGGTCCCATTTCTAAATTAAATCCGCTGCCACCTTCTCACCCACCAAGTGCAGATCAATTTGTGCCAAGGACGATACACCTCCTCCCTGAAAGAGAGGCGATACATCTCAACTGAGCTGCCCAATGATATTTTTTTAAGTCTGGCATTCTCAATCCACCTAGACTATGATCCCATGTTAATTTTTCCAGAGACCGTTGGCACCTTACCACTCCAGAGAAACCTTCTAACCTTATGTAGCAGCTGTTTAAAACCCCAGGGCAATGGCACAGGCAATGTTTGAGAAAGATACTGGAATCTTGGTAACCATTCATTTTGATGCAGTTAACCCTGCCCACCACTGTTATGGGCAGGGACATCCACCTCTTTAGGTCTCTTCGACTCTCTCCAGCAAGGGGGCATAGTTTAATTTGTATTGATTATTCAAGTTACCATCAATATTAACTCCTCAGTATTTGATCCCCTCCTGTGGCTACTTTAAATTAGTATTTTCTTTAAATTGGCTATAATAACCCTAGGTGAGTGGCATCACCTCGTTCTTTTCCCAATTGATCCTGTACCCAGAAAGTTTCCCATAGTCCTCCAGTACCTTGTGCAATCGAGGCAGAGAGGTTGCAGGGTATGTCAGATATATCAGTACATCATCAGCTAAAAAGTTAATTTTGTGTTCCTCCTGGCCCTCTCTATAACCTTTAGTGTCTGGATCTTGACGAATGGCCTCTGCCAGAGGTTCCATTGCCAGCACAAAGAGAGCCGGTGACAGCGAGCACCCTTGTCCACTAGATCTGGTAAGTGGGAAAGCTGAAGAGACCTGCCCATTGGTTACAAATTTCGCCTTGGGCATATGGTATAGCGTCCTGATCCAATTTTGAAAAGTTGGTCCCAACCCTGTCTTTTCCAGTACCTTAAATAAAAAATCCCACTCCAGTCTGTCAAAAGCCTTCTCTGCATCCAAGAAAACAGCCAATCCCCTCTCATTTCTAGATTGTGCCAGATGCATTACACTGAGCAGTCTGCCAATATTGTCCGCTGCTTGTCTCTCCTGCACAAAGCCTGCCTGGCCTTTGTTTATTAATTTCGGCAAATGCAACGCCAATCTCTTTGCCAGGGCTTTGTCTAGGATCTTGTAATCAGTATTCAGCAGGGAAATTGGCCTATAAGAAGAGGGCATGAGTGGATATTTACCTTACTTCAAAATCATTGTAAGAATTGCCATTGTGAAAGATTCCGGGAGGGGCCATGTTTCTCTAGACTAGTCAATCACCTCCATATACAGAGGCATTAATAAGTCCTTAAATACTTAACAGAACTCAGGCGGGAATCCATCCTCCCCCGGACACTTGCCTGCTTGTAGCGGATTCAATGCTTTACTCAGCTCTTCTTCTGTAAAAGGAAATTCTAATCCCACCTATTCCTCTGGATTCAGGTGTGGGAGATCTAATCTGGCCAGGAGCTTGTCCAATTCAAATTTATACAATCCTTCATAGAATTCCCTGAAGGTCTCATTAATTTCCTTTGGTTTATACGAGACCTGGTCATTCCCCATTTGTATTGCATTAATTGTTCTAGAGGCTTGTTCTACCCTCAACTGCCAAGCGAGGACCTTGTGAGCTCTCTCCCCCAACTCATAATACTTTTGTCTCGATCTCATAATAGCCTTATCAATGCCATACGTCTGAAGCATATGATATTCAAATTTCTTGTTTGTGAGGGTTCTATAATGGTCCTCTAAGCCTGATTCCTGAAAAGTCTTCTCTAACTGGGTAATGTCCTTTTCCAATTCTTCCACTTCCCTCATATAATTTTTCTTGTCTGTCTTTTTATGGCTAATTATCTGGCCCCTCAAGTACACCTTAAGGGTGACCCACAGAAGAAATTTATCTGGAGTAAGAGGGCAGTTATCCTCACAGAACAGGGCTATTTGAGTTCTTATAAAACTACAAAACTTTGGCTTTTTCAACAGCAAAGTATTAAGATGCCACCTATATGCTGTGCCTTTCTTATCTGACATATCTATAGTCAAAACCAAGGGGGAATTGTCTGAGAAAAGCCTTGCCCTATACTTGGATTCCATGATCCTACCTTCCAAATGGGCTGAAGCCAGAAATTTTTTTTATTCTAGAGTAGGAGTCATGTTGCTTTGTGTAAAACGAGTCGTCCCTCTCTCTTGGATGCTTTCTCCGCACATATCTATCAAATTCAGTTCCCTCATGCAGTAAATGGTGGCTTTCGCTTCCTGGTCCTAGTTATCCATCTTGTAGATTTATCGAGCACAGGATCCAGACATAGATGGCCCCATTAGAATATTTGAGATCCCCTCTGCCGGTCATATGGAAATGTCCTGTATAAATTTTTCATCATCATAGTTGGGGGTGTACACATTCATTAGGGTCCAGGATTCTGAATATATTTGACATTGCACCATAACAAATCTTCCCATTTTGTCTGTAATCACTTCTGCCCTTGTAATGGAACACTCTTCCCCACTAGAATTGCTACACCTCTTGTCTTTGAGCTGAATGAGGAGGATATAACCTGACCCACCCACCCCCTTTTTAGCTTTTGATGTTCCCGCTCAGTTAAATGCATCTCTTGAAGGAAGGCCAAATCTATCCCCATTTTTTTTTTAATGCGTGCCAAGACTCTTTTCCAGTTCACCAGATCATTTAAGCCGTTGACATTAAAAGTAGCAAACATTACATTCTTAGCCATTACCCTGGGTTCCTACCCTAAATACTTCCCCCACCCCCCCCCAGCCACCACATCCCTCCCCCCCACACCCCCCCAATCTCTTACCATCCACACTTTGCTCCGCTCCATCCGAGCCATGACAAGCCCTGGAAAAGAGAAACACCACACCCCCATTCGCTCACAACACTTCACTAGTAAAGGACAAGGATAAAAGTAAAAACTAAGGGAACCAACCAAAAAAAAGTAAAGACAAATATATATACCCTCTGTAACCATATACTCGTTTAATCCCCAATCACCCTTCCACAATTGCCCCTTCTTCATATCATATCCCTCCCCCCTCCTTGGTCAGTGACAACCTTCCAATGGCTGCCACCACCTCCCCCCCCCATCAATTCCCACACTCCCAAGCAAAAAGAAATTACAGTTATAACGTTTACTTCCATTTGTCTTCTTTTCATTTAAATACCCAAGTATCTTACAATTCACAGTGAGCCCATATATTTCTGCAGATTAGCTGTCTTTTTGGTTTGGGCTTTTCTTTTTACTCACCAATGTGGGTAAATCCTCTGCCATTTGTTGCGCTCTCTCAGGATCTATAATGAATTTCCTCTCTCTCTCCCTCCCACCCCCCCCCCCCCACCCACCGGCAAAAACACTTTCAGAGTATCTGAGGTACCTCAGTGAGCACTCATGGCCCTTCTGTTTAATTGTCCTTTTTGCTGGCTCCAGTGCCTTCCTCACTTTTCCTCGGGGTAGGAAAAGATCTTGTTCCCATCTATCTCCATGGGAACCCCCTCTTTGTTTCGCCCCAATTGCTACTGCCCTCAGTATTTCCTCCCTGTCCTGGTATCGTAATAATTTTACCAAGACAGAGCGTGGTCTCTGTCCAGGACCTGGCTTCTAGAAGAGGGACCTGTGTGCACTTTCTACTTCCACCCTCTCTCCCAGTACGCCTCCGCCCAGCACCTTGGGGTTGAAAAAAACTTATGGGGTTCTGACCCTCGGCCCCCTCCTTCAACCCCACTATTTTGATGTTGTTTCTCCTACCAAAATTTTCCAGGAATCTAACTCTCCCCATATCCGATCCCTTTCATTTAATTAGAGTCAGTTCTCCTCCCCATGCTATTAATAGTGTCCTCTGTTACCCCCACTCTCTCCTCCCCCTCCATTAATCCTGTGAGGGCCCCTATACCTTATCCAACTTTTTGCCCATAACCTCAGCCATTTTATCCATGACCAAGGATAATCTGCTCTCCATGAGAGTAAATGCCTACATAACATCATGCAGGGAAAGCTGTGAGCCTCCCTGTGTGCTTTGCCTCATTGAGGCTCTCCTCTTGAGCCCTAAGGCTCCTCGCAGTCTCCCCTCTCCAGGATCATTCCTACCCATGGCCCTCCCATAGTCCCCAACCTCCTCACTGTCACTGCTACTGCGGTCTTCTCCACAAGATCCAGTGCTGGACCCTCCGCTGCAGCTCCTGCTTGCAGCCACCTCGTTCATCCTGCAGCCAGATCTGCTGCCAGAACTCCTCTTCACATCGGGCCCAACTCTGTCCGATGCCTACGGACTCGCCACTCCCCTTGGCTTTGGGACAGATTAGCTGTCTGGATCCAGGTAAATGCCACTTCTCTCAAGATTGAGAATGGTAGCAGCACCCCCTGACCTCTTTACACACCGACTCATGTTCCTCTCCATAGCACTCTGCTCATCCGTGCCACTGTTTTCACGCCCGCCAGGACTGCCTCGCACCGGGATTCATACAAGCGCCATTCTTCTAAAGGTTGGGTTTGGCAATGGTCTCCCCTGATCACTTTACATACCAATTTGCGCCCCTCTTCATGGTGCTCCGCTCCCCCAACCCGCAGTCTTCATGCCCGCCGGGACTGCTGTTCTGTTCCCGCGCTCCACTGGGCCACTCACTCCAGCCCCATGCCGTGGAAGTGGGGGAAATACTGGACCTCTCTCTCCCTCCACCACTCGATCCAGGGCTGTCTGCTGTAGTCTGACACCCTGGGGAGACGTTTTCTTCCAGGAGGGGGTCTTCCTATTCAACCAAGCGTTCATTGGAAGGTGACGCACTTTCAGCAGGCCTCAATGTAGCCCCGTCATTTTCTTTGCTATGAGGTTCCTCCACACCAGGTCCCAGATTCAGAAGCCCTTCTCTCCCATTTTTTGACATAAAAATATAACATTTTTGTCATATTTATATTCTGCACGAGTGCCCATATCTTCTAATGGTATTCAGGCGATTCTTCAGAAGTTTTCTTTTGCTAATTTTCGTCCTGGCTTGGGAGCTCCGAGATTCCACCTCCTACTCCCTCAACATCATGTGACCTCCTCCGCAAAAACTGTTCTTTGCTTAAACCACCTGGGTGCCTATTCCACACACTGTCTATCCATAGTTTTACACCATTTTCATCCATCCTTTTTCATGTAAATGTGCAAAAATACCTGCAGGGAATTTTACTTTAGGTTTAATTTTGCGTTTGAAGTTGGGTCTTAACTTTGTCTTATCACGATAACACTACAGTAAACCTGTTCTTTTTGTGGCCTGTACTTCTGGTTTGCACAGTTTTAACAACTTTCCATTCCACTGTTCTATCACCTATCATGAGGAAATTCATGGTGGTGTTGTCCATGTTTTCAATATTTGCCAATGCAAACTGATGTTTCTGTTAATTCCGTATAATAAACTGGTGAAAACTTGCAACTTTTTTGGTAGTTTCTGTGCAATTTTTGTTTTTTGGCGTAAACCAGATTTTTCCTGTTCATAAAACAATTGCACCTGCTTACTGTAGCCTCAACATCATCACTGAGGTCTGAGTGTGACTTGGCCCACTGCAGTCCAAATGTTCTTATTTTATTTCAGGTGACTATGTCCTGTATAAATTTTGATTCTGTTCACGTACCCATTCTGCAAGTGATTTTTCAACTCTAGCCAACGAGTGATTCCTTTTCTCAAAATAAATTCCCTTTTTGGTATGTTTCTTAAAGTCTCTTCTTTCTTCCTCCAATCTCTTACCAGCTTCTCATACCCATCAAATTTTCTTGCAACAGCCCTGTTGTTTTTTTTGGCCATTTCTATAATTTCCAGCTTAAAACTTGCTTCATATTTTTGTCGTGTGCTGCGTTGTGTCAATGGATCCTCTATGATAGCAATCATTTCGTACTATCTAAGGGGGGGGGGGGGGGGTTCGATGTATGCACCAGTCAACGCACCATCTCAGGCATTGCGAGCAATGGAAATCGACTTATATGCCGGTCAACGGGGCACCACAGGCAGCCAGAAAATTGAGGATGCCAGATATACCATCAAACCATCAAATAAGGCTGAAAAGGAGGTCGATATACACTGGTTGATTTATATGCCGAAATATATGGTATTAATATTTGGAAAGAGAGAGAGAAGAAACTAGTTCTGCCATTCAAAGAAACAAAGGTATGAAGGTATGTTGGAATTTTGAATTTAATTATACTATGGGGATCATTTTAAGCATGTTAGGTTTAACCTGGGATCATTTCTTGGTCTATTAGTGAATGTCTGAAATTTAAGGTGAAGACACAGTAAGCAATGAAAAAAGCAAATGTTAACCAAAGGGACAGAGTACAAGACATTTTCTTCCAATTATACAGCACCCTGGTGAGACCCCACCAGGAACTCTGTACAAATTAGTTTCCCCACCTAAACTTGCTACAGAAGGAGTACAGTGAAGGTCACTGAGGTTGATTGCTGAAATGGTGGGTTTATTGCATGATTTTCCTCACTTCAGGCACAGCCTTCTTATGCTGTTCCTGATCGTAGTTCCTGGGGCTTGTTCTGATGTAGGGATGTGCCTAAGTCAGGCGCTCTTAACCAGATGTCACCTTGAACTCACAATCAACAACAAAAAAAAATGAATGACTAACAAACTTACACAGAATCAAATTAGTTTATGAAAAATAACTGCAAACTTCGACATGACTATCGAACTGTCTCTCGACCTCATTCCTGAAATGTAGGGTTCCAACGCTTGGACACTGCCCTCCACACTCGATACACCAAGGGAGGGAGAAACAGAATTTTTCCACCACTCTCTCAATTCCTCTTAATGTCAATCAAATTGCCTGGCAACCTTCCAAGTTCCAAGGAACACAAGCCTCATTTCAGTCTTCCCCAATTTAACTTCTGCAGTCCCACAGTTAGATATTGACCTTTCTTTTTGCACAAGTGGTGATGCCCAATCATGTGACACACATCCAGAAATAGGGGGAAAATTGGTGAAAAAAATCTTTGTTTTCATCCAGCTAAAGGCAACTACCCAAGGCTGACAGAAGCTAGTTTGTTGCTCCACCAATCAACGGGAAGAACCCTCCTCTTAGCAGCTAGAGCAATGCAGTGTAAAATGGCTGTACCTGTAGTGAGGGAAATTATGCAAAAAAACCCACCATTTCAGCAATCAACCTCGGTTAACCTTCACTGCATGCTTTCTGTTACAGGTTTAGGGAGGAGTCTAAACTGTGTTCCTGGTGGGTCTCACCAGGGAGCTGTATAATTGGAACAAAAATGTCTTGTACTCTGTCCCTCTGTCCAACGTACTATTTGCCTTTATTATTGCTTGCTGTATCTGCTCCTTGACTTTCAGCATTCATTAATGGACCAAAAAAATGATCGCTAGTGCAATCTAGTATATACTTAAAATTGTCACTGTGCATAAATTGTGGACAATAAAAATGTTGGAATGGGTGTAATGTTCAGACACGATTATTTATCTCACTTCAGCTGATTCATCCTTGCTCTTTAGTGGAACTGGTCTTGTCCATCTTCCCAATCCCTCCTTTTGTAATTTGAAGAACTTTCACCACATCACATTTTTCCCATTCCAACAATATTTCCTGTAATTTGCATCATGATTATTCTGTGGCCTTACATTGGTGTCCAACCCTATGACCATTCACTTCGCTGGAGCTCTGGCCACTTTCAGGAAGAATTCAATGGGGGAGCAGCCTGAGGGACCATTTCCATAACTCCTGCTTATCAACTCAAGGTGTTCTTTAAATGTTCCATCCCTCAAGTCCAGTCATTCTTCTAATAACACTGAGCCTATTTCCTTTCAGACCAAAATCAAAGAACCATACAGTAGAGGGTTGCCATTCAGCCCATTGGTCTCTTCTAGCTCTTTAAAATAACTGAGCAATTCATCCCATTAAAAACTGATGGAACTGAGCTGTTCAAAATAACAGAGGATTTAGACATAAGGAATAGCAACCAGAGGTAAACCAACTCAGAAGAATTTGCAAAAATACCAAAGGGAGATAAGAATTGTTTTAAACTCATAGAGTTTCTGTAACCCTGATAATGTGGTATCTGAAAGGGCAAAAACAGCAGATAGAACAGGAATTCCCACAGGGAATTGGTGATATTTTGAAGAGGATAATTTCATCAGTAAGGAGCTAAGGGAGTGAACCTGTTCAATGATTATGGTCATAACCTTGTGAATACTGAGGACTTACTCTGTCGCCAGCAGCTCCCTTGGGTCCTGGTTGTCCAGGAATGCCAAATCCAGTTTCTCCCTATTTGAGAGGAAAGATAAATATTGTGAAACATGGCATGATGGGTTGAAGTAGGAATAAAGACCAAAACATTCAAAATTATTCAGCAGTAGAATGCGGAAGTAAGCAAACCCTTGAGGTTTGGCAATCATTTTCCAGGGGTGGATGACATGGAGTGTCCCTGACTTATCGAGAGCAAGCTGCCAAAGAGTGTGTGGCATGAAGGAGCTTGTGTGTCACTGTCTGGCCTTGTAGCAAATGTCTCCTGAAATTACTGGGCTCTGAACTTTACAAATTGGAAACCTCCACAGAGATGATGACTACAGAACACGAAAGAAGCCAGGAACAGCATGCAGATGCACCATCTGGACCTACATGGATGTTACACACCATTAGTTCCTCACCTTTTGTCCCTTGTCTGCAGGCTGACCCTTTGATCCTTTCTCCCCCTGAATTCCTGGGGGTCCCCTTTCACCCTAGAGATAGACAAAAGCAACCATTACAAAGGCCAGAATGAGCAGTGCAAAGATGTGGCAGGCACAAGTGTAGTCAGGTTTGGGGCACAGCACCAAATGGACGACTTTACAATCCTACGAAAAAGTCTAACACCATTTCCTCTACAAATCTCTCACCATTCACACTCAATAAGTCTCCTGCATCAACCCCATCCCCCAACTACCTGCTCACTCATTCTCAGCTCCCAGCTGTCAGCACAATTGGCTGCCAGTAAAATCAATCCCAGTCACTCAAACCACTACCGACTCCTTGACTGAATGCCACAAGTTACAGTTGTGTGTAGACAACATTTTTGTGAGGTGGTTCTGATCCAAGAAATTATTAGGGCAGGTCAGACTCAAAACTCCTGAGAAGTCCTTGTTTCTGTCTCTCAGTATGTGGTTCGACACCAGGTGTGGGGTGCAGCAGTGTAATGCCAAATTCCTGCAATTTACACCAGGTTCCATATCTCCATTCATATGAATGGAAAGGAACAAATGCAGGGCAAAGCGGCATCAAGCAATGTACATTTTTTACATTAATTTAGTTAAATGTAATTAATGAGATCATTTTAATTTTTAAGGTTATAATAATTTCAAATATTAATAATTTTAGAATGCTTTCACAGCACAAATTTTTAGTAGTTTATGAAATGAATTGTTTATTATCATATGTATTGTGATACAGTGAAAAACTTTGTTTGGCGTGTTATCCAGACAAGTCAACCCACACTTATGTGCCATAAGTAGTGCAAAATATAACAAAAGTGCAGAGTATAATGTTAAAGAGAAAAGGTTCAGTTAAAAGAGTGCAAGGATCATTTTACTAATGAGAGGATCACTGTATCAGAATCAGAATTTATTTTCAAGAATAAGTCACGAAATTCGGTGTTTTGCCACCAGCATCACAATGCATATATTCATATTATGAATCATCTTACAACAAAGTGTATGTGTGTGTGAGTGTGTGTGTGATTAAAATAGTAGTGCATAAAAAGTAAACCACTGTCTTTGATCAGTGCTAAGAAGCTGTCCATGTGCCTGTGCCTCTGAGTGCTGTCTTTAGGCTCCTGTACCTCCTTCCGATGGTAGCAGAGTGAAGAGGGCAGGGTCTGGGTGGTGCGGGTCTTTGAGGATAGAGGCTGGTTTTTAAGAAACCGCCTCATATAGATGTCCTTAATAGAGTGAAGTCTAGTGCCTGTGATGTCGCAGGCCGAGTTAACAACCCTCTGGAGTTTATTCTTGTCCTGAGAATTGAAGTTTCCATACCAGGCAGTGATGCAACCAGCCAGAATACTCTCCATAGTACACCTATAGAAGTTTTCGAGTCTTCAGTGACATACCAAATCTCCTCAAGCACGTCACAAAGTATAGCTGCTAGCAAGCCTTCTTCATTACTGCATCAATATGGAGGCTCCAGGGCGGATCCTTGGAAATGTTGACACCCAGGAATTTGAAGTTCTTGATCCTCTTCACTACTGAGCCCTCAATGAGGACTGGGTCGTGCTCCCCCGACTTCCTCCTGAAGTCCACAATCATCTCCTTGGTTTTAGTAACGTTGGCCGCAAAGTTGTTGACATGACACCATTCAATGAGCCAATCGATCTCCCTCCTTGTTGCTTCCTCATTGCTGTTTGTGATTCTGTCAACAACTGTGATGTCATCGGCAAACTTGGAGATGGCATTGGAAGTGTGCCTGGTCCCACAGTCATGGTTGGAAAATGAGTAGAGCAGTGGGCTAAGCACACATCCTTGGGGTGTGCCTGTGTTGATAATCAGAGAGAAAGAGGCATTGCTTCCAATTAGTACTGACTGCGGTCTTCCAACGAGAAAGTCAAGGATCCAGTTGCAGAGAGGAGTCCAGAGCCCAGAATTTGTAGCTTCTTAACTAGCACTGAGGGAATAATGATATTGAAGGCCGAGCTGTAGTCTATGAAGAGCAGCTGTATGTATGAATTGCTGTTTTCGAGGTGATCCACAGCTGAGTGGAGATCCAGCAATATTGCATCTGCTGTGGAGCACTGTTACATTAGGCAAATTGCAGAAGGTCCAGATCTTTGCTTAGGTACGTGTTAATTCTGGCCAAGACCAGCCTCTCAAAGCATTTCATCACAGTAGAAGTTAGTGCTACTGGGTGATAGTCATTGAGGCAGCTCACTCTGCTCTTCTTGGTTACCGGGATGCTTGATCCCATTTTGAAGCAGGTGGATATGCCACAATGAGTGGTTAAAAATGTACGTGAACACTATGGCTAGTTGGTTGGCACAGATTTTCAGTACCCTGTCAGGTACACCGTCAGGGGTTGATGCCTTGCAAGGGGTCACCCTCTTGAATGATGTTCTTATGTCACCCTCAGAGACAGATATCACAGGGTCCTCATCTGATCATCAAATCTGGTGGGCACGCTTTCAAGCTTGTATCTTCTGCCCAATACTTTTAATAATTTGATGGTTTTGACAGCCTGGAGGGCATGGATTTGCCAAATTGTTAAAGGTTTCTAAAGTTCGGGTCTGCCATATGTGATGGGAGGAGGCTACACTCTGTACATCATCAAACTCAGCAGTCAGGTCTAGTGTCAGTAGAAAGCAGGTCATAGTAGACAGCCCTATAACAGGACCATACAAGGGCAGCCCCCTCCCCCAATTTGTCCTATGCTTGTTAACTGACCACACCTCAGGGGACAGTCGCAGTTCAAGAAGACATCTCACCTCCACCTTCTCAAGGACAATTAGGGAAGGGCAGTTAAATGTTGGCTCAGTGTGCAAAGCCCACATCTCTTCAATGATACCTCCACTCACTTCTCGCCCACCCCCCCCCCCACCTCACTTCAAGCATAACAGGATGGCCAATAAGTGTGACTCAGCCAATGATGTTCTCTTCCAGAAATAAATTGAAAATGCACAACTAACATCAGAGAAAATGACTTAGAAAGAAGGTTTTGCTACTTATCTTACCCGATCGCCTTTACTTCCTGCTGGACCAGGAATCTGGAGTGAGACAAAACAATTGATGCATTTAGAAATGGCACTTTTTGACAAGAGTAAACATCAGACTTGACCCATTAACCATCCCCCAAGTATTTCACCTGGAGTGGTGAGTGACAGAGGTGGGGGTAAAAGTTCAAGTCATGAAGGTAGTTTGGTTAGGTGAAGGTACCAAAGGGTGGAGGTGAAGGGGCCTAGTCAGCAGAACAATGCAAGGTGTCTCTGCAGGCTTAGGTCTGGAAATAGCAACAGTTCAGTGGAGGTATTAGGGTGGAGGAGCTTGCAGGGAATAGATTTTGGAAGGATTTGAAAAGAAAGATGAAGACAAGGATTTAAAATGTAGTGCATTGGGGCAGCAGCCAATTCTAGTAAATGAATACATAGTTCAAAACACAGCCAGTAAAAGGTAGCGTGTTTGCCTGCCGGGAACACAGGGGAACACCTTCTATTTGAGGATTGCTCATCTTTTCCAAGCTGTTCACTTCCCCAGTGAGTTGTGGAAGTGGAGTCACCAAATGTATTCAAGGTCAAGATGGACAGATCTGGTGGAGTCAAGACTTATCAATGTCTGGAAGTCAAGGACAAGATCGAATCAGCCTCAATTTTCTTGCATGGCAGAACAAGTTGGGTTGAAATTCATCAGAATTTAGAGAATTGGGATCATAAGATTCTGAGGGAGCTTGACAGGGAAAATGCTCAGATGATGCTTCACCTTGTGGGGGCCAACTGGAACCAAAGAAATTTATTCCCTGAAAATATCATGAATCTCTGGAATTCTCTACACAGAGAGATGTAAAGGTGGAGTCATTGGAGTATCCAAGGTCAAGGTATGGAAATGTAAGAGTGTAAGTAGATAAGTGGTGAGAACCTGATATGATGGAGCATGTCAAGGGTTGAACTATCTCCTTCTGACCCCATTTCCAATAAATGAAAGTGAATTATCAGCATTTCTACTTCTCCGCCTTCAGGATTCTATATTTTACCACACATTTTCCACTATTGTGGAGTAACTGAGGACTTTTGTGAGTAGCTGGAGACATTGTGATGTATTTATGGAACACTGGAGGTCCAGAGGTGGAGCATCGAGACTCTAGAAGTCAGTAAAAGACTCTTTTATATTATGGAGGGAACTCTGATAGTGGAGATCATAATCTGACTCGTTGCAAATCTCTACTGGGAATGTGGCTAATTCTGTGGGGTGGTTCGAAAACAATTTCTCTGATTTAATTGTTCCACATTGTTAACATTGACCAATCATTTAGTTTGTATAGTTATAACATTATAACCACATACTACTTTTATTCTGCTAGATTACATTTACATCTATAGTAAAACCCCTGGTATCCAGCACCTTTGGAGATTAAAAGATGCCAGACACTATTATTTTCCGGTTGCTTGAGACTTACTCTTACCATGCCTAATACACCTGCATTAAGAATAAACAGTTTAAAAGACAAAAATACTATATGCTGTACTTACACTGAACAAATTTCATTTGCATAAATATATAAACCTTAAAGCATTTTTACATTATTTTCAGTCAGATTCTTTGAAGGCACTTAACTGTCGTTGCATCTGCAGGTTCCTCTTCCTCCATGGAGCCGTCCAAAAGACAAACAGTAACATTATAGATAATTAACACCCCCCCCCCCCCAAAGTTTACAGATAAAGCCTCTGATTGGGCAACTCTTACTAAGCAGGGACTCACTTTCAGACAGTCACCCCAACAGAGAGCGGCATCAACCAGCTCTTCATCCTGGGCGATGCTATTGCTGCTTCACACAACTTTATTCAAACAACTGCTATGAGCAAAGCACGACCAAGGCACTCGCTGGCTGAATATTTGCTCCCATCTTCACCAAAGGTTTATGTGTTACTTCAGAGAACATTTACTTTTACAATTTTAAACGTGTATTTTAACTACTGTTTTATTCTTATTTATTTCTTTAATTTATTTTCCTCAATTTTTTTGCCAGTTGATGAATTCCAGATACCAGGGGTTTTATTGTATTTGTTTGGACATATTCCAAACACCAGCACCATCATGTGGCGATCAATGACATTACAGCCAGCCAAAATAACCTCTCCAATGATTGTCATTAATAGATAATATACAGGGATACGTGTATACATGGATGACATGATCCTATGGGGATCCACACAAGAACAACACAATGAGAGGCTCATTAAAGTGCGACAATGCATCCAGAAGTATGGATTAAAGTTAAACAGAGAAACATGTCAGTCTAGTGTGAAGGAAATTACCTTTCTGGGTGATAAACTGTTAAAGGCAGGTGTGGAGCCAGACAAGAGCAAGGCTAAATCAATTTTAGAGATGTCCAGACCCACTGACGAAAAAAGGCATATTGAGAAAGTAGGGAATGACCAGTTTCATTAGTAAATTCATACCAAACCTGTCTTCCAAAACAATGTACCTAAAGAAGTTGTTACAGGACAAATATGAATTCAAGTGGACAACCACGAGGAAGGATGGGGATGACTGAAGACCATTCTAAGTCCAGAACCAGTGCTTTTAGCATTCTTTGATGCACCCAGAATGATGAAAATATCTACGGATGCTTCAAAAGATGGAGTAGGTGCCAGTAGTGTACATATCAAAGACAATGACAATGTCTGAATGTCGATTGTCTGGTCTATAGACTCGAGAAATTCCATAGTTATGTGTATGGTCTACCAACATTTGTGGCAGAGACACACCATAAGCCATTAATAGCCATAATTAAGAAAAATCTCAGTGAGATGTTGCCATGAATCCAAAGACTGATGATGAAGCTACAATGTTATGACTTTGAATTGACGTACACACCAGGGAAACTTATTATGTTAGTTGATCCGTTATCCAGGGCAATGACGCAGAACGAAGCACACAATGAGAGTCCACAGAGACAGATGTGAATCTCCACGTGAACCTCATCACTGAATCTCTTCCCATATCCAACATGAAATCCAAGCAGATCGCAGCTGAAACAGAAAAGGACACAATTCTACAGGTCATCAAGAATTTGAATGAAGGATGGCCTAGAGGTAAATGTCAGCCATACTACAACATCAGAGCTGAGGTTCTACTCAGAATTATCATTCCTCAATCACTACAAGAGATGCTGAAAAGGGTGCATGAAGGGCACCATGGAATAGAAAAATGCAAGAGGAGGGCCAGAACTGTTGTTTATTGGCCAGAGATAAATGCAGACATTGACAGGATGGTTTCCAGCTGTGAGACCTGTTTGAAGCATCATGGAAAGCAGACAAAGGAACCCATGATAATAATTGACTTACCAGTAGAACCATGGCAGAAAGTTGGGACTGATCTGTTCCACGTGAATGGTTACTGATTATCTATCGAACTATCTGGAGATTGCAGTATTTCTAACATGTCTGCTGATTGTGTGATCCAATATTTGAAATTGATCTTTGCAAGACACGAAATTCCTCAAATTGTCTACAGTGACAAAGGAATGTGCTACAGCTGTAGAGAATTCTAGAACTTTGCAGAATACTATTTCCGACATGAGACTTCAAGTCCTTTTCACCCATAGTCAAATAGTAAAGCAGAGAAAGGAGTTCATGTAATTAAAACAGTTGCTTGAGAAAGCACTGGACAGTGGATCAGATTTATATCTTGCTCTACTGAGTTACAGAGCTTCGCCACTTCAACATGGCATGTCACCCGCTGAGCTTCTAATGGGACGTAGACTATGCACCACACTTCCCTACTCTGCAGACCTAAACAAGTACAGATATGTCAAATGGAAAAGGAATCTGCAAAGGAGATTAAAAAAAACAATAAGCTGAGGGCCATTGGCACAACATGACACTTGAGAATCAGATTCCAAGACTTGGGACATAAAGGCCACTGTTCTGGAGGA
The DNA here is from genome assembly GCF_036971445.1 of Narcine bancroftii. Lineage (NCBI taxonomy): Eukaryota > Metazoa > Chordata > Chondrichthyes > Torpediniformes > Narcinidae > Narcine > Narcine bancroftii. The sequence continues at coordinate 47,302,964 of NC_091473.1, read as the reverse complement.
GGTAGATCTAAGATCCTACCCTGTCAGAACAGAGGATGGTCACATACTGAGAAGAAATCGAAAGAGCCCCTGAAAACACCAGAGACACTGCAAGAACAGACAAATGCAGAAGATCCAGCCTGTACAGCAACAGAGGGAACAGCACTAGTGCTAGACAGTAATGGACCAGCAGAGCCGACACAAGCACCTGGGTTAAGAAGATCCACCTGAGTTGTCAAAGCACCTAACAGACTGAATCTCTAAAAGAGAAAGAACTGCACAGTTAAAAAAGTTTGTACTGCTGATGTTTGTGTTTATGTTGAACTTTAAATTGAAATGAATACTGTATTAGTATATTATGTTGTTAGATTAAACAACTCAAGGAAAGGGGATATAATTATAACGTGCTAGTGATCCTCCTGACCACCAGAGTGAATCATAGACTCACTGCTTGCAGCTTTGGTTGGATTCAAGATGGATGCCTCCACATGGTCATGTGTGTACTTTAGATAATATAGTTGTTTTAAAAGAATCCAAGTTTCTTTATTACAATAAAAGAAACATCAAAGAGCCTTCACTGGTCTCAACTTCAATCACCTTCCAAGTGTAACGGAAAGCAGATCATCCTCAATCCCATGGTTTGCTTCACAAGACTTTGCTTGCAACATCCAAATGACTGATTAAAACTGCTTGCATTCCTTCCATTACCTTTAGAATAGGAAATACATCTTACATAATAGATGTTAATCCTATTGAAAGACTAGCTTAAATTTAATGTGGTGTGTGAACAAAAATAATATTTTTTTGGGAAGTAGCCATCGAGTTCAACATCACTTTGCAGCATTGAAGATACATGGATAAATGGCAATCGTGTTTTCTGAGAAGACTATGACAAATATCTTAGAGAGAAGGCTTAACTGGAATTCTCTGCCCAAGGAATCAGTAGAAGCTACCTCATTAAATATATTTAAGACACAGTAGATTTTTGCACGGTAGGGGAATTGAGGGTAATGGGAGAAAAGATGGAGGTGGATGGTAGAGCAAACTCGACGGGCCAGATGGTCAACTCCTGCTCCTATTTCTTATGCAAGAGATTTCCCATCCCTCTCTGCAGTCCTTCCAAGTGAAGCAACATTTCACTTGTGAATCTGCAATGGTCATTCACTGAAGCTGCTGCTCCTGTGGTGGACTCCTCTGCATCAGAGAGACTAGTGACTGGGAGATTGTTTCATTGAGCACCTTCACTCTACCTGCTGCAATAATGGAGATGTCCTGGTATCCAATCTTTTCAATACTGAGCCCCATTCCCACGCCGAATTGTCTGTCTACGGTCTCATGCACTGCCAAACCAAGGCTATCAGCAAATTGGAGGAACAATATCTGATATTCTGCTTTGGGCACTCTCCAACCGATTGGCATTATCGACTTCTCCAGTTTCTGTTAGGCCCCTCCCTGATCTCTCTCTCTCTCGCTCTCTCTCTCTAGTCTGTTCTCCTTACCACCAGCCCCTTCCCTCTCCAGAGAGCTACCCTCCCTCCCCTATCCCTCAAGAGCTTTTTTCTCTTCTGCCTTCTCACCTATATCCACCTGTTGGCTTGGGCTCTTCCCCCGCCCCTTCTTTCCTCCTACCCCCAACTTTTTATTCAGACACCTGCCTGCTTTTTGTTTATACCTTGACGAAAGGCTCAGGCCCAAAACATTGGTTATTGCTTCCTATGGGCATTGTGTGACCAGCTGACTTTCTCCTGCACTTTTGTGAATTCAAGTGCAATCATAGTGTCTGCAAACTTTCTTGTTTAACTTCATTTAAAATCATTTCTTTATTTGCTGTTATTGTTCATTCCTTTCAGGGATGATGAAGCCGATTTAATGGCAGCTTTGACAAGAGGATTAGGGAATTATTTGAGAGGGAACGATAGGCATAGGGGAAGAGAGTGGAAATAACTAGGGAGCTCCCTGCAGGCACAGTTAGCTTGATCCCACCATCCATATTGCACAACTCCATGACACTCACAGTCTGCCCTGGTTCTCCTTTTCGGCCCTCACTTCCCTGAAAATGAAACACATGAGAACAGTCAATAAATGCAGAGTGATCACAGAGAACAACTGATATCACAAGGATCTGGGAGAAAAAAAATGATCCACAAATTATGAAATCTGATCTCAAAGAAAGAGCACGTGGCCCATGCTTTTGAAACAAGAAGAGATTAGGAACTGGAATTTCAGACAAATTTATCTTTGGATACAGAATATCTTTCAACAGCAAAAGAAAGAAAAAAAGCATAATTTCAAAAAGGTTTTTCACAACTTCATATTTGGAAGCTGAACACAATCTGTTGGGGGAGCTCAGTGGGTCGAGCAGCATCGGTGGTAGAAAAAGGGTTGACATTTTGGGCCGGAACCATTCTTAGGGACCAGAATGCAGTCTTGATGAAGGGTTCTGACCTGAAATGTCGACCATTCTTTTTCTCCCACTGTGTGGTGCGCTGTCATACAGAAAGCAGACCACAAGACTTAAAGACTGATCAGCAGGCTTTCTTCCACTTAAAGTCCCTGCTGCAGTTAGCTATGCTGGCTCCATGTGACTGATCTCGAGGGGCCGGATGTGGCTTATATCCCGGTGGATGATCGGCAGCCAACCGGGTGGGGCTTGGTCCATTCAGGTTGGCTGATTGACAGCCGGCCAGGTGTTGATGTCCTCCAGTGCTCTTCCTGCAGGTACACAGGTCGCCCCCTGCAGTAGGCTAGTGGTGTATCACCACATGATGCTCAACCCACTGTGTTCCTCTGGTAGATTATGTTTGGCTTCAAATTCCAGCATCTGTAGTCTCTGGTGTGTCTCAAATATTTTGAAATGGAATCACTGTATAATATTGAGAAATTTGCACTCACAAGCTCCTGCAAGCATAATATGGCAATGAAGAGATAAGTTTGATGCTGGTTGAGGGATAAATATTAACCAGGCTAATGGAATAATATCATGGGATCTTTACATCCACATGGAAGGATGAGAATATCTTGGGTTTAATATCTTATCAAAATCATGGGTCCTTAAACTATACGGTATTCCACTGAAGTGTCTTCACTTTGAATTCAGATCTCCGGAATACAACATCAATTATAGTACAGATGCAAATGTTCATTAACATTCAGCATCTAGAGGAGTATCATGCAATATCAAAGGGTGTTGAATCGGCTCCATTATGTTTGGCCTAATTATCATTTTGCTGACATCAATTTTGTGTTCAACCAGGAGGATGTATTTTATTGACACCTAAACTTTTGAGGAAGATCACTAAAGTCTGGGGAGTGCACGCTATTTAAGACTGATGTGGCACATTTGTGGATCAACAGCCTCCCTGGCATTACTCCTCCAACATGGGCTGGGGCTGTTTCTGGAATCAAGCATTTAAACTCACCTCTTTGGTTGAGTCAAAGAGGCAATGGAGAGTAGAGAGTGGAATCGGTAAATGACAAATGGTGAATAATTCAGGGAAAAGGGGGTACTTAGGTAAGTGTATCAGAGAGGAAAATCAGGTGGTGCATGTTCAAGTTTATTGTCAGGTGTACTGAGGTGCAGTGAGGAAGTTTGTATCTGCAAGTAGTTCAGCTTGTCAACCCATACATAGTACTCAGTAAAAGCACAGTACAGTGTTACAGAGAGAGAAAAGACACAGAGGCTGCAGATGCTGGAATCTGGAGATCAAAACAATCTGCTGGATCAAGCAGTGCCAGTGGGATAAAAAGAGTTGTTCATGTTTCAGGCCAGAATCCTTCATCTGGACTATTCAACTTGATAACGGGTTCTCACTTGAAACTTCTACCATTATTTTACTAGTGTGAGTTAGGTTCTGGACTCTGAAAGAAAATAGACTGTCCTTGAATCTGATTATGTGACCTTACACTCGTGAATCCTTTTCCCGATGCGGTTTGGGGTTTGGTGGGGAGTGAAGGGAGTATGGCCAGGGTGGGATGAGTCCACTGTATGTGTGACTGCTAAACAATGAGCAGAAGGCCTTCTTCCACTCCTCCTTACATATTTTGAAAGGTGTCCTTACCTTTTCACCTCTGGGACCACTGGGACCCGGCAAACCCTATTCAAAAAAATAAATTAAATTATTGGAGAAATAACATAGAACATTCAAAAAGTAGTTGTGACCTGTCCAGTTCAGAGGAGAAAGTGCTGGAGAAATTCAGCAGGCCACAGGAAATAAAAGGCAGTCGACATTTCGAGCCTGAGCCCGTTGTCAGTACTGCCTCTGGATGCTGTGTGACCTGCTGAGTTTCTCCAGCACTTTTTGTGTTTGGCACTAGACCACAGTATAAAATTTTTCTTGTTCACCTCCTTTGGAGGAGAGTGTATTATTTCATACAATAAACTGTCAAAATAATTCAGGTGTCTATTGGGAAAAGGGCACTTGAGTAGACAGAATTTGTTTGAATAGCTCACAAAGATACTGGAAAGTAGTGCCTGGTCCAGATTAACAATCAGGGTACTTCATTAAGAAGGAAGAATATTGAATAGTATGGTGCAGGACCAGACTCTTCAACATGATGTCTATGAGGGCTGTGAATTCCATCTGACTGGACATGGCCAGTATCCTTCCATCCCTTGCCTGTCTAAATACCTTTTACAAGGTGGTATCTCATCTGCTTCCAGCACCTCCCCTGGGGAGCTCATTCCAGGTATTTACCATTCTCTGTTAAAAAAAAATTTGCCTCACAAAACTCTCTTCAATTTTTTCCCTCTCATGTTTAACCTAACCCCTCAAGTATTCGACCCTATTCCCACCCTAGGAAAAAAGACTCCAACTATCGACCTTATCTCTTCCTCTTGTAATTTTATATCAGGTCTCATTTTAGCCATTGATGCTTCAGAACAGTGGGTATCAACCCTTTTTCTTTCCACTCACATACCACTTTAAGTAATCCCTTTGCCATCAGTGCTCTGATTAGTAAGGGATTGCTTAAGGTGGTATGTGAGTGCAAAGGGAAGGTTGAGAATCACTGCTCTAGACCCAATTGTTACTGAATATTTTGCTTGAGAAAAATTGTCATTGGCCCATTTCCTTTGGAGTTATGAAACCATGCACATAACGAGTCAATTAGGTACAATTACAACAGTGGTTTTCAAACTTTTTCTTTCCACCCACATACCACCTTAAGCAATCCCATACTAATCACAGAGCACCTATGGAATAGGGAATTCTTAAAGTGGTAAGTGAGCGGAAGGAAAAAGGTTGAGAACCACTGCTCCAGAAAAAAACAAACCAACTTTATCCAACCTCTCCTTATAGCTGGAGCACTCTAAGCCAGACAAGATTCTGGTGAACCTCTTCTGCACCCTTTCCAAATTTTCTATATCCTTACTATAATGTAGTAACCAGAACTGCACACAATACTCCACATGGTATAAGCATAGTTTTGTACAGCTGCAACATGGCTTTCTGACATTTTATATTTAATAAAATATTAATTTATATTTAACCAATAAAGGCAAACATGTAATATGCCCTCTTTACTTCCCTATCTACTTGTGTGGTCACATTCAGGGGTCAGTTGACCTAACATCCAAATGCTTTTGATCATTGTCTTCAATTGAGCATTGGCAACCTTCTGCTGCAAAGAATCCCAAAGATTCACAATGTCTCTTTACTTCCATTGTAAATGGTCAAACTCTCTTCAGGAGATGATGTTCCCCAGTTCTCGACTCCTCCACCAGGAAAAGTATTTAGCAGCGTAGATGGTGGGAGGAGAAATTCTCTATTATATGGGGGTACATATACCTAGTCTCCTCAATCTCTCCTCTGGATTGTCCTTCCCCTCGCATTAACTGTGTTACTCGATGTAAAACCCAAAGGTAGTTATTTAGTCTTTTAGTTGATGCTTTAAACATGCATATTCACAGGGTTGTGCACCTTGCTCTGCTTCTCAAACAATATTTGCTCTAATGACTTCAATGGAACGAAAATTTGAATTTTGTTGTAATGTTCACAGCTTCAGGCACGTTAAGCATGGGTGTCAGAGGGCTAATTTTTAACTGACTCTCTAAATCTATGAGCATAAGAGTTTATTGTCATATTCATAAGTACAATGTACACAATTCTTACCCGCTGTAGCTACACAGGTGCACAAGATCTTTAATATTGCACTATACTTCACAATTTTAGGATTGATGGAGAAATTTCTTTAGCCAGAAGGTGGTAAATCTGTGGAATGTGTTGCTACAGGCAGATATCAATTGGTTCTTGATTTGCTAGGATATCAAAAACTATGGGGACAAGGCTGAGAAGTGGGGCTGAGTAGGAAAATGGATTAACTTGTGATTGAATGATGGGGCAGACTCAATGGGTTAAACAGCCTATTTCTATGCCTTATGGTGTTATATTCAGGTAAATGACAAAACTAACATCTTTTCTCGAGCTTCAATCTCACCATATTCACAAATCACATGGCCTTGTACTTTTCATCTATCCTCATTTACTTCACCAAATGCTCCATATCCAACATTCCCCTGCTCTACATTCTTACACTGCAAATAAAAAGTGGTCTCCTAATTTATTATTTTCCAGATCTCATTGTGCCCTCTATCTCAGTCTTACTGTCCCAATATTCCTTTTGTATCATCTTTCAAAGGACAAACTTCGGTATCGCCTTGATCACTGGTTCTTGATTGACTTCAGCTTATCTGTCACCCATTTGCACCTGCTGCTGTTCTGACCTCAGACTCCTGACCTGTAAGAAAAGTGATGAAATTGGAACAATACTTACAACTGATCCCAGAACACCAGGTGATCCAATTTGTCCTCTTTCTCCCTAAGGACAGAAATATTTTTTTTATATTTTTTTATTTTTCACACCATAAATCACATTAACCATGATACACATTTTTTCCTTTTCACACATATACAATGTCATTTTCTCCCCCCCCCCCCTCCTTCCCTCCCACCCTCCCCACCTCCCCCCTCCTGTCCATTTAAGGTATAAAATCTAGGATACATTAAACCAGTCAGACAATGTTGTCATTCAATAAAAATACACCAGAAATTCCACTGAGTCCATTCTTTTCATTTCCTTTTCCTTCCGTTAACTTAGGTAGTGATTGTCCCCGGTAGGTTTTCGCTATTGTGTTTAATATAAGGCTCCCATATTTGTTCGAATATTTCAATATTATTTCTTAAACTATATGTTATTTTTTCTAATGGAATACATTTATTCATTTCTATATACCATTGTTGTATTTTCAAATTATCTTCCAATTTCCAGGTTGACATAATACATTTTTTTGCTACGGCTAGAGCTATCTTAACAAATCTTTTTTGTGCATCCTCCAAATCAATTCCAAATTCTTTGTTTTTTATGTTACTTAGGAGAAAGATCTCTTGATTCTTTGGTATTTTGTTTTCTGTTATTTTATTTAATATCTGATTGAGATCTTCCAAAAATTTTTCTACTTTTTCACATGTCCAGATTGCATGAATTGTTGTTCCCATTTCTTTTTTACATCGAAAACATCTATCAGATACTGTTGGGTCCCATTTATTTAACTTTTGAGGTGTAATGTATAGCCTGTGTATCCAGTTATATTGTATCATACGTAACCTCGTATTTATTGTATTTCTCATCGTTCCAGAGCACAACTTCTCCCATGTTTCCTTTTTTATCTTTATATTTAAATCTTGTTCCCATTTTTGTTTAGTTTTACCATTTGTTTCCTCATTCTCCTTTTCTTGCAGTTTAATATACATATTTGTTATAAATCTTTTGATTATCATTGTATCTGTAATCACATATTCAAAGTTACTTCCCTCTGGCAAACTCAAACTGCTTCCTAATTTATCCTTCAAGTAGGATCTCAATTGGTAATATGCCAGTGCTGTATCTTGAGTTATATTGTATTTATCTTTCATTTGTTCAAAGGATAATAATCTATTTCCTGAAAAACAATTTTCTATTCTTTTAATCCCTTTTTTCTCCCATTCTCTAAAGGAAAGGTTATCTATTGTAAAAGGGAGTAACTTGTTTTGCGTCAATATTAGTTTTGGTAATTGATAATTTGTTTTATTTCTTTCTACATGAATCTTCTTCCAAATATTGAGTAGATGATGTAATACTGGAGAACTTCTATGTTGTACCAATTTTTCATCCCATTTATATAATATGTGTTCAGGTGTCTTTTCCCCTATTTTATCTAATTCTAATCTAGTCCAATCTGGCTTTTCCCTTGTTTGATAAAAATCTGATAGGTATCTTAATTGTGCGGCTCTATAATAATTTTTAAAGTTTGGCAGTTGTAAGCCTCCTTGTTTATACCATTCTGCTAATTTATCTAGTGCTATCCTCGGTTTCCCCCCTTTCCATAAAAATTTCCTTATTATTTTCTTTAACTCCTTGAAGAATTTCTCTGTCAGTTGTATTGGCAATGCCTGAAATAGGTATAATATCCTTGGAAAAATGTTCATTTTAATACAGTTTATCCTAAGGTCAGAAATATTGAGCCATCATTCTGTTAGGCAAGAGTAGCTTAACATTTGTGGTGCAGCAGTAATTTGGTGCTTTATAAAAAGGGAAACCAGACACATTGGGAATTAGTTCCATATCATGGATGCATTGATCTGCTTGGCATCATCACTAGAAAGACCACAAGGGGAGAGTCACGGTCATTCACTCAGTTACAGTCTGTCCTGTCGTAAATCTATTTGTTCAGGGCACAGATTTGTTCCTTTTGTTTTTTCCCTGTTCAATAACAAAATACACTGCCCAATTACTGAACTTAACAGGTTTCCTTTTTTAGTTGAGAGAAAGACAAAAAAATTGAGCGTAAGGAAGGGTGATTAACAAAAGGAGAAAAATAGATGTGGATAAACAGCAAGCAATAAAGTGAATAAAGAAAACAAAAGGAAGGAAAAGATTTTTAAAAAGTGGAAGACAGTGAGGGATGACAGCCCTTCACAACCTCAGGTCATTTTATATTCTACAAAGTATTTGTAAAGTGGAGTAACTCTTGTAACCTAGAAACCAAACTTTATGAAGCCTCACTGACCTTAAACAAATAGATATCACTTACCTTGAGGCCTGGTAATCCAGGTGTCCCCCTCTCTCCCTGCAAATAGGAAACAACATAATTGATCACAAGCCTTTTCTGTACTGTCCATTTATTTGACTAGTTGGAGGGAAATGAGCAGACAGGTATTTTCTCTAAAATCGATCACCATCTTACGATGTGACAGATACTCTGCAATTCTCATGAAGCCTTGGGGGATAAAAGGTTTGTTGATGACTGTCCAAACACAGAGAAGAATATGCTACAGGTGCAGCACTAGTCTATTAGTGCAGCTTGAGACACCTTGCAAAGGCCTCATATCAACCAAGTAGCCACAAGCAATGTTATGTCAGTAAGCTTAAGGCTCCTTCAATGACTGATCCATAAATGGGAAACAGGAACTGGGGACAGTATCCCAGTTCAGGTAGAGGATGGGAATTGCATGGCTGCCACTGGAGTATCTGGACATTCTACCAAACAATCTAATCTGTAGCAGGTATGGTGCTACATTGCCGGGAACAATAAACATCCTTGTGGCTTACCCACAATTTCACCTCAACCACAACTTCCCAAACAAGTCTGATTTATAACGAGGAGCCAGTCTGGACTTGACATCAGCTCCTAGTGATTGTTCCCTCATTGGACAGGGTTGGGTCGGAACGCAAGGTCAAGGAGATAGGATTTTGTGTCCAAACCAATTGACCTCCTGGCATGAACACAATCTGTAACTGCCCTCAAGAAGGCAGTGGTGAGCTATCTTCTTGAACTTCACAGGTGGCTTTGATGAAGTTGCTTCCGCAGTGCTGACGACACAGGACAGACTACAGATGCTGGAATCTGAAGCAACAAACAATCTTCTCGAGGAACTCACCAGGTTAAGCACCATTAGTGGGAGAGAATGAATGGTCAACATTTTGGATAGGAACACTTTATCAAGTCATCAACTCTTCATCAGTCTTGATGAAAAGTTCCATCTTGAAATGTTCACCATGTATTTTTCTCTCACTGATGCTGCTCAACCCATTGAGTTCCTCCAACAGATCCTTTGATCCTCCCAGTGTTGTGGCAGGATTGAGATTCAGTGGTGAAAGACTGGTGACATATCTCAGAGTCAGATCTGTGGGTGACTTGGAGGGTACCTTGCAAATGAAGGTGCTTCTATGCACATCACCCTCATTTTTGTTGTGGAGGTCATAACGTACTATCAGACCAGCCTAGGCAGTGCACTTCCGTAAACTTATGTTCAGTCAAGCTCCCCTCTAAAGAGTGATACACAGAAGAGAAGGGGAGGATGTACACTTACCCGGAATCCTGGGGAACCAGTTTCTCCTGGTTGACCTCTGTCTCCCTGTTCATTAAATACAACAGCAAGAACATGCAACAAACTGCATTAATAAAGCTGTTATTATCTACATTTTGGAACATTTCATTTAACACTGCTTTCTGCCAATTCTTTTCACAAGAGATTATGGGATTTGACTATAATTTTACATTCCTTATTCTCCATCTTTTGAACAATAAATAAACTCTGAGAGACCAGCACCATTGGCTTATGGAATTCTCCAAGCATCTAGCATGGTTAACCCATGACATCCTCATTGGTCCTCCCAGAACTTTACTCTCTATCTTCTCACTGTTACCAGAATGTTAAGATAACTTTCTATTTACAGAAACAGCAAAATTTGCTTTGCACTGCCAGCATTTTCATAATTTTATCCCAGATTTTAAAATCTTTTTTTATTTTTTTTCCTTGTTTTTATCTTCAATGGGCTGTGCTCAATAAAAAATGAATGCAGTGAACTATTTGCTGCGCTTGAACTTGATTTACGAACTTAAACACACGGACTTATGAGGGATAGTCACAGCCTGAGTTTGTGTGGGGAGGTCACGTCTCACAAATTTGAGGTGTTTTTGAGGAGTTGAAGAAGCTGAATGGGCAATGGATGCTGTCGATGTGAATTATAGGAAACCATATGACAAAGTTCCTCATGGGCAGAAGATTAAGGCACACAAGATATATGTTGAGTTATTATATTGATCCAAAATTGGCTTGAACCTAGAATAAATGGGAAAAAAATGGCTGTAAAGGCAGCGCTGCCAGTGGTGCAGACCTGGAGAGAGTGGGAAACAGAGACACAGAGCTCCTCCACAGGTTTCAACCACCCTCTTCTAAAACCGGTGGCTCTAAAGAGGCTTGAACAGCCTATTAAAGGAGCTGATAGCATTTTTATTTAAAATCCTGCAGCTGTGAAGTCTGTGCCCAATATTGTGGCAACTTTGCTGGCAGCAGCCTCCAGAAGAGCATCGGACTGGCACAGGGCACCAGAAACAGGAAGGAACACCCCCTGTTAAGAATGAGAAGCATAGGAAATGGCCCTGCAGGACAGTGACCATGGCAACGAGGGACCCACACAGACTGCAGGCTGATGGTGACTTTCAGTCAAAGAAGTCACAAGGCTGCAGACTGCTGGAGAGTGGTTCATGGGAACCAAGTATTGAAACTGAGATTTGAAAGGGTGTTGAGGGCAAGAAGGGCTCCCAAAGGCTTCCTGATTGTATTAGAAGTTTGGATCTGGTGCTCAGGTTGTCAGCAGATAGAACGGGGGTCTATGTGGCTGCAGAGGCTGTGGGAGCGCTGGAGGAAAATCCGCAGACACTTGGTGACTCTGAAGGGCCTCTCTATTGCTTCTCTTTCTCTATCTGTAAGGGGACCAGGCAATACTAATGGTGACTCTTTGCCTTGAGCAGACGAAAGAAGATTTTGAGTAATATTACATTTTCTGATTTATTACATGACAGTAAAAGAATCTTGAATATTTAAAGGTAGTGGTGGAGAGGTGTTACTGAAAATATACTGTATATGACTTGGATAAGAATGTCAATTATTGGTAAAAATTAGTATCTCACAAAGAAATTCACCATTTAAATATGTAGAAGAGCAAAAAGATATTTTACTTACTTGGAGATACCTTTTAAACTCCTCAGAGACAGTAAGGGGTTGTCTATGAGTTTTTTGTTAAAATGATGTTTTTACTATTGATAAACATCCTTGAGCCTATTTTATAAATATAGAGTGTTGTTTAGAACAGGCCCCTTGGTCACTGTGTCTGCATTGACCATGGAGCCAATCTAATTCCAGAGTTGATGGAGATTAATCTGGAAAGATGTGAGGCGAGGTGTTTTGGGAGATCAAATGTAAGGGGAAACAAATAGTAAAATCTTTTGGGCTATCAATGCACTGAGAGATCGTGGTGTCCTGAGCTTCATGGAAATGACAACACAAGTAGATGGGTGACAAAAAAGGAACATGACTTGGGAAGGCCACTGAATAGAAAAGTTGTAAAAATCATTTAGCAGTTGCATAAAATTTTGTTGAGGCCACATTTGGAGTATTTCATGCAGTTCTGGTTACTCCATTAAAAGAATGATGTGGAGGCTATGGAGAGAGTGCAGAAAAGGCTCACTGAGATGATGTCTGGATTGGAGTGTATTAGCAATAAAGACATTGGAACAACTTCAGTATTTGTTTACTTTGGTATATCAATGGCTGATAGGCAATCTATTATAAAATAGAGGGTTGATAAGAGCCTTTTACTCATAAGTAGAAATTCCAAATGCTAGAAGGCATAGATTTATGGTGAGAGTGGGAAACTTAAAAGGAGAATTACAAAGCAAGTACTTTTTTACATAGTGGCTTGTGTTTGCTAACTGTTGCCAGGAGAGGTGGTGGAAGTAGATATGATACCGGCATTTAAGAGGCATGCACATGAACAATCAAGGGATACAGATCGGATGCAGATAGATGGAATTAATTAGATTGGCTCCATGGTCAACGCAGACACAGTAGTCAAGGGGTCTGTTCTAGATAAGACTCCATAATTATAAAAAGGGCTAAAGAGGACATTTAATGATATAGTGATGTGAAGGACAGTTACAAAATTTTCACATTTAACTGATCAGGCATGATTGCTGGCAGTCCTGGTTAATTTCCACATTCCTGTTAATCTGCAGTGAGAAATTCACCAATAGTCCTACCACATAATCCAGGCCCATTGAGACTATAGTCTCTCCCAAATCACTTTTTGCCAGACCAAAAATGCAGCAAACTGCAATATTCACATCTCATTAATTAGATCCAAGGCCCCGTACCAGCACTAATCTCTCCAAACACTACTGGCTCAGGAATTCTATCGATAACTGCAATATAACAAATGATGTTCATCTTAATCAGAATAAAGAAAATAAAGTGTACTGAAGTTGGTTCTGGAACACTTGCCTTTTCACCTTGTTCACCTTGAGGACCTCTTGGACCCTAAAAAAAAAGGAAATGAACATTAAAACTTGTTATGATTTGAAACTTTATACATGAAGTAAAAGAAAAATACATTTCTGGGTGCCCTATTGAAATTTTCCTTGGGTCTCTTCTGACCATGACAGACCCAAGTTCATTTGCACTCTAACCAACACATACACATGCACCTACACTTGCTCTCAAACCACAATGCATACCTAATAAAAATAGCTGAAGTCCTGTTTAGAAAGGTTCAGTTGTCCCTAAGCATTCAATCCAAATTTAAGGAGTAATATCATCCCAGATGGTTTTTTTTAATTGAATGGCCTTATTTTAATTTGAAGGGTTGTGCCCCTAACCCCCACCTCTTTGTCCAATTTCCCCACTGGAGAAGAACTTCCTCCGTGTCTATCCCAAGAAATCCCTTCACATTACCCGTGCTTCCTGACAAACATTCCTTCTTCCAATGTTTCTCTTTGTCAGATCCACTAGCTGAGATGAGATAGAAGGAAGAATATCCAGAACTTCTCTCCTCACTTATTTAACAGAGTCGTCACCCCTGCCATTTCTTGAGATTTGCAACATCACTAACCCGGTCACCTGGTTCTCCTGGACGACCTGGTGGTCCTGGGAAGCCCTCACCCACACTTCCCTGGAAAGAAAGAAAGAAAATTACTGAATTGTTTTTCACAAATGACATTTCTTAACTGTTGATTTTTCAAAGGTCAAATTTATTGTCAGAGTATATACGTGACATCACATACAATCCTGAGATTCTTTTTCCTGCAAGCCAGGCAGAATTTCTACTTATTGGTAACTGTATTTCCAGCCACTGTGCTTTCAGTTCCACACACATTCTCTGGTTTGTTTTCATAAAGCTCAGTTCTTAATCCAACCACTTCTGGACCAGCTGTCTGCACTGGAACTCATCTTACAGTATGCACTAACCTCTTTCCATCTCTGACCAATCAACTCCATTGTGTGGTGATTGAAACATACAATACACTAAAGGAACAGGCCCTTCAGCCTGCAGTAATCATGATGCCCAAATTAAACTAAAACACTACTGCTTGCACTTGATACTTATCCTCTATTCCCTACAAATTCTGTTCCTGTTCAGATACAGCAAGAGTTTTGGTGTATATGCACAATGTACGATGTATGTAACAATAAGCTTATCATATGCATGTGTCCATACAGCAACCTTTTAAATGTTACTGTTGTATCTGCTTCTACCACCCACCCTGGCAGCCCATTCTGACACCTGCTATCCTGTGTGGTAAACTTGCCCTGCATATTTCCTTTACCTTTCCCCACTCTCACCTTAAGCACATGCCCTCTAATGTGACATTTTTATCCTGAGTGAGGATTTGCTGGGATAGGTGGAATGTTTCCAAAATGGGATGTTGAGGGAAGTTCACTGAGCTCATTTAAGAAACAGCTAGTCAGGAAGATGAGGGTTTATTTTATCCCAAAAAGCTTAAATCAAGCAATAGATAGCCTAATTTAGCTGGAAGAGTGAAGGTGCCTTTCTAAAAGTCTTGTTCCTTGCTCATGGAAAGAATCGGTTTTACCTTATCCCCTTTCTGTCCTGCAATCCCTTGTGATCCTCTGGGTCCAGAACTCCCTGTCTCACCAGGACGCCCCTTGAATGAAAAGATATAGTTATTTCTAATTGGTAATATGTTGAGATTGTCTTACTTTTCAACAGTATTCCCAATGATTGACATACTCACTGGTGCACCAGGCTCTCCTTTCTGACCCGGTCCACCCTCTGAAGATCCTGGATACTGTGGGAAAAGTCAAGTATTCAATCAGACTCAAACCTGCTTTTGTACTAAATGAGATATCCTCCCCTGTACCATGATAATTCCATGTGAAGGTAGAAGTATGGGGAGTCCAGGAAACCTGTCACCAAACATGACATCAACCATGATCTGCATAATCCTGACAAGAGGTTATTGGTGAAGATGACTAAGGTACAGACAGGAGATGAAAAACAAAAATCATACTGATCTATAATCATTCCTCTTGTAGCTTTATTAAGGTATGCAGAGTATTGAAACCGCTGTCATCTCTATCAAGGAACCAAATAAGTATAATGATTCAAGTAGGGTGGACCATCATTGTTGGGTCTTTAGTCCCTGCCTAAGCAAATTTGGAACTCCCTAATCACGGTGGAAGAGATTGGCCTTCAGGATTAAAGAAAGTAGCTCATCTTCATTTTTGGGAAGTGCAACAGATGCTAGTATTACCAGTTCTGCCCAGAAGGCAGAAATCCATTTTTAAAATTAAATTTTGGCCTCATCCAGGGAAACGTGAGTTGGGATCAAGTTAGATAGAGAATCCAGGCTCAGGGTACACTCATTGATAACATGATGATATTTTGAAGCTTTACCTGTACATCAGATCTCAACACATTCTGGAGTAGGGGAAGTGGAGAGGGAGAATGGAGAACAGTTTGTAAACTCGGATTCCTGAAGTATTCATCCAGACTGGAATTAATATCATATGATGGTAAAGTTGTGCTGAGATCCAGTCAACTCTAAACCACAATAGAAGTTTGTTCTGTGGCACGTGTTAAATGTGTAACTTGTAGCACCTTCAAGAAAACTGAATTTCAGATACAGAGAACAGGCCTCAATCATTGCATATTTTACTTTATAAATCTAGGTCAAATTTCTAGCCAAGATCATCTGAGAGACTGAGAGGGTGATAGACAGGAGACACAGGGAAGCCATTACACCGAGTATGCAGGAGGACGGTATCAAGGTGACAGTCAGGAGAGGGAAAGAGAATAGAGAGGTAATGCAGGGTACACCTCTGGCCATTCCCCTCAGCAACAAGTATACCCCTTTGAATATTGCTGGGAGGGATGACCTATCTGGACCAGGCAGCAGTCAGACCAATACCACTGTGGTCAATTCTGAGCCTCAGAAGGAAAGGGTGGTCAGGTAGAGCAATAGACATAAGGGACTTTATAGATAGGAGATTCTGTGGCAGCAAAAGGGATTCCAGGATAATGTGTTGCCTCCTCAGTGCTCAGGTCCAGAATGTCTCTGAGTATTTGCAGAATATTTGTAAAAGGGAGGGTGAGCAGCCAGACATTGTGGTGTATCTTGGTACCAATGACATGGAACAGGAGTGGGGTGGTGGTCCTGCAAAGTAGGTTTAGGGAATTAGGAAAGAGGTTGAAGAGCAAGACCTCCAAGGTGGTAATCTCTGAATTACTCCTGGTGCCATGAGCTAGGGAAGGCAATGGAGACAAAAGTGTGGCTGAGGAGATGGTGCAGTGGGCAGGGTTTTAAGTTCTTGGATCATTGGAAACATTTTTGGGGACAGAATAATCTGTACAAGTGGGACGGGTTGCACCTGAACTGGAGGAAAACTAATATCCTGGCAGGGAGGTTTGCTAATGCAGTTGGGGAGGGTGAGAGGTGGTTAAACTAGATTCATGGGGGGGGGGGTAAATGGGGAAGGCGGGGAACCAAAGTGGTGGCAGAGGAAGAGCTGGCTTGTGCACAACTAGGGACAGCTGATTGGGAGTTTGTGTGAAAGGACACAGAGCAAAATTTCAGTTACAATGGAACAGGGACACAGAGTCAAATAAAGGGCAAAAGGTTTTATATTTAAAAGCACACAGCATAAGAAATAAAGTGGATGATCTTGTAGTAAGAAACCCCTAAAAAAGGAAAAAAAACACAAAAATGTATTGATTAATAAAAAGAGTACTATTTCCATCTATTATACAGGAAACGGCCTTTGCCAATAAGTGGCACATGGCTTTGGAAGGGAAGGACAAAAAGTCCACCCCACCCCACCCCCCCCCCCCCCCACCTAGATAGAATATATAAAACATATTTATCAGTCCATCAAGCATGGTAAACTTCTTCAAGATCTTTGTTCACTTGATTATCATCAATCGATTCTCGGTACTCCAACATCTAAGATCTGTCTCGTGACCTATTTTGCTCAATTTAGATTGTTGAAGAGGGTAACTTTTATTACCGTCTTATTTATTATTAGGCAATGAATTAGCAAACACCAAAGCTTCATCTTCATCAGTTTAAAAAAAACCATCATTGAAATTCTCCATTAAAGACTTTAAGTACAGTTGAGTATCGAAAGGCAAATTTGTATCCTTTTTTTCCATAGAACAGATTTTGCTGGATTATATTCTTTTCTTCTTTTAACAATAGCCACACTCAAATCTGCATAGAAAAATATTCTGTTGTTCCCAATGGTTAAAGGACCTTGTTGTTTCCTAGCATTTTGGACTGTCAATCTTAACATCATTTCTTTATCTTGACAATGTAAACATCCAATTAAGATAGAGCGTGGTGTCTGTCCTGGAAACAGCTCTATGAGCTGTATCAAATTCCAAACCGTTAGGAAAATTTTCAGGATCTAAAACTTCAAGAATCCATCTTTGAAAAAACTGTACTGGATTAGGACCTTCAAAATCTTCAAGTAGCCTAACCATTTTTACATTGTTCCTAAGACTTTGATTCTCCAATACATCAATTTTTTGTAAAAGATCCTTCCTTTGAACTTCCCAAGCTGTAAAGGAATTTTCCATTTTATTAACTGTATCTTTACATTGTCCTACATCAAAGCGACAGTCTTGAAAATCCTCAATTTTCCGAACTTTGGCTTTAACCTTATCCACAGCCTTATCATATTTTTCTGTATCAGTTTTAATAGTAGTCATTTCACTTTTAATATATTCAAATTCTGAATTAAATTGAACCTTAACAGAAACAAATTCTTGATTAATTTGATTAGACAGTGATTGAATTTGTTGTGAGATCAAAGTAAATTGATTTGAAGGATCTAGATTGAGTAGCTCGAGAGGTTTCAAATATACCTTCTTGCAAAGCTTGTATGCATTGGGGCCTGTATCCACGATCTACCAATTCCTCACCCTCCAAACCTTGTAAATCCTTCTTCTCATGCGCAAATGCTCCTGTGATGCCAGTTCAGGAACTCTCTTCCTCACTCCAGTGCCATCTTCGTTGGCTCCCCGAGGAAGTGGCGCTGGAATAACATAGGCTTCGGCCATTGTCTGTCGGGCTGTCCTCGGAGAGAGAGGAAGCGAGTCGGCAGGATTGATCACTAAGGTAGGCCTCATCTCTTCAATCATACTAACCTCTTTAGTAGTTGGGTTTTTTTTGCAGCTTGAGCTTTTGATTTTTTTTCATAGCCATTGTAAGGTTTAAAATCAGTAATTTTTTAGCAAAGTTTTTCTATTTGGGTTTTAATTAATTCTGCCAGGAGAGGCGTATTTTCACATCTCCAACCTACACCATCAAAGACCCACCCCCCCATGACTGCAGTACAGCTACAAATTGGCAGCTATGATGCTGTGGCCATCATGGAGTCATGGCTAAAGGATGTATGTCCAAGGATATACAGTTTATTAAAAGGATAGACAAGTAAGCAGAGGGGGTGTTGTGTCTCTGTTGGTAAAGAATAACATGAAATCATTAGAAAGAAGTTACATAGAATCAGAAGAAAAAGAACTAATTATGGGTTGAGTTAAGGGTAAAATGACACTGTTGCAGTTATAGACAGACCTTCAAACAGTAGCCAGAATGTTGTCAACAAATTACAATAGCAAATAGAAATTGTGTGTTGGAAGAATAATGTTATGATAGTCATGAGGGATTTTAACATGCAAGTGGATTGAAAAAACAAGGCTAGGACTGGATCTCAAGAGAGATGGATTTTTAGGAAAACTTGTTGATGAGCTCACTAGGAGGCCAGCTGTACTGGATTAGGTGTCGTGCAATGCACCAGAGGTGATTAGAGAGCTTAGAGTAAAGGACCTAGCTCATTGGCAGAGACGTCGCCACGACTTGGGAGACAAAAAAATGGTGAGAGCCAGGGTGACGTCCGATACGTCTCCGCAACGTCTCCAGACAAGGTGACGACCGATTCACCCGAAAGTCACGAGGACATCGCTGCAACATCTCCAGCGGTTGCGGCGACATCTCCGGCCGTTTGCTGTGACATCTCTGCGACATCTCCAGCAGTCGTGGCAATGCCTCCACAACATCACCACGACGTTGCCGAGAGGTCACTAGGGGTCTCCGCAAGGTTGCGGAGACGTCGCCATGACTTCTCCCTGTCTATATATACCTAGATCTACAACTAGATCTATCATTCGCTTTTCAGATGTCAGACAGTCAAGAACTCTCACCATGGACATCAGCAATGAGGCTGTTATGCTGTTGGAGCAGGATCCCTACCTGAAGGATGAGTAGAAGGAGGCCTTGGCCCTCGTGCTGATAGCTCTGGCCGTGAACAAGGCAAAGGCCAGGGCTCAGGATAGGGCCAGAAAGGGTGTCAGGAAGGCAAAGACAGTGTGGGTACATGAGTGGCTCCTACAACGGCAACACCATGGCTGGTACGAGAAGCTAATGAAACACCTGGAAAAAGCATTTCAAATGTTGAAAGAGCATGAACAGAGTAGATGTAGAAAGGTTGTTTCCCACAGTGGGAGAGTCTAGGACAAGAGGGCACAACTTCAGGATTGAAGTTCATGAATGAATAATGGGGCAGACTTGATGGGCTGAATAGCCTATTTCTGGTCCTCTGTCATGGCCTTATGTTCACAGCATCTGATCAACTAAAACCATGTCAGCCAGAATCAAAGGCAAAGAAAATCAGAAGCAAATTAAGTGATCAGAAAAAAAAAATCAATTGTTGACCAAATAAATTATTCACTTACCTTCTCACCTGGATCTCCCTTCTCTCCCTGTAACAAAATGAGATAGGCTTTAAAAGGAAGAGATTCTATGAGCAACAATCACTGAAGAAGAGGAAATCATTCTTTATACAATATATGCAATAAAACACTAGGCTTTTCAGGTGCATTCTGCGCTAAGAATGTGCCTGAAGAAGCAGAAGCAACCCTTTAAATTGCTGATCAGGTGGCAGCATTTAAAGCACAACGCTGGCCACCTGAAAGGACAGCTGCGCTGGGATGTGCATCTGAGTGTATTCCGGCTCCTGTCTCTTGGACTGTCAATTCAGAATGGCTGGCTGTCAGCTGGGACAGCCAGCACAGGCCATCAGCGCGGGAACGTCCCCACACTGATCCCGCTACCAAGCTCTCTCCCCACTCATGAGGCTGAAGCGGACGGCCGGACGGCCGGCGGGAGAGGAGGAGGCTGGAGCGGCTGGCGGGTGAGTATGGCATTCAAGTCGGGTACCAGCATTGTTTCGGCCAGCACCCTTCTCCCCCGCCGGCCGCTCTAGTCCCCTGCTCTCCCGCTGGCCGCTCTAGTCCCCTTCTCTCCCGCTGGCCGCTCCAGTCCCCTTCTCCCCCGCCAGCCGCTCCAGCCCCCGTTCTCCCCCGCCGGCCGCACCAGCCCCCGTTCTCGCCCACCGGCTGCTCCAGCCACCGTTCCAACCATCCCCCCACCCCACCCCCCGCCCCGCCGGCCACTCTAGCCCTGCAGTCCCCATGCTGACAGCCCTGCCCCCATTCTCCCCCGCCGGCCGCTCCAGCCCCCATTCTCCCCCGCCGGCCGCTCCAGCCCCCATTCTCCCCCGCCGGCCGCTCCAGCCCCCATTCTCCCCCGCCGGCCGCTCCAGCCCCCATTCTTCCCCGCCAGCCGCTCCAGCCCCCATTCTCCCCCGCCGGCCGCTCCAGCCCCCATTCTCCCCCGCCGGCCGTTCCAGCCCCCATTCTCCCCCGCCGGCCGCTCCAGCCCCCATTCTCCCCCGCCGGTCGCTCCAGCCCCCATTCTCCCCCGCCGGCCGCTCCAGCCCCCGTTCTCCACCGCCGGCTCTCCAGTCCCCGTTCTCCCCCGCCAGCCACTCCAGCCCCCATTCTCCCCCGCCTGCTGCTCTAGCACTGCAGTCCCCATGATGACAGCCCTGTCCCCATTCTCCCCCGCCGGCCGCTCCAGCCCCCGTTCTCCCCCGCCGGCCGCTCCAGCCCCCGTTCTCCCCCGCCGGCCGCTCCAGCCCCCGTTCTCCCCCGCCGGCCGCTCCAGCCCCCGTTCTCCCCCGCCGGCCGCTCCAGCCCCCATTTTCCCCCACCGGACGTTCCAGCCCCCATTCTCCCCCGCCGGCCGCTCCAGCCCCCGTTCTCCCCCGCCGGCCCTCCAGTCCCCGTTCTCCCCCGCCAGCCACTCCAGTCCCCGTTCTCCCCCGCCAGCCACTCCAGCCCCCATTATCCCCCGCCTGCCGCTCTAGCACTGCAGTCCCCACGCTGACAGCCCTGTCCCCATTCTCCCCCGCCTGCCGCTCTAGCACTGCAGTCCCCACACTGACAGCCCTGTCCCCGTTCTCCCCCGCCAGCCGCTCCAGCCTCCATTCTCCCCCGCCGGCCGCTCCAGCCCACATTCTCCACCGCCGGCCGCTCCAGCCCCCGTTCTCCCCCGCCGGACCTCCAGTTCCCCTTCTCCCCCGCCAGCCGCTCCAGTCCCCTTCTCCCCCGCCGGCCGCTCCAGTCCCCTTCTCCCCCGCCAGCCGCTCCAGTCCCCTTCTCCCCCGCCGGCCGCTCCAGTCCCCTTCTCCCCCGCCAGCCGCTCCAGTCCCCTTCTCCCCCGCCGGCCGCTCCAGCCCCCATTCTCCCCCGCCTGCCGCTCTAGCACTGCAGTCCCCACACTGACAGCCCTGTCCCCATTCTCCCCCGCCGGCCGCTCCAACCCCCGTTCTCCCCCGCCAGCCGCTCCAGCCTCCATTCTCCCCCGCCGGCCGCTCCAGCCCCCATTCTCCACCGCCGGCCGCTCCAGCCCCCGTTCTCCCCCGCCGGCCGCTCCAGCCCCCATTCACCCCCGCCGGCCGCTCCAGCCCCCGTTCTCCCCCGCCGGCCCTCCAGTCCCTGTTCTCCCCCGCCAGCCACTCCAGTCCCCTTCTCCCCTGCCAGCCACTCCAGCCACCATTCTCCACCGCCGGCCGCTCCAGCCCCTGTTCTCCCCCGCCGGACCTCCAGTTCCCCTTCTCCCCCGCCAGCCGCTCCAGTCCCCTTCTCCCCCGCCGGCCGCTCCAGTCCCCTTCTCCCCCGCCAGCCGGTCCAGTCCCCTTCTCCCCCGCTAGCCGCTCCAGTCCCCTTCTCCCCCGCCGGCCGCTCCAGCCCCCTTCTCCCCCGCCGGCCGCTCCAGCCCCCATTCTCCCCCGCCGGCCGCTCCAGCCCCCATTCTCCCCCGCCGGTCGATCCAGCCCCCGTTCTCCCCCACCGGCCGCTCCAGCCCCCGTTCTCCCCCGCCGGCCCTCCAGTCCCCGTTCTCCCCCGCCGGCCCTCCAGTCCCCGTTCTCCCCCGCCGGCCCTCCAGTCCCCGTTCTCCCCCGCCGGCCCTCCAGTCCCCGTTCTCCCCCGCCAGCCACTCCAGCCCCCATTCTCCCCCGCCTGCCGCTCTAGCACTGCAGTCCCCACGCTGACAGCCCTGTCCCCATTCTCCCCCGCCTGCCGCTCTAGCACTGCAGTCCCCACGCTAACAGCCCTGTCCCCATTCTCCCCCGCCGGCCGCTCCAGCCCCCGTTCTCCCCCGCCGGCCGCTCCAGCCTCCATTCTCCCCCGCCGGCCGCTCCAGCCCCCATTCTCCCCCGCCGGCCCTCCAGTCCCCTTCTCCCCTGCCAGCCACTCCAGCCCCCATTCTCCCCTGCCGGCCGCTCCAGTCCCCTTCTCCCCCGCCAGTCGCTCCAGCCCCCATTCTCCCCCGCCGGCCTCTCCAGTCCCCTTCTCCCCCGCCGGCCGCCCCAGTCCCCTTCTCCCCCGCCGGCCGCTCCAGCCCCCTTCTCCCCCGCCGGTCGCTCCAGCCCCCATTCTCCCCCGCCGGCCGCTCCAGTCCCCTTCTCCCCCGCCGGTCGCTCCAGCCCCCATTCTCCCCCGCCGGCCGCTCCAGTCCCCTTCTCCCCCGCCGGCCGCTCCAGTCCCCTTCTCCCCCGCCGGCCGATCCAGCCCCCATCTCCCCCGCCGGCCGCTCCAGCCCCCATTCTCCTCCGCCGGGCGCTCCAGTCCCCTTCTCCCCCACCGGCCGCTCCAGTCCTCTTCTCCCCTGCCGGCCGCTCTAGCCCCGCAGTTCCCACGCTGACAGCCCAGCCAGCTGCCCCTGCTCTGACGTCCTGTGCCGTCAGGCACTCGCCAGCTAACTGTCATTCAGGTGGCTGGGGAGGCCACTGTGCTGCGGCGATTATCCCTCTCGGAGGAGGGTTACAAAGTTCACTTTGCAATTGCCTCCTGCACATTCAGGTGGCCTCCCAATAGCCGCATATTGCCAAAATATGCGGCTTTACAAATGGGGCAATTGGCCACCTGAAAGTGCCTACTGAAATATCTTAAGCGATTTTGGTTGTGAACTCAGCAAATACTAAGTCAATGTCTTGATGAGATGTTCTAAAACAATAACATTTCTTTTTCTCCCTCTGATGCTGCTCAATCCACTGAGCACTTCCAGCAGATTTTTTTTTAAAACGTGTGATGTTCATCTCTTTTGACAATTATTAAACACAATAGAGCTTTTCAAGCAAGTAAAAGTGACAAGGTGTTGGTCTTGATGTACCTGTTGAGGTGACAACATACCTTGATGGATCTCCCAGGAGGACCTGGAGGTCCAATCGGACCTTGTGGTCCTATATGACCGGGCTGCCCACGTTCACCTTCAAGTCCAGGAAGACCAGCTGAGCCAGGAACACCCTGTAATAAATCAGTGAAATGTGTGTTAAAAGTATTATCAATTGGGGATTGCATCAAAGGTCAACAGTATCCTGCATTCACACTGAAGCTTTAAAGTAACAAAACGTCCCAAGGTATGTCACCCTTGTTATGAAACAAAATAACATTTTGAGCCACACATCAGGACAGATGACAGAAGTCTCTGAAAGAAAGTGAGAACATAGATAAAGAGGGGAAGAATTCCAGAGCCTCGGATCTTGGCAGGTGCATGGTATAAGTGAGCAATATTAAAGGCCAAAATTGGGGAAATGCAGAGATTTGTGAGGTGAAGAATGAGAAGATAAGAGGCACAATTCCATTCCTGTTCAACAATATGATGATTTCAGAAAATGAAATAGATTAAGAGTTTGGAAAGGGGTGGAATGTGTGTGTTTTTTTTACTTCAAGGGAACTGATTCAAAGGCCAGAGAATTCTACTCAAGCAATAGGGTGATCAGCATCTGGACATCAAGGTCCTCCAATAGGACAAAATGTCAGGGGCTGTTTCAGTTTGGGTACCTGAAGCAGATTATAGATACTCTTCATGGTCTCATTCAATGGACACATGGTGATGCTTACCCTGTTCCACACGGAGTCCAACAGGGGACCTTTCCCCAGATCACAGCCTTGCTTTGCTGGATCAAAATTCAGAGGTGGACATTTATAAACATTGGAATTTTTACTTTAATGACAGTCCAAGATTTCAGCGTTGGTTAATTTTCGTTTGTACACATTTTTAGAAGTTAAATCAAACTTCTGAGCAGCCATAAAAAAAATTATGTTTTCTGAAATATTCATGTAATCAAATGAGCAGTACAAACCTTAACAAGAAACTCAGTGGAAGCCACATGCTGTGACTGATCAGTGTAATGTGACATCTAGAAATGGTTATATAGAGGAGAGCAGACATGAAGTCAGGCATTTGAACAGAAAAGATGCAGAGAAATGTGGAGAGATCACAAGTAGAATCCATAAATATAAGAATAAATCACATGAGAAATTTGAGGAAAACTTTTTCACCCAGTTGGTGGCGTGAAAGTGAAATTCCTTTCCTCAAGTGGTTGAGTTAAATGGCAGCAATGTCTTCAGGGGACATTACAAGGGAAAGGAACAGAAGGATACAGTGACAGGGGAAAATGTAGAAGGACGTGAATCAGCTCAAGTCCAAGACAAACATCGAATGGATTATTTCATGCTATGAGTTCTAAGTACTTAGAGAGGCTATACATACAGGACGACCTGGTTCGCCCTTTCTGCCTGTGTATCCTCCTCCTCCATTAACCACAATGCCAGGCTCACCCTAGAACAGAAAAAAATCCAGAGTGTTAAAAAGGAGGCAATCCACAAAAACAAAAGCAGTAGAGTCAGTAGTTCTGTTCTGCCATTTGAACGGATTACATCCGGTCCTTTCCTCTCACCTTCCTCTTTTTCTAAAGATCTATCAACGGTGGGGGTTTTTTAATTTAAAGATTCAGCACGGCCACAGGCCCTTCTGGCCCATGAGGCCACGCCACCCAATTGCACCTACTCACCCTGTATGTCTTTGGAATGTGGGATGAAACCAGAGCACCCGGAGGAATCCACATGAACACAGAGAATGTACAAGCTCCTTAGAGACAGTAGATGATTCAAACCCAGGTTGCTGGGACTGAAACAGCATTTTGCTAACTGTGGTCTTCAATATAATATCCACAGCTTTCTGTGTGGAGACTACCAAAGATTTTCAACCTTTTAGGTTACCATTTCTCAGCCTTTATATAGTTTAATGAGATAATTTCTCAATATTAACGGCCCATCCTGCACCATCTTTCCTCTTGGGACAACCTTTCATCATAGGAATGTAGTGGCTTTTTCTAAGGTACAGAAACCAAAATACATATATTGTCCTCCAGACGAGGTCTCGACAAAATTCTTTACAACCTCAGGACCGTTGCTGGAAGAAGAGGATCAAGGGGGCTCAGGAAGGCTGTGAGTGTTGGGGACCAGCTTGAGGTGAGTGCATTTTAAAAGGGAGCAGAGCAGGGACTCAGGCCATAGTTATCTCGGAACTGTTGCTGGATTAGGAGGAGCAAGGGACTCAGGAGCGCTGTGAGTGTTGGGAACCAGCTTGAGGTGAGTGCATTTAAAAAGGGATGAGGTGAGTGCATTTAAAAAGGGAGTGGAGGACGTTAAAGGTCAAATAACAGTGATTTGTGGGAAGAGTAATAAAAATAAGGGCAAGTGACAAATAAAAAGAGGGGTAGATCAAGCAGAGTGGGCAGAAGAGAACAGCTCAGGGTAGGAGTGGGACTTAGAGGGTTTGGCTCACGAGGCTTCAACGAGCTTGTTTCTGGCAAAGTAAGGCCAGATAAGATATTTGTATTTAAATTAGGAAGAGTTGATGGAGACAGCAGCTAGGGCAGTGGAATGCACTGATTGCTGCATGTGGAAAATCTGGCACAATTGTCCCTGATGACTACACCTACAAAAGGTTCATCCAGCTGCAGCTCCTGGGAGACCAAGTTCGGGAATTAGAGCTGGAGCTGGATGAATTGAGGATCATTCAGCAGGCAGAGGTAGTGATAGAGAGGAGCTTCAAGGAAATAGTTACCCCAAATATCAGGAGGCAGGTAACTGGGTGTCTGTTAGGAGAGAGAAGGGGAATAGCCAGACAGTGCAAGGCACTCCTGTGGCCATTCCCCTCAACAATAAGTATAGTTTTTGGATGCTGTTGGGGAGGATGATCTACTGGGGCAAGTGGGCAAGTTGTGGCAGTCACATCTCTGGCGCAGAAGCTGGACCCTCGGCTCAGAAGGGAAGTGGGGGGGAGGAGGAGAGCTATGGTGATTGGGGTGTCATTAGGTGTGTAGATAGGAGGTTGTGAGCACGATCGAGGCTCCAGGATGGTATGTTGCCTCCCAAGTGCCAAGGTCTGGGGTATCTCTAATCGAGTTCACAGTAATCTGGAAGGGGAGGGTGAGCAGCCAGATGTTGTGGTCTTCGTGGGGACCAATAACATAGACAAGAGTAAGTGATGAGGTTTTGAAGAGGGAGTATAGGGAGTTAGGTCACAAGTTAAAAAGCAGGACCTCAAGGGTGGTAATCTCAGGATTGCTGCCTGTGCCACGCACCAGAGAGGGTAGGAATAGGAAGTTGTGGCTGATGAATGTGTGACTGAAGGCAAAGGTTTAGGATTGTGAATCATTGAGATCTCTTCTGGTGAGGTCTGACCTGTACAAAAAGGACGGGCTGCAACTGGACTGGAAAGGAACCAATATCCTGGTGAGCAGGTTTGCTAGAGCTGTTGGGGAGGATTTAAACTAGTTTGGCAGGGGGCTGGGAACCAGAATGCGAGTTCAGAGAGTAGGGCAGAAGATCAAAAGCATGATGGCTTGTGTTCTGAGTTTGTGAGGAAGGACAGGCATAAAGGTAGCCAGTTAGAGAATCTGAAATGTGTCTATTTCAACGTATTAGGCATAAAGGGGATGAACTTAGAGCATAGATCAGTATGTGGAACTATGATGTTGTGGCCATTACAGAGACTTGGCTGGCAGAAGGGCAGGATTGGCTGATGCAGATACCAGGGTTTAGGTATTTTAAAAAGAATAATATGGTAGGTAAAGGGAGAGGGAGTTGGAAGGAGAGAGGAGAAGTATCATTATGGGTCAGGGATAGTATCACAGATATAAAAAGGGAGGATGCTGCAGAGGGTGTGTCTACTGAGACAATGTGGATAGAAGTCAGAAATAGGAAGGGAGCAATCACTGTACTATAAGTAGTCTATAGAATGGTGTGGGAAATACAGGGTTGTAGTTATGGGCAATTTCAACTTCCCTAATATTGACTGGCACCTCCTGACTGCAAGAGGGATGCATGGAGCTGAATTTGTCAGTTGTGTTCAAGAGGATTCCTGATACAGTATGTGGACCAGCTGACGAGAGAAGAGGCCATACTGGATCTGGTTCTGGGTAATGAACCAGGTTAGGTGGTGGACTTCTTGGTGAGGGAGCATTTTGGTGAGAGTGACCACAACTCCCTGAGCTTAAGCATAGCCATGAACAAGGATAAAGGCAAAAAAAATGGGATTTTTTTAAATTGGGGAAAGGCTAATTATGATGGGATGAGGCAGGAATTAGTGAGAGTAAATTGGAAACGTTCAAGGGTGAAAGCACAAAATTAATGTGGAAGAAGTTTAGGGACCACTTGTGTTGGGCTCAGGAGCAATTTGTCCTGATGGGACAAGGAAAAGATGGTAGGAAAAGGGAACTGTGGTTGACAAAGCAAGAGAGGTAGCTAGTCAAGAGGAAGAAGGAAGCATATATTGGATACAGGAAGAAGGAAACAGGAAGGGCTCATGAGAAATATATGACAGCCAGAAAGGAGCATGAGAAGGCCTTGGCATATAGAATTAAGGAGAACCCCAAGGCATTCTAGGCCTATGTGAAGAACAGAAGGATGACAAGAATGAAAGTGAGGCTGCTAAAGGATAAAGGGCCCAACATGTGCCTGGAGGTGGAGAAATTGGGAAGGTCCGAAATGAATACTTTGCTTCAGTATTGAGTAAATGTTCTTGGTCAGGGTGGTCAGAATAGAACAGGCCTGTGTGTGGACAGTGGAGATTAAGGAAGAGTTGGATCTTCTTTAAAAACATCAGGATTAATAAGTCCCCAGAGCCAGATGTGATATACCCCAGGTTGCTGTGAGAAGTGAGGGAATAGCAGGAGCAGTAGTTATGATCTTTGAATCCTCTTTGGATGCAGAGGAGGTGGCGAAGGATTGGAGAATGACAAATGTAGTCCCATTTTTTAAAAAAGGTCATGGGGAGAATTCTGGGATTTATAGACTAGTGAGTCTTACATTAGGGTTGTGCAAAATATTGGAGAGGATTCTTCAAGATAGGATCTATAAGCATTTGGAGAAGTACAGTCTACTCAGAATAGTCAGCATGGCTTTGTGGAGGCAAGGCCGTGCCTCACTAGCCTAATTGAGTTTTTTGAGGAGGTAACAAAAGAAATTGATGAAGATCGGGTGGTAAATGTGGTCTACATGGATTTTAGTAAGGCATTTGACAAGATCCCCCATAAGAGACTCATTCAGAAACTCATGAGGCATGGGATCCATAACTTTGGCTGTGTGGATAAAAAAAACTGGCTCGCAGGTAAAAAGCAGAGTAGTAGTGGAAGGAAAATATTCTGCCTGGAGGTCAGTGACTAGTGGAGTAGACCAAGGATCTGTTCTGGGACCCCTGATCCTTGTGATTTTTATAAATGATCTGGATGAAGAGGCAGAAGGATGAGTCTGTAAGTTTGTAGATGATGTGAAGGTTGGAGGAGTTGTGAATGGAGCTGAAGGTTGTCGAAGATTACAAGAGGATATAGACAGGATGCAGAGTTGGGCAGAAAAGTAGCAGATGGATTTCAATCTGGATAAGTGTGAGGTGGTGCATTTTGGAAGGACAAACCAGAAGCCTGAGTACAGGGTTAATGGTCGGTTACTTAAGAATGTGGGGTCCAAATCCATACATACCTCAAGGTCACCACACAATTTAATAGGATAGTTAAGGCCTATGGGATGCTGGGCTCCATTAATAGGTGGATTTAGTTATATAATCATATAACCATTACAGCATGGAAACAGGCCATTACGGCCCTTCTAGTCCACACTGAACCAAGTACTATCCTCTAATCCTACCTACCTGCACCTTGCCCATAACTCTCCATTCTCCTCCCATCCATATAACTATCCAATTTTTCCTTAAATGACAAAATGGACGCTGCTGCCACTTCTCCTCCTGGAAGCTCATCCCATACAGCTACCACCCTCTGAGTAAAGAAGTTTTCCATTATGTTACTTCTAAACTTTTTTTCCCTTAAATCTTAACCTCTTGTTTCAATCTCTCCTACCATCAAGGGAAAAAGCCTATTCGCATCAACTCTTATCTATCCCCCTCATAATCTTAAATACCTCTATCAAATCCCCCATCAACCTTCTACGCTCCAAGGAATAAAGAACTAATCTGCTCAACCTTTCTTTGTAGTCTAGATTCTGAAACACAGGTAACATTTTCATAAATCTTCTCTGCACTCTCTCTACCTTGTTGATATCCTTCCTACAATTCAGTGTCCAGAACTGCACACACTGTTCCAAATTTGGCCTCACCAATGCTTTGAACACTCTCAACATAATTTCCCAATTCCTGTATTCTATGCTTTGATTTATAAGGCCAGCATACAAAAAGCCTTCTGCACCACCCTTTCCACATGAGATTCAACCTTCAGGGAACGATGAACTGTTATTTATAAATCTTTCTGCTCCACTGCATTCCTCAATGCCCTCCCATTTACTACGCAAGTCCAGTTTTGATTATTCCTTCCAAAATGAAGCACTCCATATTTCTCAGCATTAAACTCCATCTACCATCTTTCAGCCCACTCTGCTAAGCCATCCAAATCCCTCTGCAATCTTTGAAAACCTTCTTCAATATCAACAATTCCACCTATTTTAGTATTATCTGCATATTTACATCCAATTTACCACCCCATCATCCAGATCATTAATGTAAATGACAAACAGCAAGGGACCCAATACAGAACCCTGAGGCACACTGCTTGCTACCAGCCTCCAACCTAACAAACAGTTATCCACTATGACTCTCTGGCATCTCCCTTCCAGCCACTGTTGAAACCACTTGACTATCTCAAAGTTAATACCTAGCATTTGAACCTTCCTAACTAACCTTCCATGCAGAACCTTATCAAAGGCCTTACTGAAGTCCATATAGACAACATCCACTTCTTTCCCCTCATCAATATTTCTAGTCACCTCTTAAAAAATTCAACAAGATTGGTCAAACATGACCTTCCATGCACAAACCCATGTTGAGTATTCCTGTCTCTCCAGATATTTATATATATTATCTCTAAGAACACTTCTATTAACTTGCCTACCGCAGACATCAAACTTACAAGCCTATAATTGCTAGGTTTGCTCCTCAAAAATTTTTTAAACAATGGAACCACATTAGCAATACACCAATCCTCTTGCACTATACCCATCTCTAATGACGTGAAGAATCACAGTCAGAGCCACTGCTATTTCCTCACTAACTTCTCTCAAAGTCCTAGGGAAAATCTGTCTTAATATGGTTAAAAGTTCCAGTCCTTCCTCTTTCTTAATCACTACATTTTCCATAATTACCCTCTTTGTCATACAATTCAATATCCTTCTCCTTGGTGAATACTGAAGAAAAGAACATTCAAAATCTCCCTCATCTCATTTAGCTCCACATACAGTTGTCCTCTCTGATTCTCTAAGGGACCAATTTTATCCCTCACTCTCCTTTTGCTATTAACATATTTGTAGAAACCTTTTGGTTCTATTTTCACCTTGCTTGCTATAGCCACCTTGTACCTTCTTTTAGCTTTTCCAATTTCTTTCTTAAGATTCTTTTTACATTCAATGTATTCTCCACGCATCTCCTTTATTCCTTGTTTCTTATATTTATTGTAGGTCTCCCTCTTTTTTCAAACCAAGTTTCCAAAATCCCTCAAAATCCATGGCTCTCTCAAACTTTTGACTCTGCCTTTTATTCCTGACAGGAACATAGAGATTTTGTACCCTCAAAATCTCACCTTTAAAAGACCTCCATTTCTCTACTACATCCTGCCCATAAAACAAATAATCCCAATCCACTCCTCATAAATCCTTTCTCATCCCCTCAAACCTAGCTTTTCCCCATTCGAAAACCTCATCCCCAGGCCCTGACCTAACCCTTTCCATAATTACATTGGATCTAGTGATCATAGTGCCATTAGCTTCAAAGTGCTCCCCAACACATACCTCTGTCACCTGCCCTATCTCATTCCCCAACAGCAGATCCAACACTGCCCCTTCTCTAGACAGTTCCTCTACGTATTGCTGTTAAAATCTATCCTCCACACATTTTATAAATTTCAATCCATCCAGCCCTTTCACAGAATGGGTTTCCCAATCTATATTTGGAAAATTAAAATCCCCCATTATCACAACCCTGTTACAAATATCTGCTATCTCCCTACAAATTTGCTCCTCTAGTTCTCACTCCCCATTATGTGGTCAGACACCCCTATTAGTGTGACTACACCTTTCCCATTCCTCAATTCCACCCATACACCTCCCTGGACGAGCCCTCCAATCTATCCTGCTTAAGCCCCACTGTAATATTTTCCCTGACAAGCAATGCTACACCACCCACTCTTGCCCCTCCAATTCTATCACACCTAAAGCAACAAAATCCAGGAATATTTAGCTGCCAATCACATCCCTCCTACAATCTACAATGTCATACTGTCAAGTGTCTATCCACACCCTCAGCTCATCCACGTTCCTTACAATGCTCCTAGCATTAAAGTAAATGCATTTCAGAGATTTCCCACTACTTAGTCTCTGTTTGCCCCTATCTTTACAAACAACTCTATTATGTTCTTTTTCTATCATCTCCCCTCCATCTTCGTACAGAGCATCTCCCTTCTCTACCACCTTCCTTTCCCTACTCTAACACTGTCTACAAGCTTTCTGTTTGCAATCTAACCTTCTCCTTGCTGTTCTCCTTCATTTGGTTCCCTCCCCCCAACCAGTCTAGTTTAAAGTGTCCCGGGTAGCCTTAGCAAATGTCCCCGCCAGGATCCTGGTCCCTCTGGGATTCAAGTGCAACCCATCCATTCTGTACAGGTCCCACCTCCCCCAAAAAAGGTCCCAGTGATCCAGAAACTTGAATCTCTGCCCCTTGCTCCCTTCAGCCACACATTCATCCTCTACCCCATTCTATTCCTGCTCTCACTATTGCGTGGCACAGGCAGTAATCCCAAGATTACTCCCTTCACGGTCCTTCTTTTCAGCTCTCTACCTAACTCCCTGTACTCATTTTTCAGGACCAGTACCACGACATCTGGCTCATTTCCCTCCCATTTTAGGGTACCTTGGACATGACCAGCAACATCCTGGACCCTTGCACCAGGGAAGCACACCACCATCCGATTCTCCTTACTGTGTCCACAGAATCCCCCATCTGTCCTCCTAACTATTGTCCCCTATTGCTCTCCTTTACCTTTCCCTACCCTTCTGAGTCACAGGTGCCAACCCTGTGCCAGAGGTGCAGCCACTGTTGCTTCCCCCAGCTAGTTCGAGAAAAGAGAGGTCATGTAACTACAAATCTTAGTGAGACCACACTTGGAGTATTGTGTTCATTATAGGAAGGATGTGGAAGCTATGGAGCTGGTGCAGAGGAGATTTACAAGGATGTTACCTGGATTAGAAAATAAGTCTTATGTGGCAAGGTTAGCAGAGCTGGGACTTTTCTCTTTGG
The DNA here is from genome assembly GCF_036971445.1 of Narcine bancroftii. Classification (NCBI taxonomy): domain Eukaryota; kingdom Metazoa; phylum Chordata; class Chondrichthyes; order Torpediniformes; family Narcinidae; genus Narcine; species Narcine bancroftii. Next base: position 47,269,660 of record NC_091473.1, on the reverse strand, counting down.
AGTGTAGAAGGATGAGAGGAGATTTAATAGAGGTCTACAAGATTATGAGAGCCATAAATAGGGTGGACAGCTAGCGCCTGTTTCCCAGGGCAGGAGTAGCAAACACCAGAGGACATATTCAAAGTGAAGGGAGAGAAGTTTAGGGGAGACATTGGGGTAAGTTTTTTTATATAAACACAGAGAGTTGTGGGTGCCTGGAATGCCTTGCCAGGGATGGTAGTGGAGGCTGAAACATTAGGAGCATTCAAGAGACTCTTAGACAGGAACATGGATAGAAGGAAAATAGAGGGTTACGGGGTAGGGAGGTACTATTTTTTAAGGAATATATAGGTTGGTTCCACATCAAGGGTCATAGGGCTTGTACTGTGTAGTTGCGTTCTATGTTCTGTCTCGGGGGAAAAAAATTTACTGTTGCTTTCTCAACGATACAGTATAGCAAAGGTCTTATGACTGTATCAGGCACCCCTAGAAAGCAGTTCTCTCTCTGATCATCGCCCCACTCCTTAGCCAATATCAGGATGCTAGGCTACTGCTGCTCTGTGGGATTGAGCACACTTGCTACACAAAGTTGTAGGAAACCAGTACGTAAATCTCAATACGAGATTCTTTAGGGAGAAGTTCATCCTGGGATGTTATCGTTAAACACAACTCAGATTTGACTGCCCATTGTATACTATTTGTGAAATTTGGCTCAACTGGAGAAAATTTAATCAAATTTCGAAGTGGAATCCAATGTTTAATGATTGCCCTTTTATTACTTCAAAACGTATATTTTATTCATAAAAATAGTCAGGAAATTCAAATCTGTCCCCGACTCTCCTTGCATTCATTGTGCCATTAAATTATTATATTTACAGTGCATCAATGCCACATGTTTCCTATTAAACAATGCATCTATGAATTGCCACAACCAAGATCCACAAACAGGACTGTACTAGTAGGCCCATTGTTTCTGTCTGATCATCCTACTGAGCTTATCCACCCCACCGCCCCCCCCCCCACCCCCAATACCTTTATCTAGTTCTTCCCACATTGATCCAGGACACATTGTTGTTCTCCATTATCTTAAAAACTTTAAATTCTTTGGATCCCACTGCCTCATTTTTGTCATAATCATGCAGTCCCCATAAACCTACATTCCCTATTAGAAGTCCTCTGTTTATTTCCACAATACAGCTTCAGTCAGTTCCTCTCGATAAACATTCTCCTCCACTTAGCAGATCCTCTTCTTATACTGAAGAACTCTTATAATTCTTCTCATTTTCTACAAACTGATACCTATCGACACTTGCATCACCTCTAGCTATTCCTGCCTTTTCACTGGCTATGTGGAATCATTCTTGTTCCAATCTTCTCTGGCACCACTATGCAACTCTTTCTTTGCCACATCAATGACTGCACTGGAGCTGCCTCCTGCACCCATGCAGAACTAATCAATTTTTATCAATTTTACCCCAATTTTCCACCCTGCCCTCAAATTCATGGATTTCTGACACTACTCTCCCACTTTCTTCATCTCCACTTCCATATCAGGAGGCAAAGTATTCAAAGTCATTTACTTCACCCATTCCACTTCTTGGATTACACCTTCTTCCAGAGTGAAGGATGAGAATCTGGAGGGACTCAATGGGCCAGGCAGAATCCATGGAGTGAAATGATCAGTCAACTTTTTGCATCAGGACCTTTTGCTTTAGTTTAAACAAAGGGTCCTGGCCCAAAACATTGATACATCACATAAATGCTGCCTGAATTGCTCAGTCCTTCCAGCTTTTCACTGCTCACCCAAGATTCTAGGATTTACAGATGTTTGTGTTTCTACACATTTTTTCCCCAGGTGTTGCATTTTGGAAGGACAAAATAAAGGTAGGAACTGTTCAGTAAATGCTAGGGCACTGATGAATGCAGTACAACAGAAGAAACTAGGAATACATGTACATAATTCCGTGAAAGTGGCGCTCCAGGTAGATAGGGTTGTAAATGAAGTTTTATTTTTTGCATGTTTGCCTTCATACATCAAAGTACTGAGTATAGGAGTTAGGGTGTTATGCTTAAGTTGTATAAGTCATTGATGAGGCCAAATTTGGAGTATTGTGTGCAGTTTTGGTCACCTAGCTACAGGAAAGATATCAATAAGATGGATAGAGTGCAGAGAAGATTTACTAGAATGTTGCCCAGACTTCAGGAACTGAGTTACAGGGAAAGATTAAACAGGTTAGAACTTTATTCCATGGAGCATAGAAGAATGAAGGGAAATTTGATGAAGTATACTAAATTATGAGGGGTATAGATAGAGTGAATGCAAGTAGGCTTTTTCCACTGAGAGTAGGTGAAATACAAACCAGAGGACATGGTTTAAGGTTGAAAAGGGAAAAGTTTAGGGGGATCATTAGCGGGAATTTCTTCACACAGGGAGTAGTGGGGTTGTGGAATGAACTGTCAGCTCAAGTGGTGAATGTGGGCTCAATTTTAACATTTAAGAAAAATTTGGACAGGTAATGGATGGGAGGGGTATGGAGAGTTATGGATTGGATGCAAGTCAGTGGGACTAGACGGAATAATAGTTTGGTACAGACTAGAAGGGCCAAAGGGCCTGTTTTCTTTGCTGTAATATTCTATGGTTCTATAGTTCTATCCTGTTCCTTTCTCTTAATTTTGCTGTCTCTGACACAGAACTGCTGGAAGAATTCAGCGACCAGAGGAAGTAAAAATATATAACCGACGTTTTGGAGCCTATGTCCTTCCTCAAGGTACTACAATCACAGTGTCTGCATGCTTTATATATTTTTATCTCCTTTAGATGCTGCAAGACCTTGCTGAGTTCCACCAGCATATGTGTTTTTACTATAATCACAGGGTCTACAGAGTTTTATGATTCACTGACATCTGTTGTCAAGTTGAAGCTGTGTACTCCAAGACATCTCAAATGTCCTTTATTACAGAAAGGTGCTTCCCTTCTGTTGTAGTTGATGGAGCTCTTATCCACACCCCCTTTTCCTACACATCTGCTTTCACTTTGCCTCACCACCATCCCCCCCCACCCCCAGACAAAACAGAGACAGTCCCCTTAGTCCTTATCTTTCACCACACCAGCATCCACATCCAGCACATCATTCTTTCCCATTTCTGTCATTTTCAACCTGATCCCACCATCAGCCATTACTTCCCCTCCCCATCCTTTTCCATCTTCTGCAAGGACCACTCTTTCTGTAAGAACCTGGTTCACTCACCCCCTGCCAGTCATCTCTCCCCATCATCTGTAGAGTATACAAAACCTGTCCCTACATCTCCTCCCTCACCAGTACTAAGGTTCTTAAAACAACCCTTCCAGATTCACATGCACCCTCTCCAACCTCATTTAGGTCCTCTGGTATGGTCCCCTCTACATTGAGTGACCTCTTTGTCGAGCTCCCAATTCAAGCTATTTTAATCCTCTTGCCATTTCTACAGCATCTTTCCTTGGCCTCCTCCATGTCAAGGGTGATTGCCAAATGAAAATTAGAGGAACAGCTTCTCATATTCCACTTGGGGTAGTCTACAAGGTATGAACACTGAATTCTCCAATTCCAGGTAACCCACACCTCCTCTGTTCATTTTTCTCTCATTCTGACCTACCCAGGTCCTCTCACTCCTCCCTTCATTCCAAAGACCCTCCCAGCTCCCAAGTTACCTCACATCTTTTTCTTCACCCTCCTGGTTCTATTTGCCCTCCTCCTCCTGCTGTTCCCACCCACCCACCCTCCCTCATCTTGATGCCCGCATCACTTTCCTTTCTCAAATTTCAGAAGGTGCAGCTCCCAGCCTCTAGCACCATCTCCTCCTTTCTCTCCCCAATCAGGCTCCATCTGCCCATCAACCTCTTCTCACCTGGATCCACCCATTGCTTGCCTGGTTCTGCCTCACCTTCTTCCTCTCATCTCTCCACACTGGCAAGCGATGGGTGGATCCAGGTGAGGAGAGGTTGATGGGCAGTCAGAGCCTGATCATCTCCCCTTTATGATCTTGACTCAAACCGAAATGTTAACCATCCCTTTGCCCCCACAGGCGCTGCCTGGCCTGCTGAGTTCCTCCACCAGATTTCCTTTCTCCACCAGATTTTGGTCTCCTCTGTCTCTGCTCCCACGAATCATTTGGTCACATGCATCAACGGAACGGGTTACAACCCCAAAGCAAAACCAAACAAAGTCACTATGACCCCCCCCCCCCCAACTCCACCTATAATAGCAACTGCACATGCATTAGTTAGCACTCTAGGAGCTTTCATTTTGGTTTATTCAATGTTATGCATTTAGCCCTACCCAATGGTAGTTCTCAATAGTCATCATCCATTGGCTGATGTGTATACGCACCCTTTCTCCTTTTGGACCAACTGGCCCTGTTCTTCCTGGTAACCCAGTCTCCCCCTGAAACAAGAAACAACTCTCAGAATTTTTCTCTTGTTTGGTACTTTAAGTACTAACAACAACAAAACTTCATTTTTGTAGCGTTTTTCACAACCTCAGGACAACCAATACCCTAATAAAGTACTGCTGCAGTGTATTCACTGGGTACTGTAGGAAACACTGCAGCCAATCTGTGTGCAGAGAATTCCCTCAAATTGCAATGCGACAATGATGAGTGATTCCTTGTTTGAGATGGTGGTTGGACAGTAAATGTTGTCAAGGCTTGAATTTACTTTTTGGAGAAGTCTCTTCAAACTTTTCTATCACCTTCCTTCCATACATCGATAAGTTGCATGTGAAGCCATCTTTTAGGAGCAGATAGGAGAATGCCAACTTATTTCTTTTTAATTTAGAGATACAGCACAGTAATTGGGCCTCCTGGCCCACGAGCTGTTAATCACACAATGATCTTCCAGGAATCATGGATTCTGGCATGGTCCAGGTAGGCCAAAGCCTATATATCAAAATATATAGTTCTCAAATACATCCATGTGACTAATTAACCCACTATGCCTTTAGAATGTGGGAGGAAACCAGAGCAACTGGAGGAAACCCACACAGAGATGGGGTGAATGTACAAACTCCTAACAGACAGTGGTGGATTTAAACTTGGGTCACTGATGCTGTAATGGGGTTGTGCTAACCACTACGTTGCCATGCTGCCCCATTCTTGATTAAGAATTAGGCAGAGGAAATGGAGAGGTAATCTGAGAGAGGATTATAAAACTATGAGGGGAATTGATAAACGAGATGGGAAGAATCTTTTTCCTACGATGGGGATGTCCCGGAAAACCGGATTTACGTAAAAGTTGAGTGGTAAGAAGTTTGGAGAGGATCACAAGGAATTTCTTTCACTCGGAAAGCTGATGGGATCTGGAACACTCTGTCTGAGGAGATGGTGGAGGTAGTTACTCTCACAATATGCCACAACTTGCCAACTCTCAAAAGGTTACAGACCTAATGCAGTTAAGTGGTATTAGTATAGATGGGTGCAATGATCGGTGTAGATGTTGTGGGCCGGAGGGCTCTTTCTCTATTGAACATTTTGATTTTATTATATAGCTCACTCTAGCCTCACTTCCTAAAGATTCACAGGGAGGTCATTCTAGATACAAAACCCACAGCAACAGACCAGCCAGCACTGAGCCATTGGAATGCTGTGGTTGAAGAGGAATCTGTCGGTCCTGTCAAGTTGTGGTATGGAGCCCAAGCTAAGTGTGGCTGCTATAGCAAACTCAAGCTTGGACAAAGGTCAAAAGCCTCATGTTGGGAACCAGCAAATGAGCCCAGGTTTGATGATGAGCAGGGCTCCCGACAGGCTTCAGGCACCGATGACTTCTTAATGATTCATGGAATTGCAACCAAGGGTCAAGGATATGAGGCATCAAACTCAGGTTGACCACAGGGGTGGTTATATCAGAGAAGGTAGTAAAATCCATGGCCTCATGCTTTTCTTTCCTCTTTTATTAAAGGCACTTGATTAACTGGCGATTCTTTGAAGGGCAAACAAAGGAAAACATTTCAATGTATCCTGTGTACATTACAATAAGATGAACCTTGAATCTTAAGACACCAACTTCCTTTTAATCTATTGCCCACAAAATCAAGAACTGTTGGCTTTGACAATTCTCTTAACTGAAGATAGGAATTTCTTTCTGAAATTTATACTCACTGGATTTCCTCTTGGTCCTGGAATACCTGGACTTCCCTGAAAAAAAGTTACAGTGAAACATGGAAAATGAAAATATATATTTGATTGAAATATAGATAAGTCTATGCCATTGCCAAAACTCTGGGATATACTGTAATAGAGCAGATGTCATTTTTCCCTTTCACACATACAATAATTCTTCCTCTGGCTCCCCACCACATAGGATGATGATGGTTCTTTTCAATCAGTTTGTAGGGTGTGATGTGATGATATCCCACTCCTCAGAAAGGAAAAATATGCACGTGAATGGATTTTAGGTGAGTAGGGGCTTGCACAGCTCCAGACCCACCCTTTCGACATCCCCTCCAAGATCCAGTGGTATGGTGAGAACAAGATGGCTGGGGGAAGTTCTGTTGCAGTGAGTGACCAGACCAAGCTTTGATGCAAGGGATGCCCTTTACGCACTTCACAGCACAAGCTTGCTAGATGGCTGTTGACCCTACCAGAGGGACCGTCCACCCTTTGAAAAGGTCTTGTTTTTCATCTTGAAGGGTGTCTAGTAGCTCACACCAGGCAAGCCTGGTGAGGAAGCCAGTTTAGTCGCCGACCACCCTACAGGTGGTAATGGTATCAGTAGCACTCAGATAAAAAGTGACCTGACCCCAACACTTTCACTCAGTCTACTGCAGAAATATTCACCTTTCATTTATTGTTGGATGTGGATATTATTTTATCACCCATTACTTATTCCCTAGAGAGGAAAGAACTTGCATTTCTTTCATGTCTTTCACAGCCCCAGTGAGTCCCAGAGCACAATGCCACCAGTTATGAGTTCATTGAATAGGAAATATGGCAACTAAATGGTACCACAAATCACCCTGGGCTGGGGGCATAGCTAATGGGCGGGATCACATAGAACCCTACCAATCCTTGCAGTTACTCCTCGAACCATTCCTGCAGTCACTCTCACCTCATGTTGCTGCATGGCTCTCTATAATCTTGTCTCCTTGCCACCATGGCAATGCCACAAGGCATAATAGCATTCATTCAGTGAGGAGGATGCAGGCAGTTCAACCTGCAGCCCTGCCTCTGATGGCTCTTTGACAGCTCACGCAGTCAAAATAATTTTTCACTGTCCTTGCTGATCAGAGACATTAATTAGCAGAATTACTTTAAAAATTATCATTTAAAAATACAAACAAAATTTATTAACATTAAGCTGTTAATCACACAATGATCTTCCAGGAATCATGGATTCTGGCATGGTCCAGGACTGGAAAATAGAGGGAGGCAGAGAAAGGAAATTATAGACCAGTTAACCTGATGTCAGTCATTAGGAATATGTTGGAGTCAATTTTGAAGGATGAGGTTCTGGAGTACTTGAAGGCACACGACAAGGTAGGCCAAAGCCAACACGATTTCCTTAAGGGGAAATCTTGCTTGACAAATGTACTGAATTCTTTGAAGAAGTGACATTCAGTCTGGATAAAGGAAATGCAGTGGATGTTGTGTAGTTGGATTTTCAGGAGGCCTTTGACAAGGTGCCTCATGAGAGCTCATGGTATAGCAGGAAACATACAAGTGTGGTGAGAGCATTGGCTGATTGGCAAGAAGCAGAGAGTCAGAATACAGGGATTAGATTCTGGTTGGCTGCCAATTGCTGGTGGAGTTCCACAGGGGTCGATTTTGAGGCAGCTTCTTTTTATGATTTGGATTATGGAATGAAAGGCTTTGTGGCCAAGTTTGCAGATAAGGTAGGCAGAGGAGCAAGTAGTGTTGAGGAAACAAGGAGACTGCAGAAAGACATAGACAGATAAGGAGAATGGATAGAGAAGAGGCAATTGAAATATAATGCCAGAAATTGTATGGTCATGCAATTTGGTAGAAAAAATAAATGGATAGTCTAATTTTTTTTTAAATGGAAAGAAAATTGAAAATACCTAGATGCAAAGGGACCTGGGACTCCTCATGCAGGATAGCCTGAAGCTAAAGCTGCACGTTGAGTCAGTGGTAAAGAAGGCAAATGCAATGCTGGTACTCACGTTAAGAAGAATAAAATATAAGAGCAGGCTTGTGAGGCTGAACCATTACAAGGCACTTGTGAGACCCCACTAGGAGTATTTTGAGCACTTTTGGGCTCCTCATTTAAGAAAGGATTTGCTGACATTGGAGAGGGTTCAGAGGAGATTCACAAGGATGATTCCGGGAATGAAAGGGTTATCCTACGAGGAGCTTTTGACAGTTCTTGGCCTGCACTCAGAATTTAGGAGAATGAGGGGGACTCTCATTGAAAAATTTTGAATATTGAAAGATGTGGACAGAGTAGATGTTGAAAGATTGTTTCCCATGGTGGGAGATGGACAAAAATCAGCCATGGGCCACTTTTTAAGAACCTTTGTGGTCCATGCAATGCTTTTTTTTAATGGTTCAATACAACCAAAGTATCATGCATGTCTATGCTCAAGGACTGAAAACAGTTCAAAACCTTGGTACAGAACTGGAGTCACACACGGGCAAGAATAGGTAGGGCAGACTGCTTTTTCAGTGACCTCGCTTGAATTATTAATAATGTTTGAAGCAGGCAGAACAATGGTGCAGCTTGCCAAACTGCTGCGACACAGCTCCGGCAACCTGGGTTCAATCTCCATTGCTGATTGTGTGAAGTTTGCTCACATTTACTATCACCACATGGGTTGCCTCTGGATGCTCCAGTTTCCCTTCACATCCCAAAGATGTGGGCTGGTAGATTAATTAGCCAACATACATTGCCACGCACATGTAAGTGAATGACAGAATGTAGAGGTCATGATGGAACTGTACAGGACATTGGTCACGCCACCCGGAGTATTGTATGCCGTTTTAGTTACCCAGGTTTTGGAAAGATTTCATTAAGTTGGAGAGGATGCAGGAAAGATTCATGAGAATGTTAATGGGACTGATAGGCTTGAATTGTAAGCAGATGCTGGATCAGCTATGACTTTTCTCCCTGCAACATAGGAGGCTGAAAGGGGACCTCATGGAAGTTTATAAAATTTTCACGAGCATTGACAAGGTAAATAGCCATAGCTGTTTTTCTGGAGTAGGTGAATCTAAAACTTGAGTGCAGATTTATGGCGAGTCGGGAATGATTTAAAAGGGAGCACCTTCTTCCCACAAAGGGCGGTGGATATGTGGGACAAGCTATTGGAGAAAGTGGAAAAAGTGAAGACAACTGTTATACTCAAAGGACAGGTGGGAAAGATTTATAGATATCTAATCAGAAAGCAGGGAAATTAGAGTAGCTTGGTTGTTTGAAGGGACTGTTTCCGTGCTGTCAACCTCTACGGGAGGAGGGTAATGTTGGAAATGAGAAGTGAATAACATGAGATTAGAGGTCAGCACTGACTCAGTGGACATGTTTCTGTGAATACAACTTTATGGGTCAACATGAGTGTAGACACCAGGCTTCTGATCTCCCTGGGAAGGTAGGAGGGTATACCTCGGTGTACGAGTTACTCACAGGTGGTCCAGGAGAGCCTGGGTTTCCTGGCCTGCCGGGGGTTCCTGGCGTCCCATCCCTCCCTGGATGTGCCTGAAAAGCAGAAACATTGCATGAATCAGAGGATTATCCAAAAAAAACAAGGTTATGCAATGAACGAGAAGGAGAAACTGCACATCATGTACTCACCGGGTCCCCTTTCTCACCCTTCAGCCCTGGAGGGATCCCTTCGATAGTGCCTGGCCTCCCTGGTGGCCCAACTGGTCCCATTGGACCCCGAGGTCCGGGCAAACCAGGCCGACCCTGGTCAACACAACCTGAGGTTACTATTTCAGCAAGAGCTTCTTAAATACAGCACATTCACACTTTTTTTTTTCTTTCTATCCACTTCAGAAAAGCAAACCAAGAAATTGGATAGTGTTATACCAGGATTTTGAGTGCTCCTCAAGCCAACATCAATTCATTGTAAAAGAAAATCATTACAAGTTGTATAAAGTGGGTGTTTTATGGGCAGATGCTCCTAACACACAAAGGAACCTATGCATGCTCAGTGATGCCTAATATCACACAAAGCAAGCCTAGACTCCAGTGCCGAGATGATAATGACGTTGAGTTTATTGTCACAAATATTGTACAATGTACATACAGAATGCAACAAACAGGTACTTTTGTCAAAAGGAAGCAATAGTATAGACCAAATGATCCCAGTATGAAATAGATAATAAATTAAAAAGATATATCAATGATAAATAATTACAGGTACAGTTTGTGTAAGAATAAAAAGTGGTATTTCAAATAGTGCAGACGGGTCTTTTTGTGGTGCCAGTTTAGTTTGTCATTTGGGTATAATGAGGGGAGGTTCAAGAGATTGATAGCTATTAGAAAATAAATATTATTTGAACCTCAAGGTGCTGGACCATGTCTGTAAACATGTGATAGCACAGGCCAGACACAGAAACATGTCTTTTTATTAAATTTAGACATACAGCACAGTAACAGGCCATTTCAGTCCACAAGCCCGTCCTGCCCCCATTATGCTTCAAATAATGGGAGAAAACCAGAGCCCCTGGAGGAAACCCACACAGACACAGGGAGAATATACAAACTCCTTACAGATAGTGTGGGATTCAAACCCCAGTTCCAATCGCTGGTGTTGCACTAACCACTCCACCAACCGTGCTACCCATTGCTTGAAGCAGACCTGTCTGAACAGGCAATGGAGATTCAGGTAAATTCATTTAACTATCAGGATGGCTTGCCCTCAGGACTAAATTATAGAACAAGGCTGGTTAGGGCTGGATCAAGAGTTGGTCAGTGAGCACAATGATGGATGACCAGAAGTTAGGATGTGGGCAACAAATGTTACAGGAAAGATGAAATACTGTGGAACACAAGACTTACAGGTTCACCATTCAGTCCATCAGAACCATCTCTGCCTCGTTTTCCCTGAGGAGCAGAATAAACATGGAATGTTATAAATAAAGATACCAGGGGCTGCAAGACAATAGTGGAAGGAAAAAATATACCAAGTCCACCAACATTTTGGGATAAGCTTAAGTAGGCAGTCAATCTGTTCTGAGAAAGGGTCCCTCATCTGAAATGTTAATTGGTTACACTCTTTGAAGAGGCTGCATTCTCCCAGCATTTCTGTTTTTGTTTTGGTAATTTTGCTATGTGGCATTAATGTACAATTACTAAAACATTCTACACATGACTCACTCAACCCAGCCCAGTCTCTTCTCCTATCGGGAATAAGCATCAGGAGTGTAAAAATCACACAGGATACTTTCCTGCTCACCATTATCAGACTAGTGAACGAACAAAACAATTTTGTCCTTAATCAGTCTGAACTGATTCAAGATAAAACAGTGTCATATTACACAAAATTGCTTTTGCCTGCTGTAAGGCAGACAGATTTGCCATCGGCAGAAATTGCCTGAAATATCTCTTGTAGTCAGAGAAAGAGAAGCAAAAGAGTCCCCCAGAGACACCAAGTGTCCATTGACTCACCTTCAGCGCTTCTGCAGCCTCCACACCCAGTTCTGATACATGGTACCCATTCAGCCAGTTTTGAAGCAGTCTCTAGCAGCTCACAGCCTCAATGGGTTCCTCGCCTCAAGATGCCAGCAGCCTATCTCATGCGTAGGTCTTTCAGCCACAGAGCCCCCTCATTGGTCTGCTGCCAGGGTCAGTGTTCCATGGGTCATCTCCTCTGATTCTCCTTCTTAGGCAGGGGTTGGTGCCCTACACCAATCCTCCATTGCCCTGGAATCTGCAACTCCTCATGGCTGCTGCCAATCAGAGGCGCTGCCATCTTGGGTGCAGACCCCATGGTTGTGGGATTTAATTGGAACTACTGTTTCATTTAAAAACCCGAGAGAACAAAATACCTCGCTAACTTAATGGCCAATAACTCCCATAACCCCAGGGTCCTCTTCAGCACCATAAACTCGGTTGTAGGCCCTCCACACACTACAATCTGGACACATTCCCCGACAAATGTGAATAATTTTTTTTAAATTTTCATCGAGAAATTGAGAACATTAGGAAAAATTATTCCGCCCTCCATCACCCGTAACGACACTGGACCTCAGCTCTGTCCACGTAATCAGGACAATTTCAGTCCATCACACTACCCACTCTCAGAAAGATTGTGTTTACCATGAAACCTACAAACTGCCCCCTTCACACTATCCCTACCACCATCCTGAAGGATGTCTTCAACATTACGGGTCCAAGCATCCTCTCCATCATCAACAGCTCCCTAGCCACTGGCTTTTTCTCACCCTGCTTCAGACATGCAACGGCTCAGCCCCTCCTGAGAAAACCTAACTTTGACCCCACTATCCCCAAAATTTACAGACCTGTTTCAAAACTTTCTTTCATTTCCAAAGTCCTTGAAAAAGTAATACTTAACCAACTATCTCCCTACCTTCACCAAATTAAAATATCAGAAAAGTTTCAGTTGGGATACGAAGCCGACCACAGCACAGAGTCAGCCTTATTAAGGGTATACAATGACCTACTCCTCACTATGGACTCAGACGGTGCTGCTGTTCTAATGCTCCTAGACCTCAGCGTAGCTTCCGACACTGTTGATCATGCTATTCTGATAGACAGGCTCCAGCAGGAGGTTGGCATCAGTAGCGTGGCCTGGTTCAAATCTTACCTCACTGACAGGACTTTCACGGTCAACATGGGCAACTACACATTGGCCTCAGCCACCCTCTCCTGCAGGTTTCCACAAGGATCCATCCTTGGCTCCATTCTTGTTGTGCATGCTCCCCCTCAGCCATATCATGCAGAAACATGGCATCTCCTTCCACTGTTACACTGTTCCAGCTCTACCTCCCCCTAAAACCATATGACCAGTCAAAAATCACCAACCTCACCAACTGCCTGGAAGAAATAAAATGCTGGATGGCCCGCAACTTCCTCCAACTTCAATGAGGCAAAATCTGAGATCATCTTATTCAGCTCCCCCTAATTTCACCAAAACATTACACAACTTCCTAGGTAATCGATCCACTCTTATGAAACCTCACGTTAAATCCCCTGGCTACAAATCTGACAAACAGGTCAAGTCAAGTGGTGAAGCCCTGCTTTTTTTTTTTAGCTCCACACCATTGTTAAAATAAAACCGTACCTCTCACTCAAGGACCCTGAAAGGGTTATTCATGCCCTTATCTTCTCACATCTGGTCTACGCTAACTCTCTATACACTAGGATTAGCCAGTCCTCCCTAACCTGCCTCCAATTTGTTCAGAATGCCATGGCTAGGGTCCTGACAGATGCCAAAGAGACATGGTATCACCCCAATTCTGGCTTCCCTCCAGTGGCTACCGGTGTGGCTCAGAATCAACTTTAAGCTGCTGCTTTTTATATTCAAGGCCTTCAATGACTTTGCCCAACAACCCCACCACCCCCCCCCCCCATATCTCCACTCTGCTTATGCCCTACTTCACTCCTAAGCACCAAAGATCAGCTACCGCAGGATGCCTGGCTGTTCCACGCACTAAGCCTTCACGGTTGTGGCCCCAAAACTGCGGAACAGCATCCCCCTGACCAATAAACTAGCCCCCTCCCTCAAATGCTTTAAATCCAGGTTAAAGATGTACCTTCTGTGATTAGCATTTAATGTCTGAAACCCTTTGTACGTTCCAAACCTCTGACAGCCTTGCACTATTTATTGCAATTGTGGCATATTTATAACACCTTAATCCATTGTCCTGTAAATAATTGTACTAGTCTTGATTGATTGCTTTTGTTTGTACAGCACTTTGGTCAATGCAAATTGGAAAAAAATGTGCTATACAAGAACTTGAACATGTTGGCTCCTTTAATGAGACGTTCAAACCTGTGCAGACCTGATGGCCATTGGACCCCGCAGGGCCGTTGTATTGCTGCTCCTTGCTCCCCGCAGGGCTACACCAGGACTGCCTTTACAGCGGCTCCAGCAATATAACTTTTTTTTTGGGTTGTACTTATGTATGGATAGCATGCAAAATAAACCTTGTATATCAGTACATATCTCAATAAATCTAAACTTGAATGTTTAAGAGATTTAATTTGAATCTATGGTCACTCATCCATACTTGATAAAGTAAATCGGTCCTGAAATTACTCTCCAGAATGAGATTGGAACAAACAGTCTACTGTTGTCTAATTTAGACAGAATTGGAGGCCATGCCAGTACTTGGTAATATGTTACTAATTTATGGGTCCTTGGTCACTAGCAAGCCCAAATTTAACTGTTCACTGGCCTTCAGAAGGAGGGGCTGAATCACCTTCTTGATACTGAGTAGCCTTCCAGATCATTTCAAAGTCAACTGCAGTTCCTCAAGTTTGGAATTACATAGCAGATGAGGCCAATGGGTTTGATTCCCCAGTTGGAGAATCAGATGAGTTTACACAAGCCATTAATTTCAACAAATATAGACTATAAAACAATACATCTTATCAAATCAGAAATGGGCTATTCAGTTCAACTCAGCTCTATTCAGCTCATTGAGTCTGTCCTGCCATTTAATCATGAACTGATTCAGCAGATGAGGCCAATGGGTTTGATTCCCCAGTTGGAGAATCAGATGAGTTTACACAACAAGCCATTAATTTCAACAAATATAAACTATAAAACAATATGACTTATCAAATCAGAAATGGGCTATTCAGTTCAACTCAACTCTATTCAGCTCATTGAGTCTGTCCTGCCATTTAATCATGAACTGATTCATTTTCCCACTCAGCCCCACTCCCTGGTTTTCTCCCCATAGCATTTGATGCCCTGGCTAATCAAGAACCTATCAATCATTGTCTTAAATACACCCAATGACTTGGCCTTCACAACTGCCTGTGGCAACAAATTCCACTGATTTACCACCTTCTGGTAAAAGAAATTCCTCTGCATCTCTTTTCTAAATGATGCCCTTCAATCCTAAAGTTGTTCCTTCCTGTCCAAAACTCTCCCATCATGGGAAACATCCTTTCGACATCTATTCTGTCTGTGCCTTTCAATTTTCAAAATGTTTCAGAGATCCCCCCCCCCCTCATTCTCCTAAATTTCAATGAGTACAGAAAAAGAGCTATCAAACACTCCTCATAGGATAACCCTTTCATTCCTGGAATCATCCTTATGAACCTCACTCAGAACCCCCTCCAACGTCAGCACATCCTTTCTTAAATGAGAAGCTTCAAACTGCTCACAGTACTCCAAGTGAGGTCTCACCAGGGCCTTATAAATTTTCCTTCCCTGTTTTGAAATAGCACAATGCAATGTTGCACCCTGGAGTTACTCACACAAGCTACTCCAACAGCACCCCTAAACCTGCATGCTTTACCACCAAGAGGTACCAGTGCAACAAGTGCAGGCAAATAAATATTAACATTTCATTACATTTTATACAGTGGAGTCATTGTACTTTAATCCCCAGGTCCCCATGGGAGAATGTCAATGTAAGGTAAATGATCCAAGCCCTGGATCTTTTTTTTATATATATAAAAATTTCTGATTTTATAAAAGATAATACTTACTGTAATCCCTGATTCACCTTTCTCACCCTACATGAAAGAAGACATACATAATTTTGTGAATCATTTTGAAAACTATCAAAATACCTTCTTTGCTGGTGAGTTGGGTCATGGATAATAAACACCAGAGGGCTATGGAGTAACTCAAGAATAGAAGTTGATAAATAATTGAACATTATGGAAATCTAGGATGTGGGGTCATTGCTGGTGGATGGCAGTAACTCTGAGGATCAGCCAACATTTCATCAGATGCAGGTTTAACTTGATGGAAAGCCCTTACTCTATAAGATTAATTCCATCCAAGACAAATGATGAAATATTAATATAATCTACCACAGAGGAGTGTAGCTGAGCAATCAGTTGGGTCATTCTAGATGGAGATCAACCCTATTTTTTGGACACCATAGCATTCAGAATTGGGAGTGGACAGAAGAGGCATGGGGTTCAGCCATGAATCTAAATGTCTAAAGTGGACCAAGTAGCTGGTCCTTTGCTTCTGCTGTTCTTTTGTTCAAACTTCTAACCTTCCTGTTGATCCCATCCTACAGCTTCAGAAAGGGCATAAGACTAGTTATGGGTGGGAATGGTATTGTTTTATTGTGCTTATTCGGTGATTAGGGTAATCTCTAGCAGTGTTTACCTCCCATCACTGAGTACCAATTCAGAAGGTAGTGGCGAGCCATCCCTGAAGGATTGGTTTACTGGGACATTTAAAAATGAACTACATGGAATGAGTCACAAAAATCAGACCAAGCATGAACATCATATTTCCTCCACCAAACACTTCTGAATCAAATGGGCTTTGGTGAAAATCTAATAAGATTTTTGTTTGAGGTTAACATTGTTTAAGACTACTTTCTGTGCATCTAAATTCCAGATTTTAACTTGAGTCTCTGGATTGTTATTCCAGGCATCTGGGTTACATTAATTTAGATAGAGTCAATGGAGCAAGCATGACTAGCTTCCATTCCAATGTTGGAGGTCCTGAGGCAGTTGATGCAGCCAATTTGGGAACCATAAACTCTTCCACAGGTAAGGCAGGAGGTGGCATTACAGCAATGGAGGAGAAGCAGTAATAATCTGCTGATTTAACTACTGGAGCACCAAATGCATTGCAATAGTGAGAAATGGATTGGCTCTAAAACAAAAAAAATGTGAATTTTGAAGTTATTCTATATAAAAGAACACAAAGAGGTTGGTATAATATTTATTCTCACCTCCTCCAAATTAATCTTTTTAGATTTTGTCTTTCCTCTCCAATACACGTGCTAATGTTTTCAGATTCAAATTTCAGGTTTATTGTCAGAGCATGTACATGATATCACATACAACCCTGAGATTCTCTTTCTGCAGGTCAGGCAGAATTATCACTTATTGGTAGTGCAAAAAAATCTGTACACAGCATATACATGTAAACAAATAAAGAACTGTAAATACTAACAAATGTAAGAAAACTGACTGCAATACAGAGAGATTTTTTTTAAATCAATAAAGTACACAAGAGTCCTTAAATAAGTGCCTGATTGAATTTGTTATTGAGGAATCTGATGGTGGAGGGGTAGCAGCTCTTCCTGAAACTGGTGGTATGAGTCTTCTAGCACCTATACCTCTTTCCTGATGGCAGCAGTGAGAACAGAGTCTGTTCTGGGTTGTGTGGATCCTTGATAATTGCTGCTACTCTCTGACAGAACCGTGCCCTGTAGATGTTCTTGATAATGAGGAGGTTTTGTTTGTGATGTGCTGGGTTAAGTTCACTACCTTTTGCAGAGTTTTACACTCAGGCATATTGGTGTCCCCATACCAGACCATGATGCAGCTGGTCAGCACACTTTCCACCACGTATCTGTAGAAATTTGCCAGGGTTTCTGGTGTCATACCAAACCTCCACAAACTCTTGAGGAAGTTGAGGCACTGACGTGCTTTCTTCATGATGTCATTAGTGATTTGAATCCGGGAAAGATCCTCTAAGATAGTGACTCCCAAGAACTTAAATTTGCTCACCCTCTTTACCTCTGATTTCCCCCAATGATTCCTGGATTGTGTAGCAATTACTTTCCTTTCTGAAGGCAACAATCAGCTCCTTAGTTTTGGTGACATTGAGAGTGAGGTTGTTGTTGGTGCATCATTCTGCCAAGTTTTCAGTCTCCATCCTGTATGCTGACTCATCACCTTTCTTTATATAACCCACTACCATGGCCTCATTGGCAAATTTGTAGATGGTATTATTGTCGTACTGATCTATAGAGTCATAGGCGTAAAGTGAGTAGAGCAGGGGGCTAAGAACACAGACCTGTGGTGCTAAGGTGTTGATGGAGATTTTGGAGGAGATGTTTTAACAACTCCTCACTGACTGTGGTCTGGAGATGAGGAAATCCATGATCTAATTACGCCGTAAGGTGTTGAGTCCCAGGTCTTGCAGATTGCTGATCAGTTTTGAGGGGATGATGGTGTTAAATGCTGAACTGTAGTCGATAAAGAGCATCCTGATGAATGCATTTTGCTGTCCTGGTGTTCCAGGGCTTTGAGTAGAGCCAATAAGATGGCATCCTCTGTAGATCTGTGGTACGGTAAGCGAACTGGAACATATCCATGTGGCTGCTCAGATGGAAGCTGATGTGCTTCAACAACAGCCTTTCAAGTATTTCATCACCGTTGAAGTAAGTGCTACTGGTTGATAGTCAATAAGGCAAGTTACTACACTCTTCACGGGCACCAGTATGATTGATGCCCATTTGAAACAGGTGGGTACCACACCCTGCTGGAGTGAGATATTGAAGATATCCATGAATACCTTAGTAAGTTGGTCAGCACAGATTTTCCTCGGACTCACTCTCCTGAAGGCAGCATGCTCATCATCCTCAAATATGGGCAGAGTTCACGAAGCTCTGCAGACCTCAACCTATTTTCATGAACATGGCCCCTGAGGTCATATTTCAGGAGTGGAAATTGATGAGGTCTGACACACCGGTACTTGTAGGCCAAAATGTTAGTTTGGAAATGTCTGAAGAAAATAACCAACAATCTTAGCTCAATCTTCTTCAGTATTCCCTTTCTGCACTCCTATCTCTTTGAGGTAACAAATAAACAAAAATGCCACTTCCTGATTGAAATTACAAATTCCATCTTGAAATACAATAGAATCATGAACTGCAGATCTGGGAATACAGATGCCTTATTTCCTGAAGGTGGTGTTGCAGGTAGACAAAGTTGTAAATAAAGCTTTTGGCATCTTTATAACTTTATAAACCAAAATATTGAGAATAGGAGTTGGGATGTTAGGTTGAAGTTGTTTAAGACATTGGTGAGGCCAAATTTGGAATATTGTGTGCAGTTTCGTCACCTAACTACAGGAAGGTTATCAGAAGATTTTTCCAGGTCTTCAAGAGTTGAGTTACAGGGAAAGATTAAATAAGTTAGGACTTTATTCCTTGGAATGAAAAAGAATGAGGGGAGATTTGATAGAGGTTTATAAGGTTATGGGAGGAATATACAGATGCAAGTAGGCTTTTTCCACAGATTGGGGGAGATAAGTATGAGAGGACATGGCTTTAGGAAAAATGGGAAAGGTTTAGGGGGAACATGAGTGGGAACTTTTTCACTCAGAGAGTGGTGGGAGTATTGAACGAAATGCCATCTGATGTGGTGAATGTAAGCTCGATCATAAGTTTTAAAAATAAATTGGATAGATACATGGACGGGAGAGGCCTGGATGATATAGAATGGGAGCAGATCATCGGGACTAATGGAATAATGGTCAGCACAGACTAGAAGGGATGAATGGCCTGTAGAATTCTATGGCTCTAACCTATGGATCAAAAACCTATTTAGAGTTTTGATCATCAGACTTTGTGGAAAAATATGCAGCTGTGCTTGCTTGTATGAACATGTGGTGCAGTTGGAGCTCCAGTGACGTGGGTTCAATCCTGACCTCCAGTGTGGCGTAGATAAGGTTTACATGTTCTCCCTTTGGCTACATGGGTTTCCTCCAACTATTCTGGTTTCAACCTACATTCCAAAGATTGGTAGGTTGAATGGCCATTGTACACTCCCAATAGTGCGCAGGTGAGTGGTAAAATTTGGAGATATTTGATGAGAATGAGAAGAAAGTAAAAATGGGATTAATATATTATTGTTAGTAGGTGCTCGACAGTCAGCATGGAGTCGGTGGGATGCATGAGCATTTCTCTGCTGGGTACCTCCCTGGCTCTGTAATTCCATATTCATCTATCTTGGTTGATAGTGCGCTGACTGCATGCTCCACCACAGTGATTCCCTGATGTTCTGGGCAAGTCTGGTAACTAATAATCTAGTACATTGTGAATTCTTATCAAGCAAATACAACTAGCTCTATCAGCACCTTTGCACAAATTTGCTGGTCTTCATTCGAAATGCTATTACTGGTTGCCTAAAGGGTAGCAAATGCAAGTGACATAAAGCAAGGATAATGAAAACTCAATGCAGGATATGACATTGTTAGATCATGCAACCTTGAAAAGCTCAAGAAGGAAGAACTCTTAATATTTACCTTTTGGCAATGGGTAGGACAGTGACCCTAGGGGAAAGGTGGGGGGGGGGGGGGGTGGGGGGAAGAAAGAAAAACATTCAGAATTAACCTTTCCTTGCAATGTTGCATTTCCAGTACTTTCAAAATTAACAGCAAGAATCCTACACTTGGTTATAACAATAATTTACATTTATATAGCACTTGTAAGCCATATGCCGCATGACAAACACGTTCTCAGACAAACCATGTCACTCAGCAGATGATCAAAATTTGAATAGAAAGGTGGGATTTAAGAAAGTGGATGGAAGAGAGGTTTAGTAAGGGAAATGCAGAATTTAGAGCCCAAACAGATGATCTGAGACTGAGATGATCAAAAAGGTTAGGGAAATGAGTACATTACTCATTTTGTGGGGAAAGTAGGAGAGTTTAGTTCTTATGTCGTGTCCACTGGTCCAAATTAAAATGTTCCGAAATGTCACTTACATCTGGCTTTCTGGCAGCAACACAGATTACATCAGCAAGGACCCCTTCAAACCGGGTGAGCGAGTCAAAGTTTTCTGCATAGAAGATGTTCTTCAAGTCTCCATTGGAAACTATACTCTGCAACTCATTGATATCTGCTTCCCCAACACCAACAGCATACATGTGGATTCCTAACATGGAGATAAGATCATAGAGTCACAGAGTTCTGTAGCACAGACTCTTTAACCCAACTTGTCCAAGCCGACCACTTGCCTATATGGGCCTATATCCCTATATGCCTATATAGAGAGCCTATATCCCTCTAAATCTTTCCTTTCTAAATCTTCTACACCTTCCCGATCTATGTATCTGTATAAACAGCTTTTAAATGTTACAATTGTACCCATCTCCACCACATCCTCTGGCAACTCATTCCATATTCTCACTACCCTTGATGCAAAAATGGTGGACTTCAGGTGCCTTTTAAATCTTTCCCCTCTCACCTTAAATCTACGCCCTCTAGTTTCAGATTCCCCCGTCCTGGGAAAAAGACTATGAATACTTACCCTATCTATATCCCTCAATCAAGTTCAACAGTTGAAGACAGAGAAGTAGTTGACTGGGCAATCGAGTTCAACTGTTGAAGGGCATTGAGGTTAGGTGGCCCCAACATCACTAAAAAAGTGAGGGACTGTGCAGCAGGGTGGTCATTGTTGGTATGGTCTGAGTCAGAGTGGAAATGTTTTGGCTCAAGGAGC
Source organism: Narcine bancroftii (assembly GCF_036971445.1). Classification (NCBI taxonomy): domain Eukaryota; kingdom Metazoa; phylum Chordata; class Chondrichthyes; order Torpediniformes; family Narcinidae; genus Narcine; species Narcine bancroftii. The sequence goes on along the minus strand of NC_091473.1, from coordinate 47,248,341 downwards.
TTTGGTGAGAAAAGGCTGAGGTGCAGGAGGTGAAATTAAAAAAGGGGCACTAAAAGGATTCAGCAGGTGGGCACAGGTAATATTGTTTTCCTCTAGTCATAGACAGTGGGAATGGCAGCCAAGGTAGGGGACTGTTCCTTTTACAGTATGTGGGTTGTTAGGGAAGCCAGCACTATCCTGGACAACTTCATCTGCAAGAAGTGTGTTCACTGCAGCTCCTGACAAGCCGAGTTAGGAATTGAAGCTGGAGTTGGATGAACTCCAGATCATTTGGGAGGCTGAGGGGTATTAGACAGGAGTTACAGGGACACTATCACACTTAGGAGGCAGGAAGAGGGTAGATGTGTGACAGTCAGGAGAGGGAAAGGGAACAGGCAGAGGAGGTCATGTAAGGAGAGTTCAGGGAGTTACATGCTAGGTTGAAAGACAGGAGCTCCAGGGTTGTGATCTCAGGATTGCTACCCATACCACATGCTAGTAAAGTTAGAAATAGGGGGATAATGCAATTTAACACATAGCTAAAAACGTGGTACTGGAGGGAGAGCTTCAGGTTTCTGAATGATTGGGCTCTCTTCCAGGGAAGGTGGGACCTGTACCAATGAAATTGTTTGCGTCTGAACATATCCATGTGGGAAGGTTTGCTAGTGGTGCTCAGGTGAGTTTAAACTAGATATACAGGATGATGGGAACCAGAGGGCCAAGCAGATAGAGGAGTGGAGAAGGGAAAAGATTATGTGCAAATTGCATGCACTGTTTGAAGTCAACAGGTTGTACATGGTGGAAATGTTGTCAGGTGCATCTATTTCAATGCAAGGAGTAATGTAGGAAAGGCAGATGAGGTTAGAGCATGGATTGGCACATGGAATTATAACATTGTGGCCATTAGTGAAACTTAGTTGCAGGAGGGGCAGGACTGGCAGCTCAATGTTCCGGGCTTCCTTTGCTTTAGATGCAATAGAATTTGGGAGTGGGAGAGGGGTGGCATTGCTCAGAGGGAAAATATCAATGCTGTGCTCAGTCAGGATAGACCAGAGGGCTCATCTACTGAGGTTATATGGGTGAAGCTGAGGAATGGGAAAAGTATGACCATACTCATGGGATTGTATTATAGACCACCCAATAGTCAATGAGAATTGGAGGAGTAAATCTGTAGAGAGATAGCAGACAGCTGCAGGAAACATAAAGTTATGATAGTAGGAGATTTTAATTTTCTACATATTGGCTGGGACTCCCATACTGTAAAAGGGCTGGATGGCTTGGAGTTTGTGAAATGTATTCAGGAAAGTTTTCTAAATCAATATATAGAGGTAGCAACAAGAGAGTGCAATTCTGGGTCTCCTATTAGGGAATGAGACAGGACAGTTAACAGAAGTATGTGTTTGCAAATATTTTGGGTCCAGAGATCATAAAGCCTTAATAATTTCGTTAATTATGGAGAAGGATACCTCTGAGCCTCGGGATGAGATTCTAAATTGGAGAAAGGCCAATTTTGAGAAAATAAGAAAGGATCTAGAAAGCATAGATTGGGATAAAGGTGAAATTTGTATGTTCTTGTCAGGATTAAAGGCAAGATTAACAGGCATAGGGAACCTTGGTTTTTCAAGGGATTTTGGAGATGTGTTTTGGAAGAAGAGAGGAGCTTCAGAAGAAAAAAGGTGCATAACAGGTATAGACAACTTGAAGGAGTATAAAAATACAAGAAAAACCTCAAAAGAAATCAAAGGCTAAAATAAAGCATGAAGTTGCTTTGGCAGACAATGTGAAGGAAAAACATAAGGGTTTCTACAGGTATATTAAGAGCAAAAGTATAGTAAGGGACAGATGGAGGAGATCTTAAAAGTTTTTTTCATCTGTTTCACTCAGGAAGTGGGCACAGAGTTGTGGGAAGTAAGGAAAACCAGCTTTGAAGTCAAGTTAATCTATACAGATTAAAGAGAAGAAGTGCCTGCTCTCTGAAAGCAATTAAGAGTGGATAAATCCCCAGGGCCTGACAGGATATTCCCTCAGACCCTGAGGGAGGCTAGTGTAGAAATTGCAGGGGCTCTGGCAGAAACATTTAAAATGTCCTTAGCCACTTGTGTGGAGCCGAAGGATTGGAGGGTACTCGTGTTGTTCCATTGTTTAAAAAATACTTCAAAAGTAACCCAAGAAATTGTAGGCCGGCGAATCTGACATCAGTAGTAGGTAAATTATTGGAAGGGTTTCTAAGAGATCAGATATACAATTATTTGGATAGCAGAAAGTGATTAGGAATAGTTAACATGGCTTTGTGCATGGTAGATCGTGTTTAACCAATCTTGTAGAGTTTTTCAAGGAGGAAAGGCTGTGGGTATTGCTCACATGGACATTAGGAAGGCCTTTGACAAGTTCCCAGATGGGAGTTTAGTCAGGAAGGTTCAGATGCTAGTTAATCATAGTAAAGTGGTGAACTGGATTTGACAATGGCTGAATGGGAGAAGCCAGAGAATAGTGGTGGATGATTGCTTCTCATACTGGAGGTTGTGACTAGTGGTGTGATTCAGGGATCAGTGCTGGGACCATTGTTGCTTGTCATCTGGATGATAATGTGGTAGACTGAATCAACAAGTTTGCACATGACACTAAGATTGGAGGTTTTGTGGACAGCGAAGGTTTTCAAAGCTTGTAGAGGGATATGAACCAGATGGGAAAAGTTGACTAAAAAATGGAAGTGGAATTTAATGCACACAAGTGTAAGATGTTACAATTTGGAAGGACAAAGCAATAATGGACATACATGGTAAATGGTGGGCACTGAGGAGTGGGTGGAACAGAATGATCCGGGAATACAGATACTCAATTCCCTAAAAGCGATGTCACAGGATAGGGTTGTAAAGAGAGCTTTGGGCATATTGGCCTTCATAAATCAAAGTATTGAATATAGGAGTTGGAATGTCATGGTAAAGTTGTACAAGGCCAAATGTGGAGTATCGTGTGCAGTTTTGGTCACCTAACTACAGGAAAGATATCGATAAGATAGAAAGAGTGCAAAGAAGATTTACTAGGATGTTTTAAAGAATTACAGGGAATGGTTAAACAGGCTAGGACTTTATTCCCTGGAACATAGAAGAATGAAGGGAGATTTGATATAGGTATTTAAAATTATGAGGGAGATAGACAGAGTAAATGTAGATAGACTTTTTTCCACTGAGGGTAGGTGGGTTAAAGGTGAAAGAGGAAAAATTTAGTGGGAACATAAGAGGGAGCTTTTTCCACTCAGAGTGGTGGGAGTCTGGAACGAGCAATGCAGGCTCAATTTTAACGTTTAAGAAGAATTTGGACAGCTACAGATATCAGGCTTGGGAGATGCTACTTCCCATGCATATTTTCTAAAGTTGTTACATGTTCCACATCCACAACCATATTGCATAAGCAATTCCATTGTGAGGAGCATAATTTTATCCTCCTTGCCACAACTACATCGCTTCTCCATGTTTCCAAGAAATGCCTTCAACAAAGTGAGGAGTGGGTGAAGAATACCTGCGCCCTTTGCTCTTGCTACAGCTTCCACGACTCTGTCATCTGAGCGCCCATCTGTTATGAGGACCAGCAAGGCAGGAAATTGTGGGCGTCTCCCTGCAGAGATCTGAAACACGTAATTCAGGACAAAATCTATGGCTCTGCCTGTGGAAGAAATAGAAACAGAGATGGAAAGAAAAAATAAAGAACTCACTTTAATACAAAGAATGCATGACTTACTATTCCGCAAGCTACAATTAGTGAAGATTGCTGACAGAACTTCCTTCATAATTATCCTCAACATTAGGGCACAATAAGGCTGTATACTTGGTCCCCTACTATACTCTCTGCATACTCACGCCCGCGTCTTTCGTCAAGAAATTAACAAAAAGCAGGCAGGCGCCTAATTAAAAAGGTTGGGGGGAGGGAAGAAGGGATAGGGGGAGGATTACAGGCAAACGCCAAGAGACCATAATTGGACATGAATAGGAGAGTAGGAGAGGAAAACTGAGAATTGGTCAGGGAAGAATCCCAGACAAAATTGATCAGTTCTTATGGAAGCGGAAAGAAAAGTAATTCAATATAGAATGCTCTAATTTTTCAGCAACTCTTTCACCTTAATATCTCTGTATATTCATTTACATGTGCAGAATGTGCACACAAGAACTCTACCCTTGCTCTAACTCCTTTACTTCTGGTCTTCCATAACATTACTCCTTGAGGTTACCCCCCTACATAACAGATATCTGTGAATTCTGAGATGGAAGGAGACAGGCATAGGGAAAGAGAGAAAGATAAGGGGTGGGGAGCTGGAAGAAAGGAGACTTAGGGATAGGGGACAAGAGATTCGGAGGGGTGCCAAACAGAAACTAGAGAAGTCAATGTTAATGCCATCTGGTTGGAGAGTGCCCAGACAGAATAGCTCCAAACCTGCTGCTTGTACCTGATAGATATCCCTCCATCTCCTTCATATTCATGTATCTACCTAGAAGCCACTTAAACACTATGATTATATCTGCCTCCAGCACGACTCCCAGCAGCCCATTCCAAGCACCCACTACTCCTTCTGTAAAATATTTGCCCTCCTCCTCTCCCTTATTCCTTACCCTCATCTTAAAGGCACATCCTCCAATGTGTGACGCTTTTGCCTTGAGGGAAAAGATTATGACTGTCCACCCTATCAATTCCTTTCATGATTTTATAAGGCTCTATCATGTCATCCCTCAGCCTCCTTCATCCAACTTTGTCCAGTCTTTCCCCATAACTCATACCCTCTAAACCAGGTAACATGCTGGTAAACTGCCATTGTACCCTTTCCAAAGCCTCCACATCCTTTCTGTAATGGAGCAACCAGAATTGCATATGGTATTCTAATCAAGCCCTACCAAAGTTTTACATACCTGCAATATGACCTTCTGTTATGAAAGATTTAAACTGTGTTTTTACTTCTGCAGCTGCAAGGCTGAGAACCTGTTTGGAGTCAGCAGACATAATCTAAATTCCACCATGAGCCCAGGATGCATATTTAGTAAACACCCACCATGGGGCCCGGGATGCATAGGAAGCTGTTATCTAATTTACACTTATGAGGCCCAGAGCAGTTTACATTTGTTGGTCGCAGACTGTCAGGAGACCTTGAAGATACTTAAACCATTTGTTCAAAGAGATAGGATTTGAGGTAAACAACTTTTGGGATGATATGAGCCAGCCATGGTCCCACTGCTGAAGTGAGAGACTCTCCAAGAGGTGGCAACATCTCTCAGCAAGAGGAAGATAATAAACCATTTGTTCAAAGAGATAATATCTGAAGTAAACAACTTTTGATAAGCCATGGTCCCACTGCTGAAGTGAGAGACTCTCCAAGAGGTGGCAACATCTCTCAGCAAGAGGAAAATAATAAACCATTTGTTCAAAAAGATAAGATCTGAAGTAAACTTTTGGGTAATATAAGCCCTGGTCCCACTGCTGAAGAGAGAGACTCTGGAAGAGGTGGCTACATCTCTCAGTAAGAAGAAGAACTTCAAGAGTCCAGCTAACGTCTCGGTCGAGGGAGGTAGAGAAGCTGCTACCAGCGCCCCGACAACCTACTACAAGTGTGCATTCGTTGCCTCGCTTCGGCAGTTGGGACCAGTCCAGGCGTGAATAAGTATAATTGGGAAGGACTTGCATATTGTAGTGTGAATTCAGCTTTAGATTTAGTAATAAAGACTTGTATAAACCGAACTGCTCTCGGTGTGTGTGTGTCTATTTTCTTTCGGTAGTTCGAACACTGTGACCAATCTAAAATGAACAAAGTGAGAGGTACAAGTTTACCCAAGACACCTCCTTACTTTTGGAATGAAGGCCCCATCCAAAGAAGCCAAGCATACCATATTACCCTATTACTTGCATGGTCACTTTCAAAGAGTTATGGACTTGGACCTCAGATCCCTTTTCATATCAATACTTTTCTGAGCCCTTTGACAACTGCATACATTCCCATTACATGTTTCAAGTGTAACAGCTCACACTTGACTGGATTAAAATCCATCTGCTATTTATTTGGCCATATCTGTAACTGCTCTATATCCTGTTATAATTTTTGATAACCCTCCACACTCTCCACAACTCCACCAATCTTTGTATCATCTGCAAACTCATTAACCCACTCATATACTTTTTCATCCAAGTCATTAATGTGTCTCACAACAGGGCTCCCAACAGTGATCTGTGCAGAACACCACTGGTCACAGTCCTCCAGTCTGAATAACAGTCTTCCACCACTTCCCTCCATCTTCTATGAGCCAGCCAATTTAATATCAACTTAGCGTGGATCCTATGGATTCGCATCATGTGAAACACCTTACTGGTGTCTATGTAGGCAACATTCACTGCCTTCTCTCATCAACTACCTTTGTCACCTCCTCAAAAAAACTCAATCAAATTGGTAAGACATGACCTACCCCTCACAAAGGCATGGTAACGGTCCCTAATCTGACTATAAATTTCCAAATGTGCATAGCATATATGCCAGCATATAGAATGATCTGCAAAACTTAAAAGTGTCACCTCAGAATCAGGTCATCTTGTACACTGGGTCTAAAATCCAAACCTTGACAGTGAAGTCTCAACACTACTGCCATCTTCCCACTGTCCCAATGCAATCTCGGGCATGTCTTGTTAGCTATCAACAAACTCTCAGCACTGCCCCAGAGGTCCATCAGCCTAGTCCGACTATAATCAGTTCTGCACACTTTAAACGGCCTGTTCCAGGAGTTGACAGTAGTTTATTTTAAAATATGCTAATAAAATCAAAACCTTTACAGGGGTAATTTGTTATTAAAATATTGTAATTTGCTTTTAACAGTATCCACTGGTCAGTGGTAAATGCCAGATTTTGGGGTTGTCTTATACAAAGGGTATAGCTCAAAACTTACACTTTAGGTGGAAATTCCAGGGTTGTCCTATACAGTCGTCCTATACACTGGCATATATAGTAAATCCTATCTAAGTATCTTTCCAGTAGTGTTCCTACTGCTGATAGGTTTACTGACCTATAATTTTCTGGATTATCCTTTTTGCACAGTGGCTACAGTGAGTACAATTTACATTGCAGCTATTTGTCTTGACTACTTCAACAGCACTTCCATCCAGATATGGAAATAAATCCCTGCCAGGTGTAAATCCTGGAATTATAGCATGAAAAACAGCATGTAAATAGCCCTCTTGGCCCAACTCTCCCATCCTAAGTTACCTTTGCCTGAGTTTGGCCCATATTCCTCCAAACTAATGAACCTGTCCAAATATTTTTTTTTTAATTGTCCTCACCTCTACCATTTTCTTTGGCAGTCCATTCCAATTACAAGTTGTCCTGAGGTTATTTTAAAATATTTCTCCCCACATCTTAAACCCTATGCCCTCTTTTAGACTGACCTAATCCTGAAAAAAAAGTAAGCTTCCTTCATTCCAGGTAAAGCAGTTCTAGCATATCAATTTTCTCCCGATACTTCAAGCCCATTCTCAGCACCATCCTTGTAAATCCTTTTTATGCGTTGTCTTCCACTGAATCACTCCCATTCTAGAATACAGTAACCAGAACCAGACACAATATTCCTGAAGGTCATTCCCTAACAGCACCATGGAAGCACCTTCAACTGGACAACTGGGGTTCAACAGACTGGTTCGCCATCACCTTCTCAAAGGGAAATAAGGATGTGCTCGAAATATTGACCTTGCCAGCTCCATTCATTGTTGTATTGATTGTTGTGACATCTTCTGACAACATGATCTGCTGAAGGATGGTTTACTCTACCTCGCCTATTCACAAAGTCGCAATAAGTCAAAACCCCTGCCCAAGGCTCCATTTAGTTTGCTTTATAGACCCTGAATAGGACTGGCAGAAGCTGCAACATTCCTCAAAAGCAACGAGGTTCCCAGCATAATCCAGTGAATTTAGCTTCTAACTTACTTGTTTGCCATTCCTCCAGGTATATGCCATTTCTCTCTTATAAACAAACAGGTAAATTCAGCCCTATTGATTAATGTTATCTTTGTACAAATGGGTGTTTGTTGGTTGGTACTGCTTAATGGACTGAAGAACCTCTATGTGTTGCACGTCTTTGACTCTTGGACTTTATTTTGGGAATTGGAGAGAATAAACAACCTGACTTCAACCTTGCCAGCCTGCACCAGTGACAAAAACAGATTGTCAGATGGCCCTCTCTTGGTGCATTTGTTAGATATTCAGATCCTCTACCTGTCTTCGTCCCACCGTGCCGGTACTGAAGTTCTCTGATGGCCCGGAGGAGCTCCTGATGAGTGGTGAGTTTGCCCAGTGGGATTTCAATTTTGGGATCATCACTGTATTGAACTACAGAGACCTGAATCAAGAGATAGGGACAAAGTTAAAAGATAAAATAGTTCTGGCACTACTATTCAAACTACTGAGTGGAACTGTCAGAGCCAACAACTTCAAAGCTTCAGTATAACCTACAAGAGAAGAACAGGGTTGAATGGCTGCTTTTCAACCTCAGACTTGGTTTGGACTATTGCACATTTAACACAGTAAAGCACCCAAAGGCAAATACAATTATAATGTTTAATAGGTATTTGGACAGGACAGGTAAGATATTAGATGGACAAAAAGACATGAAATGGCCTTGGCATGCAAGGTTAAAGACAATCACAAACCTTTTGTAAATAGCAAAAGAGTAGCTAAAGGTAGGCCACATCAAGGACTAAAAGGGAAATCTATGCGTGGACCCATCAGAGCAGTGGTTCTCAACCTTTTCTCTTTCCATTCACATACCACTTTAAGTATTCCCTATGCCATTGGTGCTCTGTGCTTTGTAATGGATTGCTTAAGGTGGTATGTGGGTGGAAAGAACGTTTGAAAACCACATTTTAATCATGCCTGAATGACCTGTTAATAGCACAGTTTCATAATTCCAAACAAAATGGGCCAATGACAATTTTTCTCAAGCAAAATATTTCAGTAACAATTGGGTCTAGAGCATCCTGTCTCGAAGCATACAAGGGTGGAGAAATCCCCTGGCCCTGACCAGGGTGGCACAGTCAGTGTAGTGGTTAATACAATGTCATTACAGCTTCAGTGACCCAGATTCGAATCCAGTACAGTGTGCAAAGTGTTTCTATGTTCTCCCCATGTCCTGTGTGGTTTTTTTTTCCAGGTGCTCCCTTTTCTTTCCACCATCCAAAATGTACAGGGTAGGCAGGTTCATTGGGTATAATTGGAATGCACGAGTTTCTTGGGCAACACTTTTATAGCGCCAGCAACCAGGGATCGAAACTGGTCTTGTCTGAATAGAGTTTGCCCAATTTTTCCATGTCCACATAGGTTTTCCCCAGGTGCTCCTGTTTCCTTCCATGCTGAAAAATGTACAGGGTTGTAGATTAATTGGGTGCAATTGGGCAGCACAGATTTCAATGGCCAGAATCAACCGTGCTTGAAATAAAATTTAAGTACGACTAGAGGATTGATGTGATCGCTCTTCTGGGAGCTGACATGAACACTATGGGCTGAATGGGCTCCTTTTGTGCCCTTAGAAGTAATTCACTACACCTTCCATTTAACATCACATCCACTTTGTTCATGTCTTCAAAGCCTCGGTGAGGCTTGAACTCAGGCTTATCTACTACGTAGCTATTGAAGAATGGATGATAAATCTTAGTCTTGTCCATAGCTCCATTAAGCCACAAATGAATAAATTAAAACCATTGTTATGGTAAATTCAAAATCCAAACATCTCATCCCTATCCGTATTTAGATTATCCATGAGGAGTTCAACTTCGATGTTCCTGACAAATAATGTGATGGAATAGACGTACCTGAGTTGCATCAGAACCAATGTGGGGAAGATGAGAGACCACATTGTGTAGGAATTGCTTCACCTTTTGGAAGTTCTCAAGCCCAATACTCCCAGAGCCATCGATGAGGAACACAATATCAGCTCGAGCTCTGGTACATGCTGCAACCAAAGCAAAGCAAAACTGTCCCATCAGAACACAAAGTCGGAAGAATAGGCAAAAAGAGCCCTCCAGCCTGCTCTCCTAGGATTACAGAAAGGTACAGCACAGAAACAGGCCCTTTAGCCCATCATCAAGATTGACCAATAATTGCTCACTTACTTACATTAATCTTACATCAGTCTCAATCTCTTCTACATTCACACCTACCATTTTCTGCCACTCAGCTTTACACTAGAAGCAATTTACAGTGTCCAATTAACCTACCCACCCACACATATGAAGAGAATGGATAGGTTAATCACATCTTATTGATGTTACACTAATTAGGCCCCAATTCCAAGGAGAAGTACCTTTTAGATTTGAACATTAGCCTTCTAGTCTGGTAATTCTTTGTAAATTTAAGGCAATCACAAAAGTAATTCAAGGTGAGAGGAAATTACTGGAATCAAAAGCCTTCACCCGTTGAAAAGTAAAAATATATCAGAGAACCCGACAGGATAATAGTCATTGTATCCTGTTGGTTCTTTTTACAGTTCTCCAATTTATTCCCATCCTTCCCCATTGGAGGGTGTCGGAGCTTTGGAAAGAGTTCAGAAGTGATATACCTGAATGCTGCCTGGGTAAGAGAGTATGAACAACAGCTGGACAAACTTAAGTTGTTTTCTATGGAGTGTCAGAGCCTGAGAGGAGATCATTTATAAAATAATGAGAGACATTGATTAGGTAGACGTTAAGAATGTATTTACTATTGTAAAAATATGAGTACTGGAGGACATGTATTCAAGATGAAAGAGGGAATGTTTAAGGGAAATGTTCAAGACAGGAATTTTACTCAGGAAGTGGGACAGGCTGCCCAGATATGGCAGTGGAAGTAGACACCATGCAAATGTTCAAGACACCTCTAGATAAACACACACTTATGCAAGGAATAGAGGTCAGGGATCATGTGCAGGCAGGCAGGAGATTGAGTGAACATACAGTCAATACTTCCCTCTCAAATATGTTCCCAGTTCCTTTTTGAAAGTTCCAGCTGAATCTGGCAGCGTGTTTGAGATCACACTGTTCTCCAATCAATTGGTTCCTCATGCCTTTGAGTGAAAAATTGGCAAAGAGGCAGGGATATCTCTTCAAAAGAAATCTGAGGCTTAATTTTGATTCATTAATGGGAACTGAATATCAATGGCAAGGCCAGCACTTTTGGCTCTCCAAATCTTCTTTGAGAAGCGGAGGTGACAACTGAGGCCAAATATTACTGTGGACCTGGAATCAGAGATAGGCTAAGATGATTAACGATGGTAGATTTTCCTCCTTCAGTGCACCTGGTGGGTTTTTACAACAATGCAGTACTTTGATGGTCAGCATTATAGAGAATGACATTTTGTAAAAAAATTATCACACATTTTAAACCAACTGTACTTCAGTTTTCTTGTATAGAAATTGTATAGAATTTGGATGGGAATTTACTTGCATTCCAGGTCATTAGTTCAGCATCCATTAATTAACCGTGATGAAGGGGGATTAAGACTAGCCACACCATGAGCTACAACCCCAGAGGTAACAGGCAAGTAGAGAGGGAAAATGGCACCATCTGGAGGATGGTCCTCCTGATGCTAAAATCAAAAGGCCTCCCAGTATCAAGGTGGCAAGAAGTATTGTCAGACACTTTGAAAGCGATACGGTCACTTATGTACTGCCACGAACATGACCCCACCCCCATGACCACCTGTTCTCTTTTCCAAGGAAATCTACATCAGGCACAGCAGTGCCAAGCTGGATGAGTGCGCCAGGGCCAGTGCTCATTCGGAACCATGGAAAGACACAAAAGACGGATCCGATTGTCGAAAAGGGAGAGCTGCTGCACATAACCCCACAGTATCCTTTCATGGAGTACCCTGACAGAAGACAGGACTCGGTATCCATGCAGGACCTTGCTCCAGCAGGAAACACAGAAGAAGAAGAGGAGGAACCATTGTCGGCACCAAGAATGCCCCGAACAGTGCCAGGAACTGTGATGTTATCGCCGGGGCCCCAGAACAATGTGTTTTTACCACCCCTGACCTTGGACACTGCTGATCAGACACTCCCAAACAATCCTTTAACCCTACTTCCACCCTCACCCTAGGCAGCACCCGAGCCCGTCCGGAGAAGTCCTCGAGACAGAGAAGAGCCCCAGTAAAACTGACTATGTAAAAATGTATAGATGGGGGGGGTGGGGGCGGCGGGAGCTCAAAATTCTTCTCCCTGACTTAGAATGTGATGATATGGATACCTGCCATTTCATCACGTGGCCAAAGGTATCGGCTATTGAACACTTCTGACCTTCCTGGCTAAAGGCAAGGCTGTGTTAGGTTTCTTGTTGATTAAAGTTCCATTTCAATCTCATGCTCTACTTGGTTGATATGTCGCTACAATCACTATGCCTCTGTATCTCTGAGAAAGGAAATATCAACTGTACTGGCGAGTAAATAAGACAGCAGACTTAAACTGGAAAAGCATGAGCAAAGAGAAGCTGGAGGGACAGGTAGCATCCACACTTAGATATGGTCAGTCAGTGATTTGGGTTGGGAGACAGCCATTTGGTAGGTGTGTTGCTATATTGCTCACCAAGTCGTTCAGAAATGGAAGTTTGAGGTCCAAACTCCGTTCCAAACATGGGCCGGATGGTAAAAACGTACTCTTGCCCAATTTGCAAGTTGGTGATCGGGTATGAAGCTGTAGTTGCTGGCAGCGTGATGGACTCCTGTTCTTCTTGTGCTAAAAAAAAGAAAACACCAAGAGATTTGTTAGGTTAGAGTCAGCACTCTCCTGCTTTCACCTAGGTAGTCCCCTTGCCCCAGAGAAATGGTGACATCTCTGGGTTCTGAGATGCCCAATGAGGTCCATGTGGGCCCCACAAGGTCTGCCAGGGGTAGGGCAGGAGATGTTTGATAGAATAGGCAGTACACTGTCCCAAATATTATTTCCTCAGGGCTTTCACATGCTCCAGACAAGGAGAGGAGATCCTTGGGCCCTTCTCCATTCTGTTTCAGTCACAGTCCAGGGATTCCCATTCATCAGTTGGCTTTTCTTGATGCTTAGGTTCTGGAAAGCAAGGTCCTAACTGAAGCTTTCTTTTACTAACTCATAGACTCAGACATTTACTTGTGGAGGGAAGGATATGAGCAGAATCCTAAATGAATACCTATTTATTCATCAGTATTTAGCAGGAATAAGGATGAGGATGGTAATCGGTCTGTTCATCATGCATTGTTGAAGATGCTGAGTGCAAGGTCCCAAATGAAGCTTTATTCATGGAGATGGACATCACTGGAATAGTCAACATTTCTGACTTAAAATGCCATTGAAGGAAACCATTTTTGTGTCAGGTCCATGGTAATCAGTTGGCCCCATTCCTATCTCTTTATCTCTACATTCCTTTGTATCTAACTCTCTCATCATTGCCAATCAACTTCCAATGCCACTTAGCAACACCAGGGGGAGTTTACAGTAACTAATTACTTGTCAGGATGTCTTTGGGATCTAGAAGAAATAAGCATCGGGGAGAAACCCCGGTGGTCTCAGGGAAAACATGAAAACTCCAGATGGACAACACCGAGGTAAGAATCAAACCCAGGAGGCTGGAGCTGTGAGCAGCAGCACTAACTGCTGCACCACCATACTACCCTATTTCCCCATCCAACTTTCCTCAAACCACTCCCATAACTGGGACGATTGCTAATGAGATGATAAAAATCAACCCTGTTCTCTAGGCCTTAGAGTCATATCTTGCACGAAGAAAATAATAGTGACTCAGAAAGTCATGGTCTCGCTTAATGATCCTATTTTTAAAATTATATCCATGTTTAAATAATTCATCAATCCAGGCCTCCAGATTAATCTAGTAATGGAATCATTACATCACCATCTGTCTAGTCCAGGAACATCAAAATATCTGTATACACCATTGAAACATCACTTTTTCTTTCACTAACTGCAATTTTGAATAATTATCTAACCTTTTATAATTATTATTTTTTTCTTGGCATACGGTGTAAATTTAATTTATACTATTGTAATTCATGTATCATTTGAATGTGTGTGGCTGCAGCAAGGAAGAATTTCAGTGCCTCTGTACATTGCACTGATGCATTATGACAAACTCTTAACATCATCAAATAACTTGTCAGCAGTAAATACTGAGAGTACTCAGAAGGTCAGCACACAGTGCATTTCCTGTTTGTTTTTAAATTTCAGATTTGAGACAGAAAGTGGTCATGCTTGCGAATGGTGATGTCTTTGACCTCCAATTAAAGGCGCACAAAGGCGAGAGGTTTCTCAGTTTGAACTTACCCGAGGCAAGTCTCCAAGAGAGGTTGAAGCTGGTGGCACCAGGAATGAGACTCCAGCCCAAAATCACCTTGCTTATGTCGACATTTGTCACTCGGAAATCCTGCACTTCCTCAGCTCGAGCTACAACAGAAAAAAAACAGTGGAAACAGTCTGAGAAATATGGAGGACTAATATCCAGCATGACCCAAAGTCTATCCCAGTAGGGCACAGCTTACAAAGTGCAGACCACATCCATTCCACCCAAGAGTCTCATCTAACCTGCCTCAGTGAACATCCCTGACCTTACTTACTTGGAGAATATTCCTAAATCCTGCACAGTGTAGGACAGGTTCAATGCAAAACAAGACAACTTCAACATAAAAGGTCACCTCTATCTCCTCAGAAATGATTTGCTGTAAGCATCAGGGTTATATCAAGGAGCAGGAGTAAGCCACCCAACCTGCCCCACAATTTATCAAGATCACTGCCTATCTTTGACCTCAGCACCACTTCCCAGCACTATTGCATATCCCCAAGTACCACAATAATCTATCAGTCTGTGTTAGGAGCTCAAACAATGATAAAGACTCCACAGATCTCCAAACATTCACCAGCCTCTGATTTAAGAGATTTCTCTCTACTTTGGTCCCAACTGGCCAATCCTCACTACAAAGGTGTGACTCCTAGTAAAGGACTCCCCAGTCTGGAGAAACAAACTCAGAACTGTCAATGAGCTAGAATGTCTCTAGTACACATTAACAATGAAAAATATTCAAAAGCTAAGAAAAACAATTATGCTGGCAGCAACTTGAATTTTCTACAATTAACAAAGAGTACTCTTAAATTCTTAATTAATTTTTTTTAAATTATGCATTAGTGAAATTTACCTCTCACTGTGGGAATAAATGGCACAGTAGAAAGCCCTTCCGTCGCATAAAATCCATGCAGCCCAAATACACCCATTCAATCCAAGGTCAGGATTGAACCAGAGTCTCTGGTGCTGAGGCAGCTGCTCTATTAGCTGTATCTCTGTGCTAATTACTTGGTTGTGATCAGATTGGGGATTGTGGAAGCTTGCTGTGTATAAATTGGCTGCCCTATTCCTACATTATTAACAATGACTACACTTCAAAAAATCTTCATTGACTGTAAAGAACTTTGAGAAGTGCAGAGATTTTTTTGAAAAGATTCAAGAAATAATGCAAGTATAATCATATTCCCATTCAATTTACTTGCAATTAATTACATACATTTCCCTGTTAACTAACCAGTACTAGCAGAGATTGTGGTAGGAATCCCTTCTTGATCACCAAATAGTGAGGACACTCTGATTATGTAACTCCTCCCAGGCTGCAAGTTCAAGATGTTGAATGAGTTGATGTTTGCTGTAACATATCTATTGTTATCTGGTCCTCCTGTGGATAAAACAGAATCTTATTTCCAAACCATGATCTAAACAAAGACTGCATGCGTGTGTGCATTTGGACGTCTGATTGTGTGTGATTTAGTCATTTAAAGAGTGATGGACATTGGTGTGCACCAATTGGAGAATTTCAGCTAATTCTGAGTACCATATATACTGAGTACCATATATAGCTAATTCTGAGTACCATATACGCAAAAGTCAAATTTTTAGACCATTTTTAATATTAAATTTATGGGGTCGACTATTACAGGGTTACTATTTTTCAGGGACTGAAATTCACACTAGAATCTGAAATAAATGATCTCAAAATGAACAAAGAACTAAAAACACAATGGACTGAAGTAATAATAGAGTGTGCGCATCAAAACACACGTCCCAACAAGCCACAAAAACCATAAAACACACAAGTCAGCAGACACAATGATTGGGAGGGTGGAAAGAAAGGGGGAGTTCAAAGTTGAGTAGCGAGAGGTGGGAGGGGATTGGGAAGAAGGTGTTGGGGGGGAGAGGGGGAGAGCCTGTGGGATTCAGCAGTTTGTGTCTGGTGTCATCTTTGTAGAAGCTGACATTGGTGTGGGAACTGGTGAGGGATTGGCATGGAGGGCGGAACCAGAGTGGTTGGGACCAAGATAAACATCTGCGTGATCGGAGGCATTGGAATCTCCGGATTGTGAGTGGCCAGAGCGCGGGTTTACAACTGAGGAGTCGGGAGCTTTGGCTGGTGGACAGCTGTGGTCAAGGTGAGACACTAGGGTTGACTTTTACACGAGTTAATACAGTATATCTATATTTAATGTGTGTATGTACACACACACACACAGGGATGTAAAAACCAAGTAGTTCGGCTATTTTCAGGCAGAGGTAGATAGATTTTTGAAAAGAAAGGATGTGAAAGATAGAAATATAAAGCTGAGGTTTCAATCAAATCAGCCTTTGTTTACTAAATGAAGGGTCAAATGATCTATTTCTCCCATTTTGAATGTTCCATGAAACATTACAGCACAGAAACAGGCCATTCAGCCTATCTAGATTGTATTGAACTTTTCCATCTATTCCCATCGACCTGCATTCAGACCACAGTTCTCCATACCCTTCCCATTGATATTCAATCTTTCCTTAAAAAGTCAAAATTGAATCTGCATCTACCACATTTGCTGGTAGCTCATTCCACCCTCTGAGTTAAGAAGCTCCCCTGAATGTTTCCCTTAAACATTTCACCTTTCACCCATGTCCTTAAATTCTTGTCTCAACCAATCTCATTTAGTATACCTCCATCAAATCTCCCCTGATTGTCTGATGCTCCAGGGAATAAAGTCCTAACTTATTCAAGCTTTCCCTATAACTCAGCTCCTCACGTCCCAACAACATCCTTATAAATTTTGTTTTCTTTCAATCTTATTGATATCTTTCCTGTAGGTAGGTGATCAAACTGCACACGATACTGTCTTGTTCTAAGATATGCAGATTCCCAGTACGTCGGGTATGTAATGGAGCCAACAATTCAAGGAAGGACTGGTGAAAAGGCAATGGTTGTATGCTTAGACTAAGGACTGGTGGAGAATTAGCATGTCCATGATCCAACAGAAGCAACTCCCAGGGAACAAAAGATGTGGAAGCAAATGAGCAGCAGTAGATAATCCTGGAATTGGTGGTGATATGCATCGACTTAGCGAGAGAGCATGGAGACAAAGGATTGTCAGTGTGGAAATACACCCTGTGGAACTCCAAACGATTAACTTCTTTGGAAACAGAGGGAAAAAAGTGCAAAGTTAAAAGGCTGAGGTTTGGAGTCTGGGAAAAATAACCCAAAGTGAGCAATGGAAGCAAATCCAGTCATCATATTCTTATCCCTGCTTATGATGGCTAGTTAATGTGGACCACACTTCAGATGTAATGGCTTGATACTGTAAATATTGCCTCATGTGGCTGTTGAGGTAGGGACTACAGGAATTTCTTGATTGCCTGTCCAATTAATTCTCTCATTGATTTTGGACATTAAATCACAATGAACACTTTACCTTCAGCCTGTCTCCAGTAGATCCGATATCCCGTGGTTCCTGGCACACCACTCCAGGCAATCTGAATCCGCTTCGTTGTTGAGGCAATGGCCCGGAGATTCCCAACTCCTTCTTGTGGACGCTCAACTGCAGCTGTAGTTTCAATGCAAAGAAAAGACTGCAACTTGTTAATACAGGATGGGGCAGGATGGGCATGTGGACATTGGGCACAGAGTTACTGCCAGATCATTGAGGGATCAGAGGTGAAGAGAGTGAGCAAATTTAGGTTCATGGGAGTCACTATCTCGGAGATTCTTTCCCGGACCCATCACGCCAATGGCATTATGAAGAAAGCACGTCAGCACCTCTACTTCCTCAGGAGTTTGTGGAGGTTTGGTAAGACCAGAAACCCTGGAAAATTTCTGCAGATGCGTAGTGGAAAGTGTACTGACCAACCGCATCACTGTCTGTTATGGGAGCACCAATAACTCTTGAGTGTAAAACCCTGCAAAATGGTAGTGGACACAGCCCAGGAGATTACAGGAAAAACCATCCCCACATTTACATGTTCACACTGTGTACAGTTTACTTTTTGCATGACCAATTATTGGTAATTCTGCTGTGCCCGCTGGAAAAAGGAATCTCAGGATTGTATATGATGTCATGTATGTACTCTAACAATAAATCGGAGACTTGTGAAGTCGATTAGCTGCATTCTTACTATGGTAAAGGGGGAATATATTCAAATCTGCAAACAAGAGCTAACCGCCAGTCTCACCAGCAAGGATAGCAAATGTAAGGTGAAGGCTGAGGAAGATATCTGACAATATTTGGACACTTCTCTGCACCAGCAACAATCTCCACCCATTTATCTGCTTCCACATGTATGTATTTTGGTTGATGTGGTTCACAGTGTGAAAAATAAAAAAATATTTTTAAAAAATCTTCTACACTCCAGGAATAAAGTCCCAGCCTGGTTAACCTTTCCCTCTAACTCTAGCCCTGAAACACTGATGACATTCTTGTAAACCTCCTCTGCACTATCTCTATTCTGTTTGTTTCTTCCTGTAATTCGACGACCAAAACGGCACACAAGAACTAAGAACTCACAACCCATCTGCTGACTCAACAACGTGTGCACGTGGAAGCAGCAGTTGGTTTACTGCTATAAACACTGTCTCGTGTGGCAGCTGAGGCAGGAATCATAACAATTTTAATGAGGAAATTGGATCACTACACAAAAGAGGACACATGACAGCAGGAAAGAGGAGGGTATAAGCGGAATGGTTCCATTGGGAGAGAAAGAATGATAAAGTATGGAGTAGCATCATCACCATGAGTGACTTACGGGTAGTTGCAGTAATTGTTACAGGGCGTCCTTCTTGATTTTCGATCAATGCAACTACTTTCACGAGGTAATTAATTCCACCTTCAAGATCCACAATATCGAAGGTACTTGTATCTCCAGATACAACCTTGCTAGTCTCAGGTCCTCCTGGAAACAGTGAAGAAATACACAACAAGCATTGGTCACTCAAAATAACTTGTGGGACCTGTACACAAAGGATGGGTTGAGGCTAAACTGGAAGGGAACCAGTGATCTTGCGGGGAGGTTTGCTCCTGTCACTCAGGATGGTTTAAAGCAATTTGGTGGGGAAGGGGACTGTGGCAAACACAGTAGCAGTGCAGCAGGTATAGGGGATAAATCAAGCTATTGGGCAGAGCAGACAGAGGAAGGCTAGCAGGCTCAACTGCATTTATTTTAATGCAATGAACTTCTCAGGTCAGATGAGCTTAGAGCATGAATTGGAACTTGGAATTTTGATATTATTGTAATCACAGAAATATGACTGTGGGAAGAGCAGGGCTGGGAACTTCATGCTCAGGGGTGTAGAAGGTTAACCCCTTGGACTCTTGTGTCCCTGTTTTCTGAGACTGCCAATAAGCACATATATTCCATGTCCCTATTTTCTGAGACTAGTTTTATACCCAACCATCAGCTGATTCATGCTGGTGTTCGTACTGTAGTTTACCCATGGACCCCAGACTGGAGTATATATTATGAAAAGATACAAATGGCTGGAGTCCAAAGGGTTAAGACATAACAGAGGGGAATGTAAAAGGCGGAATCTCACCACTGATTAGGGTAAACATAACAGCAATATTTAGAAAGGATATCCTTGAAGGGTTGTTCAATTAAGTCATAAGTAAAGAACTTGTAAAAGATGGAGTAAAAGAGAAGCAATTGCTCATATGGGATTACATTGGTAGAATTTGTTCAGTGCAGCCATAAAAATGTTTGAGACAATATGCAGAGGGTCCTACTGGAGAAGCACCAATACACAACTATATCTCAGGAAATGGAACTAGGCTAATGGTGAAGAGAAGTGGTTTGTAATTGCATATGTACAATGTGAAAGGAGGGAAGTTCAGGGGAGACATCAGGGTAAGTTGGGTTTTTTTTAATATATATTTTACTTATAAATTTTTAAATCATTAATTATGACATATTCATAAAGATATTATAATTAAGTTTATTTTTATATAAGGGCATTTTCACTGAAATATTTCCTTTTCCACCTTTCTCAATCAATTTTATTCCATATTTCAATTAAATGTTTCAAAATTAACAATATTGAATTCCTTTTATAAATAAATTCTGACATCGACTTCTCATCAATTTTATCTAACACTATATTTGCCTAAATAGATTTATTTAGATCAAACATTGCATTAATAAAAAATTTCAATTGTGCATCTTTATAATAATTCTGAAAATGTGGAAGTTGTAAACCACCTAATTCAAATTTCCAAGTTAATTTTTCCAAAGATACCATAAAAATTTCCTTACAATTGAATTAAAAACTTTTGTAAAATTTTTGAGGTATTACACAAGGAATAGATTGAAAAAGATATTGAATCCTTGGAAAAAGATTCATTCTAATACAATTCACTCTGCCTATTAAGGTAATAGGTAAGTCATTCCATCTGTTTACATTTTATTAAATAATGGAACATAATTTAACTTATCCAGATTGTCTAAATTTCTTTCAATTCAAATACCTAAATATTTAATCAGATTGTATGCCCACTTAAATTGAACTACACATTTATAACAATGATAATCTCCTTCTACTAATGGCATAACTTCACTTTTATCCCAATGAATTTATAAACAGATATTTCCCCATGTAACTTTTTATATAAAGAAATTAAAGAATTTTCAGGATCTGTTATATAAATCAATACATCATCAGCAAACAAACTAATTTTATACTCTCCTTATTCACTTTAATTCCTTTAATACTAAAATCTTGCCTTAATAATTGTGCCAATGGTTCAATTGCTAAAATAAATAATGCAGGAGATAAGGGACAACCTTGTCTCGCCGATCTAGTTAATCAAAAAGAAGAAAGTTGTCCGTTAGTAACTACTCTAGCCAAAGGATTTCTATATGAAGCTTTAATCCAATTCATAAATATTGGCCCAAATTGAAATTTTTGCAAAACCTTAAGTAAATAATTCCATTTTAATTTGTCAAAAGCCTGTTCAGCATCTAACGTTAAAACTAATGCTAAATCCGATTGTCTCTGACACCTATGAATTAGACTCATTAATTTAGCTATATTATCAGCAGAATATCTTTTAATAAATCCAAATTGATCGATATGAATCAACTTGGGTAAATATTCAATCACTCTATTTGCCAAAACTTTAGCAACGATCTTATAATCAACATTTAATAATGATATAGGCCAAAAAGACTCAGGTTTTAATAAATCTTTAACTTTCTTAAGTATGACTGTTAATATAGCATTTGAAAAAGATTCTGGTAATGAACAAGTTACAGTTGCTTGTTTTAATAGTTTCATTAATAAAGGTGTAGCGACCAGGTAGCGGGCTGAGCGGGCGCACAGCACAGTATCACAAACTGTCACCGGCGTGGTACTCACCTAATGGACTGCACGCAAAAGATACTGAGTGCCAAGGAACGCAACGTTGATCTGCTGAGTCTCCTGCCGGAAGGCCCAGGAGGATCGCAAGGTTTAATTTAAACCTGCCGGTCCTGTAGATTGGCAGCAAACCCGTAGTGACATCTCACCTTGTCCCGTGGAGCTCGGGACATGCAGTATATAAAAGCTTGTAAACTCTGAATAAATCAGTCTTGAGTTGACTAATCTGGTGTGTGTCTGTATTACTTTAGTAGCTCAACCATAGTAGCCGCTACAAAGGCATCAATAAGTCTTTAAATAATTTTTATAAAATTCAAACATAAACCCATTTTCACCAGGAGATTTACCATTTTGTATAGAATTCAAGGCTTAATAACTTATTTCAATGTAAATTGAGAATCTAAATCTTTCTGAGCTTGGCAATTCAAAGATGCAAGTTGAAGCTTCTGTAAAAATTCATTAATTTCTTCATTGTTCAATGATTGAGATGAACTTAACTTAGTATAATACACTCTAAAAGAATCATTTATATCCTGTAGTTTATGTAATTTTTGAATTCTTCTCGACAGCATTAATAATCCTTGATGCTTGCTCAGTTTTCAATTGCTAAGCTAAAACCTTGTGCTCATTCTCCTAATTCATGATATTTTGTTTAGTTCTATCAATTAATTTCTCAGTCCTATAACACTCTGAATCGAATTATAATGCAATTTTATTTACACGCATTCTAACTTTTTTTCATATGGGTTTTTTTGTAAATTTTTTCCAAAATTACAATTTCCTTCTCTAATGTATCTACTTCCTTAAGATATTTTTTTTCTTAATTTTAGTCAAATAACATTATTTGGCCTCTTAAATAAGCTTTTAATCCATCGCTTAAAACAAATTTATTATAAACTTGAAATGGAATATATATTTGCAAGGCAATTGGTAAAATTAGAGTAGGTTACATACATACACACATTTTAAAACAGGTGTCTTTTTTAAATACTGAAAATATTCAGTGGACTTTACAGAAACTATGGAGAATGCTATGCACATTTCACAAGCAAGTGCCAATTGAAATGACGTCAAAAAATGAATAGATGGGGGCATGGCAAGATGGCGTAGAACCAAAATTTAGATTCTGTCTCTCCCTGGATGGACTGAC
Source organism: Narcine bancroftii (assembly GCF_036971445.1). Classification (NCBI taxonomy): domain Eukaryota; kingdom Metazoa; phylum Chordata; class Chondrichthyes; order Torpediniformes; family Narcinidae; genus Narcine; species Narcine bancroftii. The sequence goes on along the minus strand of NC_091473.1, from coordinate 47,225,562 downwards.
CCGAGTTATATAAACTGTTGAAAAGTTAAAAAGTTCATTAGATGTATTACTAAGTGTTGGGGCTGCAAGAAATGAAGAAATGGAAAAGTCAGAAGCAGAAGAAATTAGTTACTAAAGTTGTTGTAAAAAGTGAAAAATCTGGATCAGGATCAATTAAGGATGGAACCCAAGCTGCAGAAGATGTCCCTGGATCAACTTGAAAGAAGATCAATGTCTCCGATGATTTGACCGATCAAAGACGGCACCAATGTCAGCCAGGATCCCCGTGGAAGCAGCGCCATCAGTGTGGCCGGGGAGAGAATCGAGTGGGGTTGCCCAGAGCAGCGGGTGAGATAGCGCTGTAAGTAGCGCTTTAGTGCATGCCAACGTGCCTGCGAGCACCCGCTACTATGCAATGGGCCCAATGAGCATGCGCCCAATGTCGCGTTTCCGTGAGGTCATAAATCAATTTTGTGCTGCAGAGGGGCCTGCTCCACGTCAAGCTGACGAAGTCGGCCTGACGTTGGATAGGGTTCAAACACTCAGCATGATGACTAGAGAGGATATTTTGGTACCAGAAGATGAGGAAGAAGATCAAATTGAATACTTGGACGAAGAAGATCAAGAGTTGTTATTGATGGCAACTGAAGCAATAGAAGATAGGCCCAGAACTACAAAAATGGGTTCTCCTTTTAAATCTGTTACTTCATCTACTTCTAATCCTTCACCTGGACCTGATGTGGTTACAATGTTTGAGGTGTTAACAAAACAGAATGAAAATATTATGACTTATATAACCACTGGCTTTCATAATGTTGATGAACAACTTGTGGATGTGAAAAGTAAAATATCAGATGTGTGTGATATTGCAGCTATGAAAGAAGATCTTAATAAATGTTTGATTGCAGTGGATGAAGTACAGGAAAGATGAAAGAATGTGGAAGAAAGAATAGATTAAGTGGAAGAATCAGTATCTGGGTGGGATATGCAAAAGAATTTGCTTATGCAGAAAATTGATTCTTGGGAAATCAAAGTCGAAGGAATAATGTAAAGTTAGTTGGACTTCCAGAGGACTTTGCAGGTCAAGACCCTATGAAATTTTTTTGTAAATGGATTCCAGAAATATTAGGGGTGGAAGTGTTTCCTGATGGATTGGAATTGGATAGGGCTCACCAAGTGTTAAGAAGAAAACCTTTGCCAGGACAACCTCCAAGAGCAGTTTTAATTAGATGCATAAGTTATCAAAATCGGGAGACGATTTTGCGTCCTGTGGTGCAGAAAGCCAGAATTGATCAGAATCCAATAATGGTTCAAGGTAGTAGAGGTTTTTTTATGTGGATTTAAGTCAGGAGGTTATACAGCCACATAAGGAGTTTAATAAAGCTAAGACAGTGTGGTGGAAGAAGGGTTACAGGTTGACATTTAGATATCCTGCTGTTCTGAAAGTGTTCAGTTTCAATTTTTTGAGAAAACTCAAGATGTCTTTTCTTTTGCTAATTCTTTACCAGATAATAAACTGAGTTTTGATCTTTCCAAGAAGCCAGTAATCAACATTCCTAAAGTCAAGAACGGAAATGGGAGTGAATTGAAGAAGATAGAGATGCTACAGCTGATCGATGTGGCATTATAAAGCAGACTGGACAATAATTTTATGAACTTTTTGCTTTTTTTTTTTAAGAAGTCTCGCCAGGGAGAGGCAGATGACCCACTGAATTCCAAGTCATCTGCCACTAATGGTATCAATCACACCCGGTCGACGAGGTGGGTACTGCTTAGCAGTTTTGGGGGGGGGGGGGGGAGGGGAGGAGGGGAATTTTTGTATTTGTATTTGATAGTTGAGTTAGTAAGTGGGGGAAGGGAAGTTTTTGTTGTTTCTTTTTTTCCTTTTTTGGAGGACTTTTATTAGTTTTAGAGGGGAGCTGGTTTAATTGTAAGAGTAAATTTTGTTAAGTGTCACTCTATAGGTGATAATGAATAATTTGAATTTTGCAACATTTAATGTTAAGGGGTTAAATCATCCGATAAAACGGAAACGTGTATTGGATTATATTAAAGAGTTGAAGGTGGATTATAGCATTTTTGCAAGAAACTTATTTAACTGAGAAGGAACATTTGAAATTGAAAAGAGATTGGGTAGGACATGTGATTGCTTCATCTTTTAATTCTAAGGCCAGAGGAGTAGCCATTTTAGTAAATAAGAAAGTACCGTTTATTTTGGATTTTTTTTTGTTAATGCTGATAGGATTTTGGTGGTGAACTGTAAAAAATTTTCAGAAGCCTGGACTTTGATGAATGTTTATGCACCGAATGAGGATGATGAAGTATTTATTACAGATACTTTTTAAAATTTGAACCAATCGAATGGAAATATCTTAGTGGTAGGGGACTTTAATTGTTGTTTAGAACATTTGTTGGATAAATCTCCAAACACTCTGAAGAGAACTAAAATGGCAAAGAGAATTATTGAGGTAATGAAGGATTTAAATTTGGTGGAAATATGGAGAAAATTATATCCGACTAAAAAAATTACTCCTTTTATTCTGCACGGCATAATTCATTTTCTAGAATGATTTATTTTTAGTTTCAGCTCAATTGCAGAGTATAAAAATAGAATTTTGTCTGACCATTCACTGTTGTTGGCTTCTTGTTTAGGTACTGAGAAGGCAGCAAATATTTATCATTAGAGATTTAATGAGATGTTATGAAAAAGACATGAGTTTATTAAATATATTAGGGAACAAATTATTTTTTATTTACAAATGAATCAAGATTCAGTGTAGAGTAAATTTGTTTTATGGGATGCTTTAAAAGCATATTTGAGAGGTCAGATCATTAGTTATACAGCTAGAATTTAAAAAACAATATTTGATTGAAAATTTGGAAAAAGACATTGAAAAGTTAGAAAAAGAATTTCAGAAGAATTCTACTGAAGATAATAAGATATATTTATCTAAATTAAAATTACGATATAATATATTGCAATCCTATAAATATGAAAAATTGATCAAAATAGTATTATTATGAGTTAGGTGAAAGAGCTCATAAGGTTTTAGCTTGGCAATTAAAAACCGGAACAAGCATAAGAACGATTAATGCAATTAGGAAAGATTCGGAGATTACATAAACCTCAGGAAATTAATGAGGATTTTTAAAGATTTTATAATGAATTTTATTCATCTGAAAGTAGACAAAATACTGAGCAAACTGATTTGTTCTTGGCTAATTTAAATTTGCCATCATTGACTAGGGAGGATATTAATGATTTAGAATTGAAATTAAAGGAAGCACTGCAATCAATGTTGGGAGGAAGGTCCCTGGGTGAAGATGGGTTTACAGTAGAATTATATAAAGAATTTAATGATTTGCTGTTTCCGGTTTATATGGAAGTTTTGAAGCAGGCAATTGAAGTGGGTTCATTTCCAGAAGAGTTTTTGAGGGTGTTGATTACTGTTATTCCAAAGAAAGAGTGATCCATTAAAAGTGTCTTCTTATCGACCAATATCATTATTAAATGTAGATTATAAAATTGTTGCAAAAGTATTAGCTAATAGATTGGCTAATTATTTGCCAAAATTAGTACATTTTGACCAAGCTGGATTTATAAAAGATCAATATTCAGTTAGTAATGTCACTAAATTGATTTCTATAATTAATGCTGCTAGACAACAAGCTAATCAACCAATGATAGTGACACTGGATGCAAAAAAGGCTTTTGATAGGGTTGAGTGGAAATTTTTATTTAAAGTTTCAGAAAAATTTCAATTTGGACAGATCTTTACTACTTGGGTTAAAGCTTTATATACTAATCCTACAGCACAAATAATGATGAATGGTCTGATTTCATCAGCTTTTACATTATCTCAATCAACTAGACAAGGTTGTCCTCTTTCACCAGCATTGTTTGCTTTGGTAATAGAACATTTAGCTCAAGCTATTAAGCAAAATTTGGATATTAAAGGTATTAAAGTAGGTGAACAAAAGTATAAGATTAATTTGTTTGCTGCTGATGTTTTTCAAGGATTGCAGAGGGATTTGGGCTGCTTCGAAAAGTGGGCTGAAAAATGGCAGATGGAATTTAATGCTGATAAGTGTGAGGTGCTTCATTTTGGTAAGAAGAATCAGAACACGACATACGTGGTAAATGGGAGAGCATTGATGAATACAGAAGAGCAGAAAGATTTAGGAGTAACGGTACATCGTTCCCTGAAGGTAGAAACTCAAGTGAATAGGGTGGTGAAGAAGGCTTTTAGTATGCTGGCCTTTATCAATCATTGCATAGAATATAGGAGTTGGGAGGTGATGTTGAGACTGTATAAGACGTTGGTGCGGCCTAATTTGGAGTTCTGTGTGCAGTTCTGGTCGCCTAATTATAGGAAGGATATAAACAGAGTGGAGAGAGTGCAGAGAAGGTTTACCAGAATGTTACCTGGGTTTAAGCATCTAGAGTATAGGGAGAGATTGGACAGATTAGGTCTTTATTCTTTGGAGAGTAGAAGGTTGAGAGGGGATTTGATAGAAGTATTTAAGATTATGAAAGGGATAGACAGAGTGGATGTGGATAGACTATTTCCGTTAAGAGGAGGAAAAATTAAAACAAAAGGACATGAGTTAAGAATTAAGGGGCAGAGGTTTAGAGGTAACATGAGGGGGAACTTCTTTACTCAGAGAGTGGTAGACGTGTGGAATGAGCTTCTGGGAGAAATAGTGGCGGCGGAGTCAATTGTATTATTTAAGAAAAGGTTGGACAGGTATATGGATGAGAAGAAGATGGAGGGTTATGGGCATTGTGCAGGGAGGTGGGACTAGAGTGGGCTGTTTGGTTCGGTGCGGACTAGAAGGGCCTAATGGCCTGTTTCCGTGCTGTAAATTGTTATGTTATATTATATTTAATACATCCTAAAGAATCCTTAGGGTGCTGCAAAATTTATTACATCAATATGGCATAATGTCAGGTTATAAGGTTAACTGGGAGAAGAGTGAAATATTGCCAATATCAAATGAGGATTATTTAGATTGTAGACAGATTACTAAATTTAAATAGTCTGCTAAGATTAAATATTTAGGAGTTATGGTTAATAAAGAATATCAGGACTTGTATATTTGGAATTATATACCTTTGTTGAATAAGATTAAAATTAATTTACAGAAATGGAAAGATTTGCCACCAACTTTAATTGGGAGAGTAATCTGTATAAAAATGAATATCTTTTTCCATCTATTCCATGTGTGGTTCTGAAGAATTTCAAAAGAATTAAATAAAGTAATTTGATTATTTTTATGGAAGGGTAAATTATCTAGGGTTTCTATGCATAAATTAACATGGCAGTATGAATGGGGAGGACTTCAATGACCACATTTTCAAAAATATTATGAAGTGGCACAGTTGAAATTCATTAATAGGTTGTTTGATGTTCAACAATCACCTGTCTGGGCTAAAGTCGAATTGGATCATATTTTTGAGAAAGAAATGAGTCAATTTATTTATAAATGGAATCCCTTATTGTTACAAAAATATAATTTACCAGTATTAAGACATATACTGGATATTTGGTATAAGTAGCATCAGCTTATAGGGCTCTAAATGGAAAATTTTGACTAAATCACCATTATCTCAGAATAAACTAATTTCTTTAAATAATCCTTATTTGAAAAATTGGAAACTGAAAGGAATTAGTATTATACAAGATTGTTTTGAGGCGGGTAAATTTTCTACAATTAATAGATTACAAGAGAAATTTGGTATTTCTGCAAATTCTATTTTTGCTTATTATCAAGTTTGAGATTTTTTGCGAACACAATTTGGTAAGGATTTAATTTTACCAAGTTAATCTAAGTTTCAGATTTTAATGGTTGACAAGGAAACAAAAGGATTTATATCGGTTATAGCAAGAAAAGATGGATAAAGTTGGGCTATATAGGAAAAAAGAGAAATGGGAAAAAAATTTAGATATTGAATCGTCTTGAGAGGAATGTTCAAATATCTGTATTGATAGTGTTACAAAATTAATTAATGTGAGATATAATATGGTTAATTATAATTTTATTCATCAATTATATTTGACTCCTGAGAAGTGAAGAAATATGGATTTAGTCCAACAGACTTGTGTTTTAGATGTGGAGAAAAGACAGGTACTTTTGTGCATTGTGTATGGACATGTAAGAAAGTTAATTTTTTGGGGGAAAAAGTTATTAAATTTTTGAGAGAATTATTTACAGTTGATTTGCAAATGGATCCAATGATGTGTTGATTGGGTTATATGAATGCTGTTACTTTGGGATTGGCTGATAAGCCACAATTGGCATTTTTGCAGTTAGGGTGAGCCGTTGCAAGAAAATGTATAGCAATAACTTGGAAAAATTATGTGCAATTTAATATACAAAGATGGCATAATGAATTGCAATTGTATTTATATTTGGAAAAAATAACATAATTTGCAAAATAATTATTCTTTTTTTTAATTAAAATGTGGAGTTTATATTTCGATTTATGGTTATTGAACTTAAGTAAGAGTTATGTAAAGAGTTGGCATGTTGATTAACTAATTTTAAATGTATAATTTTTTTAAGACTCTGAGGGGTGGGGTAGGAAGTTAACATGATGTAGTTAGAAGAGGGAAGGAGAGGGGGGTGGGGGAATATTATCATTAATACCATTATTTTTTATATTTTTCTTCCTTTTTTAATATATCTATATTTGTATCTTGTATCTTTTTTTGAAATATTTTGTAAAATTCTTAAATGAAGTTAAAAAAAATGAATAGACTATTGTTTTGGACTGGAGACACGCTGGCTGTTTGCAAGTATCTTTGGTGCTCACAGAAAAGTCACTCCTGTGTTTTGTTTACCTAAAGCAACAGATGGAAGCAGAAGGATAACTCCTGTGGTTTGCTGAAGAAGGTGGGGGTTTTGTGGCAAGTGAGAGAATCACATGGGCTTTCTAGCAGTCTCAATTGGAGAGAGAGAGAAAGGTGAAACAAGCTCTCTCAGCTAGTGTGTGTGCAGATACTGAACAGTGCAAGCCAAGAATCTTGTTGGAAACAGAAAGCTCCAGAGTGGCGGATGACTGGAAGTGCTATCTGTCTGATGTTTCTCTTGGAATAGGGCATCAGAAAGGAACTCTGTGGTAGCCTGAAAGAAAGAGGTCATCATCTGGAGAACCCTGATGGGGCAAGTTTCATCAGCAAGACATTGAGGTGACTAATGGTGGTACCTCAGTTGTGGAAATCCTGGAGCAACAAATCTCTCTCTGCAAACCTCCGAAGAACCTTTCTGAGTGGTAAACATTTACCTTTCGAGCATCAAAGCCTGGTGAACTTTATACATGTTAAATTCTGTGTACAGTGCAAGAATTGCCTACAACCCGTGAACTTGGAAGAATGCGAAGTGAGATTGGCTGTGAACCAAAGAACTTTACTTAAATTTACACACACATTACATTCACGTGCGCATAGAATTAGAAGGGTGTTAAGGTTAGTTAAGTTAATAGAGACAAGTTAAAGCTTGATTCTGTTTTCATGTTTAAAGATAATTAAAAACAATTTTTGTTTAAGTAACTACTTGTCTTGGTGAATGTCTATTGCTACTGGGTTTTGGGGTCCTTTGGGCTCATAACAAACTGAATTAATATTTGTATCTAAATACATCTGTATTTGACTTCTCACAAAATCACAAAAATTCTACATTTTTAATAATGACGAATTAAATCTCCAAATATAAATTGATTCAATTCTATCAGAATTTAAGCATGACATCAATGATGGTGAATGGTTTGATACAATTCTAGGTTTATATTGTACATACTCAATCCTTCCTTGTAGATGAGCCAAAAAAATTTAAAAATCTATTCTAGAATAAGAATCAAACCGATAAGAATAAACTGAATAAACTCTCTCTTCAGGATTCAATTTCCTCCAAATATCCACCAAATTTAAATCTTCCATTAATGTCAATATTCTTTTAGCTTTTTTCATTTTCATTAAAAATTTGTAGATTTATCTAAAATTGAGCGCAAACAACAATTAAAATCTCCACCAATTATTATATTTCCATTTACTTATACATTAAGAAAAGTATACTGAATACATTTTTCATCATCTATATTAGGAGAATACATATTCATAAAAATCCAAGATTCTGAATAAATTTGACAATTTACCAACACAAATCTACCTACAGGATCAATAATTGTTCATTGGAATTTAAATGGCATGTTTTTATTAATTAAAATAGCTGCTCCTTGTGCTTTAGAATTAAAAGATGGTTATAACTTGACTAACCCATTCTCTCTTTAACTTTTAATGTTCTTTCTCAGTTAGATGAGTTTAAGCAATTTCTACTTTCAACTTCTTGATAATGAGCCAAAACTCTCTTCCTTTTTATTATTGAGCCCATTCACATTATACGATACATAATTCAAACCATGTGTTACCATAATATAATTTACAAAAAAACCCAACTCTCCTCTCCACCCCAGGTCATCCCAGCGCCAAAGCCAACTTTCAAAGCGCATGATCTCCAAAGATAGAAAGCAAGAAACCCCAAATAATAAAATAACAGAAGAAAAAGAAGATGAAAATAAAAACCCAAAAGTGCCGATTAGGTCAGCACTAACTCCCTTAATTATGTCTCACCAATAGTGAGACATAACCGACGTTTCAGGCTTGAGCCCTTCATCAAAATACTTTAATGAAGGGCTCAAGCCCAAAACATCAGTTTTAAATCTTTGCTACATAAAGGACACTGTTTGACCTCCTGAGTTTCTCCAGCATTTTGTGTTTTTACTAGTATATGTTCTATGTTTCAAGATAGTTAAAAAAGGAATAAGGTTAGTTCACAAGTTAAGGTTTTAAAATAGGGGAAGAATAAGAGAGAGTAGATTGGGAGTAATTGCTTGTGAGTGAACAGAAACAAACAAATGGCAGTTTTTTTTTTAAAAAGTTGGAGTACATGAACATTCAGAACCAGCATGTCCCAGTAAGGGTGAAAAGCATTGATGGCAAAATTTGGGAATCTTGAAGAGGTAAGTGGATTAAGGGAATCTCAAGGAATAGTTTGCAGGAGAGAGTTTAAGAAAGAAATTAGTAAGGTTAAAAAAATTCACAAAGCCCGAAGAGATTGATGGAGTGGGAGCGAAGATGAACCTTATGGACCTGATATGTAATGATTCAATGATCGTATGCAAGCCATTCAGCTGAATTGCTTCATCAGACCCTTACAGCAGATCCCATTCCTCCTTCTCTCTTTCTCCCCTTTAAAAGTAACCAAACTCTTCATCTCAACTACTCCGTGTGGGACAGCACGAAGTGCTTGACAGGGCAGTTCTGGAGTGGCTGTTTCCCTCGGTGTATCTGTTGTGTACTGCCACAGTACAAGGCATTAACTATTTAAAACAGATTTTAAAAATATTTTAAATGATTATATGGATATCTTCAGCCGAGAGAGGTATAGAAGCCCAGACAGATGTTATACAATTGTTGCAATTTGACACAAGAATTGTCAACTCCAAGTGATGAAAAGAAAATCACAATAGTTGACCTAAAGATTAATTTTTGCCCACAGGATGTGGATGCCATTGGTCACACCAGCATTTAAGCCTGCCCTTACATGCCCCTAAATTAAATAGGGAGTTAGCAATCAACTCATTGGTGGGTTCAATATCAAATATCTTCCTTCCTGAAAAAACAAATAATAAACCAGATGGATTTTTATGGAAGTCCATTGGTTTCATGCGGACTGAGCCAAATTCCAAATGTATTCAATAACAAAATTAAATTCCCCACTGATGGTGGAATTTTAATTCCAGTCTCTTGACTAGTCATTCAAATTTTTTGTTGATAGACAGTAGCTCAACCACGACATTGCTACACCCTTTGCTCAATTATGAAGTTTTAAAGTAAGCTTTTCAAGGCAGAGGAAATTCCAACCAGGTGTGGAGACTTTTGTCACAGATATGGCCACCAGTGGGACTTACCATCACTGCGTTTCCAGCTGATCCTGTATGAAGTGGCTCCACGAACACCAACCCAAGACACCCGGAGAACATCACTGCGAGCTTCAAGTACCCGAACATCACGGACCTGGTCATCTTGGGACAATGCTGCCGGCATTACAGAGGAAGTCACATATTTCAAGATACTAGCAAGTATGATCCTTCCCCACAATAACAACCTCCAGTTATTCAACCATAAAGTGACTTCCCTACTTACTATGAAAATCAAAACTGCAAATACTACGTGAAATAAAAACAGGAAAAGCTGAGAATACTCAACAGATGAGGCAGCATCTGTGGAAAGAGAAACTATTAATGGTTCAGTTCAATTTTGCTTCTCTTTCCACAGTTGCTGCCTGGCTTGCTAAGTGCTTCCTGTATTTTCTGTTTATTTTCTTCATTAGTAAGATTTTTATTGTATTTCTGGACATCTGGGTGATATGGAGACCGGCAGGAAAGATGGCTTGAGGCACAGGATTAGCCAATGATCTGAATGATAGCTAGGGCTGTTTTTTTTCTTTGGCTTGGCTTCGCGGATGAAGATTTATGGAGGGGGTAAATGTCCACGTCAACTGCAGGCTCGTTGGTGACTGACAAGTCCGATGCGGGACAGGCAGACACGGTTGCAGCGGTTGCAGGGGAAAATTGGTTGGTTGGGGTTGGGTGTTGGGTTTTTCCTCCTTTGTCTTTTGTCAGTGAGGTGGGCTCTGCGGTCTTCTTCAAAGGAGGTTGCTGCCCGCCGAACTGTGAGGCGCCAAGGTGCACGGTTTGAGGCGATAACAGCCCACTGGCGGTGGTCAATGTGGCAGGCACCAAGAGATTTCTTTAGGCAGTCCTAAGAGCCAAATGGCATACTGTACCCATGTTCTTGTATCTAATCATGTTTTACATTAATTTTGCTCAAGGACACAACCTAATGCATTCTTGTACAATGTGAAATAATCCTGAGTTTTGAATGCACAGTCACTGACATACCAGGCTTACAACACATGATTAAGGAGGAATTCCAAATCTGAACATTTTTCTGAGACAAAAGCAAAAGCAAAAAACAAACTGCTGCAGTAGTTCCGTGAGTCGAGCAGCAACTGTGGGGCAGGAGATTGGATGATTTGAGAAGAGTCTCAGCGCTAAATTGTACAGAAGCCACTAAATACCCACCGGTCTTTGCCATGATGATGACAGGGATTCCTTCCCTGTTTCCAATTATGGGTGTGACTCTAACAGCATAAGCAGTCCCAGGCTTCAAGTTCTTGATCTTGAATGACTTGATATCTCCACTCACCATCCTGCTCTCCTCAATGGCTAAAATGGAGGGGAAAAAATGACTGCAATAATAACCTGCACTGAAACAGGATCTTTTGGAATGTAAACCCTGCTAAATCAAACAAAAAAAAACTTTTGGCCTGATCAAGATTTTTTCAATGGAGTAGGTACATGCTATAATGATACTAAACAGTTCTTCCATTACTTTAGATTTCAAATTTATTATCAGTGTGCATACATGACATCACGTACAACCCTAAGATCCTTACCCTGCAGGTGAGGCAAAATTATCACTTAATAGTCATGCAAAAAAGCTCTAAACATACACATGTAAACAAATTTAAAAATGTAAACAAATTGTACAATACAAAGAGAAAAAAAATTAATAAAAGTGCAAAAGTCCTTCAATAAGTCCCTGACCCCCTAAACTCATATTCCATCTTAAGCAATCCCTATGTCGTAAGTGCTCTGTAATTAGTAAGGGAGTGGAAAGAAAAAGTTTGAAAACCACTGTTTTAATCGTATCTAATTGATTCATTATGTGGACGGTTTCATAACTCCAAAGGAAATGGGCCAATGACAGTTTTTCTCAATATATTGCAGTAACAATTGGGTCTAAAGCAGTGATTCTCAACCTTCCTTTCCCACTCCCATACCACCTTAAGCAATCCCTTCCTAATCACAGAGCACTTATGGCATAGGGAATGTGAGTTTAGAGGGGAAGCTTAAAATCCGCAAGTCTAAACTAACCTGAGCCAACCCTTCCAAACTCTAACCTGTAGTCTTATATTTTTGTGATGACACAGGCTATTTAGCTCACTAAGTCAATGCTGGTTCAGAGAGCAATCCCATCAGTCCCATTCAACTACCCATTTCCCTGTAACCCATTCTTTCTCACAGCCCATCAATTTCTCAATTAGCCTAGGAGCCAATGTATTTTTGGGATGATGTTAGACGTTGCACTTTGGTCAAACTCGGGTAGGACTTGCATGGTGAATAGTAGGGCCCCACAAAGTGTTATTAAACAGAGAGACCTAGTGCCACACTTGCACAGTTCCCTGAAAGAGGGACAGAGTGGTGAGGAAGGTGTTTGGCACACTGACCTTCACTGGGTGAAGTACTGAGTAATGGGCAGCATGGTTGGCATAGCAGTTAGCCCAATGTCTTTAAAGTGCTGTCTGTAAGGAGTTTGAATGTTTTCCCTTGCCTGCGTGGGTTTTCTCCAGGGGCTCCAGTTTCTCCCCCACTGTTTAAAATGTACTGGGGGATGTAGGTTATTGGGTGTAAATTGGGCGGCACAGACTCATGAGCAGAAATGGCCTGTTACCGTGCTATATGTCTACATTTAAATTTAAAAACTTTTAAAAGTAAACAATTTAAAAGTTCGGAACTTCATGATTCAGCTCTACAAGGCATTGTGGTGATTTCACAATTAGAGTGCTGCGCGGAGTTCTGGGCATTGGTTTAAGGTGAGGGTGAGACATTTAGGGAGGACCTGAGGAGCTATTTTTTCCACACTCAAAGGGAGCAGAAGTAACTGTAGAAGCAGGGACAATTTGGAGATTCAAAAGACAAACTTATGGATAGGAAGGACTTAGAAGATTATGGACCAAATGCAGAAAAGTCGAACCAGGCCTGAATGCCATCTTGGACAGCATAAGTGCATTGGGCTGAAGGGCCTGTTCAATGCTGCATGATTCTATGGGTTGAAATCATAATATCTATAAGAACCTGCATAGTCACTGGGAAAAAGTCCAAACTCCACACATTGAAGAGCAGGAGTGAAGCCAAGTTGCTCTACCAGCAGTCACCATTGCACCTGAAGGTCTCACTCTGCTAGTGTCTCCCACCACCTAGTTACCCTGTGAAATCTCAGCTGGCACTAGAAGAGCTGGACAGCCAATGACATGGAGAGCACTGCTGCAGGAGGGCAAAAGGAAGATTTGGCAATCTCTCTGTAGATGGGATGGTTGCCCTGGTTCCAGATCACCACTGCATGGACATTATCAGCCAGGGTATATCTCAGGATAAGGGGCTGTTTGGTATTGAGAAATGACATTTCTCCTCTCAGTGTTTTGTATCCTTGTATTCGATCACCCTGAGAGATGTACATGATTAGACATTTTGTTTGACAGTGATTGATAAGAGCTTTACTAACGTATAGAATTTCTTTCTCTTTCTTTTATATTAAATATGTTTTTTCCTCATGTTGGGTGCTTTATGTAATGGAAAAGATGCAACAAATAACACTTTCATTGCACCTGTACATAATACAGTAAAACCTCGTTAGAATGCAATTCATTAATCCGCAGAATAGCTTATAGCACTGGTGTCTGTGGACCCTGTAGTCCCGCACCAGCCGCCCCAGCCCCGTAGTACCACGCTGGCCACTCCAGCCCTGATTTCCTGCGCCGGGGGGCTGTCGGCAGCAGGGAGGGTGGCTATTTGGGTTTGATTATCCATGGGCACTCTGACTTGGCTATAATGCAATATGAAATCTTGGACCCCAATTACCACGTTCTAACAAAGTACATGACAATAAACGTATTCATTCATATTGTGAATGAGACATGGGATTGACCAGGATTTGTTCAAATGGCAGCACAGACAGAAGGGTTCTGTGACCCACTCCTTCTGTATCTCTCATGCATACTGGCCATCCCTAGTTGCCTGAGAATGTGATGGTGGGCCATTTTGAACCCCACTGGGTTGTTCACTGGACTCACATATTGGGTAGTCCTAGTAAAGATGACTCATTCCATCTCCAACGTACCTTTGCAAATCAAGTGACTATATGGCAATATATAAAATCATGAGGGACATGGATAAGATGAACTGTCACAGTATTTTGAGTGAAACATGAAAGTCTGCAGATGTTGTGATTGTAGTTAAAAATACAGAAATGCTGGAGGAACTCAGCCAATCTTTTCAGTGCCCAAAAAGCAAAGATATATTGCCGATGTTTCAGGCCTGAGTTCTTCAAGGAATAAGAATGGGATATGATAAGGGACAAGATAAGAACTTATCATGTTTGTGCGAAAAGAGACAGGGAATTGTCAGCATTGTCTGAATTCTGAGTCTTTCCGAGAGTTCCTGCTTCTGGCTCATTCTTATTGTTTGAAGAAGGGCTCAGGCCCAAAAACATTGACAATATATCTTTGTTTTTTTTTGGGGATGCTGAAAAGACCAGCTGAGTTCTTCCAGAATTTATGTGGCCACAATATTTTCCCCAGGGGAGGGGAATCCAAAACTAGGTTTAAAGTAAGAGAGAAAAGATTTAAAAGGGATCTTAGGGGCAAATCTTTCACCCAAAGATGTGGAATGTACTGCCAGAGAAAGTAATAAGGGTAATTACAATATTCAAAAGATTTGGACAGATAGATGGATAGGGAAGGTTAAGAGGGATAGAGGTCAAATCCAAGCAAATAGGACTAGCTCAGGTAGGCAACCTGGCAGACATGAACGAGTTGGACAGAAGGTCCTGCTTCCATGCTGTTTAACTTTTAAGACTATTCTTTCCAATAATTTCAGTCACATTTTACTCTCCTTGATTTCCAGGTGGAAATCAAACTCTCAGAATTGGAAATTATCAACCAAATTATTAGTCTGGTAATCAAAACACAGAAATGCTGGACCAACTCAGCTGAAGTCGCAGCGTCCATTGGAAGTAAAGATATATTACTGATATTTTGGGCCTGAGCCCTTCCTAAAGTTCTGGGTGAAAATAGTCAAGCCTCTGGATCAATGGTCTGGTAAAACAGTCCTTGCACTACATTATGGAGAAGGAAAGAATTTTCACAATGAAAAGAACTAGGTGACCACTCTACATCATTAATGAAATATTAAACCCACCATCGGCACTCTTCCAGGTGATTTTGTACGCTGAAGCCCTGCCTATGGCAGTCCATGAGATCTGGAGCATGTCCCTTTCCACTGTAGTCACTCGCAGGTTGGTTACATCTCCTTCACTGGAATCTTGTTCTAAAAAGACACAGATAAAAGGTTATTCAGGAGTTTTTAAATTTCCAAATTGATTTGAAAGCAGAAAATATGACTTTTATTCCTCCTCTTACTCCCATTTCTATAATCAATCAATATTCCTACAATTGCTTTACTGCTGATGCTTTATTGGCTGTGGCTCAATGAGTAGTATTCATGCTACTGAAGATTGTGGGTTTATATCTCACTCGACAGATGTGAACACAAATCTAACCCACAGAAATTAAGTATCGCGCAATTGTTTAGCATCAAATTTTGTTAATTTTTTTACATTTTGAATTAAGACATACAGCATAGTAACAGGCCCTTTTGGCCCATAAACTGGTGCCACTCAATTACACCCAATTTTCCTACAGCCCTCGATACATTTGAAGGGTGTGAAGAAACCGGAAACCCATGCAGACATGGGGAGAACATACAAGCTCCTTACAGACTGCACCAGATTCAAACCTCAGTTGTTAGTGCTGCAACAGCGTTGCGCTAATTGCTACGCTAACTGTGCCGCTTGAGATGTTAAACCAAGGACTCTCATCTCTAATGTCAACATAAAAGATTCTGTAGCTCTATTCTGAAGATCAATAAAGGACAAGGACACAATAAAATAGGAGCAGGAGTGGGCTGCCAAGGTCCGCAAGCCTGTACCTCAATTCAGTAGGATCATGATACCCTATCAGGTAGAACAGCTACACTGTGGTATGGAAGCTGCTCTGCTGAAGATTGGAAGGTACAGAAGCTGGCGACTACAGCTCAGAACATCACGCAAACTTCCCTCCCTTCGTAGATTTCATCTACATCTCCTGTGACTTAGGAAAGGCAACCAACAAACTGAAAGACCCATCACACCCCAGATATACTCTTCTCCCTGTTCCCATCGAGAAGGTGGCTTAAGAATGTTATGGCCTGTCAACAGGCTAATGGCAGTTTCTACCCTGTGTCCATAAGACTTCTGAATGAACCCCACAGTGCTCTCATCCTATCCTTCCTTTTCATTGCCATCCTATACTCTGCAAATTGTGCCCTTATACAGCTGCATAAATGTTAGAGACAACTGGTTAGTCTGTTTGCAGAAGAACACTTCTCACTGTACTAGGTATTCTGTGACAAATAAACTTAAACTTTAAATTTGTGAAACAATAATGTCTTGCAGGACCTGCTGAAGTCCTTTTCGGCCATTGGACCATTTAGGAAGTCAATGGAGTTATGTAGAAACACAGCAATTTATTTCTGCTCCCACAAAGATAAAGGCCATGAAATAGGTTTCTAGACAACTCAACAGTGCACCTAGGAGAGCTGCAGATTCACAGTTCCAGCAACCCAGATTCAATCCTGGCCTCAAGTCCAAAATCTGAAGAGAAATATGAGAGTATCATAATAAAAACCGCACAAGCATGACCAGAGCCAAAATCATTGGAATTCCTGGCTCCAATAGGAAGTCAACATTCTCACTCAAAATTATTAAGTCATCCCATCATTAGAACTTCAGTAAACACGTATTCAGAGCAGGTACACACACACTTGTCCGAATACATGGCAGCTTTGAGGCGGATCTTACAGAAAGACAAAGTAGGTTTGAGAGGTCACAGGACCACTCTTGCTTCTATTTCTTATGTCCAATATTGATGTTATCAGTGGTGGGCTATTATTTCATCACTTACTGGTTTTTGCAGTCACTGCCACTGGGTTCCCCTCTCTAGATCCCACCAATGGCGAAACCTCAATCATATAAACATTATTGGGCTCCAAGCCTTCGATAACAAATGAGGTGGTACTGCTGCTGAGGAGTCGACTGTCCTTGACACCTGAGCAACGGAAGAACAAGCCAGTAACCAATCGAGTCTATCATCAAAAACTTACATTTATATAAGGCCTAATGCATTTCATGGTGCTTTGCAGGGAAAATTTGGCCACACTCTCACAGAGGGTGATAGAAGGATGGGTACATTTTAATTAGGTACAAGAAGACAGAAGAGAAGAGTTAGGTAAGGAATCTCCAGGGATTGAGAATTATTCCCCAAGATCTTGCTGTGAGTAATGCAAAAGGAACATCTGAGTGCTATCTTTTTTATTTACTGTATTTGATGGCATACAAGATCATTTATTTTTCCCTCCAAATATCCCCCAAATCTTAAATGCGAAGTTGAAATTAGGGTGATAATGGTGAGCCACATGGTTCACTAGCATCACCGCTATCTATCGTTGGGGGCTGGTGGCGAGCTTTCAGGAGGGAGCGGGGAGGTGGGATCAGTATGGGGTCTAGTGATGGGCTGTCAGGAGACACTCCTGGTAGCCCACTGTCGGAGCCTGCACTGGTCCCACTGCCCCACTCGCTCTCCCAGTGGCTCGCTGACGGTCCCCACACTGATCCCCCCACACGTCAGCCCACCATCAGCCCCCACACTGATCCCACTGCCCCTCTCCTCCCTGACAGCCCGCCACCAGGAGTGAGCAGGACAGTGGGATCAGTGCAGGGACCAGCAGCAACAGTTTGCTTTTATAAAATGTTTCCTGCTATAGCTAACCTGCTTTTTGTTTTCTCTTGCAAATTACAGCAGTATTATTATTAAAACGATTTTTCTTGTTGTCCTTGACAAGTTTTTTTTCTGCTCTCCAGTATTTTAATAACATTAAATGCTTACCCATAAATAAACTAAAATAAATTCTTAATATTCCCTGCTGAAAAGGGGGGAGGGAGGGGAAGAAGGGGGGGGGGGTTGTATGCTATCAAATATGGTACTTCAAACACTTGCAAATGTTAAATATGCAAATGTAAAAATATTGGAGATTGGACTCCCCACTTTAATTCTGACTCGCTGTCACATTAAGTTACAGGCTTTTAATTGGTTTACTGGGTGTGGATGTTGCTGGCTGGGCCAACATTTATTGCCCATTTCTATTTGCCCCTTGCAATGCATGGCTTGATGAGCTACTTCAGCCTCATTGCTGTGCATCTTGAGCCACAGATGACTGCAGATTTCCTTCCCCACAGCCACCAGTGAGCCAGATGTATGTTAACTTAATTTGGTAACTTCGTGATCACTATTACTGACACTAGCTTTGTATTCCATTTTGTTATTCTATATATGATCCCAAACTGCCTTTGTAGAGTGAAGAGTCTGATCTGAAACTTCCTTTTGTATAACGAATGGTAACCTTGAATAGAGGGAGGGGTAGATTAGTTTTAGTTTTATAGGGTTTTTTTTTCCTTTTTAACCAAATAATTTGGTAAATGGATTTAATTATGTACATTAAGAATATGTTAATTACTTGGTTTTTCATATGAATAGGCAACTGGCTAATGCTGTTATATTATATTTTTCTGATTTTCTTTACATGTATATGAGATGACTTGTTCTATGCCTCATTGACTTTTGCATGCAAGTTTATACATTAAACTCAATAAAAATATTTTAAAGGGTAGAGGGAGACAGAACTGTCTTGGTTCCTGACCTGAATGTTAAGGATTCAGACCAGAATAGATGCACTCATCAGGAAAAATGGACAAGCCAGGTCTCTCTCTCTCCAGAATGGGCCAACAAGGTACAATGACATGGCTCAACAGGATAAGTGCAGAGAAAACAATTCTGATTATTGGGTACATCAGTAATTCAATTGCAAATATGTATTTTTCTATCCTTTTATAGAACATTACAGCACAGGTACAGACCCTTCAGGCCACGATGTTGTGCTGACCCGTAAATACCTACCAAAAAAAATAAAACCCTCCTGACCTCATAATCCTCTATTATTCTTTCATCCATGTGCTTGTCTCAGAATCTCTTAAATGCCCCTATTGTTCCGTCCCCCACTATCACCCTGGCAGTGCATTCCAGGCACCCACAACTCTTGTGTAAAAAAAACTTACCCATGATGTCTCCACTAAACTAACCTCCCTTCACTTTGTACAGATGTATTATACTTTTTTTTTGTCTTGTGGCACATTGTGATCATGTAATTGATGTTACTATAATTGGTGGATTTTACATACCTGTGTGGCTTGTCCATTGTTCTGATGTATATGAAGTAATATCCAAGTCAATAATAAATTCAACAGAGAATTTCAGTGGAATATATTTTTGAAGTAAGTGAGTAGATTGTGGTCAAAGTGAAAAGCACCTCTGTGTTTGAGAAAATTAATGGAAGGATATGCTGGGGAGATACACTGAGGAGAAGTGAGATGAGGATGAAATGAAGCTTGACCAATAGGGCAACTGATAGTGTTGTGGACCCATTACACTCAATGAATAGGTCTTTGATCTTCATACCCAAACCTTGCAGACCCAAACAACCAAAGAGGAACACGCACCATCTGCTCGTCTCCACGTCACTCTGTAGGCCGTTACTCTGGCAGAACCCACCCAGCCAACATGAATCCGAGTACTTTGTGTTTCAACCACTTGAAGATTGCTCACCTCTCCGGTGATGGATTCTTGTAAAGAGAAAGAAGACTTTTATAAGCAAGGAATCAAATGAACATATAATAAGAATGGTGGAACGTGACGTTGAGTAAAAGATCAGCCATGACCTTGATGGATGGTAGAGAAGATTTGCTTGGTCATATGTCCCATTCCTGCTTCTAATTTTTATGCTCTTATTTAGAGAGACAGACAGACAGACACACACATACACAGACAGACAGAAAGAAAGACAGACAGAGAGGTCAATTGGCTGCACAGGCTGAATCTTTTTGAATCAAATTATCTATTTTATTTTTCATTTTTAAGTATATTTAATAGATAACATTTATACAAAATACAAAATGTCAAGAAAATCCCATTTCTCTTCTCTTTCTGTGTAAACACACTTAAAAGAAAATAATCCTATCATCAGGTGGTACAATAAAATACAGAGACATGATATTATCACAATTTTATATCCTTTACAGAGGTCTAATGGCTAGCCAGAAGTGATTGCATCCCTATGGTGGTGTCAGTGAAGTGCCTTTATGCTCTAGATAAGGTTGCCAAATTTTCAGGAAGGCATTATATCTAAGACTATATGTGATCTTTTCAAGAGGAATGCAGCTGTTCATTTCTGAAGACCACTTATCAAAGAGGAGAGGGAGTCAAATTTCCATGTCACTGTTATACATGTCCTGGCCACACATAAAGCAATTTCTGTAAATTTAATTTGGAAATTAGTTAACGATCTACCAACACTCGTAAAGTTCCCCAGTAAGCAAGGCTTGGGTCTACTGGGAAGGTGACTCCTGTGATCTTAGCCAGGGTGTCACAGAGGTCATAGCAGAAGGTAGAGTACAGTAAGGTAGAGTGTAAAAAGGAACCAACCTGTATACCACACCTGAAGCACATCTCTGACAACTCATGTACAGCTGATGGAGAAAATTATAATGAACCTGGCATTAATAGTGACAAACTTACTTGACATAAATCTGACCAGCGTTCTTCAACAATTGTTATGTTCAAATCTGATTCCATCTCACTCTAGATTTATGCAAACCTGGCTTTGGGCCCTCATTCATCAGTAAGTAATACATTTTAGAAATAAATTTATATACATTTCCTTCATGAAGCAGTTTCTCCATTTCATTGAGTCCTCGTAAAGTCATTTCAGGGCCCAAGTTGGATCTTAACTGAAGGTAACAGAAGATCTTGTTGGGCAAGTCATATTTCTTCTTCAACTGTTCAGACAACATAAGAAGTCCTTTTTTGTTGCAATCTTCCAGATATTGTATCCCTTATTATGCCAAGTCTCCAGAATTTTGTTGTTTAAAATCATGGGTGTGAGTACATTTTGTCTCAAAGGTATTTTTGGTGACCTTTCCTCTTTCAGTCCAGAGCCTCCACAAGTCTCACACCATATTTTAATCATGCTTTAAAATAGGGTTGTCTGTTGGAAATAATTCTAGAGTTCCATTTATAAATAAAATCACTGCATACCTTCTCTTTTAGGGAGTCCAATCTAGTTTGTACCCAGGAGGGGACATCTCCACCCTCAAAAAAAAAGGATGAGATAAATCTCATTTGGGCCTCCAATAAGTATTTTTTAAACAGTAACTGAATGCCTCCTATAGTCCCAAGTTAATTTTTCCATGGATTCTCTGGGTACTTTACAGTTCCATATAAATTATCCAACGAGTTTATTCAGGGTTTTTTTTAAAAAAAGGTTTGGGGTAATGGAATGGGCAAGGACTGGAAAAGATACTGTAATCACAGCAATATATTCATTTTCACACAATTGACTCTGAAAATTAGAGTAATGGGCAAACTCAGTCACAAACTCAAATCCTCTTCAATTCTATTGAATAATGGGAGGTAATTAAGTTGGTACAAATTCTGGAGGTCATTATCTACCATTATTCCAAGATATTTACCATCTTATTTATTTTCTTCTATCTTCAGATATACAAGACATTGGTCAGACCAACTTGAAATATAGAACATAGAACTCTACAGCATACTATAGACCTGTGATGTGGCTCCAACCCATATATTCCTTAAAAAAGAGTACTAAACCCTCCATACACCATAACCCTCTATTTTCCTTCCATCCACGTGTCTAAGAGTCTCTTAAATGCCCCCAATGTTTCAGCCTCCATTTCCACTCCTGGAAAGGCATTCCAGGCACCCACAACTCTAAGTAATAAAAAACTTACACTGATGTTTCCCTTTAACTTCCCTCCCCTTCACTTTGCTATTCTTGCCCTAGGAAACATGCACTGGCTATCCACCCTATCTATGCCTCTCATAATCTTGTAGACCTCTGTTAAGTCTCCTCTCATCCTTCCATGCTCCAAAGAGAAAAGTCCCAGCTCTGCTAACCTTGCCTCATAAAATTAATTTTCCAATCCAAGTAACATCCTGGTAAATCTCCTCTGCATCCTCTCCATAGCTTCCACATCCTTCCTATAATGAGGAGTCCAGAACTGAAAACAATACTAAGTGTGGTCTCACTAGAGATTTGTAGACTTGAAACATGACCTCTCAACTCTTGAACTCTATCCCCCCTATTAATGAAGCCCAGTATCTCATAGGCTTTCTTAACTATGCTATCAACCTGCACAGCAACCTTGAGGGATGCATGGATTTGGACCCAAAGGTCCCTCTGTTCATCCACACTCTTCAGTAACTGACATTATCCCGGTATTCACCCTTCTGGTTTGTCCTTCCAAAATGCATCATCTCACATGGTCCAAATTGAACTCCATCTGCCACTTTTCTGCCCAACGCTGAATCCTGTCTATATCCTCTTGTAAACTTCAGCTCCATCCACAACTCCTGCAACCTTTGTACTCCACTAGTCACTTACCTCCAGGCAAAATACTTTCCTTCCACTACTACTCTCTGCTTTCTATGTGAAAGCCCATTTTTTATCCACACAGCCAAGGTTCCATGAATCCTGTGCCACATGACTTTCTAAACAAATCTATCTTGGGAGACCTTGTCAAATGTCTTATTAAAATCCATATAGATCACATCTACCACCCTACTCTCATCAATTTCTTTTGTTACCTCCTCAAAAAACTCAATTAGGCTTGTGAGTTTTCTTTTCACAAAGCCATACTGACTATCCTTGACTATCCGATCGAACTCAAAGATCACAGCTACTGCCCCAGCTATCTCTTCCCTCACTTGCTACAGGAACCTTGGGATACATCACGTCTGGCTCTTGATGTTTTTAAGAAGATCCAACTCTTCATTAATCTCCACATTGTCCACATACAAGTCTGTTCTATTCTGACCTCACCATGATCAAGGTTCTTTTCTTTGGTGAATACTTAAGCAAAGTATTCATTTAGGACCTTCCCAACCTTCTCCGCCTCCAGGCACATATTGCCTCCTTTACCCTTCTGTTCTTCCCATATGCATAGAACACCTTGGCGTTCTATTTAATCCTACATGCCAAGGCCTTCTCATGCCCCCTTCAAGCTCTCCTAAGTCCTTACTTAAGCTCCTTTCTGGCTACCATACATTTCTCATGAGGCCTTCCTGTTTCCTGTATCTAATATATGCTTCCTTCTTCCTCTTGACTAGCTGACTCTCTTGCTTCATCAACCCTAGTTCCCTTTTCCTACAATCTTTTCCCTGTTCCTGGGACAAACCCATCTTGACCCCAGCACCAGTGGTCCCTAAATTTCCTCCATATTAGTTCTGTGCTTTCACCCTTGAACATCTGTTTCCAATTTACTCTCGCAAGTTCCTGTCTCGTTCAATTGTTAATAACCCTTCGCCAATTAAACACTTTCCCATTTTGTCTGCTTTTATCTTTATCCTTATCCATAACTATGGTAAAGCTCAGGGAGTTGTGGTCACTCTCACCAAAATGCTTCCCCACCGAGAGGTCCACCATCTGACCAAGTTCATTATGCAGAATTAGATACAGTATGACCTCTTCTTGAACACACTTGACAAATTCAGCCCATCAATCACTTTTGTTCCAGTCAATATTAGGGAAGTTGAAATCACTGTGATAATACAGATCTATCACCAATGTACATAGAGTATATAGTTACTGTATCTAGACTGTGCTTACAGCGATTGGCTGAGAGCTAAGCCACACCTATTGTCTGGGCCTTAAAGGGTTGTGTCCCTAGCCAGGTCGGATCATTCCGGACTGGTCGGCCACCTGTGAAGAGCTCCTGTCTTTTGCTAATAAAAGCCTTGGTTTGGATCAACAAGTCTTTGATTCTTTCAAAGAGCTCTACAATTTTATTAGCAAAAAGAATTTTTTTTGAAAGGGATGGAGCGTTTAACTCGGCTAGAAAAACTTGATATCGACCCACAGTCAGCTACAGCCTTCAAAGCCTTTAACTTCTGGCTGCTGAACTTTGAAAACTTCCTGAGATTCATTGAGGTGGAGGAGGATAACCAGCATCTAACAGCATTGCTGTCTATGGTGTCCTTGAGAGTCTACGAGAACATCCAGGATGAGACCACTTACACCGCAGCCATAAAGGTACTGAAAGAAATGTATAATCAACCGGTGAACAGAGTTCATGCCCGGCTCGTGCTTGCTTCGAAGAAGCAACAGCCTGGTGAGTCCAGCAGGGCATATTTGAAAGTATTAAAGGCGTCGGGCAAGGACTGTAACTGTGTGGACAAAACTGCTGCCGAGATCACAAACGATCTCGTCTGGGATGCCTTTGTGGCCGGGCTCCGATCGAACGAAATGAGGCTGCGCTTGCTCGAGCAAGGGGTAGAAAAACTAGAGGACGTGGCCCGGATTGCAATCACAATGGAGGATGCAGCCTTAAAGTCCACCGAGATCTCTAGGGACTGGACCCCTCGTTCTGATGTGAGTAGAGTGCCCTTCTACCCTACCACCCCCCGAGATACTGACGGCCTGTCGGCTACTGCTACCCTGCCCCGTGCGAACCCAAAATGTTATTTCTGCGGGAGGGACAAGCACAGCAGGTCCCAGTGCCCAGCAAGAAAAGCCAGGTGCCAGAAGTGCCTTAAAAAGGGCCACTTTGCTGCAGTCTGTAGGTCTAAAATGGCCGCCAGCAAACACAGTGCCTCGTGTGAAGCCCAATCGCCACTCTCCCATTCAAACTCTTCTTCCCCAGAGTTCTCGTCCAATGCAAGCGAGGGCTCCCCTGCACGGCAACGCCTGACGTCATGGAGACGCCAAACCCGGAAGGGGCAGCCCACCCTCGCAACCGTGGTGTTGGCCCACCTCTCGCCCCCGTGCGGAACACTCAACCCGGCCTCGGTCCCGACTGTGGCAACCACTGCTACTGCTGCTGCCGCCGCCACAGCCACCCCCGGGGCCGACGCTACCGCTGCTGCTGCCGCCGCCACAGACACCCCCGCAGCGGTCGGGCCCCGGCTGTCGTCAGCGATGAACACTAGGATGAGTACCTGGTTGGACAAGCGTGTCTTCCGGACCACACGACTCGCTATTCTAGGTTGCGTGGTGGAGAACGTGATAGTCATGCCAGATCCTGACCGCATGCATCCCCTAATGGACTTAACCCCCCCCCCCCCATACCCAGAAAGCGCTCAAACGCTGCCTGGGCATTTTCTAGTATTACGCCCAATGGGTTCCACACTACGCCGACAAGGCACGTCCTCTTATCATGACCACATCCTTTCCCCTCTTGACCAAAGAGAGCGGCTTTCGATCGAATTAAATCCGAGATCGCCGCTGCGACGCTGCACGCGATCGATGAGTCTGTCCCGTTTCAAGTCGAGAGCGATGCATCCGACTTCGCCCTGGCAGCCACCTTGAACCAGGCCGGTCGGCCTGTAGCCTTCTTCTCCAGAACCCTCCAGGGTCCAGAGAGTAGACACTCCTCGATCGAGAAGGAGGCCCAGGCCTTAGTTGAAGCGGTGCGTCGTTGGAGACATTACCTCGCTGGGAGGCGCTTTACACTGTTGACTGATCAACGCGCGGTCTCCTTCATGTTCACCAACACCCAGCGTAGTAAGATAAAAAAACGACCAAATCGCCAGATGGAGAATCGAACTCTCCACCTTTAACTATGACATCCTGTACCGGCCTGGTAAGCTCAACGACCCGCCTGACGCGCTCTCCAGGGGGACATGCGCCAGCATACAGATGGACAGACTACAGAAACTCCATGAGGCGCTCTGTTATCCAGGTTTGCCCACTTTGTGAAGGTGCGCAACCTACCCTCTACAGTCGAGAAGATCCGCTCCATGACCCGAGCCTGTTCGGTGTGCGCTGAATGCAAGCCCCACTTCTTCCGTCCGGATAACTCCCACATTATCAAGGCCACCCGCCCCTTCGAGCGTCTTAGCGTAGACTTTAAGGGGCCCCTACCGTCGACCAACCGTAATACTTACATCCTTACGGCCATCGACGAGTACTCCCGCTTCCCGTTCGCTGTGCCCTGCCCAGACACCACTGCCACCTCAGTGATACAGGCCCTTCACAGTATTTTCGCCATCTTCGGGTACCACAATTCCATCCACAGTGATAGGGGGTCCTCATTCATGAGTGCAGAGCTGCAACAGTACCTTCTGGAGTGTGGTATCGCATCAAGCAGGACCACGAGCTATAACCCACGTGGTAACGGCCAGGTTGAGAGGGAGAATGCCACCATATGGAGAGGGGTTACACTGGCTCTCCAGTCTAAAGGTCTCCCCACCTCTCACTGGCAGGAGGTTCTCACTAGTGCCTTAAACTCCATCCGCTCCCTCCTATGTACTGCAACAAATGCCACCCCCCATGAAAGGATATTCTTCTTCCCGAGGAAATCCGAATCAGGAACCACTGTACCGGCATGGCTCATCATCCCTGGCCCCGTCCTTTTGCAACGCCATGTCCGGCACTCAAAGAATGACCCCTTGGTCGACCGAGTGACTCTACTCCACACGAACTCACATTACGCCTACATTGAGTTCCCAGACGGGCGGGAGGACACTGTTTCGGTGCGGGACCTAGCTCAGGACGCGGTAGACCCAGCAAACCCCCCAACCTTCCACAACTCTTTATTCCCCAGGCCCTGTGCCGCAACAGAAGGACCAACAGCACCCCAACGACCCAGGCCACCCTGCCGACAACACGACTGGGGAATTGAGCGACGGAGCAGTCGCACCCAACGAGCCCGCTGGCGACACCACTCTAGTGACCCCAATCTCGGCACCACGGCGGTCACGCCAGATGGTCAGACCCCCTAACCGCTACAGTCCTTGACCTACCCCTTCCTTTCATTCTCTCCCTCGTTTTTGTTTTTTTTTCCCAGGGTCAGTTCTCCAAGAAGAGGTGAATGTGATAGTACAGATCTATCACCAATGTACATAGAGTATATAGTTACTGTATCTAGACTGTGCTTACAGCGATTGGCTGAGAGCTAAGCCACACCTATTGTCTGGGCCTTAAAGGGTTGTGTCCCTAGCCAGGTCGGATCATTCCGGACTGGTCGGCCACCTGTGAAGAGCTCCTGTCTTTTGCTAATAAAAGCCTTGGTTTGGATCAACAAGTCTTTGATTCTTTCAAAGAGCTCTACAATCACCCATTACTACAAGACTGTATTTCTTGTACCATTCCTAAATCTGTCTACTTATCTGCTCCTTGGTGTCCCCAGGGCTATTTGGGGGCCTATAGACTACTCCCAGCACAGTGAAAGCTCCCTTCTATTTCTGACTTCCACCCACACCGACTCAATGGACGCTCCTTCTGCAGCATCCTCCCTTTCTATAGCCCTGACCAATAATACTTCTCCTCCCCCTATCTTATCTCCCATGCTATTCCTTTTAAAATACCTGAACCCTGGTACCTGCATCAGCCAATCCTGCCCTTCTACCAGCCAAGTCTCTGTTACAGCCACATCACAGTTCCAAAATATGGTGTGCTGAGACTTTGTGTGTGTGTGTGGGGGGGGGCGGGGGGGGTGGTGGTGGAGAGAAGAGGTGCTTGAATTATATGGAGAAGTTTGATTGGCTCGGACTTTTCTCCTTGGAGTATAGGAGACTAAGGGGAGATAGAGGTTTATAAAATTGTGAGGGTCACACAAGGTAAATAGTCATAGTCTTTTTTTCAGGGTAGTGGAATCACAGTTTAGAGGTTATAAATTTAAGGTGAAAGAGAAAATATTTAAAAAAAACCTAAGAGACAAGTACAAGGAAAGGTTCAGAGGGATATGGCCTGAATACAGGTAAATGGCTCTAGATTGGGTTGCACAGATGTTGAGCCAAAGAGCCTATTTCTGTACTCTAAAGCACTACAACTCTGTTGCTCTTGTATGCGTTCTGTCACCGTGTTTCAGGCATTCTTATCTAGTTGGACAGAGTTAGGGTACCCAACCCAATGCAATTCATAAAGGATTATCCTTTAATCAGGCCTCTAAGGGTGTTAGCTAATGTCTTCCTCTTGGATACCTGTACTAACTTTGACATGGGGTGACATTGGCCCATGACTATGGTAAAATAACATTCCAGAACAGCAAGTGTTCAATGTGGACCCAAACTTTTCACAGTACCGTTACTGCCACTGCAGCTGATGAAGCAGTAGTATGGTAGCTGCAGCATGCATCATCTGCAAAATGCCCTATAGTTACTCACCCAGCATAGACCAATAGAAGCATCCAAACCTATGATCACTGCTGTCAAGTAGGACAAGGCCAAAAGATGCACAGAAACAACATCACCTACAGATTCCCATTCAAGCTACACACTATCCTGACTTGGAAATTTATCACTGGCCCTTCATTGTTGTTGAAACTAAACCCTGAAACTTCCTACCCAAGAGCACTGTGAAAAGACTGCACCTTCTTAATTAAGGATGGGCAATAAATGCTGGCCTTGCTGGTGATGTCAAGATCCCGAAAATGAATGACATGTTTTATTTACACTCCCGCAGAAACTTCAGACAACACAACCTGAGGCTGACGGTGGTGGAGGGCTAATGCAGGGGGACTGGTTCAACCTCAAGTCTAGTTTCAAATCACTGAGTACAGAGACTGAGGAACGCAAAGTGGTGCAGCAATTAGACACGCTGCCTCACCTCTGGTGTTATTTGTGTGGATTTTGCATGTTCTCCCCGTCAGTGCATGGATTTCCACTGGGTGCTCCAGTTTTCTCTTCAAAGATATGCAAGTTGAGAAATAATCAGAACATTGTAGATTACCATTAGAATGTAGGCGAGAGGAGGAAGCTAAGGAATGCTGGGATAATATGTTCAGGGAATTAGTGGGAGAATGGGATGGCTTTATGGGCTGTGCAGACTCAATTGGTAACATAACCTTTTATGTCATTAGAAGGTATGGTGATCTGAGCTGCCATTTGAAAACCTAGTGGAATTGACCATAGTAGATTGCAATGTTCTTGATAACGATCAGTTTATGGGGAAGGTGGTACAGATATTAAATCAATTGAGAATGATTTTTCAGAGTCAGCACTGGCTGAACAGGCTGAACGGCCTCATTCAGTTTCTATGTTAATGTGACCACAATGCAGCAAACCAATCTTCTGCCCAGAAAGTTAAACAGAAAACTCTAATAGAATTACCCAAGGCAACTCACCGGTTCCCATTTGATTCCTTATCTTTAAAATTTAATTATTAACAGTAAAAGGAAAGAGTTTGTTTTGATATAAAGGTGTTTTATGTGACATCATACCTTTCCATCCTATCTCACAATCTACTTTAATCCATAATTTAATTAAATGTTTCAATACAGGAGAGTCTTTATTACCAATTAATAATTTTGTATTCCATTTATAAACAAATTCTTGTATAAATTTTTCAACTATTTTAATTAATTCTATCTTAGCCCATGTTAAAGATTTATCTAAATCAAACATTCCTTTAATGAATTTCAATTGAGCAGCTTTAAAATAATTTTGAAAATATGGAAGATGTAAACCTCCTAATTCAAATTTCCAAGTTAATTTCTCCAAACATAATCTTACCATAATTCATTTTCAAAAAATGTCCTAATAACTGAATTTAAATCCTTGAAAATCTTTTGAGGTATAACACAAGGAATAGATTGAAAAATATATTGAATCTTTGGAAAAATATTCATTTTAATACAATCCATTCTAACTATTAAAGTTATAAGTAAATCATTCCCCCTATTTAAATCCTCTTTAATTTTATTAAGTAGTGGTAGATAATTCAACTTGTACAAATTATCCACATTTTTATCATTTTTAATACCGAGATATTTAATTCCATTATCTGACCATCTAAAATGGATAATCTGTTTACATTGATTATAATCCCCCTCAACCAATGGCTTAATTTCACTTTTATCCCAATTAATTTTATAACCTTATATTTCACCATGTTCTTTTAATCTCTTTTAATTTATACAATGAGCAAAAAGAATTTTCAGGATCTGTTATATATATCAAAACATCATCAGCAAATAAATTAATCTTAAATTCATCACTATTGACTTTAATTCCTTTAATATTAGTATCTTGTCTTATTAGTTGTGCTAAAGGTTGTGAAGCTGGTCATTTTATTTCTTTTCAACGAATGAAAGAAAAATATAATATCCCAGATAATACCTTTTTTTGTTATTATCAAGTTAAAGCTTTTTGTAATTAATAAATTAGGTCAAAGTTTACGATTACCTAGACAGTCTGAAATAGAAATGTTGGTTACTAAAGGAGGTACAAATAAATTTATTTCCCAAATGTATGTTACTTCAAAGGAAAATGTCCAAATCAGGTATTCATTAATCAAGATTAAGATGGAAAATTGATTTAGAAAGAACAATAGATCAAAATGATTGGAGAATGTTATGTAAAGATAATATAACTAAAATTACCAATGTAAGATATAGATTAGTACAATGCAATTTTTTGCATCAATTATTTTAACTCCTCAAAAATTAAAAAGATTTAATTTAATATCTTCAAAGTTATGCTTTAGATGTGGTAAAGAGATAAGGTTCTTTTTTTCCATTCAACTTGGCAATGTACTAAGGTTAAGCCTTCCTGGATACAAATTAAAGTATTTTTGGCAAAAATATTGAAGGTAAAACTTCTGTTGGACCCAATGTTATTTTTGTTGGGGAATATTAAAATGTTCAGTTTAAAATTAAGATTAATGATGTATCAAATTGAATTGTTACAATTAGCTTTAGCTGTTTCAGGGAAGTGTGTAGCTATTATTGGAAGTCTGATATGGATTTGGGAATGCAAAGATGGCATATTGAAATGAGATCTTGTATTCCTCTTGAAAAAATAACATAGTTACATGATAAATACTGCAGCGGCCATGTAGTGGACAGCGCGGCAACACACACTGTCGCTGGCACGGTTCTGCGGGTGTGCTGAATCCTAATATTGAAGTCTGCCTACTCACCTAATGGACCACGTGCGAGGTATACTGAATGACGAGGAACGGCACGTTGAGCTATCGAGTCTCCTGCCAGAAGGCAAAGGAAACTTACAAGGCTAGATTTAAACCTGCCAGTCCCGTGGATTGGCAGCAATCTCATAGTGACGTCCCACCTTGTCCCATGGAACCCGGGACACACAGTATATAAAAAAAAGCCTGTAAACCCTGAATAGATCAGTCTTGAGTTGACTACTCTGGTGTGTGTTTGTATTTCTTTACTAGCTCTACCGTAGTAGCCGCTACAATACCATTTTTTCTGAAAATATGGAGCCCATATCTACAACGTGTTGGTTTGAAAATTTAAGCTCTCAATAGCTTGACCTGATGATGGTTCTTGGTTTCATGGCAGTTGATTTGAATTTCTATTTCTATTTTGATAATCTCCTTTTCTTCTTTCTTTTAAGGGGTAGTTGGGAAGGGAGGAGGGTGGTGGGGAGGAAGTGAGGGATTAGGTTTATATATCACATATATTTTATTTACATACACACACACACACACATAAATATATATATATATACACACAGACATACACACAAACACAAAATCCATTATTAATTGAAATATAATTGTGGTTTTAAAGGTTTTACATAAAATATTCAAAAAAAAAAAGGCAACTCACCAGTCCTAACTGTGACTGTGGCAGGAGTTCCCTGTCTGTTCCCTACCATGGCTGAAACTCCAATGATATAAATCGTATTTGATTGTAATCCTTCTATGTCAAATGAGTTAACGGAAGCACTCAGGGTTCTGCTCTCCTCAGTTCCTAAGATAAACAGAGAGAAATGCAGTGAAGGTGGAACCAGAACTGATGCAAAGGCAGACACCAAACAGCACCCAATGATGCTCCTGCACTGTCTACTGTACTTTTCTCCATCCCCCTGCACTTTGTCCAAATAACACTAAACCCTAGGCTTTTTGAATTACTAAAAAACTACACCTTGCAATTCTGTTTTATTATTGCACTATCTGCTGTATTTGGGTATGGGTTTACTTGACTGGATAGCTCACAAAACAAAGCTTTCACTGAATCTTGGTACATATAACAATAAACAATTCAATTGAATGTACCTTGCATGCCTTCAGCAACAATTTGTGATTGTTTGGTGCTGTAAATGTATCACAATATCCATGAAGCATTTTGGAAGGATTAGGATAGCTGAGATTTGAAATTATTAACAGAAGAGACCTACCATCTGCCCGTTGCCACATGACTTTGTATGCTGTTGCCTCTGGCAATCCCCTCCACGCAATCCGGATTCGATTACTCTGTGTTTCCAGTGAGCGGAGCTCTGTCACGAGCCCAATTGGTGCATCTTACATCACACCAAATGGAGAGGGAAAAAAAGGTTAATTCAATGAGTTATAAATGGAGGTCTGATTTATTTTTTTCTAAATGAGAATGGGTGAATGCCACCGACTAAAGGAACGGCAGTTACTTGCCCAAGCCACTCCAATAACACCTTCCAAACCTGCAACCTCTACCAGTAAGAAGGGAAGGGCAGCGTGTTGATAGGAAGACATGGCTTCCTCTCCAAAATGCACCCCAATCAGCTTTGGAAATGTATCAGCATTCCTTCAACATTGCTGTCATATCCTGGAACACCCTCCTCAATGGCACCAAGACCATAGTGATTTAAGGGTAATTAGGGATGGACAATAAATGTTGAGCTTTTCAGTGGTGTCTCCATCTCAAAAATGAATATTAAAGAAACATCCCTTGATTTGTGACTTGACAAGTCATTCCAAAGGATAGTTAGGAGTTAACCACAATGTAGAAATCTGGAGTCATTCATTAGACACACTGCATTAGTGTTGCAGATTTATTTCCCTGAAGGTAGTGAATGAGACCTTTTTATAAAAAAATATAATGCAGACATTTAAATATTTGAATCGAGAATTTCTTCTCAGTCATGGAGCAATTTGATTCTAATTCTCCGGACCATTAGTTCTGTCCTCTGGATTCAGTAACATAAACCATTTCAGTGTGTGGTTAAGTGTGTTTCCAGCTGCTCCTGACCTGTGATTGGTTCATTTAGTCAGCTTTTAGCTGAACATTAGATGGAGATGCAGTTTCTAATTGGAGGTGGAGGTGGATGGATCACATGGAACATTGTCCATTCTGATTAGGAGCCACAACCCTTTGCCTTCTCCAAACAAGTACATACCACCTGTACTGTTAGCCACTTGGAGCATTTAATATCTCTGACATTCAATTAAGTGCCACAAAAAAAAAAACCATAAGCTAAGGATGCCTGGAGTGAAACATGAAAGTCTGTAAATGCAGTGATTGAAATAAAAACACAACACTGGAAAATCTAAGTGTATCTTTATATAGCAAAGATAAAGATTTATAACTAATGTTTTGGGCTTGAGCCCTTCATCAAGGATTGAGAAAAATGTAGGCAGGTGCATAAATAAAATTATGTGGGAGAGGGGCAGGGGGAGGAACAGAGGCCCACAGGCAAAAGGTAATAGGTGGCTAAGTGAGGAGGCTACAAAAGAAAACAGGAGAAGGAGAGGATAAAGGAGACAGAGGGATAAGGGAGAATGGGGAGTGGTCTAGCAAAAACTAGAGAAGTCCATGTTAAGGCCGTCCGGTTGCAGAGTGCCCAGATGGAATATTAGGTGTTGCTCCTCCAATTTATATTAGTGTGGGACTGGGACGCAGAACTGAAATAGTTGGCCACTGAGAAATCCGTCATTGACACTGACAGGGTGAGGGTGCTCAGCAAAGTGATCTCCCAGTCTGCGTTCAGTCCCTCTGATGTTGAAAAAGAAACAACATGAGCACCGGATGCAGAAGATGACTCCCACAGATTCACAAGTGAACTGTTGCTTCATTTGGAAGGACTGTTTGGAGAACCGAATGAGGGAGGAGGTATGGGCGCAAATGTAGCACTTCCTGTGATCACAGGGGAACGTACCAAGGGGCAATTAGAGAGAAGGGAATGACTGAACAAAGGACTCACAGAGGAAGCAACCTTGCAGAAGGTGGAGAGGAGGGGGGAAGATGTGTTCTGATTATTACATGATAGGAAGGATATTATTTAAATGGAGAGAAAGCGGAGACGATTCACCAGGATATTGCATGATGTGAAGAATTTCCATCAAAAGACCCATATAGATTGTGTTATCATAGAGTACTAGTGATCCTCCTGGCCACTAGAGGAAGTCTGAGACTAGTTTGTTGCAGCTTGGGGATTCAAGATGGATGCCTCCACAAGGTCTATGTTATAGCTAATAAAATAGTTGTTTTAAAAGAATCCAAGTGGCTTTATTACAATAAGAGAAACATTACCTGGAACTAAGAGTGAGAATTTGTTGATATCAGCAGAAAAATGGAAAGTATGAAGGTTCCTGATGCTATAAATTGGACTGGAACTGTTGACCACGAATGGAGGTTGTACAAACAAAGATTGATGCTATACATGCAAGCCATTGGACTTGATAGCAAACCTGATGCATGAAACATTACACTGTTACTTACCATGGCAGAACCTTAAGCACTAGAGGTTTTCAATACATTTGTTTTTACCAAGGCAGAAGACTAGGATGTGTTTGACAAGGTTATCAAGATGTTTGATGAACACTTGAAAAATGAAGCATTCAAGAGGTGCATGTTTTACTTGAGCATGCAGCTGCAGGGAGTAAGCTTTGATACTTTTTTTTAATATATAAAGGAACTTGAAATTAAAAGCAAGAACATGCAATTTTGGAGCGTTGTAAGATTCAACGATCTGTTATCAAATTATGTTTGGGGTTATTGATAAGAAAGGGAGAGAAAGGTTGCATGAGAGACAGAGCTTAACTTTGCTGGAGCTCTGAAGATATGCCACACCAGTGAATTAACTCTGTAGCATGCAGTTCAGTGAGAGTCAAAAAGCCAGTGAAAAATGAAGGCATAGTTGTAGCCACAGTGACTGGACACACACAAACAAACAAAATATATAGGAAACAACAAAAAGATGGAGAGGCATTCAAATACACTTAGATTTTCCAGTGTTGTGTTTTCATTTCAATCACTGCACTTAACATGCACCAAAACAACGTCCAGCCTATGGAAAACTCTGTAATAAGTGCAAAGGACAGAATCATTACACAAAGGAATGTTTTTTCAAAAAGGAAACAAAACGGAAGTGAAAGCATGCACACTATACATACTATTAGAAGAAAATGCCTTCAGTGATACACTTTTCGTGGGCATGGTAGTGCAAAAAGATTCTAAACCAACAGATCTAAACAGCCAAATGTGAACAGAGTCAAGCAGGACAAGTAGACTGTCATTATACACAAATGGAACAAATATTCCTTTAAAGCTTGACACAGGGGCAAAGGTCAATTTGATCTGTGAGCGTGACATCAGGGCAATGAAGATAAAGCCATACATCCATGCAAATCGTGTACAGCTCAGAGCCTACAATGGACAGACCATCAACATGAAAGGTACATGTAAACTCAAGGTAAAAATTAAAGATAAAGAGCACTACCTTAGAATCACAATAGTCCCAGATGGAAATGAATCATTGCTTGGTGACAAAGCATGAGAAAATTTAAGCCTAGTCAATAGAATGTACCATATCAACAGCGAAAAAGAGTGGAGCAGCATCGAGGAAATACTGGATCAATTTCCAGTCATTGTCAAGAGGTTTAGAGTTCTATCATTCACCCAAAAGATAGTTAAAGGAGGACATACAGCCAAGATGGATTCCAGTGCCACTAAAAAAAATCTCAAGCAGGACTCAACCAAATGACAGCACTTGGGGTCATAAAGAAAGTGGAGGAGCCTACAGAATGGGTGAATTCAATGTTGTGTGTCAAAAAAAGAATGGTGACCTATGCATGTGCATGGACCCAAAAGACTTGAATGCCAATATACAAAGAGGGAACATTATCAGATTCCGACCAGGGTTGAAATTACAAATGAAGATGGCCGGTGCAAAGATTTTCACTAAACTGGATGCATCCAAGGGCTTCTAGCAATTAAAACTGCATGAGAATAGCACAAAATACAGTACATTTAATACACCATTTGCCTGATACTCTTGTCTGAGGATGCCTTTTGGAATTTCCTCAGTTCCAGAAGTGTTCCACAGGACAATGGAACACATCATAGAAGGCATAACTGGGGTGCGTGTGTACATGGATGATATGATCCTATGGGGATCCACACAAGAACAACACAATGCGAGGCTCATCAAATATTCAAATATGAATTAAAGTTAAACAGAGAAAAATGTCAGTCAGGTGTGAAAATCACCTTTCTGGGAGAAAGGTGTGGAGCCAGACAAGAGCAAGGTGAAAGCAATTTTAGAGATGTCCAGACCCATTGAAAAAAAAAAGGCGTATTGAGAGTGTACGGAACGAGCAATTTCGTTGGTAAATTCATACCAAACCTGCCTTCCAAAACAATATACCCAAGGAAGTTGTTACAGGACAAATATGAATTCAAGTGGACAGACAACCACGAGGAAGGATGGGGATGACTGAAGATCATTCTAACTATGGAACCAGAACTTCTGACATTCTATGACACATCCAGAAGGATGAAAATATCTATGGATGCTTCAAAAGATGGAATAGGTGCCAATAGTATACGCATCAAAAATGATGACAACATCTGAATGTCGATGGACTGGTCTATGGACTCGAGAAATTCCACAGTTATGTATATGATCTACCAACATTCATGGCAGAGCCACACCACAAGCCATTAATAGGCATAATCAAGAAAAGTATCAGTGAAATGTTGCCACGAATCCAAAGACTGATGATGAAGCTACAGTGTTATGACTTTGAATTGATGTACACACCAGGGAAACTTATTGTATTAGCTGATGCATTATTCAGGGGAACGTCGCAGAATGAAGCACCCAATGAGAGTTCCACAGAGACAGATGTGAATCTCCACATGAACCTGAGCACTGAATCACTTCCTGTACCTGACACGAAATCCAAGCAGATCACAGATGAAACAGAAAAGGATATAGTTCTACAGAAGGTCATCAAGAATCTGAATGCAGATGGCCTAGAAGTGAATGTCACCAATACTACAACATCAGAGCTGAACTGAGTATTGTCAATGGGATTCTACTCAATAGACAATAGGTGCAGGAGTAGGCCAAATGGCCCATCGAGCCAGCACCACCATTTATCAGATCATGACTGATCTTTCTCTTTCAATAACCAATCCCAGCCTCATCCCCATAACTCTTAACTCCCCTGCCCACAAGAGCCTTATCCAACTCTCTTAAATCTCTCCAGAAAATCCGCCACCACTACCCTCTGTGGCAATGCATTCCACAGATCCACAACTCTCTAGGTAAAAAAAGTTCTCCTCATTTCTGTCTTAAATGGCTTTCCCTGTAATCTTAAACTATGCCCACTAGTCCTAGTCTCTCCCATCATTGGGAACAGGTGCTCTGATTTCACCCTGTGAAGCCCTTTGATAATCCTAAATACCTCAATCATGTTTCCCCTCATCCTTCTAAACTCCATCGCATATAACCCAAGTCTTTCTAACCTATCCACGTATGACAATCCTGCCATCCCGGGAACTAACCTTGTAAACCTGCGCTGCACTCCGTCTATAGCAAGCATTTCCTTTCTTAAATATGGGGTCCGGAATTGGATGCAATACTCCAGGTGAGGTCTCACCAGGGCCCTGTACAACTGCAGGTGGGCTTCTCAACTCTACTCCAATCCCCTCTTTATGAAAGCCAACATACCATTCGCCTTCTTCACCGCTTGCTGAACCTGCATGCTCGTTTTCAATGACTGGTGAACAATTCCACCCAGATTCCTTTGCATTACCTCACGCCCAAGCTTAACACCATTTAAATAATATTCTGCTCTCTTGTTTCTGCCTCCAAAATGGACAACCTCACATTTACTCACATTAAACTTCATCTGCCACAATGAGAGTTCCACAGAGACAGATGTGAATCTGCCCACTCCCCTAACCTGTCCAAGTCCCCCTAAAATTTCCTGACATCATTCTCACACTTCACACTACCATCCAGTTTAGTGTCATCTGCGAATGTGCAGATAGTTATTAATCCCCTCATCCAAATCATTTACAATAATGATAAACAAGTGAGGACCCAACACCAATCCCCGCAGGACCCAACACCAATCCCCGCAGGACCCAACACCAATCCCCGCAGGACCCAACACCAATCCCCGCAGGACCCAACACCAATCCCCGCAGGACCCAACACCAATCCCCGCAGGACCCAACACAATCCCCGCAGGACCCAACACCAATCCCCGCAGGACCCAACACCAATCCCCGCAGGACCCAACACCAATCCCCGCAGGACCCAACACCAATCCCCGCAGGACCCAACACCAATCCCCGCAGGACCCAACACCAATCCCCGCAGGACCCAACACCAATCCCCGCAGGACCCAACACCAATCCCCGCAGGACCCAACACCAATCCCCGCAGGACCCAACACCAATCCCCGCAGGACCCAACACCAATCCCCGCAGGACCCAACACCAATCCCCGCAGGACCCCACTCGACGCATTCTGCCCTCCAGAAAATGGCCCGTTTATCCCAAACCTTTGTTTCCTATTTCTCAACCAACTATCTATCCATGACAGCACCCTACCCCCGATACCATGCTCCTTGATTTTGCTAACTAGCCTCCTGTGTGGGACCTTATCAAAGGCTTTCTGGAAGTCCAAGTACACCACATCCACTGGGTCTCCCGAGTCCACCCTCCTTGTTACGTCCTTGAAAAATTCCAGATTTGTCAAGCAAGATTTTCCTTTAAGGAACCCATGCTGACCAGCACCGATACTATTATTTCTTCCTATTTCTGCTAATTTCTCCTTTAATTATGGATTTCAACATCTTCCCCATCACCGACATCAGGCTGACCAATCTACAATCTCCCATATTCTCTCCCTCCCTTCTGAAAAAGTGGTACTTTTAAGCCATTCTCCAGTCTGCAGGCACTTACCCGAATCTAAAGAACTTTGGAAAATGTCAACGAGTACTTCCACAATTTCCAGAGCAACCTCTCTAAGTACCCTGGGATGGCACCCATCAAGCCCAGGGGACTCAGTCCTCAGTTCTAACAATTTACCCACAACCACCTGCTTCTGGATCTGGATATCCATCAGATTCTCTGTTTCCTTCAGAAATTCCACCAAGTCCCTAGATACTGCTTGACCCCTACCCCTTATCTGATCATAACATATCTTCCTTGGTGAAAACAGATGCAAAGTATTTGTTAAATTCCTCAGCCATCTCCATGTCCCCATTGATAATTTCACCTTTCTCCATTTTTAAAGGCCCAATTTTGGCCCTAAGCAATTTCTTCCTTTTTACATAACTGAAGAAGCTTTTGCTATCTCATTTTATATCACTTGCCAATTTACTCTCATATATCATTTTCCCCTCCCGAATGACTTACTTAGTTTCTCTCTGTTATTTTTTTAAAGGCTTCCTAATCCTCTAACCTCCCACTCTGCTTTGCCATCTTACACTTATTTCTTTTGGATCTGATACTGCACTTGATTTCCTTTGTCAACCACAGCTGCCATTTGCTCTTAGTGGAGCCTTTCTTCCTCTTTGGAATGAATATATTCTGAATCCTGAGAAAAATTCTAGAAATACCTGCCATTTTTGCCCAGTTGTCCTCCCAGCTAGAATGTCCTTCCATTTTATTTTGGCTAGCTCCTCCCTCGTAGCTGTATAATCACCCTTATTCAGCTGTAGCACTAATGTTTCTGAATTCCTTTGCTTCTCCCTTTCCATTTGCAGATTAAAAGTAATCATACTATGGTCACTATTACCCAATGGCACCCCTACCTCAAGGTCCCTTATTAACTCCACGTCATTGCACAGCATCAAATCCAGAATCAACTTCCCCCTGGTAGGTTCCATCACAAGCTGCTCCACGAATATATCTCGGAGACATTCTATAAACTCACTCTCTAGTTTTCGCACACCTACTTGATTTTCCCAGTCCACTTGCAAGTTGAATTCACCCATAACTACTCTATCACTACCACTCTGACATGCACTGATTCCACATCTGAGTCACTGTTTGGAGGTCTGTATATGACCCCCATTATAGTTCTTTTGCCTTTGCAATTTCTCAACTCTATCCATCAGACTCTACTCCACCTGATTCAATGACTTTCCTTTCCAGCCCCTGAATTACATTCTTCACCAACAGAGACACCCCACCTCCTCTCCCTAACTTTCTGTCTTCGATAGGTCGTATACCCTGGAACATTAATTTCCCAATCCTGTCCCTCCTGCAGCCATGTCTCAGCTACTCCGATAACATCATATCCCCCAATAAAGCTCATCTATTTTATTCCTTATAGTCCATACATTCATATACAATACCTTGAAACTTCTCCAATTCGCTGCCTGACACCCTCTCTGAAACTCTCCTATCCCTCTTTGCTGCCTCTGTCTTTGAGATTTCACAATCTATCGGATCTACCCCTAGGTTATCCTTCCTATCCATTTCCCTATCAATCTGGTTCCCGTCCCCCTGCCAATTCAGTTTAAAACATATCCAACAGCAGAATTATCATTCCTCAATCACTGTGACAAGAGATGCTGAAAAGGGTGCAGGAGGGGTACCTTGGAGTGGAAAAATACAAGGGGAGAGCCAGAACTGCGGTTTATTGGCCAGAGATAAATGCTGACATTAACAGAATGGTTTCAAGCTTTGAGACCTGTTTGAAACATCACACAAAGCAGACAAAGGAACCCATGATCATAACTGATGTACCAGCGGAATCATGGCAGCAAGTTGGGACTGATTTGTTCCACGCTAATGGAAATAATTACTTGCTGGTTATTGATTAACTATTGAACTATCCGGAGATTGCACTTCTTAATATATCTGCTGCTTGTGTGATCCAGTATGTGAAATTGATCTTTGCAAGATATGGAATTCCTCAAATTGTCTTCAGTGACAATGGACCATGCTACAGCTGTAGAGAATTCCAGAACTTTGCAGAAGAGTAGGATTTCTGACATGTGACTTTAAGTCCTCTGCATCCACAGTCAAATGGTAAAGCAGAGAAAGGAGTTCACATAGTTAAACAGGTAAAGCAGAGAAAGGAGTCCACATAGTTAAACAGTTCCTCAAGAAAGCACCAGACAGCAGCTCAGATCCATATCTAGTTCTATTGAGTTATGGAGCTTTGCCACTTGAACATGGTATGTCATCCGCTGAGCTTCTGATGAGTCGCAGCCTATGCACCACATTTCCCCACTCTGCAGGCCCAAACAAGAACCGATATGTTGAACGGAAACAAAAGTGTCTGGAAGGGAGACAAAAGGCAAACTATGACAAGTCAGCAGGAAACTTGGGGCCACTGGCACAACATGACACAGTGAGTCTCAGATTCCAACATTGGGACAAAAAGGCTACTGTTCGGGAGGAAGTAAATGTAAGATCCTACACTGTCAGAACAGAGGAGGGTCAAATACTGAGAAGGAATTGAAAGAACCTGCTGAAAATGCAAGAGACACTGCAGGAACAGCCAAATGAAGAAGATCCAGCCTGCACAGCAACAGAGGAAACAGCACTAGTGCTCGACTATAGTGGACCAGCAGAGTCGACACAAACACCTGTGTTAAGAAGATCCACACGTGTTATCAAAGCACCTGACAGACTGAATCTCTAAATGAAAAAGAACTGCACACTTAAAAAAAAGTTTGTGCTGCAGGTGTTTGTGTTTACATTTGTGATGAACTTTAAATTGAAATGAATATTGTATTAGTATGTCATGTTGTTAGATTAAACATCACAAGAGGATTTTGTGATAGAGTGCTATTAATCCTCCTGACCACTAGAGGGAGTCAGAGACTAGTTATTTGCAGCTCAGGAATTCAAGATGGATGCCTCTAAATGGTCTATTCTATAGCTAATAAAGTATAGTTGTTTTAAAAGACCCGAAGTTTCTTTATTACAATAGAAGAAACATCACAGACTGGATTTATTTTTCTTGGAGAAAAGGTAACAGGGAGACTTGATTAGGGTGGACAAAATTAGGAGAAGGATGGATAGGGTAGTTACCAGAGGTGTCGAATACAAAAGGGCAAAGAGTCATTGGAATCTGGAATGAACAACTGGAGGAGGTGATGAAAACAGAAACAGTAACAATTTTTCAGCGGAGTCTCAGCAAATACTTGAATGAGAAGAGGGACATGGAATTGATGCAGTCGTGGGATTAGTACGGAAAAGCCTGATGTTCGGCATGAACATGAAGGGACTCTTTCTATGCTATAAAATGCTAAGATTCTGAAGGTCAGAGCAGAGAGGGGGAACTGAGAAAGATTTATCCAGAGGATGATTGGAATCTTGAACCTACTGCCTGAGGCAGACTCTCATCACCTGAAGAAGCATCTCAATAATCTCATCAACAACAACTATTATCCATTTATTTATTAATTTATTATTCTTCCTTTTATATTTGAATTCAGATGGAACTAATTTGCAGGAAAACTATGTAGATTGACTCCAGGGAAGACATAAAACAAACTGCTGGAGGAACTCAGCCAATCAGGCAGCGTCCATAGAGGAAAGTAGACACAATTCGGACTGGAAATGTTCAATTGTCCATTTCACCTCACAAATGCTGCTTGATCTACTGAGTTCCCCCAGTTTTTTTTTTGCACTAGATTCTAGCATGCAGACACTTGCATTCCCAGGAGGACACACGTTTTGCTTTTGAGAAGAAAGGCTTCACAGTTGACACCCTACCCAATCCATCCTTACCTGCTCTAGCAACAATGCTAGTGGGGCTTCCATCTCTGCCTCCGAAAAGTGCAGACACTTTGATGACGTAGCTCAATCCTTGTTGCACACGGTCAATGTCAAATGAAGTTGTTTTGTGTGACACAACTCTAGTGATCTCATAACCTGAACAAGGATTGT
Organism: Narcine bancroftii; assembly: GCF_036971445.1. Lineage (NCBI taxonomy): Eukaryota > Metazoa > Chordata > Chondrichthyes > Torpediniformes > Narcinidae > Narcine > Narcine bancroftii. The sequence goes on along the minus strand of NC_091473.1, from coordinate 47,182,636 downwards.
AAAGCAGGTTATCCAAATAGCAATGAGTATTGCAAGATGCCAGCCATCCTATTATATACCATATTGGGAGATGCTGACAGCATGCTATTCATCCATTTGGGGCACATCAAGTTGGGTATTACCCAATACCAAATGTACGATCACATAATGATACAATCTGTTCACAATCTCTATTAGTGAGTTGGATGAGGGGACCAAATGTAATATATCCAAGTTTGTCACTAAATCGACGTGCAAAATCATTGAGGACCCCTTCCACCCCACACACAGCATCTGGTTGTGGGTTTATCTGCCTATTCTGCACTGAGGACCAGAGAACACTGTTTCATCAGGTTGTTCTTGTACAATCAGATGAAAATAAACTGGACTTGAGGTGATTTTGTTGAAACTTCCTAAGTCATATGATGCTCGACAGGGTAAATGCAAAGATGACCTTTCTTCTAATTTCTGTGTCAAAAATCAGGGGTCATTATCTCAAGCCTTCAGGAGAATGAATCCAAGGAAAGCATCTGGCCTGGATGGAGTACCCAGTCGTACTGAAAACCTATGCTGAACAACTGGCCAATGTATTCACAGATATCTTCAACATCTCATTCCAACAGGGTGCAGTACCCACCTGTTTCAAACAGGCCTCAATTGTACCGGTGCCCAAGAAGATGTGGTTACCTGCCTAAATGACTACCAATCAATACGACTCACATCCACAGTGATGAAGTGTTTTGAGAGGCTGGTGTTGAAGCATATCAACTCTAGTTTGAGAGGTGGCATGAATTCATTCTAATTTGCTTACCACAACAACAGGTCAATGGCAGATCCATTTCACTGCCTCTGCACAAAACCCTGGAACAACTGAATAGCAGAGATGCATACATCAGGGTGCGTGCTTTATTGACTATGGTTTGGCATTCAACACAAACATCCCCTCAAAATGATCAGCAAACTCCAAGACATTAGACTCAATACTCGACTGCGTAATTGGATCCTGGACTTCCTCACCTCTGGACACCAGTGTGGATCGGCAAGAATAATACTCCACAATCTTTACCACAGGGCTGCATTATTAGGCCCTTGTCTACAAGCTTTAAACCTATGACTGCGTGGCTCAGAACAACAGCACTGTTTACAAATTTCTATACAGCCCACTATTGTGGTATTGTGAGGAAAAGTGTGATGAGTCAGCCAATGGGAGGGAGATTGAAATTGGCTGAATGGTGTACTAACAACAACCTCTCACTCAATGTTACAAAACCAAGGAGCCTTTTGGACTGGAAAACCAGAAGTGTACGATCCAGTGATCACTGGGGGAATCAGAGGTGGAGAGGGTGAGCAGAATTAAATTTGTGGAAGTCACCATCTTGGAGGACCTTTCCTTGACCCAACATACTAATGTCATCATGAAGAAAGCACGTCAGTACCTCTACTTCCTCAGGGGTTTGAGTTTCAGAATGCCATTGGGAAAACTGGAAAGTGTGGTGGAAGGTGTGTGCTGACTGGATGCATCATAGCCTAGTAGGGAGGCACCAATACCTTTGAGCTGAAAATCCTGCAAAAAAAAAAAGTGGACACAGCCCAGTACATCACAGACAAAAGGTTCCCCACCATCAAGAAAATCTACGTGGAATGCTATCGTTGAAGAGCAGCAGCAATCACAAAGGATCCACATCACCCAGGACATGCTCTGTTCTCACTGCTACCATCAGGAAAGAGATATAGGTGCCACTTGTACCACTAGGTTCAGGAACAGCTGTTACTCCATCATCAGACTCCTAAACAACAGACTCAGAGAGTCATTTAAGGACTCTTACATATATTTGCAGTTCATTTACCATTTTTTTCTTTACATTTTTCTTTTTTATACCTATCTTTTTGAATACAGTATACAATACTGATCAGTAGAAATTCTCCCTGGCCCATAGGTAAAAGAATCTCAGGGTTGTATGTGATGTCATGTATGTACTCTGACAATAAATCTGAACTTCAAAATATGCAGTTGGTCATTCAGGACTGAGAAGAAAAAAAATATTTTAACCCCGAAGGCAGTAAGTTCCCCAACGAAAAAGAGTTGTGGAGGCCTGATATCACTTGAGAATTATGGAAAGCCCATATTTCAGGCTTCATCACAATGCACACTGTTCGGTGTATTTACCAGTACTATCTTGTGTACTCTATCAGTTCTCTGAATACTGCACCTTCACTACATTTGCTACCTACCATATTTACTGTGTCTACCTTATTGCTGGTATCAAATGTTCTATCAATATTACAACATCTGTTGCAACAACACTGTTATGTTACATCTCAGAAACATGAAGAGATTTGGCAAGTCCAAAGATCTCTTAACAATTATTACAGATGCACCATAAAAAATATCTTATCCAAATGCTCACAGCTTGGTACAGATAGTATTCTGCCAAAGACCACAAGAAACTGCAGAGCTGCAAACACACCTCAGAAGGCACAATTCCCCTCCATCAAATCTGTCTATTCCATCTCAGGAAAACTGCCAACCAGCTCACCTTCCCCCATTCCCACTTCCGTCAGGCAGAAGATATGAGCTTGAAAGCACAAACCTCCAGATTCAAGAGCAGTTTATTTCCTGCTGTTATCAGGCTCTTAATTGAAAAAAATTAAATTGAATTGTGTATTGTTACAGGTACTGATATACAGCAAAATGTTTTATCGTGCTATCCAGGTAGGTCAACTCATACAACAGGGAGTGCATTATTTTTTTTTAAAGTGAAGGGAGTTTAGAGAAATGTACAAAAACACAGTACAGTGCATTAAAAAAGGGAGAGTTAAAAACAGTGCAAAGGTATCATGATCTTCCAATGAGAGGTCTAATTAAGAGACTGATAACAGCAAGAAAGAAACTGTTCTTGAATCTGGAGGTTCATGTTAAAAAGCACTCTGTATACATGTTCAATTGTGGTTGCTCCATTACAGGAAAGATGTTGAGGATTTAGAAGGGTACATGCAGCCTGTGCAAGACTTTGGCTGGATCTGACATCAGGATCTTTTCCCACAGGTAAAAAAAATCTAATCGTAGAGGGTATGTGTTTAAGGGGATGGGTGGAAAGTTTAAAGATGTGCAAGACATATTTTTCTTTCTTCGCAGAGAATGGTAGGCTGCCGGGTGTAGTGGTTCAAGCAGATATGATAGTGACATTTGGGAGGCTTCTAGAGAGACACATGAATGTGCAAAGAATAGAGGGATGTGGATTGTTAGCAAGCAGCAGAGATGTTGTTCAATTAGAGCATTACGTTCAGCACAAACATCATCGGCAGAAGGATCTGGTCCTGTGCTGTACTATTCTATGTTCTATCTTCTGACCAATGGATGTGGGGAGGGGGAGAAGAGAGTGTGACTGGGGTAGGAAGGAATAAATTAGCAGCTTCCCCAAGGCAGTGGGAGGTGTAGAAGATAATGCCCCGCATACTGCTTCTGTAAATGTACTTTTCTGCAAATCCTGCACTATTTGACACTGTATCACTACTCCCTACACTGTTATTTACTTAGCTGTTTATTTATTTGCTGTTATTATTGCATTACCTGTTGTACGAGTTGACTTGCATGGATAGCAGGCAAATCAAAGCTTTTTAGTACTGCCCAATACTCGAGACAATAACAATTTCAATTCAATGACTCCTCTACCAATTTTTTTTCACCACACTGACCTACCTTCAGGGTTTCTCCAGATTATCTTGTACGCCGATGCTCCAGGAATTCCCGTCCAGCTGATCCGAATTCGGTTGTGGGTTCTTTCTACAATCCTTAAATTTGTCACAGTGCCCAGAGCTGTCAGTTTATCAACTGCTTAAAGAATACAAAGAGAGAGACAAGGAAACAAAATGCCATTTCTCATTAAAACTTTTCAGGAGATCTAACTTCAATGTTAGCAGCTCCGTGATCACACAGCGGCATGTTCACCCGAGTATTTTGTGATGACTGAAGGCAGAAACAGACCAATGTGTCTACTATTCAGCTCCATACTGTACTCACTGTTCACGCATGGCTGTGTGACAAACAACACACCAATTCCTTCAATAAAATTCACAGATGACCTCCCCCACCATTGTAGGTCAGATTTGAAACAATTCTGAGTTGGAACACAAAAAGGCTTGGTGCCAGGACAACAATCTCTCCCACAATACCAGCAAAACTACAGAGCTCATCGTAGACTTCCAGAAGAATCACAAATCTCACTCCCTTGGCTGCTCAAATGGTGATGGGGTAGAGATAGTGGACAGTTTTAAGTCACTTGATGAAACATCTCCATTTCTCTTCTGGTCCACCCATGTCAACCAGATGGCCAAAAAAAATCACCACAGTGCCCTTACTTCCTCAGAAGCATGAGGAAATTTGGCATGACATCTGCATCCCTCAACTACTGCATCATCAAAACTATTCTAACAACACACAAAAGTGCTGGAGGAACCCAGGAGTCATGCAACATCCATGAACAGCTATAGGCCGTTGATGATTCAGGCCTGAGCCCTTCATCAGCCTCAGGCCTGAGATGTTGACTATCTAATGCTTTCCATAGTTGTCTGTATTGTGTATTGTATCAAAAGTATTCTATCAGGTTGCATCATTGCATGATAGGGGAACTGCTTGACCAATATCACAAGACACAGCAGAGAGTGCTGGTGATTAACCTTTTGGACTCCGGCCATTTTTAACCTTTCATAAGATATACTCCGGACTGGGTCCATACTTAAGCCTTTACAGTACAATCACCAGTAGGTACCAGCTGATGGTTGGGTATCAAACCAGTCTTGGAAAACTGGGAAGTAGAATACAAAGCATCAAATATTACACATTCACAAAATTGTACAATATTGCACTCCAATATCCAACTATTCTGCCTACATTTTAGAAGCTGCGAATTTCCCTTGCAATTCATGTCATTATACGCCACTACCCCGAACTGCAACCCATTCATTCTCCTCGAGTGCCAAGGAAAGCTGCAGAAAATGCCAAACCTTGTCAATTCCATCACGAGCACTGACCTCCCATTCATTGAAAACATTTATGTGAGGCGCTCCCACAAGAAGGCAGCCAATATCTTAAAGGACCCCCATCATTTTGTTCAGAATCTCTGCTCATGGTTAACTTCAAGCAGAAGGTACAGAAGCCTGGTCCAACATCTCTAACTAAGTTCATGAACATTTTTTCCTCAACAATCAAGCTCTGAAACCTCCCTGGAATATTAATAACATATTTTTGCACTAACTGTGAATAATATTAAATTTATGATTTTTTTCCCCTCGTGGTAATTTAATTTATCCTTTTTATTTGTTAGTGTATTTTACAGATGTGTTGGCTGCAGTAAAAAAGAACTTTGGTGCAACTGTACATTATACTTGTGTATATAACAATAAACTCATCATCATCCCCCTTCCTCTCCTCTCTCCACACATAATGTGCACAAATATGTTTTGCTTCCACATTCTGTGTGTACAACAAGAATGACCACAATAATCAGGAAAACAGCCATGATGAACTCAGGTGTCAATTATCACTAAACAATGCCTCAACAAGTCGCTTACTCCCTGACACCAAAAATTGGAAATTCAAGAGATTGCCAATTCTGGAATCTGGAGCAATAAACTAACTGCTGGAGGAACTCATCTGATCAACCCTGTGGAGAGCGAGGAAAGGAGACAGAGCACTTCTCCCCAGGGTTCTACCGCAAAGTCCAACCACAGACTTGGCATTTAACGGCCTGTTAAAGGAGCTCACAGTGGTTTATTTAAAATCCTGTGGCCACAGCATCTATGTTCGGAAGCAGCCTTGAGGCGATGAAGAGGATTGGGGCAGGGCACTAGAAAATGGGGAGACCTCTCCCTCTCTCCCATTTGAGGAGAAGCAGAGGAGACGACTGATGCAATGGTAACCATGGTGGTGGACCATGTGGGGCTTTGCAGCTGAAGGACACACAGGCTGCGGGCTGTTGATGACAAGGCGAGGAACCCAAACAGGCTGTAGTCTGCTGGTGACTATGGTCAAAAAACTCACACCAAGCTATAGACTAGCTCGAGACTGACTGAAGGGGTACCTGATTGTGACAGAGGTTCAGATGTGGAGCTTGGGTTGCCAATGGTTTGGTCAAGATTCAGTGTGGCTGCAGAGGCTGTGGGAGTACTGGAGGCGAATCCACAGACACTTTATGACTTTGGGGGAACCCTCTTTTGTTTCTCTTTCTCTGACTAAAAGAGGCTCCCTGAAATTTCAGCTGATGTCAAATCTGTCTGACATATGACAGACTAAAGCAAATTTTGTGTAACACCTGTTTTATTGCATGACAATAAAGGAATCTTGAACATTTTGCAGTGAGACTCTGGACCAGTCCTTGACCTGAAACTTCAATCATCCCTTTGCCTCCTCAGATGCTGCCTGACCTGAGTTCCTCCAGCAGTTTGTTTATTGAACTGGGAAATTTAAACAGCCTACTTTCACAAAGAGATCAAGGAGTTTAAGATTCACTGCTCAGAACCAACAGAATGTTGTTCACTACTATATTTCTTTTTGAATGATACAACACGGTGGAAGGCCCTTCTAGCCCATAAAATTTGTGCTGCCCAATTGCATCCAATTAACCTACCAACCCATTAAATTTTGCAGGGTTCATAGGAAACTGGAACACCCATGGGGAAAACCCATGCAGGTCACGGAAGAATATACAAACTCCTTAAAGACAGCACCAGATTCGCTGTAATAACCATGCTGCCATGGTTCTATGAGACTCTGTGAAAGTTTAACATCAGGAGCAAGACTCAAAAGCAATGTTGTGCATGTATTCATTAGGTCTGACCTTAAACTTAGAGCACTTGTACAGAACACAGGGAGGGAGCTCAAAGGCCAGCAGCAAACAATATTTCGGCCATTAAAGCTGTTTGCAGCACCTGGAGTGGGAATGAGCCATGTTGCTCCCACAAATCATCAGTGCTCTAAAGTAGCCATTCTCAACAGGGGCTTTACATCACCTCCATCCCACCTCCTCCCCAGGGACCACAGCACATTTAAAGGGGTGGAACCATTGCCTGAAATCATAAAATACTTTTTAATATTTTTTAATGTAGTCGGTAGGGGACAAGTACAGAAGAATCCAACTAAATTTGACTGCTTCACAGAGAAGGGGCCCATAAACTTTCACCAGAGTCCAAAGGTGGCCATAGCTTAAAAAAAGATGAAAATGGCTGCTCTAGAGTATAAACCGACATTATTTCCATGACATAACCAGAGCAGAAGCAGTATTGACTCATTACAGAGATGGCCCAGGTATTGGCGTAAGCCACTTACCTGGTGAGGGTATTAAGGTTTCGGACCTCTGCATGACTAACCTGTCTTAGACATAGTTACTGGAGTCGCTACTTCCCTGTCGTTGTACAGAGTGTAGAGAGTAATGGCATATTCGGTGTTAGGAGACAAGTTGATGATATCGTAGCTGTTAGAGATGGCAGTCAGAACAACTTTGTTGGGCTGTGTCTGTGGCTCTGTCAACAATGGAAAGGTTAAAATATTTTCATTACACAGGACTGCTAGTCATTGTCTTCTGACCAGCTCTTCTTAGTTTTTTTTTTTACAATGGTTGATCTTGCCTAGTTTAGGGTTGATAAGTAAGGTCACCATTTCACAAGTAGTGTCAGTATACCAGGACTCTCTTTTTCACTCATTCATGGTATACGGCCACGTACCATCCCCAATGATGTCGAGACTTGCAGACTTTTGGCCCCATCAGTGATGTTATTCCAAACCAGTTTGCAATTAACTTGGTGTATGTTTCCTTCATTGGTCAGGGCATTGAGTACAAAAATAAGAAAGTCATGTTGCAGCCAAATAAAACCCTAGTTAGGTTATAGTTGGAGTATCGTCTGCCACATTGACCACCGCCAGTGGGCTGATATCGCCTCAAACCGTGCATCTTGGCGCCTCACAGTTTGGCGGGCAGCAACCTCCTTTGAAGAAGACCGCAGAGCCCACCTCACTGACAAAAGACAAAGGAGGAAAAACCCAACACCCAACCCCAACCAACCAATTTTCCCCTGCAGCCGCTGCAACCGTGTCTGCCTGTCCCGCATCGGACTTGTCAGCCACAAACGAGCCTGCAGCTGACGTGGACTTTTACCCCCTCCATAAATCTTCGTCCGCGAAGCCAAGCCAAAGATTATAGAAAGGATGTTGAGGGTTTGGAAAGGCTGTGGAAGAGATTTAGCTTGATGCTGCCTGGATTAGAGTATGAGACATAAGGAGAAGTTGGCCTGGTTTTCTCTGGAGTGAAAAGCCGGAGGGAAGATTTGAGAGTACTATATAAAATTATGAGAGGCACAGATAGACAGTCAGAATCTTTGTTCCATAAACCCATAGAACACTACAGAAACATATCCTGTGGCCCATAAAGTCCATGCCAAATTATTTATTCCACCAGACGGACCATAGCCTTCAATATCTCCCATCCATGCACCAATCCTATTTTCTCTTAAATGCTGAAATCAAACCCACATCCACTACCTCCGCTGGCAGCTCATTCCACTCTCTCACCACCCCCTGAGTGGGGGTGGTGGGGAGTTTAATGGAGATGTGTGGGGTTGGGGTTTTTTTTTTGTTTACACACAGTGATAAGTTTTGAATTGTGCTGGCAGGGATAGTGGTGGAAGTAGGTACCATGGGAACTGTTCAATGAACACGTGACTATGACAGAAATGGAGCGATATGGATCGTGTGCGATTTAGTTTAATTTGTGCATTGTATATGATGCAGACACACTGCTGTTTATTCTGCCCTCTAGTTCAAGGTCTTTACTTGATAAGCTCTTCCCTCAGGTAAACTAGACTCCCACCCTGTACAAGGACAATACGTCATCTCATGTCCACAGCCACCATACAGTTGTCAAAACCAGGCTATAATTAAAAGAGCAACAATAATTCTGATTTATGATATTATTATAATTTTAGTCCAGTTCAAAAGTAAATTCGCAATAAAAAATATTGATCAGCAGTTTATCACTGAGAGGCCAAGCAGGCTTGAGGGATTCTATCATCTACTCCTGGCCCTCAAATCAGAGCATAACTTGAGTGGGTTTACCTGTGGCTTTCCTCCACTCTATTCTGTAGCCACTGGCATCACGCTGCGGGTTCCATGTCATACGGATGGAAGTTGGACCAATCCCAATTGTCCTTAAAATCAGGTTTTCTGCATTGTCTCATGGAGTAAAGGGCAGAAACAAAACAGATGTGTGTAAAATTACACACTAACAATTGAACAACATTGAGGGAAAAATGTTCAAACCCACAAATTAATGGCATAACACTGCAGATGCCATGCCTGCAATCTGAAATAAAAGCAAGAAGCTTTTGGTAGATCAAGCAGTATCACAGTATCATTCCGATGCACCTTCCACTTCTGATCATGGGCCCGAAATGTTGATCGTTTTTTATCCCTCCCCCCCCTTCATAACTGAAATGGATGATGGACAGATGGAAGCAGGGGGAAGGGTGATGGTGGGGATAGGTACTGGAAAAACATCAAGGAATCTGGGATCTGATAAGTGAAGGTGATTAGAACCACTATTAAAAATTAGATGGAAAGAGATGGAGGATGGGATTGAGGGCAAAATAAGTGGGTGGTAGGTGGCTCGAGGGAGATGGGACTGGGGCAGTTACAAAGTAGGCAGATATGGGTAAAGGACTAAAAGTGGGAGGCCCAGAGATGGATGAGAAGGAGAGAGTGGAAACACAGGAGGTAAGGATTACCTGAAATTGGAAAATGCAATGCTTGTACTACTATAAACTATTCAGGTGGAATATGAGGTTTTGTTCCTCTAGTCTGCATTGGACCTTACTTTGGCAGTGGAGAAGGTCAAGGATGGATAGGTCAGTGTGGGAATAGGAAGGGGAATTGAAATGATGTGCAATCAATAGAGCGCAGGTGCTCCTCAAACCGGTCGCCTTATCTTATGGTCTCACCAACGTACAGGAGCCCACATTAGGAGCATTGAATGTAGTAGATGAAGTTGAAGGACTACACTTGACCCTCTTCTTCAATTGAGAAGACTCTTTAGGTTCCTGGCTGATGAGGGAGGAGATGTAGGAACATGTGTTACACCTCCTCAGGTTGCAAAGTGCCAGGTTCAGGAAGGAGTGGTTGGGAAGGATGAATGGATCAGGAAGTCATGGAGGGATTGGTCCCTTAGAAGTCAGAAAGGGGAGTGAGGGGAAAGCGTGTCTGAGGGTGGGATCCCATTGCAGAAATGAAGAAGGATAACATGCTAGTAGAGTGAAAGGTGAGAACTTCTGTTCTGCTTGAAGGAAGGAATTTGAGACCAAGGTCCAGGAAAAGGAGGAAAACAGGAACAAGGAAGTCATCAAACAGTGGAATGGAAGCTGTTTCTGAGAGAAGGAGATTTCATTTGGAATTTCTCATCTTGAGAGCAGATAGAGTGGAGATAGAGAATCTGAGAGAAAGGGGCAGTGTCCTTACAAGTGGGTTTATAGTGAATGTCAGTCGATAGTTTATCTTATGTGATGGAGACAGAAAGATCCAGAAAAAGATGCATCGGAAAAAGGTCTAAGTGAATTTGAGAGGAGGGTGGCAAGAATTGACGAGCTCTGAATGTGTGCAGGAACCAGCAGCAATGCCGTTGTCGAGGTAACAGAATAAGAACTAGGGAGTGATGCCAGAGGAGATGCGGCTAATAAAAAGACAGACATAGCGGGGAGCCATACAAGTGCCCATGCTTGAACTTTTGATTTGTTCAAAGTGAGAAGAGTTACAAGAGAAGTTGTCCAGGAGAAGAACAAGTTCTGTCAGATAGTGAGTGTTTTTGGAGGGGAACTGATGGATGCTTTACTGCAGAAGGAAGCTTCCTGATGGGGGCACAGAGGCCCTCTGAAATTCCTTGACCACCCCCTCTTCCCAGACCTGGGAAAAAAAAGTATAAATTCTTAGAGAAAGTAGACCACTAGTGAGATCAGAAACCTAACTGTTCCTGGTTACAGCCAAGACACCTTAGGATATCTCCTTAGGATATATTTGCAATGGAGACAGCTCCAAGAAGATTCCAACTAAAATACACAAGGTTCTGAGGGGGTTTTGATGCAGTGGTTTAGGTTGTGAGGGCTAGAGAATAGAAAGTTGCCAAAATAGTGGAGGCCATGCGAGGTATACCATTTGTAGGTGGGAAGGGATAGGATATGGGGAAAGCACTGACCTCCTACTCTCCCCCCAGTTATGAGAAAGACTCATTGACCTGAAACATTGGGTGATTACTCTACCCACAGATGCTGCTCAACTATCTGAATATTTATAGCGCTTCATTTTTTTTGTTTCCAATTCCAAAATTTGCTGTTTCTTAGCTCTAATTCTCACAAATTCCAATGGATGAAAACCCTTCCCATTCCAGTTTGAAAATCCTAGTGATCAATCCTTTGACCTTTCACTGTCAAGAACACTTAGAGATTAAACTCTTCCTATACATAGGCATTGCCTAAAATTCCAATTAGTGCTAATCTATCCAATTCACTTGTAGCCTAAGAATCCCAATGGATTAAACTTTATGTAATTCAAATTCATCTCCACTCTGCAATATTCCAAAGCCTTCCCTGTCCAAGCAGTTTCCCTCTCATTGGTGGGTAAGCTGTCTGGTTATTGTCAGGATCTCTGCATTTCTTTTCCTTTGCATCAAATGCCAAAAACATCAATGAAACAGAGTGTTTTGTATTTCCTGCGCTGTTCTTAAATCTGCAATTTGTTTTCCTTTATTACGCTCAAAGCCAACCCTGTTTTGGCAACACAACCATCTCTAAAGATTGAAGTGCAATAAAAGTACTAAGTTCCTGCGGTTATCTTGAAAGGAAATTGAGTACTCCAGAATGTAAACAATTAATCAAAATGCTTATTTTCTGTATTTTACAAGATGTGGGGGTTTGGTCTCCTAATTCCCCCTGAGAAGATGATGGTGAGCAAAACTGCTGCACAGTCTGTATTTTTGGGTGGTGTTTTCCAGGGCTTAGATCTGCAAAGCTGACGTTGCATCAAGAAGCTGTAGCTTTTAAACCAAAAAAAAATCTGTGAAGTCCTGCCTCAAGCAAGCAGTTAACATTATAAAGACTCCACATCACCTTGCTCATAATTGCTTTTCTCTACTATCTTCAGCAGATGGTACAGAAGCCCAAGTCCAGCACCTTTAGGTTCAAGGACAGCCTTTTTTCCCCAACAGCTCTCAAATCTGCCCATAGTACCCTAACCATAAACTACCATGGGACCACCAAAAGATCTGTCTTCACTACTGAAATATCACCTTCTTGCATTATCTGCAAGGTGAACATTTATTTATCTATCCTTTAGAGTTATTATCTCTTTTTCTATCTTAGCATAATAAGGTTATTTATACTATTGAAGGTAGATGTGGGTGGGCATCAGGATTAGACTGAGAGATAAGCAATCAGCCAATCAGGCTAGGAAACACTGAGGCATGGAAATATGAGCCATTGAGCTTGGGACTGATTCAGTTTTGATCCACTGGGAAGTAAGATTGGTACCTGTTTTCGTCCTGGTATTCACAGGAGGCCCCTCCTTTCTTCCATACAATGCTGTTAAGGTTACTGTGTAATCAGTGTTTGGCAGAAGACCTTGAATTTGGTAAAATTCAGCAGATGGATCAAGTGTGACTATCAATACATCTCTTCCTGAAGAGAAGAAGAAAGAAACATCAAGCAGAGTTAGTCAGAAATTCATCCGCAGTTATAAGAAACATAATAAGAATTTCAACAGAACAGAATTTCAGAATTCTGCACTAACTGCAATGATGTAAATTTACCTTTAATATTTTTTTCTCTCTTGTGGTAATTTAATTTGCATTTATTGTTTATTAGAATATTTTACAAGCCTGTGTAGCTGCAGCAAGAAGAAACATTGCTGTAATTTGTGCATTGTACTTTTGTGCTTGACAATCAACTCTCATCATCTCTTTGTCATTAGATGCTTGTTACAAAAGAGGCTCATCCCACATACATTGCCAAATTGCTTATGTAGGATCGGAAAGTGTTCTCTCTCTCTCTCGCACTGCTTTCAGTGTGGGGCTGTGTATGAGTTGACTACTAGCAAGCACACAAAACAAATTTCTTTACTGTATCTCTGAAAAAGTGAACTTGAACTCTAACTAACCATTATTTCTCCTCATAAAATGCTGTCTCATTTCTCCAACTCAAAGATGGCAAGTATAGTCATTTAGGAGCAAAGGATTCTACCAAATTACCTAAAGGACTATTGTTGCTAGCTATCTGACCAAGGAGGGCAATGCCAAATTGTAAATGCTATTATCTTCAAGCAGGATTTATTGACATTTGATTCATATTTTGTGTGTGTCACTGGTAAGACTCTTGAACTATGAGACTTATAAATCCACTTCAGAGAGCAATTAGCCATCAACTTCATAGAGAGTGAATTTGGAGTCAGAAGCACACTACATCAAGGAAAAAAAACAGGTCATGCCCTTGTGGTGCACTGTGGTGCAGCAAGCAGAGACAAAACACAGAAAAGACTGTACTCTAGGCTTTAATCCACTTAAACTCTGTCGTACACCAGTAGTAGTCTTGATGGCTCCACGTGCGACTGTCCCAGGAGGGGCCGGCTCAAGTCTATATACAGGTCAGTGATATACAACCGGCCAGGTGGAGTCAGCCTCCCAGATGGTCTTCCTGCAGGTACAGAGATTGCCCCTTTCAGTAGGCTGGTGGGCACGCAGCCCAGTGAGGTGGTTGTATTACCACAGTGCTTCCCTCGAACACAACTCAACCAGTTACACTTTTGTTATAATCTCACACTTTTATGTTCATCCTTACTGAGACTAAATTTAAAAATATATATAATTTGGATTTGTTCAGTTAATTCAAAGTAAATTCCCCATGTGCACTGGTGGGTTTTTAATATTTCCCAATCAGTAGCCCAGGTCTTGGAATCATTGGAGAAACTGTATATGCTGGAATCTCACCAAAACGTCCCAACCCTAAACAATGACTGACTGTTTCTTCCCATGGATGCTGTCTGACTCAATGAGTCCCTCCAGTAGCTCATTGTTTGCCTTTGTATCACTGGTCCAATAAGATAATCACTCTCCCCTGGAGCCCACTACATTGAACAAGAAATCTGCCTGAGGAATCTACCTGATTCAAGCAGCATCAGTGGAAGAAACAGAGGGGATTTACTAGGATGTTGCCTGGTTTGGAGAATGTATCTTATGAGGCAAGGTTTACAAAGCGACAGCTTTTCTCTTTAAAGTGAAGGATGAGAGGTGGCTTAATAGAGGTCTACAAGATTATGAGACACATAATCTGGAAAAGAGGAGCAAATGGCAGAGAGGAGGAAAGTTAAAGGGAGATGTCAGGGGTATGTTTTATGAAAAAAACCTCAGAGTAGTGGGTGCCTGGAATGCATTGCCAAGGGTGGTGGTGGATGCTAGTACATTAAAGGCATTTAAAAGATTTTTAGACAGGTACATGGATCAAAGAAAAGAGAGGGTTATGGGTGTGAGGTTGGCAAGGTTTAGATTGTTAAGTACTGTTGGCTTATCCAGGTCGGCACAATATTGTGGGCTGAAGTGTCTGAATTGTGCTGGAATGTTCCAACTTCTTCGTCAAGATCTAGGTGAAGAGTTCTGGCCTGAAACATCAACCATTTTGTTTCTCCCACTGATGCTGCTACTCCAGACTTCTTTCTTGTTCCAGATTCCAGCATCTGCAGTCTCCTGTGTGACTCCAAAGACTTCAGATGTCTGGGTTGGGTGAGATGTTCTCACCTGCGGATGGGCCCCATTTCAGTCGGTAGCCTGAGGCTCTACTCACTCCCCTCCACCTAATTTCAGCACTCTGCGGAGTCACATTCTGAACCCTCAGTTGTTGTACCGGCTGCAGAGCCACTGAAAATACAAGACAAGTTACAGTTTTAATCTTTTCTTCATAGAGTCCTTCTCCCCACAATTTCTGGGAAAAGCCACCGACTAGCAACCTTTGAGCCAGAGAACTGGGACGTTCCAGGTTTGACGGACATAAAAGCACAACAAATGATTACAGTAGTCAATGTTCCAGCACTGTTCTGGAGCACAAACGGAGCTGACAAGAGATATTTGGCAGGTCAGGCAGCATCTGCAGAACAAAAAAGAGAGTTAAAATTTCAGGTCAAACACCCTTCATCTGAAAAAACGAGAATCTTTCATGCTGAAGAGAGAGACACAGGAGGAGAGAATAAGGGAGCACACAAGAATTTGCAGATGTTGCAATCTGAAGTAACAAACAATCTGAAAAGGAAAAAGGATTGATGACTGTCAAAAATCTTTCATCAGGGCAGTTCATGGAGAGGGGACATAGTCAGCTTAAGTAAGAGAGGGTTAGAGGGCTGAGAGAGCAGAATAATGGGAGGAGACCAAGATTGTACAGATGAAAAACAGCTATCTGAGAGAAAGAATGCTTGTTAATCACAATTGATCTGTTTTGAGCAGGGTAACAGGGCAATAAATAATTGAGAGCAGGAGAGAGAAAAAGAAACACAAGATTGAGAAGCAGAACACAACAGTTGCTTGAAATCTGGTACAGCAGAGAAAATAGTCAACAACTCTGGAACCATCTGTGGAGAGAGCAAAAGTGAGTTCATGTTGTGGGTGAACAACCTTGCATCAGAACTATCAATTCCAAGACAAACAGGAAAGATTATCCAATGGGCTGAATGGCCCAATTATGCTCCTGCTAATTATGGTCTTATTGTTGTTAGTGGGGTGCGGGAGCGCAGTTGGAGACAGAGATTAATTACCAAAAAGAGTCAACATGTGTACAATGTTGTTTATTTGCATACCATGTGTTAAATGTGACGGGGAGTGCATAAAATAATAGATGGAAGTAGATTCAGTGTCAGGTTCAACAGATAATTTGGATAAATTGTGAAAAAAAAAGACAGCAAAGCATTATAGGAAAGAACGGGTGGTGTTTAAGGCTGCCTTTGCTCTGTACTAACTGATCTCCTTCTGTAACTCTATGCTGCAATTTTACTTCCATGCAAAATGCCAGTTGACGAGGTCGACTGCTCGTAAAATGATCTTTCTCAGTATTCCTCAGCACATGGGACAATAAACGAGAATTTGAAGGCGAACACAAACTTTGTGGACCAAACGCCTGCCTTCTGTGCCTCATGTATCCTTGAAAAATGGCTCACGGGAGTGAAAATGGCAATTTAACAGGATTAGAATAGAGGCACATTTAATAATCAGCCCTCAAATTGCCTAAAGGTAAGCAAAGTCCAATGTATTCCATTTCAATTGGTTGGGAATCCCTTCTCAGCCTGCACAGATTCGATGATGGCCAAGTGGACTTGTGTCAGATCATAAGACAGAGGAGCAGAATTAGGCCATTCAGCCCATCTAGTCTTCTTCCCCATTCAAATCATAGCTGATGCATTGTTCCTCTCAACCCCATACTTCTTTCTCTGCATAACATTTAACACCTTTACTCTTCTTTCTTCTTCTTCAGCTTGGCTTTGCGGACAAAGATTTATGGAGGGGTACGTCCACGTCTGCTGCAGGCTCGTTGGTGACTGACATTTCTGATGCGGGACAGGCAGGCACGGTTGCAGCGGTTGCAAGGGAAAATTGGTTGGTTGGGGTTGGGTGTTGGGTTTTTCCTCCTTTGTCTTTTGTCATTGAGGTGGGCTCTGCGGTCTTCTTCAAAGGAGGTTGCTGCCCGCCGAACTGTGAGGCGCCAAGATGCACGGTTGGAGCCGATATCAGCCCACTGGTGGTGGTCAATGTGGCAGGCACCAAGAGATTTCTTTAAGCAGTCCTTGTACCTCTTCTTTGGTGCACCTCTGTCTCGGTGGCCAGTGGAGAGCTCGCCATATAACACGATCTTGGGAAGGCGATGGTCCTCAATTCTGGAGACGTGATCCACCCAGTGCAGTTGGGTCTTCAGCAGCATGGATTCGATGCTTGCGGACTCTGCCAGCTCGAGTACTTCGATGTTGGTGATGAAGTAATTCCAATGAATGTTGAGGATGGAGTGGAGACAGCGCTGATGGAAGCGTTCTAGGAGCCATAGGTGATGCCGGTAGAGGACCCATGATTTGGAGCCGAACAGGAGCGTGGGTATGACAACGGCTCTGTACACGTTGATCTTTGTGTGTTTCTTCAGGTGGTTGGGTCAGATACAGCAATGAGCTCTCCGAACCCTTCTCCATTGACAACGGCGTGGAGCAAGGCTGCGTCCTTGCACCAACCCTCTTTACTATCTTCTTCAGCATGATTCTGAAACAAGCCATGAAAGACCTCAACAATGAAGACGTTGTTTACATCCGGTACCGCACGGATGGCAGTCTCTTTAATCTGAAGTGCCTGCAAGCTCACACCAAGACACAAGAGCAACTTGTCTGTGAACTACTCTTTGCAGACAATGCTGCTTTAGTTGCCCATTCAGAGCCAGCTCTCCAGCGCATGACGTCCTGTTTTGCGGAAACTGCCAAAATGTTTGGCCTGGAAGTCAGCCTGAAGAAAACTGAGGTCCTCCATCAGCCCCCCCACATCTCCATCGGGCACACAGAACTCAAAACGGTCAACCAGTTTACCTACCTCGGCTGCACCATTTCATCTGATGCAAGGATCGACAATGAGATAGACAACAGACTCGCCAAGGCAAATAGCGCCTTTGGAAGACTACACAAAAGAGTCTGGAAAAACACCTTTACTAATTAAGACCTATCAACTCTGCTTTAAATATGCCCAATGACTTGACTCCACAGTCAAGTGTTGGATTTGGCTAACTGTCTCTTGACAAGCACTTTAAAGGCACTTGCATGTAGGTAAATAAAAAATCTGCAGATGCTGGGGTCTATCTAATGCAGTGCACAAAAGGTACTTACATGTCTTTCCAGAGACTGAAGATGGCAGTGTGGTATTGCCTGGGTGTATGGGCTGAATGGTGACAATATACTCTGTGTTTGGCAGCAGGTCTTCGAGGGTGAAGGAGGCTGTGTTAGCACTTAGGGTCTTCTCTTTCAGCAGGTTATCTGCGTCTCCTGAGAGCAGGGGTGGAGGAAATAACGAGAAAAATCTTATTTCAACTTGAGATGAATGAATGCAATTTTACATTGCAATTAACATAAAGCCATTACGTTATTAGGGAGGTTTGGAATCAATAGGAGGCCATTCAGCCCCACAAACTCTTCAAGATCATGGCTGATCCTCCACCTTGTCCACTTTTCAAGCTGATCTCAAATTCTCTAAATATCTTTGCATTCATATACTTATGGAGACTTTCAAATAGACTAATATTGCAAGGCTCTTGAGACTAAGAATTCCAAAGACTTACAAAGCTTATCTCAGGCCAGCCCTTATTCTGAGACAGTGACCAGTAATTCTAGTTGATTCACCCGGGGAAACAGGCCCTGAGTCCTTTCCCTGTCAAACTCTCAAAGAATTTAAGCAATTCAATCAGTCACCTCTCATTCTTCTAAACTCCTGATTATTCAATCTGTTTAATATTGAAGCAGTTCATTGATCAGTAAATTTTTCAGTGAAATTCTGACAATCCACATTAAAGTTACTTAGGAATCCAGATGTTTCTGCATCTGGCTGACCAGGCAATGTTTTCCGTGCTCCCTTCACATTCGCTGGGGGCTGTATACATGTACACGCATACAAGGAATGTTTCTTGCATTCCCTTTAAATTTACTGGGTACCCTGAAAATTTTATGATAATGCAGTGCATAAGGTCAATTATATAAGCATTGGTTATCAATAAGAATAATATCCAATAGTCCAAAAATCTGTCAATCCAGCACCACCAACATTGCAAATTCGCCAGATTATCAGACTTTTACTGTACTGACTTGTTAGATTTTATTTTGAAAGTCAAACATTGCAGAAGATGGAAATCTGAAAGAAAGCAGAAAATACTGGAGTCAGCAGATAATGCAGCATTTGTAGAGGTCATCGATCTGAAAGGTTAACTCTGCCTTCGTTTCCATGGATA
The DNA here is from genome assembly GCF_036971445.1 of Narcine bancroftii. Classification (NCBI taxonomy): domain Eukaryota; kingdom Metazoa; phylum Chordata; class Chondrichthyes; order Torpediniformes; family Narcinidae; genus Narcine; species Narcine bancroftii. Next base: position 47,163,628 of record NC_091473.1, on the reverse strand, counting down.
TTGTCTGACTTGCTGGCTATTTTCCTTTTACCTCAGATTTGATTTTAAGTGCTCTTCATCAGACCCTGCATTTCCTATGAAATGGATCACCTACTACTACCTCTTGCAATAACCACTCTTTTCACGTGAGCTGAGTCAGCATGCTATTTGCCTAAAAAATGGCATAATTCCTTGTGCATCTTGTTCAAAAAGACATCACTTCTGAACAGTTAGGCAGGAAGAATTCCCCATTTATCAGGAGAAGTTATCGCTAACTTATACTGGAGTCATGCAGCACAGAAACATCCGTGCTGACCCTTTTTCCTATCTCAGATACTATATATTGCGATGTAATAAAATAGAATATAAAATTACACAAAATTGCCTTCAGGCCAAAGATTAACCATTAGCATTGCCTGGTGCCCCTTATAGTCAGAGAAAGAGAAGCTAGAGTGTCTTACTAGAGTCACTGAGTGTCCATGCATTCACCTCCAGTAGCCTCTGCAGCTTCATAGACTCCAATTCAGTTCAAACCATAGGAAACCCAAGCCCAGATCCAAACCTTCAATACAATGGGCAAGCCTTCGGAGACCGTCCTTGCCCTCAGCATCCTCTCGCATCCCAGCTCCCTTGAGCCAGCCTATAGTAACCTGCAGCCCACAAGAAGCCATCAGCTCACTGCCTGTGTATGTCCTTCAGCCACAGAGTCCCCTCGCTGGTCTGCCCCATGGTCACTATCCTTAGGGTCTATCTGCACTAATCCTTGGATTTAGGACTATATTTTTCTGTTCACATCTATTTAAATGTCTGTCTACATCCCTCAAACAAAGTGATTGTATCCAAATCTAATTCTGACTCTTCTAATTCCAGGGCAGTCGGAGTTTTACAGCACTCTTTACCCCAACAGGTCCATGCCAACCAAGTTGTTTCCTAAGCTAATCCCATTTGCCTCCATTTGCCCCATATCCATCTCAACCATTCTTATCTATGTATCTGTTCTAATGTCATTCAAACACTACAAGTGTCCCCGCCTCCACCACTTCTGACAGCTCCTACCACATGCCCATCACCATCTTCGTGAAATAAATCCTGCTCAATTCACTAGCCCCCCCCCCACTTGCCCACACCCCCTTGACTGAACTGCCCCAACTGAGATTGACACATAAATATCATTTTAATAAATGTATAATATGATGTGCATTTTTGTGAAACAAATGTTTAGCTGCAATGTTATTATAAAAAATTAGGATTATAGATGAACCCTATTTTCACATCTGATACTGAGTATTGGGGAATCAAAGTGTATAGGAATGGATATCATGGTAAATATGAGGCGATCGAGCTCAGGGAATGGGAAATTGTTGAAGTGATGGAGGATGTGTGAAGCATCCCAAATGTAGGTGGGGAGGGACTGGACCAGAGGGACAAAACAGTCGAGGCCTCTTAGTGTACATATTAGTTTATTAAAGCTGTCTTATACTCGCACTGCTGTTGTGGTTATTGTCAGTACATATCTATCTGAATACTGTCTGGAGCAACCAAACCAGGGTCTCCAATCAGAATTGGGTGGGAAGTTTTGTGCGTTACAATCCTATTGATGCAACATTTAAAAATCTTTAGGTTCGTGACATTCTAAAAGAGAAAATTTGGGTTAAAGGTTCGATTGCAGACTCTGAATCCTGCTGGAACTAACAATTTCTGAGAATTAACTTCATTAAGATTTTCCACTTTGCAGGAAGAAGTGAATCTGTTGCATTGTTCAAGTGAACCGGCGTGGACTTGAAGGGCCGACATGGCCTGTTTCCACGCCGTAAACAGTTATATGGTTATATAGTAAGCGGAGACCAATTTGGTGGGACAGGAGCATGCAAACACAATGGGTCTGCCGGGACAATTGAGTTTGTGGATCTTGCTGATGAGTTTTGGTGGGGTCCTTTTGGAGGGATGAGTAAGAAAAGGTGTCTGAGATTGTCATCGGGCTTTAGCCAGGTAGAGGTCAGTGCACTAGACCACAACAGCACCACCCTTGTCTGAGGGAGAAAGAAGCTTTCCTACTTGACTGATGAATTACTCTCTATTAATCAATTTATTCAGGAGACAGTCACTTGAGGCTAAAGAACTGAGATAAAACAGCATTGAGGTCATGGATCCTATTCATATTACAGAGGAAGAGGTGTTTGTTGTCTTGAGGCAAGTAAAGTTGTATAAATCCTCAAGGCCTGTCAACGTATTCTCCTGGACCTAGAGGGAGACTAGTGTAGAAATTGCATGGGCCTTGGCAGAGGTATTTAAAACATCCTTAGATGCAGGTGAGTGCTGGAAAATTGGTGGAAAGTTAATGTTGTTCTATTGTTTATGAAAGTTTAAAAATTATCGAAGAAGTTATAAATTTATGAACCTGGCATCAGTCATGCACCAAGACCATGGAGAATTTGGAAACATGAATGACAATATTTTGCCAGAATAGGAACTAGTGTGTTCAGAAGTGATGGGTGAATAGAATTGTGGTCAGGGAGATTGGTTGAGGCTGAGCCAATTCAGAATATTATACATGTCATAAAGCCTCCCACATGCCTTTGTAGTGCCAAACAAAACAACCCAAACTTTATCGAATCTTTCCTTGCAGCTAAAAATATCCAGCCCTTAGAGTGACCGCAAATTTTCTTTACATCCTCTCCAGCATAATCCCATATTTCTTGTAAATGTAGAGACCAAAACTGTACAGTGGTCCAACGCCCATTGTATATAGTAAACTTCCAGATCTTATATACTATGTTTTAACTCCGCCCAGTCTTTTTTCCACCTTATCCAGGTTCCTTTAAGAAGCTTGAATTTCACCTGGACAAAACTCGGCTTGATTTTTGGCAAATTTTCAATCATCCTTCAACAGTAGAGATGAAATAGTTTCAGTCCAAGCTTCACCACTGACGGGAGGAGTCACATGATGGAATAGGGGCCGGTAGAATCAGAGCCCTCTCCAGAAAAGAAGGAAAAAAGTGAAGAAAAAGCAAAGCCCCAGACACACAAATCACACAAATCACAACAAATAAAAAATAAAGGTGTGGAGAAAATGGCACCTCAGAAAGAAAAGCCAAAAACAACGGAAAGAAAAGAAGAAAGAAAGACACCGGAAGAGAAAGGTGAAGGCCTTACCTGCACGAAAAAGCAGGGACCCACCGTGGAAAGAGGAGCCCACTCCCTGAGGTTAGTGGTGACCCCACAGGGTCGCGACCCACCGACCACAGGACTGCAAAAATGGCTCATGGAGCCAAACAGGGGTGCGCAACTGCGCACAACAAGGACAACACCGATGGGAGGGGGGACCAGCTGTGGAATGAAACTACACAGCACGAGCAGCTGCGAGATGCCTGACAGCAGGGCTCCCAGCTGGAAGATAAAGAAAACAACGGGAACGGGAGGGGTGAGAAAGAAAAAAGGAAACTAGAGACACAACAGATAACGAACCCAGAAGAGGACCAACAACAAGACACCATGGGGAAACAAAACCCAACAAACTGAGACAAGCAGCTCAACAAGAAAGTCAGAGGAGACACAGATACAAGGAAGAGAAATAAAAGACACAAACCCAAGACCAGACACAGAAGAAGAACACCAAGCTCTGCACAGAGGAATAGGAGGTAAAATGAATGGACAGTACATAGATAAAAAAAATTTCAAGAACAAATGAAACCATTAAAAGAATGGCTTACACTAGAATTTAATGAAATGAAAAGAAAAATAGTACAGAGGAAAAAGTGAGTAGAATAGAGCTAACAGATGTAGGGAAAAGATTAGAAAATGTGGAAGAACATGTAATGGCGATAGAAATGGAAGTGAACGGCTTAAAAAGAAAACTGGAAGAAAGTGACAAAAAAGTTAAAGAAACACAGGAGTTGTTAGCTCAGAAGATGGATATAATGGAAACCTATAGTAGGCGAAACAATATAAAGATATTGGGCCTTAAGGAACATGAAGAAGAAAAGATATGAAAGATTTTATAAAAGAATGGATCCCAAAAGTCCTGGGAATGCCAGAAATGCAGGAAGGAATGGAAATAGAAAGGGCACACAGAACATTAGCCCCAAAACCACAGTCACAACAAAAACCAAAATCCGTTTTAGTAAAATTCCTGAGATACACGACAAGAGAAAATATATTGGAGAAGGCAATGAATAAAATGAGAAGACAAAAACCCACTGGAATACAAAGATCAAAAAAAAAATTTCTACCCAGACACAAGTTTTGAGCTCCTGAAGAAGAGGAAGTAGTTCAATGCTGTAAAATCGATCCTATGGAAGAAAGGCTATAAATTCATGTTAAGATATCCAATGGTGCTTAAAATAGTTAGCCCGGGGCAGCAAAACAGACTGTTCTTGATCCGGAGAAAGATCTAGAATTTGCAGAACGCCTGCAAGACAGAAAGAGAGATGAAGAGAGGTAACAAGAACAAAGAACGATGACAAACTACATATAAAGAAGTAAAAATAATGTATAAGTAAGAACTAAAGGAGGGAAGAAAAGGAAAGTAAGGGAAAAGGGGGAAAAAAGAGGAGGGGTTACAAAAAATTAATAATAAATAAATAAAAAGGAAAAAAGAAAAGAGGGGGAGCTTTGTTGTAATGTGAAGATAAAAGTCTTTTCTGGAGGGGGTTGGGTGGAAGAAAATAACAGTCACTGCAAAATCAGTTGACACTTGCAAACGCGTTCGCAGTCCGAATGGAGAGGGGAGTTGTGCTTGCCCGGCAAGGGACAAGGGGTGACTCAAAGAGGGGGGGGAGACACTTGGGGTTAAGGGAATTTTAGATGTGGAAATGGTTGAAATATTTTATTTTTTTTAATATGTGTTGTCATACAGTGCGTTCAAAAAAAGAAAACTGAGAAATGGAAATGGGGAAAAGGGGAAAGGTGGTGGTGAGGAAGCGGAAATGAGATGTAAACAAAGTATGAAATGGCCATGTTGAACTTTATGACTATAAATATTAACAGAATACATAACCAAATCAAAAGGAAGAGGCTATTAAATTTACTGAAAAAAAAATAGATATAGCATTTGTGCAGGAAACGCATCTAACTGAACTGGAACACAATAAATTAAGGAGAGACTGGGTAGGGCACGTAATGACAGCATCATATAACTCAAAAGCCAGAGATGCAGCTATATTAATCAATAAAAATGTACCAATCAAAATAGAGGAGGAAATAATAGATCCAGCAGGGAGATACGTAATGTTAAAATGTCAGATATATTCAGAACTCTGGAATTTGGTCAATATATATGCACCTAATGAAGAGGATCAAAAATTTATACAAAATATTTTTTTGATGATTGTAGATACACAGGGGAATATATTGATAGGTGGGGACTTTAACCTTAATTTGGATTCAAAGATGGATAAAACTGGACAAAACACTAGCAGAAAGAACAAAGTAGCCAAATTATGGTTAAATCAATGCAGGAAATGCAACTTTTGGATATATGGAGGAGACAACACCCATAGGAGAAGGAATACTCATATTATTCGAGTAGACATAAAACATACTCAAGGATTGACCTGTTCCTGTTGTCAGCACATATCCAAGGGAGAGTTAGGAAAACAGAATATTAAGCTAGATTGTTATCGGATCACTCACCCCTGTTATTAGCAATAGAGCTGGAAGACATCCCACCAATAACGTATAGATGGAGATTAAACTCCATGCTACTTAAAAGACAGGACTTTAGAGAATTTATTGAGCACCAAATTAAAATGTACTTTGAAATAAATACGGAATCAGTGAAAGTTAAATTTATATTATGGGATGCAATGAAAGCCTTCATCAGAGGGCAGATAATAAGTTATGTAACTAAGATGAAGAAGGACTACAATCGGGAAATGGAACAGCTGGAAAGGGAAATAGTAAGTACAGAAAAAGAACGAGCAACAAGGGAAGATACAACAAAAAGAAGAGAATTGGCGGACAAAAAAGTAAAATACGAAACACTACAAATGTAGAAGGTGGAGAAGAACATAATGAAGATAAAGCAGAATATTATGAGCTAGGAGAAAAATACTAGCACAAAATACTAGCTTGGCAGCTTGAAACAGAACAAGCTAAAAGAACAGTATTGGCATCAAGAAAAAGGACAAACAAATTGCATATAACCCAACAGAGATCAATGAAAACTTCAAGGAATTCTACGAGCAATTATACTGAACTGAGAACGAAGGGAAAGAAGACAAAATAGATGAGTTTCTAGCCAAAATTAACTACCAAAATTGCAAGAAGAGGAGCAAAACAAATTGATAAAACCAATTGAAATAGAGGAAATACAGGATATATTAAAAAAGCTACCAAACAATAAAACGCCTGGAGAGGATGGACTCCCAATAGAATTCTATAAAACATTTAAAGGCTTATTAATTCCTCCTCTCCTGGAAGTAATGAACCAGACTGAAGAAACACAAAACATGCCAGATTCATGTAAAACAACAATAATTACAGTAATAGCAAAGACGGGAAAAGATCCACTAACACCAGCATCGTATAGACCAATATCTTGACTCAACTCAGATTATAAGATAATAGCAAAACTATTAGCAAACAGATTGGCCGAGTGTGTACCAAAAATTGTAAAACTAAATCAAACTGGATTTATTAAGAAGACGAAAAACGGACAATATCTGTAAGTTCATTAACTTAATCCATGCAGTACAAGGAAATAAGACGCCAACAGTGGCTGTTGCTTTAGACACAGAGAAAGCCTTTGACAGAGTAGAATGGAATTATTTATTCAAAGTACTACAGATGTTCAACCTACCAGAGAAGTATATTAATTGGATTAAAGCATTATACAAGGGACCATTGGCGAAGGTGACAGTAAATGGATATATAATCGAACCAACTTAAATTAAGCAGGTCAACTAGGCAGGGATGTCCACTATCTCCCTCACTGTTCGCTTTAGCTATAGAACCCTTGGCAGAACTGATAAGAACATAAAATAAAATAAAAGGGATAAAAATAAAAGAGAAGGAACATAAAATCAGTCTATTTGCAGATGACATCATAGTATACTTAATAGAACCAGAATTATCAATAAAAGAATTACATAAGAAATTTAAGGAATATGAAGAAATATTGGGGTAAAAGATCAACGCAAATAAAAGTGAAGCGATGCCAATTAACAATGCAAATTTCACAAAGTTGTAGAAAGAATCACCATTTAAATGGCAAACACAAGCAATCCGATACTTAGGTATTAGACTAGATAATAATCTAGGCCATCTATACAAATTAAACTATCAGCCATTAATGAAGAAATTACAAGATGACTTAGAACATTGGAAAGATTTACCACAAACACTGATAGGAAGGGTAAAGTGCATTAAAATGAACATCTTCCCAAGGATACAATACCTATTCCAATCGTTACAAATTCCATTCACAGAGAAATTCTTCAATGAGCTAAAGAAAATAATAAGGAAATTCTTATGGAAAGGGGGGAAACTGAGGATAGCGCTAGATAAATTAACAGAATGTTACAAACAAGGGGGCCTTACAGCTACCAAAATTTAAGAATTTATTATAGAGCAGCACAATTAAGACATCTATCAGATTTTTATCAAACAAGGGAAAAACCAGATTGGCCAGGTTAGAGCTAGATAAAATAGGGGAGAAGGTACCAGAACATATACTTTATAAGTGGGATGAAAAACCGGTGCAACATAGAAGTTCATCAGTACAACATTTCGAAGAAGATTCACATAGAAAGGAAAAAAAAACAAATTACCAACTACCAAAATTATTATTGACACAAAATCAACTAATCCCTTTTACAATAGATAACCTTTCCTTTAGAGAATGGGAGAGAAAAGGAATCAAAAGAATAGAAAATTGTTTTTTTGGGAAATAAATTATTATCTTTTGAACAAATGAAGTACAAATATGGAATAACTCACAGTACAATGTTTGCATACCACCAACTGAAAACCTATTTAAAGGACAAATTGGGAAGCAGGCTGAGGTTACCAGAAGGAAGCAGCTTTGAATATGTGATTACAGACACAATGATAATTAAAAGATTTATGCAAACATGTACATCAAGCTGCAAGAGAAAGAGAATGATGAAATAAGCTGCAATCCCAAACAAAAGTGGGAACAAGATCTAAACATAAAGATAAAAAAATGAAAAATGGGAAAAGCTATGCTCCGGAACTATGAGAAATACAATAAACATGAGGTTACACATGATACAATATAATTGGTTACATAGGCTATATATCACGCCCCAAAAGTTAAATAAATGGGACCCAACAGTATCAGATAGATGTTTTCGCTGTAAGAAGGAAATGGGAACAACAGTACATGCAATTTGGGCCTGTGAGAAAGAGGAAAAGTTTTGGGAAGATCTAAATCAGGTATTAAATAAAATCACAAAAAGCAACAGACCAAAAAATCCAGAGATCTTTCTTCTAAGTAATATAAGAAGATTAGGACTCAAGTTGGATGAAGCACAAAAAAGATTTATTATGATAGCCTTAGCTGCAGCAAAAAAAATGTATAATGTCAACCTGGAAATCAGAAGAGAGCCTGAGAGTACAGCAATGGTACATAGAAATGAATAAATGTATTCCATTGGAAAAAGTAACATATAATTTAAAAAATAAAGTCACAGTATTCGAACAAATTTGGGAACCGTACATGGAACACAACAGAGAGGGCTTGCCTCGGACCTCCACCCCCTAAAATGATAGAATGAGAAGAAGACGAAATGAACTGACCCAGTATGTAAAAGTAAATGATACAATTTTCTTGTTTATTTTCATTGTGTGATGACATTGTTTAATGGGTTTATTATAATGTACATGTTGAATGTTTAGTGGGTAGAGAAGGGGGTGGGAAGGAGAGAGGGAAGGGAGGTGGGAAAAAGGGAAAAAAATGACATTGTGTATATTCAAGAGGGAAATGTTGTGTATTTTGGTTAATATGGTTCATAGTGTGAAAAACAAAAAAATGTAAAAAAAATAAAAAAAGCTTCACCAATGACATGGATAGGAGTCGGGATGAGGTCCTAGAGAGGAAATATACGGAATTAGGAAAGTTAAAAAGCAGATCTCAAGGGTGATAATCTCAGGATTGCTGCCTGTGACACGTGCCAGAGGGTAGAAACAGAAAGTTGTGGCAGCTGAATGCATGGCTGAAGAGTTGGTGCAAGGGGCAGGGGTTCTTATTTTTGGATCATTGTGATCTCTTTTGGGGAAGGTTTGACTTTTACAAAAAGGTCAGGCTACACCTGAACTGGAGAGAGTCCAATATCCAGGCAAGCAGGCTGGCAAAGAGCTGTTGGGAGGGTTTAAACTAGTTGGGCAGGGGCGGACGAATATCACAATGCGAGTTCAGAGATTAGGGTAGAAGGACAAAAGCATGATGCTATGAGCACGGATTTGGTGAAGAAGGGCAGGCAGGGGGCAAAGAGCATGGATCAGTACAATGAACTCTGATGTTGTGGCTTTACTGAAACTTAGCTGGAGGAAGGGCAAGATTGGCTGATGTAGAGACCAGTGTTTAGATGTTTTAGAAAGAATAGGATGGGAGTTAGAAAAGGATGGGGTTGGAGTTGGGGGGTTGCATTACTGGTCAGGGAAAGTATCACAGCTATAGAAAGGTAGGACGCTGCAGAGGGAGTGTCCTATAAGTTGGTGTGGGTGGAAGTCAGAAATAGGAAGGAAGCGATCACTGTGCTAGGAGTAGACTATAGGCTTCAAAATAGCCCTCAGGATGCAGAGGAGCAGATAAGCAGACAGATTTTGAATGGTGTGAAATACAAAGTTGTAGTTATGGGTGATTTCAACTTCCCGAATATTGACTGGCACCTACCAATTGCAAGAGGGATGGATGGAGCTCAATTTGTCAGCTGCGTACAAGAAGGATTCTTGACAGTTTGTGGACTGGCCAACGAGAGAAGAGGCCACGCACTAGATCTGGTTCTGGGGAATGAACCTGGTCAAGTGGCGGACCTATCAGTGGGGGAGAATTTTGATGAGAGTGACCACAACTCCCTTGACTTCAACATAGCTATGGAAAAGGATAAAAACACTCAAAATGGGAAAGTGCTTAACTGGGGAAGGGCTAATTATGAAGAAATGAGGCAGGAACTAGCAAAAATAAACTGGAAACAGATGTTTAAGGGTGAAAGCACAGAAGTAATGTGGAGGATGTTTTGGGACTACTTGTGCAGGGTTCAACATAGGTTTGTCCCACAAAGCAAGGGACAAGGCAGAGATGGTAGGAAAAGGGAAACATGTCTGATGAATCAGGATAATTAGTCAAGAGCAAGAAGGAAGCATAAATTAGATATAGGAAACAGGAAACAGGAAGGGCTAATGAGAAATATATAGTAGCCAGGAAGGGGTTTAAGAAAGGACTTAGGAGGGCTTAAATGGGGCACAAGAAGGCCTTGGCATGTAGAATAAGAACACCAAGGTGTTCTATACATATGTGAAGAACGAAGGTGGGGCTGCTAAAGAATAAAGGAGGCAACATGTGCCTGGAGGCAGAGAAGATTGGGGAGTCTTAAATGAATATTTTGCATCAGTATTCACAAGACAAAAGGACCTTGATCACGGTGAGGTTGAAACTGTGTGCTGGATAATGTGGAGATTAAGAAAGTGGAAGTGTTGGATCTTCTTAAACACATCAAGATTGATATGTCCCTGGGGCCAGACACAATATTCCCCAGGCTGCTGTGGGAAGTGAGAGAAGAGATAGATGCGGCAGTAACTATAAACTTTGAATCCTCTTTGGCCACAGGGGAGGAGCCGGAGGATTGGAGAATGGCAAATTTAGTCCCCTTGTTTAAAAAAGGTAACAAGGAGTATCCTAGGAATTATAGACCAGTGAGTCTTACATCAGTGGTGTCTAAACTATTAGAGAGGATTCTTAAGGATAGAATTTATGAGCATTTGGAAAACTACACTCTACTCAAGGATAGTCAGCATGGGTTTGTGAAGGGAAGATAATATCTCGTATCTAATTGAGTATGTTTGAGGAGATAACAAAAGAAATTCTGAAGGTAGGCCAGTAGATATGGTTTACATGGATTTTAGCAAGACATTTTACAAGAACCCCCATGAGAGTCTCATCCAACCTTGGCCGTGTGATAAAAATAATTGCCTTGGAGGAAGAAAGCAGGGAGTAGTAGTGGAAGGAAAGTATTCTGCCTGGAGGTCGGTGACTAGTGGAGTTCCAAACAGATCTGCTCTGGGACCCCCTCCTCTTTGTGATTTTTATAAATGACCTGGATAAAGAGGCTGAAGGATGGGTCAGTAAGTTTGAGGATGATTCGAAGGTTGGAAGATTTGTGGATGGAGCTGAAGTTTACAAGAGGATATTGACAGGCTGCAGAGTTTGGCAAAGAAATGGCAAATGGATTGCAATCTGGATAAGTTGAGGTGATGCATTTTGGAAGGAGAAACCAGAGGCTGAGTACAGGGTTAACGGTTGGTTACTTAAGAGCATGGATAAACAGAGAGACCAAAGTTGCCATACAGGTTGATAAGATAGTTAGAAGGTCTGTGGGATGCTGGGCTTCATTAATAGGGGAATTGAATTCAGGAGTAGAGAGGTCATGTAGCACACTACAAATCTCTGGTAAGACTACACTTAGAGTATTGCGTTCTGTTCTGATCACCTCATTATAGAAATGATGCGGAAGCTATGGAGAGGGTGCAGAGGAGGTTTACCAGGATGTTACCTGGATTGGGAGGCAAGGTTAGCAGAGCTGGGACTTTTGTCTTTGGAGGACAGAAGGATGAGAGGAGACTTGATAGAGGTCTGCAAGGTTATGAGTGGTGCAGATAAGGATGGACAGCCACCACCTATTTCCCAGGGTAGGATCAGCAAACACCAGAGGACATGTGTACAAAGTTAAGGGAGGAGAGTTTAGGGGAGACATCAGGGGTACTTTTTTTTTTTGCACAGAGAGTTTTGGGTGCCTGGAATGCCTTGCCAGGGATAATGATGGAAGATGAAACATTGGAGGCATTTAAGAGAGCACTAGGTGCAACTACTGCGGCCAGTCTAAGCAGTACCAGAAGTACTGACCAGCCCATAGCGTGACTTTCTCGAACTGCTGGAGGTAGGGTCACTACGCCAAGGTATGCCAGTCCAAACCTTCCACCAGCAGCACCGTATATGGGCCATAACCAGCATTGCTATCTTAGAATGACCAACTTCTGGTGTCATTTCTGGCAGGAACATGAGGAAGATGGCACAGGTCGATATCACTTCCAGCATTTCTTCCAGACCCCACCACATGCAATCCATGGGGGAGGCATCTTCTGCATCTCCAGGACAGCCATTTGGCGGCAACCACCATCTCAGTACAGCAGCAGCAACTCGGAAAATGAATTGACTGGCCTCAATTGTTCTGAACCAGAACAGGCCACACCAACTGGCGCAATCCATGATGGACACAGAGGTAAAAAGTTTGACATGGGTAGCACTCAAAGTTTCATACTCTTGGGCATTGTACAACGCTATTCCCTCACTCTGTCCCCTGCGAGGTGTAAAGTAGCGCTTGCGTCAAAATCCCAATCCATGCAAATCCACAGATGCTGCACAGTGACCCTAACCGTGAGGGGCACAAAGTATAAAAACTTCAAACTGCTCATCATGCCCCACCTCTGTGCGCCGGTCATACTGGGACTGGATTTCCAGTGCCAGCTTAAGAGCATGCTCATGCAGTTTGTCAGGCCCCATCCTCCCCTCATGGTCCAAAATAACCAATTCCTGGATAGCCCACCCCTTGCTCTGAAGACAGCCAATCAGATGCCGGAATGCTGCCCAGACCTACAGCCTGGCTACCCTCCAAGTCCCTTCCCCCTCCATGTTCCAGAATCTCACCCTGGACCGCAAACCAGTCACCATGAAAAGTAGGCGATACAGCCCTAAAAACAGTGTTTATAAAAGCAGAAGTGGGGTGACTGCTAGCAGAGGGCATTATAGAGCTCAGTAACAACCCCTGGAGGGCACAAGTGGTGGTGATGAAGAATGGAGAGAACCACCAGACAGTCATTGATTACAGCCAGATCATCAACTGGTTCACCTTATTGAACGCCTACCCCCTTCCCCACATAGTGAACATGGTGAACGAGATCACCCAGTACCAGATCTTCTCTACCATTGACCTCAAATCTTTATCACCAAATCCTGATCTGTCCTGAGGACTGCCCATACATGGTGTTCGAGGCAAACAGCCACCTCTATCATTTCCTGCGGGTCCCATTCAGACTCGCGAATGGAGTGTTCATGTTCCAGAGGGAGATGGACCACATGGTGGATGACCATAAATTGAAAGCAACATTTCAGTATTTGGACAATGTCACCACCTACGACCATAACCAGAAGGAACATGACGCAGAACTGCAGAAGTTCCTCACCTTTTCAAAAGCCCTGAACTTGATCTATAACCAAAAGGAGTATGTGTTCTGCACTACACGTCTAGGGTATGTGGTGTAGCATGGAATTATTACCCCTAATCCCGACTGCATGCACCCAGTGCTGGAACTTCCACTGCCCCAAAACCTTAAGGCCTTGAAAAGGTGCCTGGGGTTCTTCTCATACTATGCCCAGTGGGTTCCCAATTATGCGGACAAGGCCCACCACCCTGGTGAAGACCACCACCACCACATCGGCGGAGGCCCAGAAGGCTTTCAATGGCATCAAAGATCAAATTGCCAATGCACACCAGTGATGAATCCATCCCTTTCAAGGTGAAGAGTGATGCCTCCGTCTTCATCCTGACCGCCATGCTGAACCAAGCAGGCAGGCCCGTGGCATTCTTTTCTTGTACCCTCCAGCCACTCGGTCATCAAAAAGCAGGTGCAGGCCATAGTGGAAGCTGTGCACCACTGGAGGCACTATTTGGCCAGCAGAACATTCACCCTGCTAATGGACTAGAGAGCCATCACGTTCATGTTTAATAATAAACAGTGGGGGAAGATCAAAAATGACAAGATCATGAGGTGGAGAATCAAAGTGTCCACCTATAATTACGAGATCTTGTACTGGTGTGGGAAGCTCAATGAGCCACCCAATGCCCTGTCCCAGTGTACCTCCACCAACATGCAAGCAGACTGCTTCCAGGCCCTCCATGATAGTCTCTGCCACCCTGGGATTACCAGGCTCTACCACTCTGAGGGTTCATAACCTCCCCTATTCAGTTTAGGAGATCAGGGAGCTGGCTCATAATTGCACAGTCTGTGCAGAGTGCAGGCCGCACTTCTACTGACCAGAGAAGGCTCAACTAATCAAGGCCACCTGCCCCTTCAAACATCTCAGTATGGACTTCAAGAGCCCCCTCCCCTTCATGAATCGGAACATGTACTTCCTCAACATCATGGATGAGAACTCACGCTTCCCATTCGTTATTCCCTGTCTGGATATGACCACACCCACAGTCATTAAAGCTCTCCGCAACCTCTTCACCTTGTTTAGATATGCTAGTTACATTCAAAATGACTGAGGGTCCTCATTCATGAGCGAGTAGTTATGCCAATATTTCTTGACCAAGGGCATAGCCACCAGCAGGTCCTCCAGCTACAACCCCTGTGGGAATGGGCAAGTGGAAAGGGAGAATGGCACGACCTGGAGGGCAATCCTCTTGGCCCTCAAGTCAAAAGGGATGCCCGTCTCCCAATGGCAAAAGGTCCTTCCAGAAAAGCCTCATGCCACCAGGTTCCTCCTGTGTACAGCTACGAATGCCACCCCACATGAAAAACTGTTCTCCTTCCCCAGGAGGTCGGCGTCAGGAACCAGTCTGGCTGACAACCCCAGGGCCATTCCTCCATCGCAGGCATATTAGGAACCACAAGGCAGACCCACTAGTTGAGGGGGTGCATCTCCTACATATGCCCATGTGCAGTACCAGGATGGATGGGAAGACCTGACTCACATAGGGGGTCTGTCAGCAGAGGTGCACCCGGGAGCCCTAGCCACTGACCAGCCGATCCCTTGCTGACAAACCAGTGCTTGAACCCACCACCACTACCCCTCTGGCCTTTGCCCCCACCACCCCTGCAACCACAAACTGAACCCCAAACACCCCCATGCCCCCTGAACCGGTTCGGACTAATACAGTTCAGCCCCCAGACATTCAGCCTGCCCTTCAGGAGCAGACATCTACACAAATGGCGCTGCAGCAATCACAGCAGTGGATAAAGCCAGTGGACCAGCTGGATCCGTGAACTGTAAAAGCCTGTATTGGAATGGAATCTGTTGCGCTTCACCCCACCGGACTTTATCTAAAAAGAAGGGGTGAATGTGATGGAACACGGCATTGCACGTACACTGTACAGGTTGGCCCGCCTCCGACTAGCTCTTCCCTGTAACATTCCCCAATAAAGGCTGAGCCGCCCTTGTCTCCTCTCTTCATACCAGCCTTGGAACTGGGCCAGCAGCATGTGACAACATGCCTGTGTTTTAGGTTATTAAACCCTTTAATCGCTCACTTCAAGTCTGCTTGTGGTTATTGATTGTGCTACACAACAGTCTTGTAGTTTTATGCATGTCATCATGAGAGTTTTTTTTAATAAGTGGATTTAAATGCCCAAGATTTTAACTCGCGTCTCTGCACTAAAGGTCCAGACACTCCAGATTTCAGCATCTGGAGTCTTCTGTGCATCAAGATTTCTGGGTTCTCCTCCCCTAACTTTACCATGCTGCTCTACTCCAAGGATTGGATCCCAAAATACCACAGTCTATAGGATAGAGCTCAGACTTCCACTGACACCTCCAGAGAACCAGATTCCCTCTCCACTTCAACAGCATCATCACCCATAGAGACAAGCATTCCTGGTGAAGTAAATCCTTAGTTAAGGCCGGCACCAAGGAGGACAGAGGAGGGGGCATTCACGGCCATTGTTCCCCCCTCCAAATATGGAATTGTGACCCCCCCCCCCCCCCGCAGCACTAACATTGCTAGCGTCACTAGTCTCCACACGATACAAGATGTCCATTTGTCAGTCACGTCAGAGGGAGGGGGAAATGTGATGGCAGTGGAGTTGGTTCATGGTAGAGAGGGATCCCACCACCATGCTAAGCAAGCTTTCAAACATCAGATTGTGCCCCCTCACCCTCCCCTGACTAGACTTGTTCTGACGCTGACCCTTTCTTTAGTGTCGCTATCTAATGATTTCATAACATATTATACCAATAAAGGACTATGATGCCTTCATTATTCCATATAATAGAGGTCTACATTTCAATGGATGGGTACCTTTTTAATAACCAAAATATTTTTGCACATACAGTAAGTTTCTTATTATCTGAAATGATTAGGACTAGATCAGTTAGGCGGATTTTTCAGATGTTCAGGAATTTTCTCTAAGCAGACCACTAGCATCAAAAGAATACTTGCATCAGCTGTCGCCGATCCCCAATACCTCCCCAAGCAGTGTTGATCCCTAACACCTTCCCACCGCTGTCACCAGTCCTGCCTGGGAACCCGTGGTCTCACCTCACCTGTAAGTGGTAGGAAACTGCACAGGGATTGTCATCCAGCAGAATTTCAGCTCATCCATTTTAATGTTAAATTATTTTCAGTCACTTCTGAGAAGGTTGAATTGGTAGCCTAAGGACCTCGGCACTTTACGGGGCACCCTGAAGGGGCTTTGCATTTGAACTAACCAGAAGATCGCCCAAGTGTTTGGGTCAAGATGAGGCCATTCTTGGACTGAATGAGGGTCCCCTGATGTGGTCAGAACCAATCAGGTTAAAATCTGGAAACTCCCCACCCGACAGTATCACAAGCACAAGATAACCAAGACAATAACAGCATTTCAAAATCCACCACAATCTAGAACAGGCAAAGAATTCATGTGGCATAATCCATAAATATTAACTGATGACAAAAGACACATGCACTGTATGCCACAAGAAACTTGCAAAGCAAATTCTACTCCCAAGGATAATATGTGGCTCAGGTATACCCACCTTCCAAAACTAGAGCATTCCTATTAAGCCTTTCGTAAACCAAAATGGGGTAAAGCGAAGACCCATTCACTACTATTGGAGGCTATTTTCATAAAAATGAAAACCCATTCAAATCTTTTCTTAAAAGCAAACCCTGCTTTCTTCACCAAAGCAAATTTTTGCAAGTCGAGTATTCGTAAAGTAGGGTTTACCTGTACTTCATAGCCCATTATTTGGTAACAATATACACAGTGAGAGGTTTCACTGGAATGTGCTCTCCACTTAAAATGGAAAATAAATCAGCAGCCATGTGAATTCAACACAAGATTTAACTGGTGAAGACCAGTTTCAACCCCACTTTACTCCAAGAAAGAACAGTGCAACACAGGAACAGACCCTCTCGCCCTTGAGTCTACACCAACCATGATGTTCAGTAAAATAAAACTCTGTGGCTTGCAGTGCAACCTAACACTTTTTTTTACAATAGGAACAGTACTCACTGCCCATTACCCAACTGCAGTGGTGTCCACACTGCAGTAATTCAGGGTGTTACCTACCCCCACCCCGCGATGGACCAAGTGTACCGAGCGTAGAAGAAACAAGTAAGTGTTCCTTGTATGTCCGGGATGGTGGTGGTAGCACTGAGCTAGGTTGGTGGGGGGGGGGGGTGTTCTGACCAGAATGCATTTGAAGAATCAAAAAGTGGGGGGCATGGCAAGATGGCATAAGAATCAGACATGCCTTCCAGTCCTCTCCTGACTCTATTTTATTGTTTTGTCTAGAAATGCCCGTTAAAATTCTTTAAAAGTTTAGATAATTTCAGTGCTGTTAATTTAACTTATGATGGTACAATTGGTGAAAAAGAGCAAAAAAAAAACAACAGATCATCAAAAAACTAAATTTTCCAAAAGTTCAAGTTTTGGAGCCTACCAGCAGGAAAGACACCGGGACTCAGCATGAAATGGATCCCAGGAGAGAGGTACAGTGTTCGGAAGTAGAGCTCTATGTTACGTCTGTAGAGCCCCCTAAAGAGGGCGCCAAACAGCCTTTAGAACAAAGAGTTACTCAAAGGCATTTGTCAACTGTAGTGGTGGCGCTGCAAACTGCACCTCTTGAGATAGAAGAACCTATACAACTTGATGTACTGGGAGAACTTAATACATAATGGACTGGGGAAAACCCCGGCCAGCGTCCTCCAGTCTCTGCTGGAGAGGCTGTGGCTGGGGTTTCCACACGCAGTTATACTACAAGGAAGGCAACCAGAATGAAGGAAGGAACAGAAGATCCTTTGGTTATGCAGAAGAAGCAGGAATCTGTTGAGCCAAAATCTCTTCCAATTGAAAAGATTTTTGGGAATCTTGAATCTAAATTATCTTATACAATGCAGGGATTATCCAAGATTATGACTGAACTTGGAACTAGGTTTAATACTCTGGTGAAAATACATTCTCAACAGATGGCTGAGTTTGGAACTTTTAAGCTTGAAGTGAGAGATAAATTTAATTCGTGTGAAGAAGATATCGACGAAATACGGGATCAAGTTTTTGATGTGACCAAAATGGTCGAAGACTTACAAACTCAAAATAAAAATTTGGTGAAAAAGATTGATTATTTGGAAAACCAATTCAGACGGAACAATATAAAGATTATTGGTTTGCCGGAAGGTATGGAGGGACCAGACAGACCCAAGAAAAGTTTTTACTGAATGGATTCCGCAGGTGCTGGGTCAAGAACATTTCCTGGAAGGTATAATACTGGAACGTGCTCACAGAGCCTTGCGTAGAAGACCTATTTCAGGTCAAAGTCCAAGACCTATTTTGGTTCGTTGCTTGAATTATTACGACAGAGAAATAATTTTACAAGTGGCTATTAGAAATGCACAACAGAGAAAATCACCCTTGATGATTCAAAATAATCGAGTTTTCTTCTATGCGGATTTGAGTCAAGAAGTTATGTTCCAACGACGGGAATTCAATCCTGCTAAAGAGTTGTTGTGGAAGAAAGGTTACAAGGCATCCTTTAGATATCCAGCTGTTTTGAAGGTTTTTCAAGATGGTTGCCAACCAAAGTTCTTTGATTCTCCAAAGGAAGCTATAGCATTTGCTCAAGAGCTGCCAATTACTCAGTTTCAACAGAGACATAGTCCGCCGCGATCTCTAAGGAGACAAGAGATGGAAGAAAAGAGCCGTGCTCCAAGAAGGAATGGTTGTAATGGTGACTCGGCAGTTGGAGCTGATTAAAAGAATAGTTGTCCTTTTTTTTCTAATGATTTTTTTTAAAAAAGGGATATTAAATAATGATGATGTTAGTTTAAGATGAAGTGAGAGTTGGGGGAGAGAACTGGATAGGCACTATTTCCTGAAAGTCATCTGCTACGTACGAGTTATCTCACGCCCATTTTTTTTGGGAGTTACCGCATTGCGCGGTTTAGACGGGAGGGGGTATTTTTAACCTCCTACCCATTTTTTTTCCTTTTTTTTTGTATTATTAGATTAAAGAATTAAGGGTTTTTTTTTGTTTAAATATAAAAAAACCATAAGAAAGTATTTGATTGTTTAAAAAACTATAAATTGATGTGGTTTTTTTTGTAAAGTTTATTCAGTAGATAAGGAATATCTGAAATTTAAATGTGAATGGGATGGATAAGTTTTTTTTTTAATTTTTTCTTTAACTTTAAGGTGAAAGGAGTGGTAATTCTGCTGTATGTTATTTTGCTATTTTAGTTATAGAACGAAGGGAATAATGATGAAAGTTATAAATTGAATTGTACAATTCTTAATGAGGCTTGAATTTTGTTTGTGGTTTATGCTCCATTTGTTGAAGATATAGGTTTCGTTGTAGATATGTTTTTATTATTTGGATATCTGAATTTTAACGTAATGATTGGGAATATTTAAATGTGGTATTGGAGCTTTTATTGGATAACTATTCAAGAGTAAAAGGGAAAAATGGTGGAAGAGTACTAAAATTGAATTGTACAATGCTTAATGAGGTTTGGATTTTGTTTTAAGATGGTGGTTTATGTGACTAATATGATGATAGATGTGAAGTTAGTTGATATTTGGTGAAGGTTTATCTCTATAGAGAAAGTTTTTTTTCATCTTTTTTTCATGCTACAATTTTTTTTTAAGAATTGATTATTGTTTAAGAATTTTTGATAATGTTACTAACTTTACTAATTTTTTATATTAAGTTTGAGTTAAATATATGTTTCATCTTAACTCCGTTTGTTAAATATATGCATTTAAGTTTGATTTAAATATGTTTTTTAAGTCTGATATCTTAGTATTAATTACTTTTCTTTCGGTTATGTTTTTGTTTTTTTTTGTAAGTGGGTTTTTTTCTCACATATATTATTAACTTTATTAATTCTTCACTCTTTATTTTGGGGGGAAAGGGGGGGTTGGACTAATTTGAGTTGGGTTATTAATGTGTAATAATTATTGGGGAGGGTATAGTTTATTTAGATTACGGATACTGTATTGTAATTTTATTATTTTATTCTTAATTTTTTTTAATGTAATCCTATATGTTATTCATGTTATAAAATCTTAAATAAAGTTTAAAAAAAAAGAATCAAAAAGTAAATTAGCATAGAGTTTTAGCCTTGTAGGTACATTGATACGTGCAAGCTAGGCTTCTGACAAATGTTTTTGTTGATATAACTACAGCAATATTTTCATTAAAACATAATACATTTTGCTGAAACACTGCACATATTTTATAGACAGTCATTCTAGAGTCACCTGGTGCAGTAACCTTGGAGGGACCTTCATTCCTCCTCACGCAACAGCCCTACCACCCAATACAGTCGCTCCTTTGTAAGAACATCCTTTGTTAGATGCAAAGACCATACGTGTATACTGTAGAATATTCCAGAAGCAAATTCTCCACAATTCCATAAATAAGAGGAAGTTCTCTCCACTCTTGCATTCAAATCCTCTTTCAATAAATCTCTACTCTAGAATTCAAATCAAATCCTCTTTCAAAAACCAGAGCCCTCTTGGAGTTATCAGGTACGACTGTTACTGTGCTGACAACAGAACATCGTTGTGTTGTTGTTAATGGTCAGTTGGCTTGGCTTCGCGGACGAAGATTTATGGAGGGGGTAAAAAGTCCACGTCAGCTGCAGACTCGTTTGTGGCTGACAAGTCCGATGCGGGACAGGCAGACACGATTGCAGCGGTTGCAGGGGAAAATTGGTTGGTTGGGGATGGGTGTTGGGTTTTTCCTCCTTTGCCTTTTGTCAGTGAGGTAGGCTCTGTGGTCTTCTTCAAAGGAGGTTGCTGCCCGCCAAACTGTGAGGCGCCAAGATGCACGGTTTGAGGCGATATCAGCCCACTGGCGGTGGTCAATGTGGCAGGCACCAAGAGATTTCTTTAGTCAGTCCTTGTACCTTTTCTTTGGTGCACCTCTGTCACGGTGGCCAGTGGAGAGCTCGCCATATAACACGATCTTGGGAAGGCGATGGTCCTCCATTCTGGAGATGTGACCCATCCAGCGCAGCTGGATCTTCAGCAGCGTGGACTCGATGCTGTCGACCTCTGCCATCTCGAGTACTTCGACGTTAGGGATGTAAGTGCTCCAATGGATGTTGAGGATGGAGCAGAGACAACGCTGGTGGAAGCGTTCTAGGAGCCGTAGGTGGTGCCGGTAGAGGACCCATGATTCGGAGCCGAACAGGAGTGTGGGTATGACAACGGCTCTGTATACGCTTATCTTTGTGAGGTTTTTCAGTTGGTTGTTTTTCCAGACTCTTTTGTGTAGTCTTCCAAAGGCGCTATTTGCCTTGGCGAGTCTGTTGTCTATCTCATTGTCGATCCTTGCATCTGATGAAATGGTGCAGCCGAGATAGGTAAACTGGTTGACCGTTTTGAGTTTTGTGTGCCCAATGGAGATGTGGGGGGGCTGGTAATCATGGTGGGGAGCTGGCTGATGGAGGACCTCAGTTTTCTTCAGGCTGACTTCCAGGCCAAACATTTTGGCAGTTTCCGCAAAGCAGGACGTCAAGCGCTGAAGAGCTGGCTCTGAATGGGCAACTAAAGCAGCATCGTCTGCAAAGAGTAGTTCACGGACAAGTTTCTCTTGTGTCTTGGTGTGAGCTTGCAGGCGCCTCAGATTGAAGAGACTGCCATCCGTGCGGTACCGGATGTAAACAGCGTCTTCATTGTTGGGGTCTCTCATGGCTTGGTTCAGCATCATGCTGAATATATATATATATATATATATATATATATATATATAATAACATCACAATGAAAAATATCCTTTGTTAAAATGTCATATGCATAAAACCAACTGTAATCAATCAGTGTTCAAAAAAAATGACAAATGCTTTTGATTCATCTTCTACAATGCTATTCGACCCATTCAGTTATTTCTGACTTTCAGAGCATTGCCATCAGTCCCATTCCTCCAATTAGTCTGCCTCATATGCCCATGAACCCTACACACCATTCTCCGACCACTCACCTACTCTAGGGGCAAGTTAAAGTAACTAATTAACCAACCAGCAATTCTCCAGGATGTGGAAGGAAACCAGAGCATTTGGGTAAAACCCACACAGTCACAGGGAAGATATGCAAACTCCATGCACATAACACACAAGGTCAGGATCAAACCCAGGTTGTTGGCGTCATAAACGAGCACAACTTAACCACAGTTCCACTGTGTTCCACAGTTCAACCCCGTTATTAGGGATGACCTCCATTTGCCTTCATTTCTGGCCCCCATCATATGGGAACCCCAAGCACAATTTCTCAAGAGCGCAGACTGAATTGAATCAAATTGCTTCTTGTCACTCTACCACGATATAGTGAAAAGTTTTGCTTTGTGTGCAATTCATACTGCAGAGTAGCAGGCAGTGCAATAATCAAACTAAAAGTAAATATATTGTTACAGTAAGTCAAAGAATGTATATTGTTACTAGCACAAAGTACAGGTACAGGCAAAATCTATGTAGGGGCATCATTTTTTCCCCCATAGAGAGGTCCATTCAACCATCTGACACCAGCAGGGAAGAAACTGTCCTTGAATCTGAAGGATCATGTTTCAAGCTCATGTATTTTCTGCTCAATAGAAGGGGGAGAAAAGAGTGTGTCCAGGGTGAAATGGTTCCTTTAACACATTGGCAACTTTCCCAAAGCAGTGGGGATACAGACCAAGTTGATGGATGGGAGGCAGACTTGTGCAATGTCCTGAGTTTCATTCTTTGCAGTTTCTTGCGGTCTTAAGGCAGAGCGGTTTCTGACCCAAAATTGCTTGCTTTAAATGAGCACCAAAATGAATGGTATTTTGTGGATTCACAAGGACACTGAAATGAAGATGGAAGAGTAAAAGCAGCACTGACTTTGGTCAAAGAATGAACAAAGAACCTGAGCAAAGCATTCTAAAGTGAGTACCAAAGAAATAGTGGGGCAACCTACAGTAGTGGGGGAAAGAGAAGAATTAGATTGAAAAGGTTACAAGGGAATGAATTTAAATCAGGTGCATCTTGGTGGAGGAAGAGAAGGGGTAATTCAGGAAAATAGTCCATTCAAAATGCTTAAATAAACTCATGGTCTCAATGAGCGCAGATGTCAACTTCTTAAATAAAGCATTCATTATATTAGAGGGATGATATGAACCACATTCCTTTATCATCTCTGGACCCAAATCCCAGAACTCCCTGTGTGGGGCATCTTCAGCAGAAGGACTGCAGCATTTTGGAAGATGGTTTCTCAAGAGCAGTTAGGGACCTGCAGTATACACTGGCCTTGTCAGCAGCTTCCACATCCCACCAGTGACTACTGGAAATAACAGTCCACGATTGCTGGTACTTAACATACAAAAATATTAGTCGCTGTATATTTTATCCCAGTTCCAAAATTTGGTTGTGTCAATGTTAAATGGGACTAAGTGTTCAGGAGAAAGTAAAATTGCAATTAATATCATTGCACCTACACAGCTCATAACCAAAGAAAAAGTCTCCCTCTTTATGTTTCTCAACCACAGTAAAGTTTAATTCCACAGTGACTTGTATGAATATTTTCCATATGTTTCCTTTCTTAATTTCGGAATATGTTCCACTGAATTACAGCTTTCATCAAACCACAGCAATCTTTTTATCTGTGATTTGGGTCCACGAACTCAATTTTGCTAATCTGAGTGGATGCATCTGCAGATCCCAGGGAGTGCACCCCAAAACCAGGAAGAAATTCAAAATAATATAGTTAACATCAGTGAACTACTGTTTGAAATCCCAGAGTCCTACAGCAATGGAAGAAAATGAATCTAGCATCTCGTGGCATTGCCATTTGCCTGCTTCCCTTATCAAGGTCGTCCCAGTGAGTAGATGGAGAGCATTTTATAGACAACCCATGCTGCAGCCACTGTGTGGCAGAGAGAGTATAGGTAAACAATCCCTTATCTGGACATCTAAAATCCAGAAATCTCCAAACACCGGCAAGTGAGGAAAGAGACGGCAGCGCAAGTTGGGCGGGCGAGGGAAGGGGAGAGACCGGCAGCACGACTGGAAGGGGGTGGGGGTAGATATGGCAGCACAATTTGGGTTGGCTTAAATCTGGCTTTCCAAAATCTGAAATTCGGAACACACCGTCCCCCAAGGGTTCCGGATAAAGGATTGTGTACCTGTACAGTAAAATATCCATTATCCAGAATTCAACCAACCAGCAGACTCAAGCAGAAAATAAATAGGTAAAAAATAAGGAAGTTTAAAGTTGGTGCCACCTAGCAGTCAGTTCACCAATCCACTCAACACACAATCTCAAGCAACTGGCAAATTCACTTAACCAGCATCTACCCATCCCCATAGGTCCTGGATACTAGGGGTTTTACTGCATATCTTTAAGATGAAGCAACACACAAAGCGCCGGAGGAACTCAGTGGGTCAGGCAACATCCATGGAAATCAATAGATAGTCAACATTTCAGCCAAAAATCTCTTCATCAGGAAGTGCAAGATATGGACAGAGGGAGGCAGGGGGAAGAGCTCGGGTTGGCAGGTAACAGAAAAATAGGTGTGGTTGTACAAAGCTCAAGTTACTGGACCTGAAGGATTCCAGCCACTGATGTGAAGAACATCTTCAAATAGCAACAGGGAAATTTAAATTCAAGTATCTTCAATCAATCTGGAATAAGTCTCAGAAGCAGTTAACATAAACTAACTGGACTGTCCTATAACCCCAAGTGCCTCAGAGATTTGCTATTCTTGCTTGATGTAGCCAATATGCGATTTTATATCCAAATGAGGAAATCATGCCTTGAAAATAAATGCTGGCACATCCTATACACAAATACATAGTGCAGGTGGAAAAGCGGCTGCTTCACAGCTCTGTAGACCTGGGTTCAATCCTGACCTCGATCGCTGTCTGCATGGACTTGGCACTTTGTCCCTGTGACTGCATGGTTTCCTCCCACATCTCAAAGGTAGGTTAATTGGATGCAGCAAGATGCCCTGAAAATGCAGGTGACTGGCAGAATCTGGGGAGGGATGGGATTGTGGGGTGAATAAAATAGGATAACACTGGATTAAACCAGTGGTTCTCAATCTTTTTCTTTCCACTCACATACCACTAAGTATTTCCTATGCCATCAGTACTCTGTGATTAGTAAGGGATTACTTAAGGTGGTATGTGGGTGGAAAGAAAAAGTTTGAAAACTACTGTTTTAATCTTATCTAATTGACTCGTTATGTGACACTGTTTCATAACTCCAAAGGAAATGGACCAATGACAATTTTTCTCAAGCAAAATATTTCAATAACAATTGGGTCTAGAGCAGTGATTCTCAACCTTCCCTTCCCACTCACATACCACCTTATAGCAATCCCTTACTAATCACAAAGCACTGATGGCATAGGGAACACTTAAAGTGGTATGTGAGTGGAAAGAAAAAGTTTGAGAACCACTGGATTAGAGTAAAAATGGGTGGTTGATGGTTACCATGCACTGTATACCAAATGAATATATACATTCATTGGAATGACTTCATCACCAACATCGAAGTACTTGAGCTGGCAGAATCTGCAAGCATCGAATCCACGCTGCTGAAGACCCAACTGCGCTGGGTGGGTCATGTCTCCAGAATGGAGGACCATCGCCTTCCCAAGATCGTGTTATATGGTGAGCTCTCCACTGGCCACTGAGACAGAGGTGCACCAAAGAAGAGGTACAAGGACTGCTTAAAGAAATCTCTTGGTGCCTGCCACATTGACCACCGCCAGTGGGCTGATATCGCCTCTTAACGTGCATCTTGGTGCCTCACACTTCGGCGGGCTGCAACCTCCTTTGAAGAAGACCACAGAGCCCACATCACTGACAAAAGACAAAGGAGGAAAAACCCAACACCCAACCCCAACCAACCAATTTTCCCTTGCAACCGTGCCTGCCTGTCCCGCATCGGACTTGTCAGTCACCAACGAGCCTGCAGCTGACGTGGACATACCCCTCCATAAATCTTCGTCCACGAAGCCAAGCCAAAGATTCCGAAGAACCTATACCATGCTGTACTGTTCACATTCAAATTTCAGATTTATTGTCAGTGTACATACATGACATCACATACAACCCTCAGATTCTTTATCCTGAGGGCAAAGCAGAATTACCACTTATTGGCAGTGCAAAAAAAATCTGACTCAATGTACACATGTAAACAAATAAAAAAATGTAAACAAACTGACCAATACAAAGAAAAAAAAATGAATAAAGTGCAAAAGTAAGAGTCCTTAAACAAGTCCCTGATTGAGTTTGCTGTTGAGGAGTCTGATGATGGAGGGGTAGCAGCTGTTCCTGAACCTGGTGGTGCGAGTCTTGTGGCACCTAGACCTCTTTCCAGATGACAGCAGTAAGAACAGAGCATGTGCTGGGAGGTGTGGGTCTTTGATGAGTGCTGCTGATCTTCAACAGCAGCGTTCCCTATAGATGTTCTCAGTGGTGGAGAGGGGTTTACCCGTGATGTCCTGCGCTGTGTCCTCTACCTTTTGCAGGGTTTTTCGCTCAGGAATATTGGTGTCCTCATGCCAGACCGTGATGCAGCCAGTCAGCACACTTTCCATTACACGTCTGTAGAAATTTGCCAGGGTTTCTGGTGTCATTCCAAACCTCCACAAACTCTTGAGGAAGTAAAAGTACTGACGTGCTTTCTTCACAATGCCATTTGTGTGTTGAGCCCAGGAAAGATCCTCCAAGATAGTGACTCCTAGGAACTTAAAATTTGCTCACTCTCTCCACCTTGGATCCCCTCAGTGATCACTGGATCATATACCTTCGGCTTTCCTTTCCTGAAATCAACAATCGGCTCCTTGGTTTTGGTGACATTGAGTGCAAGGTTGTTGTTTTTGCACCATTCAGCCAAGCTTTCAATCTCCCTCCTCTAGGCTGACTCATCACCCCTTTTTCAATGTCCTAAACCAACCAACGACATCCTGTCGTGGAATTTCAGTCGCTGAAGCTGTTGCTATATAATACTGTCTCTGCATTTAATTCCTCTTCTGATATTTGATTACATTGAAACCACCAGGACTGCAAGCACACCCCCAATAAATTGTGCATTTAAAGTGTGGGGCCACAGACAATTTTCATGCTGTTCAGACTTGACATTAGTTCTTACTTTACAAGTGAGGATGACATCATTTCCCAGTGTTTCATGGCTGTATGTATGTTCAAGTTAACTATTAGATTGCTCACAGAAGAACCCTTCTCACTGTACTTGGTGTAAGTAAATAAACAAATAAACTCAAGCTTAAACATAAAAGGCAGGTGTGTTTACCTCTCTCCTGCAAAGGTACACCTGGCAGAGATGAATGCAGTGGCAGATAAGAAAGTTTAGTTGTTTTATTCATCTCACAGATCTTTTCGTACAGTGTCAGTATGAGACACACCCAGTACTCACACTCATGGATGTGTTCTGCTGATAGGAGGGGCATGGAGAAAAACAAATGATACAACCCAATCTTTTTCTGCTGGAGGTAAACGGTAACAAAATTAAGACCAACAAAGGACAGCAGCACAAATTGAACTACACCCCTACTTTCGATCTTTCGATGTTACAATGGTTTGAATCCATACTTTCAATTTCAAATTGCGATCTGTTCCTGCGCTTGTGATGTGCTGAACACTACTCTCTCGAGACACTGGTCGAAGGCAGCATCGCGCAAGAGTATCGTACAGCATACTCTCTCACGATGCTGACTCAACCACACTCACAGTCTCTGAAGCTATCACATGAACGAGTGCACTGTAAACAGCCCATCATATCTACTAAACACCCATATGGTCTCCTGCTTTTGGTGAGAAGAAGCAGAGGAAAGAAAATGATGATCCTGTCGCTTTAGCATCCCCCTTCATCCAGCAATTAATTTTAGCTCAATGCTTCATACATTCTTCATGCCCAGTGGGCTTCAGCTGTGTATGTTAATGGTTTTTTTTCAGTGTGGAAATAAAGGTATTCAAAATTGAAGAATAAAAATGGTAGGTTTGGTATCTTTTTTTTGACTTACAATTTTTTTGACAGAACGTAAACCCATTGTAAGTTGAGGAGCATCTGTAATCAGAATGAGATGTGACAAAACAGGGAGGTCAGACTCAGGACATGTTGGAAGACAAACAACTCCCTCTGGTAACGTGTCCAGTAAAGTGCAAGTGGTGTTGGAAGAATCTACCCAGGTTCAGGAACTTCATGCAAATCCCAATCCAAAAATAAATGCTTCTTTCCTCATACCCCTGAGTAAACACTCTCTGTCCTGTCCCTCAACATAATCACTCCCTGTCCCATTCCTGTTTAGACCACACGTGCTCTTTAGTTTAAACATTCCTGATACAATCCCAGAATAACTCTCATACCCCAGAATAAACAGTCCCTGTCCCATCCCCAAAATAAATACTCCATCCTGTGGCCTATAATAAACACTCACTGTTCCATGAATATTGTGCAATGTGAAGACTTAGAAATAAAAATTTCTGAGTATACTGTAAAAGCTCAACACAAGTCCTCAACTAAATAAATCTTTAGCCTTCCATCCATGAGGAAAGAAGGATGCATTTATTGATGTCAGAGTGAGGCCACACTCCATTTATTTTTTAATTAAAACACTTAAAGAATCAATACTTCTCCAACACATTCCTTTCTTAAAGAAAATGCTACTGGAAGTCCAAGTGTTCCATGCAGGAGAATTTGTTCCCTCTGAAATGTATTCTGTTTTATTCCTCCCAAAGAAACAACAGGAAAAAATAAACACATAAAAGAACATGGCAGCACACTCTACATAACAAGCTTTTACTGACCTCTACGCTTGAAGGTCAGCCGATACCCTTGAAGGGGGAAGGCCGGAGGTTTCCACGCCAAGCGCAGTGTGAAGTGTCTGGCCGTGACGACACGGAAGTTCAATATCCCTGGCTGTGCATCTGAAAGAGATGAATGGTTAAACAGTGATGGAGGCCCTTTCACAATGCAAATCACTAAGCGAGTCTTTAACAGAGGGTATAATTAGATTGCATGTGAATTATCCCCAGCACTATGTGGAAGAAGAATATAGCAGTATTTATATTACATGAAAGGAAAAACACATGTTCATTGATTTATCTTATTTTGGACTGTTGATTCCTGAATAAACCTTACATGAGTAAGATGATGTTGCCTTTTGCTTCTTTACTGATCTCTCTGTAACTTTGCACTGTGCTTTTACCACTGGGATATGTTTTCCATACCCCTTTTTCTGCCTCTACTTTCTTAGGAAAATTTGGCACATCCTCTTTGTTCCTCAACAACTGCTGCAGGTGCACCATCCAAAGCATACTGTATTTGCTAGATGCATCTCAGCGTGGTATGGAAGCTGCTCTGCTCAAGGTCAGAGGAAGCTGCAGAAGGTAGTGAATACAGCTCAAAATATAATGCAAACTCCCCTCCGCATAGTCCACCTACATCTTCTGTTGCCTGGAAAGACAGCCAAAATACTGATAGACTTATCACACTCCAGACACGCTCTCTTTCTCAAAGTCAGGAGAAAGTTGGGCAGGTGTAGAGAGAGAAAACAATTTCATATTCACAGTACTCACTTGTCCTGCTCTTTCCTGAAGTGGATTCTCCAATGCTGTTGGCATATTGAGCAATCACAGTCACCAGATATTCCGTTGCAGGTTTCAATCCTTGCAAAGAAGCCGAATTTTCATTTGCTCCAACCATAATCTACAAGAACAAGATATCCAAGGTCAGCAAAAGCCAATCTCAGTGCAAAGCTCTTGCTTTATTGCTCAGGGATCCACCACAAATGTTAAACAGTGGAATTTAACATTTGCCATGTGCCAATTTGAGTAAAACATTTGTGAAACAGTCTGACTGAAGACTTATCTTTCCAAACTTGTTGTTTCCACCATCTAGAAAAACAACACACGAGAACACCACCCCATCCCAGACTCTCATCATCCTGACTTGGAACTAAATCAGGGAAGATCAGAGGGAATGACAAAAACATGGCATGGTCTGGGATTGGGTGGGAAAAAAAATGAAAGGAGGAAAAATATCCATCAAACTGCACACAGTTGCAAACTCAGCTCATACCATCAGAGAAGCCAACCACCCATCCATCAACTCTGTCTCTATCTGCTCCTGTCTCACAAAAGCTACCAAACTATTCAAGGGCCCGTCCCACCTCACTCACATTCTTTTCACCCCCCACCCCTTTCCATCATGTCGGAGCTTGAAAATGCAAACCTCCAGATTCATGAACAGATTTCTGCTGTTATCGGACTTAAATGGACCTCTCATTTGGTAAAAGATTATGCCTTTGCACTCATTGAACTATAAATTTCTTTATACCTTTCGCTTTATGTTTGTAACACTGCAGCCTGTACTCTGACTCTTTGCAAAGCTACACCCTGGACTTTTGTTCCATCATTATACTACCAACTGTACTTAAGTATGGGTTGACTTGCCTGGATAGCATGCAAATGGTACACATGAAAATAAACAACTTGATTCAACCATTCAGCAATCTTTGGCATCCAAAAGGAAAGCAAAGTGTCTTCTTTGAAACTACAAAAGAGGTGAAGAATAAAGTGAACAATCCGCTGGAGGAACTCAGTGGGTCAAGCAGCATCAGTGAGAGAATAATTTTGGGCTCTAACCCTTCAACAAGATGAGAATGCAGAGAAGCCAATGCAAAGAGAACAGGGTGGGAGAAGCAGGATCCAGGCCCATGTGGGATTGGTGGACCAGGGAGAGGCAAAGCATGATGGGCGGATGCAGGAGGGCAGCACGGTTAGTGCAACACTATGACAGCGGCAGGGACATGGGTTCAAATCCAGCGGTGACTGCAAGGAGCTTGGTAAATTCTCCCTGCATGGGATTCCTCCACCCTCAAAAGATGTACATGGTCTGTAGGCTGATTGGTGTATTTGTTGGCATAGGCTTGTGGGCCGGAAGGGCCATTACATTAAAATAACTTTAAAATATTGGCAGATGCCAGATAAACCGAGAGGCAAGAAAAAACACAGGGGTCAGGTGGAGGAAAATGAGTCATATAGGGTTGAGTGGGTGAGTAGTCTACCAGTGTTCAAATCTGATAAGAGAAGGGTTGTACAAAGAGAGACTAGATGAAATGAAAGTCGGAGGTAGATGAGAAAGTGGAAGGGTGCAGTGGGGAACTGGGGCTGAAAGGGAATGGAACCAGAGAAAGGGGAATAAGAATAGGTGGAGGGCTGTGTAAGGTGGATGAGAAAGACAGCAAACATATCACTGTTTCAGAGAAAGACCAAAAGTGTGTACCTGTCAATGAATGGCATTAAACATGGATCCTGGGATGCGAGAAGGGCAGTGATTGGAGAAACACTGGAAAGCTTGAATACGCTAGTGATCACTCATGGAATCAAACTGTGGAGATTGAAATTTCAGTCACGAATCACGGGGATAAGGTGAAGCTGTTTATTAAGGAAAGGGATGGCTGGGGAAGTGAGCTTTGGTCAATACCTTATCAAAAACAAAAGGAAACAGAAAGCATTGAGTGAGCTAGTTCACGAAAACAGCTGTAAATCCCGATGGAGAGCACTGCAGAATTCCTTCAAGTTTGGCATTCTTTAAAAAGTCAAAGCAAAAAAATGCAGATGCTACAAATCTGAAAAAAAGCAGAAAATGCTGGAGATTTTTGAAAATATTCATGTATTTCTCTCCTGAGTATCCTCACTGGGCAGTAATCAGTGGACTTCACATTGGTATCAAGATAGGAATAAAGGGCCTACAAATTTCACAAGTGAAACAGGAAATAGGATCATTCACATTTGCAAATAAAAGCCTCCCTTGACAGAAAAGGAAAGCCACTTCCAGTTGAGTGAAGATTGTGTGGGTGTGATGAGGATTATTGCAACTACTGGAACTCATTATTGAATGTCTATAGCAGTGGTTCTCAACCTTTTTCTTTCCACTTACATACCACTTATACCATAGGTGCTCTGGACGTATATAGTAAGGGATCACTTAAGGTGGCATGTGGGGGAAAGAAAGTGTTTGAAATCCACCATTTTAATCGTACCTAATTGACTCATTATGTGCACGGGTTCATAACTCCAAAGGAAATGGGCCAATGACAATTTTTTCCTCAAACAAAATATTTCAGTTACAATTGGGTCTAGAGCAGTGATTCTCAACCTTCCCTTCCCACTCACACACCACCTTAAGCCATACCTTACTAACCACAGAGCACCAATGGCATAGGGATTACTTAAAGTGGTAAGAGAGTGAAAAGAAAAAGGTTGAGAAACACTGATCTATAGTTTCAGATAACCAGTCTTTCAGTCCAGTACTCAATGGTAATCTGTCTTTTACACCTCCCGGATGCTGTCTGATCCACTAAATATTTCCAGCCACTTTTTTTTTTTTTTTTTTTTAAATGTCACCATAGTTGCTGTGGGACCTGCAGAGTATTTCCAGCATTTTCTGTAGTTATTTCACTCTCCTTTAGGTCTGGAGTTGCCCCATGACCACCACTTACCTCTCGGAGTTCATCTGAGATGAGGAAGCCAAGAGTGTTGAGGGGAGTGTATTGAACTCTGTACCCAGTCACAGGCCCAACTGCCACAGTCCAGTGAATCCGCATCGATTCAAAACCCTTGTCGCTGAAAATTAAATTTGATGGACCAGCAGGTACCTGGGTATCTAGAGCAATAGGAAAGAAAAACTCACATTTGGGCATGTCGACCAGCCTGTTAATGTCATAGTAATCAGGAGCTAGGTGATACATTACCTACTAGAAGTGCAAGGCCAATGTATTGGGAAAGGGAAGGGGAAGAACCAGCATCTGAAATAAGCAAATGATGCACCTTATCCAGGATATGAAAATTATTTCTATTCAAAGTCTGAATCATGGGTATGATGTGGGACAATGGCAGTAGTAAATCATCCAGACCAATGGCAAAGGATCTGACTGATTTCTATCCCTAATACAATAAGGTAATGGAGCAACTTTGGAGGTGAGATATTAACCTGAGTGGGAAAATCCAAAAGGCCCCTATAGATGTGGATATTGTATAGGAGCATTTTTACATTCAGTTTGGTTTTGTGATAGGGTTCAACCATTTTGGAAAAAATTAGAGAATTTCTTCAAAAACTGTTTAAGATTAAATTTTAATTTGATCTGAAATTTTTTTTGTTGGATTATATTGTTCCGTTTAATGATCTGGGGTTGGATAAATTTCAGATCACTTTTCTTCGCTTAGCATTGGCTGTAGCACATAAATGTGTGGCAATTTCTTGAAAGGATGACGTAGAAGTGAATATAGCGCATTGGCATAATGAGTTGAGATCTTGTATTTATATGGAAAAAGTAACATAATTTACATGATAATTTTTTTTCAGATGTGGTCGCCTTATTTGAAATGTATGGGTTTAGTAATATCTTAAATCATTGTATGTTTTTTTACTTTTTTTTATGCTCCCCTTGCAGGGCTTGCTGAGGGTGAGGGGTAGGGTTGGTGGGTTGGGGTTATTTGTAATTCTTTTCTGATTTTTATTCTATTTATTCTTTGATAAGTATTTTGAAAATTTTTAAATAAAGTTTGAAAAAAAAAATGAATAATGTTCCAGAACAAAGGACTTCCCTGTGACTACACTGGGTGAGAACAAGAACATTTCTCTCTGTTGTATCCTGTGGCACTGCGTCATCTTAACATAACGTAACAATTACAGCACGGAAACAGGCCATTAGGCCCTTCTAGTCCGCACCGAACCAAACACCCCTTTCTAGTCCCACCTCCCTGCACAATGCCCATAACCCTCCATCTTCTTCTGATTCATATACCTGTCCAACCTTTTCTTAAATAATACAATTGACTCCGCCGCCACTATTTCTCCCGGAAGATCATTCCACACAGCTACCACTCTCTGAGTAAAGAAGTTCCCCCTCATGTTACCTCTAAACCTCTGCCCCTTAATTCTTAACTCATGTCCTCTTGTTTTAATCTTTCCTCCTCTTAACGGAAATAGTCTATCCACATCCATTCTGTCTATCCCTTTCATAATCTTAAATACTTCTATCAAATCCCCTATCAACCTTCTACGCTCCAAAGAATAAAGACCCAATCTGTCCAATCTCTCCCCATACTCCAGATGCTTAAACCCAGGCAACATTCTGGTAAACCTTCTCTGCACTCTCTCCACTCTGTTTATATCCTTCCTATAATTAGGCGACCAGAACTGCACACAGAACTCCAAATTCGGCCGCACCAACGTCTTATACAATCTCAGCATCACCTCCCAACTCCTATATTCCATGCAATGATTGATAAAGGCCAGCATACTAAAAGCCTTCTTCACCACCCTATTCACGTGAGTTTCTACCTTCAGGGAACGATGTACCGTTACTCCTAAATCTTTCTGCTCTTCTGTATTCCTCAATGCTCTCCCATTTACCACATATGTCCTATTCTGATTCTTCTTACCAAAATGAAGCACCTCACACTTATCAGCATTAAATTCCATCTGCCATTTTTCAGCCCACTTTTCTAAGCAGCCCAAATCCCTCTGCAATCCTTGAAAACCTTCTTCATTATCCACTATTTCACCTATCTTAGTATCGTCTGCATATTTACTAATCCAATTCACCACCCCATCATCTAGATCATTAATGTATATAACGAACAACAATGGGCCCAATACAGATCCTTGAGGCACACCACTGATCACCGGCCTCCAACCTGACAGACAATTATCCACTACCACTCTCTGGCCTCTCCCTTTCAGCCAATGTTCAATCCATTTGACTATCTTAAAATTTATACCTAAAGACTGCACCTTCCTAACTAACCTTCCATGTGGTACCTTATCGAAGGCCTTACTGAAGTCCATATAGACAACATCCACTGCGCTACCCTCATCCACATTCCTAGTCACCTCTTCAAAAAATTCAATCAGATTGGTCAAACATGACCTTCCTCCCACAAATCCATGTTGAGTGCTCCTGATCAGACCCTGTCTATCCAGATGTTTATAAGTACTATCTCTAAGAATTTTCTCCATTAATTTACCTACCACAGACGTCAAACTTACAGGCCGATAGTTGCCAGGCTTCCTCCTTGAACCCTTTTTAAATAACGGAACCACATGCGCAATGCGCCAATCCTCCGGCACTATCCCCATATCTAATGACATTTCCATTTCCTTCTCTTTGAGCATAAACATAGCCATCACCTGCCTGACCAGGGTGCAGATTTGTCACTGAAAGCTCAACCAGCTCATCAGTTACAACAGAGAGCTACTTAAACCATAGATTCTCAAGGTGGGGCGTAGGAATATTTTGGGAAATAATTAAAAAGTTGGTTTGAAAAGATAAACTCATCATGTTGGTGTGAAAGATGTGACTTGGCAACACTGTCTATACGACACAATTGTGGTAACTTCCAAATAAAATCAGTTCTTTTTATTTTCGTAACATGTGTTTTTGCTCTTCAGTGCTGTTAGTGATTTGCTACAAGCCAAGAGAAAGTAACTGGAAATTACAAAACGTGGAGATTTAAGATTGAAACTAACAAAATTAGTCCTTTGAATCAAAAAAAATCTGCAGCCAACCTCAGGGGCAAGGTTCCCACTGAAGTGACAATTGTTGAATGTGTGACATATTGAAGTAGTAGAGAGAGAATATGAAATATGTGTTCCAGTCCATTCCCAGCCAAGTGTATTGAAATAAACTTGCAGTAAATTATTTAATTAAAACTTATTTTGAATATATAACATTTTTCTACTAATGATGGGGCATACGTATTTTTGGAAAAATTAAAGTGGGGCCTAGGGCAAAAAAGATCGAGAACGCCTGAACTGTCAATTCTCAGTGAGTCCAAGCACGTGCACATTTCCAAAATCCTGGTAAAAACCCCATTACTGCAAGCATCATAAGAGGCTCCTGGTTTGTTTTATTTCCTACCTCCTGGTTCCTTCAGTGTGCCCCCTGTCGTGCTGCAAACCCTCTTGGAAATCAGCGGCGAAAGAGTTCGAAGGATTTTAAAATCATTCACAAAAAATGAGTAATCCTCAGTAGGAGTTGAGGTAATATCATCAAGCTCCTGCTTATCTGCATTCTTGATCCCTGGAGTGGAAAGATGTAAAGATTGAACCATAATTCTCATGACCCAACCAACATTTAGTGCCATAATGTTACTCCTCATTTCCAGACTGCATGTACCATCCAAGCAAATGGACGGAGGACCTACCAACTGCAAATAACTTCACGTCCTGGCTCCGCAACTTTAAGGCTGGTTGATTCACATTATCCTGCGATTTTCCATCGGTTAACAAGACAGTGATCTAAACAAAAAAAAACATCAAACCACGAGAGGCCATGGTTAAAGACCCATTTGATGTGCTCCATTTGGATTTGTTATCTGAAGACCAGTCCCCATCAGGGCGCGGCGAGCGCGGCGAGCGCGGCGAGCGCGGCGAGCGCGGCGAGCGCGAGAGAAAATGTGAGAGAAGTTCATTTAAACAAACTAGCACTCAACTCTCAACATGCTAGCAAACTCCTGAAATGAACCTCACCTTCAAAAAATAACATTGTCCTTGCTCCATTCTAATTCTACACTCATCCAAACAAGTGGTGAGTATTCTATCACAGTCCAACTTTGTGGATAGTGGAAAGTGCAGGAGGTGCATCACTTGAGCTTGTGGTCAATGGTGACCATGACACCCTTTGCTATACGTGCTCTATGATTTGTAAGGGATTACTTAAGGTGGTTTGTGAAAGAAAAAAGTTGAGAACCACTAGCAGAGAATGTTGACGGTGATGATAATTCCATGGAATATCAAGGCTAGTTGGTTGGACGTAGGCATTGCCTCATACCTATGTGCCCCAAACATTATGGACCTCATCACCCCATACCTAAGTGGAGGAGAGCGGGGGGGCGAAGAGAGCGGGGGGGCGAAGAGAGCGGGGGGGCGAAGAGAGCGGGGGGGCGAAGAGAGCGGGGGGGCGAAGAGAGCGGGGGGGCGAAGAGAGCGGGGGGGCGAAGAGAGCGGGGGGGCGAAGAGAGCGGGGGGGCGAAGAGAGCGGGGGGGCGAAGAGAGCGGGGGGGCGAAGAGAGCGGGGGGGCGAAGAGAGCGGGGGGGCGAAGAGAGCGGGGGGGCGAAGAGAGCGGGGGGGCGAAGAGAGCGGGGGGGCGAAGAGAGCGGGGGGGCGAAGAGAGCGGGGGGGCGAAGAGAGCGGGGGGGCGAAGAGAGCGGGGGGGCGAAGAGAGCGGGGGGGCGAAGAGAGCGGGGGGGCGAAGAGAGCGGGGGGGCGAAGAGAGCGGGGGGGCGAAGAGAGCGGGGGGGCGAAGAGAGCGGGGGGGCGAAGAGAGCGGGGGGGCGAAGAGAGCGGGGGGGCGAAGAGAGCGGGGGGGCGAAGAGAGCGGGGGGGCGAAGAGAGCGGGGGGGCGAAGAGAGCGGGGGGGCGAAGAGAGCGGGGGGGCGAAGAGAGCGGGGGGGCGAAGAGAGCGGGGGGGCGAAGAGAGCGGGGGGGCGAAGAGAGCGGGGGGGCGAAGAGAGGGGGGGGCGAAGAGAGCGGGGGGGCGAAGAGAGCGGGGGGGCGAAGAGAGCGGGGGGGCGAAGAGAGCGGGGGGGCGAAGAGAGCGGGGGGGCGAAGAGAGCGGGGGGGCGAAGAGAGCGGGGGGGCGAAGAGAGCGGGGGGGCGAAGAGAGCGGGGGGGCGAAGAGAGCGGGGGGGCGAAGAGAGCGGGGGGGCGAAGAGAGCGGGGGGGCGAAGAGAGCGGGGGGGCGAAGAGAGCGGGGGGGCGAAGAGAGCGGGGGGGCGAAGAGAGCGGGGGGGCGAAGAGAGCGGGGGGGCGAAGAGAGCGGGGGGGCGAAGAGAGCGGGGGGGCGAAGAGAGCGGGGGGGCGAAGAGAGCGGGGGGGCGAAGAGAGCGGGGGGGCGAAGAGAGCGGGGGGGCGAAGAGAGCGGGGGGGCGAAGAGAGCGGGGGGGCGAAGAGAGCGGGGGGGCGAAGAGAGCGGGGGGCGAAGAGAGCGGGGGGCGAAGAGAGCGGGGGGCGAAGAGAGCGGGGGGCGAAGAGAGCGGGGGGGCGAAGAGAGCGGGGGGGCGAAGAGA
Source organism: Narcine bancroftii (assembly GCF_036971445.1). NCBI lineage: Eukaryota > Metazoa > Chordata > Chondrichthyes > Torpediniformes > Narcinidae > Narcine > Narcine bancroftii. Next base: position 47,125,147 of record NC_091473.1, on the reverse strand, counting down.
GCGGGGGGGCGAAGAGAGCGGGGGGGCGAAGAGAGCGGGGGGGCGAAGAGAGCGGGGGGGCGAAGAGAGCGGGGGGGCGAAGAGAGCGGGGGGGCGAAGAGAGCGGGGGGGCGAAGAGAGCGGGGGGGCGAAGAGAGCGGGGGGGCGAAGAGAGCGGGGGGGCGAAGAGAGCGGGGGGGCGAAGAGAGCGGGGGGGCGAAGAGAGCGGGGGGGCGAAGAGAGCGGGGGGGCGAAGAGAGCGGGGGGGCGAAGAGAGCGGGGGGGCGAAGAGAGCGGGGGGGCGAAGAGAGCGGGGGGGCGAAGAGAGCGGGGGGGCGAAGAGAGCGGGGGGGCGAAGAGAGCGGGGGGGCGAAGAGAGCGGGGGGGCGAAGAGAGCGGGGGGGCGAAGAGAGCGGGGGGGCGAAGAGAGCGGGGGGGCGAAGAGAGCGGGGGGGCGAAGAGAGCGGGGGGGCGAAGAGAGCGGGGGGGCGAAGAGAGCGGGGGGGCGAAGAGAGCGGGGGGGCGAAGAGAGCGGGGGGGCGAAGAGAGCGGGGGGGCGAAGAGAGCGGGGGGGCGAAGAGAGCGGGGGGGCGAAGAGAGCGGGGGGGCGAAGAGAGCGGGGGGGCGAAGAGAGCGGGGGGGCGAAGAGAGCGGGGGGGCGAAGAGAGCGGGGGGCGAAGAGAGCGGGGGGCGAAGAGAGCGGGGGGCGAAGAGAGCGGGGGGCGAAGAGAGCGGGGGGCGAAGAGAGCGGGGGGCGAAGAGAGCGGGGGGCGAAGAGAGCGGGGGGGCGAAGAGAGCGGGGGGGCGAAGAGAGCGGGGGGGCGAAGAGAGCGGGGGGGCGAAGAGAGCGGGGGGGCGAAGAGAGCGGGGGGGCGAAGAGAGCGGGGGGGCGAAGAGAGCGGGGGGGCGAAGAGAGCGGGGGGGCGAAGAGAGCGGGGGGGCGAAGAGAGCGGGGGGGCGAAGAGAGCGGGGGGGCGAAGAGAGCGGGGGGGCGAAGAGAGCGGGGGGGCGAAGAGAGCGGGGGGGCGAAGAGAGCGGGGGGGCGAAGAGAGCGGGGGGGCGAAGAGAGCGGGGGGGCGAAGAGAGCGGAGGGGGCGAAGAGAGCGGGGGGGCGAAGAGAGCGGGGGGGCGAAGAGAGCGGGGGGGCGAAGAGAGCGGGGGGGCGAAGAGAGCGGGGGGGCGAAGAGAGCGGGGGGGCGAAGAGAGCGGGGGGAGAAAGAAAAAGAGAAAGACAAAGGGAAATATGGAGGGGGGGGTTCAGTGCTATGGAAACCAGAATTTGCTTTCATAATACAAGAAAGGTGGAACAATTATCACTCACTTTATCATATCCATTTAATTCCCATAATATTTAGCAACAGTTTCCATTATATTCATTGAGAAAGAGTGAAGAGGTGGAAGTGTTTTATTCCCACAATGGAGATCAACCCTTCATTCATTAAATCTAATCTTCTTCCTATCGTGTTATAATGTCACACTAAAGCACACGAGACTTAAACCGAAGACATACAATATTTGTTTTCATTCACGTACCTTGGGAACTCTACGCCGTAGTTTAGGAGAACCAAAGAAGTTGTCTGCTACGTACTTCAGTCCAGCCCCCGTCCTAGTATTACCACCTTTGTAGCGCAGGTTGCGGACTGCATTTAGTGTTTGCAGTCCTGTGCTGTGATCTTGGAATGAGAACTCAATCCTTTGAAGAGAAACAACATACTCAGCCAAGCCAAGAAAGACCTCTAGTTACTTCCAGTGGTGGAAAAGGTGACCTTAGTCTTCTTCTGATGTCAGCAGAAAAAAAATCTCACTGACTAGAATTCTAAATCATGTCAATGTGATTGACAATTTCATAAGAATCATGATTGAAAGTGCTATTCAACCTTTCTTGCTCCAGCATTGAACTAATTATTGGCCATAATCCTGATTCTGACATGTTCCTCCCACCCTCGACTTCACTATAATCTAAAAGATCAATAAATGCATAAGATAAACAATCATTGTCCTTTTCCCAGGGTAGAGAAATCTAAAACTAGAGGGCACAGGTTTAAGATGAAAGGGCAAAGATTTAAAAAGCTGCTAGGTATTGGAACAAGGTGTCAGGAAGTGGAAGAGACAAGTACAATTGCAATGATATTTATGCCAGTACATTGATAGGAAATATTTAGAGAAATATAGGCTAAATACAGGCAAAGGGGACTGGTTTGAGTGGACAGCTTGGTCAGTGAGGAGACATTAGACCAAAGGGCCTGTTTCCTTGCTGTAAATCTCTATGACATTACATGGATAGGGAAGGTTTAAGACAGTGGTTTTCAACTTCCACCCTAAACTCACATTCCACCTTAAGAAATCCCTGTGCTATAAGTGCTCTGTGATTAGTAAGGGATAGCTTAAAGTGGTATGTGGGTGAAAATAAAAAGTTTGAAAACCATTATTTTAATCCTACCTAATTGACTCATCATGTGCACAATTTTTTCACTAGTAAAATATTTTAGTTACAATTGGGTCTGATCAGTGGTTCTCAATCTTACCTTCCCACTCACATATCACCTTAAGCAATCCCATACTAATCAGAGTACATATGGCATAGGGATTACTTAAAAGTGGAATGTGACTTTAGAAGGGCAGTTTGAAAACCACTGGTTAAAGGGAGAAGGCCCAATCTCCAGGTCACCACATCAACATGGGGGAGAAACTCACCTACAATGTTTTAAAATCACCGATTTAGCAACCTTTTCTCATTGAACATTAGCACTTCATGCATCACTTATGAATGAGATCCAATTTCTAGGAAAATAAATATTAAAGTTTAGACAGTCAGGAGGCTGCAAATGCTGGACTCTGAAGCCAAACACAATCAACTGGAGGAACACAGCAGGTCAAACAACATCAGAGAGGGGGGACGGGGGAGAGAGGGGGGCAGGGGGAGAGAGGGGGGCAGGGGGAGAGAGGGGGGCAGGGGGAGAGAGGGGGGCAGGGGAGAGAGGGGGGCAGGGGGAGAGAGGGGGGCAGGGGGAGAGAGGGGGGCAGGGGGAGAGAGGGGGGCAGGGGGAGAGAGGGGGCAGGGGGAGAGAGGGGGGCAGGGGGAGAGAGGGGGGCAGGGGGAGAGAGGGGGCAGGGGGAGAGAGGGGGCAGGGGGAGAGAGGGGGCAGGGGGAGAGAGGGGGCAGGGGGAGGAGGGGGGCAGGGGGAGAGAGGGGGGCAGGGGGAGAGAGGGGGGCAGGGGGAGAGAGGGGGGCAGGGGGAGAGAGGGGGGCAGGGGGAGAGAGGGGGGCAGGGGGAGAGAGGGGGGCAGGGGGAGAGAGGGGGGCAGGGGGAGAGAGGGGGGCAGGGGGAGAGAGGGGGGCAGGGGGAGAGAGGGGGGCAGGGGGAGAGAGGGGGGCAGGGGGAGAGAGGGGGGCAGGGGGAGAGAGGGGGGCAGGGGGAGAGAGGGGGGCAGGGGGAGAGAGGGGGGCAGGGGGAGAGAGGGGGGCAGGGGGAGAGAGGGGGGCAGGGGGAGAGAGGGGGGCAGGGGGAGAGAGGGGGGCAGGGGGAGAGAGGGGGGCAGGGGGAGAGAGGGGGGCAGGGGGAGAGAGGGGGGCAGGGGGAGAGAGGGGGGCAGGGGGAGAGAGGGGGGCAGGGGGAGAGAGGGGGGCAGGGGGAGAGAGGGGGGCAGGGGGAGAGAGGGGGGCAGGGGGAGAGAGGGGGGCAGGGGGAGAGAGGGGGGCAGGGGGAGAGAGGGGGGCAGGGGGAGAGAGGGGGGCAGGGGGAGAGAGGGGGGCAGGGGGAGAGAGGGGGGCAGGGGGAGAGAGGGGGGCAGGGGGAGAGAGGGGGGCAGGGGGAGAGAGGGGGGCAGGGGGAGAGAGGGGGGCAGGGGGAGAGAGGGGGGCAGGGGGAGAGAGGGGGGCAGGGGGAGAGAGGGGGGCAGGGGGAGAGAGGGGGGCAGGGGGAGAGAGGGGGGCAGGGGGAGAGAGGGGGGCAGGGGGAGAGAGGGGGGCAGGGGGAGAGAGGGGGGCAGGGGGAGAGAGGGGGGCAGGGGGAGAGAGGGGGGCAGGGGGAGAGAGGGGGGCAGGGGGAGAGAGGGGGGCAGGGGGAGAGAGGGGGGCAGGGGGAGAGAGGGGGGCAGGGGGAGAGAGGGGGGCAGGGGGAGAGAGGGGGGCAGGGGGAGAGAGGGGGGCAGGGGGAGAGAGGGGGGCAGGGGGAGAGAGGGGGGCAGGGGGAGAGAGGGGGGCAGGGGGAGAGAGGGGGGCAGGGGGAGAGAGGGGGGCAGGGGGAGAGAGGGGGGCAGGGGGAGAGAGGGGGGCAGGGGGAGAGAGGGGGGCAGGGGGAGAGAGGGGGGCAGGGGGAGAGAGGGGGGCAGGGGGAGAGAGGGGGGCAGGGGGAGAGAGGGGGGCAGAGGGAGAGAGGGGGGCAGAGGGAGAGAGGGGGGCAGAGGGAGAGAGGGGGGCAGAGGGAGAGAGGGGGGCAGAGGGAGAGAGGGGGGCACGAGGGAGAGAGGGGGGCACGAGGGAGAGAGGGGGGCACGAGGGAGAGAGGGGGGCAGAGGGAGAGAGGGGGGCACGAGGGAGAGAGGGGGGCACGAGGGAGAGAGGGGGGCACGAGGGAGAGAGGGGGGCACGAGGGAGAGAGGGGGGCACGAGGGAGAGAGGGGGGCACGAGGGAGAGAGGGGGGCACGAGGGAGAGAGGGGGGCACGAGGGAGAGAGGGGGGCACGAGGGAGAGAGGGGGGCACGAGGGAGAGAGGGGGGCACGAGGGAGAGAGGGGGGCACGAGGGAGAGAGGGGGGCACGAGGGAGAGAGGGGGGCACGAGGGAGAGAGGGGGGCACGAGGGAGAGAGGGGGGCACGAGGGAGAGAGGGGGGCACGAGGGAGAGAGGGGGGCACGAGGGAGAGAGGGGGGCACGAGGGAGAGAGGGGGGCACGAGGGAGAGAGGGGGGCACGAGGGAGAGAGGGGGGCACGAGGGAGAGAGGGGGGCACGAGGGAGAGAGGGGGGCACGAGGGAGAGAGGGGGGCACGAGGGAGAGAGGGGGGCACGAGGGAGAGAGGGGGGCACGAGGGAGAGAGGGGGGCACGAGGGAGAGAGGGGGGCACGAGGGAGAGAGGGGGGCACGAGGGAGAGAGGGGGGCACGAGGGAGAGAGGGGGGCACGAGGGAGAGAGGGGGGCACGAGGGAGAGAGGGGGGCACGAGGGAGAGAGGGGGGCACGAGGGAGAGAGGGGGGCACGAGGGAGAGAGGGGGGCACGAGGGAGAGAGGGGGGCACGAGGGAGAGAGGGGGGCACGAGGGAGAGAGGGGGGCACGAGGGAGAGAGGGGGGCACGAGGGAGAGAGGGGGGCACGAGGGAGAGAGGGGGGCACGAGGGAGAGAGGGGGGCACGAGGGAGAGAGGGGGGCACGAGGGAGAGAGGGGGGCACGAGGGAGAGAGGGGGGCACGAGGGAGAGAGGGGGGCACGAGGGAGAGAGGGGGGCACGAGGGAGAGAGGGGGGCACGAGGGAGAGAGGGGGGCACGAGGGAGAGAGGGGGGCACGAGGGAGAGAGGGGGGCACGAGGGAGAGAGGGGGGCACGAGGGAGAGAGGGGGGCACGAGGGAGAGAGGGGGGCACGAGGGAGAGAGGGGGGCACGAGGGAGAGAGGGGGGCACGAGGGAGAGAGGGGGGCACGAGGGAGAGAGGGGGGCACGAGGGAGAGAGGGGGGCACGAGGGAGAGAGGGGGGCACGAGGGAGAGAGGGGGGCACGAGGGAGAGAGGGGGGCACGAGGGAGAGAGGGGGGCACGAGGGAGAGAGGGGGGCACGAGGGAGAGAGGGGGGCACGAGGGAGAGAGGGGGGCACGAGGGAGAGAGGGGGGCACGAGGGAGAGAGGGGGGCACGAGGGAGAGAGGGGGGCACGAGGGAGAGAGGGGGGCACGAGGGAGAGAGGGGGGCACGAGGGAGAGAGGGGGGCACGAGGGAGAGAGGGGGGCACGAGGGAGAGAGGGGGGCACGAGGGAGAGAGGGGGGCACGAGGGAGAGAGGGGGGCACGAGGGAGAGAGGGGGGCACGAGGGAGAGAGGGGGGCACGAGGGAGAGAGGGGGGCACGAGGGAGAGAGGGGGGCACGAGGGAGAGAGGGGGGCACGAGGGAGAGAGGGGGGCACGAGGGAGAGAGGGGGGCACGAGGGAGAGAGGGGGGCACGAGGGAGAGAGGGGGGCACGAGGGAGAGAGGGGGGCACGAGGGAGAGAGGGGGGCACGAGGGAGAGAGGGGGGCACGAGGGAGAGAGGGGGGCACGAGGGAGAGAGGGGGGCACGAGGGAGAGAGGGGGGCACGAGGGAGAGAGGGGGGCACGAGGGAGAGAGGGGGGCACGAGGGAGAGAGGGGGGCACGAGGGAGAGAGGGGGGCACGAGGGAGAGAGGGGGGCACGAGGGAGAGAGGGGGGCACGAGGGAGAGAGGGGGGCACGAGGGAGAGAGGGGGGCACGAGGGAGAGAGGGGGGCACGAGGGAGAGAGGGGGGCACGAGGGAGAGAGGGGGGCACGAGGGAGAGAGGGGGGCACGAGGGAGAGAGGGGGGCACGAGGGAGAGAGGGGGGCACGAGGGAGAGAGGGGGGCACGAGGGAGAGAGGGGGGCACGAGGGAGAGAGGGGGGCACGAGGGAGAGAGGGGGGCACGAGGGAGAGAGGGGGGCACGAGGGAGAGAGGGGGGCACGAGGGAGAGAGGGGGGCACGAGGGAGAGAGGGGGGCACGAGGGAGAGAGGGGGGCACGAGGGAGAGAGGGGGGCACGAGGGAGAGAGGGGGGCACGAGGGAGAGAGGGGGGCACGAGGGAGAGAGGGGGGCACGAGGGAGAGAGGGGGGCACGAGGGAGAGAGGGGGGCACGAGGGAGAGAGGGGGGCACGAGGGAGAGAGGGGGGCACGAGGGAGAGAGGGGGGCACGAGGGAGAGAGGGGGGCACGAGGGAGAGAGGGGGGCACGAGGGAGAGAGGGGGGCACGAGGGAGAGAGGGGGGCACGAGGGAGAGAGGGGGGCACGAGGGAGAGAGGGGGGCACGAGGGAGAGAGGGGGGCACGAGGGAGAGAGGGGGGCACGAGGGAGAGAGGGGGGCACGAGGGAGAGAGGGGGGCACGAGGGAGAGAGGGGGGCACGAGGGAGAGAGGGGGGCACGAGGGAGAGAGGGGGGCACGAGGGAGAGAGGGGGGCACGAGGGAGAGAGGGGGGCACGAGGGAGAGAGGGGGGCACGAGGGAGAGAGGGGGGCACGAGGGAGAGAGGGGGGCACGAGGGAGAGAGGGGGGCACGAGGGAGAGAGGGGGGACGAGGGAGAGAGGGGGGACGAGGGAGAGAGGGGGGACGAGGGAGAGAGGGGGGACGAGGGAGAGAGGGGGGACGAGGGAGAGAGGGGGGACGAGGGAGAGAGGGGGGACGAGGGAGAGAGGGGGGACGAGGGAGAGAGGGGGGACGAGGGAGAGAGGGGGGACGAGGGAGAGAGGGGGGACGAGGGAGAGAGGGGGGACGAGGGAGAGAGGGGGGACGAGGGAGAGAGGGGGGACGAGGGAGAGAGGGGGGACGAGGGAGAGAGGGGGGACGAGGGAGAGAGGGGGGACGAGGGAGAGAGGGGGGACGAGGGAGAGAGGGGGGACGAGGGAGAGAGGGGGGACGAGGGAGAGAGGGGGGACGAGGGAGAGAGGGGGGACGAGGGAGAGAGGGGGGACGAGGGAGAGAGGGGGGACGAGGGAGAGAGGGGGGACGAGGGAGAGAGGGGGGACGAGGGAGAGAGGGGGGACGAGGGAGAGAGGGGGGACGAGGGAGAGAGGGGGGACGAGGGAGAGAGGGGGGACGAGGGAGAGAGGGGGGACGAGGGAGAGAGGGGGGACGAGGGAGAGAGGGGGGACGAGGGAGAGAGGGGGGACGAGGGAGAGAGGGGGGACGAGGGAGAGAGGGGGACGAGGGAGAGAGGGGGGAAGAGGGAGAGAGGGGGACGAGGGAGAGAGGGGGGAAGAGGGAGAGAGGGGGGAAGAGGGAGAGAGGGGGGAAGAGGGAGAGAGGGGGGAAGAGGGAGAGAGGGGGGAAGAGGGAGAGAGGGGGGAAGAGGGAGAGAGGGGGGAAGAGGGAGAGAGGGGGGAAGAGGGAGAGAGGGGGGAAGAGGGAGAGAGGGGGGAAGAGGGAGAGAGGGGGGAAGAGGGAGAGAGGGGGGAAGAGGGAGAGAGGGGGGAAGAGGGAGAGAGGGGGGAAGAGGGAGAGAGGGGGAAGAGGGAGAGAGGGGGGAAGAGGGAGAGAGGGGGGAAGAGGGAGAGAGGGGGGAAGAGGGAGAGAGGGGGGAAGAGGGAGAGAGGGGGGAAGAGGGAGAGAGGGGGGAAGAGGGAGAGAGGGGGGAAGAGGGAGAGAGGGGGGAAGAGGGAGAGAGGGGGGAAGAGGGAGAGAGGGGGGAAGAGGGAGAGAGGGGGGAAGAGGGAGAGAGGGGGGAAGAGGGAGAGAGGGGGGAAGAGGGAGAGAGGGGGGAAGAGGGAGAGAGGGGGGAAGAGGGAGAGAGGGGGGAAGAGGGAGAGAGGGGGGAAGAGGGAGAGAGGGGGGAAGAGGGAGAGAGGGGGGAAGAGGGAGAGAGGGGGGAAGAGGGAGAGAGGGGGGAAGAGGGAGAGAGGGGGGAAGAGGGAGAGAGGGGGGAAGAGGGAGAGAGGGGGGAAGAGGGAGAGAGGGGGGAAGAGGGAGAGAGGGGGGAAGAGGGAGAGAGGGGGGAAGAGGGAGAGAGGGGGGAAGAGGGAGAGAGGGGGGAAGAGGGAGAGAGGGGGGAAGAGGGAGAGAGGGGGGAAGAGGGAGAGAGGGGGGAAGAGGGAGAGAGGGGGGAAGAGGGAGGAAGAGGGAACAGGAGCAAATGGTTGACGATTCAAAGCGAAACTCATCATCACCTTCCCTGTCATATCACCCTGGGGGATGAAATGACCAACTCAGACTCTTATTGGCCCAAACAATACCATCAGATATCAAAGGAAATCATTCACTAACATTCAGTCACTATCCAATCCCCAAAGCCCAAAAAAACATGAGCCATTAATCCTTCATTCTGATGTAGCTTCTTCAGTTCTCAGTGGGACTCGGAGAGCATCAGTTGTGTCTCCTGCCATTTCATTTAAACTGACCTGTGTTCTGAACTGAACACTCATATGAATCACTAGAATTGTTTGGAGCATGATTGCTCGAGTGGATCAGAACAGATGTAAAGTTAATTAAAGCAACGCTGACCAGGGTTGAACCAGAAACATGGAATTTATTGATGAACTAACAAGTGGGTGAGAGATTTCCAAGTATCTGGATTGCATAAACATCTGCAATATCATGTAATTATTAAGCCATGTTTTACTTGTTTGAAGCAAACCATAGAGTGCAGGAGAAAGGTTTATCATTGTTCCAGCCTAGGTCCTTTACCAACATTATGAGGTGAACCACCATTCATTCATTTCTCTGCCACTTCTGGGAGTGCACTACACATGTTGGCTGACAAAAGCTGCCCTTTCTTTAAAGGTGATAAACAGCCTTTGAAGGACTTTAGGATGTCCTGGTGATAAGACAGAAGCAATGGAAATGAAATGCCTTCCATTCATGAAATTGCATGGATTCAAAATCTCTCGAAAAGTAGAAATGGTAAAGTCCCTTCACCCATCACCGCTCTGCTTGCTGGCCAATTAACCAATACCTCAATTTTGAAATTTCCTTTTCAATTCCCCAAGCATCCTCTATCCTCCCAAACTCCAGTTCTACAATCTTATCACATCTTTGTATTCTTCCAGTGTAACCTGTTCAAATCGCTAATCTTAATCATTCCATTATAGGTGACCATTATTAGTAACCACTCCTTATACCTCTCTCCAATCCTTCATTTAAAATGTTCTTTACACCCAACATTTTGAGCAAGCCTTAGTCATCCAACCCAATATTTTCTGAAATGGTTTTAGAGTCCACTACTGGTATAAAGTGTCATGGGGCATTTAATTTAATTCATGTGGCCAATGAGGCCTTTAGCTCATCAAGTCCACACCATCTTACAGCAGAGCAATCTCTACAGTCCCATTTCTTCTTTAATCCCTCCATTGCCTGCATTATTTCCATGGCCATTTTTGGCAAAATAATGGATATGTGGACTTAATCAAGGGAGGTGTGGGTGAGTTGGATATATTCCTCCCTTTCCCTACATTTATTTCCCTTCTCTCCATGCCAGCGTTTTGTGCAGCTGCCATGGAGGACATACTATGACAGATTTCTCATGATTTCTGGCTTATAGAAATGCAAGCTGCTGTTATGGGGATTGATCAGATTATTAGAATCAGGCCCTGAGCAGTACTCCCATTGTGGTCTTCTCTACATCGGAGAGACTGGAAGCAAACTGGGAGATCGCTTTGTTGAGCATCTCAGCTCTGTCCATTGTAATAGTGTGAATCTTCCAGTGGCCACCCATTTCAAAAACCCATTCTATTCCCTTGTTGACATGTCTGCCCATAATCTCATGCACAGCCAGAATGAGACCACCCACAAATTGGAGGAACAACACCTCAGCTTCCGTCTGATCACCCTCCAACCAGATGGAACCAACATTGTCTTCTCTGGTTTCCATTAAACCACCCTTCTCCTTCTTCCTCCACCGTTGCCTTTCCCCCAGCTCCATTGCGCTCCTCTTTTTCCCTCTGTCTCCTTTCAGAGCCAAAATCAATTCTTACCTCTCCTCTTATCATATTCAATTAACACATTTTGTTGGTCTAGTCTTTTCTCCCTCCCTTCAGTCTTTATTCCGACACCTTCCTGCCCAGATGGAACCAACATCGTCTTCTCTGGTTTCCATTAAACCACCCTTCTCCTTCTTCCTCCACCATTGCCTTTCCCCCAGCTCCATTGCTCTCCTCTTTTTCCCTCTGTCTCCTTTCAGAGCCAAAATCAATTCTCAACTCTCCTCATCATATTCAATTAACACATTCTGTTGGACTAGACTTTTCTCCCTCCCTTCAGTCTTTATTCTGACACCTTCCTGCTTTTTTCTTATTGCTTGAAGAAAAGGCGCAAGGCAGAAACGTTGGTAATAAATCTTTACTTCCTCTGGATGCTGCGAGACCGGCTGAGTTCCTCCAGCATCTCTGTGTGCTTTTACTATAATCAGAGCATCTGCATAATTTTGTGTTTCATTCTGCCAACAACATTAAATCAGGTCTACTAAGAAATTGGACCTCCTCCACCAGGACCAGAAAAGCACATGCATGGAAGCACTTCCCCCGTAAAGTTACACATAACTGTCACAGTCTAACTGTCACTCTCAGTTCTGACAAGGAGTCTTCAACCTAAAATGTTAACTGTTTCTCTTCCTACAGATGCTGTCTGACCTGATCTGTTTTTCCAGCTCTCAGGTTTGAGCAGTTTGTGGGATCTTAGTCTGCTCAACCTGGAACACGTGCCTCTCAGCTTTTGACAAATACATCAAGGATTTTCATATTCCCGATGTAAAGAAATAAATAAATGCAAATTATATTTTTCTCCAGAAGGGATCGGAGTGGCAACAATTCTTTTGGCCATGTTCCCTTCAAGCACAGTCTGTAGCTGACATCTCAAGCTTCAGCTTTCTGCACTAAACTGCAAACCCTTCAGGCGCATCTTACCTGGGTTCATCACTGTACTGGACAAGACCAATTCTGACTGCGTTTTGGCCAATTACATTTACAAACGGTTGAATTGTTGTTACTATAAAGCTTTTAACTTGTTCAAACTTGACTCTTCCAATGCTTGAGGAGCCATCCACGAGGTAGACAATATCAGCTGCATAGACATTGGTGCAAGACGCTGAAATAAAAGAGGACATGCATTGGAACAAGAGATTGGGCAGTGTTCCCTTTCCGAAGTTACGGCAGGGTTTTGTTTAAAATTATGACAGACATAGATAGGGCAGACAGCCACCTCCTTTTCCCCAGGCCAAGCAACAGCCAACACCAGAGGAGAGTGGAGGAAAGTTTAAGGGAAAGGTCAAAGGTACGGGGGTGGTAGTGAGGCTAATACAATAGGGACCTTCAAAAGACTCTTAGAATATGTCCAGAAATCCTTGAAACTGGTAATGCAGTAAATAATGTGATCAGGAAGACATCAGAGATACTGGGATTCATTAGTCAAGGAACCAAATGCAGAAATAGAGCGATAATGTCTAACTTTATAAAACATTGGTTGGGCCACAATTGATATGCAGTTCTGTGTACAGTTCAGCCACACACTATACGAAGGATGTAATCATACTGGAGGAGGTGCAGAAGAGATTCATCAGGATGTTGCCTGGGATGGAGCAATTTAAATATGTTCTCTCTGGAGTAGAAGAGGTTGAGAGGGGTCATAATTGTGCTGTAGAAAATTATGGCAAGTCTAGATAGTGCAGACTGCCAGAAACTTTTCATCCTATCAAAGTAAGACAAAATGGGAGAGCCAGATTTAGGATAAGAGGGAAGAGATTCAGGTGGGATAGTTGGGGGCCTTTCTTACCCAGAGAATGGCTTAGTTGGAATACACTGTCCACGAGCGTAGTTGAAGCAGAGTTGCTGACACCATTTAAGAAGTATGTGGATGACCATTTGAATCACTTAAGATCTAAAGTTATGATCAAGCTGGCACGGTTAGCATAGCAGTTAGTGTCAGTGATCAGGACTGCGGTTCAAATCCTGCGTAGTCTAAGGAGTTTGCAAATTCTCCCTGTGTCTGTGTGGGTTTACCCAGGGGTTCCAGTTTCCTCCTATCCTTCAAAATGTATCAGGAATTGTAAGTTAATTGGGTGGCATGGGCTCATAGGCCAAAAGGCCTGTTATGGTACTGTATGTCAAAATTTAAAATTTTAAGAGCTGTGAGATGGGATTAGTGTGGATAGTTGCCCACTGGTCAGCATTGATGTAGTGGACTAAATGGTGTGTTTCCTTGCTGTATATCTTTATGACTCTAAGTGATAGATGGCACACTCCCATGGAGAAGTATATCAATATTTAAGAATATGAATATGACTGTATGTTCATGCATGTACGTGTATTGTCTGAAAGTAGACTTGTCCAGGTGATACATATGTGCATGGTTTAACTGGAGCCTTGTCACATTAAACTCAGTGTTTGTCACCACTGAGCGAACAGTCAACCAGCTGCTGCTCTATCTCATCTGGGTTTGTATCCATTCTGAATCTTATGCCAATAATGTTGCAAACTGCATTACCTTTCTGCACTTGTCCCTCTGAGCTGGTAAGGAACAAAGCCTGGATGGTTGCAAGCAACAAGAGCCACATTTTCCTTGTGTCTGTCTGGAATAAGAGAGAATAGAGTGTGTGTTAATGAAGGCATCCCATCCATTTGGCAAAAAGGAATCATAGTGAAAATACTGTACTTCCTAGGCACAAAGTGTCTGCTCATAATAGACTGGAGAGTGGAAATGCAGGAATAGTCTTCAAGACTCTCACACCATTCAATCCAATCACAAATGACTTGAAGAATAGCATTCCAATTTGTTCTGGTTGCTTTGGTAATAGCTAGAAAATGTATTGCTATAACTTGGAAGTCGGATACTGATTTAGGAATGGATAGATGGTATGCAGAAGTTTAGAGTTGTATTGCACTTGAGAAAATTACTTATAATTTAAGAGATAAATATACATTTTGGAAAATATGGAGCCAATATTTACAGATTGTTGGTATTAAAATTTAATGAATCTCGAATATTCCCTTTCTCTTATAGTTCTCTATAATTATATTTAAAGGTATCCAAAATGAAGTACTCCTATTGTGGTTTTCTTTTCCCTCTTTTTCTTCTCTTTTTCTTTTATTAGTTTGTAGGGGGGCTGGGGGGGGGAGATTAATAGGAGGTTTTACTTTCTTTTGTATTTCTTTACTTATTTTTCCTTTTTATTTGGATTCTATAAAATATTGTTATGTTTGCTAAGTGGTTTTATTTTAAATAAAGTTTTAAAAAGAATAGCATGTAACAAGAGCTACTATTGTGGAATTGCTGTAGACATTGTCGAGTTGATGTATACACGGGGAAGTTGATGTATACACTATAGAGTCTAGTGCAAGACTGACAGCTCCAAGCTTGCATGCTGGGCTTGTATACATCACTGCTTCTATCATATGGACAGGAAGTGATGTCATCAGCCCAGATAAAAAACCTATATCGGATGCAGTTGAATTTCCCATGTATTCCACAGCATCACTGGCATTTTGGGAGCCAGTTCACTTGCTGCTAAGTGGGTCGCCTGCCACAAGCATTCCTTTAAAGCTTGGAGCACGTTGGCAGTACCATAGCTTTCCAATTCAGTGGGAATGCAGTGAAATACAGTGTAAGCTCCCCCTGACCCTCTTCTGCAATGTTTCCCAAACTCAAGAAAGAATTATTATTTTTCTTGGAATTATCACAGAACTAGGTGGCATCTGGCCTTGTACAGCAAATTCTATAGTTCTTCCCTCTTGACCTGTAAATCATTCTCTCTACAGAGCCTATTCAATTCCTTTTTAAAATCCCCAGATCTGAACTGACAATAAATCACTCATTTACGCAATTCCTCATTAATTCTATTTTTTTTCCCCCATATTCTCATCAACTCCGCTCAGATTCTACGCTCATCTCTTAAGGGCAACTTACAGCAGCAATTAACCTACACATCTACATATTTTTTAACAAGAAAATGTTTTTTGTTTTTAAAAATGACTCACAAGATAATGTTCAAACAATAACTTTTAAGGAGCTTCTTAAGGCAGGACATTATTGACATGGAGGACCCTCTCGAGGCACAAAACACCATCTATAACTAACAACTCTTTTTTAAACAGAGTTTACCAGAATATTGCAATGGATAAATAAGCAGAGCTTAACCCAGCTTATCTCCTCTCACGAGTGACCAATTGTCTCAATAAATGTCACCAACTTCGGGCAAAGATGTCCTTGACTACGACCCCTGATCTATAGCTTTGCCAAAAAGCCATTTTTCCCTCTTACTGAAAAAAATTGGAATAAGTGAAAGGTGTTCAAGGTAGCTTGAAAAATTAGCACCAATTATTTTTATGCCTCTATGACATTTCTCCCGGGTATCTGGTAACTGTGTGCAGTAATCCCTGAAGATTCCAGGACAATCCTGGAAGATTGGCAATCCTGCTGACATTAGTTGCCAGAAGCAGAAATGTTCTCCCTAGGGTTGAATCAACTGAACATTGGTCAGGAAAAACTGTTAAGACTATCTTAGAACATCTTCTGAAAGATCCTGATCACTCCACGGCCAAAGATTTGTTTTTGAAAAGTATCCACTATTCTTCATGGCTCACTGGGGCATCTGAATATTTTTTGAATTGCAACAGTTTAACTTTTGTACTTCTGGAGAACAGATCTCTGTAGGACATCACCTGCCTACCCACAACCGGCCCAGGAGATGGGAGAGCCCGCAGACTGGAAAAAAAGGCAAAAGATTTCCTCCTAATTAGGATAGAAAACGTCGCCAACCTCAGAGTTAAGAAGGTAGTGGGAGGAAAGGAAGATTCCTGAAAGTTAAAGAGCCCTGCAGTGATCTTGTCCATTAATATTCCATATGTTTTTTTATTTAAACTTGTACCTTTAGAATGTGTCAAAAATCCTCAAAATAGATTTGAAAGATTTAAGATTGACAGACTAGTTTTGCCTGGGGCCCAACAAACCTGTCTCATTTTGTACACGAAACTAGCTTAACTCCCTATCACATAGAGGACACCACGACAGAGAATTCTTAGTACTTCCCACGTTACATATAATATGTAACCAAGTCAGCAATGAAAGAGCTTGCTGCAAAATCTGCCACATAAATGCAGGTGACAAGTATTTTGATGAAAAGTGATAGAAAGATTTAGGGTAAGAATGCCATAGTTCAGGCCTCTAGTTTGGAAACAGGGATGGCATTGGAATAGATATTAAAACAGGGAAGCACGTGGTCGGAATTGCAGAAGCCTTGCTACCTCGCAGGCTCACTGGTTGTTTGAAAGCACAGCTAAATCTCCCTATGGCACATGTCACTTCTAAGCTTGTACACAACATGACCTGTTGCACCTCCTTCAGTGAAAGGATACATAAAACCTCCAGATAACACATCCCTCTGGCAAAACATGTCTGATGTGTAATTTGGAAAAACCTGACCCTTAGAAAAGGGTTGGTTTGGCATACCTTGAGTGGAAGGAATGCAAGCATTAATTATTTCTGCTTCTTGCCTTTAACCCTTTACAGTCACAGATCTCATTCTTAGTAAGAAGTCAGTTAAAGGTAAAAGTTCCATTAGAAACATAGCATACATGAAATTCTTCAACTATGTCACAGAAATGAGGCCCCAGCAAGGAACAAACTCATAATCCCTGGCTTACAAGAACAGTGCTCTAACCACTGAGCTATTCCAGCCTCATGGATATTTGAACCTCAATCTATATTATGAACATAGAATAGTACATCACAGGAACTGACTCTTCAGCCCACATCATGCCAAACATGATACCCAAACCAATCAAAACACTACTGCTTCCACCTGACAGATGTCCCTCTATACTCTTTTTAGACGAGAGCAAGGTGGGACAATAGTGTTCCTTATACGTCAGAACCAAGATTATTTGTTATTTGATAAAATTGCTAAAATAACACCAAATTTTACAATAGTGAATAGTGAGGTTCATCGACTGCAAGCGGGCATAGATAGGCTGATAAAATAAGCAGATAAACTGCAAATGGGAGTTAAATCAAGAAGAATATTTTAATGTATTTTGATAAATGGGACAGGATGAGACCATTTCAATGTAATGGCATGGATTTAATAAATGCACAGGAATAAGGGAATCTGGGGATTATGTGCACAGATCTTTGAAGGTGACAAAACACTTTCAGAAGGAAAACAACCTGCTGGAGGAATGCAACACACAAGTGCTAGAGAAATTCAACAGGTCAGTAGGAAGTAAAAGGTAACCAACATTTTGGGCTTGAGCCCTTCAAGACATTAGCAAAAAGCAGGCAAGTGTCTGATAGGAGGAGAGGAGTAGACGAGACAAGGGGCAGGAGGTGGAGTACAGCCAAGAGGTCATAGGTGGATAGAAGTAGGAGGGTAGAAGAGATAAAATGCTGAGAAGTGATGAGGAAGAGGTAACCATCTGAATGAAGAGTGAATGGGTGTGGAGCTAGAGGAGAAGAGACAGAGGGATAAGGAAAGAGAGATTCAGTGTTGGCAAGGTGATGGTGTTTAACAGGCACTATAAAAGTCAATGTGAATGCTGTCTGGTTGAAAATTGCACAGGCGGAATATTAGATGTTGTTCCTCTAATTTTCAGGTAGCCTCGATTTGGCAGTATATAAGGCTATGAATAGACATGTCATTATGGAAATAGTGCTTAGAATTAAAATGGTTGGCCACTTGGATGTCCCTGTTATTTCAGCAGACAGAGCAAAGGTGCGATCTCGCAGTTTGCATCGAGTCTCTCCGATGTAGAGGAGACCACAACAGGAGTGCCAGATGCAATAGATGATCCCTCCAGATTCACTTGGAAGGACTGTTTGGGGCACTAAATGGTGGTGAGGGAGGAGATGCGAGTACAAGTGCAGCATTTTTTGTTGTCACAGGTACCAAGGGGTGATTAGTAGGAAAGGTTGAGTGGACGAGGGAGTCCCAGAGGAAATGGTGCCTTGGAAAATGGAGAGGGGGGGAAGATGTGACTAGTGGTGGAATCATGTTGTAAATGGTGGAAATTGCAGAGGGTATGGAATGGTAGGTGAGGACAGAGGAATTTATCTTTCTTGCATCTCGGAGCAGAGGGGACCAGGCAGATGTGCAGGAAATAGAGGAGGTGAGGACAATTGCTGAGTTGATGGCCTTGGAGAAGGATTATATTTTTGATGTTCTGGAATGGAAAACCTCATCTTGGGAGCAGTGGCAGATTAACTACCACCTGGGCCCTAGGCTGAGCTTTAGCAAGGCCCCCCTGTTCTTGCCCCACCACTGACTCAAGCTACCCCTCGCTCCTCAGTATAGGCCGGGCTACCTCTGCCTCTCCTCCCTCCCTGTCATGGCCCACGCCACTCTCACCGACCCTCGATCCTCGGTGAGGCCATGGCCACCCAGCCACCATTCACTACTGGCCTCACATTTAGCAGTACTGGCCACCGGTCAGACACCACCAGCCCCACACCCCTCACGTTATACACTTAGCAGCGCAGGTTACAGGCTGGAGCCCCCACCACTGCCAGCTCCCAGAAACCACTACACCCGTCACCCCCTACAACAACACGGTGCCAACTCTGGTCCACAGTCATCAGCTTCACCCGCTCAGTAAGTGTGAAACGATAAACCAAGAACAGGCTACCCTTTCTTCCTATAGATGGTATGTGACTTGGTCCAGCACAGTTGTGTATTGCAGTACAATCATAGCCTCTGCAGTCATGGACATGATAAACATAATCTATGCAAAAGCACAAATTTCTGGAGTGGTTCAGACCTTACCCCTAGGCTTCAGTCTAATGGTTAAAGCGGGACCGGGACAGCGGGACCCCGAGACGGGCAGAGACGGGCAGAGACGGGCAGAGACGGGCAGAGACGGGCAGAGACGGGCAGAGACGGGCAGAGACGGGCAGAGACGGGCAGAGACGGGCAGCTCAGCTGTTCGAGCAGCATTTGTGGTGGAGGGAAGATAGCTGGTAGAAGGAGGAGGAGGAGGAGTGAAAAGTGCAAGTAGGCAATTAGTAGATGAGGAGGGATGAAGCATGACAGACAGATGGAGCCAGATTGAGGTGAGGTAGGAAATCTGATGCCTGGCATGTGTGAGTAGTAGGTGGATGAAATACTTCACCCACAAGATCCCCTCCCATATCTGGTTCCATCTGCCCTTCATCTCTCCCCTAACAGTTCCCATTGTAATCATAGTGATCATCGCTGCATGCAACTAGCAATGCCTTACTGTTTGATTAGGCTTGGCTGCCACCAGGGGTTGACACAGAGCAGGAGACACACACCATGCAGATCTGTAATGGAGACTTGCAGCCTCATGTGCTGTTCATATCAACTTTAAAATAAAGTTCATCCATGTGTTGTCTAAGAACTCACACATATGAATACAAAATGAAACATGGTGTCAGAAGTGAGATGAAGGAAATGCTTTAAAAGGTAAAATCCAAAGTCAGCAACTGATCAGTGAAGAGAAGCTAACAAAGAGAAAAATGGAAGGATTACCCACCAGTTGACAGGTGATGTGGCTGAAATTTGGAACAGATTTAATCACCATTTTGGATTGTATATGGTGGCAGTCGGAGCTGACGAGCAAAGTGATAAAGTGAAAGCATCAGTTTTCTTACATGTCATGAATGATGAAGCCATGGAGGTGTATAATAACTTCACTTTTGTTGCTGAAGGAGACAAAATTAAATTGGAAAAAATATTGGAACAGTTTGAGGCATACTGCATACCTAAATGTAACATGATGTTTGAGAGGCACAGATTTTTCACATATGCACAGAAAACAGAAGAAAGTTTTGATCAGTATGTGACTGAATTGAGAAACAGAAGCAAAACGTGTGAATTTGGTGGACTGACTGACTCGCTGATAAAAGACAGGCTTGTGCATGGTATTCCAGATAATAGTCTAAGGGAAAAACTGGAGAGGGCAAAATCTAGACCTGGAAAAAGCCATAGCACTCTGTGGAGCTGCAAAAACTGTAAAATTGCAGGCAAAAGAGCTGTTCTTTGAAACAAGCTGCAACATGGATGCAGTGTGCAAGAACCGACAAACAATTTAACAAAAAGAGCGCCAAAGTGGCCAGCAAACAAAAATTAAAGGGTCAATCGAAAGCCATGTTATCAATGCGGTAAACACCTACCAAAAAAGTGTCCAGCATATGGTAAAACATGCTATATGTTCAACAAAAGCAACCATTATGCCCATTGTTGTAGGAACCAAGTGCAGCAAAGCAAGGTTCATGCAGTAGATGAAAGGGAGATAGAGGAAATCTATGCAGATCTTGTGACTAAAAACAATAAAGAAAACAGACTGGATGTTGAGTTTAAAAGTGAATGACAGATACATTTCAGTTAAACTGGATACTGGAGCACAAGTTAATGCAATATCAGAGACTGATTTTAAGATGATTAGACCCAGACCAAAGATGTATGGAACAAAAGTGAAGGTGACAGAATATTCAGATACTGATATACCAGTGCAAGGAGAATGCATGGTCAAAGTGAAACACAAGGACAAAGAGCATATGCTAGCATTCATTGTGGTACCAAAGGATGTACAGGCCATATAAGGTTTAACAGTCTGTGAGAAACTGAACCTGGTAAAAAGAGTCTTCATTGTGGAAAGCAGTGGAGACAGTCGATGATAAACTCAAGAAAGAGTACAATGACCTGTTTCAGGGTCTAGGGTGCTCAGAGTGGATAAATGTGTGCCACCAACAATACATACATGCAGAAAAGTTCCATTTATACTTCAAAAGCAAATAAAAGCAGAGTTGGACAGGATGGAAAGCCTGAACCTGATTCAGAAGATAGATTGCAGGTGCAGCAGGTTATTAAGAAGGAAAATGGAATGTTGGCCTTCATCGCTAGAGGAATTGAATTCAGGAGTAGGGAGGTAATGTTGCAACTGTATAAGGTACTGGTGAGACCGCACCTAGAGTACTGTGTCCCGTTCTGGTCTCCATATTTGAGGAATGATATACTGGATTTGGAGATGGTCCAGAGGAGGTTTACTAGGTTGATCCCTGGGACGAAGGGGTTGACTTATGATGAAAGATTAAATCATCTAGGATTGTATTCGCTCAAGTTCAGAAGAATGAGAGGAGATCTTATAGAAACATACAAGATTATGAAGGGTATAGATAGGATAGATGTAGGAAGGTTTTTGAGCTGGCCGGGGAAACTAAAATGAGAGGACACAGTCTCAAGATTCGGGGGAGTAAATTTAGGACAGAGAGGAGGAAAAATAGTTTTTTCCCCCAGAGAGTAGTGAATGTTTGGAATTCTCTAACCAAGGAAGTGGTTGAGGCTACCTCATTAAACATATTTAAAATTCAGTTAGATAAATTTTTTTTTTTTTACGGGGGGCGTGGCAAGATGGCGTAAGGATCAGACGTGCCTTCCAGTCCTCTCCTGACTCTATTTTATTGTTTTGTCTAGAAATGCCCGTTAAAATTCTTTAAAAGTTTAGATAATTTCAGTGCTGTTAATTTAACTTATGATGGTACAATTGGTGGAAAAGAGCAAAAAAAAAAAAACGACAACAGATCATCAAAAAACTATATTTTCCAAAAGTTCAAGTTTTGGAGGCTACCTACAGGAAAAACACCGGGACTCAGCGAGAAATGGATCCCAGGAGAGAGGTACAGTGTTCGGATGTAGAGCTCTATGTTACGTCGGTAGAGCCCCCTAAAGAGGGCGCCAAACAGCCTTTAGAACAAAGAGTTACTCAAAGGCATTTGTCAACTGTAGTGGTGGCGCTGCAAACCTCACCTCTTGAGATAGAAGAAGCTATACAACTTGACGTACTGGGAGAACTTAATACATTATGGACTGGGGAAAACCCCGGCCAGCGTCCTCCAGTCACTGCTGGAGAGGCTGTGGCTGGGGTTTCCACACGCAGTTATACTACAAGGAAGGCAACCAGAATGAAGGAAGGAACAGAAGATCCTTTGGTTATGCAGAAGAAGCAGGAATCTGTTGAGCCAAAATCTCTTCCAATTGAAAAGATTTTTGTGAATCTTGAATCTAAATTATCTTATACAATGCAGGGATTATCCAAGATTATGACTGAACTTGGAACTAAGTTTAATACTCTGGTGAAAATACATTCTCAACAGATGGCTGAGTTTGGAACTTTTAAGCTTGAAGTGAGAGATAAATTTAATTCGTGTGAAGAAGATATAGACGAAATACGGGATCAAGTTTTTGATGTAACCAAAATGGTCGAAGACTTACAAACTCAAAATAAAAATTTGGTGAAAAAGATTGATTATTTGGAAAACCAATCCAGACGGAACAATATAAAGATTATTGGTTTGCCGGAAGGTATGGAGGGACCAGACAGACCCAAGAAAAGTTTTTACTGAATGGATTCCGCAGGTGCTGGGTCAAGAACATTTCCTGGAAGGTATAATACTGGAACGTGCTCACAGAGCCTTGCATAGAAGACCTATTTCAGGTCAAAGTCCAAGACCTGTTTTGATTCGTTGCTTGAATTATTACGACAGAGAAATAATTTTACGAGTGGCTATTAGAAATGCACAACAGAGAAAATCACCCTTGTTGATTCAAAATAATCGAGTTTTCTTCTATGCGGATTTGAGTCAAGAAGTTATGTTCCAACGACGGGAATTCAATCCTGCTAAAGAGTTGTTGTGGAAGAAAGGTTACAAGGCAACCTTTAGATATCCAGCTGTTTTGAAGGTTTTTCAAGATGGTTGCCAACCAAAGTTCTTTGATTCTCCAAAGGAAGCTATAGCATTTGCTCAAGAGCTGCCAATTACTGTTTCAACAGAGACATAGTCCGCCGCGATCTCTAAGGAGACAAGAGATGGAAGAAAAGAGCCGTGCTCCAAGAAGGAATGGTTGTAATGGTGACTCGGCAGTTGGAGCTGATTAGGAAAAAAAAAGGACAACTCTTCTTTTAATGTTTTTTTTTAAAAAATGGGATATTAAATAATGATGATGTTAGTTTATGAAGTGAGAGTTGGGGGAGAGAACTGGATAGGCACTATTTCCTGAAAGTCATCTGCTACGTGTGTGTTATCTCACACCCATTTTTTTTTGGGAGTTACCGCATTGCGCGGTTTAGACGGGAGGGGGTATTTTTAACCTACCCGTTTTTTTTCCTTTTTTTGTATTATTAGATTAAAGAGTGAAGGGGGTTTTTTTTGTTTAAATATTAAAAAAAATATAAGAAAGTATTTGATTGTTTAAAAAACTAAAAATTGATGTGGTTTTTTTTGTAAAGTTTATTCAGTAGATAAGGAATATCTGAAATTTAAATGTGAATGGGATGGATAAGTTTTTTTTTATTTTTTCTTTAACTTTAAGGTGAAAGGAGTGGTAATTCTGCTGTATATTATTTTGCTATTTTAGTTATAGAACGAAGGGAATAATGGTGAAAGTTATAAATTGAATTGTATAATTCTTAATGAGGCTTGAATTTTGTTTGTGGTTTATGCTCCATTTGTTGAAGATATAGATTTTGTTGTAGATGTGTTTTTATTATTTGGATATCTGAATTTTAACGTAATGATTGGGGATATTTAAATGTGGTATTGGAGCTTTTATTGGATAACTATTCAAGAGTAAAAGGGAAAAATGGTGGAAGAGTACTAAAATTGAATTGTACAATGCTTAATGAGGTTTGGATTTTGTTTTAAGATGGTGGTTTATGTGACTAATATGATGATAGATGTGAAGTTAGTTGATATTTGGTGAAGGTTTATCTCTTATAGAAAGTTTTTTTTTCATCTTTTTTTTCATGCTACAATTTTTTTTAAGAATTGATTATTGTTTAAGAATTTTTGATAATGTTACTAACTTTACTAATTTTTTATATTAAGTTTGAGTTAAATATATGTTTCATCTTAACTTCGTTTGTTAAATATATGCATTTAAGTTTGATTTAAATATGTTTTTTAAGTCTGATATCTTAGTATTAATTACTTTTCTTTTTGTTAGTATTTTAATCGGTTATGTTTTTGTTTTTTTTGTAAGTGGGTTTTTTTCTCACATATATTATTAACTTTATTAATTCTTCACTCTTTATGTTGGGGGAAAGGGGGGGTTGGACTAATTTGAGTTGGGTTATTAATGTGTAATAATTATTGGGGAGGGTATAGTTTATTTAGATTACTGATACTGTATTGTAATTTTATTATTTTATTCTTAATTTTTTTTAATGTAATCCTATATGTTATTCATGTTATAAAATCTTAAATAAAGTTTAAAAAATATAAATTTTTACATGATAGAGGAATTAGGGGATATGGGGAGAAGACAGGTAGGTGGAGTTAGGTCATAAATTAGATCAGCCATGATCGTATTGAATGGCAGAGCAGGCTCGATGGGCCATTTTTGGCCTACTCCTGTTCCTACTTCCTATGTTCCTATGACCCAACAGAGTGAGTGAGTTCACTCGTCGTTGTGGATAAAAAGAATGGAAAGCTTAGTATTTGCATGGATCAAAGAGATCTAAACAAAGCAATTAAGAGAGAATACTTTAAGCCTCCGACGCATGAAGAAATTGTCGAGATCTTCAAATGGGACCAGCCACGGTAGTTAGAAAGACAGATACTGTTGAACAACTTGAATACACAGCTGAGAAGACATCATCTGGGACAACAACTCAGATTCAAAGGCAATCAATCAGGAGATGGTCAAGACACATAAATCCTCCTAAGAGGCTCATTGAGCAAATTTAAAGACTCCTGTTATAGAATGAAGTAGTGCTACCTTATTTGCTCTTCAAGTTTTGGTGTATGTAAATGTGAACACACAAAACAAGTTTTAAGAATGTTAACAATGTTGATAATAATGAAAATGCAAGTTCTTGATGTTAAAGTTAAAATTGCAGAGTTATACAATGAAACCATGTTAGTTAAAAGTAAGCTAATTTTGTTTTAAGGGAAATGCAATGATAGTGATCATGGTTGCAAGCAACTAGCAATGCCTTACTGTTTGATTAGACTTGGCTGACACCAGGGGCTGACACAGAGCAGGAGACATACAGTATGCATATCTGTAATGGAGACTTGCAGCCTCATGGCATGCCTCATGGTACTGTTTACAACAACTTTAAAGAAACTTTTCCTTCATCCATGTGAATAAAAGATGAAACACTCATAATCACCTTGCTCATCAGATTCCAGCCCTAGTCGCCTTTGTGTCCCTACATAACACCCTCCAGAAGCTGCCTTCTAATTCCACCCTCCCACCTCCCTCACCCAGCTCCATTTGTCTGTCATCTTTTACCCTTCCTATTATCCACTGGCCTGTCTCACCCTTTCCCATCTCCTCTTTATACAGGCCATCTTCCCTCTCATTCCTGATGTAGGGTATCAACCTAAACTTCCAATTCCTTACCCCGTCACAGATCTGATCAACCTGCTAAAATACTCCAACACTTTGATTTTTGCTCCAGATTCCAGCATCTACCTTCTTTCAAGTGTCCATTTTCAGAAAGTGATGAATGAAGAATGTGGGTACACGGTCTTCATTATCAGGAGATGGTGTGTACAAAAGCAAGCAAGTTATCCTCTATAGTTGTATAGTTTGAGAGCATTGCATCCACTCCAGGCCATCACACCACTGGAAGGATGAGTAGATCTTTGAGAAGGTACAGAGGAATGGTTCTCTGAATGAGGGCCTTCTGCCACAGTTAGCTTGGAGAAGCAGAGTTGTTCTTGCAAGACATTTGTGGGGTTATTTGACAGATTGTGACAGTTTTAGATAAGAAATGTCATTTGCCTTATAAATGTTCCAAAGGCTAAGAGCTTTGGGCAAAAGAGATAAGTACATTGGATAGTTAACTGAGGAAAGAAAATTTGCAGGGCTTCCCGGTTTACTCTTCCGTGAGCCAGCATAGGCTCAATGGGATATATATCCTCTTTGTACATTATAATGAAATAGAAGTGGCTTGTACTTGGCCAGCTTCAGCCTAAGTTGAAGACTACATTTAGAAGGACTGTAACATGCCAATCATCCCTACCAAACACACTGGCTATCTTAAACATTTATGTACAATTAGAGGGAAAAAGCTACAGCTCCCAGGACACATATTTGAAGTTCAAATCAACTTCAACTTCACATCTGGTCCCAGTTAAGTTTGAGATATTGGGGGATTGGATGAGCACAATTAAGGTAGGTGCATGCAAATATGACAGACACATACATTGAAAGCAGGCCTGTGCAGTTCAGGCCAGCAAGCTTTCAGGAACAGGGATAATCGAGATCAGCAGGAATGGGGCAAGTATGATCTCAAAGGTCCAAAAGAATTACGTATACTACTCAATTTCCAGTAGCAACAATTAACAGGACTACCCTCTGGGTTTCTTAAAACCACAAACAAGCCAAGGGAGGAGACATTAAAAAGGATCTTTATCAAAGAGCATCTTGAGAAAAGAGCAGAGCAGAAATGTGGAGCAGATGGTCAGACAAACTGCTCTTTAGCTCATTGCTGCTTTAGACTTTGCAACATGCAAATTGGCTGATCCACATCCCTGATTACAGCAACTGCCAATCCTGAGAGGATGGCAACATGAAAGACAGGAAAAAAAAATAGGAGGCCATTCAGGCCATCTTATCTGCCCAACCACGAACTTCCTTCTAATTTTTCTGCTCTATCAGCACAACCCTCAACTCTTGTCAATATTTTGAAATCTGTGGACCTCTAACCTGCATCAAGTCAGTGACTGAGAATCCACAGACCTTTTGGGTGAAGAGTTCAAGACTCATTAGCCTATAGATGAAGGCATTTCTTCACACACGTCTGTCCTAAACTGTCAACTCCTGGCTTATGCAGTCCCTGGTTCTAGATACCGCATCCAGGGGAAATGTCAGTTGCTCGTCTACTATTTCAAGCCCTGAAAGAATTTTGTTCCCTTTAATGTGATCACCTCCTATCCTTCCAAACTCAAAGACTAGTCTGGAAAACCAGTCATCACATGACCAACAATGGCAGAATCTCACTATGCTCCTTCCATTATAAGTACATTTTTCCTGCAGTAGGAAGATGGCCATTACAGAGACTTTGGTGGAGGAAGAGCATGATTGGCTGACGCAAGTATTGGGTTTAGATGTTTTAAAGGAATAGGATGGGAGGTAAGGGGCGGGGGAAATATTATTATTGGTCAGGGGTAGTACTGCGGTTATAAAGGAAGGACCACGGGCTTATCTAGAGTATGGTAGACATGGCAAATAGTTTGCACACTACTTACATATGACTCTTAAGTTTATAATTCTCAGGATTCTCCCTATTACCTTTTGAAAGGGGGGGTGACACTTGAAAGCTATGACGGGGAATTGGAAGTTTCAGCCACTAGTTTAAACTGGAGTGTTTATATAACTTGCAAAAGAGTTTAAAATATTCTTTCACCAGTGTTTTACTGCAGTACCTGCAGTAATTTGTGTCTCTAAATAATGTGTTTGGGTTTTAATTAACTAACATTCAATGTCCAGAAAATCTCTGAATCTGGCACCACCCAAATTGGAAGGATGCCAGAGTATCAGAGTTTTATGGCATGTCTCATATTTTCTTATGACACAGAAGGAAGCCATTTGGTCCATCAGGCATACGCTAGCTCTCAGGGAAATCCCATTTGCTGATATATTTCTTGGTAATGTTCACTCTCACGTGCCCATCAACTTTACCCTGATTCTCTCACTGCCCTTTAAACTGGGAGTGATTGGGGAAGAAGGGGTGGTGGGGGGGGGGGGGGGAGGAATTCACAGCAGCCATTTAATTTATGATCCATTATGTCCTTGGGAACAAACTAGAGTCACCAGGAGGAAACCCAATGTACAAACTCCACACAGTTAGTATAGGAAATCAGGATCAAACCATGGTTGCTGGAGTAGCAATGTAGTAGTATTACCTGCCCCGCCACACTGTTGTCCTATAGTGATAGAATAAAGATTTTTAATTTCTACTTATTTATTTATTTATTTGTTTTTTTTAAAACATGAATTATCACAGCAGTGACCCTGTAGGAGTTTGGAAAGATTAATTTTCATGCTGTTTCAGAGCAGCCATTTGGGGTTGTTGGTTGAGTCACTCAACAAAGGCAGCAAATTTTTAAGTAGGGAGAGAGCCTTGTTCTCCCTTTGATGAATTAGCCACCAAGCAGAATGAAATCTGGATCCATTTCCATTGAGAGGGGTGGCACAAGAAATATTTGATGGTGCATTTTGATTCTCTTTCTTTTGGGGGAGATTAGGAATAAAAATTACTTCAACCACTTCATCTCGAAGATAGTTTGGCAGATTCAAAGAGCAACGACTGAATACAGGAAGGATCTTTATTAAAAGACACATAAGGGGATCACAACATGGATAACACACTAGTACTCTCAATCACAAAACACAGTATAATCAGTCACATCAGACTTAACACTACCGATACTAGCAACTGTCTACAGACTTGTAACAACCAAGAATTACAATACACTACTCACCATTCCTTGTCTAACATGGGCATAGCTCCAATGCTAACAGCCCCGATCTCTGTGTAGTGCACATCTTACCAGCAACTCCTCCAGCATGGTCCACAGTTTGTAGCCTGGAATGGAGTAGGGTTCATCTCAGGACCGAAGAGCAAAAGAGGAAGAGCTACTGCATGTGGTGGACTTTATAGTACAGTAAGCTGGAGGGTCTGGCACAGGTAATCATTAGGTGTGCACTAATGGGTGGGCAGAGTCCAGCCTTGATTAGCAGGTGATGTGATTTCTAACTAGGCTCCAGATGGAGAGGTCGAGAACCTCCTCAATTCACATTCCCAGCAAGTTTCAGAGAGGTCCTACGACCTTCAGCAATCCACACTCCTACCAGGATCCAAAAGGAGGTCACATGACCCTCCACAATCCTCCCTACAGATGTAGAACAACTTCTTTGAGCTACCTCCTTTTTAGCTAGTCCACTAGGCAAGCAGCACCTCCATCCATATATATTATCTCCATTCATATATATTATCTCCAACCCAACAAGCTATTTGAGATCACAACTCCTCCATATCTAGCCAACCCAGAGTTAAATCATCACTCCAATGGAGGCCATGCCTTTGGCTGCCAAGTTCCTAAACTCCCTAACTCTCTCCACCATTTCTGCTTCTTCACATGAGCCATTGAAAAATCTACGATTTGGGCTGCCATTTCACACACCATGAGACAAGTTCAGTTCCTCCTTCTCAGAACCATGATGAATGGTGTGGAGGGTGGGGGTGAGGACAAATCCACAATAGCTGAGATTTTAAATTTCAGTTCTATTACAAAAGACAGGTTTGATGTTTTCATACCAAGATACAAGAAATATGTCACTTTAGACACGAGTTTGTATGCTTTTCAAAATACATACCCTAGTCCTTAGTCCTTGTATTCAGCTGAACAAACAGAGCTTGTACAAGATGATATTTGCAAACTAAAAACAGGTCTTCAGATGAGATGCAATCTTCACAAAACCTCTTTGTTCCTCTTGATAATTAAACAAGGAAGAGTTTCAGAGGTCCAGTTCCAAAATCCTACTACTGTACCTAGAAAGTCTCACCACTCCAGGCAGCATCCAGGTCCTGGGTCCTTCCATGAATCAGATCACACACTGTCCTCCATCAAGTTATTCCACCACAATTTAGGCTACAGGGTAGGTTGCTCCCACTGTCTGTACCTGGACTTGGCCACCCAGAGGTCTGAAACAATCTGGAAACCAAATGCCAGCAGTCCTTCCTTCATTGTCCCTTCTATGGAAGAGAATTCAGAGGACACACACCCTCAGAGAAAAAAATTCTACCATGTCTCAGTCTTGAGTGATACCACTTAACAGAGACCCTGGTTTTCGATCTTTCCACACAAGTAAACATTCTTTCCCCATCCACCCTGCCAAGACTCCTCAGGACTTTAAATGTTTCAATCAATTCATGCCTATGAGCCTTACTTGTCTGACAGGTCAGCCATTTTGGTTATTAATATACTGAACTTTCTCTGAACTGCTTATAATCATTATCCTTTCTTAAATAAGATGGCCAATGCTGTAAACAGTGTCCTGGGGACACTGCTGCCCAATGAAGAAGAACCTCCCTCTTTTGGTCATCAATTACCCTTGTAATAAATAATGTCCCAGCCATTATACTCCCCCCTCACCATTCTGACGCATACATGTCTGTCCTTAGCCTCATGTATTGCCAGGGTGAGGCTAAATATGAACTTGTGGAACAATACACTGGGCATTTTCTGCTGATGGTGAATCTTTGTCTGCCTTATGGTAGACAAAAGGAAATTTTGTGTAATATCACATGTTCTGTTTTATTAGATGGCAGTAAAAGGATCTGGAATATTCTTCCTGGACAGGCTTAAATGCATGAACACTGCCTCCCCACCCCCATCTCTATCTCTCTCCTTTATCTGCTCCTCTTCTCACCTATTTCACAAACATTTTTAATTCTCTCCTCCCTATCTGCCTCTCACCTTCTGTCCAGTATCCTATGACCTCTTGACCCCTCACCAGCTCCTCTTCTTCCCCCATATTATGCTTTCAAGCTCCCCTTCCCACTTTAGTCCCGATATAACTCACAACCCAAAATATTAATTCATAATTTCTCTCCATGGATGCTGCCTGACCTATTAAGTGCCTCCAGCCTCCATTTGTTCACTCAATAATAATGTTCCAGTGGCTTTCTTAATTATTTCCTGTACCTGGATATGAGCCTTATGCAAATCTCTCTGCATCTCAGATCTCTGTAATCACTGTTCTTTTGAATATTAAGCTTTTCATGTTTTCCTGATAAAAATGGGAAATTTCACAATTTACATGTCACATCCTTAGCCACTTATCTATATTTCATTGTAACCTTTTTTGCAGTCATGGTCAATAGTGGCCTCGAGGATGTGAATGAAGATAAAAGTAGACAGTTGTTGCCTCGCACTTGTCTGGAGTGACAATACTTCCCATGGGGGTAACTAGCCAGATTGGACAAACTCAAGCAATGTTCCACATGGATGGAGTTGTATGGCATGGAAGCAGACCATTTGGACCATCATGTCCATTGATGAGCAGCAGACACCCACTCATACTAATCCCATCTTCCAGCACTTGACCTTCTACATCTGAGCATTTAAGAAATTGCCATGATTCTTCTGAAATCCTGGCAGTTACTCTGTTTCCACTACTCTGTCTGGAAGTACATTCCAGGTACATTCTAAGAGTGAAAAAGGACCCCTTTCTATCCACACTGAATCACTTTCCCCATATTATGAATCTATGCCATTTTGTTATGTCTCTGTGATACAGAGAAAATTTCCTGCAGTTTCCCTGATAATTTGATATACCTCAAACATGTCCCCTCTTAACCGATTTCTCCAGGTAAAAGCAAACAGGCCCAGACTCTTCAGCATCTCCTCATAACTGAAAGGCTTCATCCTCGGTAACCTCCAATGAATCTTCCCTGCACCCTCTCCAGCACTTTCACATTTTTCCTTGAGAGTGGCTGCATTCTTCCAGCATTTTAAGAAGGTGTTGGGGCAAGATGGGCTCACGAAGGGCCTGAGGCACTGAAGGCTTCATTTAATTAATTTTAATTTAAACATACAGCACAGTAACAGGCCATTTTGGCCCACAATTTACATCCCATTAACCTACACCCCAGCCATTTTGAAGGGTGGGAGGAAACCAAAGCCCCCGGAAAAAACCCATAGACCCGGGGAGAACATAAAAACTCCTTTCAGAGAGCATGGGATTCGAACCCTGGTCCCAATTGCTGGTGCTGTCAAGGCATTGTGCTCAGCCCTACGCCAACTGTGCTGCCCTATACTGAATCTATGAATAGCATTTTGGCATAGCTTCCTGAACATATCAGAGGTTCGGACCTAGAGCTCAGGTTGCCAATGTTTGAACAGGCATCTGTGCAGCTGCAGAAGCGATGGAGGTGAATCCTCAAACTCTCAATGACTCTGAAAGGACTCTCTTTTGGCTCCACTTTCTCTTATTGTCGCGGGGGGGGGGGGGGGGGGGGAAGGGGGTGGTGAGCAATGCTCATGACGATTCTTTGTTTACCTTACTACAGACAAAAGTTGAAGTATATCATGCATCTCATTTTTTGTATGTACTATTGTGTGAAAATAAAAAGGAACCTTAAACCTGAACCTTTATTTTTGCTTTTGTTTTAAATTCCAGCATTATTTGTTTTCCTACTGCTGTTGAATTATTCTATAATTTCTTCCAGGTAGGCCTGGAGGGTTCCAAGGAAGGGTCCCTGACTGGTTTCTATTTTCACAGTGGCTACTTGACTGGTTGAGTCTTCCAACATTTCTACTTTTGTTTCATCTTTTACCCTGACAAGTACATGCTAGTGTTGTAACTAAATAGGCTTGAGAGGAGGTGCAGTTAATTCTGGAGCACAGGTTCAGAATCCCACAGTAGGGATATGTGGAATGACTCACTTTGGTTGAAGACTGCCTTCAGTGACGCTGGTGATTCAAGCACCAATATTAGCCCACGTGATACATGTTAATTGTTTCAATTTGATGGTATTATTTGATGGACCAGCTGTTCCCTCATTTTAAGATATTTTCATTTTTATTTTTTAGTTCAGTTCCAACATTTGTCCATTTATTTGGAATATTTGGTACAATAGTCTATTTTGGTCAATAAAAAATAAAAATCAAGCCTATGCATTAACTTTTGATTTAGAGAGAAAACTG
Organism: Narcine bancroftii; assembly: GCF_036971445.1. NCBI lineage: Eukaryota > Metazoa > Chordata > Chondrichthyes > Torpediniformes > Narcinidae > Narcine > Narcine bancroftii. The sequence continues at coordinate 47,092,816 of NC_091473.1, read as the reverse complement.
CAATTAACTTGGTAATGTCAATAAACAATGTTTCTACAACCAGAGTAACCCACAGTTTCCTACCTTTTTTCCCCCACCAGCACCAACTTCCTGATGCCATTCCCACACCTTTAATTATATCAACAATTTGCAAATTCTCATATGTAAAGTCATATTCATTAGCACACAACAGGCCCTATGGCACACTATTAAACATCCTTCTATACTTCTGTGATGGTTCAAGAGTCTGACTATTTACCAAATGTTGTGAGAGCCCATCTCCACCACACACTCAGGCAGTACACTCCAGATTCCAACCACCCTCGGCTGAAAAACTTCTTCCTCTGATCTCTCTACATTTTCTATCCCTCATTCAAACCTCTCTGCTCTTGGGAAAAGTTCCTTGTAATGTACTTTATCGACACCCCTCAGAGCACTACGTGCATTATTTATTTACAAATCAATGTTAACGGCCAGTTGTCTACTCTTAATTTCAACATTTGGAAATGGAATTTTGAAAATTATTTTGACATAACTGAGTCTTAATGATGGAAAACAAAAACAAATATTTTAAGTAGGTTCCTGGTCATGCTTCTCCAATTATATACATTTTAAAATTCAGAGATACACCACCATAACAGGCCTGGGCCCAGCCCCCTCCCCAAGCCAATTAACCTATAATCCCCAAACATTTTTGAAGGGTGGGAGGAAACCAGAACATGTTAACATGGCAGAGTGCCAAACTCCTTATAGACTGCCAGATTGCAGCTGGGTCACTGGCGCTGTAGTAGTATTTCAGCTAGCTCACCATTTCGCTAGCCGTACAGCCCATTAATTTAGATAAAGTTTAAAAATAAATCATTTTGAATGCTTAGCCGAGATACTCAGCACCACAACTGAATATGGAGTTAAACTAAGCAGAAAGCTGTTGTCAACCCCACATTCAAGGTCAGGGTGACTGAAGTCTCTCAAAATCTGATGATGTTTGAATTTGGTCACAGAACAGCCAAACTAACCAACCACTGGCATATAGTGTCAGGGCAATTAATAATAGCCAATTAATTTACCAATCCACATCTTTGAGATGTGGGAGGAAGCCTGATCACCCTGGAGAAACCCACAAGATCACAGGAAGAATGTGCAAACTCCAAACTGACATCACCCAAGGTCAAGATTGAACCCAAGTCACTGGAGATGTGAGGCAGAGGCTCTTAACTAGGGAAAAAAAAAATCAGTGGAATTCTCTACCAAAAAAGGATAGCAGAGGCTAACTTGTTGAGTATATTCATGACCAAGATCAAACTTGCTGAGTATTAAGAATAATAAGGGATAAGGTCAGAACAAGGATGTCTTACCAAGTTAAAAGAAGAAACAAGATTTTTTTTTTAAATAAAGAGCTGAACGTCCCCATTTTCAGAGCTTTCAGAATTTTAAACCACAAGATCTTAAGATATTTCTTAAAAGTTGCTTTTTCCAATCAGAGAAGTAAATTTTAAGGAATGTCTTAATGATGAACAAAGAGGAAGGGTTGAATTCCAGAGGTTAGGGCACAAGCAGCTGAAGGCAAATGATGCAGCAATTAAATGGGAGGTGATTGAGAGGGTAGAATTAGAGTGCTTAGGGCTTCCAGTTATGATGCTGGAGAGATAGAGAGGGGCAATGGATTTGAAAAGAAGGATCTGTAGAGACAAGGGGATACAGAGTCTGATGCAAGACTGATGCCAGGTCTTAACCCAAAGAGAGTATCCCTTTGCCCCCAGAGATAGAATCATACAAGATCTCGTGAGAGAACTTGACAAAAGCTTACAACATGACTTTTGACAGCAGCTTGTTAATAAGCCCATGAGGGGAATCAGCTGTACTAGACTGTGGTATCAAAGATAATTGGAGACTTTAGAGTAAAGGGGCAGTGATCACAATAAGATTGAGCTTAATTTGAGATTAAACAAGGAAAAACTAAAGTCAGATGTGTTGGTATTTCAGTGGAGTCAAGGGAATTACAGTGACATAGAGAGGAACTGGCAAAGTAGATTAAAAGGAAGCACTAGTGGGGAAGACGGCAGAGCAGCGATGGACAGAGTTTTTGCATAAAAAAAATATAGAGAAGGTGCAGCATAAATACATACCAAAAAAGAGGAAATATTCTATTCGAAAAATGTTACAACTGTGACTGACAAGGGAAGTCAAAGCCAATGTGAAGGCAAAAGAGAGGGCATACAAGGAAGCAAAAATTAGTGGGAACATAGATGATGAGTTTTTGTTACTTTTTTTTTGTTTTTTTTAAAAACTCCCAAGGACAGATAAGATAAAGTTGAAAGTAGACTAGCAAATAATATCATAGAGGATACAAAAAGCTTTTTCTATAAAGAGGCGAGAGTAGGTATAGAACAACTAGAAAATTATGCTGGAGAAATAATAACAGGAGACAAGGAGATGCCAGAGGAACCAAACCAAACGTATATTTTGCATCGGTCTTCAGGATAGAATACACTAGCAGTAACCAGATGTCAAAGGGTACCAAGGAAGGGAACTGAGTGCAGTTGCTATTTCAAGGAAGGTGCTCAGAAAGCTGAATGGTCTAGGGTGGATAAATCTCCCGGACCAGGTGGATTGCATCCTCTGATTGTGAAAGAAGTCGCGAAAGAGATTATGGAAGCATTGGTAATTATCTTTCATGAATCAGTTGATTTTGCCATGGTCCTAGAGGACTGGAGAATCAAAAGTGCCTGACAAACCTTTTGGAATTCTTTGAAGAGGTGACAAGGAGGCTGGATGAGGGAGATGCAGGGGATGTTGTGTATTGGATTTTCAGAAGATATTTGCCAAGATGTTGCACATGAGGCTACTTAACAAGAGCCCATGGTATAACAGGAAACACATTAACATGGGTAGAGCATTGGCGGTTTGGCAGGAAGCAGAGAGTCCAATAATCATATTCTGATTGGCTGCCAGTTGCTAGTGATGTTTCACAGGAGTCCATGTTGGGGCCGCTTTTTTTCATCTTGCATATTAATGATTTGGATGATGGAATGAATGGCTTTGTGGCCAAGTTTGCAGATGATTATGAAGGTAGATCCAGGAGCATATAGTGCAGAGAAAGCATGGAGGTTTCAGCAGGACTTAGGTTAGGAGAATGAGCAGAGTAGTAGAAAATGAAAGATAATGTCAGAAAGTGTACAGTCATGCACTTTAGCAGAAAAAAATAAATGAGCAGACTATTTAAAATGGAGAGAAAATTGAAAATAACTAGATGCAAATTGACCTGGAAGTCCTCGTGAAGGACAACCTGAAGGTAAACACAGGTCAAGATGGTGGTGAAGATGGAAAATGCAGTGCTGGCATTCATTTCAAGAGAAATAGAATATTGATGTTGAGGCTCTATAAGGCACTGGTGAGACCTCACTTGTATTATTGATAGCAGTTTTGGCTTCTCATTTAAGAAAGGATGTGCTGATGCTGGAGGGTATAAATGAGGTTCACCAAGATGTTCCAAAAATGAAAGGATTATCATACAAGGAGTGTTTGACAGCTCTTAGCCTTTTATCATTGGAATTTAGGGGATTGAGGGGGGAAATCCCATTGAAACATTTCAAATGTTTAAAGGCATGGATGGAGTAGATGTTGAAAGGATGTTTCCCATGGTGGGAGAGTGTAGGACAAGAGGTCCCAACTTTAGGATTGAAGGGCATCTGCTTAGAAGAGAGATGCGTAGAAATTTCTTCAGCCAGAAAGTGCTGAATCTGTGGAATTTATCGCAACAGACAGTTGTGGAGGTCAGGCCATTGGGAGTATTTAAGGCAGACATTTATAGATTCTTAATTAGCCAAGGCATCAGAAGTTATGATAACAAGGCCAGGCAGTGGGGCTGAGTAGGGAAATGGATCAGCTCATGATTGAATGGTGGGGCAGCTTCAATGGGCTGAATAGTTGCTTCTTCTCCTATGTCTTATACAGTTTGGAATAGGTCATTAGACCCAACTCGTTCATGCAAGCTAAATTGGTATTTTGGGCACAACTCATTTGTCTGCATTTGGTCCATAACCTTCTAAGCTTTTCTTATTCATATACCTGACCAAATGCCATTTGAACCTTGTAATTGTCACATACATTGTACATACACACTGAAATTCTTAATTGGTGTAATTTGGTTTTTCCTCCACATTACAGCATGATCATCAGTTTATCACGTCTCCTTGCAAAAGGAGGAGGTGTAGCGTCTGCCACAGCAGCACTACCAAATAAATGCACACTAGAAAGAAATTTTTTTTTTTTTAAGTCAATTTTTTTTTAAACCCAAAAGCAACAATTAGGTCAGTGCTAACTCCCTTAATAACGAGAAGTGGCCCTTGCCACTGGTGGCACGAGGCCTCGGAAGAGGAAAGCGGAAAAAAAGTTAATCTGCCTCCTCCAGACAGAGTATCATAAAAAAAAATTATTCAGTCAAGTATGGCAAGCTTCAAGGTCTCTATTAGCTTGATCTTTATCAGCTTCAATTTGAACTTCAATCAATGCCCCCCCCCCTCTCAATTTTTCTTGACATTCTTGAAATACAGATGTAGAACCTCCATTCTGCTTAATGTTGGGTAACAACTTGGCAAATTCCAAAGCTTCAAATTCATTAGAAAAAAATGAAATGGATATTGTCCATAAAAAACTTTTAAGAACTGCTGGGTAGCGAAATGCAAATTTACATCCTTTATTCCACAGAATAAATTTGACTGGATCAAATTCTTTTCTTCTCTTGACAATTTCATTGCTTGAATCAGCATTAAAAAATTACTCTGTTATTCTGAATTACCAAAGGTCCTCATTCTCTTGCTCTTTGTACTGCCATTCTTAAAATCATTTTCCTCTCTTGATAATGTAAACATTTAATCAAGACGGAGCTTGGCAGTTGTCCTGGATACTTTTTTTCCTTTGGGCTCGATGTGCTCTATCAAGTTCCAAACTATTTGGAAAGTTGTCCAGTCCAATATTTCAGGCAACCATTTTTGAAAAAAATTCACTGGATTATTACCTTCAAAGTCTTCAGGCAGACCAACTACTTTAACATTATCTCTTCTGCTCTGATTCTCCAACACATTATTTGTAATAAACTTTTCTTCTCAACTTCCCATCAGTAAAGGAGTCTTCAATCTTGTTAACGCTATCCTTACATTGCTTCACTTCCATAAGGCAATCATAAATATTTTTTTCAAATTTCTGAACTTTAATTTTATCCACAGATTTATTACATCTTGTCACACCTGTTTTCATTAGTTATTTCCTCTTTAATCACTCCCAACTTGTAATTCAGTTTTAACCTCAGCAAATTTAGCATCCATTTTTTGACTAATTAAGACCATTTCTTCAAAAAAAATTTTCAAAAACCTGTGGGTCAAGAGGAGTTGGGAAGATATATGCACCCATTTTACCCTGAACATCCTGGTCTCCCACCTCTTCTTCTGCTCGAGATTGTGGTATAGAACTTCTTTTTTCCTCTTCAGTTGATGTAGTCAAGGGTTGAAATTCTGACACAGGTTTTCCTGCCACCACTGCTGAAGTCAGATCTTCAGACTCCGGTCTGGTCACTTCAACAGCACGCATGCGCGAAGTCCTGCGCACACACACTGGGTCTGTAGTCATTTCCACAGTCTTCCTCTGTGCTCCAGCGCCACTCTCCCCAGTTCCCCGAGAGGGTGGCACTGGAGCCTGGATTCTTACCAGAGAAATCTTTGTCATTGGTGGCTGGAGAAGAACTAAATTCAGAGGCTGGATCTTCAAGGTAGGCACCAATTCTTCCATCAATGTTACTTCAGTTGTAGTCCTTTTTTTTTTAAGTTTGAGGTTTAGGTATTTTTGTAGCCATCTTCTAGGACATCTAAGAAATTTATTTAAGAACAATTAAATTTTTTTTAAGTTTTTTTTTTAAAAATCAGGCATTAATTAATTCTGTCAGGAGAGAAGTTTTCCACGTCTTCCTCCTATGGCATCACGCCGCCCCCCCCCCCCCACCCACCCCCAGTAGAATTACTTTAAATCATGCAATCCTCCCTCTTTTTACATCACTTCCGGCTCAGAAGACCGAAACCAGAAGTGACGTCAGGACGTGTCCACAAAACATCCCAACAGTGCATATTTCTGCCCCAAGACTTCTGAGGGCCCACGCCATCTCTTCAGGCAAGTACACCATGGCAATTCAGCCCATCCCGGGTTGTGACCACTCAACCTGCTACAGCACTCCCCCCAGAATTGCATGCTTTAGACTTAAGAGGGCAACCTCTACGCCTTAGGGAAGGCTATGGCACAGGTAATGATATGTCCGAGTGTACAGGCTTTAAATGGTCCACCATTAATAAATCCATTCTCCCACCAATGTCCAACATGAATACTATGCTATCACGCAGCAAAACTTGAAAGGTCTTTCATATGGCCTTTGTAATGGAGTGCCCTGTCATTGCCAATGGACAAATATATGCTCTGGAATGTGGGAAGGCAGATCGCCATGGTGTCTCGCCAGAGGAGGGTCTTGTGGAACCACCCGGTCTTGAGGTCTCTACAGAACATTAAACTCATCAGAATCCACGTGTGGTCGGTCAAAGTGCAGGTCATCTGGGACAGTCAGGGAGGCATCATAAACCATTTCCACTGATGAAGCAGTCAAATTTTCCTTCAGAACAGTCCTTATCCCCAGTAGTCCCCAAGGCAAATGATCCATCCAATTGGGACCTGAGGCTGGCTTTCAAGGCAGACTTAAGGTGTCTGTGGAAGTGTTCAACCAATCTGTGCAACTGTAGGTGATAGGCAGTGGTATGATATAATTAGCTTCCACAGAAATCTACCAAACCAGTCCATAAGGATGACAAACTGGGCCCCAGCATCTGAATTGATGTAGATGGGAACCCCAAATCTCACCACCAGTGGATGAGGAATGCCAGGGCAAGGGTTTCAGCATCACTGGAGGGGAGAGGAATGGCTTATGGCTATCGCGTAAGATGGTCAACCACAATGAGCAGATAACTTATGTCCCTGCTTACTGGTAGGGGACTGACGAAGTCAAAGTGAACGTGATCAAACTGGCACTCCACAGGAGAAAAGCTTTGCATTGGAGCCTTTGTAGGTCTATGAATTTTGGACTGCTAACAGGACCTGTCCCACAGAGAGACATCCCTTCTCAGCCAGACAAATCTTGAGGACATGAGGTGCACTGTGGCTCTAACAGAAGGATGGGAAAGTCCATGAATGGAGTCAAATAGGCATCGTCGCCAGGATAGTGGGAGAATGGGTTGGGGTAGAGTGGTGGAAGTGTCGCACAATAACATGGGGCCCTGTAGGTGTGGTTAAAAATCTATAACTTTGAACCCTGTGATTGCATTCAGATAACTCTCCACCTCTTGATCTGCCAACTGGTCTTTGGCCAATTTCGCAACATCGAAGCCACCGCTAAGTGTACAGATGGAGGATCGGGACAATGCATTAGCCACAAAGTAGGTCTTCCCCTCCAAAAGCCAGACATCCATGGTGAATTCCGAGATAAAAGATGTGCTGCTGTTGTCTGGTCACAGATCAGAAATCTACTTAAAGGCAAACGTCAGAGGCCTATGGTACATAGAGGACGAAAATGGCCTGCCCTCCAGCATATATCGGAAATGCCTCACCACTACATAAAGGGCCAACAGTTCCCGATCATATACACTATATTTGAGTTCTGGCAGTCTGAGGTGCTTGCTAAAAAAGGCTAGGGTGGGCAATGACCTTGAAAAAAACTGCTCCAACACAGCACCGACCTTCCTATCAGAGGCATCCGCAGTGAGCGCCAATGGGGCCGAAGTACCAGGATGCGACAGCAATGCAGTATCTGCGAATGCAGCCTTGGCCACCTTGTATGCAGAGTGGGCTTCTGGGGTCCAAAGGATGCCCTTAGGCCTGCCCTGGAGCAATGCAAACAGAGGGCACAATACACAAGCAGCAGCCAGAACGAAACGGTGATAAGACGTCACCATACCCAGAAATTCTTGAAGCCCTTTAGCAGTGACCAGTCAGAGGAAGCAGTGGATGGCATCAACCTTCTGCAGAAGGGCTTCACCCCCTCAGGTGTTATAGGATGACACAGGAAATCAATGGCGGTGAGGCCAAATTGACACTTAGTGGGTTCACCGTGAGGCCATATTCCTCCAAACGCTGAAATATGTGTGACAAATGGAGTTTGTGCGACTGAACATCTGGGCTGGCAATGAGAATACCATCGAGGTGGATAAACACAAAGTCCAGCTCTTTCCCGACGACATCCATCAGCCATTGAAAAGTTTGGGCTGTATTTTGAGGAAAAACAGCATGCGCGGAAGCTCAGATAGGCCAAATGATGTGATTATGGCCATTTTTGGAATGTCTGCTAGATGTACTGGAATCTGGTGATAACCTTTCACCAGATCCACCTTGAAGAAGACCAGACAGCCGTGAAGGAGAGCATCAAGGTCCTGCATGTGTGGGACAGGGTATCTGTCTGGAACTGTAACATCATTCAAGCGCTGGTAATCATGACATGGACACCAACTACCCAATTGCTTCTGGACCATATGCAAAGGCGATTCCCAAGAGCTATTTGAATGTCAGATGATTCCCATTTCTTCCATAGCTTTCAACTCCATTTTAGCTTGAAGATATTTGTCTGGTGGGAGTCTCCTTGCCTGACATAAATAGGCAGCCCCCTAGTTTTGATATAATATTCCACTCCACGGGCTGTTGAGGAGCCGCAAAAACTGGTAGCCAAAAGTGACGGGAACTCAGCCAATAGTGCAGTGCATTCATTTGAGTCTAGAGGGTACACCCACCCCAAAAGAGGCAAAGGAACGATTCCAGAACACCAGGGGATACATCTGGAATGGGATGGCATGGACTAGCCAACCACATTTCGCATCCACCAACAGCTCAGCTCAAAGGATAGCCTGACCCACTGTAGCAATCACACAGTTCCAACGGAAAGTTGCACCTTCCATATGGATGGTAACCTGGCACATGTCAAAAGAGCTGATGGACGTTCCATTGGCCACCCGCAATGGGGTCTCCTTGAGCCTGTGCATTTTTTCAAAGAACGAGGGCGACACCAGGCTGAGCCCTGCACCTGTGTCAATCAGAAATTCCCTCAGGTCTTGACAGTCGCACAAATACAGAAGGCCAGTTTGAGTCGAGGCCACTAACGACAGCCGGCCATGTTGTTTCCTGTCAGGTCTTTCAGCTGGGTAAGTACAGAGAGGCACATACCTTCAGGCATTTCTTCCCCAGTGGCATTGATAGAAACACCAGGCTTCTTTTATCAGGACAGTCAGTCCTCTTTAGTTGCACTGCCGCCACAGGAGGTTCACACGGTTCTGGAGGTGCACAGGGTATTGGAACAGTGCCTGGAAAATATATCAGCCGCACGTGCACCGTGCTCTGCTGGGGCATGGCATACAGCCTAGCAGCCTCCTGGGAATCTGTGTATGGGTTACTGAAGTCCATTCCAGCGACAGCAGAGGAGACATGTACCGGAGTTTGGACAGAAACAGTGTCTCAAATGGGAAACAGTCAGTGTGTGACCATTAGCGAGTGCAATTATTTCCATCATAAAGTCCGAGGAGCTCCTGTCACCTAACTCCTGCATATTCAGGACCCGAATACCATGGTCATGCTTACTAAGCTCCAGCGTATTCAGTTTTTTTTTTTTTTAAAATCAACAGAATCACGTATATTTCTGGTCCGCTGGCAAGTTGTCAAGATACTGGCTCACCTACGCAACCATAGCAGAATCCAGGGTGCTAACCACATGCCAAAATTTTGTATCTTCAGAGACAATGCATCACAGGTTAAATTAAGCTTTGGCTAGCTGAAGCCAAGCCCTTGGCTGGTGAACGGACGCAGCATTAAAAGCGGACACAGCATCCTGCACTGCTACTAAGTAGCTGAAAAGGTTCAAATGTTGTTGGAACCCAGTGGGGTCACCAATGTAGAGTCTGCCACAGCAGCACTACCAAATAAATGCACACTACTCACATCTGTCAGTAGAATGACTTTAATCATGCAATCCGCCCTTTTTTATACAACTTCTGCTTCGGAAGCCCATAACCGGAAGTGACATTGAAACAGTGCATGTTTCTGCCCCAAGACTTTGGCAGGCACGTGCCATCTTCTCGGGTATTACACCATGGTGATTCTGCCCATCCTGGGCTGCGACCACTCGGCCCCCTACAAAGGATAGTTTCACATCGGAGGTGCAACTTAATCAACATAGGCCAGAAAGCATAGGGTAATGGGAGAAAGAGTACCTGGAATAAGCCAAGATATGTTTTGCAGAACTTTGGATGGTTTCAGGTTTTAGACAGAGTAAGTCCAGAGACTGGCTTGTCATTGAAGAGGTTTCAACAACCAATAAGCTACATCAGGGGAAAGGAGAAAAAAAATATCAGCTTGTATTTTAATGTTCAATGTGAGTTTATTGTCATATACACAAGTATAAGATACAGATGAACTGATACCACCTGGCTTTGTAACATGGACTATACTCTGTTCTTTTATGAAAGTGATTTTTTATAAACCGTGACCATCTGAGCACACTGGACTCGTCCTTCTGATATCCCACTGCTAACAGTCTAACATCATGAAGAAAACCTTGTTTTTCTATCCATTCTTTAGACTTGTTCCGAGCTGGTCCCCTCAAAGACCAGCCTTACCTTTCTTCCACTCAAGTTCTGCATGAGATAGCTAAAGATACATGTTCATAAGAGAAGCAGAAGGTACACGAAGGGGTAGATGGTTTGAGATATTGTGAAATCCTTTAGCTTCAATGTTGAGTAGTATTAATGCTTTCAGTCATGTCCTGAATGGACCTTCTTCATTTGAAGAGCAGGAAAAGGTCCTAATGTTTTTACTGGGAGGCTTGGAGAAAATTGTTGAAAATGGTTTCCACCTTTTGATTGGCTGAATGGCCTAATTCTGCACCTACATCTTATGGCCTTTTTGGAGATCTCTTACCAGTGTTGGAGCTCCAAGTAACACTTATCATGGGAATCTAACGTCAAGCATGTTGAGTCAGAGAGTAACAATTACAATCTTTAAAAGACATTTAGATAGGTATATGAATAAGAAAATTTCAGAGTGACCTGAGCAAATACCAGAAAATGAGACCAACTCAGGTGGACAACTTGACCAATATAAATGAGTTGGGCTGCAAGGTCCATATTGTTTGACTCCGAGTAACACAAGGACACAGACCCTTTTGCTTAATTCATCCATGCAACCAAGTTCCCTACCTGAGCCTAATTTTGACCCATAGCACTTCAAATATTTCATATACATGTACCTGTCCAAATATACATTTTTTAAATTATGCACATTTAAATTCATGACACCAAGGTTGGAGGTATGGTGGATAATTTACAATATGGACAGGATGCAGAGTTGGGCAGAGAAGTGGCAGATGGAGTTCAAATCCAGATAAATGTGAAATAATTCATTTTGGAAAGGGGAGCCAAGGTGGAATACATGGTTAATACCAGGAATCTTAACAGTGTGGAAAATGAGGGACCTTGGGTTCCAAATACATAAATCTCTCAAAGTTGCCACATAGGTTGATAGGGTAGTTAACAAGGATTATGGTATGCTTGACTTTATTAGTCAGGAGATTGAGTTCAAGAGCTGTGAGCTAATGTTGTAGCTCTATAAAACTCCAGTTAGACCATACTCGGAATATTGTGTTCAGTTCTGGTCAGCTTCTTTCAGAAAGGATGTTGAAGCTATGGAGAGTGTGCAGAAGAGATTTACTAGGATGTTGAATGGACTTGACAGGCATGGTTAAAAGAGCTCAGATTTTTATCTTTTGAAAGAAGGAGGAGAGATGACAATGGAGGTCTAAATGATTATTAGAGGCATCAATATGGTGGACAGCCAGTGGCTATTTTCAGGGCAACAATTGCAAATAATAAGAGGACATCAGTTTAAGGTGAAGGGAAGAAAGTTTATGGACGTCGGGGTAAGGTTTTTTTTTAAAATATACACACAGGGAGTAGTGGATGCGTAGAATGCATTGTCATGGGTGGTGGCAGAGGCTGGAACAATTGGGATATTTAAAAGACAGGCACATGGTTGCAAGAAAAAAAAGAGGATTATGAGTGTGAGAAAGGGAAGGTTTAGATTGTTGATTCAGTTTATATAGATGGGCACAACACAATAGGCCGAAGGGCCTGCACTGTGTTGTAATATTCTAAGATGTGAAACTTGCTAGAGATCACACTTGCCAATGATCATGGAAGTTAACTCAAAGACACAGACTTGGAGATTCACTTTAGCAGTTTATTTACATGATACATGGAGAGTCTGCAGCAGTCTTAATTACAACAGAACTTTAAATTTCAGTGACTACAAAGTTCATATTTATACTGGAAAACGGATAAACTGGTGTGATTCTTTCATACATTCCCCCATTCAGTGTCTAAGTCTCTCATTTCTGTATTATCAGGACCCAGAAGTTACTCCAGACACCTCCTCTCCCTGGTTCCCAGAAACATTTGGCACCATGCTCATCATTCAAGACTAGTCTCAATTAGCATCAACAATTTTAAATTCAGATTGCTTCCAAAATAGTCAAGTATCCCATCATACACTAGATTTAACCATTGGCAGAAGTGTATAAAATAATGTGGGTAAGATCGAAGTTATATTCTGCTGTACCTCTGCATGGGTTGACTTGCTGAATAGCACACTAAACAAACCTTTTCACTCTATCTTGGCCCATATAATGATAAACATAAATTTGTATACAAGGGAGATAGTAAGAACTGTAGGTGGGAAACAAAGATATCTATAAACTGGAAGATGAAGGTTTATGGGGTGGGAAATTTAGAGGCTTTGAGGAAGCATTTTTTTTTAAACCCAGAGGGTGTTTGAAATCTGAATTTTGTTGTAGCATTCAAGAAATAATTAGATATGCACTTGAAATGCCAAGGCACAAAAGGCTGCAGGCTAAGTATTGGGAAATAGGATTAGTACCTGGAAGCCAGCATGGATTTGGTGGGCCAAAGGGCCTGTTTTCATTCCTTGGTTCAAGGACAAGGAGAAATGAGAAATTAAGGCTAGTGCTCCACATCCTGGGAAGAAATGCACTGTGATTCAACACATGAATATTTGGGAGAGAAGTCTTTGAGATGGACACATGGATGGATAGGGAATAGAGAAATGTGGATCATGGGCATTTTGTTTAATTTGACAAAATGTGTGGTGCAGATGGCTTTCCTGAGTTTCCTATGTTCTATGAGGGCTGAGTGTTGATGGGAGAACAAATTAATACTGAAAACTAAATATAGAGATTAATAAAGACAGAAAATGCTGGAGTTAACTTTTCAGGTCAAAGACCATTTGATGCAGCCTGACCTGCTCAATGTTTCTAGTGGGTTTTTTTGCTTTGTTTAGATTTCCAGCATTGATAGCTTTTTTTTTTTAAATACACAAAAAAAACTTTTCATAATTGCACAAAGATTATTCCAGAAATAAAAATGAGAATCTCCATTTCTCTGGATATTGGTAGATTTTTCATCAATGAAATAATCAACACACACGATCAAATTTCCTCATCGCATTTAAGCCATCTACAATGACTTTGCCAGGTAAGTGATCTTTCCTAGCCATGTTATGTAGTCTAGCACTTTTGAGTGGCTATGGAAAGAGTGCAGAGAAAATTCACAAGCCTGTTACCAAGACTGGAGGGCTTAATTTTGAAGTATAAAGATTGACTTGATAGGCTGGGATGTTTTATCCTAAAGTGCAGGAGGCTGAGGGGTGGTATTTAAAATCATGATGGGCATTGATAAGGTCAGTCTTTATCCCCAGGGTAGGAGAGTCTAAAACTAGAAGGCATGGGATAAAGGTGAGAGAAAAGAATTTAAAAGGAACCTGTGAGGTAACATTTTCCCACGCAGAGGGTGATGTGTACAGAGGAAAGGGTTACAATTACAAAATTTAAAAATGTAGACAGGTGCATGTTTCGGAAAGGTTTAGAAGGCCATTGGGATAGGCTCAGCTGGGCAAGTTGATTGGTATGGACAAGATGGGCTAAAGGGTATGTTTCTAGGCTTTATCACCCCATGTTGTCTTATGAAGAAAGGATGGGTGAGCTTGGGCTTTTTTTTTAATATTTGTAGTTATGGAGGATGAGAGCCAACTTAATAGAGGTGTATACGAGAGGCATAGATAGGGTGGAGAGCTAGCACCTTTTTTACCCATAGCAACAATGGTCAACACCAGAGGACATCCATTCAAGATGAGGAAAGTTTCAAGGAGATGTCAGAGGTATTTTGTATAAAAACACAGAATGGAGTGTGCATAGAATGCATTGCTGGGGACAGTGGTGGACACTGTCACAATAAGAACATACAATAGACTCTTACATAGGCACATGGGTGGAAAAAAAAATAAAGCCCAATGGACTATGAAGGAGGGGAGGATTAGGTTGATCATGGAGAATGTTTATATACATCAGCCCAGCATCATAGGCCAAAGGACCTAGAATGTGCTGCACTGTTCTATTTTCTAGGTCTCTATGAATGCAATACTGGCTGTCAGGTTGTTGGTGTATCTGACCAAAGGTCAATTTTGCAAACAGTTTATAATCTTATCCTTTTGATAAAGTCTCTTTTCCATTGTGAGAGTAGAGCCTTAGAGTTCTCACAACTCTGGGAAAACTTCCCAAATATCTACCATTTACAAGCATAGTTATAGTGCAGTTCAAATGAAACAAAATGACAAATCGCCATTTCACTTTTCTCACAATGCAAAATCTGTTTGATCCTTTAAACATCAGTTATTGCTTCATTGCCATGTCATTGCTACAGTATTAATAACAGAACATGTATCAAATTGATTAATTCAAAGATACATTACCAAGGAACAACACTGACTCCAACTATTCATTACTTCTCAAACCTGGCAGGTCCAATAAACTACCATATTCAGATGGTAACATTGCTTTCACTGTATCAGAAAGCTGTTGTTCAACTGCTAATCAGGTGTCATAAGTGCAAAAAAGAAGGCTGCACTGTTGGCAGTCTCCGACATCTCTGAGGAGCTATTGACACTGAGTCACAATGCTCAATAAATCACCCAAGAATAAAAGTTGTAGGAGCAGGAGAAGACAATCTAAAATGTCAGGCCTGATCCACTTTTCAACAAGATGATGGCTGATCCACTTACCCACCTGTTCCCCATTACCCTTAATTCCCCTACTATTCAAATATTTACATCTTAAATAAATTTAATGAGACCGCTTCAACCACTTCCTTGGGCAGAGAATTCCACAGATTCTCTACTCTCTGGGAGAAGCAGTTCCTCTTCATCTTTGTCTTACATCTACTCCCTCTAATTTTGATCACTAGTCTCTCCTATCAGTGGAGACAAACTCCCTGCATCTATTTCTTTCATGAAATGTTTCTCCAAGATCCTCCTTCATCCTTCTAAACTCCAATGTATGTCATCAATCTTTCACCAAAAACTAACTCCCACATTTCTGGAATCAACAGGTTGCTAGTACAACACTTGGCAATTCAAACATGCTTTATTGGCAAAGAATGTAAAAGGTACAAAAATCCATCTTTTTTAAGTCATTATCAACAATCTTCAGAGTGGGTTTCTTTGAGTGGTGTAGCCATAAGACTGCCATGCTCAGAGCATTGAAAGACCATCAGGGTTCTCACTAACTAATACAGGTCTTTGCATCCTCATCAAATTCAAGACTGGTGACAGTTTATGGCTATTAAGGGACTCAGGAAATAAACAGGAATGTGGAGCGGAGGTAAAGAGCAGCTATGATCTTACTGAATGTCACAGAAGGCAGAATGACTCTCTCTTGCCTCTGCAGCACCTAATAGCCTGAATCTGCCTGGGATAGTCTGATCTCAGAAGCTACGTAGGCACAGGACTGGTCAGTACTTGAATTGGGGGGGGGGGGGGGAGAGACCACCTAGGAACACCAGGTGCAATGGGTTTATGTGAAGGGCACTGGACAAAATGGCAGCTTACCATAAGCAAAAGTTTTTTAAAATGTCATACATGTTGCATTCTAAATATAGTATTTCATGACAATAATGGAACCTTTACTTCATGTGCCTGTACCCTCCTCAGTTTACCCTTGGTGTGGAGCAGGGTCAGGGTTTTTGGGGGAAGGTTATATTGGCATTGTTGAAATCTGAGCTATCTTAAACTCAATCCAATGCTGAGATGGGACAAATAAACTACAACAGGGAACAATTTCTGTGGGTCTTCGTTTCGACCTGAAATGTCAACTGTCCATTTACCACCAAGGATGTACCTGACCTGCTGAGTTCCTCCAACATTTGGGTTTTTTTTTTGTTGCTTCTTTGAAATTATTTAAGGCTCCAGTACCGGATAGGAGACAGACTTGAAGATAACACAGAGAATAGGAGAAAGGATGATCAAATCGGCCTCGCCTCAACTTTTAAAAACTTTTTAAAATCTTCAGCCTGTCTGGACGTGCATTGCGATTCTTGGTTCTAGCCCGCATTTATAGAGCGCCTTTCAATGAAACTGCAAAGTGGCCATTTGCTTTAAACCAAGGCGATCATGAGAGAAAGTGAATCTTCAAAGTGATGTCAGCTGAGCGGTAAATCTTCTTTTGACGGGATGGGAAACGTTCGCCGGGAGAGGGAACAGGATCCGGGGGTCGCCGGGCATGCAGCGCTCCGAAGAGGGTTGGAAGACTCGCTCGGGCTGCGATCTTTGAGGAGATCGGTTTTGCTGATCCTTTCGCAAGTTTTATTTCAAATCTCTCGCTAATAACTTCAAATAAAATAGAAGAGACTCGGGAGAAAGCGAATGCTGGAATCTGGGGGGGGGGTGAGTTGGAAGAATTCAGCGGGTCACATCGACAGAGGTAAATGGGAGAGCCGGTGGGGTTCGGGTCCTGAGACGGTGCCTCCACCAGCGCTGGGTTCCTGCAGCCGGTTGGATTTTGCGCTCTGATTTCTTTTCTCCAATGTTGTCAGCACCTCCCTTCCACAATCAGCTTTCTAAATCCTGAAATATCCCGCAATAGTTTTGATTTTGCAAAGAAAACACGTGAGGTTCGCTCGTACAAAGTTCGTGCGGGAAAGGAAGAAGCAGTGGAGCTGGGGATCCTTGTATCCGCTGCTCTAGTACGTGTATGAATAAAGGGGTCACGCCTGCTCCATCCTTGCAATGTGCAAAATGGGTGGCGAGCAACGGTGAACGTTTCATCCTGCACGCAAGTTGTTGTTCAAAAGACCCCAAAGCAACTTTCAAAACAAACGCAACTCCTACCTGCTTCAGAGTCTAATATCCGAGATGACAAGCCCGACGATTTCACGCTCAGTGCAAATCCATCCCTCTCCAACACACAAAAGGTTTGCACGAGTTACTCTGGCAGGATGAGAAGCCCGGGCAGCGCTCCGCCGTGTCCGCTCGCTCAGTCCCTCTGCAGGTTTTTTTTTAACTGCGATTGCATTGCTATCATGTCCCGACTCATCTAGCTCGGAGAGGCAGCAGTTTTTGTTATTTGTTTGGTCCTGCCTCATTAAATGCAACCAATAACAGTTAGTGGTGGGGGGAGCATTGCGGTAATGCCCCCTTTTTTACAGGTGGGATTCGTAGAGTTCAGATCTAAACTGTGGAACTGAATAACCACACCCAGGCCTTAATTATACTTATCCTCGAAGGAAGCCTTTGAAAGTGCACAGGAAGTTAGGAGGTTTATGCTAACTTACCAAAGTTTGCAAGCATTATATAAACAGCCATTCTCAACCCTTTTAAAGCTATGGCCCCCTTGGGACTCTGCTCAAAGTCAATGGGCCTCCTTCCCGGTGAAGCGGTCAAGTTCAGTTGGTTTTTTTCCATACTTCTACCGACGACATAAAAACATGAACAATATTTTATGATTTCAGTCTGCAGCCCCCCTTAAATGTGCTGTGGGCCCTGGGGGAGCCCCTGTTGAGAAGGAAAATGATAACTTACCCCCGTATGTCACATGTGTTGCAATTGGAGCCTTTGCCTCACAGCACCAGGGATCCTGATTTGATCCTGGCCATGGGTGGTGCTGATGTAATGTTTGTATGTAGTCCTTGTCAGTTTCTCCTGGTGCTCTGATTTCCTCCAGGATGTTTGCCTGAATTGAAGGACTTCCTTTCTTGCAGAAGATTGGATTGGCTGGGTTTCTTTTCCCTGATGCAAAAGAGGCCGAGAGGTGACCCGATAGAAGTGGGTAAGATTTACAAAATAATACAGCACAGGGGCTTTGACTCATGTATCTCTACCAAAATTGAATCATTTCATCTGTCTGCCTAATAATCTCTCCTTGAATGTCTTTTATTGGAGTTTGGTGTTGGGTATGAGAACGATGTACCCCTAGCCAACATTAGCCAATTGAAGGAGTGCATTGGGAGTCGGTCAAATTACAGTCGTACAAAATGTTGGCAAAGGCCACATTTAAAATAATGTGTGCAGTTCTGGGAAGGAAGTAATTATGCAAAATAGATTCATAAGGATGTTACTAGAGTTGGTGGAGATGGGTGCAATTATGACATGTGAAAGACATTCAGGTAGGTACATTAATGGAATGGTTCAGAGAGATATGAGCCAAACACTGGTAAATGGGACTAACTTGGTTGATATGAGCAGGCTGGGCCAAAGTGCTTATTTCCATGCTGTGTCCAATTCTATGACTCCATGAATTTGGAGCACCTTGTATCGATAGTATTGATGGAGCAATTTTCAGTGAACTGCCAACATCATAAAACAGGTTCGACACAGGCTTGAGGATACGTCCAAGCTTTGAAATTTTCTCTGACAACCTGACACAGATTGGAAAAATGCAGATTAACCACTTCTGTATAAATGAAAAAAGTAGGAAAAACTCAGTTAAGCTTGTGGCTGGAGCAATGAACAAAAGTTGAAGTCATGTCTGAAACTAAATGCAATAACATATCATTCATCGGCAATGCCTCTCCTGAGCCACTAACTGAAAATGGCACCTCAACACAGAACAACTAGGCATAGACTTTTTCTTCTTTGGCTTGGCTTCGCGGACGAAGATTTATGGAGGGGGTAAAAAGTCCACGTCAGCTGCAGGCTCGTTTGTGGCTGACAAGTCCGATGCGGGACAGGCAGACACGATTGCAGCGGTTGCAGGGGAAAATTGGTTGGTTGGGGTTGGGTGTTGGGTTTTTCCTCCTTTGCCTTTTGTCAGTGAGGTGGGCTCTGCGGTCTTCTTCAAAGGAGGTTGCTGCCTGCCTAACTGTGAGGCGCCAAGATGCACGGTTTGAGGCGTTATCAGCCCACTGGCGGTGGTCAATGTGGCAGGCACCAAGAGATTTCTTTAGGCAGTCCTTGTACCTTTTCTTTGGTGCACCTCTGTCACGGTGGCCAGTGGAGAGCTCGCCATATAACACGATCTTGGGAAGGCGATGGTCCTCCATTCTGGAGACGTGACCCATCCAGCACAGCTGGATCTTCAGCAGCGTGGACTCGATGCTGTCGACCTCTGCCATCTCGAGTACTTCGACGTTAGGGATGTAAGCGCTCCAATGGATGTTGAGGATGGAGCGGAGACAACGCTGGTGGAAGCGTTCTAGGAGCCGTAGGTGGTGCCGGTAGAGGACCCATGATTCGGAGCCGAACAGGAGTGTGGGTATGACAACGGCTCTGTATACGCTTATCTTTGTGAGGTTTTTCAGTTGGTTGTTTTTCCAGACTCTTTTGTGTAGTCGAAAACAGCCAGGAAATCCAGGAACTGCTGGCAAAGAAGCGAGCTGCCCACCAGGCTCACCTTACAAAGCCGTCCTGTCCAGAGAAGAAACAAGCCTTCCGTCGCGCATGCAGCCATCTTCAGCGCAAACTCCGGGAGATCCAAAATGAGTGGTGGACTAGCCTCGCCAAACGAACCCAGCTCAGCGCGGACATTGGCGACTTCAGGGGTTTCTACGAGGCTCTAAAGGCTGTGTACGGCCCCTCACCCCAAGTCCAAAGCCCGCTGCGCAGCTCAGACGGCAAAGTCCTCCTCAGCGACAAGATCTCCATCCTCAACCGATGGTCAGAACACTTCCAATCTCTTTTCAGTGCCAACCGCTCAGTCCAAGTTTCCACCCTGCTCCAGCTCCCTCAACAGCCCCAATGGCTAGAGCTGGATGAGGTTCCCACCCTGGAAGAGACATATAAGGCAATCGAACAACTGAAAAGTGGCAAAGCAGCAGGTATGGATGGAATCCCCCCAGAAGTCTGGAAGGCTGGCGGCAAAACTCTGCATGCCAAACTGCATGAGTTTTTCAAGCATAGACTAGAAATACTGTAGAAACTAACATGGTAATCCTGGGGCCATCCACGTCTTTGCTACGTAATCATTCCACGTCAACCATGCTGACTGGGAGGGCCTCGCAAAAAATCGCACTGCATGTCATTCCTCGATTCGCAGAGGCACATCACAATGTGCCAACAACTACAAAAAGTTCTGTGAGGGCAGAAGAGCTACAAGGCACCGTGTTCATCTTCGCTCGTGAAGGGATGGGCCATGATGAATCCTGGGGACATAGACTGAAAATCTCTTGGGATTTGGCAGGGTACGTGCAGGAACGATCAGAATCAGAATTTATTGTCATGAACAAGTCACAAAATTCAGTGTTTCGCAACAGCATCATTGTGCAAAGATTCATATTATGAACCATCTTACAACACATATATATATTTTAAAAAGTAGTGCTCGAAATGGAAAGCAGTATGTGGTTCATTGATTTTTCAGGAATCTGATGGCAGTAGGGAAGAACTGTCCCTGTGCTGCTGAGTGCTCGTCTTTAGGCTTCTTGCCAACCATCATTGGCAAGATGGTTCTTGCCAATGGTAACAGAGTGAAGAGGGCTTGGCCTGGGTGGTGGGGAGTCTTTGAGGATAGAGGCTGCTTTTTTAAGACATCGCCTCATGTAGATGTCCTCAGTAGAATGAAGTCTGGTGTCTGTGATGAGTTAACAACCCTCTGGAATTTATTCTTGTCCTGAGATTTGGTGCCTCCGTACCAGGCAATGATGCAACCAGCCAGAATCCATGGTACATCTGTAGAAGTTTGCATGAGTCTTCAGTGACGTACCGAATCTCCTCAGACACCTTACAAAGTATAGCCATTAGTGAGCCTTCTTTGTGATTGCATCAACATGGAGGCTCCAGAACAGATCCTTGGAGATGTTGACACCCAGGAATTTGAAGTTGCTGACCCTCACCAGTACTGAGCCCTCGATGAGGACTGGGTTGTGTTCCTCTG
Source organism: Narcine bancroftii (assembly GCF_036971445.1). Lineage (NCBI taxonomy): Eukaryota > Metazoa > Chordata > Chondrichthyes > Torpediniformes > Narcinidae > Narcine > Narcine bancroftii. The sequence goes on along the minus strand of NC_091473.1, from coordinate 47,071,560 downwards.
ACTTCCTCCTGAGGTCCACAATCATCCCCTTGGTTTTGCTGACATTGAGCACAAGGTTGTTATTGTTACACAATTCAAGGAGCTGATCGATCTCCCTCCTTGTTGCTTCCTCTTTGCTGTTGGTGATTCTGCCGACAACTGTGGTGTCATCGGCAAACTTGGAGATGGGATTGGAAATGTGCCTGGTCCCACAATCGTGGTGTATAATGAGTAGAGCAGTGGGCTAAGCAAGCATCCTTAGGGTGCACCTGTGTTGATAATCAGTGAGGAGGAGATGTTGCTTCCAATTCATACTGACTATGGTCTTCCGATGAGGAAGTCAGGGGCCCAGTGGCAGAGGGGGTATGCAGAGCCCCAGAGTTTGTAGTTTCTTGACAACATTGAGAGAATAATGGTATTGAAGGCTGAGTTGTAGTTGATGAAGAGCAGCCGTATGAGTTGTTGTTTTTGGGGTGATTCAGAGCTGAGTGGAGAGCTAACGATATTGGATCTACTGTGAAGCGATTGTGGTGATGGACGAATTACAGGGGGTCCAGATCTTTGCTTAGGAACATGTTAATTCTGGCCTCTCAAAGCATTTCATCTCAGTAGAAGTTAGTGCTACTGGGTGATAGTCGTTGAGGCAGCTCACACTACACTACTTGGGCAGTGAGATAATTGATGCCCTTTTGAAGCAGGTGGGAATCTTTGACTGCAGCAATGAGAGGTTGAAAATGTCCCTGAACACTCCGGCTAGTTCGTTGGTGCAGATTTTCAGTACTCTACCAGATATGCAGTCAGGGTCTGACGCCTTGCAAGGGTTCACCCTCTTGAATGATATTCTTATGTCACCCTCAAAGACAGGGTCCTCAGCCTTTGCAGGGATTCTAGTAGGCACTGTTTGGTTCTTCTTCTCAAAGCAAGCATAGAATGTGTTCAACTCATCGGGTAATGAAGCATCACAGCCATCTATCACTTCGTGGGCTGTAATATCCTGCACTCCCTGTGGTGCGCTGTCTGTCAGAAGCAAACACACAAAACCAAAAGACTGAACAACAGGCTTTATTTGACGTAAAACTCCACAGAGCCAGCTGTGAGCGTGTACTGCTGTGAGCTCTGAGGGTGACTTCGAAGGGCCGGCTCAGGCTTATATCCCAGAGGGTGATTGACACCCGACTGGCTGGGGCTTGGTGCATTCAGGTCGGCTGATTGACAGCCGGCCAGGTGTTGTCTTGTCCCCATGCTCTTCTGCAGGTACAGAGGTTGCCCCCTGAAGTAGGACAGTGGTGTACCACCACATTCACCCCCTTCTTTAAAATTGACCCAGGGGTAGTTGCAGTAAAAGCCCCAACATATACACAGTATTTACAAATTAAGACGGTGCGGGCGGCCAGCGGAGTCTCTGCGACCGTCGCAGGACTGGCTCCTGGTCACTGGTCGGTGAGAGTGTGGGAGGGCTGGGGGCAGGGGCTGGAGCGGCTGGCATGGTGCAGCGTGGAGAGGTGGCTGGGGAGGCCGAGGTTAGGTCACGTGTATCTCATCAGATGTGCAGGGGGTGGGTTCATCCCCCACGGTTGTAGCAAGTCCTTGGTGCCCAAAGAGGTCTTGAGTGCCCCATGGCTGTTTGGGGTTGGGGATATGTGTCAGGCTGGTGGGGTCCTGGGCTGGAGGATGCTGTGTTGTAGTGGGTTCTCCTGCCTGTGCCAGGTCCTTGGTTGAGACGGTGTCCTCCCTGCCGCTGCCGAATCTAACGTAAGCATAGTTGTGGTTCATGTGTAGGAGGAATACCTGCTTGACCAGGGGTTCAGCCTTATGCGCTCACATGTGTCTATGCAGGAGCACCGGTCCCGGGGACATGAGCCATGACCGGAGGGATGTTCCCATCGCTGATCTCCAGGGGAAAGAAAACAGGCGTTCATGAGGGGTCACATTGGTAGCCGTGCACAGAAGTGTCCGAATGGCATGGAGCGCCTCCAGAAGAGTGTCCTGCCAGTATTCTATGGACCACCCTTTTGACTTAAAAGCCAAAAGAACTGCCTTCCAGATCACCCCGTTCTCTCATTCCACTTGCCCATTACCTCCTGGGTTGTAACGTCATACGACTAGTCGCTATGCCCCTTGATGTCAGGTACTGGCGCAGTTCCTCACTCATGAAGCTAGACCCCCGGTCACTGTGGATAAAAGTGGGGTAGCCCAACATGGTGAAGATCTGTGTCAGTGCCCTGATGATGGTGGCCGTGGAGGTGTCTGGGCAAGGGATGGCAAAAGGGAAGCGGGAGTACTCGTCTATGACTGAGAGGAAATGAACGTTGCAATTCGTGGAAAGCAGGATCCCCTTGAAATCCATGCTGAGGCGCTCGAAGGGCCGAGTGGCCTTCACAACATGAGCTTGGGGTGGGCGGAAAAAACGAGGTTTGCTTCCACGCAGACCCGGCATGCCTCGGTCATGGTCCTGACATCCCTGACAGTGTATGGGAGGTTCCAGGACTTGATAAAATAGCATAAATGGGTGACGCCTGGGTGGCAGAGGGACTCGTGCAGTGCCTGCAGCTGGTCATTGTGGAGCAACACACAGGTCCGGGAGAGGACGTCGGAGGAATTGTTAAATTTCCCAGGACAATACTGGATGTCGTAGTTGTATGTTGCCAGCTCGACTGTCCAGCGCAAGATGTTGTCATTCTTAATCTTGCCCGTGTGTGGTGTTGAACATGACCCCCACTGCCCACTGGTCAGTGAGGAGGGTGAACCTCCTGCCGGCCAGGTAGTGGTGCCTGTGACGGACCACTACCACAATCGCCTGGGCCTCCTTTTCAATGGTGGAGTGCCCTAGCTCAGAGCCAAGGAGGGTCCTGGAAAAGAAGGTAACTGGACGACCCCTGGTTTTTTTTTGTAATTCTTTATTTATCACACTATGAACCATATCAAACAATATATTTACAGATGCATCTATTTAAATATTCCCAGTGACATTTTCTCTTTTTTCCCCCCCATCCCTCCCTTCCCCCTTCCCACCCCCTCCAAAAACAGTAAATATTGAACATATAAAATACAATAAAACAATATCTTTATACAAAAGGAATACAAACAAAAAAGACGTATCATCTACTTATTCACATTAAATCTGGTCGTGTTTATCTTCTTATCATTTTAGGTGGTGGTGGTCCTAGGCCTGCTCTTTCTGCCATGTTCCATATATGGTTCCCAGGTTTTTTCAAACATTGTAACTTTGTCTTTTAAATTATATGTGTATTTTTTTTTCAAATGGGATACACTTAAACTTGGTTATATATTCCGTTAATGTTTATAGTCATATAGTCCAACGTGGCCATCTTATATCTTTATTTTCACTTCTTTTCCGCCTCTTCACAACCTCCAGCCCTTTTTTCCATTACTGTTTTTTAAGTTTTCCTTTTTAATCTCAATATATGACAACGTACTTAAGACATGAAATACCCTGACAATCCCCACAAGCAATAACCCTTTAACCCCAAATGAACCTCCCCTCCTTGGATTGCCCCTTGTCCCTTCACGGCAACCACAAATCCCCTTTCCATTCGGTTTGCAAACTTACTTGCAAGCGTCAACCGATTTCGCAGTGACCCTTATTCTCCCACCTCCAGCCCCCCCCCCCCCTAGAGAACACTATTTTCCTATACTTATAACATAGCTCTCTCTTTTTTTTCCCTTCTTCCCCTTCTCTTTTCCATCTTTAAATCTTTATATATACATTATCTTTACTTTATATTTTTACATATTTATGTATATTTTCTTGCCGGTCATCCTTCTTGTCACTCCTCCTCCTCTCTTCTCCTGTCCTGCAAATGTTCAGCAAATTCTTGGGCTTTCTTTGGGTCCGAGAATAGTCTATTCCGTTCCCCAGGAATAAATACTTTGAGTACTGCTGGATGTCTTTTTTTTTGAAACTTTATTTATTAATTTTAACATATAAAGAAAGTCAGTAATTCACATACAAAAAAAATACAAAACGAAGTAATGCAAATACAAAGTAACATAATTAATACAATACCAATCTCAAAATCTCCCCCTGACAACTAAAAACTAAGACTAAAAGAAAAGAAACTATTTTTAACCCCTAAACCCCCCCCCTCCCCACCCCCACAATAAAGAGTGAAGAATTAATAGTTAGTACTGCTGGATGTCTTAATATAAAGTTATACCCTTTCTTCCATAAGATTGTTTTCGCCGTGTTGAATTCCTTCCTCTTCTTTAAAAGTTCGAAGCTTATGTCCGGGTAAAACAATATTTTTTGTCCCTTATATTCCAATGGCTTATTGTCTTCTCTAACCTTCTTTCTTGCCTGCTCCAGTATGTTCGACCCCCTGGTTGAGGGTAGCAGCGAGGGCTACATCGGAGGCATCGCTCTCCACCTGGAAGGGGGAGTCCTCGTCCACAGCATTCATCGTAGCATCTGCGATATCCTGCCTGATGCGCGTGAAGGCTGCCTGCGCCTCAGGTGGGAGGGCAAATGTTGTGGCCTGGGCCAATGGGTGGACCTTGTCTGAGAAGCGGGGAACCCACTGGGAGTAATAAGAGAACAAGCCAAGGCAACTGCAGAGGGCTTTGAGTGTAGTGGGGAGGGGCAGCTCCATTAACGGGCACATCCATTCTGGATCTGGGCCAATGACACCATGTGCCACGATGTACCCCAGGATGGTGAGGTGGGTGGTGCTGAACACGCACTTCTCTTTGTTGTACGTTAGGTTCAGGTGCAGGTTGGCATCGTGGTCCTGCTGGTCGTGGCCGCAGATTGTGACGTTATCCAGGTACAGGAAAATCACCTTCAGCTTATGCCGGTCTACCATTTGATCCATCTCCCACTGGAAGATGAAGACCCCATTCATGAGCCCAAACAGAACCCAGCAGAACTGGTACAGGCACCCGTCCGCCACGAAGGCAGTATAGGGCTTGTCCCGCGGATGGATGGGGTGTTGGTGATAGGCCAATTGTGGAGAAGACCCAGTAATGGGCTATCTCGTTGACCATGTCGGCTATCCTTGGTAGGGGGTAGGCATCCAGCTTGGTGTACAAGTTGATGGTCTGGCTGTAGTCCATGACCATCCTCGGCTTGCTTCCCCCTTTGACCATGAGGACTTGGGCTCTCTAAGGGCTGTTGCTAGGCTCTATGACACCTTCCCCCAGAAGCCGCTGCACCTCTCCCCTGATGAAGTCTCTGCTGCGCAATAGCACCTACTTCTGGCGGCTATTGGCTTGCAGTCTGCCGTGAAGTGTGAGAAAACGCGGGAGGGGTGATGCGCAGCATGGAGAGGCCACAGCTTGGACAGGGCTGGTTGGAAGATGTGCTGTGGAGTGTTACTGGGGTTAGAGGCTTCCCGAAGGCAAAGGTGATGCTCTGCAGGTGGCATTGGAAGTCTAAGCCTAGGAGGACTGCGAAGCAGAGTTTTGGCATTTCCAGGAGCCTGAACCCAGTGTACGTCTCCCCCCCCCACCCCCCCACAGCCGATCAGTGCCCGAGGATATTGGAAGTCCTGTCCTTGGCAGCGAAGGCGATCGAGAAGGTGGTGGGGTGAATTTTTAGTTTTAGTAAGTGGGCCACGCTCGGGTGAATGAAGCTCTTAGTGCTGTGACTGTCAGTTAGGCACTTGATTTTAATGTGTATCATGGAGCACTCGAGGTCGTGAGGAATGTTCCTGGTCAGGGTGATGGCTGCTAGGACCATCTCGGGGTCTGAGTCATCGTTCCCCGATGGTGGAGGCAAGGTGTGGTCGTTGGAGTCTACTGCAGACATCATGAGAGGTGAGGTTGACCGGTGGAGCTCTCTGTAGTGTTGGGGTGCAATGTGCAGCGGTCAGCAGCATCTGGAGGTATGGGCTGCATCGGTAGGGCGGCCTGGTCAGTGCCCATGTTGACCAAGTCATCAACACTAGAAGCCTGATAGGGGCTTTGGTGATGGAGGTGTCCACACCTGTCTGGTCCAAGATGGCAGTGCCGCGTGGGAGGGTGAGGCATGGCCAGCCTTCTTCTCAGGCTTCGCTCGGTGGGTCGGGGGTAGAGACGTCACTCCACTGGCTGTCAGGGAGGGTGACGTCATCACAGTCGACGGAAGTGACGTCGTTGTAGTCTTTGGCGGGTGGCACTGGCGGGAGCCGGGGCTGGGCTGGGCGCATGGCGCGCACGCAGCAGTCGTTGCCGGCGAGGCCAGAAATTGGGTCGCCGGGGCTGGGGAGGCCAGAAGTGGCTGCGAGGGCAATGGCGCCACCTGGCAATCGCACGTGGCGGGGGCTGTGAGGGAGGGGGGAAGATCATAGAGGGCCCCTGAGCTGCCGGCTGGCTTTGAGAGGCACACCTTCGCGAAGTGGCCTTTCTTGCCGCACCTCGAGCAATACTGGGATTTGGCTGGGCAGTTTTGGCACGATCGACGGTCGGACCCACTCTGGGACCAACTGTAGTTACAGGGGTGCTCGGCGCCCAGAGCAGCAAAGTTTTCTTCCCCAGCTTGATCCAGGGCCACGGCAGCCAAATGTGCTGACCATGAGGAGGCCTGAGGGAACCTGAAATCGAAGGCTTTGGTGTGCAGGACAGCTGCCTCCAGGGTTCGAACTACCTCCACTGTTTTGGCCAGTGAGTAGATATTTTCTTCCAGCAGCTTCTGCCTGGTGGCCCTCAGACATAGGCATCGATGATCAGTCTCTAAACCTCCCTTTCGCTTACCACGGGTTCAGCCAGACAAGGTTGGGCCAACTCACGCAGGGCTCCCAGGTAGGACTCGGCCACCTCCCGCGGTTGCTGGGTTCAGATACTCAGGAGGTACCTTGCAAAGACCACATTTGTGGGAAGTTTGTACATGGCTTCCAAGTACCCAGTGCTGTCTTTGAGAGCCTGGAAGGCTCGGGGACCCAGCTTTGATCAGAGTAAGATGAGTCTCTTTTGATTGGAATCCAGGATGTCGTCAGCGTGAGCCTCAATGATCGCTTCAACTGTGTGCCTCCAGATCCCGAAGCGTGTTTGTGCTTCCAGGTGGCGTGGGTCGATTTCGAGGCTCCCAGCGCTCAGGAGCTTTTCCATAGCAGCTTGTAAAATTTTACGTCGAATAAATTGTAGTGCGTTGTCGGTCAGAAGCAAACAGACAAAACCAAAAGACTGTACAACAGGCTTTATTCGACGTAAAACTCAAAGGGGCAGCTGTGAGAGTGTACTGCTGTGAGCTCTGAGAGTGACTTCAAAGGGCCGACTCAGGCTTATATCCCAGAGGGTGATTGACACCCGACAGGCTGGGGCTTGGTCCATTCAGGTCGGCTGATTGACAACCGATCAGGTGTTGTCTCGTCCCCATGCTCTTCTGCAGGTACAGAGGTTGCCCCCTACAGTAGGCCACTCCCTGACATAGCTGGTGTGTATCTGTCTCTGTCTCTAGCTTTCTCCAGATGTGCCACTTTGCCTCAGAGATGGCCTTCCACAACTGGTCTTGTAGAGATCTAGATCCACGGCCTTAAATGCCCTTGTTCTTGCCCTCAGCAGATTGAAAATCCTCTGAATCATCCATGGCTTCTAGTTAGGGAACACCCCCCAGTATTTGCACGTGGGCACACACTCGTCCACGTAGGTTTGATGAAGTCGTTGACACCTGTTACATATTCATTCAAGTCTATGAATGAGTTCTTGAATATGTTCCAGTCCACCAATTCAACGCAGCCCTGCAGACGCTCCTCCACCTCCCTCGACCATACTTTCACTGTCTTCGCTACTGGTCCTGTGGTCCTCAGTCTCTGCTTGTTCACCAGGAGTAGAAGTACAGATAGGTGATCAGACTTGCCAAAGTGTGGTTGCGGTATAGCTCAGTAGGTGTTCTTCATGGTAGTGTAGCAGAGGTTGAGTGTGTTATCTCCCCTGGTCTCATATGTGTCATGTTGTTGTTAGTCTGTCAGAGACTTCTTCGGTGTTCTCTTTTTCCTTAGTGTGCGCACTGTGCATGTGTCAGAGACTTCTTCAGGTTGGCCTGAATGAAGTCCCCTACAATGGTTGGGAAGGCATCAGGATATTCTGTCTTATGGCTGTTAATTCCATTGCACAGTTCCTCCAGCGGCAGCCTGACGTTAGCCTGTGACGGAATGTACACTGTGATCAGGATAATGGCACTGAACTCTCTCGGCAGGTAGAATAGGCGGCATTCGATCGTCAGATGTTCCAGGTCAAGGGAGCAGGACTGGGACATAACCGTCATGTCTGTGCACCACAATTAATTGATGATGGCACAAATGCCACCTCCCCTGGTTTTTCCTGATGCCGGTGTTCGGTGAGAGCAATAGAGAATGTAACCCTTGGGCTATAGTGCTGTGTCAAAGTCTCAGAATAAAAGGGCAGTCATTCAGGACAGAATCAGGGTCTATTGTCATGAACAAGTCATGAAATGTGTTGTTTTGTGGCAGCGTCGTAGTGCAAACGTTCATATTATAACCACCTTATGACATTACTATAAAAAATAAAATAATAATAACAATCACAGGGCACGAAAAGTAAGGCAGAGTCTTTGGTTCATTGATTAATCAGGAATCTGATGGCAGTGGTGAAGAAGCTGTCCTTGTGCCGCTGAGTGCTTGTCTTTAGGCTCCTGTATTTTTTCCCTGATAGTAGCAGAGTGAAGAGGGCATGCCCTGAGTGGAGGGGGGTCTTTGAGGATAGCGGCTGCTTTTTTAAGACACCACCTCATATAGATGTTCTTGATGGAGTGAAGTCTGGTGCCTGTGATGTCGCAGGCTGAGTTAGCAACCCTCTGGAGCTTATTCTTGTCCTGAGAGTTGGCGCCTCCAAACCATACAATGATGCAACCAGCCAGAATACTTTCCACAGTTCACCTGTAGAAGGTTACGAGAGCCTTCGGTGACATACCAAACCACCTCAGGCACCTCACAAAGTATAGCCATTGGCCAGCCTTCTTTGTGATGGCAACAACGTGTAGGCTCCGGGATAGATCCTTGGAGATGTTGACATCCAGGAATTTTAAGTTCTTGACCCTCTCCACTACTGAGCCCTAGATGAGGAATGGGTTGTGTTTCCCTGACTTCCCCCTGAAGTCCACAATCATCTCCTTGGTTTTGCTGATGTTGAGAGCGAAGCTGGTGTTGTAACACCATTCAACGAGCTGATCAATCTTCCTCCTGTACGCTTCCTCATTGCCAGAGTTAAAATTAAATCACTTCACCTAGAAGGTGGTGAATATTTGAAGTTTTTTGCCCATGATGGCTGACGGAGGGTTGTCAAATAAGCATGATCAGATGAAAATAGATTTTTTTTATATTAAGGAAAACTCCCTAAAGGGATTAGTGCATAAAAGTTTCAGGGAGATAAAAGATCAGTCATGATATGTCGCATGGCAAAGCAGGCACGAGGTATTTGTTTTCTTGTGTCTCTTATGTTCCCATTCTTTTATCTTGAGATGTGAATTTATGTTCCACCAACACAGCAGAGGAATTTAAATTCAATTAAATAAATCTGGAATACAAAGCTATAATAAATAACGGTGACACAGAACCACTAGATTGTTGTTAAAATCCCATCTGCTGCACTAATGTCCTTTTATGTCCCTGCCCATTACAGCCTGTATTTGACCAATTGCACTGTAACTGCAGTTTGCAGCAGATCAAGAAAGTGGCAAATTTTTGCCCATTTTCTTAGTCTATCTATAACCCTCTGCAGGCTTTTTGAACATCCACAGAAGTTGCCTTCCCACCATCTAAGTATTGTCATCAAACTTGGTTCCAATACACTTTTCCATTCATCTAAATCATTAAAGTAAATAGCTGAGGCCTCTGCTTTGATCCCATGGCACCCCATCAATTCCATCTTGCCAGCCTATTCATGGCTCATTTAACCAAGGGTCACTAATCTCTGAAGTGATGAAAGAAGCCAATTGTCTTCATTTAACTAAAGAACATTTGCCCTTGGTGTGTTGGATTCTTTGGGATAGGGAAAATCTTGGAGGGAGCAATGAATGTCATCAAAAGACAAATGCAAGCCTAGGTCTCCAGAGTAACTACTGGAGGACCAGGAGATCCCTGGAGTTTACTTAGATCTCTCCTACTCAGTGGGAAATTAAATGCTGGAGAAAAGCCAGATTCATTTGTGTTCTATACTCAGAATACTAGACTATTTATAGAACAAGAGGGAATTTGGAAGTAATCCAACTGCCTCTGGCTTTCCTGCCAATAGTGCACAAATTGGACCACTTTTATCCATCTGACAGCTTGTCTTTGAGGTTTAATATTGTCCCTGAGCAATTCTCGCCTTGCAAGTTAATGCCGTTGCGTCCAATCCCAGCCTATCTTCAGAGATGCTGTTGATAAGACTTGGATGGGGGTGGTGGGGAGTTTTGGAGCTGGGGAGTTTGTTGTTCAGAGGGTCCAGTAAGATTGAACATATTTTATCCACTCCATCAAATCCCCTTTCACATATTTAACAAGTGATATACTTTCCTATCTTAATTTATTGCCTTGTCCATTACTCAATTTTCAATCAAACTTTTTATATGACAAGTGGAAACCTTTTTTTTCAAATCGTGGCTAGCTTGGGATTGGATTGCATAACCATGGAGAATAAATTTTTAAAAATTTTAATTAGAAATGTAGCACAGTAACAGGCCGCTTTGGCCCACGAGTCTGTTCCACCCAATTTACACCCCATTAACCTGCACCCCCCAGTACGATTTGAACAGTGGGAGGAAACTAGAGCCCCCAGGGAAAACCCACATAGACACAGGAAGAACGTACAAACTCCTTACAGACAGCACAGGATTTGAACCGCAGTCTGGTCCTGATTGCTGGCACTGTAAAGACATTGTGCTAACTGTTAGGTCAACCAATAGTAAAGTCAGATTCATTTATAGCATTCAAAATAGAGTTGGGTCTGCATCTGAAAGAAAATAAAGATTAGTAGAGGCATGGGTAGAAGGTTGAAGAGTGAGGTTATTTGGAGTTTTTCTGCATAGACCCAGTAAAGATCCAATGGGCTGAATAATCTTTGTGCTGTAACTTTTCTATAATGCTGTGAACTTCAGTTCTAAACACTTATCCATGTTTGCAATGCTTCCATCATTATGCTTAATTAACAATCTCCTGCCTGAGGATATGATCTTGCTGTCTCTCATCATTTTTCGGCAATGATTTATAATTAATACCCTCTAATTACTGATTCACCAAACAACATGATTGTTTCTGGGCCTTGCTGTGTACAAATTAGCTGGCTGTGTTCCTAACATTGCAACAGTGACCACAGGGAAAAGGTGATTACAAAACATCTTAGCTCATCCTAAAGTAATGAAAAGTCCAGAAAGAAGCAAATTGTTTACATAAGTTCAGCTCCAATGCAATCTATAAATTCATGAATGACATTATTATTGTGAAGCTTATTTTGGATTTTAGGTATGGGAGACCGAGGGGTCAAGCACCCGTCTTCATTGATGGGATAGTGATGGGGAGGGTGACTGCCTGGGAGTCCACATATTGGAGGACCTCTCCTGGAGCCAGCACTTTGAGGTAAATGTGAAGAAGGCATGCCCTTGTCTAGGAAGTTTGAGGAGATTTGCCAAAATCTTTGAATACTCGATTAAACACCTATAGGTGCACTGAATAAAATATACCAACTGGTTGCAACATGGCCTTGGCAAAAGGCTACAGAAAATATCAAAGATAGTTAAGTCCATCACCTCCCATCCATTGAAGACATCCGTGCTACAGAAAATATCAAAGATATTTGAGGCACTCCCTCAAGTAGGCAGCTGACCTCATAAAGGGCCCCCATCATCCTGGTCACAACCTCTTCTTATTTCTACCTTCAGGAAGAAGGTATAGATGCCCAAAGTGCAGCAAATCCAGGTTCAAGAACAGTTTTTGATCCAACAGCTATCAGGATCTTGAACCTGCCCTTCTACCCTAAACACAAAAAAAGACCTGTTTGCATGAGTGGGACACCACTTTTGATTCTTGCACTAACTGTAACTGTGAATATTTATTTATTTATCCTTTATATTTATTACCTCTTTCTATACTGGGATAATTTAATATATACTATTGTATTGTATCTCATGTACCTGCATGTCTGCAGCAAATAAAAAATCCAGGCATATGTACATTGAACTTCTGTGTATGACAACACACTCATTATCATTATTATCAAGTAAGGTAATCAGGAATACATTTCAATAAGTATTCCATGAACATCAGGCTTTTTGAACCTTCAGACACTCAGAAGATGAAGGGAGGGAGAGGCAGAATCTATCAGGTTTACAGCACAAGTTGCGGGTCAGATAGTCCATCACAGATTTCATTGACCACCTATACAGCAGACTTCCTTCTCTGCACTTTACGACTACAGACCTAACCTCTACATCTACCTTCAAAGTTCACCCTCAATAAATCCGCACTGATTTCTCCTGGGATGAAATGACTGTCTTTGCTGATCAGTGTGTGGTTTAAATGAAAATGCAGATGATGCACAGAAGGAATAATTTCCTGGAGAGTTTAAGCCAGCGCAACTAATATATTTGCAACTGTGTAAATGTTTGGAAGAACAGCAACATTCAAATTTGACTTCCGAATGTACAGGCCACCGTGGTGAAGAAGAATCACATCCCAAGTTGTCTCAGGTTCAGCAGGTACTCACACGTACAGTGTATCTCTTCTGTTAGACACAATTTCAATCGTCTTCTCTCAAAATCAGAAAGGCTTTTGATGGAGAAACAGTCAAGAGTGTGGTAACCAAAGGACTTCAAGCCATTGGCAAAAGCACCAGGGATAAGATGGAGAGGTGTGTATGTATTGAGATCTAGAATACCAGTAGAAACAGATTTAATACTAACTTACAGAAAGAAATTTGGATATTTTTTGCTTGTCTGTGAGGTAAAAGGAAGGGAATGGGGTCAGCTAGATCTTTCAAACATCTCACAAAGCTGAATGAGCTACTCAAACTTCTACTTTTGAGGTTGAGACTTTGTTTTTATGTTCTTATTCTGTTGTAACCTCTTAAAGAACTGGTGGATGTTAAACAATTACATGAAATGGTCTGAGTGTTATTGTGAGATGCAATATGTGAGCTTCGGGACAGGCAAATCTCAGGGAGCAACACATTCACATCTGAAATAAAAAGACAAAATGCAGGAAGCACTCAACAGGCTTTATATCAGATATCCAGTATCTGAAGTTTCTTTTTGGACAATCAGAGCCTTGAGTATAAAATTAAAGGCTGACATTCCAGTGCTGTCCTGACGAAGTGCTGCATTATCTGAGGTCCTGTGAGTCTGGATGCAATGTTAAAGTGAGACAATGTAGGCTCTCACAAAGTTGGCATACAACATCCCTTGAGGAGGAGTGGGAGGGAGGACTTGTACAAAATTAATCTTTCTCACATCATTATGAAAAAATAAATTATTTTGGTTATTTCATATTGCTGCCTGTGGAAATTTGTAAGCATTCTAACTTCAACATAGGTGTTATGACAAAGGCTTCGGTTCAGTCCTTATATAACAACCTGGGTACTCTGAAAGAGAGCAAGAAAGAGGCTAGAACAATGCATTGTGTGGAATGAGCTGGAGGCCTCAGTCCTGTTGGTAATGCCTGTTAATTGAAATAGAAAGCTCCAAATCATGAAGAAACCAACCTGTAACCCAACTCAACAGGATGCTGTTCTTACTGAGAAACAAATGAGCTCTGTCCTCTGTCTGCAATTCATCACCTACCTCTAAGAATTCATCTTCTTGCATCCTTCAAATCATTAACTCCATGCTAGTATTGTGATGCTACAATACTAGGATGGATTTTTGCAATGAATCTTCTTCCCAGTGGAGGACAGCTTTATTGATCCTACACTTCTAAACTGTCTAAAGATGTTACAGACTTGGTATTTTGCCTTTCTTTTCAAACTTTTTTTTAATTGTTTCTTTCAACCTAAACTTCTTTAAAGCACATTGAATTGCAGTTTTTGGGAAGCATTGGAAAAGCATAGGAAGGAGTATGGAATGGGAATCAATGGGTTGCTCTTACTTAACACAAACACCAGCTGGATGATCCTCCCCACTATAACCATTCTAGGTTAAATCTTTGATGTATTTTCCTTTCTCTAATTTATTTGGCTTCAATCCACCTGATTTTTATCTGCACTATTCCTCTCAGTCTTTAAATTACATTGGATAAGGTGAATGGCTGCCAAGAGCAGGCATCCTTTATGCTACCTTGTCTCTGTTTCTGGAATTTTCAAGAACAAGAGGTGAGGAAAAAGTCAAGAATCATGCACTATAAGATGAACCACCTGAGAAACCAAGTCATTGCTGCTTAAAGACAAGGGGTGGGGGAATCTTCTCCTCAGTCAATAATACAAAACCACACACTGCCCTCAAAGTGGCACAGATTCTGACCTCCCACCCATTGAAGATATCAATGTGAGGCACTGCCTCAAGAAGGCAGCCAACATCATAAAGGACCCCCATCTCCCTGGTCACAACCTCTTGCCCCAGCTACTTTCAAGCAGGAGATGTCTGGAGATCAGAATGTCTAGATTCAAGAACATATTCTTTCCAACATTTATCTGACTTTTGAACCTCCCATGATATACTAATCAAAGATGGCTCTGACTACACAAAGGGACTGTCTGCACTATTGCAAGTCATTTATGCATTAGGGTTACTGTGAATATTTATAATCTATCTTATGTATGTAATGTTCCTTTTAATTTAGTTTTCTATTATAGTTTTTCTGTACAAGTACCTGTTCATCTGCCCCAGGCAAGAATTTTGCTGTTTATGTATAATGTGCATGACAACAAACTTGATATACCATTATGTATTATCACTAAGGGAGACTGAGACCATCTGGGGGATTGTGTTTGGAAATATCTGGAAAGGGATGCATTGGTGGGCAATGTTTATCTAAGTGAGAAGCAGCATTACACTGGATTCACTACAGCTTGTTCCCAGAGCTGCATACCAATATAAATGTCAACAGCTGCTGGAAGATCATCAACGGTATAAGCTACATGAAATTGAGGTTTACGGTGTTATCTGGAATACTCATTCTACATCTTGAGCTGTTGCAGGTCAGAGATTCTCAGGGGTAACTTGGGACATTGCAATTTTTCATGGAGGTTTTGAGAACATTCTTAAATTATTTCCACTGTTCACTCAGTGGCCTCCTGACAGAGCTCCAACTTATGTAAACTTTCAAGCAAATACATTAGTCCAATAATCTGAAATATTTGAAACACTGGTGGTCCCTGATTGGCAGATTTGCGAGACCATTGAATATTATTTCTATTCAAACTTCAACAAATTGAAATTCACTTTATTTATAGCATGGGGTGATAAATTTTCCATTGAATCAGTTAGGTTAAATGTGAGAGCAGGATCCAGGGCTCTGGTGAATGGACAGGGAATATAGGTACGAGTATTCTGGTAAATGGACAGGAGGTGTGGGAGCCAGGGCTTTGGTAAATGGGCCGGGAATGTGGGTACCAGGGCTCTGGTGAATGGACAGGGAATATGGGTACCAGTGTTCTGGTGAATGGACAAGGGATGTGGGAGCCAGGCCTCTGGTGAATGGACAGGGAATATGGGTACTAGGGCTCTGGTGAATGGACAGGGAGCATGAAAACCAGAGGCCCTCCAGTATGTTGATAAGAATTGTGGGAGATAAAAACAGGATAAGTGAGTGGTTGTGGACAGATGGAAAAAATTGTGGAGGACTTTGAGGTCCTTTGAAGTTGGAAAAACTATAAAGATAAAGAACATTTTTTTTTAGATGGAGAGATGCTACTGTTGTTTGGGAGAGGCATATCCATGTACATGATATACTTAAAATTAACGTGTAAATACAGCCACCAATTAGGAAAGAAAATAGTATTTTGACATTTAATACAAAAAGATTTGAGTATAATGGAAACAACTTGCTCCAATTATATACAGCCATGGTGAGACCATATCTGGAAAATTACACTCAGATCTGGTCTTCCCATTTAAGGAATGATATAATTTTGATTGTGGGAGTAGTTAACTGTATTGACTTCTGCATTTGCTAGAGAAGAGGTTAAGCAGACTTGGATGAAACTCTTGATTTGAAAACAGAAACACAGAAGAAATAGGAGCAGGAGTGAACCATTTGGCCAACAGAGCCTGCTCCACCATCAATATGATCTGTTTGTGGTCTCAGCTCCATTTACCCTCCTGCTCCCTACAACCCTTAATTTCTCTATTATTCATTTTAGATTTATCCATCACTAAAGAAAAGTTTTAAATGTGCAGCAAGTAAGAATTTGGTGCATCTGTACATTATATTATGTATGTGGCAATCAACTCATATCATGCCTAAATGTACAAAATTCATATAGGGTTTGATAGGCTACAATGGATAATAATGTTTCCACTAGCTGTAGTGTCGAGAATTTGGGATCACAGTCTCAAGATAAATGGTTGGCCATTCAGACTGAGACAGGAAAAGGTTTCTTAACCCTTTTGAAAGTGCATCTTTGAAATTCTCTACCTGAGAGGGCTGTGGAGGCTTACTCACTGAATATACGTAGATTAAAGGCAGAGGTATATAAAATCATGAGGGGCATGGATAAAGTCTTTTTTTTCCCACGGCAGGTCTGTCTTAAACCGGAGGACAAAGGTTGAAGGTGAGAGGGCAAAATTTTGTAGTTTCACTACAAAATTTAAAATACTTTTAGGTAGGTTCATGGGTAGGAAAGCTTTAGAATAATCTGGGTCAAATGCAACAAAGTTACCTGATTCTTCCTAAGTAGGTGCAGGTAAACAATTTGGTCGGCATGGACAGGTTCTATGCTATATGATTCTAATATATTATTAGATACAAAAGGGATCAAGAGATGTGTGTTTAGAGCAGGATGTGAGCAAAGGTGGATAGACATGCTGATTCTTACTTCAGATTCTTGTAAGACCATAAAATATAGGAGCAGAAAATAGGTGCTCTGCCATTCAGTCATGAGTTGATTCATTTTCCCACTCAGCCCCACTACCCAGCCTTCTCCCCATAATCTTTGATTCCCTGAGGAATCAACAACAATATGTTCTAATTCCTGGTATTAAGCTGAGGCAAAATACCAACCAATTTTTGTGTTCTTATTTTAGGGAAAAGAACAAGCAAAGTGTGAAAGAAGTCACTCTTCCCCAATTCCTATCCAACCCAATGCTTTAGGATGGATGCCAGGATGCTGCTTTTATGTCGTGATGGTGAAACAAGAAAGTCTGCAGTCGCTATGATTGAAGTAGAATCACAGAAATGCTGGAGGAACTGAGCAGGTGTTGCAGCGTCAATAGGAGGTGAAGATGTATTACTAACATTTCAGGCATGACCCCTTCCCTCCCCCCCCCCCCCCCCCCCCGCCCGGTGATGAGGGAAAAAAACTGGCATCTGAATGAAAAAGGCTGGGGAAAAGGAAGGATGGGAGGGGGAGGAGTGCAGACCAGACCATCTGACAAAAGGTGTTAATTGAATATGATCAGAGGACAGGAGAGAGGAAAGGTGAGAATTGATTGGGGGAGTAGGATTTGTTTTTGGCTCTGTGAAAGGTGATAGAGGGAAAAGAAAGAGTGAGTGAGTGCGCTGGGAGAAAGGAGACAAAGGGAAAGCTGGGGTGGGGGGCTAACAGAAACCAAAGAAGTCAATGCCATCTGGTTGGAGGGTGCCCAGATTCAAATTTGTTGCCAGAGTACATACATGACATCAGATACAAGTCTGAGATTCCTTTTTCCTGCGGGCACAGCAGAATTATCACTAATTGGTAGTGCAAAAAATAAACTGTGCACAGCGTGAACATGCAATCAAAAGAACTTTTAACAGATAACAAATGTAAAGAAACTGACTGTGCAATACAGAGAGAGCAAAGAAAATCAATAAAGTGCACAAGTTAGAGTCCTTAAGTTAGTCCCTGATTGAGTTTGCTATGGAGGAGTCTGATGGTAGAGGGGTAGCAGCTGTTCTTGAACCTGGTGGTACAAATCTTTCCTGAGGGCAGCAGTGAGAACAGAGCGTATGCTGGGTGGTGTTGGTCTTTAATGATTGCTGCTGCCCTGCGACAGCAGTGTTCCCTGTAGATGTACTTAATAGAGGGGAGGGTTTTGCCTGCAATGTCCTGGTCTGTGTCCACTACCTTTTGGAGGGTTTTACACTCAGGGATATTGGTGCTTCCATAGCAGACCATGATGCAGCCAGTCAGCACACTTTCTACCACACCTCTGTAGAAATTTATCAGGGTTTCTGGTGTCATACCAAACCTTGGCAAACTCCTGAGGAAGTAGAGGTGCTAACGTGCTTTCTTCATAATGCCATTGGTGTTTTGGGTCCAGGAAAGATCTTCCAAGATGGGTGATGAGTTGCTGTTCCTCCAATTTGTGGGTGGTCTCAGTGTAGCAGTGTAGGAGACCATGAACAGACATGCCAGCAAGGGAATGGGGTGGTAAATTGAAATGGGTGGTCAGTGGGAGAGCCATGCTATTGCAACGGATAGGTTTGAGTTGTACTAGTCAGCAAGTATCAGGTGTAATCATATGTAAGCCCTGTAGAGGGAGTTTACTGAAGAATCTACTCATTTGGTGAGGAAACAGGGCTACTGATATACATTAGTGCAATTCCAGATTAGACTGGTCAGTACTTAAACGAACAGTGAAATGTTTAACATAGTACAACTCGTATTTGATTCTGATGTTATTCAAATTGGCAGAGGTAATCAGGTATTGTGGGCAGTTTGAAAGCAATACCAATCTTTCCAGAGACTGTTGATGCTGGAACTCAATGGGTCAAGCAGCAACAGTGGAAGAACAAGAATTGTCAACATTTTAGGGCAGAACCCTTTATCAAGTTAAGTTCCTCCAGCCAGTGGTTTATTTCATTATGTTCCTGTGGAACAATAAGCTGAGTGTTGTGTAAGTCTGTGATTGACGATACAATGGCAGGGATGCTGGGTCAAAACTAAGCAAATAAGGATGCTGGAACATGCTTAAAACATTTAGCAGGTCAGTCCACATCTGAGGAATTGATCATGTGAACGCAACAAGTCTATTGCCCAGAGTAAAGAAATCAGCAACCAGAGGACATGGGTTTAAGGAGGGGGGAGAGAGACTTAACAGGAACCTGGGGGGGGGGGGTAACTTTTTCAACAGAGGTTGGTGATTGTATGGAGCAGCTGCTGGAGAAAGTGGTTGAGGCAGGCACTATTGCAAGGTTTTAAGAAACATTTGGATGGATACATGGATAGGATAGGTTTAGAGGGATATAGAATTACTAGCAGAGGCACTTAGGAATGATTTGGAAATTAAGGGAATTAAGGTTGGTCAAGAAGAGCATAAAATTTCATCATTTGCAGATGAAGTTCTAATATATTTGACAGAACCTGAGACTTCCTTGTGAAAATTATATTTTAAATTGGAAGAATATGGTAAATATATAATTAAATACATAATACATGATAAATTATGCCCCTTATGGAAGGAGGTTATACTTATTGTCAAAGAAATACTTAATTTAAATGGCAAAAAGATGGGATTAAATATTTAGGGATTTGTGCAGATAATAATTTTAAAAATTATAAATTAAGGGTTAACTACATTAAGATGAATATATTCCCAAGAGCACAATACCTTGTTCAAACCCCACCTATATTATTACCCCAAAATTTTTTTCAAGAATTAAATAAACATGTAAGGACATTTCTTTGGAAAAGTGAAATGTCAAGAGTTTCTTTAGAAAGATTAATGAGGAAATATGAATTGGGAGGCCTACAGCTTCCTAACTTCAAGAATTATTATCAAGCAGCTCAAATAAAATTTCTCACATTTTTTTGGAAGGAGCAGAGAAACCAGCATGGGTTAAAATAGAATTGGATAAAATAGGAGAGAGATCTGCAGAGGAATTTATATAGAAATGGGATTCAACATTAATGAATGGTGTTAAAAACAAAACACCATTGTGGAAACATTTGATTACCGTATGGAACAAGATAAATGATGAAATCGGAATAAAAAGAAGTATATCAACCAAGATGCTTCTGATTCCAAATTATCTTGTTTTCAAAGGATAATGAATTTTTAACTATTTGGTTTCATAAAGGCGTTAAAAATATTGAAGATTGTTATGAACAAGGCCAATTGATGTCATTTGAACAACTAAGGAATAAATATGGAATAACTAATAATACTCTTTTTTGTTATTTTCAAATAAGAGGATATTTGAGGGATGTTAGATGTAGCGATGCTGTTACCTACTTGTAGTGTGGTGGAAACTCTTATTAGGAGAGGAAATACTAAGAAACTTCCTTCTGCAATGTATCTTCTATTATAAACAGGAACTATTAAACAAGGAGTGCATAGAAGACAGAGGTGGGAGTTGGATTTGAATATTACAATTGAGCAAAGATGGTCAAGATTGTATGACAAATACTATTAATGTAAGGTATAGATTAGTTCAATATAATTTTTACATCAGCTGTATTTGACACCACAAAAATTGAATAGAATTATATCAAATTTATCAGATCAATGATTTAGGTATGGTGAAGAGACAGGAACTTTCTTGAATTCAACTTGGTCATGTTCCAAAGTAAAGCCATTTTGTATGGATTTAGAAAATTTTTAAGAATAAGTTACAGGCATTGTATTTCCACAAAACCCAGATTTATTTCTATTGAGAAATAAAGAAGGAAGAACACCCAAGTTGAAACTATCAATGAAATACCAAATGAAATTTGTTAAAATAACATTAGTGGTTGCAAGAAAGTATATTGCAGTAACTTGGAAATCAGATTCACATTTGGGTATGGGAAGACGGAATGCAGGAATTCAAAGCTGTATCTCCTTGGAGAAAATTACATATAATTTGAGAAATAAATATGGTATATTTTTTACAAATTTGGAGCCCATATATGCAAATTTTAAATATAAATATGTAATGATGTTCTTCCAGCTCTTGAGACCTATGTTAATCTTCTTCCCTAAATGGATCATATAACCCTGCTGGAGCCCAGTGTGTTAGAAGGTAATCCTCCAAGCAGCCCATGAAACTTTTTTCTTTTTATTTACATTACTATAAATCCTTTACACACACACATATATATATATATATATATATACACATATTCTTTGGGGGTGGGAGGTTTAAGGAGGGAGGGTATGGGAGGGAAGGGGAAGGGTTATAACCATCATGTAATGATTGAAACTCTCTTAAATTTTAAATCCTTATTGATTTATATAATTGTTTATTAATTACAAGCATGGCAAAAAATTTAAAATAAATATTTTTAAAAAGAGTGAACTGTACATCTCAAGGAGCGAAGATCTTACATCAATAACACACCAGATAGATCCAGCTTCCTGACAACAGTCTGAGAGAGTACGGAATTGAAAGCAACTACCAATGGTCAGATGTCTGGTGAACTCGCACGGGGAGAGACACAGTTAATAGAATTCAAGCAAATAATGGTCTTTTGACTGAATACAAACAGGTCCCAGTCAAATAATTATTCTGTGGGATGAATGTGGTTAAATGTCAGATGAATTTTGAGGCAAAAAGAATGCCAGTCTCGGACTTACTGCCATATTTCCTGTCTAATGATAAACTGCATACAAATGGTACCCTGTGTGAGTTAGATAATGAATTCAGACTACAATATCAAAACTATCACCATGCAGATAGAAGACAAGATAATACCCAAGAAAGAATAGCTTTCAACCATCAACCCTTATCCTGTCATTTGATTTCCATTCAAGACAAATCACTGCTAATGCTGCATTTCCAACAACTATAAGCATATCTGTGAGTAAAAAGTCTTGAATCTGACTCTTGACCTGTGATTGTGACCATGTTAAATGACAAGGGTGAGCTACAGATCAATCTCTGTTACTGGCACACACTCCAGCTGAGGGAGTTGGTGGGGAGGGGTGGAAGGATAGGATTGCTCAATTCAGAACTACTCTTCCACAGTTGATGTCCTGCTGCTTTCCCCAAATGTGCCTAACTTTATTCACAACTATAGCAACTTTCCCTGCCTCATCTTGCTCTTAACTTGAGGATTGAATGTCTGATCTTCCATTCTCAGTCCACTCCTACATTACTTATTAATACAACCATCCTTAACCTTTTTTAGGCTATGGTCCTCTTAGGACTCGACGGAACCCCTTCCCTGTGAAGCAATTGAGTTTAGTTTTTAATTTTTAATCGTAAAAATAATTTTATGATTTCAGTCTGTGGCCCTCCTTAAATGTGCTTGCTTCTGGGGGGCTCTATGGACCACATTGAGAATGGCTGGATGAATATAAAAAATCTTCATTATTTATTTTATTACTCATATTCTATATTTTAAAAAATATTAACATAAATTGTTAAAATCAATGAAAATAGTTTGTAAAAGTCAACGTAAAACAACATAGGAACCTGAAAGGCCTGAGTATCGAATAATAAATGTGAGACTTTCAACAAGGAAAATGTTTTGAGTCCCGGTATATTAATCATCACTATTCCATTTAATGTTTGAAAATTAATCTTTTTAAAATATCATGCTTTCACCTGGATTATTTCAGCAATGATAATATAATGAATGGAGAGAGTTAACAACAGGGAGTGGAATGGATGGAGCGGAGGTTGATAGTGAGTCAAAGGTTATGGGGAGAAGGTTTGAGAATGGAATGAGAGGAAAATACATCAGCCATGATTTAAATGCTGGAGTAGAATGGTCCAATTCTACTCCTAAATCTAATGATCATCTAGAGATCCCCTTAAAATAAATTCTTTGATGCAGCTTTAACTCAATTTCAGTATTGTTCGGAGTACCTTCCATTGATATGGTCTGCTAAGTGATGAGAACTACCTCCAAAAGATTGCAGAATGTTTGATGGAAGCAGTGTAGGCTGGTCCCTCTTTCAGTTATGGTTTAATATTGCAGAAAGCTGGGTTGTCTTCTTCATACCTTGCATAGACTAATAATATTTTTTTGTGCTTTTACTAGCTACAGATTGATGTAGCAGTGCTCTTATTCGTTGGTGAATGTGGCTGATGGCCACAGAAGTATATTCAAGGACATTCGGGACACAATGGGAAGCCAAATGCTGCTGCAAAGTCCACAGCCTTGCCCCGTTATCAGCTGATAACAGTGAGGAAGATCTTGGACTGTTAGTTGGGCCTGCCTTATAGTATTTTGGCCACTTGCCCATTGCAGTCAAAAACTAATAAATACAGAAGATGTCCACTGGGAAAGACAAAATGATCCATTCATGTAAAAATTCAGGCCTTTGAGCTAACTGACATCAAATTATTTTACCCAGTGGTAGTATCAAATGATAAACTACATTATAAAGCTTCTACAGTTGTATATAAAGGAAATTACTTTGAACAATTTATTGAAATGCATTTGTTTACCTGAAACATCCTGTTTCAAATCTCCAGGGAACTATTGAAACCAAACACTTGCACGTTTTGCTGAAATCCAGATTTTTGGTCATTAACAAAAAGCTACATTACAAACATTTCATTCTCCTAAATTTATTCCACTTTTGGATACAATTAGGCTGGCTCATTGCATAATTTGCAATTAAATTTATCGCCTGTCTAGACTTTGACAGGGGAGCACCTGCTCAACAATATATTCACAATACCTCTGCCCTTCGAAGAAGCAAATGGGCAAGTTAACCATTTCCCCAACTTCAAAGTATTGAGAGGAATAATCCTGGCATCAGTTCTTGGCTGGGTTAACATCCAGAGTCATAGAATCACACAGCGTGGAAACAGGCCCTTGGCCCAAAATGCTCCACCTGCACTAGTCCCACCTACTTGCATTTGTCCCACATCTCTCCAATTCCATCCTATCCATATATCTGTCCAAATGTTTCTTAAACATTGCAAAAGAACCTGCCTCAACAACCTCCTCTGGCAGTTTGTTCCATACACCCACCACCCTTTATGTAAAAATGTCATCCTTCAGGTTCCTATAAAATCTCTTCCCTCCCACTCCTTACCTTGAACCTATGTCCTCTGGTTATCAATCCCCACAAAATATTTCTTGTAGATCTCCATTAGAAAGAGGCTCACCAGCTTTAGCAGGAAGAGAATGGGAGGGGAGAAGGAGAGTGCACAAGATTGGAGAGTGGTGGAGAGAGAAAAAATATTTACCCTTAAATATCATGAGCCATTTTCAGTGAATGATATCCTTTTTCAAAGTATCCTTTCACCTTTGCATAGTAAGCCCCCACAAATGAGATTGTAATAATAACCAATGCACGAACATGCTGGATTTGGCCCATATCCTGAAAAACCATTCCTATCCAAGGAGAGCAAAAGTCTAGGCTGAACATGCACCTATCGAAGGCTCCAGTCCTGAAATATTGATTACTCTTTACTACATGCAGATGATGCATGACCTGCTGAGTTTCTCCAGCATGTTTGTATATTGCACTCGATCCCATCATCTGCAGGTGTTCTTGTTTAACTGTAATAAGAACCAACTAATTTAAGTATAATCCAGAATATCAGGATCATTTCTTTCATCAAAAATCAGAAACTGTTTGAAAAATTCAGTAAACACCCATCATTTTCAACTTACCAGCTTCGGCATTTTTTTTCCCTTTTCAATCCCTTCGTCAACTTTGGATGGTGCCATGGGATATTTTATAGCCAGATCAGTGAACCGACAAGAACCCTATTTAGCACTTTATCCAGAAGATGCATGTATGACAGTGTAACACTCCCTTAGTACAGAACTGGAGCTCCAATCAAGATTCATGTGCTCAATCAGATAGGAATGGTTTTGTGGGATATGGGACAAATGCAGGAAAATGGGATGAGCTCAAGTAGGAAATTCAGTTGACATGGATGTTGGGCTAAAGTCCTGTTTCCATGCTCTAAAACACTCTGTCTCTGAAGTGGGATTGGTGCCCAGAGTCACGGGTGACAGGGTAGGAGAGGAGGGGAGGAGAGAAACAAAGATAAATTAAGATACTCGAAATGAAAATCCGTAGACAAGAGGGAAACAGAGGGATGAGAGAGAGGAGTTATCAAACCATGGAAACGCATGGTACAAAAGAATGTTATTTCTCTTATTCTATGTATGCTCACCAAAAAGGGGAAATCCTCAGATTACAATTCAACTCTGCAGGGACTTTTAAAGTATGACAAAGATTTTTGTGCCCCATACTCCCCTGGGCACTGAGTTGAAGATCTCTTCCCTCTCTGGATGACATTTATTTCCTCAACTCCTCTTTAATATTTAAGCTTTTTACTTTATGCCTCCACTTTGTTCAGGTTTGCCAGGTCTTTCCTTTCACTTTGCCTTGCTCTCATATAGCCTGAGTTAAATCTCCACTTGGTTTTCTCTGGTAGAATTATAGGTTTCTAAATTCCCTACACACTAGCCTCTGACTCGACCAGGTCACAGAGGAATTATACCACAGAACTACATCATTAACTATGAATTAACTATTAAAAACTATACATGATACAATAAAACCACTGGTATCTGGAATTCAAGCAACCAGCAGCCTCAAGTAACCAGCAAAAAGATTGAGGAAAATAAAATTTAAAAAGAATAAAATAATGTAAGTTTAATGTAAAATATGCAAGCTTAAAATTGTAAAAATAAATGTTGTCTGAAGTAACACACAAACCTTTGATGAAGATCAGAGCAAATTTTCAGCCAGAGGAGGGCCTTGGTCATGCTTTGCTCATAGTAGTTGTTTGTAAAACAGCAATAGTGCATCCAGGACGAAGTGCTGATTGATGCCACTTGTCATTGGGGGTCACTCTTTACAGTGTCTCCTTATTCCTGCATAATAAGAGTCACCCTGGTCAGAACTTTATCTGTAAATTGTTGAGGGGGGGTTCATTACCTATTGTGACAGAATATATAGATATGTTTTTGGGAGATAAATTGGGAAAGGTTTGTTAGACTAGGTCACATACAAACACTTTAAAACAGATCTTATTTAAAATACTGGAGCTCTGCCCCATGCTAGACATGTTGGTGCCAACAATCTTTGCAAGAGCTTTGGAGAATGCCCAAGAGACTTCATTAATGGATTGTTGTTTACAAAAAGGCAACAGTTGGAGTCGCAGATTGTCTGGAATTGTTCCAAGAGGGTCATGTGGTTTTGCAAGCAGAGAAAGTCAAACAGGCTTTTTCTCAGAGAGAGCGAGAGAGAGAGAGACAGAGACAGAGACAGAGATAGAGACAGAGACAGAGATCACTTCTACAGCATTACAGCCAGCAGAGGCAGCTGGGACTGGAATAGGACAAGCTGGCAAGCTTGTGGAAAACCCCATTTTGAAGACGGGTTGTGAATACTTAGTTCAGCCTGGACAAAGCCCTTGAGGTTCATACAAGAGGAGAGGACTAGCTGTCTAATGTTTCACTTGGAATAAGTAAAAACAAAAAGGAACTCTGTGGTGACATGAAAGAAAGAGGTTATCATCTGGAGAACCCTGAAGGGGGCAAGTTTTGTCAGCAAGACACTGGAATGGCTGATTAAAAAGGAATCAGTTGTGGATGTCCTGGAACAACAAATCCCTCTCTGAAAACCGACAAGAGCCTTCCTGAGCGGTAACCATTAAATTCTGTGCACAGTATAAGAATTGCCTGCAACCAGTGAACTTGGAGGAATGTGAAATGAGATTGGACTGTGAACCAAAGAATTTTTCTGAACTTACAAACACATTACATACATGTGTGCTTAGAATTAGAAGGGGGTCGTTAGGTTAAATAAGTCAATAGTAATAAGTTAAAGTTTGATTTTATTTTCATGTTTAAAAATAATTAAAAACAACTTTTGTTTAAGTAACCATTTGTCTTGGTGAATATCTTTTGCTGCTGGGTTTTGTGATCCTCTGGGCTCGTAACACTATAATGTTAATGTTTGTTTTTTGGGAGGCTCTGTGGAGGGGGAAGAACTTACAGGTGCAATGACGGTTAAACGTTTTCAAAGAATGTGACTGAAAATAAAGTAAAATTCTTTCAGGTTTATGAATTGTGAATTTTGTTCATTGTAAATACAATATAGTATTTTTGACTTTTCTCTTTTAAACTGTTTATTCTGAATGCAGGTATATTAGTTAGGTATTGTAAGAGTAGGTCTCAAACAATTAGCAAAAAAAAACTTATCCTGCATCTACCAATCCCCATAGGTGCTGGATACCAGGGGTTTTACTCTATGTAATATAACTACATTTTTATATCTACAATCTAGAAAGATTAAGAAGGAAATAAGTCAGGATCGCACACTTGTTTATTATTCATCAAGTTGGAAAGCAAGTATGTTTCTCTTGGGCTGGAATTGTGCTGGTTACTGTCATAATGATAAGTAATATAGTTTGGTTATCGACTATAATGCTTTGCAGGATAATACAGATTGGTTATCGATTGTGATGACTGGCATTTTACAAAGGACCACGAGGGGGTAAAAAACAGTAATGGTGGAATAAAACTGAGCATATTTGAACTGAACCTAAGAGTGTTGAATTTATTTTACCTCAGGATTCGACATTGGTGACAAGATGAACTGAGATTCTTGATATTTAGCTATACAGGAGAAAATATGGCATTTGCAGGAATTGAAGCCACAGGAATTAAAGGTTTGACTCCATTAGACCCAACTGGAGAAGCAAACATAGGTAGTGCTCACTGAGTGGCTTGGTACAAGGAATTCAATTCATATGCCAACAGCTTGGGACTGTGTGTCGATGGGGCGACGCCGGCAGAGCTCACACGGAGGAGGGCTCTACTCTTGTATACTGCTGGGGCTGCAGTGAAGCATATTTTCAAGATGCTGGCCGACACGGGGAACAAAGCTGATTATAACAGGGCTGTTGATGCCTTGAAAAAGCATTTTGTTCTGGAATTAAATGCCACATTCCAATGCCATGTCTTTCGACAGATCAAACAGAGAGACATGGAAAGCATTGCTCAATTGGTCACATGACTCAGGAAGGTGGCCGAAGGTTGCAATTATGGAGCTGATTTGGAAAACTAGATTCAAGATCAAGTGGTACAAAGTTGCAGATCAAACCACTTGAGACGCAAGTTGTTGGAGAAAGATGCAACACTCACACTGGCAAAAACATTGACAATAGCAGCATATTTTGAAGCAGTGGAAACTCAGTTTCAGTCTATGAAATTGGATGGTTCTCCAGCTGGACATGATGGCACAGTTTCTGATCAAGTTCATAAGATATTTACCGCTGCAAGCAAAGGGCAGGAACGTGGTAAGCACACTAGTTATTCAGAATGTTGTGAATGTTACCGATGTGGCAATATCGGACATTTTGACAAGGATTTGTGCTGTCCGGTCAAGGCTCAAATGTGCAGAAGATGTGGTAGGGAGGGACATTTTGCTAAGAAATGCAAAGCCCCACCCCAGTCAGGTGGTGAACCCAGAAATACAAATAATTGTGGAGGATGAAGGGAGATGAGAGGCGGACGTAGGCCGAGGGGCAAGCAAAATGTACGTCATGTTGAAAATGGTTCATGTAAATGTGAACGTACTCGTGATGACGATCAGGAAAAACAAACTGAGACAAGATATGCTTTTGCCATTAACAATAAACATGCAAATACAAAGGTACAAGTTGTGATTAGAGGTGTGAAGGTTGACATCATGGTGGAAGATGAGAGTGACACCAACATCATAGACAGAAAATTGTGGGAGGAACTAAAAAAGAGAAAGATAAAATGTAGAACCAGAAAATGTGAGAAAAAGTTGTTTCCATACACCTCATCGAAGCTGTTTCAAACAATTGGATGATTTACAGCAGAGGTGCAGGTGGATGTCCAGAGTAATCTTACACCACCTACCACGATGGCAGAGTCTATTGTCATAGATGAACAAGGGGAACCTCTACTGAGTAGGGAGATGGCGCAGGCAATGGTTGTATTATGTATAGGCCAGAAATGTGAACTCAGTGCAATCCTATATTGATCCGAAGGAGGAATTCCGCTAATTTTTTGAAGGATTTGGAGAACTAAGGAACAGACAGATCAAACTGAAAATAGATCCAGAGGTCAGGCCAGTAGCACAACCCATGAGAAGGGCATTGTTTGGGCTGAGGGAGAAAGTAGAAGCAAAAGTACATTAACTTGCCCAACAAGAAATAATTGAACCAGTGGAGGAACCAACATCTTGGGTCAGCCCAGTCGTTGTAGTCCCGAAACCCAATGGAGAGATCAGAATATGTATTGATATGAGGAGAGAAAATAAAGTAGTAGTGAGGGAAAGGCACCCCATTCCTACAGTGGATGAAGTCCTACAAGAACTATTAATGAGCAAAGTCTTCACGAAGTTGGATTTAAAATGGGGCTTCCACCAGCAAGAACTAGAGCCAGAGTCAAGAAAAACCACTACATTCATCACACATTGTGGATTGTTTAGATACAAGTGGTTACTATTTGGTGTAAACACTGCTCCAGAGATCTATCAACACGAAATCTACAGTGATCCAAGGAGTTCCAGGCACAGCTAACATCTCAGATGATATCATTGTCCATGGTTCGATAATTGAGGAACATGATGAGAGACTTAGACATTAACCCAGTTGAGAGATGCTGGATTGACAGTAAATGCAGACAAATATTTGCTGGGTGTTTCCGAGATGGTGTTCATGGGTCACAAGCTGACTAGTGAAGGGATCAATCCAACTGAAGATAAAATCAAGGCAGTTGCTGAGGTGTAAGAACCAAGGAATGCGACAGAAGTGAGGAGTTTCCTGGGCCTAGTGAACATTTGTGCAAGGTTCATACTAAATTTAGCAACTATTACAGAACCACTGAGGAGGCCAACAAGGAAAAATTATCACTTTGTGTTCGGACCCGACCAAAGGAAGACATTTGAGAAATTGAAAAGAAGCCTGATGAGTGCACATACATTAGGATATTTTGATCCAAAGGCTCAGACACAAGTTATAGCTGATGCTAGCCCAGTGGGACTAGGAGCAGTCCTAGTTCAGAAGCAAGGGGAACAATGGAGGGTGATTGTATATGCAAGCAAGTCACTTACTGATGTTGAAAGACGTTATTCACAGACTGAGGAGGAGGCCCTGGTACTCATATGGGCCTGCGAACATTTCCATGTTTATCTATGTGGCATAAAGTTCCAGCTCTTACAATCACAGTCCACTGGAAACCATTTATTTTCCGAGATCAAAGCCGTGTGCTAGAATTGAAATGTGGTTCCTGAGTCTACAACAATATTACAACAGGGTGATTTACATAACAAGGAAAAACAATATTGCCAATTCACTATCAAAGTTGCTGAAAGACGAGACGATGGGGTAAAGCACTCAATACTTGAGATGGAGGCTGAATCATTCATGAGATTCGTTGCCGTGAATGCTACACCACGGGCAGTACAAACTAGGGAGATCGATGAGGAATCATACGTGGACCCAGAACTGATGGACATTAGGTATCGGATCAACAGCAGTGACTGAACCAGCTCTCAAAACAAAACCTATGTGGCCATCAGAGATGAACTGTGCACAATTAGATGATGTGAACGCAGGGGAAACCAATTTGTCATCCCATAGAAATTGAGAGGGAGGATGGTAATACTGGCTCATGAGGGACATTTGGGAGTTGTTGGGACAAAACTAAACCTCCATACAAAAGTTTGGTGTCCAGGAATGGAAAAAGATGTGGAAAAATATATGAGATCATGTCATGACCTAACCCACCTAAACCGATACGAAGCACACTGCTACCAGCAGGACCATGGGAGGATATTGCAGTTGACTTCTTGGGCCCGTTCCCAACTGGAGAGTCGATTACGGTGGTTGTCGACGATTACAGCGGGCTTTGGACTTGGGGTGAGGGGCCGTACACAGCCTTTAGAGCCTCGTAGAAACCCCTGAAGTCGCCAATGTCCGCGCTGAGCTGGGTTCGTTTGGCGAGGCTAGTCCACCACTCATTTTGGATCTCCCGGAGTTTGCGCTGAAGATGGCTGCATGCGCGACGGAAGGCTTGTTTCTTCTCTGGACAGGACGGCTTTGTAAGGTGAGCCTGGTGGGCAGCTCGCTTCTTTGCCAGCAGCTCCTGGATTTCCTGGCTGTTTTCGTCAAACCAGTCCTTGTTTTTCCTGGAGGAGAAGCCCAGTACCTCTTCAGTGGATTGCAGTATGGTAGTCTTCAACTGATCCCAGAGGGTTTCAGGGGACGGGTCCGTGAGGCGGGTTGCATCGTCGAGCTTTGCTTTGAGGTTTGCCTGGAAGTTTCCTCTCGCTTCGTCTGACTGCAGGTTTGCAACATTGAACCTCTTTCTGGGGGCTTTATTGTTCCTGGGCTTTGGTTTGAAGTGAAGGTTGAGCTTGCAGCGAACCAGCCGGTGGTCAGTGTGGCATTCCGCGCTAGGCATGACCCTGGTGTGGAGCACATCTCGTTTGTCACTTTCTCGCACCAGGATGTAGTCCAGGAGGTGCCAGTGCTTGGATCGGGGATGCATCCAGGTGGTCTTAAGGCTGTCCCTCTGCTGAAAAGGGCTGTCCCTCTGCTGTCCCTCCGCTGCGCAGCTCAGACGGCAAAGTCCTCCTCAGCGACAAGATCTCCATCCTCAACCGATGGTCAGAACACTTCCAATCTCTTTTCAGTGCCAACCGCTCAGTCCAAGATTCCGCCCTGCTCCAGCTCCCTCAACAGCCCCTAAGGCTAGAGCTGGATGAGGTTCCCACCCTGGATGAGACATATAAGGCAATCGAACAACTGAAAAGTGGCAAAGCAGCAGGTATGGATGGAATCCCCCCAGAAGTCTGGAAGGCTGGCGGCAAAACTCTGCATGCCAAACTGCATGAGTTTTTCAAGCTTTGTTGGGACCAAGGTAAACTGCCTCAGGATCTTCGTGATGCCACCATCATCACCCTGTACAAAAACAAAGGCGAGAAATCAGACTGCTCAAACTACAGGGGAATCACGTTGCTCTCCATTGCAGGCAAAATCTTCGCTAGGATTCTACTAAATAGAATAATACCTAGTGTCGCCAAGAATATTCTCCCAGAATCACAGTGCGGCTTTCGCGCAAACAGAGGAACTACTGACATGGTCTTTGCCCTCAGACAGCTCCAAGAAAAATGCAGAGAACAAAACAAAGGACTCTACATCACCTTTGTTGACCTCACCAAAGCCTTCGACCCCGTGAGCAGGAAAGGGCTTTGGCAAATACTAGAGCGCATCGGATGTCCCCCAAAGTTCCTCAACATGATTATCCAACTGCACGAAAACCAACAAGGTCGGGTCAGATACAGCAATGAGCTCTCTGAACCCTTCTCCATTAACAATGGCGTGAAGCAAGGCTGTGTTCTGGCACCAACCCTCTTTTCAATCTTCTTCAGCATGATGCTGAACCAAGCCATGAAAGATCTCAACAATGAAGACGCTGTTTACATCCGGTACCGCACGGATGGCAGTCTCTTCAATCTGAGGCGCCTGCAAGCTCACACCAAGACACAAGAGAAACTTGTCCGTGAACTACTCTTTGCAGACGATGCCGCTTTAGTTGCCCATTCAGAGCCAGCTCTTCAGCGCTTGACGTCCTGCTTTGCGGAAACTGCCAAAATGTTTGGCCTGGAAGTCAGCCTGAAGAAAACTGAGGTCCTCCATCAGCCAGCTCCCCACCATGATTACCAGCCCCCCCACATCTCCATCGGGCACACAAAACTCAAAACGGTCAACCAGTTTACCTATCTCGGCTGCACCATTTCATCAGATGCAAGGATTGACAATGAGATAGACAACAGACTCGCCAAGGCAAATAGCGCCTTTGGAAGACTACACAAAAGAGTCTGGAAAAACAACCAACTGAAAAACCTCACAAAGATAAGCGTATACAGAGCCGTTGTCATACCCACACTCCTGTTCGGCTCCGAATCATGGCTCCTCTACCGGCACCACCTACGGCTCCTAGAACGCTTCCACCAGCGTTGTCTCCGCTCCATCCTCAACATCCATTGGAGCGCTTACATCCCTAACGTCGAAGTACTCGAGATGGCAGAGGTCGACAGCATCGAGTCCACGCTGCTGAAGATCCAGCTGCGCTGGATGGGTCACGTCTCCAGAATGGAGGACCATCGCCTTCCCAAGATCGTGTTATATGGCGAGCTCTCCACTGGCCACCGTGACAGAGGTGCACCAAAGAAAAGGTACAAGGACTGCCTAAAGAAATCTCTTGGTGCCTGCCACATTGACCACCGCCAGTGGGCTGATATCGCCTCAAACCGTGCATCTTGGCGCCTCACAGTTTGGCGGGCAGCAACCTCCTTTGAAGAAGACCGCAGAGCCTACCTCACTGACAAAAGGCAAAGGAGGAAAAACCCAACACCCATCCCCAACCAACCAATTTTCCCCTGCAACCGCTGCAATCGTGTCTGCCTGTCCCGCATCGGACTTGTCAGCCACAAACGAGTCTGCAGCTGACGTGGACTTTTTACCCCCTCCATAAATCTTCGTCCGCGAAGCCAAGCCAAAGAAGAAAGACGATTACAGCAGATATTATGAGAATGTCATAATGAAATCAACAACAGCAGAAAAGACTATCGCAGCACTGAGGGAGATCTTTGCCAGACATGGCTTTCCAGTGACTTTGCATTCAGACAATGGTGTATTTTTTTGTTTGGAAATCTGTTTTGTAAATAATCCAGGAAAATATGTGATTTGGAAATTGAAGTTAATATTGGTATTGAAAATAATCAGTATCAAAAGTTGACTGGTTTAAAAGTAGTTTAAGCATTATTCATTTATTTGATGATCCTTTTATTTGATAAGGGAGGGATGTCGTAGTGATAAATAATATAGTTCAGTTATTGACTATAATGTCTTGCAGGATAATATAGATTGGTTGTTGAATGTAATGGCTGGCATGTTGCAGAGGACCATGAGGGGGTAAAAAAACAGTAATGGTGGAATAAAACTGAGCATATTTGAACTCAACCTAAGAGTGTTAACTTTATTTGACCTCGGGATTCGACAGTCAAGTAGTGGTCTTGCACTCAGTTTCCGACCTCACACATGGAAACAAGACGTGCCAGAGGGCCAAAACTTGTGGGATCCTGACACAATAATGATTCAACAACAGGGCAAGCATCGACAAAAGCAAAAATAGAGAGAGGAAGCATGTTACATATGGCAGCACTATAATGGGCTGTAATTCATGGTGAATTTTAGTGTGATGGTTAATTCTGGGCTACTCTTGAAGTCATGAGAAATGAGCTTGACAGGTGGGAAATTGAAATGTAAATCATTAAACAAATATGATTTTTCAAAGTAAATATAACATTCAGGGTGAAACTAACTTCTTGTCCTAAAACCCTTCTGCAACTATAGGAGGACAATGCAGACAGAAAGTCAGACAGAGAAGCAAGTCCTTTATCCCAACTTGTCCATGTTGACCAAATTGCCCATCTAAGTGAGTACCATTACCCTTCAATTCGCCATATCCCTCCAACAACAATAGAGAGAAAGAGGAAAAAGGATCAAAACCAAGGACAGTAAGGGAAAAACATAAGTGAGAGACAACCAATTCCAGGATGACTAATGAATAGGCCAGAGTGCAAAATAATGCTAAGAATCTAAACAAAAAGTCTAAATGTCCCTTAATATGAAGAATATTCACAATTCAGAAAAAGGAACTAATTATGGAAATAAATGTAAATGGATATGATATAATTGCGATTATGTAGAATGGTTGCTGGGATATCGAGGATATGATCTGAACATTTAGGGAAATTCAATATGTAGGAAGCATGGGGAAAAAGGAAAAGGTCTGGGATATTGTTGCTAGTTAAAGTGGGAGTTAATGCAGTAGTGGTGCTCAGATGATGTGCACTTTATAAAGAAAACAGAGATATTAGGGGTTTAAAAAAGGTTAAAAGGTGGGAGTTATACACAAAGGCTGAACTATAGTGGTAATGTGTGGTGTGGCATTAATCAGGAAATTATAAGTTCCTATAAGAGTATATCTGCAATCCTAGATGACTTTAATCTACAGTAAGCATACTTGGAAGGAAGAATGTACAGGATGATTATGTGGACCAATGCATAGAGGAGCCAGCAGGTACCAGGCCATCCTAAACTGGGTGTCAATTTATTTAATTGTTTAAATTGAGAGATACAGCATGGTAATAGGCCCATCCAGCCCATGAGCCCACACTGCCCAAATACACCACTGTAACCAATTAACCTTCCATCCCACAAGTTGGAGGGAAACCGGAGCACCCGAAGGAAATCAATGTAGATATGGGAGGCAAACTCACTCAATCAGAACATCCAGACAGCACTGGATTCATACCCGGGATGATGGCATTGGCATAGCTTTGTGCTAACCACTACACTAACCATGCAGGCCCAATTGTTTAATGAGGAAGGATAAATAATTGAGTGAGGTCCTTTGGAAAGGAATGTCCATTATACGATAGAATCCTTCATTAAGATTGTGGAGAGACAAAAGGTGATTTTATAGTGTTAACTTGAAAATGGCTCAACGAAAAGAAAAAAAGTTGAAATTACTTTTTTTATGGAGGTCTACAAGGCAGATCCAGCATTGCTTTCAACTCAGCAGCATCTGGAGCCATCTTCCGGACCTGAGGGAAGCATGGCGAGTGGTCCAATAGCTCCGCCTGTCACCATGATGTCATCCATACACACCGAGAAGGGAAAGCGGCCTGTACCCAAAATGGCGACCGAAAAACAGGTAAGAGCACTGGTGGAGATGTGTTCAAGGAGTCTTAGGACTCAGTGTGATGTCATCAGCCCGCCACTTCACAGCTGCTTTTAGTGGCATTGTCTTTCACGGAGGAGGTGGGGAGAGTCGCTCCACCACAGACTCTAGCCCCCCTTCACCCCAGGCAGATCGGAGTCCACCTCCTGAATCCACCCTCAGACCTTTCAACAAGGTAAGTTAAGCGATGTAAAAGCAGAGAATGTCCACCTTTACATTCAATTTTTTCACTATAAAGTGGATTCTGAGTCAAAGGTCCTAAATCTAAACACAGGAAACAATGAAGCAAGAGTTGACTAAAGGCCCTTTGTAGTGAAAATTAGCGATTTATAAAGTCAGGTTTCCTCTGCCTTTAAGAAGCTCTAATTACCTTCATAAAAAGTGGAAATGTGGATTGGCTGGTCCAACGGCTCCAGGTTCCCTCCGCCAAGGATGGAAGTATCAGAGGTGGAGTGACTTTGTAAAAGGATTGCCGCTGAAAGCGGCTGCAAAGGGGGAAAAGGCTGATGACGTCGCGATGATGTAATCAGCCCACAACCCAAGTGTGAATTTTAAAGTAGAAACACACAATGCTGGACCAATCTGCAAACTCAGCACTTTCATTTCCCAGCACATACGTTCAACGTCACAGTGGCGGGCGGCACTATTCTGCTAGGCACCCCGCCGCCTTCACCTTTGGAAGCCGGCTTGGGAATCTCCTTTCATAAAAGGACCGCACGACCTGCCTTTTCCGTCCTCTGACAAAAGGTAACTGTCTTTTTTTTAACTTGAGCAGGCAATTAA
Organism: Narcine bancroftii; assembly: GCF_036971445.1. Lineage (NCBI taxonomy): Eukaryota > Metazoa > Chordata > Chondrichthyes > Torpediniformes > Narcinidae > Narcine > Narcine bancroftii. The sequence continues at coordinate 47,035,098 of NC_091473.1, read as the reverse complement.
GCAGCTTTTGTGCATAAACCCCCTTGTATTCCTTATGTTTTTTTTACTGTTTGAAATAAAGTGAACTCTGGCTGAACCTGAGAATAAATGCTTGACAATGGAAGTCATCACTCCTAGTAATAGCTATCCTATCCTAAGGCCAGGCTGCAGGTTTTGTTCACCTTTGGTTTGTTAGCAGTGTGACTTACACTTGAATTAACCAAACAAATGGAGTTTAAATTAGCATGGAACTAATTGTGTGAGGCTGCCTGCTGGTTTGAGATCAATAATGAGTGATTTTATAGAGACTCAGGGGATTCTCACCAGAAACGTTTTATTATTCATGTTTTAAAGACCTAAATGACATGGTTCTTTGGGGCATCACAGTTAGTGTAGTGGTTAGCGCAATGCCTTTATAGTGCCAGCAATCAGGACCAGGGTTCGATCCCACACTGTCAGTAAGGAGTTTGTACATTCTCCACATGACTGCATGGTTTTTCCCCGGGGGCTATGGTTTCCCCCACCCTCATTTCCCCCTTACTAACCCTAATTCACTCACTCACCAGCCCCTTTCTGCTCACTCACTTCCCCCTCACTACCCCCTTCACTGCCCCCCTCAGTCCCCTCATTTCCCCTTGCTTCCCTACTTTCTCCTCACTGCCTCCTTCATTGCACTCCTTACTGCCTCTCTCTCAGTCCCCCTAATTGCCCCCTCCTCACTGCCCCCCTCACTACCTTCTGTCCAGGTGGCAATCTCTTACTATAGCTTTCAATTTCCTCAGCATTCTTGATACTTACAGACTTCCAGACCAATGAGGTCTTCAGCTCTCTGTATCCCTCTAATTCTGGCCTCCTTTACACCTTTAGCTTTTAAGAGTGAAATTTCCTTCCTGAACCTCCCTGCGTTTAAACATCTCTCCCTTTTGCCCTTTAAGATGCTCCTTTTTTGGTCAGCTAAATATTTTATATGTTTCAGTGTTAAATTTAGTTCCGTTCTGCTACTGAGAAATATGGTGGAGTTAAAAGTGCCACATCATATTCCCGATGAAGGGTTTCGACCAAAACATCTACTGTTTATTTCTTTCCATAGATGCTACCTGACCTCCAGCACATTGTGTACAGTGACTTTGTGAGAAACTCTACAACTGAACCATAATTCATACCTGCAACTAACCATCATAAAGGAAGGAAGGGTAATCAAGAGCAGAAAGCTGCTTGTTGCATCTCTAAAGTGTTGACATCCAAACATCCCTCACAAATATTCTTAATTGTTTTATCTTCTAAGCTTTTGTCTAAATATTGAGACAGACTAATGGATCTACTATCTTCTTCAGCTATCGAATCAAAGTTACTTTTAATTAAGATTGATCTAATTTTCAATTTTTCAATAACTCCTTCAAGGGCAAATGCAACTCAAGGGTTTATCAGCTGTTTGAATGTTCCAACACAGTAAGTGTGTGCACTGCTTTACGGTTATTGTCTGGTTATTACCTTTCATACTTATCTGTGAACAAGTCTGTACGGGGAAGGAATTCAACAAATCTATCAGGCCAATTCAAGGCATGAATCTATGAAATATTACGACATGCTGTTGGAAACTTTTGCTCAACAATTTCTATTGAGCCTTAAGAAAAACAAACACTGCATCATTTGACAAATTTAAAGACACATTCTTTTAGCATCTAGTTTTCCTGTTAACTCATCTTCATCCTCTCTCTCAACAGGCTGAAGTGTCTCCTGCTTCAAGAATCCCAATGTCATTCCAGTGGGGAAGAAGAATGTGGTGATATGCCTAAATGATTAACAGCCAGTAGTTCTGACATCCATCTCCGCAAAGTGCTTTGAGAGGTTGGTCATGACTGACATTAACTTGCAGCCACCCTTGACCCACTCTAATTCCCATACCATTGAAACAGGTCCACAGTGGATGCAATTTACTTGGTCCATCTTTGCCCTGAGCACCTGGACAACAAGGACTCTTACAGCAGACTACTATTTATCAATTACAGCTCTGCTTTCAACATATTAGTACCTAACAAACTAAACCCTTAGCTAACAGTACCCTTCTCAGCAGTCAGATTCACAATTTTGTATCCTGCAGGCCGCTATCAGCGAGGATTGGTGACAAACTACCCTCCCCCTTCCACGATCATCCTCAACACTAGACCACCACAAGGCTGTGTTTCCTGACCTCTATCATACTCCCTTCATACCCATGACTACATGGCAAAACATAGCTCCACTCCATCTATAAATTCTCACATGACACTGTGGTCAAAGGCAGGCAAAAACAAAACAGTGTACAGAAGAGAGAGAAGGGGGCTCATGGTTTAGTGCCAGGACAACCTTTCTTTCAATATCAGCAAGACCAAGGAGCTGGTTATAGACTTCCAGAGGGGGCACAGAGATCACTCAGTGGTCCACATCAATGGTGCTGAAGTGGAGATAGAAGACAGCTTTAAATTCCTGGTCCACCCACATCAATGCAATAACCAAGAAAGCACACCAGTGCCTTTATTTCCTCAGAAGCCTGAGGAAATCTGACACATCACCAGCATTCCTTAACCACTTCTACAGGTTCACCATTGAAAGCAGTCTATGAGGATGCATCAAATCACTGCATGGTACGGGAATTATTTTCCCCAAGACCACAAGGAACTGTAGAGGGTTGGGAACATGGCTCAGACCATTATACAAAACCCCTCCCCTCAATCAACTTTATCTATAACTCCCACTGCCTTGGAAAAGCATCCAACATATTAAAAGACACATCCCAGAATGCCCACATTCTCTTCATCTATCCAACTAAATCTACAAATTCACTGATAACATTATAGTTGCTCTCAATATCACCAAGACCAAGGAAGCGTGTTGTTGATTTTAGGAAGGGGAGGGTGAGGGACCATATAACTGTCTGCATTGATGGGGTGGAAGAGGGTCAGAACCTCCAAATTGTCGTGTTGGGTAGAGTATCAGGTTTGGTGGGTTCACAGAAAGGCAAGTCTGGAAACAAGTGTTACAATCGCTTGCAACTTTAATTAACACAGGGGAGACAAAGCGGGGAGAACATTAAATGCTACCCAATTACTATTTCACTTAAGCAATGATATAGACATTCATGTCAGACCTAGGTTGGACTCTGACAATAGTGAACCTCTACCTGTACTCGACATGCTCACACACTTGAGTACACACATTCCAAACAGGGACTCTTACACACACCCGGTTCCCTGACCAATGGGGGTGGGACTCCCTGCACGATTTGATCTATCGCAATACTATGGCTCAGCTTCAGTGTAGTGCATACCTTACCCATGACACTTCCAGTGATGTCCACAGTAGCAATTTGGCATGGAGTGACATCGGGCTTGGACAAAGAGGCAGAGAGCAAGTATATGCTATCCATCGATGTTCTATACAGTGCTAGTCTGTGCTTCTAGCCAATAATGATCCTATGTGATTTAAATTGGCCAACGGCAAGGTGTGCACAAATGGGTGGCAGAATCCAACCTTGATTGACAGGTGATGTGACTTCCAAATAAGTTTCAGATGGGGAGGACACATAACCACACGTTTTGTGTGGAGGAAACTTGGCTTCCCTGCCTGTCTGGAATCTGTGTATTGTGGATGGTCACGTGTCCTTTATGAGTGATGAGCTGCGCCAGTACCTGTTGACCAGGGGCATTGCTATGAGCAGGACCACTAGTTACAACCCCCAGGTTATCAGTCAAGTGGAGAGGGAGAATGCTATGGTTTGTGGTCTAAGGGCCTCCCAATCTCCCACTGGCAAGAGATCCTCCTGAAGACACTACACTCCATCAGGTCCCTGCTATGTACAGCAACAAATGCCACATCACATGAACAGATGTTTTCCTTTCCCGGGAAATCTGCGACCGGGACCACAATACCAGCATGGCTGACATCCCCAGGGGCTGTCCTACTCAGGGAACATATGAGGAGACATAGGTCTGACCCCCTCTGGTCAAAAGGGTACACCTCCTCCATACCAACCCCCAGTATGCCTATGTGGCATCCCTGGACGGACACGAAGACACCATCTCTGTCAGGGACCTGGCTCCCTCAGGGATCCTGGTACCCTGACTCTCTCTTGAGGGAGGATACACTGGACTCATCGGTGCCTACCCACCAGCACAAAACTGATAAGGACGTACAGATGCCTGAGACCACCCAGGACTCTGCTGATATACTGCAGCCACAACTGGTACTACGGCAATCTCAGCAAATGACCAGACCACCTGAAAGACTGAACTTGTGACTTTGAATTGCATCCTTATAAGTTCCACTTCACCCCGCTGGACTCCTTTTAAAAACAAGGGGTGAATGTTGTAAATCACTGTTATGCATAATTGTCTGGTCAGGCACACCTATTGGCCAATTGGGCCCCTTGCCACAGGCACCTGTATAAAGGTGACTGTTCCACAGTCCCTTTCTCAGTGCAGGACAGTCAAAAAGTATAGATGTGCCATTGGTCTTGAGTGAATAAAAGCCTTTTTTTTCTCTACAACAGTCTTTCAAGAAATTGATGGTGCACCAAAGGGACTCTTAGACAGGCACATGGATGAAAGAAAAATAGAGCGTTCTGAGGTTGGAAGGGTTTAGTTTTTTTGTAGAAATATATAGGTCACCACAACATCAAGGGCTGAAGGGCCTGTACTGTGCTGTAATATTCTGTCTAGTATAGAGACAAGATGTTTGTCCAAGCTGAACATAAGTCTCCATCTGCTCCAATCCCATTTACTTTGCCTTCTATGTCTTCACAACTTGTGCTTTTCTACATACTTATTTAAATGTTGTGAAAGTGCCTCCACCACTCACTTTGGCAATGTATTCCAGATCCCAAACACCCATTGGGTGGAACATATTTTCCATAGATCCCTTTGTATTCTGTTATTCCTCAGTTTGAATGATGCCCTCTGGGTTTAGATGTCTCCGTTATGGGATAATGTTTCTCACAATCCACCCTATGTCTCTCCTAACTTTGTAACCTCCAGCAATTCCCCCCTCAGCCTTCTCCGCTCCAAGGAAAACAAGCCAAGTCTACCATGTGCAAAAAAAAGGACTGCTCGAAGAACTCAGGGGGTTCATCTGTGGAGGCGAAGGCTGAGACTCTATATCAGCACTTGAAACATTGACATACACCTTTGGCCTCCATGGATGCTGCTTATTTCTTCCAGATGTTTGCTTTTTTTCACTCCATATTTCAGTGTCTGCAGTCTCTTGTGTCTCCAGCCTATCCAGTCTCTCTGTACTCAAACCTTTCATTCCAAGTCACATCCTGGAAAATCTATAGCATTTTATAGATTCAAATAAATTCACTGATACTACTGAACCAGCCATTTACAACCATAAACATAGGTTGATACTTGAAATTATTTCAGACATGAAACCTTGGAGTTTGGGTTGCCACTGAGAAACAGCCAAATCTGTCCTTGTTTTGAGAAGGGATGCCTTTCTCCTCATCATTCTATGATGAGCCAAAACAAACAGAAAGTATTTGAATAAAACAATTTATTTGTTCAACAAATATTGATTTGAGAAATACTCCTTGATGCATTTAAGAATGCAGCTGGAATTATTTCTTTTCATGAAATCAGCTTTTTTAACCATGGTCCATGTACAAATTATGAGTAAACCCATTCCATTAATTATAGCCAGACTATTAATGCACTTAATTCTATGCAGAATGATAAGTCTCCAGGTGAAGATGGTTTCCCATCTGAATTCTATAAGAAATTTAAAGATTTATTAATGCTTCTATTAATGGAGGTATTGAAACAAGCAAAGAAAATTCATTCTTTACTGGTGACTTTTTCCAATGCAATTATAATAGTACTACCTAAGAAAGAAAGACTGAATCTTATAGACCAATTTCATTATTAAATGTTGATTATAAGATTGTAGCTAAAATTTTAGCAAATAGATTGCCTAAATATGTACCAAATTTAATTCATTTAGATCAATCTGGATTTATTTTTAAAAACAATATTCTGCAGATATTCTCAGATGAAATCTGATTTAGCAATGGTTTTATCATTGGATGCTGAAAAGGCATTTGACAGATTAGAGTGGAGATTTTTATTTAAAGTGTTAGAAAAATTTGGATTTGAAGGGTCTATTAATAAATTCATTTCAGAAATGTATAAATTGCTTCAAAGAAAAATGTCTAAATTGCATATTCATAAATCATTATTCATTATTAAAGTGGGAGAATAATATAGGTAGAATAATAAATCAAGATGATTGGAGAGTATTATGTAAGGATAATATGACTAAAATTATTAATATAAGATATAGATTGGTACAATATAACTTTCTGCATCAATTATATTTAACACCTCAAAGATTAAAAAGATTTAATTTAATTTCTTCAGATTTATGTTTTTGATGTCATAATATTTGTTTTAGATATCATAATGAAATAAGTTCTTTCTTTCATTCAACTTGGCAGTGTATTAAAGTTGTCTTTTTGGATATAAATTAGACTATTTTTAGAGAAAGTGTTAAAGGTTAAACTTCCATTAGATTCAATGTTGTTTTTTGTTAGGAAATATTAAAATGTATAGTTTAAAATTAAGTTTAACTATCTATCAAATCAAAATCTTACGAATGGCTTTGGCTGTTGTGAGGAAATGTGTAGCTACTACTTGGAAATCAATATAGATTTAGGAATGCAAAGATGGCATACTGAACTGAGATCTTGAATTCCTCTTGAAAAAAAATAACATAATTTACATGATAAATGTCATTCTTTTTTGAAAATATGGAGTCCATATTTACAACAAGTAGGTTTAAAAATCTAAACTCTCAATGACTCGTCATGGGTGGCACTTGGCTCCACGGCAGTAGATTAGAATTTACATATTCATTGATAATCTCTTTTCTTTCTTCTTTCTTTGGGGTGTTTGGGGGGAGGTGCGTGGTGGGGAGGAAGGGTGGATATACCACATGTATTTTTTTATATATGTGTTATCTTTTATTAAGTGAATGTACTGTGGGTTTTTTTTTTAATTTTAAATAAAATATTTAAAAAAAGAGAACCTCCTGTGTAACTTGATTTTAATCTTATGTAGAGGTAACAAGATGGTTGATGTGAGCAGTGCTTTTGATATGACTTATTCAGGTTTGAGAAGGTTGCACATTGACATCTGGTCAAAGAATTAAAATTCCATGGGATTCATGGACAATTGGATCCAGTGGTGGGTCGGCAGCAGAAAACAAAGTGTATTAGTTGATGGATGATTTTGTTACTGGAAAGATACAATGAGGTTCATTAGCTCACATTATTGCTTTTGGTAATAAAGTGAGTAGCGCATGGTACACTTCTAGGAGAAAAACTTTGGACAGCAGCAAGAAATTGTTGGGCAAAATACCCCTAGAGAATATAAATTTTAAATCTGAAAAAGTCTGAGGTAATGCTATTGGGGAGATAGAATAAGGCATTGGAATACATAATAAATGTGAAGATACCAATCGGAGTGAAGGAATAAATTGACTTTGGTATCAGAAAGTTCATTTGATTTTGCACAGAGAAGTGTTTGGAATATGCAGCACATTGCCTGAGGAGGTGGTGGTGCCAGGTATTCCCACAGCATTTATAAAGCACTTGAATGTCCAAAGCATGAAGTCTCTGGTCTAACTGTGGGGAAATGCGATTAGAATAAATGGGTGCACAGTCGGTGTGGAAGTGGGGTTAAAAGCCTGTTTCTGTACTACACAATTCAATTCAAGTTACACAGGAGGTTCTCTAAAGAAGCGAGACAGGTAATGAGTTGATTAAAAGGCTGATTCTTATACATAACTAAATCTTTCCTTTATAAGCGGAGCCAAAGAATCTAAGAGTGAGGAAATTTGATGAAAATATATGCAAGATGAGTTGGACAACTGCTTGAGTACTCCATACAGTTTTGATCAGCACATTGCAGAAAGATACAATTTAAATGTAGACTGATGAAACAGCAGTGCTGCCGCTGATGCAAAACCATGGAGAGTGGAGAGCGGAGACACAGGGCTCCCGCGGTGTTCAACCACACAGTTTGACTGCCGTTAACTCTGTACAGATTTTGAACACCCCATTAAAGGAACTGATGGTAGTTTTATCATAGCCACTGCCCCAGCTATCTCTTCTCTCAGTTCCCACTGCAGCCTGGGGTATATTTTGTCTGGCCCGAAGGACTTAACAATCTTGATGTTTTTAAATAGATCCAATACTTTCACTTCCTTAATCTCCACATCATCCTGCACACATACCTGTTCAATTTCAACCTCACCATGATCAAGGTCCTTTTCTCTTGTGAATACCGATAGAAAGTATTAATTTAGGACCTCCCATACATCCTCTGCCTCCAGGTACGTTGCCTCCTTTATCCTTTAGTGGCCCCACCTTCATTCTCATCATCCTTCTGTTCTTCATATATGCATAGAACACCTTGGGGTTCACCTTAATCCCACAGGCCAAGGCCTTCTCATTCCCTCTTCGCGTTCTCCAAATTTCTTTCTTAAGCTCCTTCCCTGGCTAACATGTACTTCTCATGAGCCCTTCCTGTTTCCTATATCTAATGTATGCTTCCTTCTTCCTCTTGACTAGTTTTCTGACTTATTTCATCAGCCATGGTTCCCTTTTCCTACCATCTTTTCCTTGTCCCATTTGGACAAACCTATTTTGAACCCAACACAATTGGACCCTAAACTTTCTCCACATTAGTCCTTTGCTTTCACCCTTGAACATCTGTTTTCAATTTATTCTCACTCGTTCCTGTCTCATCCCCTCATAATTAGTCCTTCCCCAGTTAAACACTTTCCCGGTTTGAATGTTTTTATCTTTTTCCATTGCTATGTTGAAGCTAAGGGAGTTGCCCTCACTCTAATAGGTCTGGCTGCTATCAGAGCATTGAACCCTCCCCCATACTGTTTCCAACATCACCCCGACACAGACAGCAAACTCTCCACGTAGTCAGTTGATGATCCCACCTCTAGACACCCAGCCGGTGGAACGGCAGGTCCCGTAGACAGAGGAGGTCACCTGTGCAACTGAATCTGTGGTCTTAGCAGTTTTTTTTGTTCAAAGACTGAGGGGGGGGGCTTCTGTTTTAAAAGGAGGGGTGAATGTGGTGATATGTTTCCTTCATTGTATATAGTTATTGTTGACTACTGTATATATGGAGCTGGCCCGCCCACTGATGACTCAAATGCTATGACTCCTCCCACGAGGTTCTAGGCCATAGAGATCGAGCCACCTCTCCCTTCCCTTAATTCCTGTTCCTGATCTGGGCCAGCAAGGTTCTTCTGTATATTAAAGCCTATCATTCCCTCAGTCTAGTCTCTGTGGTTACTGGTAGTGCCCTATCACCCTGGTACCTGCATCAGTCAATCTTGCCCTTGCTCCAGCCAAGTTTTAGTAACAGTCACATCACAGTTCCACGTACTGATCCATGCTCTAAGTTCATCTCCCTTATTCCTATTACTCTAGCATTGGAATAGACAGATTTCAACCCCTCTAAATGGCGACCTTTATCTTTTGTCCCCTGCCTGTCCTTCCTCTCCAATTCAGAGCACATAGCATCATGCTTTTGTTCTTAACCTAATCTCTGCCCTCACATTCTGTTTCCCACCACACCCCCCCTCCACCAAACTTGTTTAAACCCTCCCCATCAGCTCTAGCAAACCTGTCCACCTTCCCCCCTTCATATTCAACTGGATCTACCCTTTCCTTAGCTACCTTGTTTGATTTCTTCTTGGCTCACATGAAATGGTCTGTCTATTGCAGAAAAGACTTCACTGGAGGTTAGGAACTCAATGAGCACATACATTTTACAGATGGAGGTGAGCTGAGATAGGGGGTGACAATAATATTAAGATGGAGAAAGACAATGGTTCCAAGATATAGAATGAAACACATCCCAGAGTTCAAGACTGTGACTAATGGCCTTGCTTAAAAATACAGCTGCTAATAACCATTGGGAGATTTTTCACATGCATTTCAGCCCTGATAGAACTGGTATAGTTTTAATGCAAACCTACCACTAAAGCGAATCATAAGGCCAGTCTGAGAATTCAGGCACATGTAAAAGGGAGTGTCCCTCAGACATTCAAAGCATTTGGAATTCTGGCACCAACTCAAACAAAAGCTGCAGAACAAAAGAGAATCATTGCAAACCACCTCACCACAAACATGGCTCTTATTTTGAAGCAAAGGGCATTACCACTTAACCATCACTATCTCCAGACTAAGCTGTTAGCTCTTTGATGATTGTTTTTTCTCACATCCATGACTTACTTCTCTTGTCTCAGACTGTTCCTCCAAAACATGACATTCCAACTGTGGTTTATGTGTAGCTTCGGCTGTTTGATTCCAGGTGTTTTTCATGGGGCAGAGGGAAAAGAGAATAACAGAAGAACATAACAAGGATAGGGGAGTCCATAACTAGAAGGCATTTGGATCAAGGGCAAAAGGAAAGATTTAAAGGAGACCTGAGGGGGGAGCAATTTTTAGGTCATTGCGCATATGGAATGAGCTGCCAGAAGAAGTGATAGAGGCAGATTCAAGTATGACGATTTAGACTGGTTCATAGATAGGGAAGCTTTGCAGGGATGGGGGCCAATCACAGGGAACAACCTTGAGACGGGAAATTTAGTTGGCAAGGATGAGTTGGGTGGAGTGTCCTTCCCCATTTTGCGTACTTCTATGATTCTATAACTACCAGTAACAGGAGTTGGCTCTTAAGCCTGCTCTGCCATTCAATAGATCTTGTCTGGTCAAGCAACTCATGTCTACTTTTCCTCCCCATATCCCCTGATACCTTAGCACAGTGAATGCTGATGTTCCACATCTCCGGTTGTGTTTGACCTTAACTTCGGGTGCCTCCTGGAGTTTTCACATTCTCCTTGCCTCCTCCTTGTGTTGTGGTATCTTCCCAAATTACCAAGATATTCTGGTTGGTCAGTTAATTGGCCGCTGTAAATTGCTCTTGGTGCAGGACCAAGCCTGAACAATCAAGGTTAATTGGCAATGTCATGAGAAAAGGTCACAGAGGAATAATTGGAAATGGAATTCATTGAGAGCCAGGATAGACATGATGGGACAAATGACCTTTTATTTCATATGAAAATATGAGTGATGTGTATCAATCTTACCCTTGATTTCAGTAAACCTAAATCTTGACCTTTACACACATGATGCAGTTTAAACTTTTTTTTTCTCCACAATCCTGTCAGCCCAGCTGACAGAATGAAACAAGTTCCAAGTCTGAGGTCCAGAAGAATTATAACTACCTCAGAAACCAGACCTGGAAGTGTGCTAACCAGGAGAAGATTAATCATTGACATCTCTAAAATGAGTAGGCAACTTGTCACTGAAGTCCATCATACATAGCTATGGCCATTAACTGAAATTCCATTTCACTGTCCAACTTCAAACACTTTAGCACGCTAGAGGCACCAAGTAAATTTGTTATGTTGAGTTCGTGGGTCCAGTAGTCCATGACTGAACAGTGAAAACTGAAATGGATGATTCGGTGAGGTTCCAAATCTCATGCTTCCAGTGCTCTGATCCTTGGTATCAGGCACTACGATGAAATAGGAAGTAGTAAGTCAAACAGCACTCCCACTTCTGATTACTCCTGAACAGCTGCATCACATATGTGTGGAATTCAGGTGTCAACAGAAACTCAGGATTGGCTGTAACCCTTCTTGCTCTGTGGCCAAAGGAGAAAACACGACAAAGCTCTGCAACCTATCCTGGCATTGAGAGGTAAAATGTCTGTCCCATCCAAAATTCCTTTTTGTTTTGTCCACCCAAGTAGAATTGCAAAAAGTATCCAAAGATAAACTTTTATTTTGTCACAGGAAATCATAATGTCAACAAATCCTTGCAGACTGACCCGCTGGGTGTAACCTGTCATCCTATTCTGTGTGGAGGCCAGTTCAGGATGACCTCACAGAAGCAAAGAGGACTTGTATCCAAAGGACAAGTTTTATTTTTCCTCATTTCCAATATACAAGCATCAATCAATTTATATTACCTTCAATACACCATTCTAAGCCTGAGGCGCAAAGTGTATAAGGTCCTACATGCGTATGTTTGATCAGAAAACTATATTTTAAGACTCTATCGGGGATATTTATACCTGGAATATGATTTGAAAGGAACCTTAGATTACATCCAGATCCTGACAGCTTGACTCAAAAGTTGAAGATGATCAAGCACATATCATTTCAGCTCTAAGATGTTAAAAAAGTCTGAGGAAAACTTCAGAGTTCATCCTTTCATTTCTGCCATTGCATTGGCCAAATCAAGCAGACAGCTGGTTGTTCCATAGGGGACCAACAGCCCTTTGTCATTCAGTTCATCTCTGACCCCTCTACATGCACAGCCAAACACAGAACTCCAAAACTAGCCTTGGCATTTGACTTCTCACTTTGCCACAGGGTGAAAGTGCTTAGGAGAGGGGACAGATATACTTCACACACACACACCCCTGTCAAATTTGTGTTTGGCCTGGGCTGTGTATGTACACAGACAGACCCCTTTCATTTGAACGGAAGCAGCAACCATAGTATACAGTATATTAAATTATTTAACCCTATTTTATTGCCTTAATTATTTGTGTGCTTTACATTATTTTAATTATTATTTTTAGAGTCATTCATCATTTTATTTATTTTAATACTTTAATACTCATTAACATTAGCAATGATCTTTGTGTCCTTCTTGGCCACATGCGAGGTGCCGGAAGATTGGAGAATGGTAAATGTGGTCCACTTGTTTAAAAAGGTAATGGAGAGAATCCATGGAATTATAAGCCAGTGAGTCTTATGTCAGTAGAGTGCAAACTATTGGAGAGGATTCTTAAAGACAGGATTTACAAGCATTTAGAAATGCACGGTCTTCTTAGGAATGGTCGGCATGACTTTGTGAGGAGAAGGTCATGCCTCATGAGCCTAATTGAGTTTTTTGAGAAGGTTACACAAGAAATCGATGAAGGTAGGGCAGCAGATGTGGTGCATATGGATTTTAGGAAAACATTTGACAAGGTGTCCCAAGAGAGATTCATTCAGAAAGTCACAAGGGATAGGAACCATGGAATCTTGGCTGTGTGGATTCAGAATTGGATTGTTTGTAGAAAGCAGAGAGTAGTAGTGGATGGAAAATATAGCCTGGAGGTCAGTAACTTTTGAAGTTCTACAAGGATGGGTGGGTAAGTTGGCGGATAATACAAAGGTTGGAGGTGTTGTGGATAGCGTTGAAAGTTGTCATAGGTTATAACAAGATATATACAGGATGCAAAGTTGGGCAGAAAAGGGGCAGATGAAGTTCAATCCAGATAGGTGTGGGGTTAATCATTTTGGAAGATCAAATTTGAAGGCATAGTACAGGGTTAATGGTAGGATATTTAACAGTGTGGACGGTCAGAGGGACCTTGGGGTCCAAATCCATAGATTTCTCAAGCTTGCTACACAGGTTGATCAGATAGTTAAGAAGGACTAGGCTTCATTAGTCAGTAGATTGAGTTCAGGAGTCATGAGGTAATGTTGCAACTCTATGAATCTCTAGTAAGACCATCAGAGGTAGATAGCCAGCACCTGTTTCCCAGGGCAGGAGTAGGAAACAATAGAGGACATCTGTATAAAGTGAAGAGTGGAAAATTTAGGGGCGATATCAGGGATATGTTTTATTATACAGAGAGCTGTTTGTGCCTGGAATGCATTGCCAAAGGTAGTGATGGAGACTGGAACAATAGGAACATTTAAGACACTCTTTGACAGGCACATGGATGAAAGAAAAATAGAGGGTTATGAGGTAAGGAGGATTTCATTTTTGGGGGGTATAGGTATAGGTTGGAACAAAATTGTGAATCACAGGGCCTGTGCTGTGTTGTAATGTTCTATGTTCTGTTATTATAATTAAATGTGCTATTCTTAATTTAAAAGATATTTCAATTCATGTGTTAAACACGAAGTCTGCAGATGCTGGAGAATTGGAACAATACACAAAAGTGCTAGAGGAACTCAGCAGGTCACGCAGCATCAATGGAAAGCAATAGACGGCCGGCTCTTCAGGCCGGAACCCTTCATTGGGGGATAAAATGTCGATTGTCTATTGTTTTCCATGGCAACTCATGTTTGAATGAGATGGTTGTGAGCACAAATTGCATTCCAGAGGCTTTGGGTCCAGAATCAGAGGAACAAGGTTCCTATGAGCTACAATGTTTGAGGTTCTGACTTTGTCACACCATGGTACACCATTGCCCTGCCTATTTTCCTGATTGAATCTAGAATCATAGCATTTTACAGCACTGAAACAGGCCTTTCTGTCCATCTCATTCATGCCAGCCAAGTTGTGTACCCAACTAGTCCAATTTGTCTTCATTTGGCCCTTATCCCACGGAACATTTCCTACCCATGTATCTGCCCAAATATTTTTTTAACATTGCAATTACGCAAACATCTACCACTACCTCTAGCAGTTCATTCCACATATGTACTTACCACCACTGGGGAAAAAAAAAGACACCCTTTAGTTCCCTTTTAAATCTTTGCCTTTCCAATTTAAATCTACACCCTCTTGTTTGAGACTCCCTTGCTGTGACCATTTATCTTATCTATGCCCCTCATATTTTTATACAATTCTACAAGGTCAGCCTCCGGAGGTCTAGGAGAAAAAAATCTCAACCTATCTGTTCCCTCCATTTAACTCCAGCCATCCAATTCCAGCTTAAAGATCTCCCTGCACTATTTTGCAGGGAAATTATTTTCACTTTCAGTATATATAACTACCTATCTCTAATCTTCCCCTGAGTAAGTGGTGGCCACCTTTTAGGTCACTGCAGTCCATCTAGTGAAGGTACACCTGCAGTGCTGGTGGGGACAACTTCCAGGATTTAAATCCAGTGAAGATACAACAATATAATTCCATGGCAGAGAACTGTGTGTCCATGGAGAGGAAACTGTGAGCAGTAAAGAGGGACAGAGAAGTATTTCTGAGACTCTGTTTCCTTTGCCTTTCTTGGTGATGGAGAAAAGGGGTTTGGGAGATACTATTAAATGAAATGCACTGCATTTTGTCATCGGTGACCTGGCCAATATTTCTCCTTCAATTACTATCACTCAAATAGGTAATCTGTTGATCATTCTTCTGGTTATAGTAATATGTAGACAATGGGCTATATACATCATCTCAACTTCTCTTTGCTGCTTGATCTCCATTGGTCTTGATGTCTCAGTTCATATTTGATCCCTTAACTCCCTGTTGTAGAGGATTCCAAAGACACAGGCTTCTGATGGTAGAAATTCCTCATCTCAGTCATAAGTGGAATCTTGCTGTGTGCACGTTGGCCACTAGGTTGAAGCACTACAGACACAATATTTCTAAAGGTACTTCATTGGCTGCAAACCAGTGTGTCACATTTGGATATTATGGAACAATGCTGTATTGCTTGCACCTCCCATCCCAAGGTACCACACATGAAGCGACTTAACTTCTTCTTTGGCTTGGCTTCGCGGACGAAGATTTATGGAGGGGGTAAAAAGTCCACGTCAGCTGCAGGCTCGTTTGTGGCTGACCAGTCCGATGCGGGACAGGCAGACACGATTGCAGCGGTTGCAAGGGAAAATTGGTTGGTTGGGGTTGGGTGTTGGGTTTTTCCTCCTTTGCCTTTTGTCAGTGAGGTGGGCTCTGCGGTCTTCTTCAAAGGAGGCTGCTGCCCGCCAAACTGTGAGGCGCCAAGATGCACGGTTTGAGGCGTTATCAGCCCACTGGCGGTGGTCAATGTGGCAGGCACCAAGAGATTTCTTTAGGCAGTCCTTGTACCTTTTCTTTGGTGCACCTCTGTCACGGTGGCCAGTGGAAAGCTCGCCATATAATACGATCTTGGGAAGGCGATGGTCCTCCATTCTGGAGACGTGACCCATCCAGCGCAGCTGGATCTTCAGCAGCGTGGACTCGATGCTGTCGACCTCTGCCCTCTCGAGTACCTCGACGTTAGGGGTGTGAGCGCTCCAATGGATGTTGAGGATGGAGCGGAGACAACGCTGGTGGAAGCGTTCTAGGAGCCGTAGGTGGTGCCGGTAGAGGACCCATGATTCGGAGCCGAACAGGAGTGTGGGTATGACAACGGCTCTGTATACGCTTATCTTTGTGAGGTTTTTCAGTTGGTTGTTTTTCCAGACTCTTTTGTGTAGTCTTCCAAAGGCGCTATTTGCCTTGGCGAGTCTGTTGTCTATCTCATTGTCGATCCTTGCATCTGATGAAATGGTGCAGCCGAGATAGGTAAACTGGTTGACCGTTTTGAGTTTTGTGTGCCCGATGGAGATGTGGGGGGGCTGGTAGTCATGGTGGGGAGCTGGCTGATGGAGGACCTCAGTTTTCTTCAGGCTGACTTCCAGGCCAAACATTTTGGCAGTTTCCGCAAAGCAGGACGTCAAGCGCTGAAGAGCTGGCTCTGAATGGGCAACTAAAGCGGCATCATCTGCAAAGAGTAGTTCACGGACAAGTTTCTCTTGTGTCTTGGTGTGAGCTTGCAGGCGCCTCAGATTGAAGAGACTGCCATCCGTGCGGTACCGGATGTAAACAGCGTCTTCATTGTTGGGGTCTTTCATGGCTTGGTTCAGCATCATGCTGAAGAAGATTGAAAAGAGGGTTGGTGCGAGAACACAGCCTTGCTTCACGCCATTGTTAATGGAGAAGGGTTCAGAGAGCTCATTGCTGTATCTGACCCGACCTTGTTGGTTTTCGTGCAGTTGGATAATCATGTTGAGGAACTTTGGGGGACATCCGATGCGCTCTAGTATTTGCCAAAGCCCTTTCCTGCTCACGGTGTCGAAGGCTTTGGTGAGGTCAACAAAGGTGATGTAGAGTCCTTTGTTTTGTTCTCTGCACTTTTCTTGGAGCTGTCTGAGGGCAAAGACCATGTCAGTGGTTCCTCTGTTTGCGCGAAAGCCGCACTGTGATTCTGGGAGAATATTCTCAGCGACACTAGGTATTATTCTATTTAGTAGAATCCTAGCGAAGATTTTGCCTGCAATGGAGAGCAACGTGATTCCCCTGTAGTTTGAGCAGTCTGATTTCTCGCCTTTGTTTTTGTACAAGGTGATGATGGTGGCATCACGAAGATCCTGAGGCAGTTTACCTTGGTCCCAACAAAGCTTGAAAAACTCATGCAGTTTGGCATGCAGAGTTTTGCCGCCAGCCTTCCAGACTTCTGGGGGGATTCCATCCATACCTGCTGCTTTGCCACTTTTCAGTTGTTCGATTGCCTTATATGTCTCATCCAGGGTGGGAACCTCATCCAGCTCTAGCCTTAGGGGCTGTTGAGGGAGCTGGAGCAGGGCGGAATCTTGGACTGAGCGGTTGGTACTGAAAAGAGATTGGAAGTGTTCTGACCATCGGTTGAGGATGGAGATCTTGTCGCTGAGGAGGACTTTGCCGTCTGAGCTGCGCAGCGGGCTTTGGACTTGGGGTGAGGGGCCGTACACAGCCTTTAGAGCCTCGTAGAAACCCCTGAAGTCGCCAATGTCCGCGCTGAGCTGTGTTCGTTTGGCGAGGCTAGTCCACCACTCATTTTGGATCTCCCGGAGTTTGCGCTGAAGATGGCTGCATGCGCGACGGAAGGCTTGTTTCTTCTCTGGACAGGACGGCTTTGTAAGGTGAGCCTGGTGGGCAGCTCGCTTCTTTGCCAGCAGCTCCTGGATTTCCTGGCTGTTTTCGTCAAACCAGTCCTTGTTTTTCCTGGAGGAGAAGCCCAGTACCTCTTAACTTAGGATAACAGAAAACATACTAGCGTGGCTGATTGGCAGGAAGCAGAGAGTTTGGATACAGGGATCATATTCTGATTTGCTGCCAGTTGCTAGTGGTGTTGGAGCTGCTTCTTTTTATGTTGTACATTAATGATTTGGATTATGGAATGAGTGGATTTGTGGCCAAGTTTGCAGATGATACAAAGGTAGGTGGAGGAACACAGAGATTCAGTCAGAAAGTGTGCAATCATGCACTTTGGTAGAAAAAAACAAATGAACAAATTATTTTTTTTAAATGTGGAGAAAATTGTAAATACCCAGGTACAAAGGGATCTGGGAGTCCTCATGCAGGATAGCCTGAAGGTAAATTGCAGGTGAAACAGTGGTGAAGAAGGCAAATGCAAATGCTGGCATTCATTTTAAGAGGAATGGAATGAAAGAGCAGGGATGTGATGTTGAGGCTCCATAAAGCACTGATGAGACCTCACTTGAAGTATTATGAGCAGTTTTAGCCTCCCCATTTAAGAAAGGATGTGCTGACGTTGGAGAGGGTACAAAGGATGTTCCCCAAAATGATTTTGGGAATGAAAGGGTTATTATACAAGGAGTGTTGAACTGCTCTTGGCCTATATTCATTGGAATTTAGGACAATGGGGGTGGGGGGGGGGGGGGGGGGGTGGGGAATCTCATTGAAACATTTTGAAAGTTGAAAGGCATGGACAGAGTAGATGTTGAAAGGTTGCTCCCATGGTAGGAGAGTCTAGGACAAGAGGGCCCAACTTCAGGTATATGCTTAGAATAGAGAGGTGTAGGAATTTCTTCTGCCAGTGGATGGTGAATCTGTGGAATTTGTTGCCATAGGCAGTTGTGGAGGCCAGGTCATTGTGTGTTAAGACAGAGATTGATAGATACTTCATTAGCCAGAGTATCAAAGCGTATAGGGTGAAGACTGGGCAGTGAAGCTGAGTGGGACAATGGATCAGATCATGATTGAATGGTGGGGAAGACTCAATGGGCTGGATAGCCAATTTCTGCTCCTAAGTCTTATGGTCTTATTGTCTTATAATGCATGCATTCAACACTGATGCTGTCTTAAATTGATGCAAGTTACACAAACAGCTGTCATAACAACTTTCTTATCTCCATCTTTTGACAAAAACCCCATCTCCCCCTCACTACAAAAAAATCAGAGTGAAGCTCATCAAGGTATTGTCTTTGGCTTGGCTTCGCAGACAAAGATTTATGGAGGGGTGATGTCCATGTCAGCTGCAGGCTCGTTTGTGGCTGACAAGTCCGATGCGGGACAGGCAGACATGGTTGCAGCGGTTGCAAGGGAAAATTGGTGGGTTGGGGTTGGGTGTTGGGTTTTTCCTCCTTTGTCTTTTGTCAATGAGGTGGGCTCTGCTGTCTTTTTCAAAGGAGGTTGCTGCCCGCTGAACTGTGAGGCGCCAAGATGCACGGTTTGAAGCGATATCAGCCTACTGGCGGTGGTCAATGTGGCAGGCACCAAGAGATTTCTTTAGGCAGTCCTTGTACCTCTTCTTTGGTGCACCTCTGTCTCGGTGGCCAGTGGAGAGCTCGCCATATAACACAATCTTGGGAATGCGATGGTCCTCCATTCTGGAGACGTGACCTACCCAGCGCAGTTGGATCTTCAGCAGCGTGGATTCGATGCTGTCGGCCTCTGCCATCTCGAGTACTTCGATGTTGGAGATGAAGTCGCTCCAATGAATGTTGAGGATGGAGCGGAGACAACGCTGGTGGAAGCGTTCTAGGAGCCGTAGGTGATGCCGGTAGAGGACCCATGATTCGGAGCCGAACAGGAGTGTGGGTATGACAACGGCTCTGTATACGCTAATCTTTGTGATGTTTTTCAGTTGGTTGTTTTTCCAGACTCTTTTGTGTAGTCTTCCAAAGGCACTATTTGCCTTGGCGAGTCTGTTATCTATCTCGTTGTCGATCCTTGCATCCGATGAAATGGTGCAGCCGAGATAGGTAAACTGGTTGACCGTTTTGAGTTTTGTGTGCCCGATGGAAATGTGGGGGGGCTGGCTGATGGAGGACCTCAGTTTTCTTCAGGCTGACTTCCAGGCCAAACATTTTGGCAGTTTCCGCAAAACAGGACGTCAAGCGCTGAAGAGCTGGCTCTGAATGGGCAACTAAAGCGGCATCGTCTGCAAAGAGTAGTTCACGGACAAGTTGCACTTGTGTCTTGGTGTGAACTTGCAGACGCCTCAGATTGAAGATACTGCCATTCATGCGGTACCGGATGTAAACAGCATCTTCATTGTTGAGGTCTTTCATGGTTTGTTTCAGCATTATGCTGAAGAAGATTGAAAAGAGGGTTGGTGTGAGAACGCAGCCTTGCTTCACGCCATTGTTAATGGAGAAGGGTTCAGAGAGCTCATTGCTGTATCTGACCCGACCTTGTTGGTTTTCGTGCAGTTGGATAACCATGTTGAGGAACTTTGGGGGGCATCCGAGGCACTCTAGTATTTGCCAAAGCCCTTTCCTACTCACAGTGTCGAAAGCTTTGGTGAGGTCAACAAAGGTGATGTAGGGTCCTTTGTTTTGTTCTCTGCACTTTTCAAGGTATTGTATAGAACATAGAAACAACAAAGGAATAGGTCCTTCAGCCCATATATCTGTGCTAACCATGATGCTGATTTAAAATAATCCCATATGTCTGCACATGGTCTATATCCCTCTATCCCACGTCAGTTCATGTGGCTTTCTAAATGCTTCTTATATGTTGCTGTTCTACCACTTACCCTGGCAGTGGGTTCTAGGCACCCACCACTCTGCCCCTTTAATCTCATTTTAATCTCATCACCAACCCCCCCCCCCCCTCACCCCCACTATTTAAGGAGATGGGATGCCTCTCCTTAAATCCATGCCCACTAATATTTGGCATTTCCATCCTTGGGGAAAAAAATATTGACTCTATGTATGCCTCTCATAATTTGATATACTTCTATCAGATTGCCCTCAGCTCCAGAGAAAATAATCCAAATTCATCCAAAATCTCCTCATGGCTAAGCAATATTTTGATGACTTATTTGCACCTTCTCGTGTCTCCAAGTCATTCCCATAATTCCTGCATCTGAATTTAAAAATTTGCCGGTCCTATGGATGTAAAATGAAATCATCACAACTTGAGCAGCATTTGAGCAGAATCAGCCATGTTTCATTTTGGAAGCAAGTCCCTGTGGTAACAAAATTCAGTCCCAACAATTCCTGTAAATTAATCAATTTAAGATGGATACTTATTTTGGTTTTGTCCTGTAATCCCACGATTGTTGGACTATGTGCTCTGTAACATTAGTCATCGGGTTTGTCACTCTCTGTACACACCAGATGTTAGAAAATTCCTGAATTGTTACTCATAGAGTTCTTTACCAATAGAACAGTTGAAAGAAGGGAAGACTTCTAATAGACAGCAGATTAGATACACTCACACAAAACACAAGAAATTTAACTTCACTTAAACCACTTTTCAAACTGCCACCCTACACTCACATTCCACTTAAGTATTCCCTATGCCATAAGTGCTCTGTGATTAGTAAGGGATTGCTTAAAGTGGTATGTGAATGGAAAGAAAAAGTTTGAAAACCACTGTTTTAATTGTACCTAATTGACTTGTTATGTGCCTATGACAATTTTTCTCAAGCAAATTGTTTCAGTAACAATATGGGTCTGAAACAGTGATTCTCAACCTTCCCTTCCCACTGCCATGCCACCTTAAGCAATCCCTTACTAAGCACAGAGCACTTATGGTATAGGGAATACTTAAGGTGGAATGTGAGTTAAGGGAGGGGGGGGGTGGCAGTTTGAAAACCATTGACTTAAAGTGATGCCTAAAACCAGTAGCTGGTGAATTAGTTGAGGAAGAAGTGAACAGTAAAGCACAAGAAATAGGAGCAGGAGTTGGCCATTCTGCTTGTCGAGCCTGCTCCATCATTCAGTAAGATCATACTTAATCTGGCCGTGGACTCAGCTCCACTTACTTGCCTGTTCCCCATAATTCTTAATTCCCCTTTTATTCAAAAATATATCTATCTATGACTTAAATACACAGGCAAGCCCCTCTTTGGTTCCATTCTCCTGCAACCCCATCTTCCCACTGGATTATTCTGCTCTCTCTAATTCCAGCACTGACACCTGTTTTCTTCAAATCAGTCACTCCATTCTTTGTGATATCTTCCTTCACCTGATATCTTTGTTTTCTTTGCTTCCCTCTCCATTTGTTTGGTATCTGCCAAACTACTACCTCTACCTATCTTCCATCACCTCTACCAGGTTCATTAATCCTACATGGGGCCCCTGTTCCATCCCTCCCACCCTGTTCTCTTTACACTGGCTTCTTTTCTCCACATCCTCAGTTATAATAAAGGGTTTCAGTCCAAAACAATGACCATTCTGTTTCTCCCACTGATCCTGCTTGCCTCACTGAGTTCCTCCAGTAGACTGTGTTGAGCTTCAGAGTCCAACATCTGCAGTTTCTTGTATACTGTAGCGGGTACTACGGTAGAACTACTAAAGAAATACAAACACACACCAGACCAGTCAACTCAAGACTGATTTATTCAAGGTTTACAAGCTTCTTTTATATACTGTGTGCCCCGGGTTCCACGGGACAAGGTGGGACATCACTATGAGATTGTTGTCAACCCACGGGATCGTTAGGTTTAAATCTAGCCTTGTAAGTGTCCCACGCCTTCCAGCAGGAGACTCAACAGCTCAACGTGCCATTCCTCGGCACTCAGCATACCTCGCGTGTGGTCCATTAGGTGAGTAAGCAGACGTCCACATTAGGGTTCCGCCCGCCCGCAGAACCATGCCAGCGACAGTTCGCATTGCCACGTTGTGCGCCCGCTTGGCCTGCTACATCAACCCACCCCCCCCCCCCCCCCCAGAGTTGTCACTGGAAATTAAACACTAGTTGTGTGTGCCTTTCGAGGATGCACACGCTGTCTGAGCTGGGGGTATTGAATGGGTGTAGTGGGATCCATATGGGTAGGCTTGAGTCTGTCGACACTAAACAGCTGCGAATGTCCCCCAATGTCCAAAGTAAACACAATTCCGTCCCTCTCAATCACATGCAAAAGACCCTCATATGGTCGTTATAACAGCGCTCCGAGGACCTGTCTGCATACAAAAACAAAATCAGCGTCAAGGAGCTGTGGGGGCACATGTTGGTTAAGGGTTCCATACCAGCTGGTAAGAACAGGTTTCCTGCTAGTGATACCGTGTCAAAGTTGCTGAAGGACATCCAGGTCAGAGTTGGTTGCGAAATGAATGTCCCCTGGAACTGAAAATACCGTGCCATAAAATATCTCTGCCGATGATGCAGATAAATCTTCCTTTGGGGCCGTGTGAACTCCCAGTAGAACCCATGGCAACTTATCGACCCAATTGGGATGGTAAGTCGGGCCTTAAGCGCGGACTTTAGTTGCTGGTGGAAATGTTCCACAACGCCATTGGACTGTGGATGGTATGCCGTAGAGTGGTGCAGGTGTAAGTCACAAAAGGACACAAAGGCAGACCATAATGCAGAGGTGAATTGTGCTCCGCAGTCTGAAGTTATGTGCTTAAGGACACCAAATCTAACAATGAATGCCCTAGCATATGTTTCAGTGTCACTGAATGGCAACGGGATGGCCTCTGGCCAGTGCGTGGAATGGTCCACCTCTGTTAAAATATATCTCATGTTTTGAGATACTGGCAATGGCCCGACCAGGTCCACATGCACATGTTCAAACCACCTGCGTACCGCTGGAAAAGGCTGAAGAGGTGCCTTGGTGTGCCGCTGAATTTTGGCCGTCTGGCAGGAGACACATGTACGTGCCCACTAAGTGCGTCTTTTCTTAGTGCATGCCATACGTATTTATTTGACATGAGCTTGTCTGATGTTCTGATAGATGGATGAGCCAAGCGATGTATCTGGTCGAAAAGGCATCGCCTCCATGATGCCGGATCAACGGTCTAGGGTAGCCC
Organism: Narcine bancroftii; assembly: GCF_036971445.1. Classification (NCBI taxonomy): domain Eukaryota; kingdom Metazoa; phylum Chordata; class Chondrichthyes; order Torpediniformes; family Narcinidae; genus Narcine; species Narcine bancroftii. The sequence continues at coordinate 47,011,371 of NC_091473.1, read as the reverse complement.
AAAGACATCACAAAGAAGGGTCGGGCTGCCCTGTTGTGGTTCCACCCGTTTTATGTCCAGGTTAGTAATGGCCATACTGTAGGCCTGAACATCGGGGTCTATGGCTTATCCACTGGCCAATACAGGAATATCTATTCAACCCTGAATATGATATACAGTCGGTCTGGACAGCATATCTGCGACAAGATCATCTTTCCCTGAAACATGGCACATGTCCGTCGTGAATTCTGAAACGCACGAATCGTGACACTGCTGTCTTGCTGACCATAGATCCGTTATTTTGCTGAAGGCAAAAATGAGTGGCTTATGATCCGTAACCACAGTGAAATGGCAACCTTCCATAATATATCAGAAGTGCTGAGTGGCTAGGTACAATGCCAACAGTTCCCAATCAAATTTACTATATTTAATTTCTGCTGGCCTTAAATGCCTGCTGAAGATAGCGAGGGTTTGATAATGGCCATTGACGTACTGCTGGAGAACCCATGACCGTACTCGAGGCGTCAGTGCTCAGTACCAAGGTTGCCTCAGGTTTGGGATGGGCGAGCATTGCTGCTTTGGCCAATGCCTCTTTGGCAGTAGTAAATGCAACCTCTGCCTCTGATGTCCAGGTAATGTCCCTGTGCTTGGTGGAGAGGATCTGAAACAGTGGTTGAAGAATGTCAGCAGCTGCGGGAATAAACTGGTGATAAAAGTTTATCAGGCCCAGAAATTTCTGCAGTCCCTTAACCGTGGTAGGTTTGGAAAAAGCACGGACTGCATCTACCTTTCTGGATAATGGAAATATACCGTCGGCCGTGATCTTGTGTCCTAGGAAGTCGATGGTGGATCTTCCAAACTGACATTTGCCAGGGTTGATGGTAAGACTAAATTCCTCCAGCCATTGGAAAAGGTGGCACAAATGCAGGTGGTGATCTTGCTCAGTTTGACTGGCTACGAGGATATCATCCAAGTAAGTGTATGCAAACTCCAAATCCCTGCCTAAAGCGTCCATCAGCCGCTGGAAGGTTTGAGCAGCGTTTTTAAATCCAAACGGCATCCTGAGGAATTCAAAAAGCCCAAAAGGGGTAATAATTGCTGTTTTAGGGATATCATCCTTATGGATAGGTATCTGATGATATCCTTTCACCAGATCAACCTTGGAAAAAATGTGGCAAAGGTGTAGGTGGGCAGCGAAATCCTGTATATAGGAATTGGGTACCTGTTGGGTGTAGTAACATTGTTAAGCCTACAGTAATCGCCTCAGGGTCTTCATCCACCTGTCTTCTTGGGTACCACATGCAATGGTGATGCCCAAGGACTGTTGGAGCATCGAATGATACCTAACTCTTCTATTGCCGTATATTCCGCCTTTGCTTGCAGCAGTTTATCAGGTGGAAGAAGACAAGTCCTGGCATGAATCGGTGGGCATGAAGTGTCTATATAATGAGACACACCATGGGCTGTTTTTGAGGCATTGAAATTAGGAGTGACTAGAGGGAAATTCGTTGAGCATTGGCATCCTGTGCAGCATATGTATCCCGAGATGGGAAACTCTTTCTTTGCTGCATGCCAGTGGATATGTCTGGATGGTGGTGGCATGAACCAATTTCCTCCATTTCATGTCTACCAGTAAGTCATGGGATTGTAAAAAGTCCGCACCCAAAATAGGTTGAGCAACAGAAGCTAAGATGCACTTCCAATGGAATGTGGTCCCACCTAGACCAATTGTGATCCATCGTGTGCCAAAACTGGGAATGGTAGTTCCATTCGCCGCTCGAAGAACCAGATGTTGTTGTTTATGTGTCCTTTTAAAATAAATTGGCGGGAGTAAACTATGCTCAGCACCTCTGTCTACAAGAAACTTGCGCTTTTCCGTGTCGTCTTGAAGATACAATAGGCCCGTATTTGCTGCCACTACTGGAAGCCGGCTCTTTCCTTTCCTGCCTTTTTCCTGCAATAGGTACGTGGTTGGACGCACTTATGGGCATTTTTCCCCCAACAGTGATGGTAAAAACGCCACTCTCGACGTACGTCAGCACGTTCCTCCTTCTTTGATTGGACTGCAGAAACAGGAGGCTCGTAGGATGTGGGAGATGTATCTGCTGCCAAAACAGGCTGTATTTGAGCAGACTCTTGTGTAGGAGTACGATAGAGCCTGTCAGCCTCCTGTTCTATGTCATGGGGACGGCGCAAATCCATGTTAGCAGTGGATATGGCGACGTGAGCTGGCAACTTTGATAGGAATAGGGTTTCAAAAAGCAGGCAATGAGAATGACCATCTGCCAATGCTAGCATCTCATTCATTAGGTCTGATGTATTCCTGTCACCCAGGTCTTCCATGTTCAAAGGCCACATGCCGCGCTCATACCTTGTCAATTCCAGTGTATCGAGAAGAAACGGGCAGAACCTGGTGTATTGGTTTTCCACCGGGGGATTGGCAATAAATTGGCTTACTTGAGATACAGTAGCAACGTCCAATGCACCTACGACATGCCAGAACTTTGTGTCCTCTGCCGTTATGCCCCGAAGACAAAACTGGGTTTTAGCTTGAATAAGCCATACCCGAGGATGATGGGTCCAGAAAAGAGGCAAGTGAAGTCCAACTGCGTTAACTGCTGCCGTAGCTGCGTCCATTATGACTGTAGACTCATACTTTTGCCGAATCTTGCAGTCGGGGTCACCAATTGTAGCAGCTACTACGGTAGATCTACTAAAGAAATACAAACACACAACAGAGTAGTCAACTCAAGACTGATTTATTCAGGGTTTACAAGATTCTTTTATATACTATATGTCCCAGGTTCCACGGGACAAGGTGGGACATCACTATAAGATTGCTGCCGATCCATGGGACCGGCAGGTTTAAATCTAGCCTTGTAAGTGTCCCACGCCTTCCGGCAGGAGACTCGATAGCTCAACGTGCCATTCCTCGGCACTCAGTATACCTCGCATGCGGTCCATTAGGTGAGTAGGCAGACGTCCGCATTAGGGTTCCGCACGCCCGCAGAACCGTGTCGGCGACAGTTCACATTGCCGCACTGTGCGCCTGCTCAGCCCACTAACACAGCCACTACATCATATGCAGCGCCCGTATTATGGTTCTGCACACCTGCAGAACTGCGCCGGCAACAGTTCGCGTTGCCGTGCTGTGTGCCCACTCGGCCCGCTACAATACCAGCATTGACTGAACAAGAAAAATACTTCTTGCATCTTCCCTTAAATGAATATTAAGGATACACATGCATTGATTAGGCTGTCCTGTGCCTTTGGCCAATAACTTAAACAATCAACATTTTTTTAAAAACCATCTAGTCATTTCCAGATTTCAGGTTTCAGAATTATTTTCAGCGTACATAAATGACATCACATACAACGCTCAGATTCTTTTTCCTGAGGGCAAAGCAGAATTACCACTTTCTGGTAGTGCAAAAAAACTGCACACAATATACACAAGTAAACAAATAAAGAAATGTAAACAAACTGACTGTGCAATACAGATAGAGAGAAAAAAAATCAATGAAGGGCAAAATTAAGAATCCTTAAAGGAGTCCCTGATAGAGTTTGTCGTTGAGGAGTCTGATGGTGGAGGGGTAGCAGCTCCTCCTGAACCTGGTGGTGCGAGTCTTGTAGCACCTATACCTCTTCCTGATAGTAGCAGTGAGAACAGTGTGTCTGCTGGGTGGTGTGGATCCTTGATAATTGCTGCTGCTCTCTAATGGCAGCATTCCTCATAGATGTTCTCAATGGTGGGGAAGGTTTTGCCTGTGAAATCCTGGACTGTGTCAAGTCAAATCACCTTTATTTATCGTTCATACCATGCTCACACGGTAAAGACGCGATAACGTTTCTCCAGGAGCATATTAACATAAATATGTTAGAATAGAAGTTAAACACACTAAAATATTAAAATATTAAGATGTATACAGTAAAAGTCCATGGTACACTATCCACATATGTTCTGGGAATTCAGGAGCCTGATGGCTTGGAGAAAAATCTGTGGCCCAATCTGGGCGTAAGAACCCGAGTGCTACAGTACCTCCTACCAAATGGTAGAAGGGAGAACAGTTTACATGAGGGGTGTGTGGAGTCCTTCACAATGTTTATTGCCTTTCGCCTGCATCGAGTGTTGTAGATGTCCTTCATGGTAAGAAGATAGCCCCCAATGATCTTTTCCACTGACTTCACTATCCACTACAGGGTCTTTTGGTCCAAAGAGGTACAACTTCCAAACTAAGCAGTGATGCAGTCACATAGGATGCTCTCAATACATCCTCTGTAGAATGTAGTGAGGATGGAGGATGATGGATGGAGGATGGGAAATGAACTTTCCTCAGGCTTTGCAGGAAGTAAAGGCACTGCTGAGCTTTCTTGGCTATAGAGCTAGTGATAAAGGACTAGGTGAGATTCTACACCAAGTGCCTGCCAAGGAACTTAATACTTTTGTCATCCTCAATGATTGAGCCATCAATGGTCAGGAGAGAATGGCCCCCCTGGGCCCTCCTGAAGTCGACAACCATCTTTATTGTTTTTTTGACATTCAGATACAGGTTGTTGGCTCTACACCCGTCCGTTAGTGACTGCACCTCATCTCTGTACACTGACTTGTCATTCTTACTAATCAGGTCCACCATGTTCATGTCATCACCGAACTTGATGATGTGGTTTAAGCCGAGTGTAGCTGCACAGTCGTGGGTCAGCAGAGTGAACAGCAGTAAACTGAGCTCACAGTCCTGGTGGGTCCCCTTGCTCAGCACGATGGTCTTGGAAGTGCTGTTACCAATCTGGACTACTTGAGGTCTCCCTGACAGGAAGTCAAGAATCCAGTTGCAGAGGGACGTGTTTAGACCCAGCAGGTTCACTTCCTTATCAGGCACTGAGGTATGATTTTTGTGCTAAATGTCAAACTGAAGTCAATAAAGAGCATTTGAACATATGAATCCTTATTTTCCAAGTGGGTGAGAGCTAGATAGCGGGCAGTAGTGATGGCATCGTCCGTGGAGTGGTTGGATCTACATACAAACTGCAAAGGTCCAGTGACAGGGGCAGCAGGAGCTTGATGTGCCCCATGACAAGCCTCTCGAAGCACTTCATGATGATGGGTGTGAGTGCAACAAGGCGGTGGTCACTGAGGCAGGACACAGCTGACTTCTTCAGCACGGGGACAATGGTGGTGGCTTTGAAACATGATGGGACCACGGTGCTTCTCAGGGAGATGTTAAAGATGTTGGTGAGAATGTTCACTAGCTGAACTACACATCCTCTGAGCACTGTATCTGGGAGGGAGACATCACCAGCACAGGCAGATGGTGTAGTCTTGTGGTTGGCGATGTCTTGGATGCCCTTCCACATGCATCCCATGCCCTTGCTGTCCAGAAAGTGACTATGAACGCACTGGGCATGAGCACGCTTTGCTTCCTTGATTGCCTTAGACACCTTGGCTCTTGCAATAGCTAGGGCTACCTTTTCATCCACTCTGAAGTCACGGTTCCTGAGCAGCACACGCACCACCGTAGTCATCCATGGCTTCGGCTTAGAGTGAGTAATGATGGTCTTGGGCACAGTAATGTCGTCAGAGCACTTACTAATGTAGCTGGTCGTTGATGCCGTATACTCCTCCAGATTGATGCAATTGCTACCATTTGCTGCTTCCTTGAATATGTGCCAGTCAGTTGCGCTCAAAGCAGTCTTGAAGTGCATGAGTGGCCCCCGCTGGCCAAGTTTTAACCTGCTTCAAAACTGGTCTGCAGCATCTGACAAGTGGTCTGTATGCTGGGATTAGTGATACATAGATGTGGTCTGAATATCCAAGGTGGGGTCGAAGCTCTGCCAAATACACGTCGGAAATGTTCATATACCAAGGTCCAAAGTGTTCGCCGTTCTCATAGCAAAGTCCACATACTGATGAAATTTAGGTACCCCTGACTGGAGATTCACCTGGTTGAAATCCCCAGCAGTAATAATCAGTCCGTCAAGGTGCATGATCTGCAGTTTGTTTATAACTCCATACACTCAGGGGTATTGATACCAGATCACACATCGATAGAAATTTGCCAGGGTTTCTGGTGTCATACCAAACCTCCACAAACTCCTGAGGAAGTAGAGACACAGATGTGTTTTCTTCATGATGCCATTAATGTGTTGGATCCAGGAAAGAACCTCTGAGATGGTGACTCCCAAGAATTTAAATTTTCTCACCTTCTAGTTTTCCCTTCCCGAAGTTAACAATCAGCTCCTTGGTTTTGGTAACATTCTGATATAAAAACAAGGAAAAACCCAACACCCAACCCCAACCAACAAATTTTCCCTTGCAACCGCTGCAACCGTGTCTGCCTGTTCCGCATCGGACTTGTCAGCCACAAACGAGCCTGCAGCTGACGTGGACATTACCCCTCCATAAATCTTCGTCCACGAAGCCAAGCCAAAGCAGAAAGAAGAAACGAAGAGAGAAATTGAATTGGTATTTTTTTTTCCGCAGATGTTGCCTGACTTGCTGAGTTTTTTCAGCATTTTTTGTTTTATTTCAGTGTATCATTTTATTTGCCTCTCATCAGAGCTAAGAAAAGTTAGAGAAGCAAATTTTTAAGCAAATGTAGAGTCAGGGTAGGTTGAGAACAGTAGAGGAAAGAGTGTGGAGAGAGTGAGATTATATATAAATGGGATGATATAGTAATAATGGTAACAATGGGACCATTTAGAACAGGTGTCCATTGCAACACATGCAATCTAAATGCAAGCTTTTTTTAATTTTTAATTTTTTTAAATTTAGACATAGAGCACGGTCACAGGCAATTCAGCCCCATGATTCTGTCCTGCCCAATTACCCCAATTAACAGACAACCCCCATATATTTCAAAGTGTGGGAACAAACCGGAGCTCCTGGAGGAAACTCACACAGACACAGGAAGAATGTATAAATTCCTTTCAGACAGCACTGGATTCGAACCCCGGGCGCTTGCATTGTGCTAACCTCTACAATTTTGATGAATCTCTTGCCTGCTCCCAATTTTACCCTTCATGTTAACTGAAGAAGAAAAAAACACTTGTTGGCACTTGCTGGCTGAAAGATCATTTTTTGTTTCTCTCCTTCCTTGCAAGGACTAATTGATAGGGCGGGTGGATATGTCCAAGGCTGCAGATTTTACTAATTGCTTCACGGCAGGGAAAGTGTGGAACAATTAAAGGCTCTGTCGTTAAAATGCCAAAAAACAGCTGCCACTCTGCCCACTTAATGAGCCTCTTTAAACAGTGTGCAATGTTTTTAAAAAAAGCAGGCTCTTGTCTTTCTAGGCATGCATATACCTCATTCCTGAGGCCTTAAAGACCAAGCCAGGTGAACTGTATGCAGTCCAAATTGTTTTAAGTGCAGCCCATTTTCATTCACCTGACAGAACGGAATGCAGGCAAAATATATATCACCAATCCTGCCTCTGGGCCACAGGTGTAGCAATCAGACATAAAGGGAAGCAAAGGGGAGCAGGGAGTGCCTTAATTACCTTGATGTAAAGAGGAATAATGCATTTTGGAAGCTTTTATTGTTCCATTTCTTGCTTTGTCCAGAGCCCTGATTTACGAATCATTCTATTTCATCCTTGGTAGCTTTAAGTACTGTCACCACCTCACACTGTCTTTCCCTGCATGTGTTCATGAACCCTGGCAGATTCCCTGACAAGTAACACGATCCATATTACTGTCAAAGAATTCTGAGAGTATACCAGAAAATGAGTCTGTGAAGTGAGAAAGGAAGGAAGCTTATTTGCCTGCAAATTACAACCAACAGCCAGATCTAATCATCTGACAATGTTTTGACCATGGTAGCCTGAAAGCCATTTCATGTCGGGCCTCCGCCTTGAGACAGGCTACTGAGCGGATGGAAAATGGCAATTTACCTTTCAGACAGCAGCCCTAAAAGGCTGCTCCAGCATCCCATTCACATCCAGAGGCACCTTGTAGTGCCCTCCGGATCCGATGGAGGTGGGATGACTGGTGCCATAGCGCCACCTGTCATAAATACACAGCAGAGTAATGTCCGTCTTCCCTACCCATAATCCCCCACACAGCTGAACCCACTCTATGGTTCCCAGAACAGTTCCAGCTGTGTGGGGATTATGAGTAGGGAAGATGGCCATTGCTCTGCCACGTTTTGAGCCACAGAGAGTGGCCCTGAAGGCTGATACGTCTCGATGTGGCTTTCCCAGCCGGCACCAGCCACCCCCTGATGGGTCCCGCTACCCCACCAGTCCCCACCGTCCCAACTGCCCTGCCGTCCACCGCTGCCCCGACTGTCCCGAGGGCTCACCGCCACCCTGACTTAGAGGAAGAGGGGTGAATGGGGAAATGGGTTGCGGGCTGACGGCATAATCAGCCCATCCTTAAACAGTGGCTTAGCACGGCTGTACATACAGATTGATTGGCGGAGGGCTGCACTGCGGAGATTATCCCTCTCTGAGAGGGGTTGGAATATATGGCTCGGAGACCATCTCTGCACATTCAGAAAGGTAGGTAATTATGTGTTTTGGTGGAATTTCTCTGCCTTTACATCTCAACTTTTGGGCTATCTGAAATGGCCTATAGTTACAAAGGTTGTAGGAAGTGAGGAAGGATGTAAGAAATGCAGATGACATCAAAAAGCACAAAACAAACCCCTAATGGTTTCAATATATCCCAAGGCTCCATCAATATTTTAAATGCCCTTTTCTTGTCAATGGTTTTCCAACACCCAAAACTTACCAAACCTTGTCATAATGATACAAACTAACTTGTGCCTTGTCAAGTCCATCCATGAGCTCAAGGTTTTAGCTTCAAGACTATTTTATTGTCATGTAATAAAGCAGAAAATGTGATATTACACAAAATTTCCTTTAGTCCACTTTAAAAGCAGACAAAGGTTCCCCATCAGCACAAATTGCCAGTGCCCCTTACAGTCAGAGTAAGGAAAGCAAGAGAAAATCCCCCAGTGTCACTGAGTGTCCATGGATTCACCTCCAGTATTCCCACAGCCTCTGCAGCCACACAGCCACCAGTCCAAACCATCAGCAACCTGATCTCCAATGCAAACCTCTGACACGATCAGAAAGCCTTCAGCACGCTTGGCACCCTCTCACATCTTAGTTCCAATACCTGATACCCCTTCAGCCAGTCTCGAGCTTGCCTCCAGCATTCTGCAGCCTGGTGCAAGTCTCTTGACTGCAGTAATGAGCAGCACCCAACCAGCATGCGTTCTTCACCTCAAGTCACCAACAGCCCACCACTTGTGTGTTCTTCAGCCTCAGAGCCCCTTACTGGTCCACCACCAATGGTTGTCTCCTCTGCTTCTCCTTCTCAAATGGGGAAACTACTCTCCCCATTTTCTGGTCCCCTGCACCAGTCCTCTGCTTGCCTGGTGTCTGCAAACCCACTGCTGTACATTGGTGCTGGCATCTTGAGTGCAGACCCTGTGGTTGCAAGATTTTTAAATAAATTACCATTGGCTCCTTTAACAGGCTGTTTAAAACTTGAACAGAGCTGACAGCAGTTGGAATGGGCGGTTTCACCCTGCGAGGAATGCTGTGTCGCTGCTCACCGCTCTCTGTGGGTCCATGCCAGAGGTAGCACTGCTGTTAGAGCAGCGCTGACAGCACCATCCATGGGATCCAGGGTGTTGAATAAAATGGATTCAAAATTGGCTTGGCAACAGGAGACAGAGGGTGATGGTTATGAGTTGTTGTTGCGATTGGATGCCTGCAACTAGTTGTGTTCCACAAGGATCAGTGGTGGGAGTCTCACTGTGATATACATGAATGCCTTGATGCTGATGTGGGAGGCATGATCAGGAAATTCACGGATAATACAAAGGTTGGTGGACTTCTTAGTAGTGTGAGATAAAGCTAGGATGATGAGATTTACAGGAAATTTAGAAGGGATACACATGATCCATCTGCTTCCATTCCCTTTTCACTGAGTGAATGCTGAGTATCTAGAATACACTGAAAGACAGAGTCATTGGTAACATTTAAAAAGTGTCTAAACAAATTGCCTAAGCACAGATGCCTTTGGACCAAGTGCTGCAAGATGGGATTAAATATGGATGGGTATCCACTGGTGATATGGATGGTGTGGATCAAATGGCCTGTTGTCACGCTGAATGACTCCATAAAGTCACTGTTCCTGATTGCTCTCCACTGAGCCATTTGGATATATTTGAATACAGGAGCGGTAGATCAATTAGACCACTTCAAAGGAGGAGAGAAAACAAAGACACTGTTTTTCTTTCAAAAATGAATAGCGAGGAAAAACTCAGAAACATCAGATTATCTGAGATCTTTTTTTTCCCATTTACAGTCTTAGGAATCGAAGACCCTGTCAAATTTCTACAGGGAACAAGTTTGGACCAGAAAAGAAAACAGTTGGATTCCTTTACAATAACATAAAAAGAATCCACTAATAATAGTTAAAAGTTGTTCAGTGAAAGGCAGGGAATCATTCTAACTCTTCAGCTGTAGGAATAATGAGTCTGGAAAAGTCTAGACAGGAAGTGTTATTGATAGAGGATGATGCACCATCAATCACTCGGGAGACTATTGTGGAGAAACCGATAGGCTTTAATTAATTTGCGAATATAGCATATCCCTGTTATTCAACTGTCCTGCAATGAGTTGCAGGGGGCTGTGGAACAGTCACCTTTATACAGCAGCCTGTGGGGAGGGGCCACAGGTACAACCAGCCAATAAATATGCTTGACCAGATAATTATATATTACAGTGGTTTACCACAGAGGATCATAAATATTTCAAAAGATTTGCTTATTTGGCACATTTTCGTATTTATCTTTCAATATGCTACACAATGCATCTATCTCTTGTTCGACAGGTACACAGGAGTCACGATCTTTTCTTTATATTTCAGATTTGATTTTCATGGACACAGGCAGAAGTAGGACAGATATTATTGCTTTTAAAATGAGTAAAAATAATGAGCTAAAATGAAGTGGCCTTTCCAGAAGATATGGGAGGATGATGTGAGGATTAATAGCAGTCATTTCGGGGTACTCTCATCTCTGAATCAGAAGCTTGTGGGTTCAATTTTATTCCAGAGCCCAGCACTAGACAATGGGTCCCCTTCTCCATCTTGTTGATATAGATTGTGAAAATCTGGGGGCCAAGGATCAATCCCTGAGGTACCCACTAGCCAACCTGAGATGGCCTGCTTATTCCAACCTCATCTTATCTTTGTTTCTGATGACCAATTCTTTATCCATACGAAAACATTACCCCATCAATCCTCTATCCTTTCATTGTTTCACTTTAATTAAAGATACAGCATCATTACAGGCCCCTCCAGCTATGAACCCTCACTGCTCATGTGAGCAATTAATCTACAAACCCCATGCATCTTTGAAATATGGTAAGAAACCGAGCGCCCAGAGGAAACCCATGCAGACATGGAGAGAAAGTAGACAGTGCAGGAATCGAACCCAAGTTGCTGCTGCTTAATAGTGTTGCGCTAACCCTTGATCCTTGTTGATCAAATCAAGTAAAAATCCAAATAACCACAGCGACCGGTTATTTAAGTCGTTACATCTGCAAAGAACTCCAGTAGGTTAGTCAAGCATGTTTTTGTAAATCCATGATGACTCTGCTCTATCTTATTGTTCTTTTCAAGGTGTTCTATAGTCACATTGTTCATCATAAATTCCAGTATATTCCTCATCACTGACAATAGCGCAACCCTGAGAGCCATCAATAGTGTCTAGAAGCAGCAAGATCTGATTCTTCAGGAGATTGTCTTCTGAGAACAAAATTGTCAGGGTTACACTCACTAGAGCATGGGAGAATTTCAAGTGGTTTTCTGAACAATACAAGATTCTGAGGGAGTAACACTGGTCAGACTCTGTAAAGAGAGCTTTTGGGCATGTTGGCCTTCAAAAATCAAAGTATTGAGTATAGGAGCTGGAATGTTATGGTAAAGTTGTATAAGACATTGGTGAGGCCAAATTTGGAGTATAGTGTGCAGTTTTGGTCACCTAACTACAGGAAAGATAGTGAGTGCAAAGAATATTTATTAGGATGTTGCCAGAACTTCAGGAACTGAGTTACAGGGAAAGTGTAGAACCATGAGGGGAGATTTGATAGAGGTATAGACAGAGTAAATGTAGGTAGGTTTTTTCCACTAATGGTAGGTGAGATACAAACAAGAGCATATAGGTTAAGGGTGAAAAGGGAAAAGTTTAGGGAGAACATGAGAGGGAACCTCTTCACACATTGGTGAGAGTATGGAATGAGCTGCCAGCTGAGGTGAGGAACGTGGGCTCAGTTTTAATATTTAAGAGGAATTTGGACAGGTACATGGATGGGAGCAGTATGGAAGGCTATGGACGGTGCAGGTCAGTGAGACTAGGCAGCAAAATGTTTTGGCACAAACTAGAACGGCAGCAGGGCCTGTTTCTGTGTTGTAATGTTCTATGGTTCAATAAGTGCGACTTCTATTTCAGACAATCCAATCCACAAATGACACAAACTTTCCCCTTTAAATTTCAGGTTTTAATTAGTTACCCTTTGAGAGGAAAAATTGAAGATGATAGAAGTACCAGAGAAGAGAGAGAGAGAGAAAACACACAACTCAGTAATGAATAATCTTTTTGCTTCATATCATTGGAGTTGGATATGATTCTCCTCTAAAACAGGAATGAATAATTAGTTAAGCCTCTATCTTCCTTCTGAAGAATTTCTTCCCTGTTTACTTTTATAAATTATTCATTAACATCAAAGCCCCAATTTTACTTCAAATGGATGAAAATCTGGACCAAACCTTCAACTGGCTCCATCTGCAAGATAGCATCTGGGGGCTTGATCAGCCAAATCTAGATAAGTTCAACAACAAGCTATATATTTCAAGAGCAGATTTAAACAATTAATCTCTGCAAAACATTTATTAGAATGATTTTTCATAGGATTAAAAAAGACACAAAATATGTCTGTACAACCCCTATGATGTAGAATCAATCCTGACCTCCTGAATCATCTTTGCGGAGTTTACATATTATCCCTGTGACCACATGAGTTTCTCCAGGCCCTCCGGTTTCCTCCCACATCTCAAAGATGTGCTTGTATGGTTAATCGGCCACTGTAAGCCCCTTAATGCAAATGAATGATTGGAGAGTCAGGGTGGAGTTAATGGGCCTGTGACAGGGAATGGGTTACAGGGGAATATTTGGAAAATGGGATTGTTGGCATAGACTTGATGGCCAAATGACATCGTATAAGGAAATATGATATGGGATACATGGTAGAAAATGAGGAATGCGAAAAACTCTAAAACAAGTAATTGAAAGGGCTCAGATATTACGCCTCAAATTTAAGAATGCCCCAGTAATGGATTGTTCCTGGCCTCACTGATCACACAGTTGGTAGAATGGTAAACAAAGACACCATGACTGGTTCTCTCAAACATTTTTTTTCTGCTGCTTTGTGGATGGTTGGCACTGCCAATGTCAAATCATGAAAGCAGAACTTATTTTCAAGCTTCCTGCACTGTGCTGCTGTAGAGACAAATGGCAAAGGTGCAGACATAGCCACTGCCCACTGTCTTCTCATCAAAGGGTCCATTGGAGACGTACTTCTCAAGACATATGTGGAGAAGATTTGGAACATCTGGAGCTGCTTTGAAGGAACACAGGCTTCCCTCTACTTGCAGCCCTTAGCAGTAGTCCTGCAACCTTCACCAGCTGGGTAGCAATGCTATTTCAGTGCCAGCGAACCTGCAGCTGTCTGTAAGGAGTTTGTATCCGCGTGGGTTTCCTCCCAAAGGTCTGGTTTCCTTCCACTTTCCATAAACTTATGGGGTTTATGGGTGAATTGGTGCATTTCGGCAGTACAGCTCATGGGCTGGAAAGGTTTGTTACCGTCATGTATGCCTAAATAATTTTAATTTTTTTAAATTTCAATTTAAAATGAAACTGCAATGTGGTAGTGTAGTGAGCCAAGCGACCGCACGGGTGGACGGACTGAATCGCCACAACATTCAGCCATCCCAAGGTGGCATGGGCCCTCTTTCACTATTGAGAAGAAGCCTGCGTTTATGCTATGTGTGAGCTAAGAGAACCCCACCACTTTCATGTGGCACACTGCCGGCCGAGGAGTGATGCAGCGACACGCTGACGTCATTTTCGGAACCCGGCGCATACGTCACTGGAAGTGGGTGTCCCCGTGGGGCAATGTGGTGAATTCAAATAATAAAGTCAGTTTTTGGTTCACCTTCATACTGTGTGGAAGTCTCTTCATTTTATAGTGCTGCCGTAGTAGTCGCTACAGTGGTGACCCCAACGGTTCCAACGTCTTGGAACCCGCATCAAACACATCAGAATGCAAGAATCCACTACCACTACAATCACAATGGCTGCGATCAATGCGGTGGGCGTGTGTTTACCGCCCTTCTGGGAAAACCAGCCCAGGAACTGGCTGAGTCCCATTTCCACATCAGGGGAATCATCTCAGGTTCTGGCATGTCGTCAGTGCTCTGGTGGCCACCACCACTGTCAAAGTAAGCTCCTTTGTGGAAAGCCCGCTAATGTAGCGCAAGTACAAGCAGTTCTGGCGGTTTCTCCTCGACTCCCTAGAACTCAGCTGGCATGAGCACGCCATTCGGATCTTAAACATGCAGGGCCTGGGCGACAGGAATCGCTCTGAGCTCATGCACGAGATGGTGGCCCTAGTGGATGGGCATACAGACTGTTTCCTTTTCAAGGCGCCGTTCCTCTCCAAGTTGCTGGTACACATTTCCGCAGCAGTTTCAGACATGGATTTTAGCACCCCACACCTGGTAAACAGGCTTTTGCACATCCCACAGCAGAGCTCCCTCCATGGGCAGCCCATCTACGCCATCGATGCTGCTATCGCGACCAGCCTGCCAGAAACTCCAACAGTGGCCGCGGCACAGCAGCAATACGTTGGGCATACAGAGAAGCATGGTGAGTACTGTTTCTACCACCGTCAATGGGGCCGAAATGCCCAGTGGTGCACCCCCCGTGCTCATATCCCACCACCAAACCTAACACGATGACGGGAAAAGGGCAAGCTGGCGCTGATAGTGGCCTTGGTGGTTGGCACTCTGAAAGGCCTACTATACCTCAGTGACCAACGGCACAGGCGCAGAAATCGGCCTCGCCCGCAGACATATTTTGAGGCCAGATACAACCCCACAGGCCTCCCCCTGCAAGCGGCCAATAGATCCTCCATCACGAGCTACAGGGCCTCCCTGGCCACCATCCACGTTGCAGACACAGTCTTCCAGTGGGAGTGCACAATCACGGCTGTGGGACAGGCACTACTTGGAACGGACTTCCTATGGGCACATAAACTGCTGGTGGACATGACAAGATGCCGGTTACTGAATGCTACCACATTCCAGTCTATCCCCCTCACCCTGCAGCAACATTCCTTCCTGCTGTTAGGGACCAAGATGAGTATGCCTGCCTACTGGCCAGGTACCCAGACTTACTAGCCTCAAACTTCCATGACTCTAACCCACCACATGGCGTGGAGCACCACACTGAGATTGCACTGGGGGCCTGGAGCCTCCCACAAGACAAACTCCGACATGCCAAGGCTGAATTTGCCGCCGTGGAGGAGCTGGGAATCATCCGCTGTTCAAACAGCCCATGGGCCTCCCCATTCCACATGCTGCAGAAGAGTTTCGGCGGTTGGCACCAATGCGGCGACAACAGATGGCTGAATGAGGCAACAGTTCCAGACAGATACCCCATCCCACATGTCCAGGACTTCATCGTGAGGCTACAAGGCTGCCGAGTTTTTTCCAAGGTAGACCTTATCAAAGGATACCACCAGATCCTGGTACACCCTAGTGATGTTCCGAAAACGGCAATCATTACATCCTTTGGCCTTTTCGAATTCCTGCAGATGCCCTTAGGACTAAAAAATGTGGCCCAGACATTCCAGCAACTAATGGACATGGTCAGCAGGAACCTTGATTTCATCTTCATCTACTTAGATGACATCCACATCGCCAGCCCCGACACCAGCCACAGCTGACCCTCCTGTTTGACAGACTGCAGCAGTTCAGGCTCACGGTGAACCTGGTCAAGTGTCAGTTCAGCTTAGAGACAACAGACTTCTTGGGTCAACACATCACCCCAGAGAGAGCCACGCCACTGCTCAAAAAGGTAGAGGTCATTCAAAATTTCCCCAAGCCGAGCATGACCTGCAGGAATTCCTGGGGATGGTTAACTTCTACTATCACTTCCTACCAAGAGCAACCACCCTCATGCAGCCCCTGTTCAACCTCATCAAGCTCGGCGACAAGACTTTCCATTGGATGCCGGATGCCACAGAAGCCTTCCACGCCACAAGAATAATACTGGTAAGGGCGACGGTGCTGGTGCACCCAGACTCGACCTCCCCCTTTCAACAGACACTTCAGACAGAGCAGAGGGCACAGTGCTGGAGCAATGGGTCAATGAGCACTGGTTCCCCCTTGCTTTCTTCAGTAAGCACCTTCGAATGCCAGAGCTAAAATACAGTGTGTTCGACCGCGAACTGTTGGCCCTGTACCTGGTGATACAGCATTTCCAGTATATGCTAGAGGGAAGGGTTTTCACCGCCTCCATGGACTACAAACTGCTAACCTACACACTCGACAAAGTCTCGGACCCGTGGCTGGCGGGACAACAGTGGCACCTCTCCCACACCTCAGAGTATACTACAGACATTTGCCACATCACAGGCAAGTCCAACGCAGTGGCCGACGTGCTGTCCAGACCCACGATTGCCGCAACCTCAGGAGGGGGTCAACATCACCCAGCTCGCCAAGGACCAAACGGAAGATGTGGACATCCAGGCCTACTGGTCGGCCATCACCAGCCTGAAGGTCAGCAATTTCTTCACCCTCACCAGGTGGCTGGTCCCTGCTGTGCAACGTCTCCACAGGTTTTCCCAGACCTAGGCTACCCGTGACCTGGTGATGGCAGATTTTCACGGCCTATCCCACCCCTCCATAAGGTCCACAGTCTGCCTGCCGTCTGACAAGTTTGTGAGGCATTGCATCCACTGAGACATGACCCTATGGGCCTGAACCTGCGCGCCAGACCTTCAAGCCAGCGCAACGCCAGTTCGAGCATGTCCATGCATACATCGTCAGCCCATTCCCCATGAGCCAGGGAATGCGGTATTTGTTCACGATGATTGACCGTTTTATCCACTGGTTGGAGGCAATACCTATGGTTTTCCTATCCACAAGGGTTGCTCACTTCAGAGTCCCAACAAACATACCTCAGATTGAGGGGCACAGTTCACCTTCTCGCTCTGGTCCAACCTGACTAAATTCTGTGGCAGTCAAGTGCACCACACCATGTCTAACACCCCCAAGCAAATGGCTTGGTCAAGTGCTTCCATCGCCACCTGAAGGTCACCTTGAAAGTCCGGCTGCATGGCCCGAACTGGGTAGATGAGCTCCCGTTAATACTCTTAGGCATTCGCATGGCACCGAAGGAGGACCTGCCAGCCTCATCCACAGAGATGGCATATGGTTTCCCACTTACCATTCGCGAGAACATCCATTTCAACACCCCACCCCACCCTGGCCCACAGCCCAGCACCTTAGAAATCCTCCAGAGATTGGGGTTGCAAGGGGGTGAATGGCCCACCACCACCGTCTTGACATGGCTCAGTACCCAGCCACATCCTCACAGACCTGAGGTCCACCCACTACATTTTCGTAAGGAGAAGTCAGCAAGAAACACCCTTACAGTGCCTGCATGAAGGCCCGTCCAAGGTACTACAGATAGACGGTGTCGTGTTTACACTGGACATTGGCGGCCGTCCAGACAGATTCACAGTCAACCGCCTCAAAGCTGCAAACTTAGACTCCAACCTGCTGGCCCCAGACCCACAGGTCAGACACAGAGGCCGACCACCCAGAGACTGTAAGTTAAACCGCTCAGGGGTTGGTGGTGATTCTGGGGGGTAGGGGGTTGTGATGTTGCGGGCTGAGCGACTGCACGGGTGGACGGGCTGAATTGCCGCAACAGTCGGCCATCCCAAGATGGTGCGGGCCCTCCTTCATTACCGAGAAGAAGCCCGTGGTTGACACCACGTGTGAGCTATGGGAACCCCCCCTCCGCTTCCATGTGACAGACGCAGCAACGGCTGACGTCACTTTCGGATGCCGGTGCATACGTCACCGGAAGTGGGCGTTCCCACGGGGCAACACAGCGAATTCAAATAATAGTCAGCTTTTGGTTCATTCTCGTACTTGGCGTTGCCGCAGCAGTCGCTGCAGTAGTTATGAAGTGGGAAGGCTCACCCTAGTGCTGCTCCTGCTACTTCATTGCTGTATTTTGGTGCATGTAGCAATAAATAAACTTGAAACACCAAACACACCAGCCAAGGGAGCAGATTATTGGCTGCTGCCTAACTGCCAAAATATTCTTCCAGTGGAATCGCTTTCAACCTGAACAATGGCTGTTGTTTGTCAAAAAGTGAGAACAAAGTATGAGATCAAGAGATAGGACAAGGAACATATTTTAGGATTAAAGCAATGGAATGCCTTGAGCTGCAGAAGCAAACAGTTTTATTGCAAAGACAACATTGAGATTGGATCTTTCCCTCAGGAGATTTCCAAAGGACTTACAAAGATTTCCAGAGAAAACTTCCTCGTCAAGAAACATTTTGTTGAATATTTATAATTCCCCTGATGAAAAACAAAATACAGATTTTCAGTGCCTCAGCACTTGGAAGTGTGACTCATGAAGTTTGAGGAGTAACATGTGACTCTGGAGACAGGAGAGCACAAAATTCCAGACTATCAGTCCTGAGGGAGGGTTGTGTTGTTGCTAGATGTTGAAATCCCATCTATCCCCTCAAGTGGATGCAAGTACTTTGAACAGGGCAGTGAAACATCTTCCCAGAATCTCAGCCAACATTCATCTATTCACTAACTGCACAAAAACAGAATGCATGAAACATTTGCCTTTTATCAGAGCTGGATAAAACTAGATATAGATTTAGGGTAAGTGGTCAGAGATTTGGAAGGAATCTGAGGGAGACCTTTTCACCCAGAGAGTGGTGAATACCTGGAATTCTCTGCCTGGTGAATGGTGAAGCAAAACTACTGACAGCATTTAGACGAGCACTTGAATGTGAGGCATAAAAGTGCAAGTTCAAGTTTATTATCACGTTGTACCTGGTACAGTGAGAGCAGCTGATTTTGCGAGCAGTTCAGCAAGTCAACTCTAACATGCATACAGCATATTTCCCCTCCCGCCCCCCCCCCCCCCCCCCCACTATATTCGCTGTTGTACACCTATCACTGTATAGCTTGGTATGACAACAACACCATCCAAAAATTTGCAGACGATACCACAGTAGTGGGTTGTATAAAGGATGGAGAAGAGTCAGCGTACAAGAGGGAGACTGAAAACTCAGCTGAATGGTGCACCAACAACAACCTCACACTCAGAGTCACCAAAATCAAGGAGCTGATTGTTGACTTCAGGAAAGGAAAACCAGAGGTGTACGCTCCAGTGATCATTGGGGATGAGAGGTGGACATGGTGAGCAAATTTAAGTTCTTGGGAGTGTAATGTGACTGACTGCACTCAGAGACTTGAGAGGAGTACAAACACACTTTTAATAGCTTACAATCAATGGCCAGTAGATACAATAGTCCTCAGGTGAACCTGATGTAAGGCAGGAAAACCAGGGATAATATTGGGGTAGGTGAGTGTGGAGCCAAGGGAGGAGCCAGCCATCTGAACTACACAGTCAGTGACTCCCTTCAGTATAGAGGAATTCACTATCTCAGAGGATTTTTCCTGGACCCACCACATTAATGGCATTGTGATAAAAGCACATCAGCACCTCCACTTCTTCAGGAGGTGGAGGTTTGATATGACTTCAGAAATTTTGTCAAATTTCTACAGAGGTGTGGTGGAAAGTGTGCTGACCAGCTGCATCATGGTCCAGTATGGAGATACCAATACCCCGGAGCAGAAAGCCCTGCAAATGGAAGTGGCCACAGTCCAGTACGTCACAGGCAAAACCCTCCCCATAATCAAGAACATCTACAGGGAACTCTGCCGTCGGAAAGCAGCAGCAATCATCAAGGATCCACACCATCCAGCACACTCACTGTTCACTGTTACCATCAGGAAAGAGGTCAAGGTGCCACAAAACTCTGACCACCAGGTTCAAGAACAGCTGCTACCCCTCCACCATCAGACTCCTCAATGACAAACTCAATCAGAGACTCATTTAAGAACACTTATTTTTCCATTTTATTGATTTTTTCTGTGTTGCACAGTAAGTTTGTTTACATTTTTTTATTTTTGTACATTGAGTACAGGGTTTTTTGCACTACCAATAAGTGGCAATTCTGCCTCACATGCAGGAAAAGGAATCTCAGGGTTTTATGACAATAAATCTGAAATCTGACAGTACAGAATAGAAGATAAAAAGCACAACAGTGTGAAGTGTTACAGTGAAAAGATCAATTAGCAAGGGCTTCATTCAAGTGCCTGATGCCTGTGGGGAAGCCTGCTAGCGCATGATCTCTTGTTCTTGAACTTTCTCGCCGATGGGAGGAAGGAGAAGACAGTGTGGCTGGGGTGTTATGTGTTCTTCAGAATGTTGGCTGTCATTCCGAGATAGCGGTAAGTGGTGAAGGAATTGATAGAGGGGAAGGAGGTTTGTCTGATGTACTGAGCTGCATTTACCTCCATCTCCAGCTTCTTCCGAAGTTGGGTGGAGAAGCTCCCGTACTACACTGTGATGTATCCAGATAAGATGCTTTATGTGGTGTAACCATATAAGTTGCTAAGTGTCATGGGAAACATGCCAAACTTTCTTAGCCCTTGAAGGAAGTATAGGGATTGTATGCTTTCCTGACCATCAATAGTGGAAATGTTTACTCCCAAGTACTTGAAGCTCTCCACTGTCCCCATTTCAGCACCATTTATGTGGACAAGAGTTGTTTCTATGGTATTGAAGGCAGAACTGTACATCATAAACAGTTAACTGACTTAGGTATTCTTAGTGTCCGGGTGTTCTAGGGTCAAATAGAGTGCCAGGAAGATGGCATCTGTGGTGAACATTGTTGGACAATAGGCAAGTCAAAAGTCTAGTGACATGGTGCCAAGATAACAACCTCTAAAAATTTAATAAGACAAAGGAGATGATCACTATCTTCAGGAGAGAGGGCAGAATTCACACCCCTGACTACATTAATGGTGATAAAGTCAAAAGAGTAGATAGCTTCCAGTTTTTAAGAATAAATACCTTTAATTACAAAGCACATGGACAAGCACATTGTTGTGAAGAAAGTGCAATGAGTCAATGACTCTTTCTCAGAATACTCAGGAAGTTCGGGAGACCCCCTTATTTCTCAACAACTTTTAAAGGTGCTTCATCGAAAGCATACTTATTGGATGCATCACAGTGTGGAAGGGGAACAATTCTGCTCAAGAACAGAAAAAGCTGAAATAGGCTGTGTATGCAGTTCAAAACATTATGCAAATTTCCTTTCCCTCTATGGACTTATCTGCATCTCTCACAGCCTAGGAAAGGCAGCCAACTTATTGAAAGACCAATCACGCGTCAGGAAGAAGGCTTAAGAGTATGAAAGCATACACCAGCAGGCTTAAAGATAGTTTCTTCCTCACATCCATCAGACTCCTGAATGAACTCTATTACTCTGGAAGATTACCTGGTATGCAAATAGGTCAGAGGTCTCCCTATATCCCTTTCTTCCTCTGCACTGTGAGATCATGAAAGGTACGAAATTAAAGTAAATGCTATCCCACATGGAAGATAAACAAAAATGAAATATTACTGAAAAGAGCAAACAGTGTAAAAATGCAATGTCTGAAATTAAATTTAAATTTAGACATACAGAATGGTAATGGGCCATTTTGGCCCATGAGCCTGTGCTGTCAAATTACACCCAATTAACAGACGTTTCAAATGGTGGGAGGAAACCAGATCCCCCAGAGGAAACCCACGCAGACACTGGGAGAAAGTACAAACTCCTTACAAACAGCGTGGGATTTAAACCCCAATCCCATTCGCTGGCACTATAACAGGGTTTTGCTAACCAATATGCTTACTATGTCTTTCAGATTGAGTCCATACAAACTAACCAATGCTCTTTGAGGTCTAGATTACACAGGCTGACTAATTGATATCAGATATTTTCTAAAATGGAAAAGGGATTCCATCCAAACATGATTCAATTCAAATCTGGTGAGAAGTCAAGATAATTCTCTACATAAGTCATTTACGATGGTAAAGCATGGTAAAGTAAAAAACATAAACTATGGAAAAACACTGCACAGGAAAAGGCCCTTTGACTCAACATCTCAGTGCTATGACAGCAATTTAAACTAATCCCATCTGTATCCTGCCTACCCTTTGACCATCTACCTTAATATGTATTACTAACAACAGAGATCCTAGCACAGGTGTCTGCAGAATGTGACTGGTCACAGACTTCCAGTCAAAACAACATCCCTCCACCACAACCCTCTGTCATTTATGGCCAAGACAAGTTTGCATCTAATCTACCAAGTCACCGTGGATCTCATGTACAGGAAAGGGACCATACTAGACTTTGTGTTAATAAATGAGCTTAGTTGTTGATCAATTTTAATGGGAGAGCATTTTGGGAATAGTGATAACAATTCCTTTGTGATGAAAAAGGATAAGCCTGGGTCTTGTGGCAAAATACTAAATTGGCAGGTGGCAAGTTACGACATAATTAGACAGGAAATCAGAGGAGTTAATTGGGAGGAGCTGGTATTGGGTGAGTCCACAACTGATAATTAGAGTCCAGTACTGGCATGTTTCAGCAAGGAGGAAGGATATGGATGGGAAGGTAAAAGAACCTTAGATGACAAGAGGGATCATAATATATCTAAAAGAAAAAAAGAAGCGTATGTGAAACTAAAATCAGACAGTGCCCTGGAGGAATATCATAATTGCAAGAAAGAGCTCAAATAGGGCATTAGGAAAACCAAAAGAGGCCATGGGCTATTCTTGGTGATCAGGATCAAAGAGAATCCCAAGAAATGTTACACTTGCATTAAAAAGAAAAAGATGATATGGAAATGGATGAGACCACACAAGGACAAAGGAGGAAATTTACACTTGGATTCAGAAGAAGTGGGTGAGGTATTAAATGAGTACTTTGCATTGGTACTCACCAAGACTGTGATAGGGAGCATAATGTGGAGGATGATTATGTGTTAGGGCATTTTGAAATCAAGAAAGAGGAGGTGTTGGGTCAGTTGAAGAGCAGTAATGTGGATTTGTCTCAGCTCCGTTGGGTCATATCCAGATTATTGAAAGAGGCAATTATGGAGATTGTTGGGGCTTTAACAACATTAACAACGGGCAAAATCCCGGAGGACTGAAAAGTAGCCAATGTTGTTCATTTGTTCAAAAAGAGAAATATGGATAATCCAGAAGCTTCATATCAGTGGTATGGAAGCAATTGGAGAGGATACTTAGGGATAGGATCTATGCACATTTTGAAAGGCATGGTCAGATTAGGGACAGTCAGCATGGCTTTATGCAGTGAGGTCATGCCTAACAAATTTGAGTGTTTGAGGAGGTAGCAAAGGTGGTTGATGAGTGTAGGGCAGTTGGTGTTGTTGGCATGGATGTTAGTTAGGCACATGACAAGTTCCCACATGGAAGAATGATCCAAAAGGTACAAATGCATGGGATCCATGGTGAATTGATAGTTTGGATTCAGACTTGGTTGACCCATATAAAGCAGAAGGTGGTGGTGGAAGGGTCATATTAGGGCTGAAGGCTTCACATTATCACAAGATAAGGGAACAGATGTAGGCCATTCAGCCCATTTAGTCTGCTCCCCAACTCCACCCTGTGCTAAACCATTCTCACATCTAGTTCCAAATTCCAGCCTTTTCCCCATATTCCTAATTATGACTAATTAGATACCTTTCAACCTCCTCCTTAAACTCCTCCAATGATCGGGCCTCCACAGCTGTATGTGGTAACAAATTCCACAAATCCGTAACCCTCTAGCTAAAGAAATTTCTCCTAATCTCAGTTTTAAATGGATACCTTCTAATTCTAAAATTCGCCGACCAAAGGAAACATCTTTTTCACATTTACTCTGTCTAATCCTTTCAGCATTTGAAATGTTTCTATGAGATCTTCTCTCATTCTTCTATACTCAAATGAATACAGTCCAAAGACCGATAAACGTTCTTCATATATTAGCCCTTGCATTCCAGGACTCATCCTGGTAAATCTTCTCTGAACTTTCTCCAACATCATTACATCCCTTCTAGGTTAAGGGGCCCAAAACTGTGCACAGTACCCTAAATGAGGTCCCACCAGTGCCTCATAGATCTTCCTCTTGAAATGAATGCCAACATAGCATTTGCTTTCCTTACTGTTGATCCAACCTGGTGGTTAACCTTTAGGGTATCCTGCTTGAAGACCCCCAAGACCCTTTGCACTTCTGAATGTACAACCGCACATTTCTCAACATTATATCTCACATGCCATTTCTTTGCCCACTCTCCTAAGCTGTCCAAGTCTCTCTGCAACCTTTTGGTTTCTTCAACACTTCCTACTCCCCCACCTATCTTGGTGTCACCTGCAAACTTAGCCACAAAACCATTCAATCCATAATCTAAATCAATGATTTACATTGTAAAAAGAATCGGCCCCAACACTGACCCCTGTGAAACACCACTAGCAACCAGCAACCAACCAGACCAGGATCCCCCTATTCCCACCCTTTCCTTTCTGCCTATCAGCCAATGGTCCACCCAATCTAAGATCTTTCCTGTGATTCCATGGGTTCTCAACTTATTAAGCAGCCTCTTCCGTGGCAACTTTTTGAAGGCTTTTGAAAATCCAAATACACAACATCCACAGCCTCTCCCTTGTCCATCCTATTTAAGATTTCCTCAAAAAGTTCCAATAGATTGGTCAGGCAGGATCTTCCCTTCATGAAGCTATGCTGGCTTATGACAAGGGGTGTTCCCCAGGGATTCCAGGGATCATGAGATATACAAATAACTGAAAAAAAAACAGTAGGTGAGTGGCTTAGTAAATTTGCAGGTGGAGTGGTGAACAGTGTACAGAGTTATCAAGGAATACAACGGAATATAGATCAGTTACATATATGGGCAAAGACATGACAGATGGAGTTTAATCCAAATGAGTGTGAGGTGTTGCACTGTGGGAGGTCAAATGTAAGAAATGTACATAGTTAATGGTAGGGCTCTTAAAGAATTGATGTGCAGTGGGATCTGGGAATTCAGATCAATAGCTCCTTGAAGCTAGCCTTAAAATTAAGAAGGTCGTGTTGCAGCTTTGGTCAGGCCACACTTAGAGTATTGTGTGCAAGCCCATTCACCCCATTATGGGAAAGGTCTGAAGACTTTGGAAAGGGTGCAGAAGATATTTACCAGGATGTGCCTACATTAAAGATTATGAGCTAAGGGGAGAGGCTGGACAAATTTAGGTTGTTTTTTTTCTGGAGCAGAGGTTAAGGGGAAACCTGATAAAAGTTTATAATTAATAGAGTATAAATAATCTTTTACCCAGGACTCAAGTGTTTAACATGAAGGGGGAAATTTAAAGGTGATGTGTGGACAATTTTTCTTACTTAGTGGCTTGGGACAGATTGCCAGGAATAATGGTGGAAGCCGATAGAATTGTGGTGTTTAAAATATTTCCAGATGGACATCTGAAGGGGACAGAGGGATATAAATCATGCGTAAGCAGTAGAGTTTTAGTTTAATTTGGGCATCATATTTGGTGCAGCCACATCGGCTGAAGGGCCTGTTCCTGTGCTGTTCTACGTTCTATGATCCACTTTCTTAAATTATAAATTGGAACATTGTCTCTCGGAAGTAGTTTGTTCTTGGCTGATTTTCATTAACTTCCGTGGTTTTAATCTATTTTCCAGCATATGCAAAATGCAGCTGCTTGTGGGAGTCTTGGATTGCAAAATTGGACATATCTTAGTCTCTGACCTCCCCCTTCAACAACCGCTAAAATCATGTCTACATATCAGAGTCTTGAAAAATCATCAATTAATAATCATTAATGTAAGAACCTTTTGAAAATATTTTGTACATTTTGTGCAGACTAATCACAATGGTGCTCCCCACATCACACCCACATGTCTATTGATTATTCCCTCACTGAAATGAAGATCCTATAATCTAATAAGAAGGAAAACAAATGATTTTGAACTAATGTAATATCAAAAGAAACAATAGGAGTTTCACTAAATAAGTTAGTAGGAAGAAAGTGATAAAGGTAGTTATGGGATCTCTACAGAATGAGACTGATGAATTAATAACAGTTCCAGGTTAAAAAGAAACTTGGAGGTATTCAGTGGGTCAGGCAGTATCCATGGAGAGAAATGGACACTTCGGAATGAGGAAAAGAAAGGGGAGACAGGCAGTAAAAAAGAGAGGTGGAGGGGCTAAGGGTGAGAGGTGCATCATGAGGAGCCCTTTTCTTGTCAGTCCTGAAGTAGAATTTCAACCCGAAATCTCAATCATCCATGAATGCTGCCTGACCCATGTGTTTCTCTAGCTGTTTGTTTTTTGGCCTAGATTACAGCATCTGCCGTCTGCGGTGTCTCTCTTTTCTTGGTCGATAGTCTGTTTCACAGGATGGAAATGGCAAATAGATGTTAAACTAACTGGTCTAGAGTAACCTGAGCGAACCCTAAAGAGCATAGCTTCAAGGGGGAAAGTTTAAAGGTGATTTACAGGACATTTTTTTTACATGGAGAGTGATGGGTGCCTGGAACATGCAGCCGGGAGAGATAGTGGAAGCAGGTATAATGACACTGCTTAAAAGTCTTTTAGATAGGCACATGGAGAAGCATGTGCAGACAGATGGAATTAGTTTAACTTGATATCATGGTTGATTCTGACCAAAGGACATTTTTCTGTGTTCTTAAACTTCTGATAGATTACATCAATTTTTTGCCTCTGTCTTCATTGAGGAGAACACTGCAAATATTCCTACAATAACAGATGAGCTATTTTAAAACTGTAGATGTGAAATTGTAAATAAACTCTATCACAAAATATAAATTTAAATTTAGAGATGCAACACAATAACAGGATCTTCTGGCTCATGAGCCCATACCACCCAATTACACCCACATAGCCAATCAACTTACTAACACCTTACATCTGAGAAACGTGAGAGGAAACCAAAGTACCCAGAGGAAACCCACTCCAGAGGTCACTCCGACACAACTGTTAAAGAAACTTACAGGGCTAAAGGTGGATAAATCATCAGGATAAATTTGGCAAAGGGAGATTAATGTCGGGAACTGTGAGAACATCAGCTTCAGTCAGCAAAGTCAAAAGAAAGATTACTATCCAAACAGAGAGAGATTTCCAGTGTGAATTTCAGAGGGATTGAGATGTCCTAGAGCATGAATCATAAAACCATTAGCATGCAGATCCTACATAAAGTTCAGAAGGCAAGCAGCATACACATACAAGATACACAACCCCAATTATCCAGGTGGACCCATTGTTTCTGCATGCTCCTGCCCCACTGAATTAGTATCATCTTACCTCAACTCCATTTTCCCCCGGTACAGTCCCTCCCAACCTACATCCTCAATACCTCATATGCCCTCCATCTCTTCAATAGCTTCCAATTCGCTAAATTTCATTGCCTAATTTTCACTATGGACGTCCAATCTCTCTACACCTCCATCCCCTATACAGAAGGTCTCAAAGCCCTTTGTTTCTTCCTTAACAACAGACCAAACCATTTCCCCTCCACCACCACCCTCCTCTGCCTGGCAGAACTTCACCCTCAATAACTTCTCCTTTGACGCATCTCTTTTTCTCCAAGACAAAGGAGTTGCTATAGGTACCCACATGGGTCCCAGCTATGCCTGCCTTTTTTTTGGCTTTCTGGAGCAATCCATGCTGTAAGCCTTCACAGGCAAGGCTCCTCAATTCTTCCTCTGCTGCATTGGCAACTACATTGGTGGTGCCTCTTGCACCCATGGTGAGCTCGTCAATTCTATTCACTCTGCTGCTAACTTTCATTCCAACCTCATATTCATTTGGTCCATCTCCTGCAACACCTTCCCCTTTCTTGATCTTTCTGTCTCCATCTCTGAAGACAAACTTTCTACAGACAATCTTTACAAACATACCAACTCCCACAATGACCCCAACTATGCTTCTTCACAACCAGTCCCCTATAAAGATTCTATTTCTTTCTCTCAATTTCTCTGCCTCTGTTGCATCAACTCAGTCCTTACTCGTACATCTACCCTGCACCCTCTACTCACAGACACAACAAAAAGAGGATTCCCCTTGTCCTCACCGACCACCCCACCAGCCTCCTCAGCCAACATATTAACCCCTCAATTTCCATCACATACAACATGATCCCACCACCAGACACATCTTTCCCTCTCATTCCCTCTCCACCTTCCAAAGGGATCATTCCCTCTGTGACATCCTCATCTACCTACCCCAGTGACTGCAGGAAATGGCATACTTGCGACACATCTCCTCCCTCACCACCACTTGGGGCCCGCAACAGTCACTCCAAGTGAATGTGCAGGAGTAATCTTCTGCATCTAATCCTCCCATTGTAGCCTTCACTACATCAGAGAGACTGGACACAGACTGGGGATCATTTTGCCGAGCACCTTCAATCTGTCTGCATCAATGATGGGGATTTCCCAATGGCCAACCATTTCAATTCTGTGCCCCATTCCCAAGCTGACTTGTTTGTCCACGGCTTCATGCACTGCCAAACCAAGGCCACCCATACGTTAGAGGAGCAACACCTAATATTCTGTCTGGGCTCCAACTGGATGGCATTAACATCAACTTCTCTTGTCTCTGCTAGACCAACCCCTTCCCGATCCCTCTCTCTCCTTTTCTCCTGCTCTTCACCTCCATTCACATAGCTATCCCCCCTCCCTGTTTTCTGTTGTGCCCTCCCTCCCTTATCCACCTATTATCTGTTGCCTGTTGGGCTGTTCCTCCCCCTGCCCCACCCCCCAACAATTTATTCAGGTGCCTGCCTACATTTTCCTCATACTTTGATAAAGGACTCAAGCCCGAAATGTTGGTCAGGTATTTTTATTTTTGCTATATAAATTACATTGTTTGACCTGCTGAGTTTCTCCAGTTTTGTGTTTTTACTTCAGTCATTGAGTTTGCAGACTTCGTTTTTACTCCAGCATTTTGTCTTTAATTGAAGAGTTTAGAGGTTAAGAACAGGGGGATGTGTTGCAGTTGTTAGTGCAGACACACCTAGAATATTGTACACAGTTTAAACCTCTTTACCTAAAAAAAAATTATAAAATAGTATTGGAGGTACTCTAAATGAAAGTGATAAGGCTAATTCCTGGGTTGAGAAGATTCTTCTCAAAAAAAATGATAGACAGTTTGAATCTGTATTCCTTGAAGTAAAGGAGCATTCAAACATATAAGATCCTAAGAGGGTTTGCAGGGTAGAGGTAGAGATGTTTTTATCCCTGGAAGAGTCACCAACTAGGGGATATAGCTATAATATAAGGGACGAGTTATTTAAAACAGATTCTTCTCTTGGAGAGGATAAAGGGAGACATTGAACGACTAAAGGCCAAATAAAGCAAGACAAAGAGGATAATGAGTGAAAATAACTCTGAAGGGGATAATTATCTGAAAATACAGAGGAAAGTTGTGTGATTTCAGCTGAAAATCTCAAATGAAAATGCTAAAAATGCTCCTTTTCAAAAATAAAATTTCAATTTTCTAGGTTCAACTTTGATTTCACCAATTCCAGATTGGCTCATTGACCTGACAAGTTAACTTTGTTTTTCTCTAAGTGCACATTGTCTGTCCTACTGATTATTTTTAGCATTTTCTCTATTTTGGGAAAAAAATCCATACTTTTGAGAATCTAAAAACATGTCTAGTTTAAGGTTTCAAACTAGCACTTAAATATCCTTCACATATAGTTTACATACTCGCTTTCAACACAGAAGGAGGTCTTTCAGAGCAACCTCATCAATCGCACTACACCATTTATTTCTTTGTAACCCACACCTTCCATTCCCTCAGGCAGCCCAGCTATGAACCTACCACCCTCTGTGTGCCTCTCAGGTTCTTTTTCAATCTTTTCTCTCTCACCTTGAAATAATCATCTTGAATTGTGGACTCCGTTACCCTAGGAAACAGACTGTGACCATTCACCTTATCTATGCCCCTCAATTATTTTTACATATATATATATATATATATATATATATATATATGTCGACAGCATCGAATCCACACTGCTGAAGATCCAACTGCACTGGGTAGGTCACGTCTCCAGAATGGAGGACCATCGCCTTCCCAAGATCGTGTTATATGGTGAGCTCTCCACTGGCCACCGAGACAGAGGTGCACCGAAGAAGAGGTACAAGGACTGCCTAAAGAAAGCTCTTGGTGCCTGCCACATTGACCATCGCCAGTGGGCTGATCTCGCCTCAAACTGTGCATCTTGGCGCCTCACAGTTCGGCGGGCAGCAACCTCCTTTGAGAAGACCACAGAGCCCACCTCACTGTCAAAAGACAAAGGAGGAAAAACCCAACACCCAACCTCAACCAACCAATTTTCCCTTGCAACCGCTGCAACCGTGTCTGCCTGTCCCGCATCGGACTTGTCAGCCACAAATGAGCCTGCAGCTGACATGGACATTACCCCTCCATAAATCCTCATCCGCAAAGCCAAGCCAAAGAAGATATGTGTGTGTGTGTGTGTGTGTGTGTGTGTGTGTGTGTGTCATCCTCCTAAGCTCCAGGGGAAAAGATCTTATGCTATCCAGTCTCTCATTATAACTCAAACCCTCCAAACCCAGCAATATCCTTGTGAATATTTTCTGTGCTCTTTCCAGTTTAATGATATCCTTCCTATAGCTGGGAGGCCAGAACTTTGTACAATATTACATGTGGTTTGATCATTTCTTTTCATCTGCAACTTGATATACCAACCCATGTTCTCAATGCCCTGCCTGATGAAGGCAAATGTGCCAAATGTGCTAAATACCTTCTTCATCGGCCTGTCTATCTGTGTTTCAAAGAATCTCTAGGTCTCCTGGTTCTACTACACTCTCCACGGCCCTGCCATCTGCTGTGTAAATCCTTCCCTGGTTTAACTTACCAAAATACAACCTCCCTTTGGTCTTACATCGTGGGTTACAACCCTTTATTGCAGAGACTTACATTTACAGATCATTCTTTGGTGAACATTTGAAGTGCAGAAACGATTGTAAAGGAGAATATTTAGTCAAGCTTTAATGAAATAATTTATCAAAGGACTAGTTTGTATGTTTGTGCTTTGTGTATCAGATAAGGAATCAAGCTCAGTTTGGGAATCAATAAAAATAAAATTATTCTGTTCTTTTCTTTGGGAGATGAAGAGTTGAATATTAAATTCAACAGCAACAAGATTCCAACCCATTCCATTAGATTCTAATTTGGGTAAATCTTATTCTGCACCACATAATGATGGTCACTTTAAAGTGGTCATATCACTGTTTGAAGTTCCTTTCTTAATTGAAACTTCAATAGTCTGAGCATACCACAGCATAGTGGTTAAGTTACTGGGCTACTTAATTTCCTGGATTTGAAGCCCTGAGGTCTGGAGTTGAATAGCATGCATTTAAAATTCTGGGAAACAGTGTGGCAAGAAGAATCAGACTTCAGCTGCTGAGAGAATGACCCATTTGTTAAACTAGATGGCAATTGAAGTTGATATGTTTTGATACCTGAGGAGGTGTGTAGTGTGCAACTGTGTATACATGCATGTGTGAGGGATAGTGAAGGTAGAGACTGTTGTGCAGATAACCCACTCCACCACCTCCCCTCCTGCACTGCTCTCTGCCCTGGTCATCAAATGAATTGCAAAGTTTCATCCTACATTATTATGGTCCATCGCATAGGAAAGGAGAAGCTCATCTGCTGATGAGATATGAATGGAATTAATGAGTATGGAGTTAGCAGAATATCTTCTGTGATCTTACTGAGCAAGCAAAAGAGGATGAATGGCCTACTCCTGCTTCCATTTCTTATGTTC
Organism: Narcine bancroftii; assembly: GCF_036971445.1. NCBI lineage: Eukaryota > Metazoa > Chordata > Chondrichthyes > Torpediniformes > Narcinidae > Narcine > Narcine bancroftii. The sequence continues at coordinate 46,979,306 of NC_091473.1, read as the reverse complement.
ATGTACATGCTACTTGCTGTAAGTCTGCTTAATGAATACCAGTATAACACAGACTCATTATTCCATAGCAAACTGTACACAAACTTTCACAACACAGTTCACAGTCACCTGAAATAACCAGCCTGCAAGAGTGAAAAATTAAGACAAGTACCTTGTTAAAGAATTAAGCCACTGATATCCATTTTATTCCAACATGAATGTAATATCTGATAAATGAAAACAGATGGAGCCTCAATTCGTCCACAAAACAACACCTTCAATAATACTGCATTCCCTCTACTCTGCCTTGGAATCCTCATGTAGATTTCTAAAGTGAATCCTGGACAAAGGATAGTGCCAACATGTGCTAATCAGCCCAGTTTTGTATATTATTCAATATTGATCTTGCCATTCATACCTTTATAATCCTCTGAAAGAAATATCAACCTATTTAGCAGTGATGAGCACGTAAACAGCCTGTGAATAAGCAATGGTGATCACTTCCTCTCCTCAATTAAGCAGTTCAGGTCGGATCTAGGTGATAGGTACATGTTCAGGGTTAGAAGTTTTTTTTTTAACATTCCTAGTGCCATATTCATTGAACATTCTGTGATTGAATCTTGCAGTGTTAACCATTTATAGCACCATTGCAACATAATGTGGTTCTCCCAGGGTTACTCCCTCTTCTGTTGATTGAAGGGACTCCCCACTAATCTTAGACCTTCAACCCTGAGGGACTGTCTAAAATGAAGAATTGCTCCTCCTGAGTAACCCGCTCATCTTTGTAACTATCTTGTAAATGGTAAACCTCTGGTTTTAACCATTCTACCTGCTTAACCACCTCTCCAAAACACCTGTAAATTTTTTGTTTTCTAAATGTAGTAAATTTTGGGACACAAGTTACACTGATGGCAGCTGAAACACAAAATAGATCTGAATAAAGCTGAAAGGCACTTGAAAGAATATTAAAATAAAAGGAAATGCCTTGCTATTTCACTAACATGGGTAATTCTGTTTTACAGAAGGTAACAGTCATAAATAGCACGGATGAAACATGATGCAAGCAATAAAGGACCTGGAGCTGCAGGTCATGACAATTTCTGTGCTGAATATATTCAGGTTGATAATCAGCATACTGATGGCCAACACAACCTCATGACCTTTAAAAGACATGGTTTGTTTTGTGTTCCTCATTGATCAAAGGCAAAGCCAATAGCCATGGAATATATTATATATTTTTTATTACTACAGATGCAAGGATCCAGCTGTGTGGCTAAAGATAGCTCAGGAGAGAGAAAGAATGGCTCCAGATGACAAAATGCGAATAAAGGAAGATGAGATAATAAGCCAATTCTGCCTGGAGTTCATCAAGAAGATCTGCAGATGCTGGGGTCAAATGCAATACACAAAAGTGCTGAAGAACTCAGCAGGTCACGCAGCATCCATACAAAGTAAAGGGTAACCAACATTTCTGGCCTGGGCCTTTCATCAAATAAGAAAAAAGTGAGGCAGACACCAGTCTTGGGCAGAGCACTTCCTGTACTATGCCTGACAGGACACTTTTGATGGTGCATCTGGGAAAGTGGTTGAGGGACACAGGGGCCATGCCAAATTTTTTCAGGCTTTTGAGGAAGTAGAGGTGTTGGTGCAATTTCTTAGCCATCATGTGATTGGACCAGCATAATTAATAGAGATAATTATGCCTTAGAAATTAAACCTGTCTACTATTTTCACCTTTGCTCCATTGATATGGACAGGGAGTAGGCTAATTGGACAAGGCATTGAATGCAGCTGAAGGATATCCATTTTAGATACATAGACAAAAACTCCATACAATATTCCACATGGTCTGCATAACCTCAGCAAAATGTCCTGACACTTGTATTTCAACTCCCTTGCATCAAAGCCAACTCTTGTCTTCCTAAGTACTTGCTGATACTTTCTGCATTACATGGAGCATCTCTGTATACCAAAAGACAATTGACAATTCATCTCCAGCCTCCCCTCACTCCCACTAATGCTGCATGACCTCTTAGGTTTCTCCTACAGTCTGTTTGTTGACTTATTAATTTATCATTCGTCCCAAATATTTCCAATTCTCATTCCAAAATGAATATCCACATATTTTCCAACATTTCTAGCTTATGTAGAACTGTAGGAGGTTACAGAGACAGGGAAGTACATGACCAAGAAGATTTTTTTTTTAAAGTTTGATCATTTTTAATTTGATTTGAGGAGCAAATTGGATACGAGCTTGGAAATGAGCAGCAGAATTTATGAAGGACTGCTGAAACCATCAAGGGTTCAAGTCGAGGATTAGCAAAAAGAATGGTTAAGAGTTTCTGTTGCAATGAACTGAAACATGGTAAAGAATCAGGTAATGTCATAGAGGTGAAAGTGAGCACTCTCAGTAACAGAATACATTTATAGTCTGATGCACATCTCGAAGCAAATTTTGGTTTGGCCTCAAGCTAATGCCCAAAGAAAGGAGTGTGTGATGGAGACTGAAAATGATGGCTTTCGTCTAAGCATTATTTAGTGAAAGGAAATATCTGGTCATCCAGCAGCACAAGGTATAGGTTTGTTGGGGCAGGTGACCCAATCTTGTTCTTATAACTTGTACCAACACATTTAGTTCAAATCATATGAAATCATTGACATCACCAATGGGGATGCAGTCATTGATGAGGTAAAGATGTAACAGATGCCAATCCTTTGTTCCAGCACTATCCTTACACACTCCTGCATATGCTAGATGTGAGGAAATCTTCTGCACTGAGCAAAGGAACAAATATTGAGTTCCTAGCATAAACTATGTATGGTCATCACTGGAGTTAATGGAAGCTTTTACGCACAAATAAAAGTCTGAATTTTTAAATTTTATTAAGTAATGGTGAAATACAAGGGTAAGAATAAAATAAATTTGAAGGCTGCCTTATGATTGATTGGATCCAAATTAGAAGCACTGTCAATGTGGATGAAATCAATCTTAACCTTAATCTCTTTCAGAGGATTTTGCAAACTGGGAAGAACTATAGAGCACTCTCTGTGAATTTCAAGCTCTGACAAAGAGCTATATGGTCACTTGGAGTAATGTTGAGTGAGTAATGAATCATGACCAGGGCCCTGGTTACAACTCACCTACACTTTCTTGGGTGAAAGGGTGGATATGGAGAGAATGTTTTTTTCTTGCTTCCTTTTGTGGGAGTCATCATTTAAAAGTAAGAGGTGACCCTTTAATACATGAATGAAGCATTTTTTTTCTCTCGGGGCTCATGGATCTTTGACTGAAACAAGAAACTCTGCAGATTTTGTGATTGCAATTAATACACAAAAGTATTGGAGAAACTCAGCAGGTCCTACAGTGTCCATAGGAAGCAAAGATATATCACCAATGCTTCAGGCCTGACCTCTCTGTCAAGGTGCCTGCAGAAACTGCTGAGCTTCTCTTATACTTTTGTGTATTCATGATTGTTTTCCTCAAAGAGAAGTGGAAGTGGAGTTTTAAATGTATTTAAGGTAGAAACATATAGATTTGTCACAAGCAAATGAGACAAATGTTACAGGGTATAGGAGGACATGAGGTGATGAAGTTACAGTTAGATTCAGCTCATTAAATGACTGAGTCGGCTTTTTTTATATAATTTTTTATTTTTCATACTGTGAACCATATCAACCAAAATACATGCAAACATTTCCCTCTTAAATATACACAATGGCATTTTCTCCCCTTTTTTTCCCCCCTACCTTCCCTCCCTTTCCCACCCCCCTCCAAAACCAATAAACATTCAACATATACAATACAATAAAACCATTAAACAATTTCATCACGCAATGAAAAATAAACAAGAAAAATGTGTCATCTACTTTTACACATTGGATCAAGTCATTTTGTCTTCTTATCATTTTAGGGGCTGGAGGTCCGAGGCAAGCCCGCTCTGTTATGATCCATGTACGGTTCCCAAATTTGTTCAAATAATGTGACTTTATTTTTTAAATTATATGTTATTTTTCCAATGAATACATTTATTTATTTCTATGTACCATTGCTGTTCTCTCAGGCTCTCTTCCAATTTCCAAGTTGACATTCTTGCTACAGGTAAGGCTATCATAATAAATCTTTTTTGCACTTCATCCAGTTTGAGGCCTAATTCTTTACTTCTTATATTACTTAGAAGAAAAATCTCTGGATTTTTTGGTATGTTGTTTTATGTGATTTTATTTAATACTGGATTTAGATCTTCCCAAAACTTTTTCACTCTCTCACATACCCAAATTGCATATACTGTTGTTCCCATTTCCTTCTTACAGAGAAAACATCTGTCTGATAATGTTGGATCCCATTTTTTTTTAACTTTTGGGGCGTGATATATAACCTGTGTTATAGTTCCAGAACATAACTCTTCCCATGTTTCATTTTTTTATCTTTATGTTTAAATCCTTTTCCCACTTTTGTTTGGGTTTATAGCTTATTTCATCATTTTCCTAGGGATTAGCTGATTTTGCGTCAATAATAATTTTGGTATTTGGTAATTTGATTTTTTCCTTTCAAAGTGAATCTTCTTCCATATATTGAGTAAATGATGCAATACTGGTGAGCTTTTATATTGTACCAGCTTTTGATCCCACTTATAAAGTATATGTTCTGGTACCTTCTCCCCTATTTTATCTAGCTCTATCTTAGTTCAATCTGGTTTTTCCCTTGTCTGATAAAAATCTGATAAATACCTTAATTGCAGTGCTCTATAATAATTTTTAAAGTTTGGTAACTGCAAACCACCTTGGTTGTACCTCTCCGTTAATTTATCTAACACTATCTTCAGTTTCCCCCATTTCCACAAAAATTTCCTTATTATTCTCTTTAGTTCATTAAAGAATTTCTCTGTTAAGGGAATTTATAATGATTGAAATAAATATTGTATCCTTGGGAAGACATTCATTTTAATGCAATTTACCCTCCCTATCAATGTTAGCGGTAATTCTTTCCAATGTTCTAAGTCTTCCTGCAATTTCTTTATTAGTGGCTGATAATTTAATTTGTACAAGTGGCTTAAATTATTATCTAACCTAATACCTAGGTATCGGATTGCTTGTGTTTGCCATTTAAATGGTGATTCTTTTTTAAATTCTGTATAATCCGCATTACTCATTGGCATCACTTCACTTTTATTTGTGTTGATTTTATACCCCAATATTTCTCCATACTCCTTCAATTTCTTATGTAGTTCTTTTATTGATATTTCTGGTCCATTAAGTACCCCCTCCATAAATCTTCATCCGCGAAGCCAAGCCAAAGAAGAAGAAGTATACTATGATGTCATCTGCAAATAAACTGATTTTATACTCCTTCTCCTTTATTTTTATCCCTTTTATTTTATTTTCTGTTCTTATCAGTTCTGCCAATGGTTCTATTGCTAAAGCAAACAGTGAGTGAGATAATGGACATCCCTGCCTAGTTGACCTACTTAATTTAAATTGGTTCGATACATATCCATTTACTGTTACCTTCGCCAAGGGTCCATTATATAATGCTTTAATCTAATTAATATATTTTTCTGGTAGATTGAACCTCTGTAATACTTTGAATAAATAATTCCATTCTCCCCTGTCAAAGGCTTTTTCTGCATCTAAAGCAACAGCCACTGTTGGCATCTTATTTCCTTGAACTGCATGAATTAAATTAATAAATTTACAGACATTATCTGCTGTACGTCTTTTCTTAACAAACCTAGTTTGATCTTGTTTTACTATTTTTGGTACACAATCGTCCAATCTGTTTGCTAATAATTTTGCTATTATCTTATAATCTGAATTAAATAGAAATATTGATCTATATGATGCTGGTGTTAGTGGATCCTTCCCTATCTTTGGTATTACTGTAATTATTGCTGTCTTACATGAATCTGGCAAGTTTTGTGTTTCTTCTATCTGATTCATTACTTCCAGGAGAGGAGGAATTAATAACTCTTTAAATGTTTTATAGAATTCTATTGGGAATCCATCCTCTCCAGGCGTTTTATTGTTCAGCAGCTTTTTAAATATATCCTGTATTTCAAATGGTTTTATCAGTTTGTTTTGTTCCTCTTCTTGCAATTTCAGCAGTTCAATTTTAACTAAAAACTCTTCTATTTTATCATCTTTCCCCTCATTCTCAGTTTGGTAACATTGTTCAAAAAATTCCTTAAAGTTCTCATTAATCTCCATTGGATTATATGTAATTTGTTTGTCCTTTTTCCTTGATGCCAATACAGTTCTTTTAGCTTGTTCTGTTTTAAGTTGCTAGGCTAATATTTTGTGTGTTTTTTCTCATAGTTCATAATACTTTTGCTTTATTTTCATTATGTTCTTCTCCATCTTCTACGTTTGTAATGTTTCGTATTTTATATTTTTGTCCGCCAATTCTCTTCTTTTTGTTATTTCATCCCTTTTTGCTAGTTCCTTTTCTGTACTTACTCTCTCCCTTTCCAACTGTTCTATTTCCTGATTGTAGTCCTTTTTCATCTTAGTTACATAACTTATTATCTGCCCTCTAATGAAGGCTTTCATTGCATCCCATAATATAAATTTGTCTTTAACTGATTCGTATTTATTTCAAAGTACGTTTTAATTTGCCGTTCAATAAACTCTCTAAATTCCTGCCTTTTAAGTAGCATGGAGTTTAATCTCCATCTATATGTTCTTGGTGGGATGTCCTCCATTTCTATTGCTAATAACAGGGGTGAATGATCAGATAGCAATCTAGCTTTATATTCAATTTTCCTAACTTTTCCTTGAATATGGGCCGACAACAAAAACATATCAATCCTTGAGTATGTTTTATGCCTACTTGAATAATATGAGTATTCCTTCTCCTTTGGGTGTTGTCTCCTCCATATATCCATAAGTTTCATTTCCTGCATTGATTTAACCATAAATTTGGCCACTTTATTCTCTTTGCTAGCCTTTTGTCCAGTTTTATCCAACATTGGATCCAAATTAAGGTTAAAATCCCCTCCTATCAATATATTCCCATGCGTATCTACAATCTTCAAAAAAATATCTTGCATAAACTTTTGATCCTCTTCATTAGGTGCATATATGTTGAGCAAATTTCAAAATTTATCATTACATACTGGATCTATTATTTCATTCTCTATTTTGATTGGTACATTTTTATTAATTAATATAGCTACACCTCTAGCTTTTGTATTATATGATGCTGCCGCTATGTGCCCTACCCAGTCTCTCTTTAATTTATTATGTTCCACTTCAGTTAGATGCATTTTCTGCACAAATGCTATGTCTATTTTTTTCTTTTTTCAGGAAATTTAATAGCCTCTTCTGTTTAATTTGGTTATGTATTCCATTAATATTTATAGTCATATAATTCAACATGGCCATCTCATGTCCTGTTTACACCTCATTTCCACTTCCTCACCACCACCATCCCCCTTTTCCCCATTTTCATCTCTCAGTTTTCCCTTTTTAAACTCAATGTATGACAACGCATTTAAAACATAAAATTCTTCAACAACTCCCATATCCAATATTCCCTTAGCCCCAAATGTCCGCACCCCCCCCCCCAAGTTGTCCCTTATCCCTTGCCAGGCAACCACAACTCCCCTCTCCATTTGGATTGCAAATCTGCTCGCAAGCATCAACTGATTTCGCAGTGACAGTTATTCTCTCCCCCCCAACCCCCACAGAAAACACTTTTTTTTACACATATAACAAGTTCACCCTCTTTTTTTCCCCTTACTTCCTTTCTTCCCTTCTCTTTCCCTTCTTTAGTTCTTACATATGCATTATTTTTACATCTTTATATATATTTTATTGCCGTTCTTCATTCTTGTTAGAACTCTTCATGTCTCCTTCTGAACTGCAGACATTCTGCAAATTCTTGTGCTTCCTCCGGATCTGAGAACAGTCTGTTTTGCTCCCCTGGGATAAATATTTTAAGCACCGCTGGATATCTTAACATAAATTTATGGCTTTTTTTCCAAAGGATCGATTTTGCAGTGTTAAACTCCTTCCTCTTCTTTAGGAGTTCAAAACTTATGTCTGGGTAGAAAAAAAATTTTTGACCTTTGTACTCCAATGGTTTATTGTCTTCTCTAATTTTATTCCTTGCCCACTCCAGTATATTTTCTCTTCTTGTATATCTCAAAAATTTTACTAAAACGCATCTTGGTTTTTGATGTGTCTGTGGTTTCGGAGCTAGAGTTCTGTTTGTCCTTTCTATTTCCATTCCTTCCTGTATTTCTGTCATTCCCAGAACCTTTGGGATCCATTCTTTTATAAATTCCTTCATATCTGTGCCTTTTTCATCTTCCTTTAGGCCCACTATTTTTATGTTGTTTCGCCTACTATAATTTTCCAACATATCAATTTTCTGAGCTAACAACTCTTGTGTCTCTTTAACTTTTTTATCACTTTCTTCCAATTTTCTTCTTAAGTCATTCACTTCCATTTCTACAGCCGTTTCTCATTCTTCCACATTTTCTAATCTTTTCCCTATTTATGTCATGACCAGCTCTATTCTATTCACTTTATTTTCTGTACTTTTCATTTTTCTTTTCATTTCACTAAATTCTAATGTCAACCATTCTTTTAATGCTCACAATTCTCATTTGTTCTTGAAAAAAAACTTTATCTATATTCTCTCCATCTGTTTTACCTTCTATTTCTCTGTGCAGATCTTGTTCTTCTTCTTCCTCTTCTTCTGTGTCTGTACCTGTGTTTGTGTCTTCTTCTCTTCCTTGTATCTGTGTCTCTTTTGACTTTCCTGATAAGCAAAGTCTCACTTTGCTGGGGGGCCTCTTGCTTGGCTTCTTGCTCTTGGTCCTCTTCTTCTGGGCTACTCATCTGTTGGGCCTCCTGCTGCTGCTCTTCTTTCCTTTCACTCCCTTTCCTGTCACTTTCCTCTTCTTCCAGCTGAGAGCCCTGGTGTCGGGCATCCCTCAGCTGGTCGCATTGTGTTTACCCACTCCTCTGCTGAGTCCCCCTCCCGTTGGTGTTCTCCTTCTCCTTAGTAAGTGCACTTTTGTTTGGCTCAGAGAGCCATTTTTGCAGTCCAGAGATCGGGGGGTCGCGACTCTGCGGGGTTGTCACCAACCTCAGAGAAAGGGCTCTCTTCTCCACGACAGCTCCCTGTTTCTTCATGCAGGTAAGGCCTTCTTCTCCTTTCTCTTCCAGCGTCTTTTCTTCTTTTTTTCCCATTGTTTTTACTTTTTCCTTCTTGGGTGCCATTTTCTTTCTTTTCTCTACAACTTTATCTTTTATTTCTTATATTTTGTATTTCTTGAACTTTGTATTTTCTTCACTTTATTTCTTCTTCTTTTCTGGAGAGGGCTGGTATTCCCCTACCAGCCTCTACTCCATCACGTGGCTCCCCCCCCCCCCCCCCATGACTGAGTAGGCTTGAGGGATCTACTCCTGCTTCTAATTTGCATGAATGTCATATTAAAATCAGCAATACCAACTATGCAGCATCAGATTGTCAGCCTCGACTTCTGTGCTCAAGTCTCTTGCATTGAGCACAGAACCTTTGACTCAAAGACAACATCACTACCCCACTGAGCTGCATCTAATGAGGCTAAATTTCAGCTATTTTCCTCTGGATACAATCAATGACTGAGGGACAAACTGACACTCAAAATTTTGGCTGGTTTAAAAAGTTCTTTTTAGTGTTTTGCTTTGGCATCTACTCCAACATACTTGAATATTGCAAAGCATAAAAAACTCCCTTGAACCAAAACAATTTGGAAACATATTACCACATAACTTCTGCGTTTAGAAGTATTCTTTGATACATTTAAAAGCATTAAACAGTGGAAAACAGCTGAATTATAGAAAAAAGTTTAAAACAAAAGCATTAATCAAAGTGTATGGTCCAAAAAATCCAGAAATATTTAGCATTTACTGTATAGTGGTGCACTGGGCTAATTTTCTTAGTAAATTAAATTGAAAAAAAGCTTTTATTCATATTTTAATTATAATCAGCTTTTATTGTTCACATTAAGAGCATCTTCCAGGGGCAAACAGGTAGAATCAACAAAATAGAGAAACACAAAAGCTATAGATGCTGAAATCTTGAGCAAATAATGAGAAGTTGGAGGATGTTGATAAAGGATCTCAACACAAAATGTTGGCTGACCAATTCTACCCAAAGATTCTGCCTCACTGAAGAAGTCCCTCCAGCTTCTTGTTATTTGCATAATCAGCAAAATGCCGGCACAACTAAGTAGAATTCAAGGGCATTACATTTAGGTTTACAGTCTTTAGAAAAGACAGCAATGGACCAAGAATCAGGCTGCCCCTAAGTACACAATGGCCCCGGCTTGGGTGTGATACCTGTCTCCAGTGGAATAGTCAGTTGCCTGGGCTCAATCATGAAGAATTGGCTTGTGTAGTTAATTTGTCAGCATTGCTGTAGAGAAGAAAACAATCAAAACAAATGAAAAATAAAAGAGAACCAAGAAAGTGGAGTGGAGATGTTTTTTGTTTAAATTCACTCATGGGATGTGAATGACCCTAGCTATAACTGTCCATCCTTATTTTTCATAAGCTGAGTAGGCAATGAAGCAACAGCCAGATCAGTAGTTAGGGGAGAAAGCCTGCAGATGCTGTGATCGCAGGAGAAACTCAGCAGGCCAAGGAGCAATCAGCCAGACTGGAAGAGGTCAGTAAATTTGTTTCCCTGAAGAACATGAGCTAACCAAATTTTAAAACAACTCATAGATTCTTGGACACCATTACTCAAACTAACTTCCCTCAGATTTGCTAATTACTTTTCATTTGCTTCTCCTCCAGTTTATCATGAGATATGGCTCCTGATCCATTGACAAACATTAGTGCACTGGTAACATGACCTCCAAGATAACTTCATTAAGGGCCCTAAAGAAACATCTTAGCAATTTTTCCAGGGTTCTGAGATATTTTCTCATCTCTAGTTAGAGATTGGGTGGGTCCATAGAAATTTGATGCCTATTTCTCAATTCTTAACTGGCCTTGTTGTTCTAAAAGGTTGTTTTCACATCAGGCCAATCACTGAGTAGACTACCTCTGAAGTTTGGAGATGATAAATAGTTTTTTTTAACCTTTCATCCTGTGTCTTAAGAAAGTATAAATATATCAAAATATAATGCAAAATGAGCCAGTCAGCTTGAAACTCATGGAAAGAATATGAATTGACATACTTAAGATTGCCACCCAGATGAATAGTTAAATGGCCAATTGAACATCTTTTGTGAAAGGGTTGGGGGAAGTTAGAAATCAGAATGTAAAATACCCAAAGATGCTGTAATGTATAGCATTAATAAGCTATCATCAGTAATGTTTGTCCAATTCTTTCATACCACTAAAACGGATCACAACCAAACAAACTTCCCGATTACCATCTGTAATTACCCTTTTAAAAGAGCTAGCTTGAAAATATAAACACCATTTAAATGTTTGCATTTAGAGAACATGCGATGATAAGGGTTGAGCTTGAGGTTGCCTTCTCTTAGTTCATTGTATACAATCTCAGTGTACACTGTGTATATACTCCACAATGACGTCAACACTGGAAAGATTTTGTGGTTTCCAATTATTGAGAGGATTTCTTTTCTAATTTCTCTCACTTATCCTCTGTGGAAGATCTTGCCCCAGCAAGGGCATGTCCAACAGGTTCAGTGACCCAATCTCATAAACCATGAACTTACAAATGAGAATATTCTGGCCAACAATTACATACTTAATTACCTCGACAAGCTGCCTGAAGAGCAGTTCCATCTCTGCCTCCTTACTTCCCTGCAACTTATTCTCTTCCCCATCCTCCATCAACTCCCTTTTTATTTAATTTTCCTGCTATTGATCTGCACTGGTGGGTAATTTAGAATGGTCATTCAACTGACCCACACAACTTTGTGATGTGGGACCACCCTGTGGAAACCAAATGATCATAAGGAGAGTGTGCAAACTCCACAGCACTCAGCATCAGGATCGAGCCCACACCTCTGGCACTGCCGCATCACAGTGCCACCCCTAAAGATCAGCAACACAAAGAATCAAAACAAAAAGCAGGCTCCGAATATGCAAGCTCTTGACATTGGGATGGAATGAGAATGCTGTGACGAGTAGCTTTCTCAGAGCCAAAGGTGCGGGTTATGTCAACTTTCTAATTTTTGTATGCTGGCAGAGAGTGGCTGAAAATGCAGGAATACCTCCTACTATATTTACAGCAAAGTTCTGTGATTATTTTGTGATCCTTGTAGTTTTGTCAACACTTCCTTCTCACTTTTCAATATATCATGTATTCTTCATCTCACTGGTTAGCAATTGGGAAGCTGTTATTTTAGGGGAGCCAAAGTTCAGAGGAAAAAAGGCTTACATTTTCCTGGCACCATACACATCCCTTTAAGTACAATCCAAAATGCTTTTAAGGTGTCTGAAATGTAGTTACCATTGAAATGTAGGCCACACAGCTACCAATGTACACAGATGAAACCCCTCACTGGTGGTAAATCAATGCTGACTTAATCATCTTTCTTCACATTAAATGAGGGATAAATTTGAAAGTGGGGTCATGGGATCTTTCACAAAGATCTGAAAGAATTTAACTTCTCATTCATTAGATGGCAGCGCCTCCTCTTTGCCACATTGTGTGTCGGCCAAGACGTTCATGTTCAATATTTTAGAGTGGGGCTTGAAATCACAATCAAAATGGAATCTTCTGGAAGAACTCATTGGGTTGAGTGCCATCAGTGGGAGAAAAAGAAAGGTTGACGATGGAACCATTCATCAAGACTTAAAAATGGTGTTCTGGGATCTTTTACATAGACTTGAACAAATCCTGAGAATAGCTCAAAATCATCTTGATGAAGGGTTCCAACCTAAAATGTCAATCATTCTTTATTTCTTGTTTATACTGCTTAACCCACTGTTCCTCCAGCAGATCATGTTTTGCTCCTGATTCCAGCATCTGCAGTCTCTCTTTGTCTTGAACTCATGATCTGTGACATAAAGTTAAGCAGGCTGTCCATCAAAGAGCCGCTGAGACCTAGCTATTGTAGTATTGACTAGAAATGGGCCAAGTTCAAGTTCACCTTGTATTTCTAGAACATTTTCAAGTTTGTTTATTATTGTCTGACTGTACATATACATCCTGATAAAACGATGTTTCTCCGGACCATGCAGCACACACATAAATGCATAGTGCATAGTACATCGCTTTGGCTTGGCTTCACGGACGAAGATTTATGGAAGGGTAATGTCCACGTCAGCTGCAGGCTCGTTTGTGGCTGACAAGTCCGATGCGGGACAGGCAGACACGGTTGCAGCGGTTGCAAGGGAAAATTGGTTGGTTGGAGTTGGGTGTTGGGTTTTTCCTCCTTTGTCTTTTGACAGTGAGGTGGGCATAGTACATAATACCTTGACAAAGGGCTCAGTCCCAAATCATTGGTTACATATCTTTACCTCCTATGGACACAGTGAGACTTGCTGAGTAGCTCAAGTATTTTTTATGCTTTCAACACAGAACATAATAATCACTTATCTATTATAAAGATATAATTTAAAATAAATGTATTTAAATATTTTACTTGGTTACAGGATACTGTTCATCAATTTCACAGCCTGTAGTAAGAAGTTATTTCCCAGCCTAGCATGGCTGATTTTAATGTTCCTGTACCTCCTTCATAATAGCAGTGGGTCAAAGATACCATCTATTGGATGGAAAGTGTCCTCAGTGATTCTCTTTAAGCACAGATCCTTGAAGTTATCATCAACAGAGGGAGATCCCAGTGATCTTCTCAGCAGTTTTTAATCACCCTCTGTACTGACCTCCAATTTGATGCTTTGCAGCTACCATACCACACTATGATACCATTCATGGCACTCACCACAATTCTTAGAGCCCAATTTAAGCAATGATCCCAGTAAATATAATCAATAGAAGAAAAGGAGACGTCGGTGATCTTAGCCATTTTGAGATCTTCTGTATCATCTTCTGGTCAAATGCTTTGCAGCTAACATACCACAGAATGATGCAGCCAGTCAGTCAGGACATTCTCAAATATGTTGCTGTAAAAAGTTATCAAGATTGGGGCTTGTAGCCTTGCCTCACTCAACTTCCTTGTGAAATGTAGGTACTGCTGTGCCTTCCTGCTAATGAAGAGGTGTTGTGGGACCAGGATACACTGTCTTTTATTTGTACATTGAGGAACTTTGTGCTCTTTAACCACCCCCTCCCCCTCCCCTGCCCACAATGGAACCGTTGACATGTAATGGAGAATGGTCGACCTTCATCCTCCTGAAGTCAATAATCAACTCCTTTGTCTTGTCCGTGATAAGACTCAAGAGTTGTCAAGAAAACTTCCAAGGCAGCTTACAGATGCATTAGTAACAGAACATTAAGTGGAGAAAGAGATCATGGGCATTGGAAACCTCATTCTTTATAGGTTCCAACAAAGAGGCTCAAAAACCTATTTCCCTGATTGGGTTGATAGCAAAGATGGAGCGGCTTTTTCACTTAAGTCAGAGAAACCTATAAAATTATAAAAGGAATAGATAGGAGAGAGGCAGAGAAATTGTTTCCACGGGTAGGTGAGTCTACAAGTATTCAGGGGAGCAGATTTAGGACAGAGATGAGAAAGAACTGATTTGCCTAGAGACCAGTGAATATGTGCAACTTTCTGCCCAAGAAAGCAGGTGAGGGTGCCGCATTAAATGTATTTAAGACAAATTTAGGTAGATTTTTGCATAGTAGGGAAATTAAGGGTAATGGAGAAAAGGCAAGTAGTGGAGCTGAGTCCATGGCCAGATCAACTATGATCTTATTAAATGATGGACCAGGCTTGATGAGCCTGATGACCGACTCTTCCTCCTATTTCTTTATTTTTGATATTTTATTTTGAGAATTTTCAATCAACATGCAGTCAAAATGAAGAATAATCAAAAATACAAATATCGCTCTGCATGTTGATATTAAAGTGAGAAAAATAGTCAACGTGATTCAATTATTATAAAGAAAAAAATTTCAATAGTATTACAAAAATGCAAATTCAATTTCCATGTGAACTAAAGGAAACAAGAAGAAAGAAGAAAAGAAGTAAGAAAAGAGAATAAAATAAGAAAAAGAAATGATTGGGTTCACCTAGGATAAACCCCACTCCCATCAAGGGGGAAGAGATAGGAGGGGGAATCATTAAAGATTTACCCCAATGTACCTTAGGTATGAATTCCATATTCTTAAAAATACATCATACTTGTTTCTGGTCCTATTTCTTATGTAAAGGTCCACCTGGGTGCCAATTACATCAAGATTCCAAGATTCTTATTATATTGCACATAAATTTGTTTTCCTTTGCCTTCCCTGTAAAGACAGACAAAGAAATGACACTAGTCCAGCACCCATCAAGAAAAGGATTAGAAACAAAAGAAGGTCCCTTTCAAAGACATTAGGCGTCTGTGGGTTCCAGCACCTCCTCTGATGGCGCCACCTCTTGTGCCCCTGTGACCACATGTCTCCAGCTCAGTCTAGCTGTGAACCTGAGCTTGAGGCATCCAAGTTACCCTCATCGGCCCCTGGTTCTGAACCCCCAAAGCAATTATGAAGTTGTAAGCGCCTGGGCCCTTCGGGAGTGCTGCTTGCCTTCACAAATCCTGGACCAGATACCCGGTTCCCAGAAGCTCATCACCAGCAACCTTCAGCCCGCAGCCTGGCGTGAGGCCTTCAGCTACTGAACAGGCCTGCCGTGTTTATGTAAAGCAGGACAGCATGACTTTTAGGCCAGTATCCTTACCACCTGATTGGGGAAACGTTCCATGGATGCTGCTTTACCTGCTGAGTTCCTCCAGTAATTTTGTTTATTGTTTCTTTACCACATTATTGGGAAAGCTATTTGTAATTGTGAACAGCAAGATCCAGATAATTCCAGGGCGACTATAAGCTAAGGCATTGCAGGAGACACTTCCTCAGTGCTCATGCCCACATTCTGTCTGAATGATATTCCAGACCAAGTACTAAGTTGGGCACAGATTTGTATCATAGGCTTATACTCATTAGTGAAACACAGAAAACTGCAGAGGCTGGAATCTTGAGCAAACGATGAACAGCTGGAGGAATTCAGCAGGCCCGGCAGCATCTATGAGAGGTATAGCGCGTCACTGTAGCATGTCAAATGACTCAAAGACTTGTTGACTCAAACCAAGGCTTTTATTAACAAAAGATTGGAGCGTAGTACATCAAGATCGACCAGTCCAGACTGACCTGGGTCTGGTTAGGAGCAGCCCTTTATGACCTGCCAGTAGGCGTGGCTAAGGCTCTCAGCCAATCACTACTACTATATGTAAATATATACAAATATGTACATTGGTGATAGTATCCTGTACTATCACAGTCAGTCAATGTTTTTCTCTTGATAAACGCTGACTGATAATTTCTACCTTTGGGTGCTATCTGATCAGCTGAGTCCCTCAAGCTTCTTGTTGTAATCATTAGCGATTGGCTTCAGAAATAAAACAGATCAGCAAAGATAAAAAGTGACAGAAATATCTTTTGCCTGTCACTCTGGACAGGAATCAAAAGTAGATACAAAAAAGCAGCATTCCAATCCAGCACAGCTCATTTATCTGTTGTCTACACCACACCAGGACCTTTTCAATGGTTAACTATTGCCACCTATAAGTAAAATTTTATACTTAGGGTGTTCAGACTATAGGCATGTAACAGCATAATCAAGAAAATTTGCTAATATGTGGGCAATCTAAAAAGGGAAGCGCAGAAATTTTTAGTCAACTCCTGCACCCCGATTTATCCTGCAGGTTCCCTACTACTTTTTGGGGGTAAGCCTGCATTCTAAATTGCACTGCAAAACTCACCTCATGAATTCAACATCCAGCTGATGACTCAGGCCACATTGCTCCATGTAAAAGGACCAAGACCAATGCACACAGAAACTTAAGGGGTGCAGTGTAAATGACCACAAGGTGAGTAATTATGTCAATTTATGTGACATTTTTCACAGATTTTTCCAACATTGTAAAACAATTTTATAATAAAATAATTTGTTCCAGTATACTCTGAAATTTTATCTTCCTGGAAAATGATTAGCCTATCTTAAGCAGCAGAAATTACAAAGCAGTGAGTTTGATATCCATTTCTGGCATAGATACGGTAAATAAATGGTCATTGCCTTTTTCCAGGTTAAGAGAAGCTAACAAGACAACAAGATGCTGCGAGGCCTGCTGAGTTCCTCGTGCATTTCTGTGCAGACTTTTGTATTTCATTCCATGGAAAGAACTGGCAGAGGAAGTGGTAGAGGCAAGTATAATTGCAACGTTCAAAAGATATTTAGGCAGATACCTGGATAGAAATGGTTTATAAACCTGTCCATTCCATCAAATCACTCTTGACTCTCCTACAGCAAAATCTGCTAGTCCCACATTACTCACATCAGGACATGCAGAGTGGAAATGTCATCCTCAATCCACTGCCTAAGAAAGCAGTGCAATTTTTAAAATCCGAGACAACACATCTAAACTGATGAACTGTGCATTTGTGTTCAGCTTCATCACTGAAAATGAGGAATGGTCATTTAATTAAAGCATTCATGATAGTGATCAGTAAATGACCAGAATGATGCAAAAGCCCAACTAGTTCATCAATGTCCTTTAGAGAGGGACATTTGCCTTTCTTATGTGACCCACAATCATGCAGTTGATTCGTGATAATCCTCTTAAATGCTGTACTAGGCAATGACAGCCACATTCTGTTGGAAAAAAGAATTGCAGGTAGCATGTGTAAAAGATGCAACAGGCAATTATTAAATTGGAAGGAAATGGGTAAACAAAAAATGAAATAAGATGAAGGTCCCAACAATAAAATCAGTCTGCAGAGATTGCAGATGCTGGAATCGGAAGAAAAAAAACAAACTGTCGAAACAGCATCAGTGGGAGAAAAAGAATAGTTGATATTTCATTAAAAGTTTTAACCTGAAGTTTGACAATTCTGTTTCTCCCATTGATGCTGCTTGACCCAGTGAGTTTGTTTGTTTCTTTATAAAATCAGTGTATTGCAGAAAGCTAAGAGACAGATTTTGGGATGAATCTAAAGGCCAAAAGAGAAAGGAAATCCTGCTGCTCCAACAGTAATAACTTGCACTTACAAAATACCTTCAATGCAGTAAAAGGTGCTATATCTTTGGTGTGACCACTCTGAGAATGCAATAAACTTTTCTTGGTGTTGCTATAAAAGTCATTTATTAAAAGGATATGGAAATAGGAAACAGAATAAGATGTAATGAAAGATGCTAATCAGGCCTTTCCTCTTTAGATGTCTGAGTTGATTTAATAGCTGTTTTTGAAATTCTGAAAGGATTAGATAATGTAGACAAGCTGTTTCATGTTGGTAAAAATAGTAAACCCCAGCCTCAAGCTCAAGGGGTGGGTAACTTCAAAGCTAATTCACAGTCATCTTTTGACAATATTGACTCTAAAATTTCTTCTTACATATGGAATAATAAAAATGCTAAGTTGAGTAAATTTCATTTGCAGAAATTAAAGAAAGATGGTGGTATAGCTTTACCTAATCTTAGATTTTATTATTGGGCAGTTAATATTTGGTATATTATTTTCTGGGTCTATTATTCTGACAAACCTGAACACCCTCATTTGACAGATTTAGAATTGAAATCTGTACAGAGGTATTCATTAGCCTCTTTAATGGGAGCTGCTTTTCCTTTTACAATTTCTAAGATTAGTAGATATACCTTTAGCCTAATACTTATACATAATGGATTTGGTTTCAATTTTGAACATTTTTTGATTTAAAAAAATTAGTTTATTACTATTTATCTCAACTTTTTTTCATCATCTATAATGGATCAAGTCTTTTCTGTTTGTAAAAGCAAAGGAATTATCTATTTTTCTGATTTGTTTATAGATGGATGTTTAATGTCTTTTGACATAATATCTAACAAATATAATATAACTAAGTCACATTTTTTTATTGTTTCCAAGTCAGAAATATTTTGAATAAGATTCAGATGGAAAACCATCTTCTTCTGGAGATTTAGTACTTTGTAGAGAGCTCATTGCTTCTCTTACTTCTGCCTCAGGAGATGGAACATCAAGTTCAGTTTCTTATTCTAAATGTAGCCTAGCTAATATTATCTGTGATAAATAATCATCAATTTTAGCTTAATCTCCTAAAGATTCTGAAGAATATAATTTCATATAGAGATTTCTAAAAGATTCGTTTATTTCTTGAGGTTTATAAGTAATTACATTAGTATCTTTTGTTATGAGACCAGAGGACCCCAAAGCCCACCAGCAATAGATATTCATCATGACAAATGGTTACTTAAACAAAAGTTGCTTTTAATTACCTTTAAACATGAAAATAGAATTACACTTTAACTTAACTCTATTGACTTACTTAACCTAACTTAACCCCCTTCTAATTCTAAACGAATGTGTGTGTAAGTTCAGAAAAGTTATTTGGTTCACAGTCCAATCTCACTTCTCATTCCTCCAAGTTCACTGGTTGCAGGCAATTCTTATACTGTGCACAGAATTTAACATCTATTAAGTTCACCAGGCTTTGGTGCACAAAAGGTAAATGGTTACCTCTCAGGAAGGTTCTTGTCAGTTTTCGCAGAGAGATTTGTTGTTCCATGACATCCACAACTGATGTAATTCCATCAGTCACCTCAGTGTCTTGCTGACAAAACTTGCCCTGTCAGGATTCTCCAGGTGATAATCTCTTTCTTTCAGGTCACCACAGAGTTCCTTTTTGTTTCACTTATTCCAAGTGAAACATTAGACAGCCTCTAGCATGAACCACAAGGGCTTTGACCAGGCCATCTTCCAATCGGGCTTGCAAGCTTGTCTTGTTCCAGTCCCAGCTACTTCTGCTGGCTGTAACACTGTACAAGTGATCTCTGTATTGTTATGGAGTCCAGAGGACCCCAAAAACCAGCAGCAATAGGTATGCACCATAACACAGGGTGACTTAAACAAAAGTAGTTTTTAATTATATTTGAACAAGAAAAAAGAATTAAACTTTAACTTATTACTTAACCTATTTACTTAACCTACCTAACCTACTTAACCCTCCCCTATAATACTAAGCGCAGGTATGTGTAATGTATATTTAAGATTAGAAAAGTTCTTTGGATCACAGTCCAATCTCACAAGTTGCAGGAAATTCTTGTACTGTGCACAGAAGTTAGCATTAACAAAGTTCACCAGTCTTTGGTGCTTAACAGGCAAATGGTTACCACTCAGGAAAATTCTTGCTGGTTTTCAGAGAGAGATTCCTTTTCCAGAACATCTGCAACTGATCCCTTTCCAGTCAACCTTGTTGACGAAAATTGCCCCCTTCAAGGTTCTCCAGATGATCCTCTTTCTTTCAGGTCACCTTTCAGACAGCCAGTCTTCTCCTTTGACCAGACAGTCTTGCAAAGATTTGCCAGCTTTGTCCTTCTGGAACTGATTTCTGTCTCCTCTCTCTCTGTTTCACACCCTCCCTCTCTGAGAGAAAAATTGTTCTCTCTGCCTGCAAAAATCACATGATCTCCCAGGTAAGCAGTATGTTGATACTTTGTTGCTCTTTTGCAAAAAAGCACTCTGTAAAAGTCCTGCAAAAATTCTGTTTTAAAATGTGTGTGTACAACCTGCTCCAGCAATTCCTCCCAAGCCACCTCAAAATACTCTATCACAGTATCTCTCTCTGTGAGAGAAAGCCTGTTTGACTCTCTCTGCTTACAAAACCACATGACCCTCTTGCAATAGCAAACTCTCTTCCCAGACACCAGCAGCTCCAGCATTCTCTTTCATCTGTTGCCTTTGGTAAACAACAATCAATTACTGAAGTCTCTTGAGCATTCTTCAAAGCTCTTGCAAAAAGTGTGAGGCCCCAATATGTCTAGCATTGGATAGAGCTCCAGTATTTAAATAAGATCTGTTTTAAAGAATTTGTATGTGACCTACTCTAACAAACCATTCCCAATTTATCTTCCAAAAACATATCTATATACTCTGTCACACTTTTTATTGCATTAATTATTCCCAAAGTTTGTTTCACTTTCAATTGCCAAGCTAGAACTTCATGTGATCTGTTACCTATTCATAATATCTTTGCCTCATCTTAATAATAGCTTTCTCAGTCCTATAAATTGGTAATGTATTATATTGAAACTTTTTATTAATCAATTATTTACATTTATCTTCAGAAACAAACTTTTGAAGATTCTTTTCCAAAAGTATAATTTATTTTTTTAATTGATCTACTTCTCTCATATAATCCTTTTTAATTTTAGATGTGAAACATAATTTGACCTCGTAGATATGCCTTTAAAGGATTTTAACAAAATCATTAAAATCTTTCCTTTACAACAATAAAGAATTTAATCTCCATCTATATATCGACTTCTCCTTGTCAGACATTTCCATGGTTATTAACAAAGGCAAATGGTCAGATAGAATCCTTGGTTTATAGTCTGCTTCAAAAATCCTAGCTTCTATTTGACCCAAAACCAAAAATAAATCAATTCTAGAATAAGAATCAAACCTGTTCGAATAAAATTAATAGTCATTCTCTTTAGGGTGGATTCTTCTCCATACATCAATTAAATTCAAATTCCTCATCAGACCCAATGTAACTTTAGCAGCTTTCAGTCTCGTCGTTATTTGAGTGGACCTATCCAACACTGGATCTAAGAAAAAAATTAAAATTCCCTCTTATTAAAATATTTTCATGTGCCTCTGCTAAATTTCTCATTGTCAATATTTGGAGCATACAAATTCAAAAATGTCCACATATCTGAAAATATTTGACAATTTAACATGACGTATCTCCCTGCAGGGTCTGTAACAAAATTGTGAACTTTAATCAAAATTCCCACCTCTCGCTTTAGAATTAACTGAAGATGGCACTACATGTTCTATCCAATCCCTTTATAATTTCAAGTGTTCTTTTTCAGTTAAATGTGTTTGTTGAAGAAAAGCTACATCATCTCCCATATCTCTTAATATGTTAACACTCTTTTTCTTTTTATTGTCCCGCTTGTCCCATTAGCATTAAAATTTACAAACTTAATCACTTTACTCATCTAGATCAAATATTTATCAATCCCTCTCCCACACCTTGTCCTGCAAGTCTCCTCCAAATTCAACAAAAATCTATATGTCCAGATTCACCTCTTCTAGCAATCCAAAAGAAGAAAAAAGCAAAAGACAAAAGTATTAAAAATATATGTTTGCAAGTTCACACCTATAACAATATAAGACAAATCCCTCCCAATAAGTGTTGTCTTCTTTTCTTTGGCTTGGCTTCATGGACGAAGATTTATGGAGGGGTAAATGTCCACATCAGCTGAAGGCTCGTTTGTGGCTGACAAGTCCGATGCGGGACAGGCAGACACGGTTGCAGCGGTTGCAGGGGAAAATTGGTGGGTAGTGGTTGGGTGTTGGGTTTTTCCTCCTTTGTCTTTGTCAGTGAGGTTGGCTCTGCAGTCTTCTTCAAAGGAGGTTGCTGCCCGCCGAACTGTGAGGCGCCAAGATGCACGGTTTGAGGCGATATCAGCCCACTGGCGGTGTTCAATGTGGCAGGCACCAAGAGATTTCTTTAGGCAGTCCTTGTACCTCTTCTTTGGTGCACCTCTGTCATGGTGGCCAGTGGAGAGCTCACCATATAGCACGATCTTGGGAAGGCGATGGTCCTCCATTCTGGAGATGTGAGCTACCCAGCGCAGTTGGATCTTCAGCAGCGTGGATTCAATGCTGTCGGCCTCTGCCATCTCGAGTACTTCGATGTTAGGGATGAAGTTGCTCCAATGAATGTTGAGGATGGAGTGGAGACAACGCTGGTGGAAGCATTCTAGGAGCCGTAGGTAATGCCGGTAGAGGACCCATGATTCGGAGCCGAACAGGAGTGTGGGTATGACAACGGCTCTGATTACGCTAATCTTTGTGAGGTTTTTCAGTTGGTTGTTTTTCCAGACTCTTTTGTGTAGTCTTCCAAAGGCACTATTTGCCTTGGCGAGTCTGTTGTCTATCTCGTTGTCGATCCTTGCATCCGATGAAATGGTGCAGCCGAGATAGGTAAACTGGTTGACCGTTTTGAGTTTTGTGTGCAACACTAATTTCCTCCATTTTACAGGTTGTGACCAAGGTCACAAATACACACATAATCCTACAGAAATCCACACCTCTCACTCCTCCCAACTCCCTTGGTGCATTCAATATATAAGCTTTAATCACTTAGTTAATAGAAATTAATCAATTAATTAGTTAACCATAATTAAAATAGCAACTCAGAAATCAAAAGAAAAGGGCATAAAAGAAAGAACATATCGTCAATTTATTCCATTCCAATTATGAAATTAAAGGGAAAAAGAAGTTCATGGCAACAAGTCCATAGTAGTTGCTAAAGGCTGAGCTTCAGGAAGACTGAGCATATTCTTCCACTTGAGCAAAATGTTTTTAAAGTCTGTTCTGTTGTCTCAGAATGAAAATCTTCAAAGTCACAGGGTATTGAAGGACAATTTTGTAACCTTTATCAAACAGAATTTTCTCAGTTGAATTAAATTCTTTCCTTCTTCTTAACAAATTGGGGTAGAAAAAGATCCTATCCCCTTCCCGTAGCAAAGGACCTTGTCGTTCTTTCGCTCCTTTCACAGAAAGACTTAAAACTTTCTCTCTGCTTTGATAATGTAGAAACTTTATCAATATAGAACGCGGTTTTTTGATTAGGGAGAGGCTTGGGCTTTTTCATTTTCAATCATTTTCTCAAAATTATCTTCTCCCAATACTTTAGGAATCCAATCTTGAAAGAAGTGAATCACATCTGGACCTTATTTTGCTTCTGAAAAGCCTACTATTTTAATATTATTTCTTTAACTAAAATTCTCAAAAATATCCACTTTATCAGAAAGCTTTTCATTTACTGTAATTTAACCAGTTGTTGTATTTTCCAAATTTGACACCCTGTCTTCAACAAGCTGTACATCATCCTGTACTCTAGTAATTGTTCCTTCCATTTTCTCCAATTTCTTCATTTTATTTACAACATCCAACACTTTATTAGTTTCTGCTTTCATTTATTTAATTTCAGCCTTCACACTCTTTAATCCTTCTTTTATTTCCCCTTTCATTGCTTTAATCGACTGCATTATCATTATAGATAACTCTTCTGGTCTAGTCTAAGTATTAAAGTTAATTTCTTCCATTATCTCCTCTTGTATCCCTTCTTCCTCATTTTCAGCTGATGAACCTCCTCTTGAACCCAATTCTACCTCCTCCGGTGCTGAAGTCGAGGTCTCTGACTTCTTTATAGACAATTGCTGCACTCCCAGTAATGCCCTGGGCTTCATTGTGCTGTGCACGTGCTTTTTCTCGAGGATGTGCAGTTCACTTCCAAATTCATCATCGATTCCATCTCTCCACAGTAGTGGCTGAGAGGCACCGGCATGGATCCCTCCAAGGACTCACCAGGTCGGGAGGCAGAAAAGACTCCAGCCCCATGTTTCACCGTCAAGGTAGGCCTCAAATCTTTTTTCTTCCCGTCGGGTTCCAGAGGTCATTGCTGTTACTTTTTCTTTTTTTGAAGGCATCATAGAAGTAAAGTAAGAAAGTTTAAATGCACTTTTAAAATGTTTTTAAGATTGAAGCAGTGCTTATTCAAAACTTTTTGAACTAATTTCCCAAGGGAGTCAGGAGCCTACATATCAAACCTACAGTATCCCACCTTTCTATTCTGTATTTTATTCTCCTATTCTCCTCATGTATTGTTTGCTTATAATATGTTTAATAAAAAGATTGAAAAAGAAAAAAAAAATAAGTCACTGTAACTTTATCCTGGATTTTAGTCTGAAGGTGGGATGCATGTGTGAGTAACATGAGCTCCTCTCAGGTTGGAAAACCCACTTCAATTATCTTCGTAAAGGATCACAGAGAAATTAACTGCAAGTTCAATTTAACTGGGGTTCCTATGTGCAAGAAGGCTGAGGCAATTGTTAACCTGAGGGGTTGTGGTGATACACCACTAGCCTACTGCAGCGGGAAACCTGCGTACCTGCAGAAGAACACTGGAAGACACCAACCTGAATGGACCAAGCCCCACCCAGTCAGCTGCCAATCACCCTCCGGGCTATAAGCTAGATCCGGTCCTTCAAGGTCAGTCTCAGAGCTTGCACAGCATTCTCACAGCCAGCTCTGTGGAAGTTTATGTTGAATAAAGCCTGTAGAACAGACTTTATGCTTTGTGTGTTTGCTTCATTTCGATAGCGCAACACAATTTATTCAACATAAAATTTGAAGCTGCTATGGATCAGGGAGCCTGGAAGTCGACCCATGCCATCCAGAAGTGCAGGCACGCTTAGAAATCTGGAAGCACACGGTCTAAGCAATCATCGAGGCACAAGCCGATGACATCCTGGACTCCAACACAAAAATGCTCGTTTTACTCCACTCGAAGCTGGGTCCCCAAGCCTTCCAGGCCCTCAAAGACTGCACCGGGTACTTAGAGGTGATGAACACCCTAGAGACCATGCATAAACCTCCCACAAACGTGGTCTTCTCAAGGTACCTTCTGAGTATTTGTGCCCAGCTGCTCGGAGAGATGGTGGAGTCTTACCTGGGAGCCTACGTGTCTGACAGAACCCGGGGTGAATGAAAGGGAGGTCGAAAGGTTGATCAGGGACACCTACGTCTGGGGTCTATGTGCAAGAACAATCAGGCAGAAGCTGCTGGAGGACAAGATCTACTCCCTGGCCATAACAGTGGAGGTAGTCCAAATCCTGGAGGAAGCAGCCCTGCATATCAAAGCCTTTGACTCCAGGCTTCCCTAGGCCTCCACATGGTCAGCACAGACAGCAGCTGTGGCCCAAAACCAGATGGTGGACGAGCACATTGCTGCTGCGGGCGCTCTGCGCCCTTGTAAGTACTGTGGGTCCCAGTGTGGATCAGATTGACAATCGCGCCAAAACTGTCCAGCCAGAAATCAGTACTGTTCAAGATGTGGCAAGAAGGGCCATTTCACTAAAGTATGCCTTTCAAAGCCTGCCGGCAGCTCAGCGGCCCTCTACGACCAGCCCCCCTCCTTCCCAGTCTCGGTCACATGCAATTGCCGAACGATGCCATTGCCCTCACAGCTACTTCCGGCCTCTCCATTGTCGGCAGCCCTACATCTGGCCTCACCAGCAACAATTCCCATGTGTATGCCATAGCCTGGACCAGTCCTTGCCCTCATCAGCGCCACCCCACTAAGACGCCAGATCCGCAGACTACAATGACATCACTTCCAGTCCATGGGGTGATGTCACTTCCGCCGTCCGCAATGAGGTTACCAGCACACCGACGGCCAACGGCATGATGTCACATCCCCCAGCGCAACCAGCGCAGCCAGGGAGGAAGGTTAGCCATGCTGCCGCCAGGCACCCCCGTGCGGCGCTGCCATCTTTGTCCGGACAAGCGCAGGCGCCACAGCCACCCAGGCCTTTCCAGGCCTACAACAAAGATGACGATGACGACATGGTCAACACGTGCGCTGACCAGGCCGCCCTACCGACGCACCCCATGCCTCCGGATGCCGCTGATCGTCACCCGCCACATCCCATGCCTAAGGAGAGCACCACCGGCCAACACTCACCTCTCGCGATGCTTGCAGAGGATACCACTGGCTGCAATTCACCTTCACCATAGGGAAACAACAACTCAGACCCCAAGATGGTCCTAGCAGCCACCACTCTGACCAGGGACATCCCTCATGGCCTCGGACGCTCCGTGATGGATATCAAAGTCAATGGGCAGGTAACGAAGTGACTAATCGACAGTGGCAGGACTGAGAGCTTTATTCACCCATAAAACTCAAAATCCACCCTACCATCTTCTCTATCACCTTCGCCACCCAGGACCGAACTATTAATACTCTCGGGCACTGCTCGGACGATCTGACTGTGGCGGTGGGGGGAGATATATACCAGGTTCAGGCTCCTGGTCATGCCCAAACTCTGCACCCTGGACCTCCTGGGCTTAAACTTCCAATGCCACCCGCAGAGCATCACCCTCGCTTTCGTGGGCCCCTACCCCCACTGACACTCCACAGCGCACCTTCCAACTAGCCCCGGCCAACCTGTGGCCTCTCCACGCTGCACATTGCCCCTCCCGCCCTCTTCTCTCACCTCACACCAGACTGCAAGCTGATAGCCGCCAAAAGTAGGCACAATTGCTTTGCGGATAGAGATTTCATCAGGGCAGAGTGTGGCGGCTTCTGGGTGTAGGTTTCATAGAGCCCAGCAACAGCCCATAGAGAGCCCAAGTCCTGGTAGTCAAAGAGGGCAGCAAGCCGAGGATGGTCATGGATTACAGCCAGACCATCAACCGGTATATCCAACTAGATGCCTACCCCTTACCAAGGACAGCCGACATGGTCAACGAGATAGCACACTACTGGGTCTTCTCCACAATTGACCTGAAATCGGCCTATCACCAACTCCCCATCCACCCGCGGGACAAGCCTTACACCACCTTCGAGGTGGATGGGCGTCTTTACCAGTTCCGCCAAGTTCCATTTGGGGTCACGAACAGGATCTCCATCTTCCAGCGGGAGATGGATCGCATGGTAGACCAACACAAGCTAAAGGTGACTTTCCCGTACCTAGAAAATGTCACCATTTGCGGCCACGACCAGCAGGACCATGATGCAAACCTGAAGAAATTTCTCCAGATGGACGAGGAGCTGAACCTCACTTACAATAAAGAGAAGTGTATGTTCAGCACCACCCACTTCGCTATCCTGGGTACATCATGGCACATGGTGTTATTGGCCCAGATCCAGAATGGATGTGCCTGTTAATGAGGCTGCCCATGCCCTCCATGCTCAAAGCCCTCCGCAGGTTCCTTGGCCTGTTCTCCTACTAATCACAGTGGGTCCCCTGCTTCTCAGACAAAGTCCACCCACTGACCCAGGCCACAACTTTTCCTCTCCCACCCGAGGCGCAGGCAGCCTTCACGCGCATCATGCAGGATATCGCAGACGCCATGATGCATGCCGTGGATGAGGACTCCCTCTTCCAAGTGGAGCGCGATGCCTTCAATGTGGCCCTCGTCACTACCCTTAACCAGGAGGAGCGTCTGATCGCCTTCTTCTCCAGGACTCTCCACAGTTCCAAGCTAGGGCACTCGCCATTGAAAAGGAGGCCCAGGCAATTGTGGAAGTGGTTCGCCATTGGCGCGAGCAAGAGGTTCACCCTCCTCACTGACCAATGTGCAGTGGGGTTCATGTTCAACACCACTCACAGGGGCAAGATCAAGAATGTTAAGATCTTGCGCTGGAGAGTCGAGCTGGCAACGTACAGCTGTGACATCCAGTATCATCCGGGGAAGTTTAACAACTCCCCTGATGCCCTCTCCCAGACCTGCATGTCGATCCACGGCGACCAGCTGTAGGCACTGCATGAGTCCCTCTGCCACCAGGGCATTACCCACTTATCTTCTTTGGCTTGGCTTCGCGGACGAAGATTTATGGAGGGGGTAAATGTCCACGTCAGCTGCAGGCTCGTTTGTGGCTGACAAGTCCGATGCGGGACAGGCAGGTATGGTTGCAGCGGTTGCAGGGGAAAATTGGTTGGTTGGGGTTGGGTGTTGGGTTTTTCCTCCTTTGTCTTTTGTCAGTGAGGTGGGCTCTGCGGTCTTCTTCAAAGGAGGTTGCTGCCCGCCGAACTGTGAGGCACCAAGATGCACGGTTTGAGGCGATATCAGCCCACTGGCGGTGGTCAATGTGGCAGGAACCAAGAGATTTCTTTAGGCAGTCCTTGTACCTTTTCTTTGGTGCACCTCTGTCACGGTGGCCAGAGATTGACAGCCGGCCAGGTGTTGCCAGAGCTTGCCATATAACACGATCTTGGGAAGGCAATGGTCCTCCATTCTGGA
Organism: Narcine bancroftii; assembly: GCF_036971445.1. Classification (NCBI taxonomy): domain Eukaryota; kingdom Metazoa; phylum Chordata; class Chondrichthyes; order Torpediniformes; family Narcinidae; genus Narcine; species Narcine bancroftii. Next base: position 46,950,431 of record NC_091473.1, on the reverse strand, counting down.
GACGTGACCCACCTAGCGCAGCTGGATCTTCAGCAGCGTGGACTCGATGCTGTTGACCTCTGCCATCTAGAGTACTTCGACGTTAGGGATGAAAGCGCTCCAATGAATGTAGAGGATGGAGCGGAGACAACGCTGGTGGAAGCGTTCTAGGAGCCGTAGGTGATGCCGGTAGAGGACCCATGATTCGGAGCCGAACAGGAGTGTGGGTATGACAACGGCTCTGTATACGCTTATCTTTGTGAGGTTTTTCAGTTGGTTGTTTTTCCAGACTCTTTTGTGTAGTCTTCCAAAGGCACTATTTGCCTTGGCGAGTCTGTTGTCTATCTCGTTGTCGATCCTTGCATCTGATGAAATGGTGCAGCTGAGATAGGTACCAAAACCTCCCATACACTGTCAGGGATGTCAGGACCATGACCGAGGTGTACCGGGTCTGCGTGGAGTGCAAGCCCCGCTTCTTCTGCCCACCCCAGGCTCACATCGTAAAGGCCATTTGGCCCTTCAAGCACCTCAGCATAGACTTCAAGGGCCCCCTACCTTCCACGAATCAGAATGTCTATTTCCTCGCAGTCATAGACGAGTACTCCCGCTTCTCTTTCGCCATCCCATGTCCAGACACCTCCACAGCCACTGTCATCAGGGAACAGATGCAGATCTTCACCATGTTCGGCTACCCTGCGTTCATCCACAGTGACTGAGAGTCTAGCTTCATGAGTGAGGAACTGCGCCAGTACCCGACAGCAAGGGGCATTGGAACTAGTTGCACGACTAGTTACAACCTGAGAGGTAATGGACAGATGAAGCGCGAGAACGGGGTAATCTGGAAGGCAGTCCTCCTGTCCCTTAAGTCTAAGGGGTGGTCCATAAAGTACTGGCAGGACGCCCTCCCCGAGGCGCTCCATGCCATCAGTTCACTCCTGTGCACGGCCATGTGATAGTACAGATTCTATCACCAATGTGTATATGTGCATATGTACAGATGGTAGTGTAGGATGACTGTAATTGGCAGAGAGTGTAGCCACACCTACTGGCAGGTCTTAAAGGATTGCTCCTAGCCAGACCAGGTCATTCTGGACTGGTCGACCTACTTGTGATATGCTCCAGTCTTTTAGTTAATAAAAGCCTTGGTTTGGTTCAACATCTTTGGTTCTTTCGACGCGCATCACAGGCTACCAATGAGACCCCTCACGAGCGCCTGTTTTCATTCCCCAGGAAATCAGCAATGGGAACATCACTCCCAGCATGGCTCGTGTCCTGGGACCAGTGCTCTTGCGTAGACACATGCGGGCACACAAGGCTGAACCCCTGGTCAAGTAGGTGTTCCTCCCACACACAAACCATAACTACATCTACGTTAGATTCAGCAGCGACAGGGAGGATACCGTCTCAACCAGGGCCTGGCACCAGCAGGAGCACCCACCACAGCACAACAGCATCCTTCAGCCCAGGACCACGCCAGCCTGACACTCTTCCCCCGACCCTGGACAGCTATGGGACACCCAAGACCTCCCCAGGCACCCACTACTCACTCCAACCATGGGGGATGAACCCACCCCCACCCCATCCAATGCCTCACACACACCTCAACTCAAGCTGCCCTGGTCACCCCACCACGCTGCACCACGCCAGCCGCTCCAGCCTCCGCCTCCAGCCCTCGTTCACTCTCACCAACATTTGACCAGGAGCCAACCCTGCAATGATCACAGAGACTCCGATGGCCACAGGACCGTCTAAACTTGTAAATAATGTACATATGTTTGGGAGTTTTGTAGAACATGGAATGTAACCTCCTCCTGGGACAATTTTAAAGAATGGGGTGAATGTGGTGATATGCCACGAGCCTTCTGCAGGGGGCAACCTGTGTACCTGCAGAAGAGCACTGGAAGACAAGGCAACACCTGGCTGGCTGTCAATCAGCCGACCTGAATGGACCAAGCCCACCCGGTCGGCTGCCAATCACCCTCCGGGATATGTGAGATCCAGCCCCTCAAGGTCAGTCTCAGAGCTTGCACAGCATTCTCACAGCCAGCTCTGTGGAAGTTTATGTTGAATAAAGCCTGTAGAACAGAATTTATGTTTGTGTGTCTGCTTTCTGTTCGATGATGCAATACAGGGGTGGAGGGGGATAGGGGGTAGAATGCAGCATCATTGAAATCAACTCTCAGGTTTCTGAAAATCGTCAGCTAATTCTATAGGCAAAGAGATACTTGCAATAGTTTGAAAGAGATCACACAAATTTCAAAACAAACAGATTAGCTTCTTGGTTCCAATGTGAGTTGTCTTGGTAACAGTTTGGTCAACTCATCTCCTGCCAGTGAATCATCATATCATGTACCCCAGCTGCTGCAAATATGTCAAAGTAAATATTTCCTCCTTTATGGGAAAAGAAGTAACAAACACAAACAGTGGTTACCCTGAAGATTCAACTGCTCTTGTCAGTGCCAGCTTTTAAAGATTGTGAACAGTGTAAACAAATAGAATACGTTATCATTTAACTTTTAACCCTTTTCCTCCACACTATATTATTAAAATGGCTATCACAGCCATGGTCAGACTGAAATAAGCCCCCACTCTCAATGATTTAATGTTCTCTCCTGATCATATATGCCTGAATCTTCTATGTTAATATCCAAGATTCAGGAAAGGGGGACCAAAATATTGATAAAGAAAAGAGAAGTTACCATAGAATATGAAAAAAGTCTGCAAAAGAATCTACATACTACATATCTAAACATGTCGCTAAGGTAGCTACAGAGTAACACATGATAAATTATATTGAAAGATAAGGAACCAACAATGCAGTTAAGTTATTATTTTGTGTAACTCTTGTGTAATTCTTGTTAAAGATCTGCAGATACTGGTGTCGAGCGTAATACACAAACATGCTGGAAAAACTCATCAGATCACAATGTATCCATAGGTAGTAAAGGATACCTAACTTTTCGGGCTTTGGCCCTTCATCAGGGTATAGGAAAAAACAGCCAGGTGTCTGAAAAAAATTGTTGAGGGAGGAGGGGGTGGGAGGAGAGGAGGGAAGAGGAGAGAGGAGGGGCTCAAGCCAACAGGAAAGAGGATATAGGTGATAAGGTAGAAAAGGGGAAAAAGCAAAGAAGTGATCGGAGTAGAGGGTAGCTTTCTGAATGGAGAGGGAAGGGGTGGAGAGCTGAAGGAAAGGAGACAGAGGGATATAAAATGTGGCTTATACCTTGATGAAGGGTCCAAGCCTAAAATTTTGGCTACCTATAGATGCTGCATGGCCTGCCGAGTTTCTCTAGCCTCTTTATTTATTGCAGTCTTGACCTATACATTCCCTTCCTTGCTAAAACTCTATGTATCTTAACCTTGAATAAACAACAATTCAGTATCCACAGCCCTCTGAGGAAGAGATTCCCAAAAATTCACAGTTCCCTGCTCTTCATCGTCTTTGATATACAATTACTTATCCTAGCACCATGCTCTCAATCCTCTCCTCTCCAGCAACCGGAATCTGGTGCCAGCATTCATCCAGTCAATCCCTCTCAGATTCTCAATGAGATAACTTGTCCTCCTTGTAAACACAGTTAAGTATGGGCCAAGTTCATTCAATCACTGAACATATTAAATGAGAAATGATTGGAAAGCTTCAGATCAGTGATCTGAACAGCTGGAAACAGCCTGATCCAGGAAGTTGTTATATTTTGGCCAGGATTTGTCCTCACAGTTAATAGACTGAATCCAATCCAACTGATCGTTACATTCCAGGCCATGCAAAAGAACAAGGATCACGCATCCCTGCTTCTCATTATATTGATGATAGACCAAAGGATAAACATACCAACATTAAGTCTTCTTAAATTATTTCAGTGCTTAAATTTTTTATTTGTCATGTAACCACAGCCCAAGATATCCTTCTCTGCATAGTGTACAAATGAGCAGCTGTATTTTAAGGAGAAAATTTAACCTTCCATCAGTTATCCTGTGACTAATTGGTGATATATTTCTTTCCATCCCTGCAGTAGATAAATATTTCACTTTTACTAAATCTTCTCCCTCTCCCCAGTTTTTTCCCGTCATCCTTTGATGAAGGCGCTACTCTCTCAGTAGATGAAAATATTCCCTGGTTGTAGTTGGTGCATTGAGTATAAATGATGTTATGTCATATTGCAGTTGTATCAAACTTTACATCTTCAGAGTATTGTGTACAGTTCTGGTGGCCGCATTATGGAAAGGATGAAGAGGCTTTAGAGAGGATGCAGAAGTTCACCAGGATGTTGCCTGGATTGGAGAGTATTAGCTGTAAGGAGAGGGCAGAGGGAATGGCTTTAGATTGAAAGGCGGAAAGGTTAAGGTGTAGGTGCCTGGAATGAATTGCAAGTGGAAGTGGTGGAAGCAGATATGATAGAAGGATTTAAAAAAACATTTAGACAGACACATGAACAGGCAAGGAATGGAAGGATGTAGACCTTGAGCAGGCAGATAGGATTACTTTAGATTGGCATCGTGGTAAGCACAGTCATGGTGGGCTGACGGGCCTGTTCCGATGTTGTACATATGTTCTATGTTTGCCAGCCATTTAACTGTGTCCAAACCAAAACCATACAATTTCTTGCAGAAAACATTAAATTGCAGTCCCTAGTCCAGGAACATGCAGAGCCCACTGAAGGTTACTCCATCATGAAGATCGAAAAGATATCCAAAAATTGTTAAGATTTAAGTTTTAAAATTTAGAAATCGAACAGAAAGTGTCTGCTTGCTGTTCTACTACACTGTCCTGGGATTTTTCAGAGCCTGCTTTTTGCTCAAACGTTAGGCTCAGGCCCAAAATGTTGGTTAGGTATCTTTATCTTTGCTACATAATGAACCCTGCATGACTTGTTGAGTTTCTCCAGCATTTTTGCGTAAACTACAATCACAACGTCTTCAGATTTTCGTAGTTAGCTTTCTTCAGAGGAAGCTGCTTTGAGGGAACATTTTCTGAGCTGAAAAGTGAAGAAAGGCTGGCATGGTTCATGCTACACAGTTGCCAGCCAATGATCTTCAACAAGACAGCCAAGCATACTATCACTGGCATTTAACAGTCCATGGTGTTGCCAATATCCTGAGGCCACTAGTGACAGAAGGTCTATGAGGTCTGTGGCTACAAATGCACGTGTGGTCTTCTGTGGCAAGTAACTCACCTCCTAATTCCCCAAAGCCTTTCTACCATATACAAATTGGGAGTAGGATGACATTTTTTCCACTTGCCTAGATAAAAATGTTCAAGAAACTCTTTGCTAACTTAGTCAAGGCTGCCTGATTGGCACCACATCTACCTAAATATTCATTCCATCAATACATGGCGTAACATCAATTCCTTTAAGTGTGTCCATTTCTCTTCTTCTTTGGTTCATATTTAATAGTTGCATGATTACACTCTTGCAGCAATACTTAGCTTGTTTGATTTGAAAAAGGCATGACAAAAATTTAGATTACGGTACTGTTATAAATTGCCAATGGGATGAAGTCACAACATGCTCTGTTCTAAACCAATGATTATTTTTGTCCCAACTAGACTCTTTCACAAAGTATTTTTAGAAGTTTTTTTTTAATCTTTGTTTCTAACAAACTTCCCATTAAAGCTTTAGAAAGATAATTTGTATCGAGATTAAATATATGAAAGATCAGCTATAACAGCAAGAAGACTGTTGAAAGTCTTTACAGAGAACCTTCATCAAACCACTTACATTACAACCCAGCGGTAGGGGAGGAGTACGGGTTAACAGGTAAAAGGTCATAGGTGGATATGGGCAGGAGGGGGTAGATCTCTGAATGGAGAGGAAATATGTAATTTAGGTTGGTTACCAATCAAAAAGTCCACTTGTATCTTAGAGAAAAAGAACTTTCACCCACCCACCCATCCATCCACCAACCCAACCATTCATCCATCCACCCACCATCCATCTACCCATCCACCTATCCATCTGCACACACACCTATCTACCCACCCACTCATCCACCCACCCAAACATCCACCCACCCATCCACCCCCCCCCCCCAAAACATCTCTTTATTATTTACAGCATGGTAGAATCTGATTCCGGCCATTGGAAACCTGTGCTATCCAATCAACCTACCAATCCTATAGGAGGGTGGGAAGAAACTAGAAAACTGGAAAAACCTACGCAGGTCACGGGGAGAACGTACAAACTCTTTACATACAGTGGTGGATTTGAACCAAGATCACTGACATTGAAATAGGATTGTGCTAACTGCTACTCTAAAGAAAAATAATCTTGCAGATGAAGAAAAATAATTTAAAGCAGTGATTCTCAATCTTTCTCTTTCCACTCACATACTACTAAGTATTCCTTATGCCATAGGTACTCTGTGGGATTGCTTAAGGTGGTATGTGAGTGGGAAGGGAAGGTTGAGAATCACTGCTCTAGACCCAATTATTACTGAAATATTTTGTTTGAGAAAAATTGTCATCGGCCCATTTCCTTTGGAGCTATGAAACCATGCACATAACAAGTCAATTAGGTATGATTTAAACAGTGGTTTTCAAACTTTTTCTTTCCACCCACATACCACCTTAAGCAACCCTTTATTAATCACAGAGCACCTATGGCATAGGGAATACTTAAAGTGGTATGTAAGTGGAAATAAAAACGTTTAGAACCACCAATTTAAAGTAAAACATAGTAGTTTATCAAATCACTTGCATCTTTTCCTGGAAGCACAGGACTTAAATGTAAACGAATGATGATGACCCTGTGTAGAACCTGGGTCAGACTGTCCTGCCGACAATTAAAAAATGACAACAAAATGTTGGAGAAGATGCATAAATAAAGCTTGCAAGGGTGGTAGCAAAGTAATTATCAAGGAAGTTAAACAGATTTTCTTCAGGAAGATTAAGATATAATTGTGACCTATAAAATTATGAATGCTTTGAACACTTTGATTTATTACCAAGAAAGACTGGAGTAATTTTTTTTTTCAAAATAAAAGAGAAGGGGAGAGATTTAGCTAATGTGTATAAAATTTTGACAGAGAGGTAAATGGATTGCATAGTTTTAAGGGAAGTGATAGATTAAAGGGCAGATCCTGGAATCTGGGTGACTCAGTGGGTCGAGCAGCATCAGCGTGAGAAAATTAATCATTAATGTTTCAAGCTGGAACCTTTTATCAGTCATGATGAAGGGTTCTGGCCTAAAATGTTAACAATTTTCTTTTCTCCCACTGATGCTGCTCAACCTGCTGAATTCCTCCAGCAGATTGTGATTTGCTGCCAACAGTGAATAGCTGGGCTCAGCATTCATCTCTAGTGCATGGTACTGGAGCTCTAACTGCATCCATGGAACTGTACACACAGGAAGAGGCCGTGCCCCAAGTCACCAGACTGCAGAAAGAGGAAAGTGAATGACTGAAATGGTTAACAATGGGTTGTGAGCACCACAGTCATCTCATAGCATGACAGCCTCCAATGTACATTTGATGTGGTTTGATGTACTTTTTCCACAGTATGAAAGGAACTGCAGCTGATTCAGCATCTGTAGGCATTGTTTGCGCAAGATTTGTTCATTTTAGTCTCATATGGTTGACATATGTAGCTTTGTAAATAACCCTTTAAAGTACATTAATTAGGTGGCAGTTGGTAAATGGAACAACTCGTAGAGAAAAATTGCACAACTATTTTCATAACCCCTCCTGTCTACTTCATTAATGTATGTGTGGTCACATACCTCTGTTTATTTGCCTCTCCTATAATATGCATCCTACGCACTCCTCCTCCTCTCTGGTTATTCAGAATTTAATGACTACACCACCCCCCCCCCCCCCCCGCCCACACTCCTCTATCATTTTTTTCCCAGTGTTTTCAAAATGACAGATGTCTGTGATCCCTTTTGTGGTCTCTTCCAGCTGTAATCAAGAGATAATTAAAAACTATTAAGATAATCACATTAGTTGTTTTCTGACAATGGCTGAACTTACAAGTGTCCTAGAATAGGCTACTTGCCACCAGTTAGTATATTCTACAGCAGTTCACCAAAGTTTACACACGAAAAAATTGCTGATTTGTATTGTAGGAATCGTAAACTAAAGCCCCTGTATGGTGTTTTCACCTGTATTCAGTCAATAATTGCAGGGAAACAAAATCAAGAGATCTATTAAATTTTGCACCTATTCACTGGAGAAGTCTTACCTTAGCTATTGAAAATCAATCAATCTCATCTTCCATCACAGTCCTTTTTTTAAAAAAAAATATTTTTCACACTATGAACCATATTAACCAAAATACACACAAACAATTCCCTCTTGAATATACACAGTGTCATTTTCTCCCCTTTTTCCCTCCCTCCTTCCCACCCCCCTCCAAACCCATTAAATGTTCAACATATACAATATAATAAACCCATTAAACAATGTCATCACACAGTGAAAATAAACAAGAAAATTGTGTCATCTATTTTTATACACTGGGTCAGTTCATTTCGTCTTCTTCTCATTCTATCTTTTTAGGGGGTGGAGATCCATGGTAGGCCCTCTCTGTTGTGTTCCATGTACGGTTCCCAAATTTGTTCAAATAATGTGACTTTATTTTTTTAATTATGTTATTTTTTCCAATGGAATACATTTGTTCATTTCTATGTACCATTGCTGTACTCTCAGGCTCTCTTCTGATTTCCAAGTTGACATTATACATTTTTTTGCTACAGCTAAGGCTATCATAATAAATCTTTTTTGTGCTTCATCCAGTTTGCCTGCACGAATGCTATATCTATTTTTTTCTTTTTTCAATAAATTTAATAGCCTCTTCCTTTTGATTTGATTATGTATTCCATTAATATTTATAGTCATATATTTCAACATGGCCATCTCATACTTTGTTTACATCTCATTTCCGCTTCCTCACCACCACCTTTCCCCTTTTCCCCATTTCCATTTCTCAGTTTTCTTTTTTTTGAACGCACTGTATGCCAACACTTCTAAAACATACAATATTTCAACCATTCCCACATCTAAAATTTCCTTAACCCCAAGTGTCCCCCCCCCCCCACTCTGAGTCACCCCTTGTCCCTTGCCGGGCAACCACAACACCCCTCTCCATTCGGACTGCGAACCCGTTCGCAAGTGTCAACTGATTTCGCAGTGACTGTTATTCTCTCCCACCCAACCCCCTCCAGAAAAGACTTTTATCTTCACATTACAACAAAGCTCCCCCGCTTTTCTTCTTTTTCTTTTTTTAACCCCTCCTCTTTTTCCACCCTTCACCCTTACTTCCCTTTTCTTCCCTCCTTTAGTTCTTACTTATACATTATTTTTACTTCTTTATATGTAGTTTGTCGTCATTCTTTGTTCTTGTTACATCTCTTCATCTCTCTTTCAGTCTTGCAGGCATTCTGCAAATTCTCGTGCTTTCTCCAGATCCAAGAACAGTCTGTTTTGCTGCCCCGGGATAACTATTTTAAGGACTGCTGGATATCTTAACATAAATTTAAAGCCTTTCTTCCATAGGATCAATTTTGTTACTGTGAAGAGGATCACTCCTCTTCTTTAGGAACTCAAAACTTTTGTCTGGGTAGAAAAAAAAATTTTAAACTTTGTATTCCAGTGGGTTTTTGTCTTCTCTCATTTTATTAATTGCCTTCTCCAAAATATTTTCTCTTGTCGTGTATCTCAGTAATTTATATATATTGGGCCTTAAGGAAGATGAAGAAGGCAAAGATATGAAAGAATTTATAAAAGAATGGATCCCAAAAGTTCTGGGAATGCCAGAAATGCAGGAAGGAATGGAAATAGAAAGGGCACACAGAACACTAGCCCCGAAACCACGGTCACAACAAAAACCAAGATCCGTTTTAGTAAAACATCACACTCCTTCTTGAAATAAAACTACAGATGCTAGAATCTTGACCAAATAATGAGCAGCTGAAGGAATTCAGTGGATCAGGCAGCATCAAGGAGAGTGATATCAGTCTACATTTCAGGTTGGGATCCTTTATTTACTCAGGCTGTGAACTGCTGGAGACTATGATCAAAGGACTCACACTAGGCTGTGGACTGCTGGAGACTGGGTTGAGACTGGCTGAATGGGTACCACGTACCAGATTTGGCGAGGAAAATCATTGAGGACCCCCTTCCACCCTGCACACAGCATCTTTCAGCTGCTTCCATTTGGGAAGAGATACAGGAGTATCAGAGCCAGCACCACCAGGCTGAGGAACAGCTTCTTCCCACTGGCAGTGAGAAGGCTGAACGATCAAAGGAACTGCTCACACTGAACATCCAAGACTCTCATTTGTACAAAGCAATATTTATTTATTTATTTGCATGGATAAAATACTTGTCCTGCACATGTGTGTTATATCTGGTTATGTGTCTGCATGTTTTGCACCAAGGATTGGAAAACACTATTTTGTTGAGTTGTACAATCAGATGATAATAAACTTGATTTGACTTAACTTGGATGTGAGAAGTGTGCCGAGGGCACTGAAAGCTTCCTGATCATGTCAGAGGTTTGGGTCTGGAGTTCGGGTTGCCGATGGTTTGGATTGGAGCCTGTGTGGCTGCAGAGGCTGTGGGTGCACTAAAGGCAAATTCACGGACACTATGTGGCTCTGGAGAGATACCCTTTTGCTTCTCTTTCTCTGACTGTAAGAGACACCTGGCAGTTTCTGCTGATGGCGGATCTATCTGTCTTATGGCAGACTAAAGCAAATTTTGTGTAATTACATCTGTTTTATTACATGATAATAAAGAAATCATAGATCTCAATAAAAGGTTCTAACTCAGAACACTGACTAACCAATTCTACCTAAGAATGCAAGCTCAGGAAAGTTCCTGCCAATCCAAACTTGCCTCAGTTCAATTACTAATTCAGCCCACCAGCAACATGCCTGGAGTATGGAATGATCCTTTATAGATGAGGTTGCCATGACAGGATAAAACAGAGGATATGGCAGGAAGATTAGAAACTGACACCAGCCACCAATCAGTTCTAGAAGATGGACCCTAGTGTTCAGTGACAACATCATCAGTAGGCTCTTTAGTCAGCTTAATGGCTAGAGCTACATGTGGGAAAGGATCCTGAAAATCCCTGGTACATTGATTAATTAGTTTATACAACTGTCCAGCAGTTTCATTGTCACTATTACCAATATCTTTTTTTTCTTGAATTTTAATTTGCTGTACTTGAACTCATGTTTCTAAATCAAAAGTCAAGTTTTTATTTTGCACCTGATGGCACAGGTGCTACTCGACCAAACAGTGTCTCACAACCAGACGTACAAATCATACGCAGGATAAACAACACTGCCCGTGGGAAGAAGCTGTTCCTCAGCTTGATACTCCTGTATTGATGGGCACAGCCCTCAATGATTTTGTGCACCTTCTTCAGACAACGATCCCCGTAGATCACGTTGATGTAATGGAGGGAGACTCTATTTTGGCTGCTCTTTTGATCCTGTTGATTGACCTCAAATCCATTTCTCTGCAGGAACACTGTGATGCAGCTGGCCACTCTCGATAGAGCTCCTGTAGAAGGTTGGCATAATAGTGGCCAGTAGCTTTAATCTTCTCAGGAAGTGCAGTCGTTGTTGCACCTTCCTGACAAATGAAGAGATGTTGCGTGTCCCCGATAGGTTACTAATTAGGTGAATTCCAAGGACCTTAGTGGGAAAAGGGGAAACAGCTGGATTCTAGAAGAATAACTGAAACTCCAAGCCATTGTATTCCAAACAAGGAGTTAACTGGGTTTGCAATAGGGTTCTATTATAATTTGTTGAAGAGGCTCTTATCATTTAGATGTGAATTCTGTGAAACATAATAGTCTGCAGACATTATGATTGTAGTAAAAACACAAAAATACTAGAGGAACTCAGCAGGCCTCACAGTGACCATCAGAGGTAAAGAGATTTACATTTTGGGCCTGATCCCTTCTTCAAGAAATGAGCTAAAAGCAGGCAGGCAGCCGAATAGAAAGGATGGAGAGAAGGGAAGAAAGGACAGGGGGAGGAGCACAGGTGAATAGACAAAAGGTAATAATTGGATAGGAATAGGAGGGCAGGAGAGATGTGAGAATCAATTGGGGAGGGGGGAAGACTGTGAATACAGAACTGGAGGAAAGAAGACAGAGGGGAAGGGAAAGAGAGAGAGACAACTAGAGGAAAGGAGAAATGGGGATGGGGAGGGAGACAGAGTGAGGTGGGTACTAACGGAAAGAGGAGGTCAATGTTAATGTCGTCTGGTTGGATGGCAGACTAAAGCAAATTTTGTGTAATTACATCTGTTTTATTACATGATAATAAAGAAATCATGGATCTCAATAAAAGGTTCTAACTCAGAACACTGACTAACCAATTCTACCTAAGAATGCAAGTTCAGGAAAGTTCCTGCCAATCCAAACTTGCCTCAGTTCAATTACTAATTCAGCCCACCAGCAACATGCCTGGAGTATGGAATGATCCTTTATAGATGAGGTTGCCATGACAGGATAAAACAGAGGATATGGCAGGAAGATTAGAAACTGACACCAGCCACCAATCAGTTCTTGAAGATGGACCCTAGTGTTCAGTGACAACATCATCAGTAGGCTCTTTAGTCAGCTTAATGGCTAGAGCTACATGTGGGAAAAGATCCTGAAAATCCCTGGTACATTGATGGTGCCCAGATGGAATATGAGGTGTTGTTCCTCCAGTTTGTGGGTGGTCTCAGAATGGCAGTGAATGAGATTATGGACAGACATGTCGGCGTGGGATCTTTATTCATACAGCTGCTGCAGGCGAGACATGACCGCGGCGCACCACTGAATGAATGTTTGCTCCCATCTTCACCAAGGGTTTGTGTGCTGCTTCGAAGAACATTTACTTTTACAGTTTTAAACTTTTATTTAAAATTTTACTTTTTTTATTTCCTTGATTTTTTTTGCCAGTTGCTTGGGTTGCAGGAATTTTATTGTATTCGGTATCACCTGAGACACAAATTTTATAAGTTGGCAACATCCAAGCCCTTACTCAAATGCCACATACTTCTCAAAATTGGTTCAGGGAATTGTACATTCCCCATGTACTTGCTTTCTGCAGGAACATCTACACTGCAAGAGGAAAGTGATAAATCCTTTCAACACCACACAAAGTCAAATTGCAGGTCAATTACTACCATTTCCGTGCCATTGACCAATTACCTCTTTAAAGGAGGAAAATGGTAAGATATTTTTCTTTAATTTCAATAGTCGGAATTAGCTTAATCTAATTTAATAAGTATGAAAATGGTTGGCATTGTTATATGTTGTCATGTACATTGTCCAATATTCTAATGCACCAAAATCCTTACTTGCTGGAGCCAAAAAGGCACTTAAAAAAAAATAAGCACATTTAAATTAATGAAAAAGAGATTATAAATACAAAAGATAGATAATAAATATTTTCAGTTATCTTAGTGCAAGAATAAAGTAGTGCAGTCAGTCCTCTTGCACTGTCAGAGCAGTCCATGATTGTGTAACAAGGGGAGGTTCAAGAGCCTGATAGCAGTTGGAAATAAACTTTTCTTGATCCTGGAGGTTCTCGTCTTCAGTCTTCTATACTTTCAGCCCAAAGGTAGTAGTGAGAGGTTGTGACCAGGGTGATGGGGGTTCTTTATGATGTTGGTTGCCATCTTGAGATAGCGCTTCACTTTGATCTCTTCAATGGATGAGATGATATGGACATGGAAGAGAGTTGCAAACTTCAACCCCACTGAAACCAGGTGTTTTCCAAACCACTCCCAGAAGGCTTTCGCTAAATTTGGAGCTTAAAGTCCCCGACTTGCACAAATATGTCCTCTTTGTATCAGTTTGCCCTTAGCATCTTGAAAACGTCACTATATCCACTCACATCGTTCCCCTCCCCCGATCCCTTACCTCCTTCCGTTCCAACTGGCCTCTCATCATCATCTTCCCTTCTGATTCCAACACTGGAAGCTTTTATCTATGAATTACCCACCTCACCCCCAAATAGTGTGCAATTCATCTTCCTCCATCTGACCCCTTTGCTCCTCTTGCCTTTCTCTTCCTTTGCCTGGCATCTGCCAATCAACTGCCTCTGTCAATCATCCTTCACCATTGCATGGTTCACCATTCCCCTACTAGCCCTTCTCCAGCCCCACCCACCCTAAGATCATTATACCAGTCATTTCCCCTCTGCACTCTCAGTCTTGATGAAGGGTTCCAGCCTAAAACATTCTCCCACTGATGCAACTCAACCCATTGAGCTCCTTCAGCAGATTATGTTTTAGACCATATTGTGGTGATGCACATTCTTGTAGCAACAAACCGGCCCCGCTTGTCAGACGTGGCCACAGCAAAGATGGCGTCGCGGGACCGTCTCTTCCGGTCCAAGCCAGAAGGTCGTGTACATGCTTGAGTCATCGGGATGCAACCGTCAGAACATTGGGGGCGGAACGGAATAAGGCTTAAAGGCTACACCGTGAGATTCAAATTAAAGCAGTTGTGATACCGGAGTTCACAGTCTCAGTTTCTTCACTGCGCTCACTCTTAACACGCTACATTGGTGGCCCTGATGAGTCTCCACGTTCTCGAAGACTCAAAACAATGGAACAAGGAGCTGTAGGTGCCATTGCATTGAAGCTTCCAACTTTCTGGACGAACAGACCCTGCACTTGGTTCGGCCAAGCAGAAGCCCAGTTCCAGATCAAACAGATAACCTCCAATTCGACGAGATACTTCTACGTCTACAGCTTGCTCGACCAGGAAGCCGCCTCACGAGTCAGTGACCTCATTCAAGGTAAATACATGGCTCTGAAAAACTTCCTCATTAGCACATACAGCATCTCATGACTCCTCTTGGCTGATCCCTGGAGTTGTGGCGAAGACGGATGTTCTCTATTGTTTGAAATGTGAAGTCACAGACTCCATCAACCGTGTTTCGCGGCCACCACCAAGGACAGCTCCCAAGTCTAGTCCACCACGTGACCAGGGTCCACCCGTCAGAGGATGGAGAAGCTCGATCCCAAATGGTGTTTCTATCACCAACGTTGGTGGGTGTCCACCCGCAGATGCCGCCAGCCATGTTCATTCCTGGGAAATATATGGCCAACCACCATTAGTGGCTGCAGCGGCTGGCTGACAAAATAGCCTTCTCCACATCTGGGACAGCATCTCAGGCTGAAAGTTCCCTGGTGGACTCAGGAACAGAGATTAGCAATGCTCGAGACGCATGCGAGACCACACGGTCCTTCCCTTCGGGCTGCCAATAACACCGCCATCCAAACCTTTGGAAAAAGATGGATTCCTGTATATTTGGCGACAGCATATTCCAGTGATCCTTCACCCTCGCTTCGGTGGACAAACCCCTGCTCGGTGCAGATATCCTCTGGGCCCACTCCCTACTCCTCGACCTCCAGGGCAAGCGACTAGTCCACGCTCAGACTTTCCACATGGTGCCCCTCGGCAGATCAAACAAATCGTCCATCCAGCTCACTTCAGTGGAGACCAGACATGGCCAGTATGGCCAACTCCTCGCAGACTTTCCCACCTTGCCCAAACATGGCGTCGAGCACCATATTGCTACTATTGCATTCCTGTGCCTGCCACATGACCCCAAAACAAACTCAACATCACCATGGAAGAGTTTAGGTGCATAGAGGAGCTGGGCATCATCCTTCATTCTGATAGTCCATGCGCCTCACTCCTCCACTTGGTGCCTAATGCAATGGTAGCTGGAGGCCCTGCTGCGATTATAGATGTCTAAATGACACAACAACACTGGTCTGCTACCAAATCCCCGATATTCAGGATTTTGCAGTGAATCTTCACGACACAAAGCTTTTCTCCAATGTCGACTTAATCCAGGAATACCATCAGATCCCTGTACACCTGGACGATGTCCAAAAGACTGCTATCATCACCCCGTTTGGCCTCTTCGAGTTCCTACACATGCCGTTTGGTTTTAAAAACGTGGCACAGATCTTTCAGCGCCTCATGGATGCGGTTAGGAGAGACTTTGCTTTCCTTTACATCTACCTCAACGACATCCTGGTAGCTAGCTGTTCACCTGCAGAATACATGACACACAGCTGTTCACTTGCCTTCCACAGTTCAGCCTCACCATTAATCCAGAGAAGTGACAGTTCAGCCTCACGGAAATAGACTTTCTAGGCCACAAGATTACCCCAGCCAGCACCACCCCAGCCAGCACCACCCCTTTACCAGACAAAATCTATTCCATCAGGTGGTTTGCCAGACCAACAACACTGAAGGGCCTTCAGGAATATGTGGGCATGGTAAATTTCTACAATAGATTAATCCCTGCAGGAGCCAAGATTATGTGCCCTCTCTTCACTTTAATGTCAGCCTTGTCAAAGGAGCTTCAATGGACAGAGGAGGCATACAGTGCGTTTGAACGGACTAAAGAAGCTCTGGCCCACTCTGTGATGCTGGTAAACCCACAGATGGATGTACCGACAGTATGCACCGTCGATGATTCCAATACACCATGGGCACTGTTCATTGATGACTCATGCCAACCCCACGCATTTTTCAGTCGATACCTGCGACCACCCAAATTGAAGTACACCACATTTGGCAGGGAACTACTCGCCCTCTACCTGGCTGTCCGCCATTTCCATTACTTCCTGGAAGGGCACCTGTTCACCGTCTACACCGACTACAAGCCACTTACTTTTTCCTTCACAAAGTCCTCTGATCTGTGGTCTGCCTGACAACAGAGATGCTTGTCCTACATCTCTGAATTCACCACTGCTATCCGACACCTCTCTGGAAAGCACAACGTCATTGCCAATGCACTTTTCAGGCCCACAGTCAATGCCCTGTCATAAGGCATCGACTACCATGATCTGGCTCAGGCCCAGCAGAACGACCCCAAGACACTCAGCTCCAGAACAGCAATCACAAGGTTGCAGTTCCAAGGCCTCCTGCTGGACGCTGATGGCACCACATTCATCTGCGCCATTTCCACTAGCCATCCCTGCCCTCTTATCCCCACACAGTGGAGGAGAGCAGTTTTCGACTTAATCCATAGTTTATCCCACCTGTTCATCCACACAACAGTGCACCTGGTATCCACGAAATATGTTTGGCACGGCCTGTGCAAACAGGCCACTGAGTGAGCGAAGAACTTCACAAACTGCCAGACGTCCAAGGTCCAGCGACACACAAAGCGTGAACTCCAACACTTCAACAGTCCAAACCAAAGGTTCCAAAGCATCCATCCATACATAGTCGGACTCCTGCCTGTCTTCCAGGGATCCCGCTACATATTCACAGTGATGGACAGATTCACTCGCTGGCCAGAGGCCATACCCATCCCAGATGCCTCCACATAAACATGCACCAGGTCTTTCCTCTCCACCTGGGTCTCCCGTTTCAGTGTCCCGGCAGATGTTATGACTGACTGGGGAGCACAATTCATGTCCACCCTGTGGACAAACTCTCCAGACTCCTGGGCACCCAGCTGCACCATACCACAGCTTACCACCCTCAAGCCAATGGACTAGTCGAGCGTTTCCACCACCACTTCAAATCAGTGCTGATGGCACACCTTGATAAGACCAACTGGGTGAATGAGCTGCCCTGGGTTCTCTTAGACATTCGCACAGCACCCAAGGATGAACTCGGGACCTCCTTGGCCGAACTAGTTCTCAGAGAGACCATCACAGTACCTGGACAGTTCCTTCCCCCAGCAACCAAGCACGACGCTGATGCTGCCATCAACCTTGAGCAGCTATGTGACAAACTGGGCTCCATCGCACCGCCCCCACCATTGTGCCACAGCCAACCACCCTGCAACTACCCCCTGGATTTGTCTTCCTATGAGTATGTGCTCATGTGCAGGGGTGTACACAAAACTCCCCTTCAACGACCTTATGAGAGCCCATACAGTGTGCTACACCGCAATGCTTCAACGTTCTCTCTTGGCATTGGGGGAAAAGAGAAATTATTCGCGCTGGATTGTTTAAAGCCAGAGCAGGTGTACTTATTCCAGCCAGTACAGTCTCCCCACCAGCATGTACAGATCGGCCGCTAAAACACACACCTCTCTCGTATTGTATTCCAAGGGCATCAGTGCCGGTTTTGTGGGGGGGGGGGGGAGAATGTTGTGTGGCTGCACGCATTCTTGTAACGGTGAACCGGCCCCACCTGTCAAGCGTGCTCAGTGGGGCAGCCGCGGAAAGGATGGCGTCACTGAACCATCTCTTCCGAGCCAGGTCCGGAAGGTCATGTACGTGCTTGTGTCATTGGGACGCAAGCGTCGTGGTGTTGGGGGCGGAACGGAATAAGGCTTAAAGTGATACTGGAGCTCACAGCCTCTTTGGTGCGCTCACTCACACTATATCACAATATCATCTTTTCTTGCTAAATTCCTCGGGGTGGAGCAATGATGTTTCAGCACCAGTCTTCAAATCCCATGTTGTCTGTAAGGAGTTTTCCCATGTCTGCATAGGTTTTCTCCGGGTACTCCAGTTTCCTCCCACCCTCCAAAAACATACAGGAGTTGTAGGTCAATTGGGTGTAATTAGGCAGCATGGGCTCATTAGTGCACTGTATGGCTAAATAAATAAATATTAATTTTATTGGAACATTATAATGATTCATATTTATTAAATTAGATTGACCCATGGTCTGCCCATGACTCTCCACCTGGCAGCGCTTCAAGAAGTTCTGCACGTTAAGCTCAATGTTGACGTTTAAGAACTATTTGATTGCCATCAAAGTTATAATTGTCTAATGTATGGAAAAGCTCCTGCAGAGAGAATTGGGCTTAATGTAATATGCAACATACCAATGTAGCACATTCAAATTACAGTGGATTTCAGTCAAATCAAGACCTATTCTTCCAATACCCCTCTGCCCATTAATCAGCCCTGCTGCCCTGTTTGGCCACAAAGTTTAAAGTTCTCGCACAGCATTATCCTTTCTTATCTGACCAATTTCTCAAAACATAAAATCTAGGAATGTCGGAGTAATAAGAATTGGCCATTCAAAACAGGATAGCTGATTTGTGAATTAACCACATACATAATTTTCACCATATCCCTTATATTTAGCCTTAAGTAGAGAAGTCCTCTAATTCCATTAATCTGGACTATTATGTTTCATTTTATGTATAATTTTAATCTACCTACTTTTGATGGCTGCATGGGACCCACTAAAGCAACAGCTTCCTCACTAAACCTATCCTCTTCTTCCACTCTTTCCTCTTTTTAAAAAATCTATTTCACTGCAAATCTTTTGAAAAGCTTTTATTCATCTGGTCAAGTATATTATTTATGTGCCTCAGTACCAAAAATGTTATTCGAGAAAACTGAAGAATGCATGCTTGGCATTCCCATTAATGTATGTGTTGACACCATCAATAACTCTCCTGCTGCCCTAGTGGAAATCATGGAATAGACTTCCTCGTGGTCTCTAAATAAAGCACAGATCATTATCATCTGCTGAGCAGCCAGTGATAACAGTCAATGTCTGCTCCTAATAAATGCAAGCATCCTCTTGGAAATGTTTTCCCTTTTGTTGTGTGGACTGATTCTTAATAATGGTTTCGTGCTGGGAAGCGGAAGTTGGAGGAGTGCCTCTTGGGCTTTTTTTAAAGAGGAAATACCACAAGTGGCATCTGCTCATTGTAATCTTCAAAGCGTATTTGCCAAACCAGTGTGAACAAGGCTGCTGTGGTCACTGCACTCACCAACTGCTCAAGATCACAAACCTTCATCAGTGGCAACTCCCTTCTCTACTGCTCTCATGACCTGTGAGTCAATAAAGTCCTCCAAAGGAGTGCTGGGTCTGGCACCAGATGAGATGCAATACTCAACCATGAGATGACAACCATGCGCAGAAAACTATGTGTGTAATGTAATGCCCACCTGGCCTTCCAGCCAAACAATGAGAAATTATAGGCCTATGAGCCTGACATCAGTAGTAGGTAAATTATTGGAGGGTGTTCTAAGAAATCAGATATACAATTATTTGGATGGCTAAAAACTGATTAGGGATAGACAACATAGTTTTGTGCATGGTAAGTCATGTTTAACCCATCTTGTAGAGTTTTACAAGGAGGTTACCACGAAAATTGCCAAAGGAAAGGCTATGGATGTTGTCTACATAGACTTTAGTAAAGTCTTTGACAAGGAAACATTGGGAGGTTAGTCAGGAAGGTTCAGTTGCTGGGTATGTGTGCTGTATGTCCAATTTTTTTTTTAATTTAAAAAGTAGTGAAGTGGATTCAACAATGGATTGATAGGAGAAGCCAGAAAGTAGTGGTGGTTAATTGCATCTCAGACTGGAGGCCTCAGGGATCAGTGCTGAGACTAATGATCTGGATGATAACGTGGTAAATTGGATCAGCAAGTTTGCAGATGACACAAAGATTGGAGGCATTGTGGACAGTGAAGAAGGCTTTCAGAGGGATTTGGACCAACTGGAAAAATGGGCTGAAAATTTGCAGATGGAATGTAATGCAGACAAGTGTGAGTTATCTTTGATGCACATGCCACTGGCCTCCAATCTTCTCCCACAGCCTGAAGTAGTACAGCACCTATTCCATTTTTTGAAGCATCCGTAGATATTTTAAGTCCTTCTGGATGTGTCAAAGATCATCAAAAGTACTGGTTCTGTAGTTAAAATGGTCTTCAGTTGTCTCCATTCTTCCTGAAGTTTGTCCACTTGAATTCACATTTGTTCTGTAACAACTTCATTACGTACATTGTTTTGGAAGACCAGTTTGGCATGAATTTGATCCTGCTTTTATGTTTAAGGATAATTAAAAGCAACTTTTGTTTAAGTGACCATTTGTCTGGGTGAATTTCTATTGCTGCTGGGTTTTGGGGTCCTTTGAACTCGTAACACTAGTTTAAAACCATCGGCGAAAGACTACTTGGCTGATTTCTGGGAAGTAGTACAGAAATTCTTCTTGAAGGCAACTGAGATGCAAAACAACTTACTTTGCAACATCAGCATCCATTCCATTAACAGCTATTGTTGAAAGTGATTCAAACATGGCAAAGTTCCCTCAGCCTTATATTTCCAGTTTTCAAGCTTCTGCATTGAAAGCACAAACAAACTGGATGATAGCTGTGTCCTTGCCTTGCTGCCTCAGATTAATTTGTTCATTTGATCAAAAATATCCACATGGTAGGCAAGGCAAAATACCCACAGCTTTTCATTGAAGCAGGTTTCCAATTAGTGCTTTTCCTGCATCTTCAAGAACTACTGCAACTCTTCTCGTCGTTCAAATATTCACGCCAAAACGTTTCTTGCACTTTGGTGTAGTAGAGCAGGTTCTTATGCTCTGAATCCATATCTTACCACAATTGTTTGAATGGCCAAGAGTTCAAAGCCCACTTTACACGTAGTTCATTATTTTGATGACTTGACCGAGATCTTCCTGAAGAGGAGGAGGAAGGGTTTTTGAAGCAAGAGTTTGCCGATGTAACATAGAGTGAACAACAAAGACTTTTGGAGATGGATCACGTACAAGAGTTTGGAAGTCACTTTTCGCTCCAAACATGGCAAGTGCACCACTGGTACACACTCCACACAGAGTGTGTCACTTCAGGACCTCACGGTCAAAAAACTCTGATACCTTTTGCATCATATCCACGACTCTTGTATTTGTCTCCAGCGAACAGCAAAATAGTATTTCTTTCTTGATGTATTCCCCTTCATATACCAAATAAAGACAAGAAGCTGAGAACAAGGCAAAACATCTGTGGATTCATCCAGCTGAATTGAGAACAATCCAAATGTAGCAGCCTTGATTTCAGCAATTGTCTGTTTTGTTATGTCGTTAGATAAATCAGCAATCCTCCTTTGCACTGTAAAAGGTGACAAGGGAATTTTTTTCAGCTTCATTTCACTTTCCTCTCCAAACACAAACCAAGCCCATCCAAGGTGAATCTTCAATGAAATTTTTGCAAAAATAATTTATATCCAATTTTAGAGGAGAAATATATGAGAAAATATGAAAAATATATCATGTGTCTTACCTTATAAACAGGAGCCCCTTGAAGGACAGAACAACAATCAGTAAAAAGAGAGAAAACATACATTTCTGAATCAGTCTGAATCTGTCTTGTGTGGAGGTCTGATAGGAACAGTGACTGGGCGCCAAGCTGCATATATTGAGATGGCCAAATGACCTCACTGACCTCAGTGGCTGATTGCTCACCACCCCAACCAAGGTTACCCAGGAAGACCAAGACATGACTTCAGACCTACCCTGAACTTAACGGATTGGGAAGTATCTCTGGACCTGCTTCAGAAATTGGCTTGTTGTTGAGTAAATAAAAATCCACTAATCTGAAGATAGCTGTGATTGTGACCTCTTCTGACTCAAATCAAACCAATGGGGAAACTTGTCTGGGCTCCTCTCAGCATCAGTCAAGACTTCGATGTGATCACTGTGTCAAGGGGCATGGATGACACAATTCCTTGCACAACTCTCCTTCTAAAGCCCAATAGCACAGTAGCATACCAGGGTGGTACAGTGATGCAGCAGTGGTGCAACTAGTTGCGCCACTGCCTCATGGTTTAAGAGGCCTGGTTTCAATCCTAATCTCTGGCTCTGTCTATGGGGTGGTTGCATGTTCTCCCTGTGACTGTATGGGTTTTCTCTGGGTGCTGTGGTTTCCTCCCACATCCCAAAGACATGCAGGTTGGGAAATTAATTGGCCACTGTAAATTATCTTGAGTGGTAGAATCTGAGGGGAGTTGTGGGGGAATAAAAAATGGGATTGATTTACAAAGTCTAAATGGGTGGTTGACAACTGGTGCAGAATGGATTGACCAAATGGCCCATTTCCATGCTGTATCTCTCAATGAAGCACTGCAGGACAATTTTGACATATTGTTCAAAGTGACACCTGACATTGGGCATTCAAGTAGTTTAATCCCACAGCATGACCTTTCACAGAACTTCACAGAATCCTTGTTCCAGCACCTCCGAATCCCAGCGATAAATAGTCCCAGAACCTCTCGATCTCTCCCTTCTACCAAACCCAAAGCGGCATGGTTAGCGTAGCGATTAGTGCAACACTATTACAGCTCCAACAACTTGGGTTCAAACCTGGCACTGTCTGTAAGGAGCTTTTATGTTCTCTCCTTGTCTACATGGGTTTCCTCTGGATGCTCCGATCTCCTTCCACCCTTCAAAACATTACAGGAGTTAAAGGATAATTGGGGTATTTGGGCAGCACAGACCCATGAGCCAGAAAGGCCTGTTACCATGGTGTATGTTTAAATTAAATCAAAATTGTCTGATATGCAAAATCCACCAAAGCCCCTGCTAGCAGATGACACCCTGACCCTATCTTCAGCTTCACTCCTCAACACCTGGAAATGTAGCAGACATTCTAAGAGTTCCCTCTGTTTCAGTCTGTCTTTCAGATTAGTGATCTGTGGTAATTTCCTCTCCAGAAGTTCACACACTCCTAAAGCCCTTCAATAGAGTGGTGAGGTAGGGTGGAGGGATGGTCAAAGGACTAACAGTAATGTAAGTTCAAATCTCAAAACAGTATTAGAAATTTGACTCCAATTAAGTAGAAAATAATTGTTATTATTAGCTCTATTGCTCAACATTGCTCTGTTTGGCTATATTAAGTCAATAAGGCAGATTACCACCATCACCTCAAGTGTTTTAAATGTTCACCAGAGTTATGTGAATGAATGCAAAAATTGACAAATCAATTGCTTTTCATTTCTGATTTTTTACAGTCATAGAATCATATAGCACAGAACAGGCCTTTTAGCCCAACTAGCTAATGCCAACCAATTTGGTATTCTGTGCTAATCTCATTAGCCTGCATTGAATCCATATCCCTCTCAGTCCCTTCTATAAATAAATCTATCCCAATGTCTTTTGAATGAACTCACCTCATTATTGAAAGGATGTGGAAACTATGAAGAGGGAGCTGAGGCAATTGACAAGGATGTTGCCTGGATAAATAAATAAATCTTATGTGGCAAGTTTGGAACGAGCGAGGATGAGAGGAGACTTAATAGAGGTCTACAAGATTCTGAAAGACAGCCAGCGCATTTTTTCCCAGGCCAGGAGTAGCAAACACCAGAGGACATCTATACAAGGTGAAGGGAGGAGAGTTTATGGGAGACATCAGGGGTAAGTTGTTTTTTTACACGGAGAGTTGTGGGTGCCTAGAATACCTTGCCAGGGATGGTGGTGGAGGCTGAAACATTAGGGGTATTTAAGAGACTCAGGCACATGGATGGAAGAAAAATAGAGGATTAAGAGGGAGGGAGGGTTTAGTATTTTTTGGTAGGAATATATAGGCCGGCACAACATTGAGGGCTGAAAGTCATGTACTATGCTCTATGTGCCCACTTCTAGTTTCCTCTGAGAGCTCATTCAAAATTTCTACCAAAACCCAAGACCTTAAAATCTTCAGTCTAACACTCTCCCAGCTGATCTATTTAGACATTTATCACAGTTTTTTATAATAGCAATTAAGGTATCTTTTCAGAACATTCCTTCTGAGGTCTAATATGCATGTCTAACTCATCTTTCTTTCCAAGTAAGACCCGCTGGGCTTGTTCCTGTTCAGTTTAACCTTGAGGCCTTAATTCAAGGTGAAACTGCACCTGGAATGTTGTGAACAGTTGTGATTGCCATGTTATAGACTGGGGATGGTGCAGAAAAGATTCACAGAAACATTGTTACGGCTGGAGGGCTTGAATTATTGGGAGAGACGGCATAGGCTGGGACTCTTTTCCCTGGAGTGAAGGAGGCTGAGAGGTCTCAATTTAAATTTATTTCTATATTTTAAATTTTCTAAATTTTTATTTCTAAATTTAGACATTCAGCACGGTAACAGGTCATTTTGGCCCATGAGTCTGTGGCACCCAATTAACCTACACCCTGGCACATTTTGAATGATGTGATCTTATAGAGCTTTTTAAAATTATGAAGGGTCAAGTCAAATTGTCAAGTCAAATTTATTGTCACTGGATTGCATAAGTACAACTCAAAGAAACCGTGTTCTCCAGTCCTTGGTGCAAAACACGTGAACATACAACCAGACAAAATACACATACAAATAAACAATTCATATGCAGGACAAGTATTCATAAATACAATAAATAAATAAGTTGCGTATCTTGAATAGAAAAGTCTCGGATGGTTAGTGTGAGCAGTTCCTTTGGTCGTTCAACATTCTCTCTGCCTGTGGGAAGAAGCTGTTCCTCAGCCTGGTGGTACTGCCTTTAATACTCCTGGATCTCTTCCCTGATGGGAGCAGCTGAAAGATGCTGTGTGTAGGGTAGAATGAGTCTTCAATGATTTTGCGTGCCTTGTTCAGACGTTTGATCGCGTCAATGTTGGAGGGGGGGAACTCCAGTGATCCTCTCTGCCACTCTTATGGTCCTGTGGATTGACCTCCAATCCAAGGGCATAGACAAGTCACAGTCTTTTACTTAGTGCAGAAAGTCTAAAACTCAAGGGCATTTACTTAAGGAGAGTGGGGAAAGAATTAAAGGGAACAAAGGGGCAGGCTTTTCAAACAAATGATGGTGAATATGTGAACAAGCTGCCAAAGGAAGTAATGGACATAGCATTTAGACTGGCTCATAGGAAAGGTTTAGAACGATATGAATTGATGCAGGCAAATTAGACTAGCTCAGGGGAGGTCACCTTGACCGGCATAACAAATCAAATCAGGCCTGTTTCATGCTGTATAAACTCTATAACACCCAACTGCCAGTCCATATTAGAATTCTTCCTCAAAACCTACAGCTAAAATCACCATTTTCCATCCACCATGCCCCCTCTGAATGCTTGAAGCCAACTTCCCTTAATGTTTCTTTCTACAAATCAGACTGCTAAAATACCAGATGAATTGAAGCAAAGGCTGACCATTATGTTCTCAAGGGCAGACAGGAATTGGCAATAAATGCCCGGCTTGCCTTTAATCCCTTACACAATAGAACAAATTTTGTTACTGCTGACCTGTAAAACTCATAATTTATCCAATCTTCTGATCTTTCCTACATTTGGTCCATTTACCTAAAGTTCTTTGGAACATGAATTATCCAAAAGATGGCTTCCGCAATTCAATTGCATCTTCAGTTGCTCAGAATTGCAATAGATAACACAAACCCCATTGTTACTTAAAGAGGAGGGAGTTCATTAGCTAAAATTGGGTTGTGGATGCTGAGTTATGGTTTTATCTAAAGTTTCAAGTTTAAATCAATCTATTTCATGGAACAAAACCTGTGGAGACAATGAGCCAACTATCTTACTGTGCTCCACTGCATTATATCTATTTTTACTTTGTTATGGCTATCCTAAAGCTGATTTCCTGCACAAAAGTAGTTCAATCAGTTGCAGAGAGGCCTTTCAAGTTTCAGTAGCATCACATGGGCGGATTGATATTGGGGTTTCAAATAAACTCCATCAAACAAAAGATAGCTATCAAAAACTGAATATCTCTGGCAGTCAGAATCTTGAATGAATTATTTAGAAAAAAATCTCAAACTAAAATTTATTACGAAATAAATGTCAGAGCTTGGGCTTATCTCTTTGGAGTGATGAAGGATGAGAGGTGATTTAATATAAGCACCTTTTTCCAGGACAACAACAGCACATACCACAGGACATCTGATTAAGTTGAGTGGAGGAGAGTTTAGGGGAGACACCAGGGGTAACTTTTTTTTTACACAGAGTGGTGGGTGCTTGGATGGATTGTTGGGGTGGAGATGAAGGTTGGGTCAATGAGGACATTTTTGGATAGGCACGTGAATGTAAGAGAAATAGAGGATTATGGGTGTAAGATAGGGAAGGATTAAATTGTAGCGGATTAAGTTTATTTTGTTCAGCACAACATTGTGGGCCTTTGTTTTGAGCTGTTCACTGTTCTAAAATGTAAAACAAAATCTCTGCAAAAGTTAAAACATTTAAGGCAATTAAATAAAATCTTTTTTTTTTAATAATAAATTTACTGTATTCTTTTGTAAATTAACAGTTAGATCCTCTAATTTCTCTTAGCAGTTTCAAATGAATGAAAGAGCTGATCATGGCACAGGATGTTTGAATGAATTCCTTGCCCAAGGTGGTGAGGGAATCCTCACAAGTATGTGCTCTCCATGCTTTTCCAATGTGGCTGGGAAAATAGCCAGTGGTAAAAACAAACTGAAATACTGGAGGAACTTACCCGATTTTTCAGCATCCATGAAGAAAAATATATATTTCCAACGCTTCGGGCTTGTGCGCTCCTTCAAGGATTAAGCTGAATGAGCAAAAATCAGCAAATCTCAGAATACAGAAAATGCTGGCTGGGGAAAGAAACCCGATCAACAAAAGGTTTTAATTGGATATGATAAGGGTAGAAGTGAGAATTGATTGTCTGTGCGAAAGGAGACAGGGAAAAGGGAGAGACAGAACTGGGAGAAGGTGATGGGGGAATATGGTGCGCTGAAGTACAAACAAATAAGAAGACAACAATGAGAAGACTATACCACGGGCTTTAATCAGCTTAAACTTGCACACTAGGTCTCTGTAGCCCCTGGCTCCATGTGTCCGACTGCTCCCAAAGGGCCGGCTCGAGTCTTTATACGAGCTGGTGATTGACAATGGGTGGGTGGGACCAGCCTCCCAGGTTTCCTACCTACAGGTACAGTGGTTTTGGAAGGTGAAAGGGAGGTTCCGGGACTTTATAAAGTGGTACAGCCGCGTCATGCCTGGGTGGCAAGGAGTGTTGTGCAGTGCCTGCAGTTGGTCAGACAGTATGCTTGCAGGTCCGGGACAGGGCATTGGGGGAGTCATTGAGCTTCTGTGGTCTATACTGCATGTTGTGGCTGAACTTGGCCAGCTCGACTCTCCAGCGCAAGATCTTGTCGTTTTTGATCTTGCCTCTGTGTATGGTGCTGAACATGAATGCAACCACACGCTGGTCAATGAGAAGGGTGAACTTCCTGTCTGTCAGGTAGTGGTTCCAGTGGCATACCACTTCCATGATCACCTGGGCCCGAGCTCTGAGCCGTGGAGGGTCCTAAAGAAAAAGGCCTTGGGTCTTCCCCGTTGTTTGAGGGTGGCAGCGAGGGCAACGTCAAAGGCATCACACTCCACCTGGAATGGGGTAGTCTTAACCATGGCATGCATAGTGCCATTGGCAATGTCCTGTCTATTGCAGGCGAAGACCGCTTGTGCCTCAACGGGGAGGGGAAAGGTGGTGGATTGGGGCAGTGGGCAGACCTTGTCTGAGAAGCGGGGGACCCAATGGGAGTAGTAAGAAAAGAGCCCTAGGCACCTGCGGGGAGGGGCAGTTCCATTAGGGGACACATGCATTCAGGTTCGGGACGATGACCCCATGTTTCACAATGCATCGCAGGATGGTGAGGCAGGTGGTGCTGAACACACACTTCTCCCTGTTAAAGGTGAAGTTTAGTGCCTCTGCCATCTGGAGAAATCTCTCCAGGTTGGCATCGTGGTCTTGTTGGTCATGGCTACAGATAGTGACATTGTACGGGTATGGGAAGGTTGCTCTTAGGATGTGCTGGTCTACCATATTGTCCATCTCCTGGAGACTCCATTTGTGACCCCAAACGGAACCCAGTGGAACTGGTAAAGGCTTCCGTCTTCCTCAAAAGCGGTATAGGGTTTATCCCAAGGATGGATGGGGAGTTGATGGTAGGCCAACGTCAGGTCAGTCGTAGAGAAAACCCTGAACTGGGTTATTTCATTGACCATGTTGGCGATGCAAGGCAGTGGTTAGGTGTCCAGCTGGGTGTACTGGTTGATGGTCTGACTATATTCGATGACCATCCTCAGTTTACTGTCACCTTTTACAACAAGGACCTGGGCTCTCCAGAGGCGGGTGCTAGGCTCTATTATTCCTTCCACTAGAAACTGTTGCACCTTGGCCTTGGTAAAGGCCCTGTCGGCTGCAGAGTAGTGCTTGCTCTTGGTCGCTATGGGCTTGCAGTCTGGTATCAGGTACTTAAAGAGGCATGGAGGGAGTACCTGTAGGGTGGAGAGTCTGCAGGTGGCCTGGGGGTGGTCACTGATCTTTGTGCTGTGGATGATGAATGGGAAAACTGGGCTACCGAAGGCAAGGGTGAGGCTGTGGAGGTGACACTGGAAGTGAAGTCCCAGGATAACTGAGGCAAGAGCTTTGGCATGACCAGGAGCCTGGACCCTTGATATGTCCCCCCTCCCACCATCAAGTTCACTGAGCAGCATCCCAGTGCTGTGATGGAGTGGTTCTGGGGTGCAAAGGTGATAGTGAATTTGCTGAGTATACTTTGAGTGCCACCTTAAGGACCACGTTCAGGTACACAAAGCTCTCAGTACTACTGCTATCAAACAGGCATTTTATGACTGTCCCATTGACAACAATGTCCATCATTGAGCACCTGAATCCATGAGGGATGTCCCCCAATAGTGTGGTGGATGCTTGGACCATCTCGGGGTCTGAGTCACTGCTTTCAGCCAGCTGTGATGAGTAGCAGTCTGTGGGCATCTTTGGAGACATGGGGTGCAACGTCGGACCAGCAAGGTGGGTGAGCTGGATACGGTGTTTGGGGGGGTGGGTCAGCTGTCCCATGATGGCAGCACCCAGGAGACACACCTAGCATCAGCATGACCTGGTGGACCGGCCGGAAGTTACATCATTGGTGCAGGTGGAAGAGTTTAGCACTGGCAGAAGTGACATCATCAAAGCAGATGGAAGTTGGACGATGAAAGATGGTGGCACCCGTGGTGATCACATGGTGGCCGCGTGGATTGACTGCCGGGCCGGAAGTGACCGGTGTGGGCAGAAATTGCAGGTGGAGTAATAGCGCTGCCCTGTACTCATACTTGGGGATGCCCAAGGGTCGAAAGAGCTTCCAGTCAGTCGCAGAGGACTGCAGAGCTCCCGGAGGGTTTGGAGAGGCACATTTTAACAAAGTGGCCATTCTTGCTGCATCGGGAGCAATGTGAGTTGCTCATGGGGTAGTTCTTTCGGGACCACCTGTCTGATCCACACTGGTACTTACAATGGCGGACTGTGTCAGTGGCTGTGATAGTATCCTCCAAGTGGGGCCCCTCAGCGACTGTTGTTGTCGTCATCAGCCAGACCAGAGGATAGGGGAGATGAACATTGAAAATCTCAATATGACGGGCTGCAGCTTCAAGGAAGCAGACCACCTCCATGATCCTGGCAAGTGAAGCATTATTCTCCTTCAACTGCCTCTGTCGGATCGCCCTTGTCTGCAACCCTTACAGGCAGGCATCTTGAACGAGTTGGTCCACTTCCCCAGTGGTCACCCCAGCTTCGATTTTGCAAGGGCGTGTCAGCATAGTCTCATGAGACTATGGACAGACATGTCAGCAAGTAAATGGGATAGAAAATTGAAATGGTTGGCCACTGGGAGATCCATGCTTTTGCAATGGACAGAGCCAAGGTGCTCAACAAAGTGATCTCCTAGTCTGCATCCAGTCTCTCCGATGTAGAGGAGGCCACACTGGATGCAGTAGATGACCCCTGCAGATTCACGTGAAATGTTGCTTCACTTGGAAAGATTGTTTGGGTCCCTGAATGTTGATGAGAGAGGAGGTGTGGGTGCAAGTGGAGCATCTCCTGCGGTCACAGGGGTAGGTCCCAAGGGGATGATTCGTGAGGGGGGAGGGTGCAGTCCCTGCAGATGACAGTCACTTGCTGGCATATCTGTCTACAGTCTCATGCACTGCCCCACTGAGACCACCCACAAATTGGAGGAACAACACTGCATCTTCTGACTAAGCACCCTCCAACTGGATGACATCAACTTCTCTGGCTTTTGTTAAACTCTCCCTTCATTTCTTCCCCCATTGTCTTTCCTCAGTCCTGTCGCTTCCTTTTCCCCCGTCTCCTTTTGCACAAAAATAATCAATTCTTACCTCTCCCCTGATCATAGCCAATTAACACCTTTTGTTGGTCTGGATTCCTCCCCCAGCCAACACTGCCTGTATTCTGAGATTTCCTGCTTTTGGCTCATTCTGCTTATTCCTCTAAGAAGGGCTCAGGCCCAAAACGTCGGCAATATATCCTTGTCTCCTATGGATGCTGAAAGACCAGCTGACTTCCTCCAGGATTTTGGTGTGTTTTTACAACAATCACAGTGTCTGCAGAGTTTTGTGTTTCACTCAAATAACCAATGGTGCTCGTGTGAAGTTGTCATCAATGAGATAGTCCATAACTCCTGATATTTCCTGAAAAATCCAGATCAATGTTTATTTATCTTCAGGTGGCAACAAAAAAATGGACTAAGTGATCATTGTATTGATATTTGTTGAAACTTTCTGTGTCAAATGGCAACAACATTTCCAATTGATTGAAATATCTTGTGTCTGTGAAAGATATAATAGAAAAGCAGCCCTTCTGTTGTCTAATCATTGGGTTCCAGTTTTAGTCAGTGTATTTTCTGTAAGATATTTGGAATATGCTTAACAAATAAAGAAATTCTACTTGAGATATCACATTGCCAGGTAACCAGCCTTTCCTTGAATTCCTGAAATAGTGCTAATAAAACTTTAAAATTCTGCACTAAATAAAGGCAACAAGAGGAAGTATGAATTACATTAGAAATTGGAAGCTCCTTCAAGAGAGCTGCAAAAACTCTCTATGAAAATAAATCTTTCATAATGCTATATCCACACTGATCAAGTGAAGAAACAGTCACTTTAACATTCAGGAGAACATAATCACATCAAGGCATCAAACACTGCATAAAGGAACAAGGATCTTGATTATGAAGTAGCTGGGTTTATCATTTCAAAGAATCAGGAGTTTCGCAATCAATGGCCCTGGTCAGGAGTGCTGCCATTGCTAGGCTTTGGTTCAATGTATTTTTATAATTGGACATGCTCAGTGGTACTTGAGTCAATGGTCCCAGGTCAATGTCAGGGGAGGGAGATTGAATCAATGAGGTCCAATCAGTACTGTTGCAATCAATAGTTCCTGGTCAGAGATTTTGCAATTCAGATCAGTAGCATTGTCATCAATAGGTCTTGGTCAATGGTGTAACCAATAGACCCTGGTCAGTAGTGTTACAATCAATGGTCCTAGCTGATTGGTGTATTATCAATGGACCAAGGTCATTTTGTGTCCTGGCCATAATCATTGAAATCAATGGTTTATGGAGTCAGGGCTGCAGCAATCAATGGGCCCTAGTCAGAAGCACTGTAATTGAAGGACACTGATTAGTGGAATTGAAATAAATTGGACCAGTCAGGAGTGTTGCAATCATTGGTCCTGGTCAAAACTGCATTGCCTCATTAATCCAATGTTCCTTGGGAATTTTTGTTGCCCACTTCCATTGCAATGAATCAAATTAATTTATTTTATGAAAAGTGTTGAATTAAGTAATATGAATTAATAAATGTTTAAAACAAAAGTAAAGATTACCTTGGTAAAATAATAATCTGAATGGCATTCCCAGACACAATGCATGATACTACCAGCTGGAGACATACCTAACCTTCTGAGTTGATAATGCTCATTTCTGCAACTGCCATTGCATATTGGAATTCAATTATGAGCAGAGGCGAAGACACAGTGATATTATCACTAGGTACCCAGGGAGATGTACTAGGGACCTGTATCCAAATCCCACAAAAGTAGATGGTGATAAACTTGAATTTGAATTCTAGAAAACAAATGACTGTGAAAACCATAGCCAATTGTTGTAAAGACCTACCTGGTTTATTAATGAGCTGTAGGGGAGGAAATCTGCTCGACCTACAGTAATGTTGTTGCCCCTTAACTACCATCTGAAATGGCCTAGCAAGCCATTCAGTTGTAACAACCCACTAGAAAACCACAAAGAAATAAATCTGGGTGGATCTGTCAATTTTGGAAAGAATGGTTGTTCCTTCACCATTGCTTGGTCAAAGTCCTGCAACTCACTCCCGAAAACAATTTTAAGTATAACTACACCTCAAAGACAGCAGGAATTCAAGCAGCTAACTCACCACCACCTTCTCAGGGGCAATTAGGAATGGGCAATTAAATGCTACTTCTGCCTACACAAGCCACATCCTTATCTAGAACATATCAGTGCAGCACAGGAACAGGTCCTTCACCCAACAATGTCAGCAATGAACATGCCAAATTAAACTAAATGTCATCATCCTGCACATAATTCATATTTCTCCATTCCCTGAATATTTATGTGTTTAAACACTACTATCAAATCTGCTTCCACCACTCCCCCTGGCAGTCTGTTCCATTCAGCAACCATTTTCTGAGAAAAAAAACTTACCATGCACATCTCCTTCATCCCTTCCCCCTCTCACTTTAAATGCATGTCCTCCAGTTGGTGACATTTTTTACCCTGGAGAAACTGATTCAGTCTCTCTACCCTATCTATACCTCTTATAATTTTATATACTTCTAACAGCCTCTGATCCTGCAGAGAAAATAACCCAGGTTTGTCCAAAATCTCCTTACAGCTCATACTCCAAATCTAGGCAGAATCCTAGTAATGGTGTTAAAACAAGAAAATCAGCCGACATTGTAATTGTAGCTTAATACCAAAATTGCTGGAAAAACTCAGCAGTTCCCCATGTTTTTAGATGTACATAAGTCAGCACTGCATCGTGGGCTGAAGGACCGACTTGTGCTGTAATGTTCTACATTCTATATGCACTAGTATCACTGTCTGTTCTTTCAATGACCACAGTATTTTTTAATTGTACTCCTCAAAGCAAGATGCGATTTCTGCCATATTCATCTGCCCATACCTCATAGGGCAACTTATAATACAGGGCTCGTTCAGGGCAGATGATCAGATGGGGGTGGGGGGGGGGGTGGATTCTTGTTTCGTTTTCCATAGCCATTACCTCACCAGCTTCTGCAGCCAGTCAGAGCGGTCACTGAGAAAAAAGGACCTCCCTTCACATGGGCCAATGCTGCAATGCAGCTGTTGTTGGGAATCAAAGTTTTAATGCAGGTGAAAACCACACCAATTATTTTTCATAATTCTTCCCAATTTTCAGGACAATCCACATCATCCAATTGGCCTTTAACAGCTTAGCATGCTGAAAAAAGGTGAACTTCACTTCCTAAACTTAAATATTTATAATTGATTGAAACAAGATTGTAGTTTAATACACAAAAGTGTTGTAGAAATTGAGCAGGTCGTACAGTATTCTTTATGGCAAAGATGCATAACTAATGTTTCGGGCCTGAGCCCTTTGTCAAGGTACAAGGGAAAAGCAAGCAGCCGCCAGTGGGGGGAGGGGCAGGGAAGGAACACAGGGTGATAGGCAAGAGGTCATAGGTGATATGGATGAAAAGGGCAGAAAATAAAAAGAAGAGCCCTTGATGAAGGGCTCAGTCCCGAAATATTGGGTATGTATTTTTGCCATTTGCCATAAAGAATACTGCAAGACCTGCTCATTTTCTCCAGCACTTTTGTGTATTAAGTATTTATGTTCATTTGCTGCCATCTAGTGATCATCTGAGCAACCAATCCATGGCAAAGTGGTAATACCAGTGTTGCAGTCAATTATAATTAGTGAGTTTCAATGCTGAAATAGGCCCATGGCCTCACTAGGTCCATTCCAACTTTCAACTACCTGTTTTCTAATATCTCATTTCCTAGCACTTCATTTCCTAGTACTTCATTTGTAGTCACCCATGCCTTGTGATTCAATGGTTCATCTCGATATTTTTCAAATATTGTCTTCTGAGTTGGTGCTTTTCAGATTTCAATCAGTGCCTATGTGGAAAATAAATCTTCAGATCACCTTTTAACCTTCCTTACCTTAAACCTCTGGTTTTAAATTTTCCATTTGAACAGTATGATTAATTAATGTTAAATACAGCAGTTAAATTGGGCAGCATGGTTGGTGTAGCAGTTAGCGCAACACCTTTACAGGGCCAGTGATCAGGACCAGGGTTCGAATCCCATGCTGCCTATAAGGAGTTTGTACGTTCTCCCGGTGTCTGCGTGGGTTTTCCCTGGGGGTGCCGGTTTCCTCCCACTGTTTGAAACATACCAGGGTGTAGGTTAATTGGGTGTAAATTGGGCAGCACAGACTCGTGGGTCGAAATGTCCTGTTACTTTGCTGTATGTCTAAATTAAGATTAAATTAAAATACAGTGCCCTCCATAATGTTTGGGACACATTTTCTTTTCCTTTATTTGCCCCTGTGCTCCACAATTTTAACTTTGTAATCAAACAATTCACATGTAATTAACATGCACGTTCTTGATTTTATTCAAGATTATTTGTATACATTTTGGTTTGACCATGTAGAAATTACGGCACTTTTTATACATAGTCCCCTCATTTCAGGGCACCATAATGCTATCACCTCGGGTGCCAGTCAAGGTTAGATTGCCCACAGGTGAGGCTGATGCATGATTAGTCATCATAGGTCATATGGCTGGGTCTTGCATTGACAAAGCCGAGCACATGCACTCTTTGCCTTCGAAGTAAGGAGTAGTGTTACAATGTCAAGTAGTGCAGGGAATAGAGAAAATGCAGTTAATGTAACATTTTTCAACGTGAGGACCAGAGTTGTGTCAATGAAAGTCAAAGAAGTCATAATGAGGCTGAAAACAAGAATAAAACAGAAGAGACATCGCCCAAACCTTAGGATTACCAAAATCAACAGTTTGGAACAACACTAAGAAGAAAGAGTGCACGGTGAGCTCAGTAATATCAAAGGGACTGGTATTCCAAGGAAGATCTCCACCGCTGATGACAGGAGAATTCTCATCGTAATGAAGAAAAATCCCCAAATGTAAGCCCAACAGATCAGAAACACTCTTCAGGAGGCAGGTGTGGATATGTCAGTGACTACTGACAGCAGAACACTTCATTAACAGAAATCAGTGGCAACATTATAAGATGCAAACAATGGCAAAGGTGGTGTGGTGATATGATAGTGTGCACTGGGTGGCCCACCCTCTGGGTGTCTCCCTGCCTTGGCTCCTCCCTTAGTCCTGCCCATATGACTCCGGGCCATAAAGGTCGAGTCCCCTCTCCTTCCCGTTCATTTCCTAGCCTGGACCCGAGCCAGCAGCCTCTAGTTCAATAAACTCTATCGTTCCCCTCAGTCTTTCTGTCTGCGTCATTGGGGCTACCAATAGCATCCAACAGGTGGTCTGCTTTGGATTTTGGGCAGTTCCTTTAGGCCTCCACACTTTGCTTTTGCCATCTCTCTGATACAGGTTCATCTTGGTCTCATCTGTCTGCAAGATCTTTTTCCAGAATTCTACAAGCTCTTTTAAATACTGTACTACTTGACAGAGTAAAATCTGTGGCTAACTAGTGGTTTGCATCTTGCAGTGTAGCCTCTGTAATTCTGTTCATGAAGTCATCTGCTGTCAGTAGTCATTGACATTGACATATCCACAACTGCTTCCTGAAGAGAGTTTCTGAGCTTTTGGTCATTATGATGAGAATTCTTCTGTCGTCAGCAGTGGAGGATTTCCTTGAAATACCAGTTCCTTTGCGATTACTGAGCTCACCGTGGACTCTTTTTTCTTAATGATGTTCCAAACTGTTGGTTTTGGTAATCCTAAGGTTGGACAATGTCTCTTACTGTTTTATATTTATTTTTCAGCCTCATAATGGCATATTTGACTTTCATTGGTACAATTCTGGTCCTCATGTTGAAAAATGGCAACTACAGACTCCAAAGGTGATCAAAAGCTTAGAAGCAAACTGAGCTCTCTTATACCTGCATCAATGAAGCAATTAAACATACCTGAGTCATCACAAACACCTGTGAAGCCAATTGTCCCAAACATTATGGTGCCCTGAAATTAGAGGAACTATGTATAAAAGGAGCTGTAATTTCTTCATGGTCAAACCAAAATGTACAAAAGTACAGCATTCTTATGAAACCTTTTGTAAGCCAAAATGGCATTCACTAGTGAAGGCTATTTTCATAAAAAGCAAAAACCCATTCAAATTTCTTCCGGATAGGAAAAACAGGTTTCTTCATAAAAGTTAATTTGTGTAAAGTGAGTACTTGTAAAGTGGGGAATACTTGTTTACTTGTATATGGAAAATACCAGATTTTTGGGCCAAAAATAAGGGGAGGGGAGGGGAGGGGGGGGGGGGCGGAAGAGTGTCAACTTTTACATAGTGTTAATTTTACATGCGAATGTAGGGTAAAACATGAACCTCCAGATACAATGGCTGCTTTTTTCCCCCACTGATTCCAGATTCTTAATGGATTTCTTACTGGAAAAATGTGTATTTTCTGCATTTCTGTATTCTGCATCTGCATTAACTGCATTTTCTCTATTCCCTGCACTACTTGACATTATAACACTACTCCCTACATCGATGTTAACTTAATTTATTATTTACTTACAGATTCAGTTATTATTTATTGTCATGCAACAAAACAGAAATGTAATATTACAAAAAACTGCTTTAGTCGCCGTGAGGCAGACCAACATTCATCATTAGTTTTAACATTGCCCGGCACCCCTTATAGTCTGTTGTGTGGATCGTGGAGGGTCGTGTGGCTTCTCTCTCTGGAACCTGTTGGGAGTGTGGATTGTGAGCATAATTTAAATATATTTTTTTTAAATTTAGACATACAGCATGGTAACAGATCATTTCAGCCCACGAGTCCATGCCGCCAAATTTACACCCAATTAACCTGCACCTCCATTCCATTCAGCCCTCTGAATCTGCCCATGGCCTGCCACCTGGAGTTTAGAGATGGTCTCCATGCTGCAGCAGCAAACAAAGAGAGGGCAAAGACTGCATGTGCTCGGCTTTGTCAATGCAAGACCCAGCCATATGACCTATGATGACTAATCATGCATCAGCCTCACCTGTGGGCAATCTAACCTTGACTGGCACCTGAGGTGATAGCATAGGATTCTATCCCAGGTCCCTATCATTGGTCCTGTAAAGGCCAGTGCTAACCAATGCACGAACTGTACCACCTCAATGTGGCCTCTTTGTCTGGAATCTGGTGGGAATGTGGATTGCAGAGAGTCGTGTGACCTCTCTGGGTGGAGCCTTCTCAGAAGTTACCTCACCTGCCAGTCAAGGGTTAGATCTGCTCTCTCTCTCTCTCTCTCTCTCTCTCTCTCTCTCTCTCTCTCTCTCTCTCAAGATGAGAATGTTCAGCAGTGATTTATTCGCACCCGATGTATAGTTATCTGTGTGTTATTCCAGGTTAGTCTGTGTGAGTGTGTGCTCTTTTGTGAATTCCCTTGTGCATAAATAAAGCCCACTGTTTGTTGATAATACATGCCCAACCTTGATTCTCTTTGAACCCATTGAAGCTATTCTTGAACGCATGTCAGAGAAAGAAAAGCAAACAAGAGTCTCCCAGAGTCATCATGGATTCACCTCCATGCTCCTGCAGCCACACTAGAATCTAGTTCAGTTCCAACCATCGGCAACCTGAACCCAGATCCAAATTAACGACATAATGAGGAAGCCTTCAATACCCAGGGCCCTTCTGGAGCCCTCCTTGCCCTCAACATCCTCTCGAATTCCAGTCTGATACCTGGTTCTCATGAATCAGTCTCCAACAGCCCACAGCCTGGTATGAGTTTTTTGGCCTCATGTCACCAACAGCTCACTGCCTGTGTGAGTTCTTCAGCCACAGAGCCCCTCGCTGGTCCACCACCATGGTCACCACCCTTCGGTTAATCTCCTCTGCTTGTCCTTATCTGGGGAAGTTGGGGGGGGGGTCCTTCTCCCAGTTACTGGTGTCCTGTGCTAGTTCACTACTCCTCCAGAGATAGCAACTTTTCGAGGCTCTGCCAAATACAGGTGATGCCACTTTAGGCCCAAATCCCACAGACACAGGATTTTACATTAAAAAAAAACTATTGGCTCTTTTAACTGGCCGTTTAAAGCCTGTATAAGCGCCATCGACAGTAGGACTGGGTTGTAGGGCCCTGCAGTGAAGCTCCCCATTCTCCCCAGGTCTGCAACAGCAGCAGTGCTACCATTACAGCAGCTCCAGCTGCATACTGATGATTTGTTGCTGCATGAGTCAATGCATGGATAGCAAGCTTTTCACTGTATCTTGGTACACATGATAATTAACCATTCAATTCAATTTATTTTATCTATCTTCTCTTTCCTTATGTGTTGTGTGTTTAAGTACCTGGGGTGCTGCACCAAATAAGACTGTAAGCAATTTAAATCTGTAGGTTGTACTTGTGTATCTAACAATAAATTTAAACATGAAACTTTATCCAAAAATGATAGCCAACACAATTTGCTCTGAATAACAACAATACTAGATCAATACTGGATTACATAGTGCTGAAATTCAGAATTGCAAATTTAGAATGACAGAATTGCTGTCACATTACAATGTAATACATATCAAGTCACATTAAACAGGGCTAGTTTTGAATTGGAATGTGTTTCCTTCCAGAGCCTATTCTCTGTAGCACTTCTGGACTACAAGTGTTACTGAAAATAGAATCCAGAAGATCATGTGATCCTTGTAAGGAAAGTTGACTCACCTGTTCAGCTCAATTTAGTACAAGACATATGGCAATTTGGAGCAACCCTTCTCCCCCAAGTCACAGGTAAAAGTTGGTATCTGTACAATTCCAGTGCAAAGTCCCATTCGAACATGAATCAGTGGATGGGGGGAAAATAGTGCAAATATAAACTGTTTGTAGAAATGACACGCCTACTTTTAAAACAATACAGATGTACTTTTTGCAAAGCTCCACATAAAATAGTTTAACATATTTCATCTGCTGTGCTGGTTGGGAGCCAATATTTAAATCTTGAGGAAATGAAGGGTTGTTTATGTTGATATATTTTTGTGTGTAGAACTGTAGATTATCTCTTCGACAAAAATTCTCTGATACTTTAAAACTCTCGCAGACATTTTGAATGTACTGATCTTAAACAAGATCTTACATGTCTCCATAGCTGCATTACACTTGTCTGGCCACTGTATTTTGGATTAGAATGAACAAAAAACTTGCAATAACCCAAGACTTCCTAAAGCATAACTGTGGTGCACTGTTAGCCAGAATCAGACACATACAAACATAAAAACTGTACAACAGGCTCTAATCCACAAAGATTTCCACAGAGCCAGGCTGGCTGTGGCTGCAGCAACTCTGAGTGAGGCCTCGGGAGGCCGGCACAGGCTTATATCCCGGAGGGTGATTGACACCAGACCGGATGGGACTTGATCCATTCAGGCCGACTGATTGACAGCCAGCTAGGTGTTGTCCTGTCCCCTTACACTCGTGCAGGTACAGAGATTGCCCCCTGCAGTAGGACTGTGGTGTACCACCACATTCACCCGCTTCTTTAAAATTGTCCCGGGGGTCGGGGGGGGCAGTAACAAGGAATCGCACCCACTATGTACATACAATATTTACAGGTTGAGACAATCCGGCGGTTGCCGGGGTCTCTGTGACCATCATAGGACTGGCTCCTGGTAATTGGTCAGAGGGAAAGGGGGGGGCTGGCAACAGGGGTGTGTGTGGCTGGTGTGGTGCAACGCAGAGGGGGGGCCGGGGTCGACGTATGCGAGTCGTATTAGATGGATGGGGGGTGGGTTCGTCTCCTAAGGTTGAAGTGGGCCCCTGGTGGTCAAGGGGGCCCTGCATGCCCCATAGCTGCCTGGGGACGGGGATGTATGCCCGGTCAACGTCAACCTGGGTTGGAGGGTAGCGTGGTATGGTGGATGCTCCTGCTGGTGCCAGGTCCCTGGTTGAGACGGTGTTCTCCCTGCCACTGCCAAACCTAACGTAAACATAGTTATGGTTTGCATGAAGCCCTCTACCAGGGATTCGGCCTTGTGTGTCCATAAATGCTTACGCAGAAGCACTGGTCATGCTGGGAGTAATATTCCAGTTGCCGACCTCCTGGGGAACAAGAACAGACATTCGTGAGGGGTCTCGTTGGTAGCTGTGCACAGCAGTGACCAAATGGCATGGAGTGCCTTGGGCAGGGCGTCCTGCCAGTACTCAACAGCCCACCCTTTTGACCTGAGAGCCAGGAGGACTGCCTTCCAGACTACCCCATTCTTGTGTTCCACTTGCCCGTTGCCTCTCTGGTTATAGCTTGTTGTGCGACTGGTCACGATACTCCTTGCCATCATGTACTAGCGCAGCTCGTCACTCATGAAACTAGACCCCTGTTCGCTGTAGATGAAGGCGGAGTAGCCAAACATGGTGAAAATCTGCCCCAAGACCCTGATGACGGTGGCCGTGGAGGTGTCCAGACAAGGGATGGCGAAATGGAAGTGTGAGTACACGTCCACTACCGTGAGGAAATAGACGTTTCGGTTCGTGGAAGGCAGGGGCCCTTTGAAGTCCATGCCAAGACGCTTGAAAGGCTGAGTAGCCTTTACAACGTGGGCCTGGGTGGGTGGGGTGGGGGGGTGTGGGCGGAAGAAGCGAGGATTATACTCCACACAGACCCGACAGGTCTCGGTCATGTCTCTGACGGTGTACGGCAGATTTCGGGACTTAACGTCTATTCATGACGCCTGGATGGCAGAAGAACTCGTGCAATGCCTGCAACCTGTTGTCATGAATCGAACGCGCAGGTGCAAGAGAGGGCATCAGGGGAGTCGTTAAATTTCCCGGGGCAGTACTGGATGTCGTAGCTGTAGGTTGCCAACTCGACTCTCCAGCGCAGTATCTTGTTGTTCTTGATCTTAGTGTTAAACATGAATGCCACAGCCCGCTGGTCTGTGAGGAGCGTGAATCTCCTGCTGGCCAGGTAGTGGCGTCAGTGGCAGACCGCTTCCACAATCACCTGGGCCTCCTTTTGAAAGGCGGAGAGCCCTAGCTCGGAGCCGTGGAAGGTTCTGGAGAAGAAGGCGACGGGGAACCCCCCCTAGGTTGAGGGTAGCAGCGAGGTCCACCTCAGAGATATCGATCTCCACCTGGAAGAGGGAGTCCTCATCTACAGCCTGCATCATGGCGTTCGCGATGTCTTGCCTGATGCGGGTGAAGGCTCCCTGCACCTCAGGTGGGAGGGGAAAAGTTGTGGCTTGGCCCAGTGGGTGGACCTTGTCTGAGAAGAAAGGGACCCACTGCGAGTAATAAGAGAACAGGCCCAGACACCTGAAGAGGGCCTTTAGCGTGGGGGGAGGTGTAACTCCATTAATGGGCACATCCTTTCCAGATCTGGGCCGTCAACTCCATGGGTCACAATGTACCTCAGGATGGAGAGGTGGGTGGTGCTGAATACACACTTCTCTTTGTTGTAAGTGAGGTTCAGCTCCGCAGCCATCTGGAGGAATTTTTCCAGGTTAGCATCATGGTTCTGCTGGTCACGGCTGCAGATAGTGACGTTATCCAGATATGGGAACGTCGCCTTCAGCTTGTGCCGGTCTACTATGCAATCCATCTTCCGCTGGAAGACAGAGACCCCGT
Organism: Narcine bancroftii; assembly: GCF_036971445.1. Lineage (NCBI taxonomy): Eukaryota > Metazoa > Chordata > Chondrichthyes > Torpediniformes > Narcinidae > Narcine > Narcine bancroftii. The sequence continues at coordinate 46,908,131 of NC_091473.1, read as the reverse complement.
TCGTGACCCCAAATGGAACCCAGCAGAACTGGTACAGGCGCCCGTCCGCCTCAAAGGCGGTGTAGGGCTTGTCCTTCGGGTGGATAGGGATTTGGTGATACGCTGACTTCAGGTCAATCGTGGAGAAAACCCGGTAGCGGGCTATCTCATTGACCATGTCGGCGATCCTCGGCAGGGGGTAGGCATCCAGCTGGGTGTACCAATTAATGATCTGGCTGTAATCCACGACCATCCTTGTCTTATTTCCCCCTTTGACCATCATTGACTTGGGCTCTCCAAGGGCTGTTACTAGGCTCTATGTTGCCTTCCGCCAGGAGTCACCGCACCTCCGCCTTGATGAAGTCCCTGTCTGCAGCCCAATACTGTCTACTTCTGGCGGCGATCGGCTTGCAGCCTAGCGCAAGATGTGGGAAGAGCGCCAGTGGGGTGATGCGCAATGTGGAGAGGCGCAGGTTGGCCGGGGCTGATAGTTGGCGTGCTGTGCAATGTGAGTGGAGGTTGGGGCCCCCCAAAGGTAAGGGTGACACTCTGCAGGTGGCACTAGAAATCCAGGACCAGGAGAAGTGGTGCGCAGAGTTTGGGCATGTCCAGGAGTCTGAATCCTATTTAAGTCTCCCCTCCCACCGTTATATCGACCGAGCAGCACCCGAGGGTACCAACAGTCTTATCCTTGGCGGAGAGGGCGATCGAGCAGGTGGTGGGGTGGACCTTTAACCTTAGGGAGTGGGCCACACTTGGGTGAATGAAGCTCTCAGTGCTGCCACTGTCGAACAGGCGCTTTGTTACCTGCCCGTAGACTCGCACATCCATCATCGAGCGCCCGAGGTCGTGGGGGATGTCCCTGATCAGCGTGGTGCCGACCAGGACCATCTCGGAGTCGGAGTTGTCGCTATCCGGAGGGATGGGGAGCGTCGATAGGGCGACCTAGTCATCGTCCGTGTTGACCACGTCGACATCGGTCATGAGGTGCAGCGTGTGGTAGCTGATCGCCTCCGGAGGTGTGGGGAGCATCGGTAGGGTGGCCTGGTCATCGCCCGTCTTAACCACTCTGCCGTCATTCGCTGGGTGCGGCTTGCGGCTGCTGATGGCACCCGGAGGCGTGGTGAACATCGGTAGGATGTCCTGGTCATCGCTCATGTTGACCACATCGTTCTCAGCGTCATCGGAGGCCCTCCTTGTCAGGCGCTGCCTGGCCCAAGATGACGGTGGCACATGGGGGTCCGCTGCGTGGCTGGCCTCCTTTCCCAGCCGTGTCCGCTGCGCCGGGGAAAGTGACATCATCATGGCCGGCGGCAGTGACGTCGTTAAGTCAGAAGAAGTTACATCAAACCATGAGCTGGAAATGACGTCGCTGTAGTTCTCAGTGAGCGGTAAGGGCAGAGGCTGGTGCAGATGCTCGGGGCACATGCTGCGACAGTTGCTGGCGGGGCCAGATGTTGCGCGGTCAAAGTCGGAGAAGGCAGAAGTCGTCTCAGGGACAATGGCACCACCTGGCATGCGCATGTGGGGGGGGGGGGTCTGTGGGGGAGGTGGGGAGGACATAGAGGGCCGCTGAGCTGCCGGCAGGTTTAGAGAGGCACACTTTTGCAAAGTGGCCTTTCTTGCCGCATCGGGAACAATACTGGTTCCTAGCTGGGCAGTTTTGGCGCGATAGTCGATCTGACCCACACCAGGACCCACAGTAATTAAAGGGGCGCCGGGCACCTACTGCAGCGATGTTCTCCTCCCCAGCTCGGACTGGGGCTGCAGCTGCAGTGTGAGAAGGCCATGAGGGAGCCTGGGGGAACCTGGAATTGAAGGCTTTGACGTGCAGGGCTGCTGCTTCCAGGGTTTGGACCACTTCCACAGTCCTGGTTAGGGCATAGATGTTGTCTTCCAGCAGCTTCTGCCAGATGGCCCTCGAGCGTAGCCCTCGGATGAAGGCGTCCCAGATCAGCCTCTCGACCTCCTCTGCACCTACCCCGGGTTCTGCCAGACACAGTCGGGCCAACTGTCGCAAGTGTCCCAGGTAAGACTCAGCCGCCTTCCTGGGTTGCTGGGATAGGGTGTTGAGGAGGTACCTTGCGCAGACCACATTCATGGGGGGGCTTGTACAAGTTCTCGAGAGTATCCATTGCGCTCTTGTTCGTGGAGCAGCCTTTGGTTATCTGGAAGGCACAGGGACCCAGCTTTGACCAGAGTAGGACCAACCTCTTCCGATCGGAGTCCAGAATGTCATCCTCATGTGCTTCGATGATTGCCTCGACCACGTCCAGCCAGATCTCAAAGCGTGTCTGGGCTTCCGGGTGGCGTGGGTCGACCTTGAGGCTCCCTGTGCACAGGAGTTATTCCATAGCCGCCGTGGGAAAATTTTGTGGATTAAATTGTGCTGCACTGTTAGCCAGAATCAGATACACACAAACATAAAGACTGTACAACAGGCTTTAATCCACAAAAAAATCCACAGAGCCAGGCTGGCTGTGGCTGCAGCAACTCTGAGTGAGGCCTCGGGAGGCCAGCGCAGGCTTATATCTCAGAGGGTGATTGACACCCGACTGGGTGGGACTTGATCCATTAAGGCCAATTGATTGACAGCCGGCCAGGTGTTGTCCTGTCCCCTTACACTCGTGCAGGTACAGAGGTTGCCACCTGCAGTAGGCCAGTGGTGTATCACCACAATAACTGCCCATAACCTGTTCCAGAAAATGTCCACAAACTCAACCCTTTTGTCCTCACAAAACACTCCTTTGGGGTGAGGTTTGAAGTTAGTCATCAGCAATATCTCTGCAAGGCAGTGGATGAGTAGCTTGATGTACCATCAATAATTACAAAAGGCTGATATTGTGAAACTATCAGAATTTTATTAACTAAAGACAGGAACTACCATCATCCTCATTGACTGATCAGAGCAAAGAGAAAGGGGCACATGCAAAGGGCTTTGGGTAGGATCAGTCTCGGGAAGCATGTCCAGCTGGCAGCAACCAATCATGGTGCAACAGTGCTTTTAAAGAAGAGTCATGAGAGGTGAGAAAAAAAAGGGTGAAACAACTATACATATGAACATTTTACAGGATGAGTCTCTCAGTGGGTCTCCTCTGCCACAGCGAGCAATGTGGCAATGGTTGGGGTGCTACCATAGCATCCGGAGCAGCTTGTGAGGTTGGCCTGTTAACAGTTTGTAGAGGGGTGGAGACAGGTGGGGTGGTGGGGGAGTGTGGAGCTGGTATGTCGTTGGTGACAACAGTGGCCAGGGGGGTGGGGGGTGGTCAGCTGCAGACTCAGGACCCCTGAGGCTGAAGTCAGATGGTTTGTTGAAAGGCAATGGTAGATGGGGAGGGCCCCGATGGTGCAAGGTCCCGGATAGAGACTGTGTCTTCGCACCCATGAGGAAAAGCAAAGTAGGTATACTGGGGGTTCGCATGGAGAAGGCAGACCATCTCAACCAGCGGGTCAGTCTTAGATTGCCTGACGTGCTTCTGGAGCAGGACTGGCCCTGGAGAGATAAGCCAGGTACAGATTTCCTATGGAAAGCAAACATCTATTCGTGAGGAGTGTTGCAGATGGCTGTACATAAAAGTGATCGGATGGAGTGGAATGCATCTGAGAGGACTTCCAGCCATTGGGAGACAGAGAGACCCCGTGACCTCAGGGCCTGGAGGACTGTCTTCCATACTGTGGCATTCTCCCTTTCCACTCGGGTTACCTCTAGTGTTGTAGTTGGTGGTCTTGCTTGTGGCGATGCCCCTGGCCAGCAAGTACTGCCACAGCTCATCACTCATGAAAGATGTCTCTCGGTCACTGTGGATGAAGCCAGGGTATCTAAAGGCTATGAAGATATTCCGGAGGGCCTTGATAACTGTGGCTGTGGTCATGTTGGGCAAGGTATAGCAAAGGGGAAATGGGAGTGTTCATCGATGATGGTAAGGAAATAGACATTCCGGTTGGAGGAGGGGAGGGGTCTCTTGAAATCGATAATGAGGTGCTCCAAGGGGCAGGTATCCTTGATCAGATGCATTTTGTCCAGCCAGTAGAATTGGGGTTTGCATTTCGCACAGACCTTACAGTTTTTAGTCATAGTCTGGACTTCCTCAACGAAGTATGGTAGATTCCAAGATTTGACAAAATGGAAAAACCTAGTAACTCCGGGTGGCAAAGGTCACTGTGGCGAGACTGCAGTCTGTCCATTTGAACATTAGTGCACATTCTTCAGGAAAGAGCGTCTGGAGGTTCATTACATTTGTCAGGCCAGTAGAGAATGTCATAGTTGTAAGTGGACAGTTCAATTCTCCACCTGAGAATCATTTCATTCTTGATTTTTCCTCTTTGCTTATTATTAAACATGAATGCTACTGCTTGCTGATGTGAGGAGGGTGAACTGTTTCCCTGTGAGATAGTGCCTTCAGCCTCCACGATGGCCTGGGCCTCCTTCTCAACAGAGGAGTAGTGAATTTCAGGGCCTTGGAGGGTTCATGAGAAAAAGACGACAGGTCTGCCCACTAGATTGAGTGTGACACCCAAGCAAAGTCAGATACATCACTCTCCATTTGAAAGGTGTGGACTCGTCGATGGCATGCATGGTTGCCTTGGCGATGTCGTCTTTGACACTGTTGAAGGCTGCTTGGGCTTCTGCTGACCGGGGAAACATGGTAGCTTTGACCAATGGCCGAATCTTGCTCGCATAGTTGGGGACCCATTGAGAAGAACCCAAGGCATCTCTTCAGCACTTTGAGGGTATGTAGGAGGAGGAGCATGCAGTCTGGGTCAGGCCCTATGATGCCGTCCTCGACCATGTAACCAAGTATGGCTAGCCATGCTGTCCAGAACATACACTTATCCTGGTTATAAGTGAGGTTCATGCATTTTGCTGCCTGGAGGAACTTGCGGAGTTTCACATCATGATCTTGTAGGTCATGGCTGCAGAGAGTAACGTTACTGAGATATGGGAAAATGGTTTATAGATTGTCACATCCATTTCCCATTTGTGACGCTGAAAGGGACCTGGAGGAAGTGGTAGAGACGGCTATCTGCCTCGAATGCTGTGTACTGGTGGTCCTCTGGGCAGATCGGGAGCTGGTGATATGCCGACTTCAGGTCATTCGTGGAGAATTCCCGATATTGTGCAATCTGGTTAACCATATCGGATATGCGAGGAAGGGGGAAAGCATCGAGCTGCATATACATGTTGATGGTATAGCTGTAGTCTATGACCATCCTATTCTTATTCCCATTCTTCACCATGACCACCAAGGGCTATTACTGGCCTCGATGATGCCCTTGTCCAATAAGCGCTGAATCTCTGCCTTAATGAATGCCCTGTCAGCCACACAGCACCGTTTACTCCTAGTGGCCACTGGGGCTTTCAATCAGGTGAGGTTGGCAAACAGTAGAGCGGGGGGGGGGGGGTCAACCTTGAGAGTCGAGAGACCACACGTTGCCTGCAGGGAGCCATCTATGAACTGTTCATTGCAGATGGTAAGAGGGGATGTGGCCCATCAAAGCACAGAGTGACTTTCTGAAGTTGGCACTGGAAATCCAGCCCCAGTAGCAAGGCAGCACAGAGTTGTGGCATAACGAGCAGTATGAACCATTTGTACACTATGCCTCCAACAGTGAGGGTCACTACACAGGACCCCAGTGTGTCTGCTGTGTATGATTTGGATGCAAGTGATATCCTGTGCTTGGCAGGCCATACTTTGAGGGACAGTAGTTTAGCAGTATCGGGGTGAATAAAGCTTTCTGTACTCCTGCTATTGAATAAACAGTTGATATCGTGCCCATTTATCTGGACGTCCATCATGGACCTGGTGAGTTCGTGTGGGGCCTCCTGGTTCAAGGTGATGGTGGCCAGTATGAATTCATTGTCAAAGTCTGGTGGGTGCTCCCATGCCCAAAATGGCTGCTCTCAGCCCCAAGATAGATGGCCCTTGACCCCACAAAGTATCATATGCCTGGGAAAATGGCATTTGGCACGCAGTCCAAAATGGCAGCCTGCAAGATTTGCATATGGGGTCGCGGGAGGGCAGGGAAGATGGCGCCGATTGCACTGTGTTGAATGACGACTATCCACACGTGGTGCTGCTAGACCTCACGGACGGTTTGAACTGGCAAACTTTGGCGTAATGCCCCTTTTTCCGGCACCTGGAGCACATTGCATCCTCAGGTGCTGACCCTACCAGCAAAAGTAACAGTTGAAGAGTTCAGATCATTAGAGTAGTTAGACGGTGTAGGGGACCCTTCACACATTGGGCAGGATGATGCCCCATCCCAGGATAGCGGTCCCCAACTAAGCGGCAGAGTAGTCATCTGAGTTCAGGCTGACCACCTCCAGAGTTTCCATAAGTTCATCTGCCCTTTGCAGATTGAGAACTTTTTATTCCAATAGCCATTGCTGAATGTACCCGGAACGGATACCGTTCATGTATGCATCTCTGATGAGGTCTTCTGTGTTCTGGGAGGCCAACACAGCCTTACAGTCACACTCCCTACACAGGATCTGAAGGACCCGAAGGTACTTGGAACTCAACTCACCAGGTCGCTACTTTCTGATGGCCAGGAGGTGCCTGACATAGACTTCATTAACCTTCCTGCGATACTGGACCTTGAGGTTCTCCATAGCTGCTTGGTATGAGCTGGCATCGCTGATCAACGGGAACATTTAGGGTCCGACATGAGAAGAGTAGTCTCAGTCAGTTCGTGTCCTTGGTGATAGCATCCGTGGCCGACGCCAAGGAATTTTGAAGCAGCGTAGCCGAAGTTTGATCGTGTTCGGGGCATCTGACAACTGGGGATCAATGTTAAGCTTCTCAGATTTCAGGTACTGTTCCATGCATTTTTTTTTAATTTATTTAATAAAATTGATGTACCATCAATAAAATATAATCACAAAAGGCTGAAATTGTGAAACTATCAGACTTTTATTAACTAAAGACAGGAACTACCATCAACCTCATTGACCGATCGAAGCAAAGAGAAAAGGGCATATGCAAAGGGCTATGGATAGGATCAGTCTCAGGATGCATGTCCAACCGGCAGCAACCAATCATGGCACAACAGTTGTTCACCACACAGCTATCCACAGTGATCTCAGATAAGGCAAATGTCTCGCCTTTAATGTTTTTAGGAAAAACATAATTTTAGAACATAATTTTATGTTTTTAGTTAAATTCCTCTGTGGTCTTGCACTGTCATTTTTTAAATCTCCTCCACCCAAGGTCTCTATACTCATCCAAATTTGGCCTTTCATGCATCTCTGTTTCAACTGCTGCACTCAGGGCTTTGTGCCTTCAGCTGCCAAGGCCCCAAATTGTTAAATTCCCCATCAACTTACTGTTAGCTTCCTTTGCCAAGGAAGCTTTAAGGAGTGGCAGAATGACTGTATCTGTAATTGGGCAGTGAGGTTTATTTTCTTAGGAAAAGTGGGAGATAAAATTAGATAAAATCCAATTTCTTCTTCCCATCACTCAAGATTATTGATGTATATATGCATTCAACATTCTGCAAGCCCCTCTAACTTTTAAGGTTGACAAAAATATTGAAGCTTGATTTCATCCTTTAGATCAGTAGTTTTCAGACTTTTTCTTTCCACTCACATGCCACCTTAAGTAATCCCTATGCCAATTCCTGCTCTTGTTTTATGTTCTCATGTAGCATGGGAGCTGGATATGTGGTCAGAGGGATTAGTAAGGAATTGCTTAAGGTAGTATATGAGTGGAAATAAAAAATTTGAAAACCACTGCTTTAGATTATGGTAGTTATTTTTTTTCTTTTGCGGTTTGTGGAGTAAATTAAGTCAAATTCATCATTCTCAATGTCACTCAATGTCCACTGTGACAACTGTGTTCTAAACAAGCATCAAGGTATAAATGGCCAACATTGGATGGGCTAGGCTCAGAGGGTTACTGGTAACTACAAGTAGGCAGTTGGGCAGTTCCATCTGACCACATATCTCCCTCCCATGCTCATGAGAACATAAAACAGGAGCAGGAGTTGGCTATCTGTCCTACAAACATGCTCCACTATTCAATAAGATCACAGCTAATCTGGCCATGGACTCAGCTCCACTTATCCATCCATTCCCCACAACTCTTGATTCTCATTTTCTTTAGAAACCTATTTATCTGTGTCTTAAATACATTCAACGAGGTAACTGCTAATGCTTCCTTGGGCAGAGAATTACATAGATTCATTACTCTGTGGGAGAAACAGTTCCTTATCTCTGCCTTAATTCTTCCTACTTGAATCTTGAGGTTATGTCCCCTATTTTTTCTCTCACCCACCAATGGAAACAATGTGATATGCTGAATGATGGACGCTGTTAATTTCATGCTGGCAAGTGTCAGCATCATTTGGCGTGGTCAGGCCCAATTCTTCAAATGTGCTTCATTGACATAGAACCAACCCTCAAATTTAAGTCAATGGCAGATGTATTTTGACAAATTTTAACTTCCATTTGGCATTAAAGATCCATCTTGTGTCACCTCATGCAATCTATGCTTACCATGGTAGCTTTCTCTCTTCTAAGCCAAGGTATTATGGCAACTGTGTTGCAGAAAATGGGACTCACAATTCTCAAGTGGTGATCCGAAGAGACCCTGCTAATGAAGCAGTAATTGTGAATGGAGCTATTGCATACAAAAAGCCCTTTGTTCTAGATTCTCACTTAGGAGGTAAATTACTAGAAGTTCTCTAAAACTCAATATCCTATCACTTCTTGGCCCCTCCCGATCCCGTCCCCTTCTCATTGACAAATGGACACAACTTACCTCATGGCCTACTGACTCCCTCCATCTTCTGTTTGTTCACTCATTAATAGGTCATCAAGTTAATGTATATTCCAAGGCAAAATTCAGAAGGATCTGATTACCTGCTTTGTATACATTGCTATTTCTGTGACCATGTGTCTGTGGGTGATTTCAACTTCCCTAATATTGACTGGCTCTTCTAACTGCAAGATAGATAGATTGGGCTGAATTCGTTGTGTGTTCAAGAAGAATTCCTGACACAGTACATGGAGCAGCCGACGAGAGGAGAGGCCATACTGGATCTGGTTCTGGGTAATGAACCTGGTCTGGTGGCTGGAGAGGAGGCTATGATCCTTGAGTCCTCTTTGGCCACAGGAGAGGTCCCGGAGGATTGGAGAATGACAAATGTAGTCTCCTTTTTTAAAAAGGAGATAGGGAAAATCCTGTGAAATATAGAGCAGTGAGTCTTGCGTCAGTGGTGTGCAAACTATCGGAGAGGATTCTTAAGGATAGGACCTATATGCATTTGGAGAAGTACAGTCTACTCAAGGATTTGTGAAGGAAAGATCATGCCTCTTGAGTCTAATAGAGTTTTTCAAGGAGATAACAAAAGAAATTGATGAAGGTTGGGAGATGTGGTCTATAAGGATTTTATTAAGGCATTTGACAAGGTCCCCCATGAGAGACTTGTTCAGAAAATCCTGAGGCATGGGATCCATGGAACCCTGGCTGTGCAGATAAAAAAATTGGCATGCAGGTGGAAAGCAGAGAATAGTAGTGGAAGGGAAGTATTCTGCCTGGTAGTCAGTGATCTGTTTTGGGACCCCTGCTCTTTGTGATTTTTATAAATGACCTGGATGAAGAGGTGGAAGGATAGGTCAGTAGGTTTGTGGATGATACAATGGTTGGAGGAGTTGTGGATGGAACTTAAAAGTTATAAGAGGATGCAGAGTTGGGCGGAAAAATGGCAGATGGAGTTCAATCCAGATAACAGTGAGGTAATGCACTTTGGAAGGACAAACTAGAAACCTGAGTACAGGGTTAATTGTCGGTTACTTAAGAGTGTGGATAAACAGATGGTCTTGGGTCCCAAATCCATACATCCTTCAAGGTTATCGCACAAGTTGATAGGATAGTTAAGAAGGCCTATTGGATGCTGGGCTTCATTCATAGGCGGGGATTGAGTTCAGGAGTAGAGAGGTAATGTTCCAACTCTACAAATCTCTGGTGAGACCACACTTGGTGTATTGTGTTCAGTTTTGGTCACTTCATTATAGGATGTGGAAGCTATGGAGAAGGTGCAGAGGAGATTTACCAGGTTGTTACTTGGATTGGAAAATAAATCTTATGAGGCAAGGTTAGCAGAGCTGGGACTTTTCTCTTTGGAGTGTAGAAAGATGAGAGGAGACTTAATAAAGTGTACAAGATTATAAGAGACATAGATAGGGTGGACAGCCAGTGCCTGTTTCACAGGGCAGGAATAGCAAACACCGAAGGACATATGTATAAAGTGAAGGGAGGGGTTTAGGGGAGACATCAGGGGTAAGTTTTTATTTTACACAGAGTTGTGGGTGCCTGGAATCCTTTGCCAGAGATGGTAGTGGAGGCTGAAACGTTAGGGGCATTTAAAAGACTTAGGCAGGCACATGGATGGAAGAAAAATAGTGGATGGGGGGGTTTAGAACTTTTTTTTTAAAGGATATAATCATCGGTGTAACATTGAGGGCTGAAAGGCCTGTACTGTGCTGTAGTGTTCTATGTTTTGTGTTGATCATAAACTGATGGCAACATTTCCTACATCACAACAATGACTATATTACTGAAAGCCACTTTGGAATTCCCTGAGGCACAATGTGCTTGAGAGCTTCAATTATTTTATTTTATTTTTTGATGCATCTTATACCCTCATGCAAACTTTTGGTTATTCCAAGACCTTAATTCATGTTGCTTACATTTTAATGTTTTATGTTTCAAGGTATGTAATTTAGTTGGAGTCAAGAAGAGACTGTGATGTTGGGGATACAACTATACAAGGATAATATCTGTTGAAAATGTTCTGTCACTAGTTCATGAAATCAACAATGGCTCAATGATTGATTGATTGTGGAGGATATATATTTCTATTACAATCTTGGATATCAGGGAAGGAACCAATAGGCAGCAAATGATCCAGAAATCTGTGTTATAGTGGAATCAAGCACACCATCTATTTCCATTTCCATAATATCGCCCAGCATTTCAACTGCTTCTGCTGAAATCCTGTGTCCCTGCCTTCGTTTTCTCCCTCTTTGACTATTCTGATCAACCTTTGGCTAATTTGTACAAAGTTGAACTCATCCAAAACAATTTCCACTTGTACCCTAATTTTCTCTGAGTACCGTTTAGCTGCCACTCTTGAGCTCTCCACCAGGGTAATGCCATTGGTGTGGTCAGATTCTTCCTACATCTGTGACCTCCTCAAGTCTCCAAGATATTGCATTTGTCCAAATTAAATTTGTGGCCATGCCTCGAGCTGCAAAGGGCCAAATCCTTGGAATTCCCATCATAAACTGCTCCCTAACCTTCCCTGCCTCTCTCTCAATTTTTGATGCAAGCATATTTTAGTAATTCTGCTCCTTCTGTGCCCCTGTGATATATTTTGGATCGTTTTAGTGCATTAAATGTGCTAATTAAACTACAAGTTTGCATAGTCTTTCAATGCCATTATTTTTGCTCTTAATGGTCCCTCGATCCCTTTTCTGTTTCCAATTTCAAATACTTTGGAAGTTTGACACCTTCTTAATCTTTGTCTCTGGGGCTCATTTGACTTGTTTTCTCTTTTTTTCATTGGTTCTTCTCCTCCAATCATACTTCCTTTTAGTTATACAAGGCATTGGTTAGACCATAAGTGGAGTGCTGTGGTTAAACAAGATGTTTGCTGATGCTGGAAAATTGGAACGATCCCCCAAAAAAGTGCTGGAGGAGCTCAGCAGGTCCTGCAGCATCCATGGCAAGCAATAGGCAATTGACATTTTGGGTTGAAATCCCTTCATCAGGAATTCAAGTCTTAAGTACACTCAATGACTGAAATCTCTTGGGTAGAGTATTTAAAGACGAACAAAATCTTTGTTTACATTTTTTTAATATTTCTCCTCATCTCATTCCTAATTGCCCAGGCTATTAGATTTATTAATTCCTTCAAAACAAAATAATCTGATGCTTCCATTATATAATAGCATTCATTATAGGCACTTTAAAATTACTGTATTATTTATTACGAGGAAAAAAAGTCATTAACATGATTTTGTTTGGTTAAAAGAGTTTTCACTGGCACAACCCATAATTCTTGCCACAAATTTGCCTTTACATGTTCCAAAAGACCATCCTTCCTTTTCTGTGTCATTTTTTTCCCACTGTAACATTTCTCACACCATGCTTCCTGCTAATGCTGGATTAATTATCTACTTGTGATGGAATAAGAATAGAATCTTGGTTCTATTTGGGCTGCAAGAGGAAGTCATTGTCAGATTTGAAAGCAAACCAATGCTTTGTACTGGAGATCTGGGGACAGTGTAAACCTGTGATAATTTCTTTGATCATATTTGGACATCAAGGATGATTATGGAGAAATTTCCCTCAGATTAAGTGAATGGGCCACATTCCATGATATGTTAAATGTATCTGTGGACAAATGGACTAAATAGGATTAATTGTTTTCATCTTTACTGGGCTCTTGTGCAAGAAAATATATTTGAACCTTTGAATTGTGGAAAATCTTTTGGAAACACCAATTCTTTCATGAGATTTGTGATCATGGAATAACCTAAATTTCATTCTTTACACAAGACTGGGAATAAGGTCTCTTTCTCTACATTTTAGATTTCCATTCCATCTCATTCAATCTCAGAAGACAATCTTAATTCTGCACAAACTCTTCCTTGTTTTTTTGTGCTTCATTAATAGATTGAAGATAAAGAGTTTCAATTTTCACTATCTATTTTTTCTCTCTCCTTTAAATGATTGTGTGAAATCAATCATCTGAAACCAATGGTGAATTGAAGAGCATATTTTGAATATTCTCTCCTCCATGTGACTAATCTTGTATGCATGCTATGACTAACCAGTTTTGTTACCCAGTGCTTTTATCAGGTCATTTGTGCATATAGTTTATTCATCAGATTAAGGGGACTTTCCACAAGACAAACCCAGAATTCACCCAGACTATTTGGTTCTTCCAAAAAAAAATTTTAAATTGTTACCAAGGTGCGAGGACACCAAGTAGGTTAAGGTAGAAGGCAAGAAGTTGGCAGGTGGAGTGCAATGAAGGAAAATGTGAGGTTTTCTGCTTTGAAAGAACAAAAATGTAAGTAATTGTTTAAACAGAGTGAAAATGCAAAATATTGCAGTACAAAAGGATCTTGAATTGAATTGTTTATTGTCATGTGTACAAAAGGTTTGTTTTGTATGCTATGCAGCAAGTCAACCCATACTTTAAGCAGAAAAACCCTAGTACAATATATTAACCACAAATAGTATGGAATTTTTAAATGGAATTTTAGAATAAAAATACAAAATACTCAGCAAGTTAGACAACAGACAACAAAGTTAATATTTCAGGTTTAGAGATCTTTCATCAGAACTGGGAAATTGAGAAACAGTTGAATTTGCAGAGAATAGAGCAGGATGGATGGGACAAAAATATCTCTGATGGGTGGAAATCAGCTCCAATTCTTCCCTCTCTGTAACTACATCTTGATCTATTGTCAATTCCAGCCATTTCATTCTGGTTACATATTTTAGTAATAACCTTAAAATAACCTTGGCATGTCCCACTGAATGTATTTAAGACCCACACAGATTTTTCAACAACAGGGTATGGGAAACAGCAGAGAAGTGGAGCTCAATCCATGGCTAAATCCATCATCATATTATTGAAGGCTCGGTGTGCCAGATGGCCTACTCCTGCTCCTATTTCTTATAGACTTCTGTTCACAGATTTAACATCGCCCTCGTTTGTTCTGTCTCTCTTTCTCCCACCCCCCTCTTCTCCCACCCCCCCTTCTCCCACCCCCCCCTTCTCCCACCCCCCCTTCTCCCACCCCCCACCTTTCTCCCACCCCCCACCTTTCTCCCACCCCCCACCTTTCTCCCACCCCCCACCTTTCTCCCACCCCCCACCTTTCTAGCATCTGCAGTTTTTTTAAATATTTTAACACATTGACTGAAGTACAAACCTACTCTGGCTCATTCTCTGCCATGTGAAATGTGAATAAACAATTTGGAGCTATTACATGGAAAATGAGAAGGTATGTAATTATGAAAAACACGTGTGGGTAAACAAGGGTACGGAAATTTCAGTGGCGTTTTCCTTTTGCTGAAATGAGTCGTAAAAAAAAAAATGCAAACTATCATAGTAAACTACATTCCTGTCACTTTGGCTCCACAGATCACTGAATCAATCTTTTATTTCCCTCAGCTCATTTTATGCGGGTACACTTCTCTTCCTGCCTCATGCCAGGACTATCTTTTACAGTTCATGCACGCAATACCCACTTCCTTTCTTTTTCACAAGCAGGCTTGGTAATCAGAAACACACTGGGAAATGTAAAGATGACAAAAGTCAGATAATGGAACAGTGCTTTTGAAATCAACAACTTCTCAAGACTATCACAAGAGATCCAATCCAAAAAAGTAATATTGATAATATAATCAGTACAGAGGTATTAAGGATAATCAAACATTTAAAGATGACCAAAAGATGGATCAATAAAGCTGTTAAAGGTGTTATGTTAGGCTTGAAATAGAACATTAAGCGTGTAGCATAAAACAGTAAAGCGTGTAGCATAAAACAGTAAAGCAAAGGAACAGACCCTTCAGCCCACCTCTCTGCATCAAGCACAATGCCAAAGTTAGTATGATGCTGTTCCAGCGCCAGTGACCCAGGTTCAAATCCAGTGCTGTCTGGATTTTGTACAATCTCCCCAAGACCTGCGTGAGTTTTCCCCAGGTGCTCCGGTTTCCTCCCACCCTCCAAAATGTAGAGGGTTGGTAGGTTAATTGGGTGGCATGAGTTTCAAAGGCTAGAATTGGTTTCTACCATGCTGTAAATTTAAATTTAATTTTAAATTTTATAGTGAAACTCTACTGCCTGCACATGATCCATATCCCTTGCTTTATCCCCTGCATTTCATGTGTTTAACTAGAAGCCTCTTAAATGCTACTATCATATCTCCTTCCCCAACCTTGTTCCTGTTACTTACCACTATGTAAAAAAAATGTCCTCACACACTTTTAAACTATCCCCTGGTCCCATCTTACATTGTGTCCTCTAGTATTTGACTATTTTTACCCTGGGATAAAGATTCTGACTGACTACCCTACTTGCACCTCTCATAAACTTCTATCATTTTCCCTCAGTCTTTGATGCTTCAGAGAAAACAAACCAAGTTCATCCAAAAGTCAGGGATTTGCAATTTACCATTTGGATATTTGCAAGCAAATTAACCAGATATTACATAATGATGGGAGTGAGAAAGAAGGACATCTGAGCATCATTGGTAAGGCCTATAGGACATTTCCCATGAACTGAGTGGCTTACCAGACCATTTCAAAAGTCCTTTAAACATCAACCACATGGGGTAGATCTGAAGTCATTTATAGGCCAGACCATATAATGTTGACAGATTTTGTTCCCTGAAGGACATTAGTATATTTACCTGAGAAACAAAGCTGCAATCTGGCCAGTGAGGTGTCCCAGAGTAAAGGACAGTATGTCATGAACAGTCAAAGGTTAGAGTGTTACTTGAAGAACATTCACCATTCTGAATTACAAGCAGCTCAAAGGTAAAGAGCATAATATATATGCACTGTATGTGACGGCTTGCTCACCCAAATTTTGGGCACAAATCCACAGATTTGTGGATCTTTGGAATAATGTGCATTCAGCATACTTACTACAGTATTGCCTTTTATGGAGATAATTATCTTAAGGAACAATGTTATACAGAATAGGAGATCGGTTGGGCATGCAGAGAAGTGACCCACTAGAATTGTCAGTAGGTGGATTGCATATTTTCAGACATGTTGTGTAGCTAATATGAAGAGTTTATTGCAAGATGAGTTATTTATGATTTATGTATATCTCTGTAAATAGTTAATTGCATAATATCTATATCTGTAAATAGTTAACTTTGGATACGCTGTTGTCCAACTCATTGTTTTCGGAGTGAGCTGGTTCAGTGCAGGAAGTTAAGTCAGTTGCTCTAGATCTGCAAACAGCAACACCAAGGAGCCTTCAGATTGTACCTTCCCCCATTTCTTCCTCTCTCCCTCCCATTTTCATTATTTTCTCTGCCTCCTCCCCACCAGCCTCCACCTCCCTGTTTCTCTCATGATATCCTGTTTATTAATAAAAATAGAAAAACAATAACTAATTCCTCCTGGAAAAAATCATTTTAACTTCAGGCTACAAACATTAACTAAAAATGTTCTGTTTCTGCTGGCCACTTTACTTGGCCTCCCCGTGATTTAAAATAGCAGAAGGTTTCTCAGAATGTCAGTGTGTTTATCATTTTCACGGTTTCAACATACTTCATTAATACTGAGGCAGGTACATGCCTTTTCTTGTTTTCCTTCTGTTCTTAAACGTAGTGACTTACATTGAGGTTTGCTTGCTGTACCTCTACGTTAAATTAAAAGTTAAATGATATTCAACAGAGCAAGTCTCAACAGTATATCCACAGTCAGCTGGCATCATAGTCAAACTTAATCCTGTACACATTTAGTACTTTTTCAGAAAAAGGAACAGAGAAACTGTTTTGGAATTTTTAATTCCTTTTGACGATCATAATTTTGCTGTGCTTAAATTGAATGCCCTGATATCCTGCAAAGTCTGTCACACAATGAATAAATTACCCATTTTTTTCTGCTTTATATGGCATTGATTAGTGGAGGCTTGATTAAGAAACCAGAATGTCTCTGCACTTCTCAGATTCATTCCATGATTTATTTGATGGCTAGAACTTGGTGTTAATGTAGCAGAAGGATAGTATAATGTAGGCAGGAAGCAGTTGTGTTTGTGTTTACAAACTCACACTTCATATTCCCTTATGATATCAAAGACCATTCAGACATCAAATCTGGGAGTCCATGGCCCTCCAGATTAATGTCAGTTTGTCTCATTTACGATTCCATGAATGCAGTAAGTTGCTGTACAGGCGTTGTGCATTGCACAATCTGCACAAGCAATGAAAGGGTTGAATGCTAAGTGCAGTAGACAGGACACCAGTCAAGTAAAGTGCCTTGTCTTTGATCCAATAATGCTCCAAATCATCCTTCAAGATCAGTGGGGAGTATTGCCTTCAGCAATGGAGATGTGTAGGTGATGGATAGGGTTGAGGGCTCAGAGATGGCCAATTCATCATCAGTACTATTAACATATGCACTGTATGCATGGTGCTTGTATGTTAAAACTATTGACTCTTAAGAATGGAACACATGGTTGGCATAGTGGTTAGGGCAACGCCTTTACAGTGTCATTGATCAGAACTGGTTGGAATCCACGCTGTCTGTAAGGAGTTTGTACGGCTCCCCGTGTCTGCGTGGGTTTTCTCTGAGGGCTCCGGTTTCCTCCCACTATTCAAGATGTAACAGGGGGTGTACGTTAATGGGGTGTAAATTGGGCAGCATGGACTTGAAGGGCTGAATTGGCCTGTTACTGTGCTGTATGACTAAATTCTTCTTATTCCTGATTATTTTTGGCAATGATGTTCAAGTTGTCCTTCACCTGTCTACCCAAAATTAATATCAACCAGGGCCTGCTTATATTTGTTGTTAACTGTATCAGTAAGAGAGAAGGCTATTGATGATGTTGCTGAAGGTGGTTGGCTTGGAGATACTTAAGGAACATGCAGTAATGACAAAGTTGAAATGACTAATTTGCCACAAAGTCATCTTACTTTGCATTGATCATGGTTCTATCATCGGAGTTTATCTCTATTGATTTCCCCAAAAAAGAGGTGCTAGAGCATGGTGCTAAGATCTACTCCCAACAGATCCTCCCCTTACATTACTTAAACATGGGTTGACTTGCCTGGACAGCACACTATACAAAGTTTTTCACTGTACCTTGGTACACATGACAATAAACAATTCAGTTCAATTGGATTCCATTTCATTTTTTTTAAATATTGAAGACTAAATAAAGGCTCCCCTGGTTCAATCAGATGTTGCCATTACACTTTGAACTTTGAACATTACAGCATGTTGTGCTGTAAACCAATCTAATTTTTCCCTGCTTCATACCCATAATCTTTTCATTTTTCTTACATCCATGTGCCTATCTAAGAGTCTTTTGAATGTCCTCTTTGTACCAGCTTCTATCACCACCCCCAGAAAAGCATTTCAGGCACCCACCACTCTCTGTATAAAAGATAAACTTTCCTCCACTCACCTTAAACAGATGTCCTCTTGTATTTACTATTCTCCCCCCCCCCCCCACCCCATGAAAAAGGTGCTGGCTGGCCACCCTATCTAAGCCCTCATAACCTTATAGGCCTCAATTAAGTCACCTCTCATCCTTCGCTGCTCCAAAGAGAAAAAAAGCCAACTCTGTCAACCTTGCTTCATGACATGTAAAAATGAATTCTACAATTCATGCAACCTCCTGGTAAGTCTCCTCTGCACCCATTCCAAAACATTTGTATCTTTCCTGTAATGAGGTGACCAGAACTGAACAAAATTTAAGGTGACCATTCTTGTATGAATCCTGGTATTCAGCTCTTGCATTAACACCAGTCTGTAAGTTGACACTGTGAGGTGCTTCAAAGCAGTTGTGACATATTTTAGATAGAATATTCCAGATTCTTTCAGAGAAGCAGCTGAATGGATGTTGCTCATTGGCTGAGTTACATTTATCGCATCATTTCATTCTGTCATTTTATTGATGTTTGGAAATGGCTAAAGTGATAAATTTAACCTGCTCAGTTCTTCTGAGTAGAACACACCCAGGTAATCTTTCATGCTAATGGAAAATGCTAACAACCAGTTGAACAGGTACAGCTTTGCCAATGAAAAGGATCTTAGAACAAGGTAGCATGAGTTTTCTTGTCATATCATGAACTCCCAAACTCTTCCTTATATTTGGCAATGATAGTGAGTTTATTATCATATACATTGTACAGTGTACATACTGTATGCACCAATTTTTTTTAACTTCCTGCAGTTAAACAGTACTTTGTTTTTAAAAAAAGCACATTAGTATGCTTGAATTAAAAAGAATCAATAAATATAAAAGATGGATATGTGGCGGCGCACATCTCTTGCAGCAAACCAGCCCCACTTGTATCGCCACACTGGTGGGGCAGCTGTAGGAAGATGGCGTCATCGGGGCTTGCTGATTACCTTGTGGATTAGGCCACAGCTCGCACCCCAGGCAATGTGATGACGTCACTGCGAACCTCCACCGTATCCTGTGGTGTGTTTCTGCATGTGTAGCAGTCGCTACATTGGTGACCCCGAGGAGCCCAGACGTTCTCTGGTCTCCAACCATGGATTTGACAGCGATCAGCGCTGTGGCAGTGAAACTCTCCCCCTTTTGGACCCATCGCCCAAGCACTTGGTTCGGGCAGGCGGAGGCGCAATTTCATTTCAGACAGATCACCTCTGACTCCACAATGTTTTATCATGTGGCCAGAGTGGATGGCCTGATCCACGACCCACCAGAGGAGGGCAAATATGTCGCCCACAAAGCCCTCCTCCTCAGCCATTCTCTCCCATCAGCAACGCAAGGCCAGGCTGATGAACCTCGATGGCCTGGGGGATAGAGCCCCGTCCACTCTAATGTATGAGGCTCGCACTGGCAGAAGGCCACAAACCCTGCCTGATGTTTGAGCAAGCCTTCCTGGAACAAATGTCGGAAGACATCCACCTCCTACTGGAGGATGAAGACTTCTCAGACCCCCGGAAAGTTGCAGCCTGTGCCGATATGCTTTAGAGTATCAAATGGGAGAATGAGGCCGCCATGAATTAGGTCACCCGTCCTGGACCCAGCCGACCACAGACCGCCCCCAGGCAGAAGCTGGAGGAGCACCAAACCACCTGGTGTTTCTACCACCAATGCTGGGGAGCCCAAGCCCACATGTGCTGACAGCCCTGCTCATACCAGGGAAACGAACAGGCCAGCCACCGTTGATGGCCCCCCAATGGCTGTGGCGGACCCATCTACCAAGAGTGCTGTGTGGGCATCAGGCCGTGGGTGGGCCAGTAGGGTGGCGCTAGTGAGGGGCCACCTCACTAGCGCCACCCCCTGGCATTCTTCATCCGGCAACTCTGACCTCCCGAATTGAAATATAGTGCCTTCGACAGGGAGCTCCTGCCCCTGTACCTCTCCATCAGGCACTTCTGCTACTTTCTGGTGGGCAGGCCTTTCACTGCTTTCATGGACCATAAGCGACTCACATAGGCCCTCGCCATGGCAAAGGACCCTTGGTCGGCACACCAGCAGCGGCACCTTTCCTACATCTTGGAGTTCACCACCAACATCCGACACCGGGTGGGTAAGGACAATGTCGTTGCTGACGTGCTCTCCAGACCCACCATCCACAATTTATCCCCTGGCCTGAACTACGCCCAATTAGCTCAGGCCCAGAAAGGGGATGAAGAGACGCAGGCCTTCTGAACTGCCATCACCGGCCTGCGCCTCGAGGACCTGAAGCTAATGGGCAGCCATGACACGTTACTGTGTGATGTCTCTTCTGGCTCACCACACCCGGTAGTCTCCCTGCAATGGAGGCAAAAGACATTCCAGACCTGACCCACCCCTCCATCAAGGCATCAGTGTGCATGGTGGCAGAATGTTTCATCTGGCACAGCTTAAAGAAACAAGTGGCCCAGATGGCAAGGAATTGCATGCATTGCCAAGCCTCTAAACTCCAGTGCTATGTCAGAGCCCCTGTACAGCATTTCAACCTGCCAGCCAGGAGGTTCAATCTTATCCACGTTGATATAGTGGGCCCCGACTGGTGTCCAGGGATGCCCACTACCTCCTGACTGTGGTCAACTAAATGGCGAGGTGGCCGGAAGCCGTCCCCATGAAAGGCACTTCCGCTGAGTCTTGCGCCAGAGCCCTACTCGCTAACTGGGTCACCCGATATGGCATCCCAGCTCACTTGACCAGCGATAGGGGAGCTCAGTTCACTTCCATCCTCTGGGTGCAACTGGGATCAAGCTGCACCATACCACAGCTTATCATCCCCAAGCTAATGGACTCGTGGAGTGCTTCCATCGGCACCTCAAGGTGGCTCTTATGACGTGGCTCAAAGTACTCAATTGGGCAGACGAACTGCCATGGGTCCTGCTTGGCATCCGAACGGCTCCGAAGGAGGATCTGCAGGTTTTATCTGTGGAACTCGTCTATGGTTCACTGCTGTCGATGCTGGGAGAGTTCTTTGGTCCAGACACAGAATCCAGAAGTGAGAACCAAACTACTCGCAGTCCTCCATAACAGACTCGCCTCGCTGGCACCCTCACCACCAACCCACCGCGGCAAACGTTCCCAAGGTGCTGGCCTCATCGGATTTCATTTTCATCCGGCGTGGCCCACACTCTACCCCCCTGCAGCGCCCGTATGAGGACCCATACAAGGTCCTACACCATTCAGGAAAGACTTTTACCCTGGACATTGGGGACAGGGAAGAGATATTTACTGTTGATAGACTGAATCCGGTGCATTTAGACTTGGACCAACCCATAAGGATGGCCCAACCGAAATGAAGGGGTCGGCTGCCCAAGTGGTGAGATGAGTAAGCTGGTTCTGGGGGTTATGTGGCAGCGGACATCTCTTATAGGCAGCTGCAGGACCCACCCTATCTAACCTCTCCCCTCTAGTTCCTTGGTGAACATCATGGTGAATCTCATTGTTGGTTACTTTGTGAGTTTAT
Source organism: Narcine bancroftii (assembly GCF_036971445.1). NCBI lineage: Eukaryota > Metazoa > Chordata > Chondrichthyes > Torpediniformes > Narcinidae > Narcine > Narcine bancroftii. The sequence goes on along the minus strand of NC_091473.1, from coordinate 46,886,494 downwards.
GGTTTGACCTCAAAAGGACCAAACAGGATCAGAGCAGGGAAGAAAGTAAAGATTGCTGCACAGGAGCAGTGTTTCGTATCAAATTGAAATAAAATGTGAGGAAATATGAAAACTTGTTTTCTTTCAGGGCATGTTTGTAAATATAAAAAGATGTCAGCAGCAAAAGAGTAGTCCATGAGGTAAAGGGTTAACCTGCCGTCCAATGTCATCTAACCACCAAAAGCATCTCTTTTTACGAGTGTGTGGTATCAGGTTACAAGAGCACTGAAGTACAAAAGCAGCCTTGGGCCCTTTTAGAATTCGGCATCATTAATATTCAACAGGAAAACTAAATCCCCATTGGATACTAGCCTCAGTGGGTTAACAATGTGCATTTAATGTGAAAAATAGAGCAACAGCAGATTGTGCCCAGGTGGTAAAGGCAGAGACCATCCAAGAGACAGGTATGTAGGTAATTTTGATTAGAATCATTAACTTTCCATTTGATAAATAGCTTTCTGTTTTCTGAAGGTCTGCATGTCAATATACTCGGTCTGACACCTCTCTCCTTTGCTTTCACTTTTGCCCCTTTTTCTGTTTGTTGTATAATTTCTCAACCTTTCCTTTTTCTGTTAGTTTTAATTTGTAATACTCCCGTATGAACCATGTGTTTAGTCTAACTTGCATGTCAGTTGGTTTCAGTTTAGTATTCTTTTAAATTGTAATGTTATCCTTGCTTCTTATTTCAAGCCAATATTCCATGTGGTAGTTGAAGCCCTGGCTGATTGAAAAATGACTGTGATGGGCCATAAACATTGGCAATAACCATGGGGCTTGTGAAATTACTTTTAAGAAATATCCCTTTTGAAACTAAAATCTCTTGCCTTTCCTTTTTTTATACAATTAATAGTCTTCCATTACAAAACAAAATTGGATAAGAATTGTCTTCACAAATATATCAAGAGATTGGAGGTGACCACTTTTTTTCTGGTGACTAAGAATCCTTCCTCCTTCATTGAAATCAAAGTGGGTGAGATCTGCAAGAGTGCATATGGTAGGGCAGGTGTGAGAGATATTGTGCATAAGCCATTATTTTTGAATACCCAACATTTGTAAATCCTTTTGTGAATTTATTTAACTTTATTGATGAAGTTAACATAGAACTTTGTTGCAAAATAAATGGTGCTGAAAATTTTAAACTGATCAACACGGCACTAGTGTTGGCTGAGCTGTGGGTGGGGCAGTGTGCAGACTTGTGTTGCAAAAAGAAAACTGAGGCTTTTCGTATCTTAAAAAGGGAAACATTTGAAGGAAAATTCTTGTTGGTACAATCCAGTAAGTCACCATCATTCAGATCTGAAGTTGCATCCGAGGAAAAATGTATTGCTAATTTTGATTTTTTTTCATTAACCATTTCTGTTTGCCAACATATCCTGCGATCTACGCAATTTGCCAAGTTCCCGACAGCACCCCATTGAAACTTAAAAATACTTTAGTTTGCAATTGTAGGTGTAGGTGCCTGTGAACCATTATGTTGCTAGCTTCTTGGAAAATACAACTGCCTTGGGGAAAATTTAAGTGAGGTTTTTAAGAGATATGTTTAAAAATCTCCAAGGTCTGCTTATTACATTGAAAACTAAAGGACTTGACCAATTTGAGAAACCTTCCTTTCTTGGATTATTCCAGGATGTCATATCAGCACATCCTCTTTCCACCCATATCTCAATCCCCATATTCCATCTTCCAACTTCCCATATCCAATCCAGAAGTTAATTTCCCATGTTGATCGTTCTCCTGATAGGAGTCACACGTTTAGGTCTGAATTGTGAAACTTCTTTCTTCCATTTTGTGAACCTGACAAACTCTCAATCCCAGTGGCTGCAGTGTCTGGGGCCTCCTTTTTTTGGACACTGAAGTGATCAAGGCATACGAGGAAAAATTTACAAGTTAAAGGATAAGTAATTATTTTAGGAATGTTACAACAGGTGCGAGGAGACTGTTGGCCTCCACCTGCTTCTGTTTCTTGTGTGTGAGGAGTTTCTGAAAACCTTTTTAGATTTCTTTAATTTGAGTTTCTGCCCTACCCCTAAAATAACAATAATCTTAATTAATATTCTCAATTCAATGTGGCCATGCTATTTACTCTTGTGCTTTTAATTATATCCCAAATGTTAATGTGTTTACTACTTTGGTGTCCCTGGTTTCTTAGTCACTTGCCTCCTGCAAGGACAAAAAGGCAAAATAATTATGCAAATTAAAGCCTCCATTGGTAAAAATCAAAGCCGAGTTGTCCTGCCCTTCACACATCTTCTGAGTCTATTTCAACATTTGTTTCAGCTGTAGAAAGCCCACATGTGAGAAGTCAAAGGTACTGTACCATCACAGTGTGATACAAGATAGAGGCAGCTGTCATCGTTCTCTTTGCAACTGAGTTTTTCCAGTTCATCTGGATCAAAATAGTCTAAAGTTAGTCTTGGATCAGTTAACATGAATGCAGTTACTTTGTGAATAACTTTGTTACTTTATGAATGAATACAAATGCAGTTCAAAATTCTAAATATTGAACAAGTTGATCTTTATTTTAAATTTTTTTATTTTTTGTTTTAATTTTTATAAATTTAGACATACAGCACGGTAACAGGCCATTTTGGCCCATGTGTCCTTGCCGTCCAATTTACACCCCATTAACCTACAACCTCTGGTACGTTTTGAACAGTGGGAGAAAACTGGAGCTCCTGGAGAAAACCCACGCAGACATGGAGAGAATGCAAAGACTATTTACAGACAGCGTGGGATTTGAACCCATGTCCTGTCGTGATCACTAACACTGTAAAGATGTTGCAATAACTGCCATGCCAACTGTTTTATATAGTAGAGCTTTTTTTTTCAGGGTATCAGTGCCATTTCTAAGTAAGTCTGCTGAATGTCTAGGAGCTCTGAGTTGCATTTGGTCCCTCTGGAAAGAAATGAGGTTCTTTTCATTGGCTCCTTTCAAAATTTTGCTCACCACTCCTTAGTACATGCGACAACTGAATTTTTCATTCCTCTGGGTTTCCAAAAGCACTCTATAGACAATTGAATATTTTAGAACTTTACTTCCTGTTATAATTTCTGATCTGCAACAGCCAACTTGTAAACTCAACAATATTTCATGACAAGATCATTTTAGTTGCTTCAGGGGTAAATATTAGCCAAGATACTGTGACAAACTTCAATGCTGTCAATATTTTTGAAAGTGCTTAGGAAATTTATAAGCACATGAAGGGAAAGAAATGGTGTGGTATAATATTTCAACTGAGTTACAATGGTTATCTCAGTCCAGTACAAGAGTATCAACCTCTATTTTGAATCCTGTAAACTATCCTGAGTTAAAGAAGGCATTTGTCCAGCTTGCCTTTATCAGTGAGGACACAGAGTACAGAAGTGGGGACATAATTTCACAACTGTGTAAGATGTTGATGAGACCACCCAGCAATAGGAAAGATATAATGAAGAAAGTAATTTTTTTCTGAGAATGTTAGAGACTGGTAGGATTAAATTATAAGTGGAGGCTGAATATGCTAGGACTTTTCTCCTGGAGTAGGAAGCAAAGTGGGGACCTCAAAGGTTTAGAAGATCCTAAGGGACATATGAGGTAAATAGACAAAGTCTTTTGCCCAGTGTAGGGAAAACTAAAACTAGAAAGCACGGATTTAAGATGAGAGGGGAAAGCTGTAAAGAAGGGGCTCCTTCTTCACACAGAGAGTGGTGAGTATATGGAACAAGCTGCCAGAGGAAGTGGTAGAGGTGGGACAATTGTAATATTTAAAAGACATAGACATGTACATGGACAGGAAATGTTGAGAAATATGGGCCAAATGCAGGCAAATGGGATTAGTTTGGTTGATGTCGACAAATTGTGCTGAAGGGAATGTTTCTGTGCTGTTGAATTCCTTGGCTCAATGATTGTAAATGTAAGTTTTGGATTTAAATTCTTCTGAATCAAGAGACCGCAATTTCCTAAGCAAGTTAAGTAATAATTTTTCAATCTTCGGAATATTTCTCCTTGTATGATTAATATAGAAACTCTTCCATCCTGCATCCTCACTGTATTCTAACCGTAAATTGAGCATGTCTAAATATTTTTTTTACTAATCCATGAACCCTAGTACCTTATCTCTAAAGATAAAAAAAACTGCTAAAACCTGAAATAATTTTTCAATCTCTAACTGGTTTGGCTTGATCTACATGGACTTTTCTCATCATCAAGATTGCCTTTGAAGAAGAGTTTCTACCAAAATGTTAACAATTTCCCAATGTTGCTCAACCTGCTGAGTTCTTCCTGCAAATTGTTCTTTTGCTTCCGATCCCACATCTTCAGTCTCTTGTATTTCTAAACTTTTCTGCTCTTTTAAACCTTGCTAGAGTTTAGATGGTACAATAATAGTATGTAAAAGGATTTGAATCACTGACAAATGCCTGTAAATTAGAGGTGCCAATCATTTTACCATTCTTCACATGATTTTGTGTTCCTTAACCATTTCTAAGGCCTTATACAATTTATTCATCACCTGTTGAACTAATGTTACTCTTGAATTTCACATTGATAAACTGAGTAAGAAATTGTATTGAAAAGTTTTGTGTAAGAGGATGAAAAGGATTGATCTGCCTCAAAAAATGGGAGAAAGGTAGAAATCTAGGCAATAAACAGTAACAATTATCAATTCAATCATATCAAATTATCTTGAGGAGATTCACATGAACCCCATCAAATAAAAGTTGATTGCAAGTGATAGGAAGAGATAACCAAAAGTTTAGTCCAAGCTTGAAGCTACATTTTACCGGTGGAAAGGGGAAAAGCAGGGGTTTATTGAGGTTAAATCAGCATATAAGAATTGGCAGCTAAAGACACAACCATTCACATAATTCAGGGACAGTCAGCAGGAAGAATTATCAGATAATTTATTTAGGTGGGTTAATGGAATGGAACAAATAACAGAGATAGGGAAGGTCTTGGAGGAATTTATAAACAAAGATGAGAATTTTTAAATTCCATATGCTGATTTTTAGAAGAACATTAAAGTATAATATGCTTTGATTTCAGATCTCTAATAAATTTCATGTACAAATTCATTTGGTCTAATGACAGGTAATTAATGCCACAAAGAACCCTGTTAATAGTATTAATTTGGTGGATGGCTATGGAGGTGCATATGGTGAAACTGTAGATTATCACTCAATGGTTGGTAGGTAAATGTATTTACCCTTTGCACTCCCTAAATGTATTTTTTCAAGCCAGTTGCATACCTGCCAATTGCAAGCCAATCATACTTATATAAAGCTATTTTAAAACCCAAAAGACATTTTTTAAAATGTAAATGAAGTAAAATTTGTTTCAGAGAACAATCTGTTGGGATGCAGTTTGAATTGATATAGAAATTATGTACACTATTTCTTGGAAAAATTAGGTGAGTATGGGGCTGTGGTTCCCAAAGCTGTCCACCACCATAGTTTGCTTTGTGCTGACAAATGCCTGTAAATTAGAGGTCCCAATCATTTTACCATTCTTCACATGATTTTGTGTTCCTTAACCATTTGGGTCTGTGGCACTGTTTGATTGTTATGATTAGTTAACAACTCCACTGTTATTATGTCAATATTGACATCTCCAATTTCAGATAACCCCTCTGTTATGAACTAACAACCCTTTTAATTTTGTTTGGGACTAAAAGGACATTGTTAGCACTAACACAGGAACAGCAATGGAAAATTCACCAGACAATGGTAAATTCAAAATAATAGTTTTTTTAAAATTAAACTATTAATAACATAACATTTCTTACTTAACTCTGAACCTAACTCTAAATTTAACCCCATGCACAAATATAAATGTGTGTGTATAATAACATTCCACTCTGAAAAGTCAATCTTTAAAACTTCAGCATCATTTTAGACTTGCTTGAAGGTCTTAAATTCTTAGTTCAGAAATAAGTATAAAGTGCTTTTAAATATCATATCTTCAGGCCTTCTTACTCACAATTCTGCCCTCTTTTCTATGAGACCGGGAATGTGGCTATTTTCTTCCACGATGAAATCACAAACCAGGACAAGGGTTAAACAAATGTGGCTATTTTCTTCCATGATGAAATGAATTCACAAACCCAGACAAGGATTAAATGAAATGGCAAAAAAATGAAAATGTCACCATGTATATTTTAATGCTGAATATTTGTATAGATTGTTATTAACATGGTTCATGGTAAAGTATTAAATAAAAAAATATTTAAAAAAAAAAAAAAGGATTAAATGAAGTGGCTATACAAAAATAGGCCAAGTAGAATTCTGTTTTCTTTTCCAAAGAGACACCGAAGAGGTATTCCTTATTTCAAAAGCCACTGATTCTATGTTCCCCTTTTCCAAAGAATCACACACACAACAGCACCTATTCTGGTTACTGTAACTCAACCCTGTCTTCCACAAGGTTTCAATCCCTGTGTGTCACAAGGTTTTGACTTCTGTCAACTCCAAACTGAACTGAATCAAAAATGTCTAATTCGATAATATATTTCAGCAAATCATGTAACCATTTACATCATCAATGGGGTCAGTTCCAATTCTTTAAAAATCATGTGATCTGTTATTGGAATTTTAAACAGTTGCAAACCCCGGTTTCTTGTAAACTATGTGATCTCCTTACCTGTCCTTTTTTTCTTTATTTAGAATATATAAAATACGAATATATATTAAAAAAACCCTATTACAATTCTTCATTAATAAAATACAAAGTAATAAATTAGTATACTATCTCTCCCCCCACCCAACCACCCCTCTAAAAAAAAACCCAATCTACCCCTATCTCTACCTAAAAATGGAGCCTTTTACATAAATAGATTTTATATATACATACTCAGGCCCATACATTTCAAAAATGGTTCCCACAAAGAGTGGTTATTATGTAAACTATGTTATTTTTTCTAAATAAATACATGATTTCAATTCATTATGCCATCTTTGAATATTTATCTCTACATCATCCTTCCATGTTACCACTATACATTTTCTTGCCACAGCTAGAACCAAGCGAATAAATGCAATTTGAAATTTATATAATTTTAATCCCTCTTTTAAATCCATCATAAGTCCCAAAAGAAATAATAAAGGATCAGCTAATAACAGAATATTATATAAACATTCTAAAAATTCTCTAATTTTCACTCAAAAATTTTGCACCTTTTCACATGATCAAACAGAATGCAAAAAAGTCCCTTTTTGTATTCGATCCCGAAAACATAGATCTGAATCCCTAAAGCCATATCTTTTCAACTTTTCTGGTGTCCAGTATAACTGATGTTAAAAAAAATTATAATTAACTAAACTATATCTCACATTAATCAACCTAGTTACAGCATCTTCACACATCATCAGCTAATCTTCCTCCAATATAACAAGTTGTAAATCCTTCTCCCATTTATTTTTTATTTTAAAAACACTAGGTTTATTCATCTTTTCTTGTAATAAAGAATACATTTCTGATATAAAACCTTTTTTCAAAGATTCTGTAATTAACTTTTCAAACCTAGTCAAATTAGGAAGTTTAAGTTCCTGTCCAAAATGTTCTTTTTTTAAAAAAAAAAATCTCGCATTTGATAATAAGCAAATATTGAATTCAATGATATCTCAAATTTTTCTTGCAATTGAGCAAAAGAAAGAAAGATGCCCTTCTCGAAACAATCTTCCACCCTACGAATACCTTTCAAATCCCACTCTTTTAAGTATCGACTATCCATTGAAAATGGTATAATCCTATTTCTATATCTAGGGGTCTGACCAGTAATTTTACCCTTAGATCCAAATTTCCAATAAATGTCTAAGTACAAGGACATTATAAGTCTTTAAAAAAATTGGTCTTCATTTATATATAATGTGGTGGCGCACTCTCTCATGGTGAACCGGCCCCGCATGTAACGCCATGTGGTAGGGCAGCCATGGGAAGATGGCGTCATCAGGGGTTCTTCCTGACTCAAACCTCCCTCTCAGAGCGCGCCTCGGGCAGCAATTATGACATCATCACGCACATGGTGACTGAGCCAGCGCTGCTCTTAAAGGAGCACGCGCTAAATTCAAATAAACAGTCCTTAACGACCCTCAATGTGGTGGCTGTGCTTTCTTCAGGTGCACAGAGTGCCACAATAAAATAATTTCTTCGCACCTGTCTTGTAGACGACACGACTCTGAAAGGTTATCTCATTTCTGTTCAAAGGCTTAAGTATATCACTCACATGGCTCTGATTTTCATTTCTCTTGTTCAAGAGGCCTTAAATAGTTTAGTTTAAAAACAGATGGCTTACTTCAGCAATTCTTATTGAGTACTTAGATACTTCCGTTTTTAATAAAGTAAACACTCCATTGTGCTTGAATAATTAAAACTTCAAATCCATTCGCTCTCTTTCCAAGACAATGTCAACTCCAAAAATGAAGTCTCTTCTGAGTTTTCTATAAATATGCTGTGACCTTTGTGTGACCCTGTACCAGCTCAACTCACTTACTAAGAATACAAATACAATATTTTAACTATAATATACTCGACCAAGACATTTTTATGAGAAATATATATAGATTAAGATAAATCTGTTACACCTTCTAGTTTCTCTTTCCCTCACCCCTCCATCTCCTTTCCTCCATCTCTCCACACTTCTATCAGAGAGCTATCCTTCTTAGCCCTCCTTTCTCTCCCCTATCACTCCTCAGCTTTTTCTCTTCTACCCTCCCACCTGTACCTACCTGTATCCTCTTACCTGTGCGTCTCCCCTTCCCACTCTCCTCCTTCCCCATCTTCAAATTCAGACATTTGCCTGATTTTCAACATTTCTGAAGAAGAATTCAAGCCTGAAATATAAACTGTCTTTTGCTTTCTATAAATGTTGCATGACCTGCTGAGTTCTTCCAGTACTTTTGTGAATTACACTGTTAATATTTCGTATGTAAACCAGGACAGTAAAACATTAATTGGGTATATCTCAGGAATTGCTAAATGAATGAGGACTTGATTGCTGTCAAAGCAAGAAGATGTGGTACATGTTGGGAGCTAGTTCTGTATTTTGCTGATCAAGTGTGCTCTGCTGTTGCACACCACAGCAACTTAGTACCTCTGACAATAAACTTCAACTTGAATCTATCCTGCCATTCTCCAAAACTGAATCACTCTAGCTGCAGGGGGGTGGCCACATTTTTATTTTCCTCCAGAATTTTGTTCCTTTTTTTTCCTCTTCCAAAACAATATTTGTGGTGTTTGATTTTTTTTTTTCTCTTTAGTGAGAATACAGCCAGAGGACTTGCATCATAGGATTAATGAAAGATTCTGTAATACATTTTTCTCGAGATTAAGATCATATGTGGCTGGCATAATGAAGTGGTACTGGTAACCTTTCTGTTTGGGCCATTGCAGTCCTGGTGGCCCAGTGTTGGCTTTGGTTTGGGAGCATTGAATCCCAATATAATGATGATAGAACAGTAAAACAAGTCCAGCTAAGAATTGTGTGCGATGTGACTTTAAATGTTCTTCCTCAAGCAAAGCATTTAATGTCACTTTAATTAAAAAAGTTTAGAATTTGTCACCAAATTATCAATGCCAAAAAAATAAAGAACAAAAGGAGCAGGGAAGATCTTTGGGGCCTTTTGAACTCTGCCATTCATTAAGAGCTGGCTCCACTTTCATTCCCAATTTCCAAATCCTTTAGTTCATCTCTGGTCCAAAAAAACTGTCTCTCTTAATTACTAGGCATTTATAGCTTTCTGGGACAGATAATTTCAAAGATTCACATGAACAAACTTTTGCTCATTGCAGTTCTAAATTTATTCTGAGACTTGTTCCCCTTGTCTTCATCTACAACCATATCGAACATTTCCAACACCTACTAGGTAATTCCACCACCAAACACATTTTCCCTTGTCCTCCCCTCTCTCCCGTCCCTGCTCACTCTGTGACTCCCTTCCCAGTAAATGCCCCTTGGCAGCTACCCTTGTAACCACAGGAGATACCCACTTGTGTCCACATGTCCTTCCTCACCACCATTCAGGGCTCCAAACAGTCCTTCCAAGTAAAACAACACTTCACTTTTGAATCTGCAGTGGTCATCTACTACATCCAGTGCTCTTGTTGTGGTCTCCTCTACATTGAAAAACTGGACGCATATAGGGAGATCATTTTGTTGAGCACCTCTGTTTGCCGCAATAGCAGAGATCTTACAGTGGCCACCCATTTCGATTCCTCATTTCATTCCCTTGCCAACATTTCTGTCCATGGTTTTGTGCACTGTCAGATTGAGACAACCCACAAATTGGAGGATATTCTGTCTGGACACCCTCCAGCTGGATAGCATTAACATCAACTTCTCCAATTTATGTTAACCCCTCCATCCTGCCATCATCTTTTTCTAAACTTGCTCTTTCCCTCTGTCTCCTTTCCCCCAGCTCTGCTTTCACAGAGCCAAATACAACCTCTCCCTCAATCAATCCTCACCTTTCCTCTCTCCTGTCCTCCTATCATTTCAAATTAACACCTTTTGTCTGTACTCCTCCCCCTGCTATTCTTTCCTTCTCCCCAGCCTTTTCAGGTGCCTGCCTGCTGTTAACTCATACCTTGAAGAAGCGCTCAGGCCCGAAATGTCAGTTATCTATCTTTACCTCCTATGGACACTGCAAGACCTGCTGAGTTCCTCCAGCATCTCTGTGTTTTTGATGCAAGTGTCTGCAGACTTTTGTGTTTCACTCCCTCAGGCAAAGATCAAACACAAATGGGCTTAGTGTCAAAAAGTGCCCAGAAATTTCCCAATGATTACTAATCAATTGGGAAATAAATACCACTGTGATTTAACATGCCCAAAATGATTTATATAACCAAATTTTGCATTTTAAAAAGTGCACGTGGGTTCGGACATATTTTTCAAGAAGGTTTATTTTTAAATCTTAGAGCAACGAAACATTTTGTGCTTGGATAGTACTATTTTAAATCCTTGGGCTACAGAGAATGGAATATTTATATTTTTCTCAATAGGTCTTTTCGTCGTTGGTCTCTGCATGGAGGCCGGCTAATAAGCTGAATGAAAAGGTATTTCTTACTTTTTCATGTAGGCCCATAAAAGCCTGCTCCAATGTCCCCTTTCAGCCTGGAGGCGGCTGGGGTGTTGATACAGCTTTTAGAAGGTGTGGCTACTGGTGCCGTGACACCGTATATACACACCGAGCAACCCATAATCCCCCACGCAGTTGGAACCGCTCCGCATTTCCCAGAGCGGTTCCAGCTGTGTGGGGGATTGTGGATAAGGTAGATGGCCATTGCTCTGACTTGCATTGAGCCACTGGTGCCAATGTGCAGCCCCAAAGGACAAAGTGGCCCAGTGAGGTGCCGGAGGCTAGCACCACCAGTGGGGTTGTCACAGACCCCGCCAGCCGCCCATGCCCTGAGGGATGGGTTGTAGGCTGAAGATGTCACTGCGACGTCATCAACCCGTCCCTAGCCAGCTGCTTTCAGCGGTATTACATTCATGCTAGGTGGCAGAGTGGTGCGCTCCACCACTGACCCTTCCCACGAGAAGGATTGCAGTAGGCACATTGGAGCAGTTCAGGGCATATTCATAGATGTAAGTCTCCTGATGTAAGGGTAGAGAATCTCCATCTTTACACTCAGGCTTTTGACTGTAAGAAAGGGCCTAATACCTAACTCCAGTAACACTTTTTATTTGTTGCAGATCTGAAGAGATCAAGTACCCTGTGTGTGAGAGACGTGCAGGAACTATCTGAAGAAGTGAGAAGAGAATTGATAGTTGTCAAGCTGATGACTTGCATGGGTAGCACAAACGGAACCCCAAAAGTAGCTGTGGGTCTATATTCGGCTACTTTTGGGTTCCGTTCCTGCTAGTTATGGACAGACTTCCTGATTGTTTCTTAGCCCAATTACTGTTTTAAGGTATGGATTCAAAGGAATTATTGGCTCCTAAGCCACAATATATTTTAGCACACAAGTGTAGTAAATCATTTTATTCTGACAGATGAGTGTTCTTTAATAGTCTTTGTGTAATAAACAGTGAGATTGATGATATATTGATTCCAATCACTAACTTTAATCTGAACATTTTACTTCACCTTTTCATGCCAATTGATTGGGTTGAGGGGATGAATGCCAACAAAATTTCCTCTCCACTGTGGTCATCTCCCCATTACCAAAGTATTGAAAAGCTCCTGGCCCACCTGTTATTCAAGGGAGGAATTCCTAGATACTTTGCTATGATGCAATAATTTAAGACTGAGCTGTCCTTGCTCGAAACCCTGTTTGTCTGTCACATCTATGTTCATTCATCCAAAATGATTTCTAGCCTGGCCATGCCCCTGTTTCTGCATTAGTTTGGGAGGGAGGAAAAAAATCAGGTGAGTCACCATTTCTGATCGTGATTAAACAACCACTATATGTGCAGAGGATCATCGAGAGGTTTCTCCCTGTACTGCTGGTAAGTAGTGCTCCTGTATTAGTTGCTCCAGCTTTTTCCCTGTACTTCTGTCAAGCAAGTTCAGGAAGAAAAGACAATTTGTCCAAGACACATTGAGAATCACTGCCTTTAAATACTTGAAGAAATTGGATTTGGTCTGACTGGTGTGGCCAGATTCCCTGTGCATTCAGATAATAGTCAATAATATGTTTATCATATGCCAATCAATCAACTTCCCAGGAGCCCCTGAGTGAAATTGCTAACTCTCTGCTTTATGGATCATGAAGCAATGACAGGTCGAAGGATCTATTTCTGTGCAATGAAGACTCCAGAAAGGACACTGGTATAAGGATGATGATTATAGGCAGTGAAGGCTCTTGGGTCTGAACCTCCCTATACATGGACAATGCCTCCAACTTCTGCTTGGACTTGCTGTCAGTCCACAGTGTGACATATGTCTGACCAGTTTCAACTGGCCCCATGGCCAGTCTCAGCAAAAAAATAAACGCATGTTTTATCAATCCCTTATTTTCCTTCACTATCAGGTCAAGTTACCTCAAGATGCTAGATTATGATTTGGAAGAGCTGGTAAACACACCAAGAAATGGATGGGATGTATAAATAAAGACTAGTGCACTGAAAGAAACACTGACTTTTGATAATGAAAAGAAACCTAGTTATCAGATGTCAGGTGCTCTTGGTGTTGCTGAACCGGTTGCAGTGTGAACTATACCCCACAATTGCTTGTACCAGTCATCCGAGACCTTTTCCATTTCATCTAGAGGTCAAAATGGAGTGAGTTCATATAATTTCAGTGTGTCAGCCTCCAGAAAAAAGGAAGAAAAAAATCTACTCGAGGTAGCCCTCAGTCTAATACTGTGTTCTCAACCTTTTTCTTTCCACTCATAAGTAATCTTTAAGTAATCCCTATGCCACTGGTGCTCTGTGATTAGTAAGGTTGTATGTGGAGGAAAGAAAATGTTTGAAAACTGCTGTTTTAATTGTACCTAATTGACTCGTTATATCCATGGTTTCATAACTCAAAAGGAAATGGGCCAATGACAATTTTTCTCAAGCAAAATATTTCAGATACAATTGGGTATAAAGCACTCATATACCACCTTAAGAAATCCCTTACTAATCACAGAGTACTGATGGCATAGGGATTACTTAAAGTGGTATGTGAGTGGAAAGAAAAAGATTGAGAACCACTGAATCTAATGGTTGCATCAAGCATGTAGCTGGTGTTGTGGAAGAATGGGAGTGACTATTATACTTTGGAATGTTCCTTTTAGTTGGATATTCTGACCACCTGTTTGTTATAAAACACTTCACTGAGAAAATCACATCAATGAATCAGTAGTCTGCATTTTGTCATTAGAGCCCTGCAGAGAAAGGAGATGATGGATTAGGTTAGGTGGCCCTCATCCCACCAGTCAGTCTTTTGCATACTGCCTCATCATCAAAGCTTTCCAATAATCACCAAGCCCTCTCCATCAGATCATATATGTATGGTTGGAATATTGGCCTTACTACACACCACTTTCATGAATGCTGTACCAGAAATAAAACTTCTCCATTGAGAATGTGTCTTTGCTGGGAAAAGTTTCCAAGGGATTTGTCTTGACAGAGCAATGCTATTCAATGGGCTTCTCTCAGCATAGAGTCAAACAAGATCCGCTGATGGAAAATCATCAATGCAGTGACAGATGCTCCACGGTATGTTGTGCTAGCCTTGGTAAACCTACTCCACAACAATCTAATCCTTCCCTACCTCATACCCATAACTCTCTATTTTTCTTGTATCCATGTACCTGTCTTTTGAATGTTCCTATTGTACTAGCCTGCACCACCACTCCTGGCAATGCACTCATAATCTTCTATTCCTCCAAGTCACCGCTCATCCTTTCTAAACCTCATGAAATATTTGCTTTGGTTCCTAAATTAATGATATCTGAGTACATTATCACATGAGGCAACAGGAGTAACATGCCATGTTATGAAAATGTTGACATGAATGTTCTGTTTTACATACTTTTGAAATATTTTTATGAATATAGTTTAAAATTAAATAAAAAGAATTGAAGTCACAGTCTTCTAATTAGGTGACAAGAGCTACTCCCTGAACAAAAGGCACCAATAGAGTTCTCTGGAATGACACGATCACTCCTGGTTAAGCCTAAATAAGTACTTACCGGGAAACTCGTGTCAGCCAAGAGGGCTTCCCAGCTCCTCAGTGAAAGAACTCTTCCAGGGTTTCCCATGGGACATATTAAGTGGCTTCTGAAAATGTGAAAGGTATCCATTGTGGGGAAACTGTCAGAGATATGGCAATGGAAAAGAAGAAACATCAAACTTCAACTGCATTTGGAATGAACTCAGCTTATTGCCATTGCCCTTGTTACACCTTGTGCTCACTAGTAAACAGAAGCTTTCTTCTGAAAGCTTCCTTTCCTTTTTGAAAGGAACATTTAGGGCTCTTCAATAATGTGGTTGGATGGAAAGCCCAACTACATTCATGGAATTCAAACCACTGCAGTCATGGCTTGCAATATTCCTGAATTCAGGAATGGATTTGTAGAAAAATCAACAGTTTCTTATTTATTTGTACTGCCAATCTCATTCATGTTTTGTATGTGAGATGATTGATCAGACCCAGAAAAGTAATAAATACAAATTGTCACCAACAAAAAAGACACCATTTGGCATTTCAGTTCTATTCCAGACTATGCAAGTGCTAGCTAGAATTTATCCATTGCCCTCTCACCATAGCCCTGTACATTTTTTCCTTTCAGAAAATTATTCCAATTTTCTTCTGAATCACTTTTTCTTGATGGTTTCATAACCCTTTCTGCCATTTGGGAACAGTTTCTATTACATTCAGTGTTCCCATTGGGGCCTCCTCTATATCAGAGAGATTGGATGTAGACTAGGAGATGGTTTCATTGACATCTTCACTCCGTCTGCTGCAATAACTAGGACCTCTCAGTTGCCAACCATTTCAATTCTGTGCCCCATCCTGACATGTCTGTCTTTGGTTTCATTCATTGCCAAATTAAAGCCACCCACAAATTGGAGAAACACAGAACACTACAACACAGTAAGGCTCAGAGTCATGGGGGGGGGGCATTCGTAGGCTATGCCCCCCCAATGAGTTATTGTGCCCCACCCACTCCCACCTGCAGCTCTAGTGTCACATGGTTTTGTCTCCATGCACTATAAGCGGATTCATTTGTCTGTTACGTTGGAGGGAGGGAAAGTGTGACCGGGGTGCACAAAGTAAGTTCATGACAGGTATAACATGCGCCCCCCCCCCCCCCATTCCCCCAATTAGACTTGTTCCAACTCTGGGAATAGTACAGGCCCTTTGGCCCTTGATGATATATCTCTTTTTTTTAAAAAGTACTAAACTCCTCCTACCCCGCAACTGATGGTGCCGCTTCAATGGTTGGATGATAGAGGGTTCATCATCTGCTTGAAAAATGTTATACCTTCAGACTTTACTGTTCATTGCATTATTCATAAGGATCACTTAGTGGCTAAAAACTTAGCAGGACTTCTAAATATGCTTTGCTTTCCCTTGCCATAAAGATTGTAAATTTTAAAAAACACAAGCCCTTCAAAACCATCCATTCAAGAAACTGAAGAAAATGCTGAACGTTTCCAGACACTGCTGCTGTATACCAAAGAAAATGGTCTCCTTCATGTGGTTGCACTCTGGGACACAAGTGATTCCTTTATTTCTCAAGATGAGTATGGAGAAAAACTGATGAATGGAAATTTTGGTATAGATATCTTTAACAAACTCAGTTTATTGAACAAGACTTTATAGGATAAACACAATTAACCTCATTCTAAGGAGGTTATTTATTTTTGTTAAAAATATCAGATATCGGAAATTTTTACAATTTCAAAATCTGAACACAAACACAGAGGTATTGAAGGATGATGACATCACGGTCTATGTGAAACACTCAAAGCAAATACATGAAAATCTGCATGAAAGTTCAAATGACTTGTTAAACTTCAATATCTCATATCGGATATTAAATCCATCGAGGAACAATCTATGTTGATGTAGAAGTTCAAGAGATGTTGATAATAATAGCATGCTGTAAGTTCAGTTTTAAAAAGATTTTTGGGTTAAGAGTGATCTGCCAAATAGATTTCCAAAACTATGGGGAAAAAGCCAAAATATTTTTCATTGCCTTTCCCCCAATGTATTTAGTTGAATGTGGATTCAGCAAGGTGTAGTTGGTAAAGGATAGGGTGGGTGGGGGGGGGGGGGGCGGTGGAGTGGGGGAAGAAGAGAGTATGGAAGAAAGCAATTAAACTTGACTGCTTCACAGGGAAGGGGGGCCATAAATTTTTGAGCAGAGACCTAACGAGGGCATAGCCAAACAAGGTTGAGAATGGCTGCCCTAGTGAGTAGGAGGCTGAGAGATGATTGTATAAAGAAAGGTTTATAAAGTCCTGAGGGCCATGAATAAAGTGAATGCTCAGTCTATTTCTCAGAGTACATCATTCTAGAACTAGGTTAAAGGTGAGCAGAAGAGATTTAAAAGGACAATTTTTTCACTCAGAAGCTCGTCTAGAAAGAGCTGCCAGTGGAAGCTTTAGAAATGGGTGGAATTATAATGTTCAAAATACATTTGGACAGATGTATGGATAAGAATGGCTTACATAGATACAGACCAAATTAAACTAGTACAGAATGCCAACTTGGTCCGCCTGGACAAATTGGCTGAAGAACGTGTTCTGTGCTGCATGACTCGAAAGTCAGAATGCGAGAAACTGTAGGATAATAATCCTAACATCTGTCAATAGGAATATTATTAAGCAGGTAATAGCATGGCATTAAGAAAATCTTAAGTTCAAGCAAATAATTAAAATGGCTTGCAATTGAAAGCTTGAAATGGCCACTACAGAGCACAGATGCTCTGCAAAATAGTTGCCTAGTCTACATCTGGTTTCAGAAACATAGAGGAGGCCACATTGTGAGAGCTGAATGCAGTAGACCAGGTTGGAAGAAGTACAGGTGAACCTCTGCTTCACCTAGAAGGACTGTTTAGGTCCCTGGTAACAGAGGAGGTGAAGAGATGGATTTATACTTCCTTCACAATATTCAATGAGTATTACAAATCAGGTAACCAAATATAATCAGGGACAGGTGAATTTTGTGCATGCATTACAAATTCAGCATAATTGTCTTAACACATACATAAAAAATATGATGGCAACATTTCTACCAACTGTTTATGTTCAATTTCCTGCATTCATGTCCCTTCCACCCAGAATCAGTATCTCTTAAATTAGCTTCTTAATATTATTCAATTGCTACCCAGTACAACAGGTTTTACTTCTCATTGCAGTGGCTCAAGCACACTTGGCTTTCTTTCATAGGTTGAACACTTGCCATGCAAATGAGGCTGTCTTTTTACTCATTGATGCGAACCAAGGTCGTCGTCATATTATCCATGGGTGAATTATTATTTTAAATTGTTTACCTCTTGAATTACCTTAATTGCTGAGGTCAACAAGGTAGGCTGATCTGAAATGACAAGGTCAGTGTCACTTAGCAGTTAATCCTTTTTGCTTTTGGTTACAATAAAATATCATTGGAAGATGTTGGCAGCACTCCAGTATTCTGTCAATTCCCAAAGACATTACCTCTAGTTTTGTAAAACTCACTAAATGTCAAACATTCACTTATTTCAAACTATGTTGAAATAACAGAAGTTTAAACAAAAGATGTAGGTTAAATCTGTAATGAAACCCTGTTAATTTTAAAAAGTGTAATTGGCAAGAAAGCATTTTCTATTTTGTTTTCATTTTAACTATACAGCATGGTAGAAGGCCATTCCAGCCCTTGAAACCTGTGCTGCCCAATACACCCAATTAACTGACAAACCCGGTATGTTTTAGAGGAAACTGGAGCCCACCTCACTGACAAAAGGCAAAGGAGGAAAAACCCAACACCCAACCCCAACCAACCAATTTTCCCCTGCAGCCGCTGCAACCGTGTCTGCCTGTCCCGCATCGGACTTGTCAGCCACAAACGAGCCTGCAGCTGACGTGGACTTTTACCCCCTCCATAAATCTTCGTCCGCGAAGCCAAGCCAAAGAAAAGGAGCACCTAGAGAAAACCCACACAGGTCATAGGGAGAATACAGATTTTACAGACAGTGGTCACTGGTGCTGTAATAACATGCTAATCGCTACACTATCTATGCCTTTTGTTTTGTGCAGGACAGTAGGCTCCCAAAAGCAGCATTATGATTTTTTTTCAAAATTTGATTCGTGGAGTTCCTGTACACTTCTTTTGCATACACCTCCAAAGAAGAGACCTAGCATTTGATCTGAAACGTATGCAAAGGTGGAAGAAAATATTTTATCCAGAGAATAGCTCAAGGGATTCATCTTAACTTTAGTAAAAGATAGAAAGGATGGGAATTAAAACATGACCATACAAGGAGAAGCCCTTTGGGAAGAGCTCTGACAGCCCATGAATGCACCTTACATAAATTATGTACTGTTCAAGAAATCATTTATCATAAAGAGGCTATCTGGAGTTGCACACATCAAAGTGGGTGGTATGGACATTTGGGCTGAAATGGCCTGTTACCGTGTTGTGTACCTAATTTTTTTTTAAAAAAGTCATTCCCTCTTCGGAGTGTGCCAATGGGAATTAATTAAGGAAAATCTTTAATTTTCCAGAGTGGATATCCCTCAATAGATTAAATATAAATGACCGAGAATCAGGTATAGAATAATTTAACTCTGCTTCTAATTAGATAGCATCTTATTACATCCCAAGACAGTGTCATATCCAGCTAAATTCAGAGATCATTTTGTACAAAACAATCCACAAAATTTTGACTTCCTTATTGCTTTTTAACGAAAAAAATACTCAGCACCCATTCCCTCAAAACCCTGAGTTGTTGAATTATGTTGGCTCACAATGAAGAAATATGATGATTTAAAGATTATCACTTTTAGTTTCATGACTTTAGCCTTCCCTATTTCTGTACTCCTACAATCCTCCAGGGGCTTTGAGCTCCAATTATCTCAAATTGGAGAATTTGATCTTGAGTCCTGCAGGCTGCAATGAGCCCAGCTGAAATATAAAGCATTGCTCCTCAAACTTGTATAGGGCCTTATTATAAGACGCTCAGTGCAAGAGGTCACAGATCGAAAGGTCAGAATGGATATGGGATGGTGAATTAAATAGGCAGACAGTGCCAAATTCAGTCACTCCTGCAGACTGTAGGTATTTGACAGAGTGATCACGTAATCTACATTTGATTTCTCCGTCGTAAAGATAACAGCAATGTAAACACTGAATGTCGTACACCAGACAGGAAGAAGTGGAAATAAATTGCCTGTTTGTATCCCTTGTTGGTAGGAAGGGAAGCAGCTGGATGGAAAAGTGCCATATGCCATATCTGTAGGAGGCTGGGAATGAAAAGTGGAACAGGGATTTGCAAAGGAAGCAGTCCCTTTGCAACGTTTAATGGGGAAGGGTAAGAAATATGTTTCTGACGAGCTTCTAAGCCTTTTGGCTAGGATCAAGTGTCGTATTTGTTCTTGTCAGAATGGATTAACCAGATCAGTGAGAAATGAGGAGCTATGCTGTCAACAAGGAAGAAAATGAATACAGCAGAGGAGGAGGAAGACTTCTGAGAGTTTGAGATTGTCTGGTGTGAGCTGGTCTGGTGACGCAGGAGGGGATCCATGTGGATTGGAGTGCTAATCTAACACGCTCTCCAGCTGTAGGCCTGTCTCCACCAGTTCCACGACGATAGCTGTGATAGGAAACACTGTCAGAATGACAGTGAGGGACCTTAGCGATGGATCGCCTTTTTACCAGGACTTCTTTGTGCACAAGGTCTTGATGGAGTGCCTCAAATTTGAGGCGAAGGACATCTACTGCCTCCAGGATATCGTGGATAACAGTCCCATCAATGTGACATTTAAGACCGTGGCTGGATGGCAGAGGTTGTTTTGTGTGGAGAAGGGGAAATTCCAGGAGAAGGGAAATGTGGTTCCACTCTCACTTTTCAAGGTGCACCCACTCTTCACCCTTCTGACTTAAAAGAAATGGGTGATAACAGTGCACATGTTTAACCCGCATGTGGCAGCTATGGAGGTGCTCACCTTTCTTGGGCGTTATGTCGAGGGGTCAGGGACCTGAGTGGACGTCAAAGATACGTTCGGAATCTGGTCCAGCAATCGCCAAGTGAAGATAAAGCTGAGAGAGAACAGTGAAGGGGCCATCATACATTCCCCCCCCTCCATGTTTGCCATCAGAGGAAACTATGGGTACCTCTTTCTCCGCTGGACAGCCCAAAGTGTGCAGGAATTTGCAACAAACTGGGACATGTGGCAGCCCAATGCAGTGCAATCATCTGTAAAAACTGCAAGGAAGGCCACCAAACCAAGGTGTGTGGAAAGAGCAAGCACTGCAACATGTGTGGGGAAGCAGGCCACCTCTACAAAGCCTGCCCAAAATGTGTAGCCACTTATGTACAGGCAACGAGGGGGAAAATAGCCAATACCATTCACTCTCTCCCCCCCCCCCCCACCATGAGGCCAATACCCCCTCATTTCCAACTATAAACGAGACTGTTTCACAGAGTTTCACAGACTGTGTCAGAGACCCCAAGCACATTGTAATGGATAAATATTGAAAGAATTTGGTAAGAGTAGGTTACCACATTTTAAAACAGATCTTACTTGAAAGACTGAAGAATTCAAATTCAGTGAATTGAAGTGGCATCATTGAAATGAATAGACATTGTTTGAATTGGAGACAGGCTGGATGGTTGAATAACTACAAAGCTTCTGACCTTTTTGCAAGGTCACCCTGGGTTTTGTTTACTAAGACAACAGCTTGACCAAGAGAGGAGAACTCCTGTGGTTTGCTGAAGAAGGTGGGGTTTTTTGCAAGTGAGAGAGTCATATGGGCTTTCTAGCCGTCTCAGTTGAAGAGAGAGAGAAAGAGAGGAGACAAGATCAACAAGCTCTCTCAGCTAGTGTGTGTGACACTGAAAGCAGCTGAACAGAACAAGCCAGGAGAAGCTTGTTGGAAAATGAAAGCTCCAGAGTGGCAGATGGTTGGAAGTGCTATCTGTGATAGCCTGAAAGAAAGAGGTTATCATCTGGAGAACCCTGATGGGGCAGGTTTCATCAGTGAGACATTGAGGTGACTAATGGTGGTTACTCAGTTGTGGAAATCCTGGAACAACAAATCTCTCTCTGCAAACCTACAAGAACCTTCCTGAGCGTAATTTTGAGTTGCAGAGACAACAATATGAGGTAGACCAAGCTGAAAGGTAAAGAAAAGAGGTTGAAAGGCAAAGAGAGGAAGCTGAGAAACAAAGGATGCATGAGTTAGAGTTAGCTGAAAGACAGTATCAATTAGAGAGGATGAAAATTGAGAGGGAGGGAAGTAAGAGAGCTGAGGCTGTAACTCAGAGTTAGGCTGTAACTCCTGGGGAGAGGTTTTTGCCTAGTAGAGAGGTAAATCTAGTGCCTCCTTTGATGAGGCAGATATAGATATCTATTTTCAGCTTTTTGAAAAGGTTGCTGAGAGCTCAAAATGGCCAAAAGATAAATGGTCTTTGATGCTTGAGTATTGAAGGGAAAAGCACAAATTGTATACTCCAGCTTGAACTCAGATTGAAGTTCTCCTTGTATTGTAGAACCAAAACCAGATAGAACTGATAGGTTTTGTACAGATTACAGGAAGATTAATTCAGTGACTAAAACAGATGCTTATCCTATTCCAAGAATAGATGACTGTATTGATAAAATTGGAAAAGCTAAATTCCTTACTAAGTTGGATTTGTTTAAATAACCATTTGTCAGGTTAATATCTATTGCTGCTGGGTTTTGGGGTCCTTTAGGCTTGTAACAACATCCAACCCTCAAACTCCAGTCACAAGTCTGGAGGCTACTCATGAGGAGGCAGAGGGGATGGAGGAGGGAGTCGCAGAGGCGATGAAGAGGGGAGCTGCAGAGGAAGAATGGCAGATAGTGGGGAAAAGAAAGAAAATGCAAGAAGCCTCAAGAAAGAAACCTAAAGAAAAACAGTAGCAGGAGGCCCCACAGATAACTAGCCCAGAAGAGGAGGACCAACATCAAGAAGCCATGAAAAAAAACACCCAACAATCTGAGGCAAGCAGCTCAACAAGAAAGTCAGAAGAGACACAGATACAAGGAAGAGAAGTAGAAGACACAAACCCAAGAACAGACATAGAAGAAGAAGAAGAACACCAAGCTGCACAGAAGAATAGAAGGCAAAATGAATGGACAGTACATAGATAAAAAAATTTCAAGAACAAATGAAAGCATTAAAAGAATGGTTGACATGAGAATTTAGTGAAATGAAAAGAAAAATGAAGAAATTACAAGATGACTTAGAACATTGGAAAGAATTACCACTAACACTGATAGGAAGGTTAAATTGCATTAAAATGAATATCTTCCCAAGGATGCAATACCTATTTCAATAGTTACCAATTCCCTTAACAGAATAATAAGGAAATTCTTATGGAAAGGGGGAAAACCGAGGATAGCGCTAGATAAATTAACAGAATGGTACAAACAAGGTGGTTTGCAGCTACCATTTTTTTTTCTGTTCTTATCAGTTCTGCCAATGGTTCTATTGCTAAAACGAACAATGAGGGAGATAAAATCAGTATATTTGCAGATGATATCATAGTATACTTTAAGAGAACCAGAAATATAAATAAAAGAATTACATAAGAAATTGAAGGAATATGGAGAAATATCAGGGTACAAGATCAACACAAATAAAAGTGAAGCGATGCCAATGAATAATGCGGATTACACAGAGTTTAGAAAAGAATCACCATTTAAATGGCAAACACAAGCAATCCGATACCTAGGTATTAGATTAGATAATAATTTAGGCCACCTATACAAATTAAATTATCAGCCATTAATGAAGAAATTACAAGATTACTTAGAACATTGGAAAGAATTACCACTAACACTGATAGGAAGGGTAAATTGCATTAAAATGAATATCCTATTTCAATCGTTACCAATTCCCTTACCAGAGAAATTCTTCAATTAACTAAAGAGAATAATAAGGAAATTCTTATGGAAAGGGGGGAAACCAAGGATAGCGCAGAATTAAAAGAATAGAAAATTGTTTTTTTGGGAAATAATTTATTATCATTTGAACAAATGAAGTACAAATATGGAACAACTCATGGTACAATGTTTGCATACCACCAAATGAAAACCTACTTAAAGGACAAATTGGGAAGCAGACTGAGATTACCAGAAGGAAGCAGCTTTGAATATGTGATTACAGACACAATGATAATTAAAAGATTTATAACGAACATGTACATCAAGCTGCAAGAGAAAGAAAATGATGAAATAAGGTATAAACCTAAAGTGGGAACAAGATCTAAACATAAAGATAAAAAATGAAATATGGGAAAAGTTATGCTCCGGAACTATAAGAAATATAATAAATATGAGGTTATGCATGATACAATATAATTGGTTATATATCACGCCCCATAAGTTAAATAAATGGGATCCAACATTATCAGATAGATGTTTTCACTGCAAGAAGGAAACGGGAACAACAGTACATGCAATTTGGGCATGTATGAAAGTTGCTGGTGATGTGCAGGCCAGTCATTCTGGCTGGTGACTTCAACTGCATCATAGATGTAATTGGGTGATCCAGCAGTGCCGACAACAGAATAGACAGCTCCTCCAGACTCCTGATGGAGACAGTAAAGGATGCATAGCTATGATATGCCTTCAGCAACCCTATAGGTGGAGCACAGCTTCAGTCCACCTAGTAGAGATAAGACAGTTCAAGCCAGTCCTGCATAGACTTTATCTTCATGTCAAAGGCCATCACGATCAGAACCACTGATGTCTTCTCGCACATTCTGTCATTTATAGGAGGAACAGAAGGTGGGCAGGGGAACATGGAAGCTGAACATAAAGTTGCTGATCCCAGAGAATGTAGAAGAACTAAAGAAGGAGTATGCTGGTTGGAGAACCGTGAAACCCTTCTTTGACTCCCTGGTGGGAAGGTCCAAGGAGAACATCACATAGTGGAGCAGGATGAGACGTGCTCACATTTCTTTTTCAAAATGGTTAACAGAGGGAACTCTGGGATCCACAGCCTTAAGGAAGAGGACAGCTCAGTCACATCCTCACAGATGGGCATTCAGAGGATTGGCAGATCCTTTTAAGTTAGACTTTATGACACTAAGGCTTCAGACAGAATGGCCTCCCAAAATTTCCTGTTCTGTATCACAGAGGTCTTAGCTGAATGTCTTGTTCAGCTAATTACTCTGGGGGAGCTGATGGACTCCATGTTCCTTTGGGTCAAGTAAGACTCCCAGAAGTGGTAGCATACCAGCTGAGCTGTACACAGCTTTGTGGGACGAGATGGGCCTGGACCTACTGCAAGTATACAATACTATGCTCCTGGTAGGAAGCATGTCAAACTCCATGAAGAAGGGCATCATCACCCTCATCGACAAAAAGAAGGGGGAAGGAGGAGGATATCATAAATTGGAGTCCTATTTCTTTGCTAAATGTGGACTACAAAATCCTATCCAAGGCCATCACCAGCCAATTAAGTCAAGTCTGCCCTGGGGCAGGTGATCCACCCAGACCAGACCTGCACAGTTCCGGGTAGGAAAATCTCTGATGGACTTGCACTGCTCAGGGATACCAGCGCCTAAGTGCAGGACAGGGGAAAGCCTTCTGGTCAGCTTAGACCAGAAGGCTTTTGACCAGATTTCGCACACGTGCATGATGGATGTGCTCTCCAAAATGGGCTTTGGAAAGTGAATCCAGAATTGGATTAAATTGCCCTACACAGTCATTTATAGTGTATTCCAAATCAATGGGTGGGAAACATACAACCCCCACCCCCATCAAATCTGGAGTTAGGCAAGACTGTCTCCAGTCGTATTTGTGTGCAGCATAGAGCCCTTTGCTGAATCCATCAGGAGTGACAAGGACATAAGAGGAGTGATATTACCAGGCAGTGGTGGCACTCAGGTCAAGGCCTCCCTGCATAGATGATGTCGCCATCTTCTTTTTGGAGACTGAGAGCATATGCAGGAAATTTGAGTTCTCTTCAGGCGCCAGGGTAAACCAGAAGAAGAGCTAGGCAGTGCTCTTCGGGAACTGGGCTGATCAGTCCACCATCCCTTTCACAGCCTGATCTGACTACCTGAAAGTGCTGGGGATCTGGTTTGGAGGGGCTGAGGCATGCAACAAGAATTGGTCAAAGCGAATTGCAAAGGTCCACCAAAAATTGGGACTGTGGGCACAATGCTCCCACTTAATAATGGGGAACAACCTGGTCATCAGATGTGAGGTGGTCTTGGTACTGCTGTATGTGGCACAGGTGTGGTCCATCCTCCCACACCTCTGACCTGGCAGTTACCAGAGCAGCTTTCAGATGAATTTGGGGTTCCAAAATGGATAGGGACTGAAGGAGTACCATGTAAAAGTAGCCAGAAAATGGAGCCAATGGCATACCCAATGTGGCACTCATCTTGATGACCACCTCATGTGTGGCTGCATCAGGCTGTGCGTGGAACCCAGGTACAAGGGTACCAAATGCCGCTACGTACTGAGGTTGTACCTGTCCCAGATGTTGTGGATAGGCCTGGCCCCATTGCGGCGCAAAGTCCCAGTTAGCTGGACTTTGCCACACTACCTAATCTTCGTGGAATAGTTTTTCCAAGTCAATGACTTAGACCACAAGGCCATCAGGCAATGGTCAGGACAGAACAACTTACAGAAACTGAGATATAAGGAATTGATGAACCCAGTGAGATGGTTCCCTGAGTAGACCATCAGGTCATCTGATGGGATATCTCATCACCAGGATTCATAAACAAGCACCAGGATTTGACCAGCTGGCAGTGAGAGGAGCCCTCCCAATAAGATTTTTCTTGCACAACCGAAACATGACCCTCCTCACACATTGTCCTCAGGATGGCTGCAGTGAAGTGGTGACTGTGGCCGACCTCTGCTGAATGCAGATTCATAAAGAGCATGAGGAGAGGGCTACAGGGAGCTTTGTCACACTTCATCCCCAGTGGCAGTATGACAGCTTTGATCTATGGACTGTTCCCGGGGACACTCTCAAAGTTTGACATCCAGAACTGCTGGAAGACCATATACTCAGTGAAAGATGCACTTTGGTCTGCCTGAAATCTGTTGGTCTTTCAATATACTAAAATGTCAGTCCGGGAATGCTGCTGACTGGTGCAGTTCAGGGTGCAGAAGTACATGCTGAGGGATGCACTGAGGCTTGTTGCAGCCAACATGAGGACACTATGGGGAAGGACCACAGTCTAGAGTCCCAGTACTGAGGGGCTGAGACTGAGAGGAAGCTCCTCAACCAACAGAAGGGAAGAAATGACATGGTGCCACAGTGTTGGTAATGGAGAATTGACAGAACAAATGTAACAATCTACATTGATGAGAATGTGTCGATATGACTGACATTATGAGTGTAAAAAGATTTGAATTGTTTCCTTGTCTGTAAATACATTTTTTTCTAGACAAGGTATATCTAATTACAATGTGTAGGATTGACAAGGCGCCACAGTGGTGGTAATGTTGTACTGCAAGAACACACTTGTACATTGGAATCCCTCTCATCCTCAGTCCTCCATTTGACAGGACAGCTATAGTCCTGCCAACCACCAAGATGAATCCTGAATCAAGTGATGATTTAAAAACTCCTTGATACTAGATCATAAGTGAACTGTGGAATTGCCCTTTGCCTCAGTGACCTTTCTAAACATTACTAAAACATGTTATCTCATTATTACTATGTTGCTCCTTTTTGAAGCTTGTGAATAATGTTGTTGCTATTTTTCTATGTTATCATTGGTAAACTTCAGGTTCAAGTTGAAATTTATTGTCAGAGTATGTACAACCCTGAGATTTTTTTCCTGCAGGCGAGGTTAAGGAAAGATACATGTAAACGAAGAATAAAATGTAAACAAACTGTGCAAGTACAGAAAAAATATTCAGTAATAGTTTACAGTAATACAGTAATAGCAAAGTGAGAGTCCTTAAATGGATTTCTGATTGAGTCTGTTATGTAGAAGTCTGATGGTGGAGGGGTTAGCAGTAGTTCCTGAACCTGATGGCACAAATCTTGTACACCTATATTTCTTTTCTGATGGTGGTAGTGAGAACAGAGTGTGTGCTGGGTGGTGTGGATTCTTGATTATTGCTGCTGCTTTCTGATGGCAATGAACGGCAGCTAGACATCTGGTTTTAGGTAGGACAGTATGGCTTTTGTCTATTCTCTGTCTGGCACCACCTCGAGCCAGATGTTAATTTGCCCTCCATTTGGGAATGTAGGGGCAGAGAGGGAAAAGGTAAAATGCGGCATCCCAGGGTCTATAGGCCATATTTAGCCATGTTTATTCCTGCGAGTGTCAGCTCGCGCTTACATGATAGATTGGAGTGCCTGGTCTAGCCAGCTCATGTGTTGTGGGTTAGTTTACTGTGGCCAGTTGGCATGAGCACGGTGGGCCTGCAGATGGTGGAACGTTTAGCACAGGTGCATAATTCTGGAGGGATCGGCAGTGCTTCATTTAGCCCATAGATGTCAAGTGGAGAAATGGCAGGCTTTGAAGGAGGGTGAGTGTGGCTCCATATTCATTTCTTTCAGTTGTTTGTACTGTATGAATGCATATATTGTATGTAATATGCAAAATGATAAATCATTGAATAGGAAAAAGGGCTCTAGCAGAAAATCACTGATTTATATTGCCAGGTTTTTGCTGGATTTAAATAGGCAAAAAAAAGTTTAATATTAGAATTTTTATTTAATAACTAAGGTGATCAAATGTTTGCATATGTTGTTTTTGCAATAGGGTTTAAATTTTATTTTTAAATTATTGTTTTAAACACACTAAGTATATACATTATATATGGTACCATGTCCTCAGGGGCAGTGCTCCCCCACCTGCAGCTCTTGGGTCATCATGTGTTATAAGCACACGTGTTTGCATGTTCTGTCGGAGAGAGGGGGAAGTGTGACGGTGGCACATGGAGGTTCATGGCTGGTAAGGCACCTGCACCGCTTCCCCCCCCCCCACACCTCTGCTGCAGCAGTTTTCAAATGTCAATTTGTGCACCCCCCCCCATTTTGTGGTTACCCTAATGCCCCCCTATTAGACTTGTTCTGATGCCGACCCTGCATGTCCTCCTTTTTGCAAATATGGAAATGGCCACCCTAAGGGTGGGTTTTGCCTGTGATGTCCTGGGGTGCGTCCACTGCCTTTTGCAGAGCTTTCTGCATAGGGGTATTGGTGGTATCCCCATATCAGACCGTGATGCAGCCAGTCAACACATTCCCACCACACATCTGTAGAAATTTGCCAGGGTTTCTGGTGTCATACTAAACCTCCACACACTCCTGAGGAAGTAGGGGCGCTGACGCGCTTTCTTCTCAATGCCATTAGTGTGTTGGGTCCAGGAAAGATCCTCCAAGACAGTGACTCCCAGGAATTTGCTCACCCTCTCCACCTCTGACCCCCAATAATTACTGGATCTTGCATATCTGGTTTTCCAAACTTCTAAAAAGTACTAAGAAAGATTCTATCGTTTTAGTTTTGGTTTATGAGGCAAGAGTTACTATTGGAGTATGGATACATTCCAGAAAAAGTTTCATGATACAACTGACTTTCCAAACTACTGCTAAATTCAGCCATCTTTCGGGTTGCCATGGTGATCTATACAACCGGAAGTTATATTGGCCGGAAGTGATGTGTTCGGCAGTCACCAGTAAAGATGGCGCAGCCATGGAGAAAGAGTGATGGGCGGGTCGGCCCCGGTCCCGAGTTCAGTCTCGCCGGCTGTGCGGCTGCATTGGAGGCGGTGTTGGGCGGGGGCACTGCTCGCGTCTGGTTCAAGGAGAGCAGCGGGCGCAACCTGAGATTCCGTGACTGGATCGCCCCTAGAGGGGCCCTGAGCAAGCTCTACCCGCAAGGCCAGGTGGGCTGTTGGATGGGGAGGAGGAGTAACAGTGGGAAATCAGAGTTTAAAAGACGGAACGTGATGGAATCTCACGAACAATGCAAAGATGGGGGAATTAAGTTGGTCTGGTAACATCTATGGAGGAAAACCGTCAGCCAACGTTTTAGGTGGAGGCCTTTATCGATACTAAGGTAGGAAGTGGTGATATCCAAAGGAAAAGTAATTGGAGATGGGCTAAGAATTGATAGGGAATTGGACAGGTGGAGAGACAGGCAGAGGAAGGGAGGTTTGAAATGCAAGAACAGTAATAGGTAAAGAAGAGATGGAAACAGGTGGAGGTGGAGTTTACCAACAATTAGAACAAATTGCGGTTCATGCCATTGGATTTAATATGGAGAAATCAGATTTGTTGTTCAAGTTTATGTTTAGCCTCACTGGCAGTGGATGGGACTGAGGACAGACAATTCTTGGGAGAATAGGTAAGGGAATTGAATTGGTTTGCAACTGGGAGTTTAAGATTGAGCTGCCTGACCCAGAGTCCCACCAGCTTCTCTTTATTCTCTCAAGACTCCAATATCTGCAGTTTTTGTGTTTGCCAGAATATGGAGCCAGGTGCCTTCTGAACTTGAGAGGCACTGGATGTGGGGAACTGTACAGGGTATTATTTCTGTGTCTCAGAAAGCATTGCATACTGTGATTCCAAGTTCAAAGTCTTGGAATTTGATCACAGTAACACAAGAAGAGGCCATTCGACCCATTGTGCAAGCTGGTGCCTTTATAGTGCAATCATGTCATTCCCAATCTTTTCTTTGTAACTCCAAAAATTATTCTTGTTCCTTGCAATCCATTTGCCTTATGAATCTGGTTTGTCAATTGAACCATTTATTTTTTTTTTATTTTCCCTTTGCCTGAACAATACATTGGAAGGTTCCCTCAATTTACCCTGCTAAATCAGTTCTGATTTTGTATTCTTATAATATCTTCTCTCAGCCTTTGCTCCAAGAATTGCAACTCTTACCTCCTTCAGTTCAATAGTGTGGTTTAAATCCCTCATCATTACTGCACTCTTAAATTGATCTATAGCCTTCTAACAGTGTTATGAACTGAATAAAACACAATTCATCTGTGGATTAATTTGATCATGACATGAAACTGGTGTACCAATACGGAAAGAATGCACTGTTAGAGGTGGCTTCTTTTCAAGTGAAAATTGAACTAGAACCTTGTCTAGACATGCAAGTAAGCCTGAGATCTCATTGTCTTAAAGTATTATCCTCCAGGTCCTTAACAGTAATTATGTCATTCAATGTGAATTTGCTTTTGAGAAAGATGGCAGTGTTACAGCAATACTAACAACAGTTACCATTCCTTAATTTATATCCAGTGGCCACTTTCAGAGTCGGATAATTATGAAATTAATTCCTAAAGAATAATACAGCAAACTATAGCAGCGGCTACACTGCTCCTGCAATAACACACACAACCAGATAGGTTGAGCTCAGTGAGCAGACTGGTTTATTGCAGGCTGCTGGGCTGCACTTGTACTCCCAGCCCAGACCTGGCTGAGAACCGCGCTGGAGGGCGCTGATCTCACCCGGGCATGATGTGGTCCCCATGTGCGGGTTCCTGAACCCCAAGCTGGAAGGGAGGGAAACCCCTGACAACGCCATTTTGGCTGGCTGCCCCGCCGCGTGGCTTACAAGCGGGGCCGGTTTGCCTACCTTGTGGTGAGCCGCCACAAAACAATATTTAAAGGTAATTCCTACAGCTCAATGATAAGACCATAAGAACGAAAATGAACGCCACAGAAAGCAGCTCTCCAGGAACGTGAGTCGGTTGGATGCCATGACTGGACGGCAGTGGTGGTTCAAAGGAGTCCAAGCGTGCCCTGAGGTGAGGAAGTAGTTCATGCGGCGACCGCTGGGGATTGTGACAAACTCACCAGGTAGTGCCAGCGGCGCACCGTAGACCAGCTCAGCTGTTGACGCCTGTAGATCTTCCTTGGGAGTGGAGCGGATGCCCAGGAGCACCCAAGGCTGTTCGACCGTCCAGTCTGGACCGGTGAGGCGGGCCATGAGCTCTGACTTAAGGTGGCAGTGCAGACATTCGACCAGTCCATTGGCCTGCAGGTGGTAGGCCGTGGTGCGGTGTAGCTGTATCCCCAACCTGTTGGCGAGCTGTGCCCAGAGCGTAGATGTGAACTGGGCACCCCGATCGCTGGTGAAGTGAGCCGGGACGCCGAACTGGGCAACCCAACCATGCAACAGGGCTCGGGAGCAGGAGTCGGTGGAGGCGTCTGGCATCGGGATCACCTCGGGCCAGCGAGTGGTGTGGTCCACCACCGTAAACAGGTAACGGTCGCCCCGGGAAACGGGTAAGCGCCCGTCGATGTCCACGTGAATGTGGCTGAACTGTTCCCGGACATGCTCGAACTCCTGTACTAGCGCCCTGGTGTGCTTGCACACCTTGGACGTCTGGTAATGGGTGCATGTCTGGCCCAGCCCACGATCTGCTTCCGCAGCCCATTCCATAGGAACCGTTCTGCCACCATCTGGACCGTGAACCTGATGGATGGATGTGAAAGATCGTGGATGTGATGGAAGACCTGCCTGTGCCACTGCTGCGGAACCACTGGCCGCGGATGCCCAAGGAGATATCGCACAAAATGGTGCCTTCGCCACTCGGAGTCGGGAGGTCTCGGAACTGCAGGCCGGTGATGCAGTCTTGAAGGCCCTTGTCTCCTCATCAGCTTCGT
Source organism: Narcine bancroftii (assembly GCF_036971445.1). Lineage (NCBI taxonomy): Eukaryota > Metazoa > Chordata > Chondrichthyes > Torpediniformes > Narcinidae > Narcine > Narcine bancroftii. Next base: position 46,854,268 of record NC_091473.1, on the reverse strand, counting down.
GGTCCCGGGCGAGCTGGCCGAAGTTGAGGGCAGGCGTCAGTGGCAACCACATTCTCCTTCCCCACCTTGTGCTGAATGTCGGTAGTGACGCTGCTGGCGGGCCGACCAGGGATCCTTTGCCATTGCAAGCGCCTGGGTGAGAGGTTTGTGGTCAAAGATGGTAAAAGTCCTCCCCTCCAAAAAATAGTGGAAATGCCGCACCGCTAGGTACATGCCCAGTAACTCGCGGTCGAAGGCATTCGGTGGGTGGAGCAGGCGGCTGAAGAATGCCAGTGGCTTCCAATGCCCATTCACCTGCTGCTCCAGGATGGCACTGACGGCTGTGGCAGAGGCATCGGCAGAGAGTGCCATATGCAGGTCGGTGTACGGGTGGGCAAGCACGGCGGGGCCTTGGTGGCCTCGAATGCGGTGCAGGCTTCTGGGTTCCAAACGAGCATCTTGTGCTTGGCTGTAATGAGGGTAAACAGCGGCTGCATGATGTGCGCAACTCCTGGGATGAAGCAGTTGTAAAAGTTGACCATACCCGCGAACTCCTGCTGCTCCTTGAGGCTGTTTGGGTGTGGGAACTCTCTGAAGGCGGCAGCCTTAGCAGTGGCGGGCGTGGCTCCTTCGGCCATGATGTTATGGCCCAGGAACTGCATGGACTCTTTCCTGAACTTGCACTTGGCTGGGTTGATGGTAAGGCCGAAGTCGGCAAGCCGGGAGAAAAGGGTGCGTAGGTGGGCCTTGTGTTGCTCCTGGTCCTTACTGGCGACAAATAAATAAAGACGAAATCCAAGTTCCTGCCCACAGAGTCCATGAGGTGCTGGAAGGTCTGAGCAGCGTTCTTGAGCCTGAACTGCATGCGCAGGAATTCAAACAGGCCAAAGGGGGTGATGATGGCCATCTTGGGTATGTACTCTGGGTGCACTGGGATCTGGTGATATCCACACACCAGGTGAACCTTGGAGAAGACCCTCGCGCCATGCAGGTTGGCAGTAAAGTCCTGGATGTGAGGGATGGGGTAACGGTCAGGAATGGTTGCTTCGTTGAGCGGCGAGGCCCACGGGCTGTCGGACCGCCGAATGATCCCCAGCTCCAACAGGTGCAAAAACTCCTTTGCTACCTGGAGCTTGTCAGGCGGGATCCGGCGTGCCTTGGCGTGAACCGACGGGCCCTGGGTGGGGATGTGGTGGAACACCCCGTGGCACGGCGAGGCGGCGGAGAACTATGTCTTGAGGAGTGTCGGGAACTCGTCCAGGATCTGCTGGAACTCATCTCTGGGCGTGCTGATCATGGCCATCTGCGGTTGCTCTGACCGGGAGATGTTGAGGCGAACGGCCTCCAGACGCCTACCTCAAATGTCCACCAGAAGTACGTGTGCAAGGAGGAAGTCTGCACCCAGGATGGCAGTCGGGAGGGACGAGACAGTGAACCTCCACGCGAAATTCTGTTGGCCGATCTGGAAGTGGACTGTCTTGTCTTCATACGTCCGGATTGCCGTTGTGTTGGCCGCACGAAGGGGAGGTACACGAGGTCGGTTCCTGGATTCTATGGCTGTGTCCGTGGCTGATCTGGACTCCAGTGTCAACAAGGAACTGCCGGCCGCTGACTGAGTCCTGCAGGTAGAGAAGGCTGTGTCCTTGGCCAGCCACCGCAGCCATTAACAGCGGTCAGCCTGGTCGTTTCCCTAGAACGAGGAGGGCTCACGACACTTCTGAGCCTTGGCTCCGCAGCGCTGGTGGTAGAAACAGGCCTGAAGCAGATGCTGTGGCCTTGGTTATGCTCTAGGGTACCCCTGCAGTGGCCGGGTGCTCTACTGCAGCGCTAGGGGTGGGCTTGGCATGGTTGTGCCCATGCCTTGTGACCTGCTGGACCACTGAGCCTTTCAAGAATCATGTGAGCCATAGCTCTTGGGCCTTCTGGGTGATCTTCCTCGGGTCAGTGAATCTCTCCTGAACTAGCAGTGGGCAGATGTCCCCGGGCATATGTTCAAGGAAGATACGCTCGAAAAGTGGGCAGTTGGTGTGCTCACCCATGAGCACGAGCATCTCATCCATCAGTTCCATCGGGTCCTATCCCCCAGGGCGTCAAGGTGCAGCACCCGAGCGGCACGCTGGTGTCTGGATAGTCCAAGGGACCCGGAAAGCACTCGCTTGATGGTCTCGTACTTGTCCTCGGCGGGTGGGTGCTGAACAAGGTGCATTGCGCTTCTGGCCGTGGCCTGGTCCAGGGCAGCGACCACATGGTAGAATTTGGTCATGTCGGACGAAATCTGGCAGAGGTGAAACTGGGCCTCCGGTGGCCGAACCAGTTCTCCTGCTCCTGAACCGGAATTCAAGCAGTTTTACGGCTATAGCGCTTATCCCAGGCTTGCTTATGATGGGTTCAAAGACGTTTGAACCAGTGGGGTCACCAATTGTAGCGGTGGCTACACTGCTCCTGCAATAACACACTCAACCAGACGGGTTGAGCTCAGTGAGCAGACTGGTTTATTGCAGGCTGCTGGACTGCACTTATATACCCAGCCCGGACCTGGCTGAGAACCGCGCTGGATGGCGCTGACGTCAGCCGGGTGTCACGTGGTCCCCAAGCGCGGGTTTCTGAGCCCCAAGCTGGAAGGGAAACCCCCCCGATGGCACCATTTTGGCCGGCTGCCCTGCCGCGTGGCTTACAAGCGGGGTTGTTTTGCCTACCTTGTGGTGAGCCGCCACAAAACAATATTTAAAGGTAATTCCTACAGCTCAATGCTAAGACCATAAGAACATCAGGAGCAGAAGCAGGCCATGTCATTGTGAGCTGATCCATTCTCCCACTCAGCTACACTCCCCTATCTTCCATAACCTTTGATACCGCGACTATTCGGATACCTATCAATATCTGCCTTAAATACACCCAACATCTTGGCCTCCATAGCCACCTGTGATAGCAAATTCCAGATGATCACTACTCTGTTTAAATAAATTCCTCTGCATTTCTGTTTGAATGGTCGCCCTTCAATCCTGAACTTGTGTCCTCTTCTCTACGATGGCAAACAACAACTTTACCACATCTACTCTGTCCAGACCTTTCAACATTCAAAATGCTTCTATGAGGTCCCCTATCATTTTTCTGAAAAGGCATACAGTCCAAGAGCTGTCAAATGTTCCTCCTATGCTAATCCCTTCATTCCTGGATTATTCTTGTAAATTTGAACCCATTCCAATGCCAACACATCCTTCCTTAAACAAGGAGCACAAAACTGTACCCCATCCTCCAAGTGAGGCCTCATCAGTGCCTTATAAAGCCTCAACATCACATCCCTGCTCTGGAATCCTATTCCTCTAGATATGAATGCCAACATTGCATTAGCCTTCTTCACCATCTCAACCTAGAGGACTCCCAAGTTCCTTTGCACCTCCAAATTTTGAATTATGTCCCCATCCAAATAATAGTCTGCCTTTTGTTTTCTTTCTATCAAAGTACATGACCGTACACTTTCCAACATTGTATTTAATTTGATACTTCTTTGCCCTTTCTAATCTATGTAAGACTCTCTGCAACCTTTGTTTCCTCATCACTACCTCCCCCTCCACCCATCTTTGTATCATCTGCAAACTTAGCCACAAAGCCATTTAATCCGCAATCCAAATTATTAACATACAATGTAAAAAGAAGTGGCCCCAACACTGACCCCTGCAGTACCCTACTGGTAACTAACCAGAATATCATCCTTTTATTCCCACCCTCTGTTTCCTGTCAATCAGCCAAAGCTCTACCCATGCAAGTATCTTTCCTATATTTCCATGGGCTTGTAGCGGCTCACCAGAGACTTAATCAAACTGGCTCAAAACTCTAATTTTGTGAAGCAAACTCGTGTGCAGTGCTTTGTCAGAGGTGTTTTGAAAGTCCAAATATACAACATCTACTGCATATCCTTTTTCCAGCCAGCTGTGGTTTTTTCAAAAAAAATTGCAGTATTCAGGAAGATTTTCCCTTAAGGAAACCATGCCATCTTTGGATTAACTTGTCATGCATTTCCAGGTGCCCCATTAACCTCATCCATAACAATCAATTCTAACAACTTCCCAACCACTGATGTTAGGCTAACAGGTCTATAATTTCCTCAGGTATGGTAGGTTCACAGAAAGATGAGTCTGGATATGTGTTACCATCAAAGGTAACTTTATTGAACACATGGGAAACAAACAGGGGAAGATGTCAAACGATACTTAATTACTCTACCTCTTAATAGCTAAATAAACATTCACATCAGACCCAGACTGGACTCTACCAATGGCCGTCTATCTTCGACATGGTACAAGACAAAACTATAACAGTGGAAGCAGGCACATTGGGCGCAAGGGTACTCAATACCAGTGGCTGCTTACTCTACCACACTATCCGGATGTGCACACACTCACAGATAGGGACTTTAGCAGACACTACCAATCCTTGTACCTCAGGGAGTGGATCAGTAATATATGGTTACTAACCCACTCTAACAAGATAGGGACTTAAACCCACGCTCCCAGTTCCCTGTATCAACACGGGGGCAGCTCAATGCTAAGTACAGCCAAACAATACTATGGTCCCACTCCAAAACGACTTTTCCAGCGATGTCCACAGTTAAGTGACCTGGCAGAGAGCAGCATTCGTAGTCAGGACAAAGGAGCAGAGAGCAAGAAATGTGGTATGCATTGATGTTTATACTGTTCTGAGCTAGGCATCTGGGCAGTGATGACAGTGAAGCATTTAAATGGACTAGTGGATGGCTGGAGTCCAATCTTGATTGGCAGGTGATGCGACTGAATAGGTTTCAGACAGGGAGGTCACGCGATTTGCCGCAATCGGGGTAACCATTGCAATTTTCCAGTCCTCCAGAACCATGCCAGAATATATTGATTCTTGGAAGATCATTATTAGTGCCTCCACAATCTATAGCTATTTATTTCAGAACCTGATGATGTATTCGATCTGATCTGGGAGACTTGTCTATCGTTTAACTTTTCAGCTTCCCAAACACTCTCTCTGCACTGACCTTTCTTCCCTGTCACCCTTGAAAGTCTGGTATATTGTGAATGTCTTCCACAGTGGACTGATGCAAAATACTCATTCAGTTCCCCTGCCATCTACTTGTCTCCCATTACAATGTTTCCAGCATAATTTTATATCAGTCCTATATCAACTCTTGATTCTATTTTCAATCTTAAAAATGTTACGAGCCCAGAGGACCCATAAACCCAGCAGCAATAAATATTCACCAAGACAAATGGTTACATAAACAAAAGTTGCTTTTAATTATCTTTAAACATGAAAATAGAATCAAACTTGAACTTATCTCTATTGACTAACAACCTAACTTAGCCCCCATCTAATTCTAAGCGCACGTGTATGTAATGTGTGTGTGTTCAGAAACGATCTTTCGTTCACAGTCCAATCTCACTTCTCAATCCTCCAAGTTCACTGGTGGCAGCCAATTCTTATACTGTGCACAGAATTTAACATTTATGAAGTTCACCTTGCTTTGATGCTTAAAAGGTAAATTGTTACCACTGAGGAAGGTTTTTGTCGGTTTTCAGAGAGAGATTTGTTGTTCCAGGACAACCACAACTGATGTACTTCCATCAGCCACTCCAGTGTCTTGCTGACGAAACTTGCCCCTTCAGGGTTCTCCAGATGATAACCTCTTTCTTTCAGGTCACCAGAGTTCCTTTTTGTTTCTCTTATTCCAAGTGAAATATTAGACAGCCAGACCTCTCCTCTTGCATGAATCACCATGCCATCTTCCAAATGAGCTTGCCAGCTTGTCCTGTTCCAGTCCCAGCAATTTCTGCTGGCTGTAGCACTGTAAAAGTGATCTCTCTCTCTGAGAGAAAGCCTGTTTGAGTCTCTCTGCTTGCAAAACCACTTGACCCTCTTACAACAGCAAGCTCTCCTCCAGACAGCAGTGGCTCCAGCATGCTCTTTCATCTGTTGCCTTTTGCAAACTACAATCCTTGAGTGAAGTCTCTTGAGCATTCTACAAAGCCCTTGCAAAAGCTGTGGAGCCGATATGTCTACCATGGGGCAGAGCTCCAGTATTTTAAATAAGATCTGTTTTAAAGTGTTTGTATATGACCTACTCAAACAAACCTTTCCTGATTTATCTCCCAAAAATGTATCTATATATCTATATACTCTGTCAAAATATACTTTAAAAAAAATTTTGGTATCCTTTTTTATATTATTTGCTAGCCTCCTTCAAAGTTCATCTTTTCCTTCCTAATGACCATAATTTCCTCTATAAGCTTTCAAAAGCTTCCCAGTCCTCTATCCTCCCTCTAATTTTTGCTTCCTTGTATGCCCTTTCTTTTGCCTTTGGCTTTGACTTCTCTTGTCAGGCACAGCTGTTTCATTTTCCATTCAAGTATTTCTTCCTTTGTGGAATATACCCATGATGCACTTTACTTATTTCTCCGTTGCTGCTCTGCCGTCCTCCCTACCAGTGTGTCTTTCCAAATGTTCTTTTTCCTATTCCTCTCTAATATATCTCTAGTGCTCTTTTTTCCCCTGGTATACTGACACCTCTGATTTTAGTTTCTCCCTCTCAAACTGCAGGGAGAGTGCTATCATATGTTCTTGCCTCCAAAGGGTTGCCTTACCTTCAGCTCTCTTGTCAACTCTGGTTCATTACACAATACCCAATCCAGAATTCCCATTTCCCTGGTCGACTCAGCCACAAGCTATTCTAAGAAGCCATCTTGTAGGCATTCTGCAAATGATCTCTCTTGAGATACAGTCTCAACCTGGTTTTCCCAATCTACTTGCAGGTTAAAATCCTCCTTCTGGCATGCCTTTTCTATTTGCTGTTGTAATTTGTTGTCCACAACTGGCTTCTGTTTGGAGGTCTGTATATAACTACCAACAGTTTCTTTTTACCCTTACCATTTCTTAACTCAACCTACAATGATTCTATATCTTCTGATCCTGTCACTTCTTTCTACTGATTTAATGTTATTTCTTACCAACAGAGCCACACCACACCCCTCTGCTTACCTGCTTATCCTTGCCATTCAGTTCCCAATGAGCCGATATGGCTCATCCTTTATCCATGACTCTGATGGCCACAATATCATACCTGCCAATCTGTAGCTGTACTACAAGGTCATCTGTATTATTTCTTATGATGCAAGCATTTAAGTACAAAACCTTGAGCCCTGTATTTGTCACTTTTTAAAAAAAATTGTGTCATTGTGGCAATGCAACTCATCCCCATGGCTGCAATTTTGCCCTATCTGCCTGTCATTCCATACAAACTCCCTACCAACTGTCTATTCTGATGCACTTCACTTTGGTTCCCACCAACCTGCGAATCTAGTTTAAATTCCCCCACCCCAACCCCAACAGCATGAGCAAACCTCCCTGCCAGGATACTGGTTCCTCTTGATTTCATTTGCAACCTGTCCAACTTGTATGGGTCACCTCTTCCCCAGAAAACATTCCAATGATCCAAGAACCTGAAACCCTGCACCATCTCCTCAGCCACTCATTTGTCTGCACTATCCTCTTGTTCTCACCTTTTCTAACTCCTAGCATCTGGAGAAATCCAGAGAAGTGGCCTTCTCTAGATTGGAAAGACTGGATGCAAACTGGAAGATTACTTCGCTGAGCACTTTCACTCTGTCCGCATCAGTGACAGGGATATCCCAGTGGCCAACCGTTCAATTCTGTGCCTCACTCCTGTGCTGACGTGACTGTTCATGGATTCATGGACTGTCAAACCAAGACCACCAGTAAATTAGAGGAGCAGCATGTTATTTTCTCCATCTGGATGGTATTAACATCAACATTTCTGGTTTCTGCTAGCTTACTCTCCATTCTCCCTCTCTTCCCCAGCCTGCCATTTTCTTTCCTTTAGCTTTCTACTCCCCTTTCCTCTCTAATCACCCCTTTTCTGCTGCTGTGCCTCCCTCCCTTATCCACATATTACTCCCTGCCCCTTCCCCCCCCCCCCCAACCATTTTGTTTGGGTGACTGCCTATCTTTTGCTCATGCCTTGGTGAAGGGCTCAAGCCCGAAACGTTGGCTATGTATCTTTGCTATATAAAGTACACGGTTTGACCTGTTGAGTTCTCCATCATTGTGTCTTTACTTCATTCACGGTGTCTGCAGATTTTCATGTTTTTATCATGTAATGCAGAGATTACCACCTTGGAGGATTTGCTTTTCAACCTTTCTTTTACTCCTAAACTTGCTTTCCAGGACCTCTCCCCTAGTCCTGCCTATGTCATTGCTACCAATATGCACCATGACCTCTGGCTGATTACCTTCCCCCCAAGAATATTCTGCAACCACTCGGAAACATCCTGGACCCGAGCACCTGGGAGGCAACGCACTATCCTGGAGTCTCTTTTGCGGTCGCAGAATCTCCTATCTGTTTCCCTAACTATCCAGTCCCCTATGACTATTGGTCTGCCTGACCACCCTTACCTTCTGATGCTCAGAGCCGACCACAGTTCTGTTGGTCTGGCTGCCGCCTTGTCCAGGTAGGTCATTCACCCCAGCAGTATCCAAAGATGTACACTTGTTGCTGAGGGGAGCAGCCACATGGGTGTTCTGCACTGATTGCCTGTTTCTGTTCCCTCCTAACAGTCACCCAGTTATCTGCCTCTTAGGTAGGACTGTCTACTTACAGCTTTTGTCTATCATGTCCTCTGCCTCCTGAATGATCCGGAGTTCATCCAGCTCCAGTTCCCTAACACCGTCTGTCAGGAGCTGCAGCTGGATGCACTTCTTGAAGGTTTAGTCATTGATAACATTTGTGCTGTCCCAGATTTCCCACATCCTGCAATTAGAGCATTTCACTACTCTAACTTCCAGTTTCAGTACCTAGTCTGAATTGCTGTGAAAAGATTGTACCTGACCTCACCTGTAGCATGTCCTCGGTCTCTGCTTGCTGAAGCAACTGGCTCTATCTCTAGCATAGATTCCCAACAATCTCTAATCTGCTTCCCTTTTGAACTTTCCTGAAACAAAGTATAGCTCCCAATACTCACCAGTTGGCCAAGATCATGATCAATTGAATAGCCTGATAGCCAGGAATGGCTTTCATCTAATTTAGTTTATTTCTTATGGGTAAGATGTGGATAATTTAAAAGGTTTTCCCTAAAAAGGGATTAAAAATAGCACCTTGTACAAGTTTGTGGAGCAATGCTGTCTGACCTGAACTCCTCTACCTGGCAAAGTATCTGTACTCCTGATATGAGTATTATATAATTTGAGGTTAAATAATACCTATTGGTTACACTGAACAGCCACTCAAAATACTTTCTTACTTTATTCAAATGCATGATTTTTATTATTGAATTTTCCTAACATAATGATATACTGTATATTGCTATTACATGAATTCCCATTTGAGATCTTCAAGCTATGAGTGTTATATAAGGATGTGATCAAGTTCTGACCAACAATAGACCAGTGGATGTGATGTAATTTGTCTCTAGATATCTTGCAACAAGAACAGGAACCGCAACTAATTACTCACACAATCCCAACCATCCTTGCTTAAGCACACCACAACATTTTTTCACAGATACTTAAGGCTAGGTATTGCACCCTACTTTGTCATAGAGTTGCACGGTACAGAAACAGGCCCTTTGGCCCAGCTCATGCATACTGACCATGTTATCCAACTGAGCCAGTTCCATTTGCCTTGTGTCTGGCCTATATCCCATTAAACCTTACCTATTTACCAAGTGAAACTGTGCCCACCGCTACCATCTCTGGAAAGAGTTGCCCATTTTATCCTTTTACCCTTGTTGGCTCGGCATTGAACCATTTTGATGGGTTTAATGAAGCACACCTAATAAATCACCCAAATAGTGAAGCTCTGAAGCTTGTTGAAGCAGTTTTTAAAAATTATTATCGTATATTTGATATTTGCTATTGACTTAAAAATACTAATTTTGATCTTGCATTTGCTTTTTGGTGGCTTGTGGTAGAAGCAGGCTTGACTTGATGCAAGGTTACCTATCCCCAAATAAGTGGAAGAATGGGAATATTAAATAGGAAGTAGGGAACACATTTGAGTTCAGATTTAATAGCAAATTCAGTTTGTTATAATCACTGTTAAGAATTGCCCATACAAGCTTTACCTTATCTTCTGGGATAAATACCCAACAAGATATATTTTTAAAATAATCCTTAAAAGGTACAAAATAAAGTTGTGAAAAAACAATGTTTTTAAATGCTTTTTAGGTTCCTGAAGATCTCATGGAAAGGTTGCTGTCTGAATATTGTCATCATCTGTACATACACAACTGTGTGCAGACAGGAGCTGGGCTAGTAATTCACTTGGACCATCCTGCCCTTTTTAAGGAGGTCCTGAGCAATCTTCCTTTCTACACCAGACCTCTGAATTCTGTGCTGCCGAAGAAGAAATGTATTATTCTGAACTGCATGCCTTTACATGGGAGTAAGGGACCTGAAACACTGACAATAAATCACTTGCGGGCTATCCTCCTGGCAGACCATCTGGCTGAATTGTTGAGGCTACAAGGGTAAGTTTTTCTTAAATGGCATGTTTTTAGTGACATGAAGTACAGCTTGGGAACAGGTCCTTTGGCCCAACTTGTCCAGGCTGATCAAACTACTCCATTGGCCAATATCCCTCTGAACCTTAACTATCCATGTACCTGCCTAATATCTTTAGAATGTTAGTTGATCTCACCTTTACCATTTCGACCAGCAGCTCATTCCACATGCCCACACCCTTTTTGTGAAGGAGGTGCCCCTCAAATCACTTTTAAATCTTGCCCCTCTCATCTGAAACCTATTCCATCTAGTTTTAGATTCCCTATCCTGAGAAAAGAAAAATGAAGACTGCTTCATAATTTTATAAACCTCTATAAACAGTCTCCAGGATAAAAGTCCCAACTTGTCCTTTTAATTCAAGCCTACCAGTCCCAGTAACATTTTTTGTAGATATTTTATGCATCCTTTCTAGCTTAATAACATTTTTCTTGCAGCTGGGTGACTAAAACTGCATGTAAAATACTCCCAGTTGTAATGTGATGTCCCTGTGTCTGTACTCAATAAGAATGGTCCTTGCCGTTGTTATCTAAGAACAAGAGTCTCAGATAATAGACATTGAGACCAATTTTTTAGATTATTTTTCACTTTTACCTTCAGTTATGTCGTACGTGGAGTGCCAAATCTTCAGCAAAACGCTGCATCCTGCAACTTCCTGAGATTAATAGGAGTCAACTGGACAACTTCCCAACGAACTTCTTCAGACAACAAAAGAATTTCAGACTTCAAGAAGATTCTCTCAGAGTCAATTTACACACAGCATGGGCAGTTAGAGGCCCCTCCAGATCAGATACGTAACAAACTGCTGAAGGGTGTGCAATACAAGGTGGACTTAAAACAATTCATAAAGGATAAGGAACTGGAAGGTTACGATACAAATTTGGATGTGGCTTTGGGTATGTCTGTGAAATTAGCAAAACTAAGTTCTTGTGTCTCATTATTCTCATATTATGTGACCCATATAGTGAATGATATAGAGAGATCCTACTTCAAGGCATGGAAGGACTGAAAAGATACTTTTGAATATTATTATTTTTAAACAAAGACCCTCCTTTTTGGTAATGTGGGAATATGAAAATACAGTATAATCAAAATTAAGTTAACTAATATAATTAGTTAATATAAAACAAATAAAGGTAAAATTAACTTGGAAATCTTTGCTACCACAAAATACTGTATGTGAAGTTCAGTGGCCTCCTAGAAATGGTAGAAGATTTTACTTCTTGTAAAATTCTTAGCAGATCATTAGTTGTTGAGATCCACTGAAAAATGAGCATTGGGACAGACTAATCTTTCCTTTGTTCAGTGGCACTTCCATTTGAAGTAATATGTGAAAGGAAAGCCTAATCTTTTCCAAGCAATAGAATGCTACTTTAAATATAGAAGGGTAAATAATATGAGCTGGCCTTTGGTAGAACTTGGAGGTGCAAATCCAACATTTTTCTAATTACCATTTTGGTATTTCCCTCATAAAATGAAGTCCATATGTGATGGGAATTAACACAATCAGGTGTGGTAGAATAAATGTAGCAGAGGATTTGCAAACTATTAGCTGCCTAATGGGTCAGTCACACGTTTTTGTCCTTACCTGCCTTGCTAATGGTAAATTGTTGCTGAATATAAATTCCATATCACAATCTTAATCTGCACTTACCTCAAATTATGCAATGGCTATCTTAAATTTCATGAACAGTTTTGTATCTGTTAGTGTGTTTTAAAAATAAATTGGATAGGTACATGGATGGGAGAGGCCTGGAAGATTATGGAATGGGAGCAGGTCAGTGGGTCTTGGGGTGATGAGGGTCAGCACAGACTAGAGGAGACAAATGACTTGTTTTCGGTGCTGTAGCGTTCTATAATTCCTTTGAGGTTGACAGAAGTGCTGGAGCAACTCAGCAGGCCATGCCACGTCCATGATAAGCAGTCAATATTTCGGCCCTAAGGTCAGTGGAACTCAGATTTGATGAAGAACTCAGATGAAGAGCCTCCATTCCTGATATAAGACAGCCCCAAGGCTGAAAAGTAAATAAATATTGAGGTGTGTCAAGCATGGTGGGAAGATGAAGTTCACTTTGGATTTCAAAATCCAGAGTTCCTGGAATGAGATAGAAAGAGCAATTTTAAAAAAAAATTATGGTTCTGGAAAATTATGTTAAAAGTTTTAATTTCAAGTGAGTCAATGTATTTCTGAAGCAAAAAAAAAATCAAATTGCTGAAGGAACTCAGCGGATCAGGCAAAGTATGTGGCGGTAAGAGGAATGACAATGCTTTGCATGATCTCAACCTGAAATATTGACCATCTCTTCGCCCCCATGGATGCTGCTTACCTGCTGAGTTCCTCCATCAGCTTGTTTTTTTTTTGCTCCATATTCCTGCATCTGCAATTTCTTTTGTCTCCAATACATTTCAGGGAATACTAATGAGTTTAGAATGCAGAAATAAAAGGTTCAGAGGACCAAAAATAAAATACAGTTAGACCCAACAGAAAAAAGATGAGAGATTATCAGGCGACAAGTCTTTCACAAATAAAAAGAGAAAATGCTGGTCAGGCAGAATCTGTGGAGGGAATAACTATTTATAGTGTTTGACCTAAAATATTGATAGTTTAATGTATCCACAAATATTGCCTGAGCATTTCCAGCATTTATCCCAGGGGTGGCCAAACTATTTTGCTTGTGAGTGGCCACATACAGAAAAGTACAAGGAGTCACGGGCCAAACAATATTAAGCCCGGCAGTTTTCACCCACTATTGGCTCCTTTAACCGACTGTTTAAAGCCTGTACAGAGTCAATGGCAGTTGAACTGGGCAGTTGGACACCACAGGTCTGTAGGTCTGCACCAGTGGCAGCACTGCCATTACAGCAGATCTGGCAGCGCTGCCAATTTTCTTTCTTCTAACTGGTCAGTTACAAATGGGGAAAAAGGCAGCAGTTGGCCCAGGGGCTGTAGTTTGGCCACCCCTGGTTTATCCCCATCACTTGCTAGATTTTGATTTTCATGACCCTCAAAAAGAGAGCATATAATTATATTTGAATGCACCATTTACCAAGAATATAACTTTGAATTTACACATCCAGAAAATATGATTTAAGTTGGTGTGTATTGAATGGATTATTTAAAAGTAGCAAATGGAGATAAAATATTCTCTCTAAGAGTGAGGATAGGGTTTTGCTTGGCATTTTTGGATGTTAAATTAGAATAATTGATTCTATTTTATACAGTGAAGGAGGAAGCCCTGAGACAGATAGCAGAGCTTCAACACACAATCTTACAGGTCAGTCTAAGCACAGTTTACTTTCCTGAAAGTACCATGATCCAAATGGTCCCCCTTGGTATCCGATGTAAACCTAGAAATCTGATGAAACCAATGCTGCTCTTTGATGTCTAGCCGCATCGTTTTTGTTTTTTCCCTGCTTCACCAAATTCCTCTGAGTGTCCCTGCTATTCATTAGTAAAACATGATTAGTGTTGTCCTAATCCACTTCCTGAAACCCACACTGCTTTACCAAACATTGTAGCAGGCATAATCCAATCAGATTTATCAGCATACAGTAAACTAAGCAAAGCAATTATACCCAACCATTTCAGTTTTGAGTATGATGGACTATAAGGTGGAATGACTTCATAGGAAGAGGCTGCCAACAAATATTGCTGAAAATGGACCTGATAAATTCCATTAGTCATGGTATCTTCAGCTCCACATTTACGGAGTAGACAAGTTAAGTAAAGAATTATTTTTAATGTTTAAAGACAAGATAGAAAACAATTGGGGTAAGACCTACAATAGAAATAAGATTTTTATTCAATATAAACACTAGGAATTGGAGTGGGACTCCTGAAAAGACAGTGGTAGCAGGTTCAACAGTAATAAAGAGGAAATTGGATGAACTACTTAAAGGGGTGAATTTAAAGCACAGTGGGGCTAGTGAGTTAAAATAATTAGATACCTCTTTCAAAGATGCATCATGAACCAAAAGGTGTATTTAGACTTCCTTGCACTGATTAAAATGAAGTCAAATTTCCAAACTGTTTGAAAAATAACTAAAATGTGCTTTGTATCTCAGGGGGCATTGGACCAATGTTTGGTGATCCATGTGGTGGGCTGTGAGGAGGAGTTTCAGCAGCAGAAGATCGATGTGCTCTGGCGGATACTGAATAGAGAGATTGAGAAAGTAACTCAGGTTAGAAACCAGAGAACATTAAAGGACAAAAACAGGCCTCTTTGGCCCTTCTAGTCTGTGCTGAACCTTTTTTTCCCACTGACCTGCACCCACTCTAGCTCTCCATACCTCTCCCATCCATGTACTGTACCTGTCCAAGTTCTTCTTAAGTGTTAAAATTGAGCCCACAATCACCACTTCAGCTAGAAGCTCATTCCACACCCTCACCACTCTCTGTGCTAAGAAGTTTACCCTCAACTTTTCCCCTTTCACTCTTAACCCATGTACTCTGGTTTGTATCTCACCTATCCTCAGTTGGAAAAAGCCTATCTATTATTTACTCTGTTTATCCCCCTCATAATTTTAAATACCTCTGTCAAATCTTCCCTCATTCTTCTACGCTTCAGGGAATAAAGTCCTAACCTGTTTAATCTTTCGCTGTAAATCAGTTCCTGAAGTCTGGGCAACATCCTAGTAAATTTTATCTGTACTCTTTCTATCTTATTGATATATTTCCTGTAATTAGGTGACCAAAACTGTACACAATGCTCCAAATTTGGCCTCACTAATGTCAACTCCTATACTCAATACTTTGATTTATGAAGGCCAGTATGCAAAAAGCTCTCTTTACAACCCTATCCACCTGTGACGCCACTTTCAGGGAATTATGTATCTAGACCCAGATCCCTCTGTACTACCACACTCCTTGGTGCCCCACCATTTACCTTGCATGTCCTTTCTTGGTTTGTCCTTCCAAATTGGAACACCTCACACTTGTCTGCATTAAATTCCATCTGCCATTTTCAGCCCATTTTTCCAGTTGGTCCAGATCCCTCTGCAAGCTTTGAAAACCTTCTTTGCTCCCCACAATGCCTCCATTCTTAGTGTCATCTGCAAACTTGCTCATCCAATTTACCACATTTTCATCCAGATCATTGATAGAGATGACAAACAACAATAGTCCCAGTACTGATCATTGAGGCACGCCTCCAGTCTGAGAAGCAATCATCCATCACTACCCTCTGGCTTCTCCCGTCTAGCCATTGTCAAATCCATTCACTACTTCATCATGAATACCTAGTGTCTGAACCTTCCTGACTAACCTCCCATGTGGGACCTTGTCAAAAGCTTTACTAAAGTGCATGTAAACAACATCCACAACTTATCCTTCGTCAACTTTCCTGGTTACCTCCTGGAAAAAACTCTATAAGAATGGTTAAACATTACCTTCCATGCACAAAACTAGGTTGACTATCCCTATTCAGTTTCTGGCTACCCAAATAATTGTATATCCAATCTATTAGAACATCTTCCAATAATCTACCTACTACTCACGTCAGGCTCACCGGCCTATAATTTCTAGGGTTACCTTTGGAGCCTTTGGTATGGAACATTGTGAGCTACCCTCCAATCCTCTGGCATCATGCCCGTGGCTAAGGATATTTTAAATATTTCTGCCAGAGCCCTTGCAATTTCTACACTAGTCTCCTTCAAGGTCCGAGGGAAAATCTTATCAGGCCCTGGGGATTTATCTACCCTTATTTGCTTTATGACAGCAAGCACTTCCCCTCTTTAATCTGTATAGGTTCGAAGACCTCACTGTTTGTTTTCCTTATTTCCCATGATGTTTTATAGTTCTCAAGTACCTCATTTGCTCCATGTTTATATACCTCTCTCTTCTGAACAATATCCCTCAAAAACCAACGTTCCCTATGCCTTCTAACCTTGTCTTTGATCCTGACAGGAACATACAAACTCTATACTCTAAAAATTTCACCTTTGAAGTTCTTCCAATTACCACTTGCCAGAAAACAACTTATCCCAATCCATGCATTCTAGTTCCTCTCATTTCCTCAAAATTGGCCTTTCTCCAATTTAGAATCTCAACTGAGGCCCAGACGTATCCTTCTTCATAATTAGCATGAAATTAATGGCGTTGTGATCACTTGTCCCAAAATGCTCCCCTTCACGTACTTCTGTCACCTGTCCTGCCTTGTTCGCTAATATTATTGTTGCCCTCTCTCTAGTTGGTACTTTATATATTGATTTAGAAAACTTTCCTGAACACATTTGACAAAACTCTAAGCCATCTAGCCCTTTTATGATATGCAAGTCCCAGTCAATATATGGAAAGTTAAAATCTCCTATTATCACAACTTTGTTTCCTGCAGCTGTCTGCTGTCTCTCTACAGATTTGCTCCTCCAATTCTCGCTGACCATTGGGTGGTCTATAATGCAACCATGAGTGTGGTCATACCTTTTCTGTTCCTCAGCTCCATCCATATAAGCTCAGTGGACGAGGCCTCTGGTCTTTCCTGCCTGAACATAGCTGTGATATTTTCCCTCTGAGCAATGCCGTTCCTTCCTCTTTCATCCCCCACCCTCCTCCCCGGTTCTATCACGTCTAAAGCAATGGAAGCCTGGAACATTAAGGTGCCAGTCCTGCCCCTCCTGCAACCAAGTTTCACTAATGGCCGCAATATCATAATTCCACATGCGAATCCATGCTCTAAGCTCATCTGCCTTTCCTACAATATTCCTTGCATTGAAATAAATGCACCTGAGAACATTATTACCACCATGTTCAACCCGCTGACTTCTAACAGTGCATGTAATTTTAACATAATTTTTGTCCCTCCTCCACTCCTCTATCTGCTCTACCACTCTGGTTCCCCTTCCCTGTAAATCTAGTTTAAATCCATCAAAACAGCCCAAGCAAACCATCCTGTCCCATCAGAGCAGGTCCCACCTTTCCTGGAAGAGAGCCCAATGATCCCAGAACCTAAAGCCTCCCACCTACACGTGTCTTTAGCCACGTGTTTTTAGCCACGTGTTAAGATGCATTATCCTCCTATTAACCTCACTAGCATGTGGCACGGATAGTAATCCTGAGATCACAACCCTGGAGGTCCTGTCCTTTAACCTAGTGCTTCACTCCCTGTACTCCCCTTGCAGGATCTCCTCACCCTTCCTACCATGTCATTGATCCTTTCATGGACCACGACATCTGGCTGCTCACCCTCACTTCTGAGAATGCCATGAACTCAATCTGAGATATCTCAGATCCTGGCACCAGGGAGGTAACATATCATCTGGGATACTCAATCTCTTCCACAGAACCTCTTACCTGTCCCCCTAAATTGGAATCCCATGTCACTACAGCTCATTGCTTCTTTTCCCTTCCCTTCTAGCTACAGGACCAGACTCCTTTGCAGAGACCTGATCTCCGTGACTTGTCCCTGGTAGGTCTCCCCCCTCCCCAACGGTATTCAAAATGGTATATTTGTTATTGAGGGAGATGGTTACAAGGTGCCCTGCACTACTGCCTGCCTGTTCCCTTTACCTCTCCTGTCACCCATCTACTCTCCTCCTGCCTCCTAGGTGTGATAATGTCCCTGTAACTCCTGCCTATTACCCCTTCTGCCTCCTGAATGAGCTGAACTCCAGCTCCAATTCCTTAAATCAGTTTGTCAGGAGCTGTAGCTGGATCCACTTCTCACAGATGAAGTCGTCAGGGATACTGCTGGCTTCCCTCTCAACCCACATTCTGCCTTGACTGCCATTCCCATTGTCTATGACTAGATGAACAATATCTATGATATCTTTAAAAAAAACTGCCCTTACCTGTGCGAACCTGCTGAATCCTTTTTGTTCCTTGAATAGTGTGGCCCTTTCTGTCTTCATTCCTCGCTTCTTATCTGTTCTCACTGAAACCTGTTGACCCAAAGCCATACCACTCTGCCTCAGCCCACTCCGACGATGACCACTTTTCTTCCTGCCCCCCCCCCCCCCCCCCACCCGCTTTGACTTCAACAGTTGAACTCAATTGCCGAACCAACTGCTATCTGCTGAATCTCTCCTTTTTCAACCCCATTGTCTTCAACTGTTGAACTGATTTCCCAATTGAGGTTAGATTGACAGGTTAAATGGTGGAACACTATCAAGGGACTGAATGCTAAAATGTTCTTAGTGAAAGTAACAAATTTAAGAGCATAAAAGTTTATTGGTGGCTTCATCCACTAGTACTGGAATTCTTTTTAAATTGAGAGGGCAATCACCATTTCCAGCAACAACTGAAATACAGTTAACATTTTAAGTTAGTTACTTTCTATTGAGAGATCAACAACTCTAATTTTATCTCCACAGCTCATTCTTGACCTGCTGAGTATTTCCAGCATTTTTCTTTTGTTTTTATTATAGATGTCACATTTTTACCAATCACCATTTATTTGCTTGCATCGGGTGTTTAATCTCTATCGGTCTTTCCTCATGTCATTTAAAATGGTTGCAATTAGGTGGGCACATCATGATTTTCAATAATTTAAGATCTGGGAAAATGAATTTTGTTCTTTCAAAGTTACCAGCACACAAAATTTAATCGGTTGCAAAATTTGGTCAATGCTCTTCCCTCTGACACCAATGTAAATGCCCTGATTCTATATGTTGGCATTTTCATTCTCATTCGTTATGGGCCATATTTAATGGATTCCCACACAAGGTCCATTATTTGGTTATTCCTTTACTGTGAGATTTATGACTGACAGTAAGCAAGCAGCATTTTGATGTTCTATTCTGGTTTGTGTAGAGGCAGTTTGATTATATAATTTGTTGTTAATGGATCCCAGCTCATGAGATTAAACTATTGGTATTTTTCTTTTATCGACAGAGACACCTTGTATGTGGCCCAGTGAAAATAATGGGTAAACACTCTCAAATTGGTGCTGTTCAGTATTTTGAGTAAGTAATTTGTACAAATAAGCATCACAACTTGGTGTTTTCTCCTCATACTTTTGAA
Source organism: Narcine bancroftii (assembly GCF_036971445.1). Classification (NCBI taxonomy): domain Eukaryota; kingdom Metazoa; phylum Chordata; class Chondrichthyes; order Torpediniformes; family Narcinidae; genus Narcine; species Narcine bancroftii. The sequence continues at coordinate 46,834,779 of NC_091473.1, read as the reverse complement.
TTTGTAAACAATTTATAAAATTCTTAATGCAAGCATTTTCCATATACAGTACAACTCCAATTATCTGAAATGGTTGGGACTTGGACTATTTCAGATAAATTGTTTGTTTGGGAAACTGGTCATTTTTTAAAAACAGTCCAGAAGCCACAGCAAATCATTTGGAACAGTGTTTATACAACAACAAACAACCAGGGAAGGCTTTTAAAATAATGTTTAATTCTCACCAAAAAAACGCTGGCACTGCCGATCGCTGACACTTCCCCACTGAGGTACGTTGCTGTTGCTGGGAGCCCAAGGTCCACTGCTGCTGCCAGAAGCCTGAGGTTCCCGGTCAGTTCAGCTATGAAAACTTTTTTGGATAAATGAGGATTTCTGATTTGTTTGGGATCTCCTCCTTTATCCAAATTTTTAAAAGAATGTTAGATAATTGAGGATTTTAGATAATCATAGTTGTTACTGTATAAAATTTGACCTTGACCACAATGTTTCTAAGATAACTATCCTCTCTGTGAGCCCTTTTAAATATCAACATACTCAATACTTGCATCTCAACACCATTAAAGCAATCATGTGATTATTATCTCAATCCTATTTTTGGAAATGTTAAACCCCATATCATTTTTATTTAATGATTCCCACACAAGCCACTTAACCTGCCTGAGAAGATGAATAGTCAATCTATTTTCAGCCCAGTATTTTGATTGAATGAAGTTCCCCGTTTCTAAATTATTATTTCATTCAATGGACAGATCCTGCAGTTTGCATGGGGTTGGAAAAGGGGTTTGTCATCACTAATTTTTGCTTGAGTTTCAACTAATGTAGAGTATACTTAGCAGTGGTAGAATTTGTTTGCTACCTCTCTGGTATTTTTCATGAACGATCTTTGCTACATCTTTAAATATGGATACCTGTATTAACATTTGACAGGCTCTCCAATACTTGGCAATTAAATGCAATATTGAAATTAAAAATCAAATCAAAATCATTGTGTTTTTCTGGTTTGTCCTCGTTTCCTTATTCCAAGTTCCAAATCACATCGTGTTTCTGAGATAATCATAGAATAACAGGAAAATACTTGCTTATGTTGTATTGCCCAAACATCACTTTTGCCCAAAATGCTATGCTTATTTCCACCAATCTTGGTTTACTTCATATTATGAAGTTTTAGTCTGGTGTGATCATTTTTTTTTTGCAGTGGAAGTTAATTACATCATACTTAAAAACCATTGAAAATTTGAAACGATTAATAAATGCCCTTTAAAGCCTACCCTGTGAAACATTAACTAATTTTTGGTCTAGGTTCCGAAGGTCTCAAATGCTTGAAGCTTCTGTGGTGAAGTATGGAAACAAAGTGCAAGGTATAGATCCACTCGATGTTCCTTCGATATTGTATGTATGTACATATGAATGAAATTTATTTATCATATATATAATCACAATGTACAGATGCAATGTAAATCTGACGCTGCAGTTTTCAGGGTATATAATATAAAAGGACGAGGGAGAAAGAGACATAAGTAGTTGTAGTGCAAAAAAAAAATTGTAGTCAGACAGTAGTTCATAGCATCACCTGCCTTGGCCACAGGATGTCACAGCATTGTTCTTACTAGACTTTATTTTTTTTAAAAAAAAGCTCATCTTTAGCTGGTTAAGGCTGTCAGTGGTGTGACTATAATCAACAACTTGGTTTTTAAGGTAATTGACAAGGATATACAATTGCTCGTCGAGTAAGAGGATTTAAATATGAAGTGATATTTATTAAAAGAGAAATTAATTAACATTTATTCTGCCATTGACCTTCACATACAAAAGTTACTGGGGAAAACTTATGAAATGATTCAAGAAGACAGCCAGATTGGTATGGAAAAAGAAGAAATGCTTGCAGTTCCACAGCACTTTTCACATTAAATTGTTTCATTTCTACCCAATGGAAATTCTTACAGAAGTCACTATTGTAATGTAGTACAGTGAAGCCCCGATTTAATGCGATGAGTTATTGGACTTGGACGTCAGGCTGCCAGCAGAGGCGTAGAAGGTTGAGAGGGGATTTGATTGAGGTATTTAAAATTATGAAGGGAATAGATGTGAATAGGCTCCTTCCCCTGAGGGTAGGGGAGATTGGAAGAAGGGGTCATAAGTTGAGGGTTAGGGAGCAAAACTTTAGGAGTAATATAAGAGATTGCTTCTTCACTCAGAGAGTGCTGGCTGAGTGGAATGATCTTCCGGAAGAGGTAGTTGAGGCAGGGTCAATTCTGTCATTTAAGTGGAGGTTAGATGAGTACATGGATGTGTGCGGGTTGGAGGGTTATGGGCAAGGGAGTGGGCTGGTGGAACTAGTGGAGTTTGATGTAAATCGGTGCGGATTAGAAGGGCTGATATGGCCTATTTCCGTACTGAAAATTGCTATATGGTTATATAGTTAAACAGAATAACTAGGATGTTCCAAGTAAAGGAGAAATGGAAATGATAGTAAGGATGCAAATTAAACAGGGAAATACAGTGAAACCCTGATTTAGCGCAACCCCCGCTTTATTTTGCTGTTAGATTTTATGAACCCCAACGATCGCATTATAATGGGCTTCATTGTATATGGTAATATGGACAACAAATTCTTTGAAAAATTACATCTTGTCTGAGTGGTACATATTAGTCAGAACATTAGTGTTTTACATCAACTGGAAAGTAACCAGGGCTTTGACAAGACAGCACTACAGACTTGTTGTTGGCAGGAGAGTCAACCTAGGTTATTGTCCTTGTCTTTGATGGCGCAATTTTAAATTTAGAAATGCAACATGGTAATCGGCCCACAAGCCCGTTCAGTCCTATTACACCAAATTAACTAAACTGGTACGTTTTTGAATGATGGGAGGAAACCGTGGGAGCACCAGAAGGAAGCCCACACAGACACCATTTTTCTGTTTGAAGAAAATTTTAATTTGGTGGGGAAACTGTTATCAGCATAAAGAAAAACTGCTGATACTGGAAATCTGAAATAAAACTCCGAAAATGCGGAAAACCCACAGCAGTCAGTATCAGTGATAAACCGGAACAGTTAAAGTTTCAGGACTGGAACCCATTAACTAGGAAAGAGAAAAACAAGCTAAAGTTTAATAGCAGAGATGGATTACCAAAGGGTAATCCAAAGGGTGAGACCAACTGGATTAATATGGCAATTAAGACCATTACTCTGCTTTGTGTTCTACAGTACTAATAACAGTGCTGCGGGACAATCTGATAGCCAGACTAATTATAGAAAGAGGAAAAACTGAGCCAAAATGATAATGGACAGTAATGACCAGTTCTGATACAGAAAGAAAGAATGGGTTACCTAAGTTGGAAAATGTAATGTTGAAATGTTTACAGAAAAAGTGATTTTTTTTTTACTGCATTGAACAATTTTGACAAGGTTTACCATGATTTTTCCTCAGGAGATTCGTGGTCTCAAATCATCAATAGCATGACCTCAGCTGTTATCAGGTTTGAACTGCTGGCAACTGCACATCGTAATCCAGTAAGTAACTGATATATTTCAAATGCAATAAATGTATTTGAGAGACAAGAAAATATTTTTCTTTGCTTCTCATGCTGTAGTTCTTTTCTTACATGACTGGTGTCAACACTGTATTGGATCTTTATAAAGAGTGGAGAATGTCACTTCACAATTCATTCTCCAAATGAATACAAAGACATTGTGCTGCCATTTAGAGTCATAGAGCCATTTAGCCTTCAGCTCCAGTTGTCCATGTAGACCATATTGTCAGAGCCAGTCCCACCTAAACCTTTTTCCAAATGTACTTTAAATGTTGTAATTGTATCTACCTCTGCATCTTTTGCTGGCAGATCATTCCATGTCTGCACCACTCTCTGGTTGAAATGGAATCCAGATTTCTGTGTTAAATTTTTTTATTTTTTTTAAATTTAGATATGCAGCATGGTAACAGGCCATTTCGGCCCACGAGTCCATGCCGCCCAATTACACCCCATTAACCTATACTCCAGTATGATTTGAAGGGTGGGAGGAAACCAGAGCCGCTGAAGAAAACCCACAAAGGAATGGGGAGAACATACAAACTCCTTACAGATAGCATGGGATTCAAACCCAGGTCCAGTCCAGATCACTGCCACCGTAAAGTCTGTAAAATATCCAAGAATCAGTCACACACTCTAAAGATTGTTCAGAGGAGAGTTATAAACACCTAACCATCTAATTGTTGCAATACACAAAAGTGCTAGAGAAAATCAGTAGGTCATGCAGTGTCTACAGCAAGCAAAGGGATATAACCAACATTTCAACTGTTGTTGGGTTATACTTAGAATAGTTATCATTGAAAGGATACAAACTAAAGATTACTTTATGGGCCTTTAAGATAATAAAAACAGATACTGTAGTGGCGGCTACTCTGTTACTGAATGATTTCACAGCCAAACGGGTTGAGTTCAGTGAGCAAAAACTCCTTTATTCAGGTCTGCCTGGCTGGTCTTGTGCTTCCAGCTGGGAGCCCTGACAACTCCCAGGCGTCACATGGGCCACAGAGCACGGGCTTCTGTGCCTGGTGCCAAGGTCGGGGAGAAACCCCCGATGGCGCCATTTTGGCCAGCTGCCCCGCAGCATGCGTAACATGCGGAGCTGGTTCGTCTGCCTAATACCGTGCTGCCACCCAGCGCCCCCCCCCCCCCCCCCAGAACCGGTGTCAATGTCCTTTTTTGTCGGGCGGCCTCACTTCTTGGGTTGAGCCGCGACGACTGGCTCATTTGGGTCGAGGTGTGCTAGCTTTAATCTGTCCACAGTAAACAGTTCCCTCTTACCACCGATGTCCAGTGTGAAGGTGGATCCTGAATGCTGGATGACTCTGTACGGCCCTTCGTACGGTCTTTGAAGGGGTGCTGTGGAAGGGCCTCGCCTGATGAAAACATACTCTGTGGAATACAGCTCGCAGGGGTCGTAAGAGGCCTGTGTGCCATGTCTGGGCGGTGGTGGGGGTGTGAAGGAGTACAACTGGGCCCAGAGGCGGGGAAGTAAACCGTGCGGTGACTGTTGCAGGTTGTGAGGTGCATTGATAAACTCACCGGACAGGGCTCCTGGTGCACCGTAGACCAGCTCGGCCAATGATGCCTCCAGGTCTTCTTTGGGTGTCGAGCGGATACCCAGGATTACCCAAGGCAGCTCATCCACCCAGTCGGGGCCGGTGAGGTGTGCCATCAGTGCCAACTTAAGGTGATGGTGCAATTGCTCGACCAGTCTGTTGGCGAGCTGTGCCCAGAGCACGGAGGTGAACTGCGCACCACAGTCTTTGGTGAGGTGGGTCGGGACACCGAACCAGGCAATCCAACCATTTAAAAGTGCTCAGGAGCAGGAGTCCGTGGAGGCATCTGGCTTCGGGATTGCCTTGGGCCAACAAGTGGTGCGGTCTACCACCGTGAAAAGGTAACGGTTACCTCAAGAAACGGGTAAGGGGCCGACAACGTCCACATGTATGTGGCTAAACCATTCTCGGATGTGTTCAAAATCCTGCACAGGCACTCTGGTGTGCCTGTGTACCTTGGAAAGCTGGCAATGGGTGCAGGTTCTGGCCCGGTCTGCAATCTGCTTTCGAAGCCCGTGCCAGACAAGCGTTCTGCCACCATACAAACCGTGGACCTGATGGAAGGGTGGGAAAGGTCGTGGATATGGTGGAAGACTTGCCTGCGCCACTGCTGGGAAACCACTGGTCACGGGGTGCTCATAGAGACATCGCACAGGATGGTATCATCACCAAGAGGAGTTGGCAGGTCCTGGAACTGCAGGCCCATGATGGCAGTCCTGAAGGACTGTATCTCCTCGTCGGGCTTCTGATCCCGGACAAGCTGGTTGTTGACTAAGCCAGGTGTCAGCGAGCAAATGGCCGGTCGGGAGAGCGTGTTGGTGACCACATTGTCTTTCCCCGCCGTGTGCTGAATGTCGGAAGTGAACTCCAACACAATGGACAGGTGACGCTGTTGGCGGGACGACCAGGGATCTCTAGCCATAGCGAACGCCTGAGTGGGGTTTGTGGTCGGTAAAAAATGGTGAAAGGCCTCCCCTCCAAGAAATAGCAAAAATTACACTCAGTAAGGTACATGCCCAGCAACTCATGGTCGAAAGCGCTATACTTGCGCTCTGGCGGACAAAGAAGTCGGCTAAAGAATGCCAGTGGTTTTCACTGTCCGTTAACCTGCTGCTCCAGGACGGCACCGACGGTGGTGGTAGAGGCATTGACTGAGAGCGCCATATGAAAGTCAGTGCATGGGTGGACGAGCAGGGTAGCCTTCGCGAGGGCAACTTTCATGGCTTCAAATGCTTTGTTGGCCTCTGGAGTCCAGGCGACTGTCTTGTCCTTGGCCGCGATGAGGACGAAGAGCGGCTGCATGATGCGTGCAACGCCTGGAATGAATCGGTTATAGAAGTTGACCATACCCATGAACTCTTGTAGCCCTTTGAGGTTGTCCGGGTGTGGAAACTCTTTGATTGCAGCGACCTTGGTAACAGCTGGTGTAGCTCCTTTGGCCGTGATGGTATGGCCCAGAAACTGCATGGACTCTTTCCCGAACTGGCATTTGGCCGGGTTGATCATTAGGCCGAAGTCGGCCAGTCGGGAGAAAAGGGTGCGCACGTGAGACTTGTGTTGTGCCCGGTCTCTGCTGGCGACAAGAATGTCATCCAGATAAATGAACATGAAATTCAAATCTCTGCCCACAGTATCCATAAGGCGCTGGAAGGTCTGGGCGGCGTTCTTGAGCTTGAAAGGCATGTGTAGAAATTCGAACAAGCCAAAGGAGGTGATGATGGCCGTTTTGGGAATGTCCTCAGGGTGATGATACCCGCGCACCAGGTCGACCTTGGAGAACACCCTCACGCCATGCAGGTTGGCCGTAAAGTCCTGAATGTGAGGGATGGGGTAACGGTCAGGTACTGTCGCATCGTTAAGCCATCGATAATCACCGCAGGGGCACCAGCCACCGGAGGCTTTTGGGATCGGATGGAGCGACAAGGCCCAAGGACTGTCGGAGCGTCAAATGATCCCCAGTTCCTGCAGATGCGAGAATTCCTCTTTCACTATCTGGAGCTTATTCAGCGGGAGCTGGCGTGCCTTGGCATGGACCAGCGGGCCTTGGATGGGGATATAATGAAACACTCCGTGGCGTGGTGAGGCGACGGAGAACTGCAGCTTGAGGAGGGATGGGAACTCATCCAGGATGCGCTGAAACTCATCCTTGGGTGCACTGACCGTGGCTATCTGCGACTGCTCTGTGCAGGAGGTGTTGAGGCGAATGGATTGGAAGGTACGGGCATCGACAAGTCGCCTACCTCGGGGGTCGACCAGGAGTCCATGGCTGAGGAGGAAGTTGACACCCAGAATGGAGGTTGGGAGGGACGAAATGGTGAACCTCCACAAGAACCTCCGCTGGCCGATCTGGAAGTGGATGGTTTTGTTACCATCCGTTCGGATCTCCGTCGAATTGGCTGCACGGAGTGGAGGTCCTCGAGGCCAGTTCCAGGACTCGATGGCTCTGATCTGGGTCCCGGTGTTGACAAGGAAGCATCGGCCACTGATTGCATCCCACAGGTAGAGAAGGCTGTGTTCTTGGCCGGTCGCCTCAGCCATTAAGGCCTTCTCGTTTCCTTGGTAAGTTCTGAGCCTTGGCTCCCCAGCACTGGTGGAAGAAGCAGAGGCCTGAAGTGGACAGCTTGCTTCTGGCTATGCTCTTTGAGGCCTGTTAATGCAGACAGGGTAAAGGTGCTCAGTGAAGTGATATACCAGTCTGCATCCAGTCTCTCCAATGTAGAGTAGGCCACAACAGGAGTCAGGATACTGTAGGTGACCCCCCACAGATTCACAAGTGAAGTGTTGCTTGAGTTGGAAGGACTGTTTTGGGTCCCAAATGATGGTAAGGGAGGAGGTATGGATTCATTTCCTGCGTTCACAATGGAAGGTGCCAAGCACGTAATTAGTGGTAAGGGATGGGTTGATGAAGGAGACAAACTGCGAGTGGTCCCTATGGAAGGCAGAGAGCGGAGGAAAGGAGAAGATGTGTCTGGTGGTGGGATCATGTTATAGGTAACAAAAATTATGGAGGATTATATGTTGGATGTGGAGGCTGGTGGGGTGGTAGGTGAGGACAAGAGGAATCCTGTTCTTGTTTTATCTATGGGCAGAGGGGGCCTAAATAGATGTGCAGGAAATCGAGATGTGGTTGAGGGCTGAGTTGATAGTGGTAGAGGGGGAAGCCATGGTTTTTTTTTTTGAAGAAAGAGGATATCTTGGATGACCTGGAATTAAAGTCCTCTTTGTGGGACCAAGTGTGACAAAGACCGAGGAATTGAGAGAAAGGAATGGAATCCTTACAGGGACTGAGTGTGATGAAGAGTATTTGAGGTATTTGTGAGAGTTGATAAATTTGTAGAAAGTTTATCTCCAAGATGGAGACAAATCAAGAAAGGGGAGAGTGTCACCAGAGATGGACCCAAGTGAATTTGAGGTCAGGCTGAAAGTTACCAGCAAAGTGAATAAAAATGACAAGCTCATCATGGGTGTATGAGACAGCAACAATATACTGATAATCGTCAATTTAGCAGAGGAAGAGTTGAAGAGCCTTACCCGTGTAGGCTTGTGGCAATATTGCTCCACAAAGCAAACAAAAAGGCAGGCAGAGCTGGGACCTATGTGGGTACCCATGGCTACTCCTTTGACCTGGAGAAAGTGCGATTAGTCAAAGCAGAAGTTATTAAGGGTGAAAATTAGTTCTGCTAGGCAGAGGAAGGTAGTGGTGAAGGGAGACTAGTTTGATTTGTTGTTAAAAAAGAAACTAAGGGCTTTGAGATCTTCTGTATGGAGGTGTGGCGAGAATGGACGTCCATAATGAAAATGAGACAGTCAAGTTCAGGAAATTGGAAGTTATTGAAGGACATGAAGTATCACAGATATAGGTGGGGGGGGACTGGATTTGGGGGGGTGGTGGGTGGAGAATACAATTGACAAAAGATAATACTATTTCAGTGGGGCAGGAGCTTGTGGAAACAATGGGTCTATCCAGATAATTGGGTTTGTGTATCTGGGTAGAAATGAACTGAGCAGTTTCTGGAATGTGAAACAATGACGTTGGAGGCCGTGGGAGGGAGATGACCAGAAGTGATGAGGTTAGAGATGGTATGTGAGATGTTGGCTTGATGTTCTTTGGTAGTGTCCTATTGAAGGGGTAAATAAGAGGTGTCTGACAGCTGTCATCTGGCTGTCATATTCTGTCTGGGCACACTCCAACCAGGTGACATTAACAATTACTTCTCCGGTTTCTGCTTGATCACTCCCCATTCTCCCTCTCTTTTCTATTCCTGTTTCTTTTCCAGGCATAGAACTATTCTCCCCACCCCACCCACCACTGTTTTCTCGAGCCCTCCTTCCCTCATCAACCTATTACTTCTTGCCTGTGGGCCTGTGCTCCTCCTCCCACCATTTTTATTTAGGTGCCTGTCAACATTTGCTCACGCCTTGATGAGGGGTTCAAGCCCAAAATGTTGGTTATGTATCCTTACCTTTACTATATAAAGTACTCTGTTTGACTTGCCGAGTATCTCCAGCATTACTTCAATTACTGTGTCTGCTGATTTTCATGTTTCACTCTGGTATTTAAGATGCAATTGCTATACAAGTAGACTACAACTTGCAACCTATGCAACTTACGACCATCCATATATACGATAAAAAACAAAAACAAATAAAATTACAGCAGCCGGACACCACAGCACACACCCAACTGCGGGAGACTCGAGGTTAACATACATCCGACTTGCGTCCATTTTGAGATCCAACCGATCCATCAGAATGGAACACGGACACATGTCGGGGACTACCTGTAATTTGGTCATCTCTTTCCCACGCCCTAAATCTTCTGCTTACTGACATTTGACAAGGTGACTAGCTACTGTAGTATTTCCTTGTGTAATTCCTGGGAGGTTTGGGTTTTTACTGTCGCAGAATATAAGCTATTTGATTCAACTCTTAAAATGTATACTGCTGGATGAAATGCTTGATTTCAAATTTGTTGAAACAATGGATGAGTAACTGCCAAATATCAGGTTGGAAGATAAAAATTATTCAGAATGGAAATTCAACTTTCTCTCTTTCCCCAACCATGAATTTTAGCTGAATTTGGACCTGGCACAAGGAGTCAATATCTCGACCAAAGGGACAAAGAGTGGTGCTTTTGTCATGTATAACTGTGCCAGGCTTGCAACGTTATTTCATCATTTCAACAATTCTGTGGAGAAAGGTAATGGCTTGATACCATCAGTCTCCCACTGAACTGTAAATGTACCTTTTGTGAAAATCAACAATAATTTTCAATATGCTTCAAGCAGCACCGTGAGGCTAATACTTCAGTCCACAAAGTGCACTGGGAGACTAGCCACTTAATTTCCACACCCCATTGTTACATGGTCATGTCTGTTCATGGCATTATGTATTGCTGTTGAAGCCACCTGTAAATTGAGGAATGACACCTTGGCACTCTCCAGCAGACTCCAATCAATATTGACTCCAATGTCCATTAACTCCTTTCCCTGGATTCTCTCTCATTCCTGTCTCCCTCCAGCTCCCACCCCTCTCCAATCAGAGAGCCACCTTTAGTCATCTGCCCTTCCCTCTTCACTTTTGTTTCTTTCTCCTCTTCCTCCCCTCCCACCTGTATCCATCAATTGCCTGCTAGTTTGTGCTTCTCTTCTCCCAGCACCACTTTTTTCTTCCAGTGTCTACCTGATTTGCAGCACTCCTGAAAAAGGGCTGAGGCCTGAAACTTTAACTGCGTTGTGCTTTCTGTGTGACCTGCTGAGTTTCTGCAGCATCTTTGTGAACTGCACTAGACCCCCAGCATCTGCAGATTTATTGTTTACCACTAGTTGATACATCATACCAGCTATTGTCTAGTAGGTCAGCTAAAGCATAAGAACTTGGATTGGAATTGGGGGGAGGGGGGTGCTAATGCATTGAATTGGTTAACCAATTTTCAAACAAAGTACAAAAGAGCAGAAATAAACTGATTCTTCTCAGTTTGGTAGTCAATGTCGAATAGGGTCCTGCAGGGTTGAATGCCCAGGGCACAGCCATTCACAACCTATAACAACAATTTGATGGAGTAAACCAAATATCACATTTCCAAGTTTTCTGATGAGACAAAAATCTGTGGGTTTGTGAGTACAAAAGAAGAATACAAGGAAACTTCAGGTGGACATGGACAACCTGAGTGAATGGCCAAGAGCATGGTAGATGAATATAGCAGAGAAAACCTTTGTTAACTTGTGTGAAATTCAATAGCATCGATGGTCAAATGATCCTAGATGTGCTGTAGACAACTCAGTGAAAGCTTACATGCAAGTGCTTTCAGATTATAAGGGTAGGTGCAATGTTAGCTTTTATTATGAAAATGATTTGAATATAGGAATAAGGAAATCTTATAATAATTATATCGGACTTTGTGAGGTGTACCTGTATTGCATGCCATTCTTTGAAAAAATAATGAATGTGCCAGAGAGGAAATCCAAAAGAAATTTTCTAATCCAATTCAGGGATGCCGGTTTGCCTCATGAGGAAAAATTGAGTAGACTGGGACAGTGTTCTCCAGAGTTTACAAGAGTGAAAAGAGGTCTCATTGAAACTTTTAAAAATTCCTAAAGAGCTTGACATGGTGTTTCCCTTGGCTGAAGAGTCTAGGCTATTTAGGAATGAACTGAGGAGAAATTTCTTCACTCAGACAGTGATGAACCCTTATTCTCTATTCTGGTCGGTTGGATTTAACAGACAGTGGTGAACCCTTATTCTCTATTCTGGTCGGTTGAATTTAACAGTGAACAGCAGTACTAAAATAATTTATTCATTCATGAACCATGAGTGAGTTGCTGATTACCAATTGTTGCTTATTTTAAAATGTACCTGTAGAAAACCCCATCTCTTTTTGATCTCAGTACACAAGTCCACATGGACTGAAAATAAGGTGACTGAAATGTGTTTTTTTTTAAACTCAGATTTTGTTTGTTCTCTTTTCAGGATTGTATCCACATTTCCCAGAAATATCCCAGTTGAATTTTTCTGCACTCCGGGAAGAGGTACAAAATCTCTTTATGATTGATGTGGCACTGCAAATAGGGTCAAAACTTCCATGCCATCGATTATTTCTTTATCCAGGACATTTGCCTCATGCAACGTTTTTCCAGATCACATTAACGTTAGGATGGATGTGGGGGCATGAGGAACACAGGGTTTCTTACCTGGCATCATCTACTCCAGGACACTGCCAAAACAATTGGGATTAACAATGTGTACGACCAGTGTCACAATAAATATTGAATGACTGCTGGAGTTTAACCAGATAAAACCACACAGCTTATTCAGGTCTGGGTACTTTAAAAGCTTTCTGGTACTTCTGCACTTAATGTAGAAAATTTCAGGCTGGACAAAGATATTTAGTCTGTCAAACATGTCCTCTTGTATCACAATTGCATGGAGTTCAGTTGAGGAACTTAAGCGTGGGTTGTCTGCCCATAAAATCCATGCTTTTTAGCAAAGTATGTCTGGGCTTCCAGGTGAACTAGATTATGCCAGATCCTTTTATCACTCTGTATGCAAAATTTGTCCAACTCTCTTCAATCTACTCAATGACTAAATATCCACATGTCTCTGGGGTAGAAAATTCAAAAGATTCACTGCCAGTAGCAAAACTTCTCATCCAATCCTAAAACCCTGACTCTAAGTCCAGAGAATAAAGAGCCTCTCAGAATCTACACTGTTTCAATGAGATCATCTCTTGTTCTTCTGAGTGCCATTCCATTGTCCTCGTATAGCAGTCTTCTCATTCCAACCATCAATGTGGGATTGCTCTAGAAATTACCCGAGAATTGTTTATAGCATTGATTGGATATGGTTCACCACCAAACTCAAACCTCCCCCCACCCCGCCTGCTTCCCTTTGTACCAGAAGCAATTATAATATTACTAGAGAAATTCACAAAGAATGAGATAAAAACCTCAGCCAGAAGGGAAAATTAGGAACATTGACTGTGTTTGTATAGCCCAGTGTTTCACTTTTTTTTTCTGGTCTATGTCCATGAACTAATGCTCAGAAATCCACTGAATAATTCCTGATAATGATGATAGCTGCAATTCAAAATGTGATCATTTATCAGACTGCAAGGGCCAACCATAGTTCATGAGTGAAGAATGTTCAGAGATGAGAACATCCAAGCTCAACATTGACATTTTAATTCAGGTGTAGCCAGTAAGTGATGCTATTGATTCTTTGGATGAAGAGCTCAAGCCTGAAATATTGGTTCTCCACAGGTCTCACTGTAGAGAACAAGCTTGACCCTCGTCTGTCAAATGAGATGTTGAACTGCATAAAGGACACTGACCTGCTGAGTTTTTCCAGCATTGTGTTTTTTACTTCAACTATGGTGCCTGTAGTCTTTTGTGTTTTACAAGTGATGCTATACAAGTGTGCAAACCTTTCCCTGCATGCATCGTGTGAAATGGAGTCAAAGTACATTCAAAGCTGAGGATTTTAAACTACATAAGAGTGTTGGAGGAATTGGAGCCAAGACCACAATCAGATCAGCTACAATTTTATTGAATGGTAAAGCAGAATCAATGGACCAATTTACTGCAACTATCAGTACATTTTCTGTATTCAATTTTTTAACAATGAGGTTGAAAATGCAAAGAGAGAGGTCGTTCAGCAAGATGAATCCAAGTTCATTAATTTTAACCATTAACTTTTGTGTCTTTTTCTTCTGTAGGGAGAGTGGTTGTTGCTATACAATTACATTATTCCTTTCAGAGAACTTCTTGCCCAGATTATACATTCTATGAATTCAGATAAAGGGATCCATCTGACCGTCAACACAGAAACAGTAAGCAGAACTGATAAAGAAAAGATTTTATTTAAAATGTTTTCAATCCTGCTGTCATTGAATCTTAAACTGAAACAAAGGTCTTTGTGCCCATGCTAGCTTCATCTACTTAACGTAGCTCCCTCTGTACCCAATTGTGTTCAGTCACCTCACCTAATTGTACATTTTTAGTACAGAGAAAAATGTTAGAACACTCGAGTTCCCTGATCATTTAGGGAATTAATGGATTGAAGGACTGGTGGTATTAACATTGATGTGTTGAACAAAGAAAAGAAACCTCAGTGCATAAATGAAAACTTCTAAAAATTACATTCCAACATTCCTAATTATTTAATTCATGAACATTTTTTCCATTGTTAAGCTTGTTAAAGGCCTTTCTGATTGTTATTCCTCCCAATTTTCCATCTCCTTCAACATTGTTACATTATCTTTCCTTGCCCCGTGGTTTCACTTTCTCTACAGGTCTCACTGTAGAGTATGAGCTGAGCCTGGGAGGTACCATCTGTAAAATGAGATGTTGAACCAAGACTATCTCTGATTTATATAAAACATTGTCTGAAGAGCATTTCAGTTTTTTCAGTATGGTGTTTATCTATTCTTCAATCATCTTAGGTCAAATGACGAGTCATTTTTTAAATGTACGTTGGCTGCATGTTCCCTCAGTTACATCAATGTTTAATCTTCAAGTATATTTCATTGTCTGTAGGGTGCTCTGTATCACTGAGATAGTGAAAACCACAGATTTCACTCACTTAAGACCCTCTTTCTATTGCATCTTGTTTTGTAGGTATGCAAGTTTCTCGTAAACCTCAGCATGGATTTCAGCTCGTATTACAATCGTGTGCACATCCTGGGAGTAAGTATCATTGTACAAGTCCACTGTGGCACCAAATCAAACTCTTAACTCATTTTTTTAATTGGGCTCACAATTAGAATCTCAGGATTGATCTTGTTATTTAAGATTTTTTTTCCTGCTTCCTTCCCATTTTTAATCTACTTGCTGGATTACCCTTTATCTGGTCCTGATCTATCTTTAAGAGCTTTTTAACTATTTCTTATAAATTATCTTTTGCTGCCTTCCATCTCCCCATTTAATGAGGATGCTCATTCCTATAGTCATGCACAAGAGAATAGAGTAGGTCAACTCAAGCCTGATCTATCCCAGACATGGAACTCTGTGCATGTTTCCCATAACCCTCAGTTATGATCTTTGGGGTAGAGGATTCCACGATCAAGGAAAATAAATTCCTACACTTCAATTTTAAATGACTGACCCACTTGTATCTATGTCCTCTTATTCATGACTCTCCCATTGATGGAAACACCTTAGCATCTACCCTGGCATGATCCCAAGGATTTTGATATCCACACGATCACTTCTCATTTATTATGAAGTCCAAAAATTACAGATACAATTTCTTTAACTGATTATGATAAGATAACCCTCTCATCACAGGAATATTCCAAATGAATCCTTTGGACTGCCTCCTTTGCAGCTATGTCAGTTGCAGAAACTCAACTAACACATCCAAGTGGACATTTTCACAGTTGGAAAGGTGGAGATAGCAATCAGGACCAAGAATCTTGGCTAGTATGTTCTCTTTTGCGTTGTGCCCAGCCACACGCTAATCCAGTGTGGAAAATACAATAGTATTGCAGTAGTAAGAAATCTTAAAGCAATTCTTTATATAGCACAGAATCAGGCCCTTTGGCAGAAAGAATGCAATCTAAGCTAATTTCATTTATCTGCATTTGTCTATATTTCTCTAGCTTGTATTCTATTCAAATATTGTTTTCCCTGCCTCTGGTAGCTTGTTCAAAATGCCCACCATCTGCTGTCTGAAAAAATTATCCTCAGTTCCCTTTTAAATCTATCCCCCCCTAATTTATTTCCCTTTATAATTTTTTTATAAAGCTTCCCCCCTTAGCCCACTGCAAAATGGTCCCACTCAATCTCACCTCATAAGTCAAGCCTTCCAGTGCTGGTAACATCTTTTCTAGACCCTCTCCAGATTAATCACATCCTTCCTATAGCAAGGCCACCAGAACTGCACACAATAATTTGAACAGATGTGACATGATATCTCAATCTAAACTCATACCCAGTGCTTATTTGTATCCCTAGATTTCTGTCAACATTTCCCAGGGCTAAGCACGTCCTGGCTTGGTTCAACTTCCTAAAAATATCTCACTTCACACTCTCCTTTGTTAAATTCCATCTTTGCCCAGGATATAATTGATCTGTAACCTTCAAGAGCCTTCTTTATTGTCCTCTAAAATACCAATTTTGGGGTCATCTGCATTGTAATTTCCATTAATGATTGGGATGAGCACTGATCCCTGCAGCACACTATTGGTCACAGGCCTCTAATCTGAAAAACAATCCTCCAGTTCTGCTTCCTACCATCAAACTAATTTTGTAATGATTGGCTAGCTCATGTTGGATCCCAGATGTTCTAACCTTCCAGACTACCCTCCCACAAAGGACCTTGTCAAAGTCCGTGTAGCCAACATCTGCTGCCCTATCCTCAATCCTCTTAGTCACCTGTCAATTATCTCAAATCAAATTCATGAAACACAATTCCATATACAAAGACAAGCTGACTCTCGCTATTCAGTCCTCACCTTTCCAAATGCAAATAAATTGTCTCTTAAAATCCACTCACCAGCCTATAGTTCCCCGGTTTGACACCACCACCCTTCTAATTCAAAAGCACAACATTAGCAAACTTTTAGTCTTCCATTATCGTACCTGTAGCTAACAAAGATATAAATATCTCTGCCAGGACCCCAACTGTTTCTTCCTTTGTTTCCCAGATGCATGTAGTTACACTCAGGATTTATCACACTTAAGCAATTCAAGACCTCCAACATGTCAATACATTTCAGGATATCATCACTGTTCTCTGAACTCATGAGCTTCCCTGTCCTTCATTGTAAATGCAGAGGAGAAATATTCTTTTAAGATCCACAAATTCTTTTAAGGCTCCACAAATAGATTACCACACTGATCCTTAGAACCATAGAATACTACAGCACAGAAACAGACTCCTTCGGCCCTTCTAGTCTGTGCCAAATCATTTTTACCTAGTCCTGTCACATTTGTGGCCCGAAATGTGAAGTTAATAAAACATTAAACACAAGTTTTATCAGGTAAACTTCTCAGTGTCTTTATTCTCCCGTTTCCTTTGTTCTCCTGCTTGTGCTCTTATCTCTCTCTCATACCATGTGACTTCTGGTACATCTCATACATATTCATTATCATGACATCCCTCCTTTAATCAGAAATAAACTTTACCTTCACTTACCAATATCCCTCGGAAACCTACAAACATCGTAACTAAACTACATAAAATTTACTTCCTACAGCACTCATACATGCACTTTATGATATAAGATTAAAATACTGTCCCAAAGTTCTTATTAAAACTATGGCACAAAGTCTTCGTATCGTTTGGGCGCTTTCCGGTTTTGTTTCGGTCTGCCTGCGATATTGTCGTCGCTTCTCGGTTGTTCACTCTCAGCGTCGAAAATACTGCTCGCCACGGCTTCAGGTGTTTCTGGCGCTCTAGTCACTTCATCAGGAGTGCTGGTAACTGCCTCTGGAACATCATCAGGTCTCTCAGTTTCAGCATCTCGTATTGGCCTTTCAACCTCTTCGCTCGATGTATCTCTAGACTGGTACCTTTTTACACCTGATACATTTCTCTTATACAGGACTCCAGTCGGAGACTTGACTGTCACCATACTGCCACTTCTGGATACGACAGTATAGGGTTGATGGTAATAAGGTGTGTCTAGCTTACCACCAGTTTCATGCCTCACTAGAACATTATCTCCTGGCATGATGTCTGAGTACTTGGCTCCACGTTTCGAATCTGTGTACAGCTTTGCTGCACCTTTCTTTTCAGCATCGTGGTCCCTCATCTCCTGGTCGTCTCGGATTTCCTTTATTTCTGGCATTTTTGTGCGGATTTTTCTCCCAAAAAATGCTTCTGCAGGAGTTTTTCCAGTGGTTGCATGAGGCGTTGCTCGATAGACAGCCACATAAGATAGCAATGCTTCTCGCCAATTTCTCGCCAGTGTGCAATCCTCAATCGTTTTTCAATGGACTGATTTTGTCTCTCTACTTCTCCGTTGGCTTGCAGCCATTTCGGAGTTACTTTATGATGGTGGATACCTGTGGTCCTCATGTATTCCGTAAATGTCTCTGAAATGAATTCTGGACCGTTGTCAGAGTATAATGTAACAGGTAATCCATATCTTGCGAATATCTCTGCTAACGCTTGTATTGTTTTTTCAGTGGTTGTGGACTTCAACATCACGTACTCATAGTATCTGCTGTAGTAATCTATCACTACCATAATTGATTCACCCGTCGGTAAAGGTTCAAGAAAATCAACAGCTACGTCGATCCATGGTCCTGTCGGGAGTTGCGTACTCCGGATCGGTTCTGGCGGATTACTCCTGCTTGTGATTTGACATCCGTGACAAGTTTTAACAAATTTCTCTGCGTCTTTATCACAAACTGGCCACCATACCTTGGTCCTGAGGTTTTGCTTGGTACCAACAATACCTAGGTGTCCTTCATGCGCTAAGGATACGATCTTCGGTCTCGATCTTTGCGGTATCACCAATCTGCAACCTCTTAATACACACTGTCCAATGCAACAAAGTTCGTCTCTAATGGGAATGTAAGCCTTGTGAGTACACTTGTCCCATTGTCCACTCTGTATGCATTCTCTTACTTCCATGAGTTCTGGATCACGTTCGGATTCTCTCTCGACCTCCTTCGTAGTCACAGCTTTCGGTGGCGACTGAATAGCTACGAAGCGTACAAAGCTCTCTGTTTCTGTTCCCAATTCTGACTTGGATTGTGGACCACCATCCTTCACCAATCTGGACAGCGGATCTGCAATGTTTGCTTTCCCTGCAATGTGGATTACTTTATATTTGTAGGGTTGTAGTCTGAGTACCCATCTCTCTATTCTGGCATATGGTTTGGATCTAGGTGCATAGATCACCTCTAATGGCTTATGATCTGTGATGAGTTCAAATTCAATGCCGTATAAATATGCATGGAACCTCTCACAGGCCCATACAAGTCCGAGTGCTTCTTTCTCTGTCTGAGAGTATCTTCTTTCCACATCTGATAACGATCTGCTGGCATAGGCAATGATTCTTGGTCCTCCATCATGCATCTGGACCAACACGGCTCCTAAACCAACCGGGCTGGCATCTGCTATGACTTTGGTTGATGCTGCCAGATCGTAATATCCAAGAGTTTTTGCATCTGTCAGGCTTTGCTTCAGCGCTGTGAACGCTTTCTTCTGCTCAGATCCAAAATGAAATGGTACACCTTTCCTGGTTAGTTTCCTTAGTGGTTCTGCCACTCTAGCGAAATTAGGAATGAACTTTGCACAAAAATTGACCAATCCCAGGAAACTCCTCACCTCCGTTGCGTTCTGAGGTGCATGTGCCTCTGCAATAGCTTTCACCTTGGCCTCTGCAGGGTTTAGTCCTTCCCGTGTAAGTCTGTGTCCCATGAAGTCCATTTCTGACACACCGAACTGGCACTTGTTTCCATTCACGGTAAGGCCTGCCTCCTGTAGTCTAGATAGTACACGCCTCAACCGTTTGTCATGCTCTTCCTTCGATGGTGCATGGACCATGATGTCGTCAGAAATGTTGGCCCCAGGAATACCTTGAATCACTCGATGGATTTCATACTGGTAGATCTCCGAAGCTGCATTAATTCCAAATGATAGTCTCTTGTAACGATACAATCCACAGTGAGTCACAAATGTTGTTACATCTCGGGAACCTGGATCCAGCTCTAATTGATGATAGCCCCATTTCAGATCAATTTTTGAGAATATCTTACTGGTAGTTAGTTCTTGAAGTATTTCCTCCACTGTTGGTATAGGGTGTCGTTCTCTAATTATAGCTTCGTTGGCCATTCTCATGTCAACACATAATCTTATGTCACCCTTTGGTTTGGGCACAATCACTACGGGACTGACCCATTGTGTCGAATGTTCCACCGGTTCAATAATGTCTTGTTCGATCAATTCTTTAATTTTGGCTTCGACTTTCCCACGAAGTCCAAACGGAGTTCGGCGCATTGGTTGTGCCTTGGGTTTGACTGTTTCATCTACCGCTAGCTTCAATTGTCGACCTTTCAGCTTTCCTATTCCTTGGAAGACTGCGGGGAATTCTTGCTTCATATCCTCGTATGACTGAATTGAATTGACACAAGCTCCAATATGAAGTATTGCCAGGTCTCTTCTACTCAGCAATGGTTCTCCCCTCTCTTCTATGACCATAAACTCTGCTTCGGTGTACTTATCTCCAGCTTCAACAGTTGCAGTAAAACATCCAATGGTCTGCAATGGTTTGGTTGCTGTGTATGGATACAGTTTCTTGGAACACTTCTTTGAGGTACAGATGATCTTTTTCCTTTTCAACTTCTCCCATAAATGTCGATCAATCACATTACTGTCACTGCCTGAGTGTACAATGACCTGCACTGTCACTCCACCAATGATCACTGGGACCTTCTCATGATGTATATCATTCAACGTAAATTGGTAACAACTCTGTTCCTCCTGGGTATCATCATCGTCACCGTCTATCTGGCGAATGGTATCTTTCTTTCCAGGATACTTTCCTTTCCCCCAGGCTTTGCCTTTGGATGTTGTACTCTTCCTCTTCTGGTCTGCATTGGACTTGCTTTTGCACTTCTTTGCAAAGTGGTCCTTACCTCCACACTTTCTGCAAACTTTGCCTTTGGCCGGGCAATATGGGTCTTTTCCAAAGTGACCTCGGTTTCCACATCTATAACACTCCACGTCCTGTGTCGGCGTATATCTTGGCTGGTTATGGCCATGTGAGAGCCTCTTAATTTGCTGGCTTGAGTTGTCTTTCAGGGTCATGGTATGAAATTGCCCTTCAACAGCCTCTAATGCAGCAGCAATGGTTAAAGCATCGGTGAGTTCCAACTCACTCCCTCTTTCCAATAGACATCTTCTGAGTTTATCTGATCTGCAGTGCTGTACGACTTGATCCAATAATTGGTTGTCCAAATCAGCTGGCATGTAATTGCATCCAACAGCTAGCTGGCGTAGTCTCGTCACGTACTGAGCAATTGTCTGGCCATCTTCTTGTCTCGTTCTCCGAAACAAATGGCGTTGAAATGTAGCATTCGGTGTCACTACATAGTATACATTTAATGCATCTACCGCTTTCTGGTACTCATCCTTTCTTCCAGTATTCAAAAGTGTCCTAAATGTTTCCCGAACTGCAGGTCCCGCAGTGAAAAGAAGTAACGCCCTCCTCTGCGCTTTTTGTTCAACTGTACCGGTATCTAGAAATAGGCCATGACTGTCGGCGTAGGATTCAAATTCTTCCAGCCATGCCTTCCACTTCACACTTACAGTGCTTGCATCACCCGTTGGGTCAAAATGAGCAATTCCACTGTGTTAGAAAGTCACCGTCTGCCCCAGCCATGAGGAAATATTCCAGCCCCAAAAGTACTGAGTCACAGAGAAAATTCTTATCACCTTGAAGTTCTCTGTAATCCTCTGTAATCTTCTTTAGTCTTTAATTTTCTTCAAGCTTCTTTCATCCTCGTCGCCAATGTCACATTTGTGGCCCGAAATGTGAAGTTAATAAAACATTAAACACAAGTTTTATCAGGTAAACTTCTCAGTGTCTTTATTCTCCCGTTTCCTTTGTTATCCTGCTTGTGCTCTTATCTCTCTCTCATACATATTCATTATCATGACAAGTCCCACTGACCTGCACCCAGTACATAGACCTCCATACCTCTCCCACCCATGCACTTGTCCAAATTCTTCTTAAATGTTAAAGTTAAGACCACTTTAGCTGGCCGCTTGTTCCACACTCCTATCACCCTGAGAATAAATTCTCCCTAATATTCCCCTAGACTTTTCCCCTTAACACGTCTTCTAGTTTGTATCTCGCCTCCCCTCAGTGGAAAAAGCCTACATACGTTTATTCTGTCTATACCCCTCATAATTTTAAATAGCTCTATCAAATTTCCCCTCGTTCTTCTGTGTTCCAGGGAATAAAGCCCTAACCTGTTTATCCTTTCTCTGTAACTCATTTCCTGAAATCCAGGCTCCAATCTTAGTGACATCTGCAAACTTGCTGATCCAATCTACCACATTATCATCCAGATCATTTATATAGATGACAAAGAACAATGGTACCAGCACTGATCCCTGAGGCACATAACTAGACACAGGCCTCCAGTCTGAGAAGCAATCATCCACCACTACCCTCTGGCTTCTCCCATCCATCCACTGACGAATCCAGTTCACGACTTCACAATGAATATCTAGTGTCTGAACTTTCCTGACTAACCTCCCATGTGGAACCTTGTCAAAAGCCTTACTAAAGTCCATGTAGACAACATCTACAGCTTTTCCTTCATCAACTTTCCTGCTAACCTCAAAAAACTAAGATTGGATAAAAATGACCTTCCCTACCATGACTATCCTAATCAGTTTCTGGCTATCCAAGTAATTGTATATCCGATATCTTAGAAAATTTTCCAATAATTTACCTACTACCAACATCAGGCTCACTGGCCTATAATTTCTAGGGTTACTTTTGGGGCTTTTTTTAAACAATGAAACAAGATTAGCTACCCTCCAATCCTCTGGCACCACACCCGTGGCTAAGGGCATTTGAAATATTTCTGCACTAGCTTCCTTCAAGGACTGAAGGAATATCTTGTCAGACCCTGAGGATTTTTCCACCTTTATTTGCTATAAGACAGCAAGCACTTTCTCCTCTTTAATCTGTATAGGTTCCATGACTTCGTGCCTGTTTCCTGAGTGAATACTGATGGAAATAAAACATTTAAATTCTTCCCATCTGTTTTGACTCCATACAAAGCTGAACCCTCTAATCTTCAAGGAGACCAGTTTTGTCCATTACTATCCTCTTGGTCTTAATATACCTGTAGAAACCTTTAGGATCCTTCACATTGTCTGCCAAAGCAACTTCAAGTCTTCCTTCAATTGACCTACTCTCTCATTAGTTACCCTCTAATTTTTAATATATTTAAGAATCTTTTATGATTCTCCTTTATTAATCTGCCAGGGATGTTTCATGTCATTTTCTGCATTCCAATTTTTTTCTCATGTACATCACCTATAGGGGCTCATTTGATTCCAGCTGCCTAAACTTGATCTATTTCTATATTTTCTCAATAAAAAGAGAAGATCCATTATCTGGATCATTCTACATCCTTCGCTCGAGTTTGGGGTTAAAATTTCACTGACAGCAAGGTTAAATAGACTGATAATCAACTTGACTGGTTTGCCAGTCATCAATCCATTCATACAAATGCAGACGTCTTGTCAGGTTACAACTAGCTGCCAGAGAACATTTTAAAGCAAGCAAACTAAAAACAAGCATTGGATTGACATGAGATTGGGAGTACAAGAAAAGGGTGAAATTAATAGCAGAGGAGCAGTTCCTGGCATGTACTATGTTATGCAGAGGAAAGGGTTTTTTTGAAATACTGAAGGCCGCTCCTACATGTGTAGGTCACAGGATTGGTGTTACTCAGTGTTAAAAGTGATGTTTGACTCTACAGGAGCCGATGGAACACTTGTTGAACCAGATGTTCACCCGCCTGCAGTTGATGAAAGGATTGAGGGAGGTTTTTCACACAGCACTGGGTACACTCCACATCCCACCGCCCAACCAGCTCTGAGAATCTTGGACATCCAGTACTCCATTTCACAGCCAGGTTGGAGGAACTAAATACGATGTGGCCTTTTCCCACCTTTAACAGCAAAAAGCCCATGGACTGAATTAGAGCAACCTTAGCATCCTTGATCTGTGCCCGGACCTGCTTCAAGTAATCAGGTGACTACTGATTGGATATTGAAAGGTTGGGATTTAATTCCTGGGGGCTGGCATCCAGACTTACCAGACACTGCCATTAGGTGGTTGTGTGTGAAGCCCATCTCTCTGGTTTGGCAAGAGATTGTCAGTGATAGAGAGATCCGCAGTTCATTATCTTCCATGAAAATCTTCCTCTGAGCACGTTTCCTTTGTACAAACTTTAAAAATGTTAACTTTGGTTAGAGCACATAATCTACAGCATGGCTGTATTCTTTACAGCATCCCTTCGTATTTCAGATTTGATGGAGTCCTGATCCAAAACATTGATCATTTCTTCTCACTAACACTACCTGATCTGCTGAGTTCCTCCAGCATCTTTTTGTCTGCAGTTGGTTGATGCCACCACTATCTCTCTTTTAAAGACATTAATATATAAAATATAATACTCTGTAATACATGATAATTCCACCTGGTTTCCTTTCTGCTGGGGCAGCATTCTTTCACTGCAGCACAGCACACAAGATTAGTTATGAATCTTCTTCATCTTGGAGTAAACTGCATGACTGCTCTGTGCTGGATAATGCTGTGACTGGCACAAAGGCAGCTGGAAGAAAGAGAATGTGAAGTTGGGGCTGAAGCTGAGATTGGAGATGCTCTGAACTGGAGGCAATTTCCCACTTGCCTGCACTTTTCCCCTCGACTTTCTGTGGCTCCGGTCCTCCTTTCTGCTTCTCTGAGTCAGGGATGCCTTGGGTATGCTGCCTCCAATTCCTACCTGTTCTTGCTGGTTTTCACTGAAGTTGCCTTCCTCCTTGGGATCAACAGAAACATCACCCCCAGGCTCAGTCGTGATGCACAGTAGACAGCAGCGAGATCCAGAGTGTCCAGGGAGCAGTTCCGGTAACACTGAAATGACACCATGAGAGGTGTTCAAGGGTGAATCTCCAGCCCATGGTGCAATGTCCCCACTGATGTGTCCTTTTTCTTTTAGACGTGGTGCTGTCTGTGGAGGTGGTTTCACTAGTTGGACTGACAGGTTCTTCCTAGCGACCACATCTATCGAAGTAAATAAAATAAAGACACTGCAAATACTATCATCTGGAGCACAAAAAGTACAGGCTCAGCAGGTCAGACAGCAACTGTGGAGGCAAAGGGACAGTCAGCATTTTAGATCAAGATTCTGCATCAGTTCTGAGATGCTGCCTGACCTGTGGAGTTTCACCAGCATTTCCTGTGAATAAATGAATTAATGTGTCAGGTCACTGACCCAAAATGTTCAACATCTCTCTTCCCAGATGCAGCATTTTCAGTTTTTTTTTATTTAAGCCTCACGTTTTTATTTTGCTATGAGTCAGATCTATTCAGCACAGAAAAATGTCTTTCAGACCAACTCATCCGTGCTGGCACATTTATCTTGGTGCCTTTCACATTACATTTCAAGGCACCAACAGCATGTTACAAGTAATAACACACTTCTCAGAGTGTAGTCTTTTGTCATGCAGGAAATTCAGAAGCAAGTTGGTGCAAAGGAAGGTTCTGCAAGTACATTGCTAGTCTGTGTATAACAATTATGATTAAAGGATAAATATTACTCACAATATGAGAAAAAAATTCCCATCTGTAAAATTATACCTTTGGATCTTTTGCATTCACTGATTTTGACAGTATTGCAGTGATACACCAGCCCATGTTTTTATGGGAATCAGGGTAATTGTGTTACCATTGGGCTCAAGCTCAGAGATTCATCTTGTTCCCCAACTCTCTGATTTCAGCATGTTAAAGCTGGGTGTGCTTTGTGCCTCCCTCACGGCTGTTGAGGAGCTTGAAGCTTTGCAAATGAATAAGTTGTCTTCACTTTGTAATGCTTATTTCAGAAAACTAGTTTTGGGCCACTTGTGTCAATGTCGTGAGTTGGGAAGACAAGACAGAAATCTGCCTTTGAATTTGTAAGATGTTTTAAATGCTACAAGATTTTTTTTTAAGCTGATTCATAGCCCTGACAACCTGATCTCATTTTTAAGTAAAAGCCCACCTGGTTTAACTAATGTTTTCTTAGAAAAGGACAGGTCTGTGGGAGGACCTGCAATCTAACTGCCACTATAAGCTTTGGCTTATCAGTACCTGTAAATGGCAGGGCCCTGGAGAGTATTGTAGAACAGAGACCAAGGGGAACAGGTGCATAGTTCCCTGAAAGAAAATATTTGGCATGCTGGCATTCATTGGTAATGGAACAGAGTACAAAAGTTGGAACATTATGTCACAGTTAAACATGTTGGAGTACAGTTCTGGTGTCTGACCTTCGGAAAGGATATCATTAAGCTGGAAAGAGAGCAGTTATAAGATTGTTACCAGAACCAGAGGGCTTAAGTTCCAGGGAGAGGTTGGATAGACAAGGGCTTTTTCCCCTGGTGCATAGGAAACTGAAGGTTGACCTTGGAGGTTTATACAATCACGAGGCATATACAAGATAAATAATTAGCCTTTTACCATGGGGTAGGAGTGACCAAGAGGGCACAGATTTAAGATGAGGGGGAAAGATTTGAAGGGATCAGATTTTCCACACAGGTTGTTACATACATGGAATTAGCTGCCAGAAGAACTGGTACAGGTGAGTACAACTACAGCATTTAACAGGCATTTAGACAGTTTCAGAGACATGAAAGGATATGGGCCAAAGGCAATCAACTTGGTCGGCATAGATGAGTGGCCAAAGGGCCTGTTTCTGTGTTGTATAGCTCTGGCTCTGATTAGGGAACATCTGATAGAAATGGATATTTTCTTTGCCTTTTCCACAATCATCTGATTGCAAAGACTACAAAAGTGGTAGCAGAGGATGTCTGCAGACACAATTTTCTTGCGTGATTCAATTCCCATCAGATAGCACAGACACAAGGTTGTCTTTAGATTTATGATCCAGTAAAACCCTTTTATTCAAAAGGGATGAGAAGAATCACCATGACTTGTCGAAGAACTCTCTCTTACCAAAATCAGATCCTTTGTCTTTGCCAAGGGAAGGCAAGATGCCCCTCTTCAGTTTTTCTGGGTTCAATTGATCCATTTCCTTCTGTGTTTTGGTATGGTTATTTCCTGCCTGAAAGAGACAGGAAATAGGAAACCAAGGTAAAGGTTATCACAGGGAGAAGATGCATGGTCTCACTACCATCACCAACAGGTACCTCTCTAAGTTGCATACCATCCTGACTGAGCTGTCACCAGTACATCATTGGTGGTTCCAAATCCTAGAGCTGCAGACCCAACAACACTCGAGAAGCATCTTCATTCAAAAATCTATAAGCCACTCCTTGGACCTTTTCAGGAAGAAGGTTCCAAACATACATGAGATAACTCATTTTTGTCCAGCAAAACCTGGTACTAGATTCTCTTGCATCTGGTGCCTAGGTCTATTGGGTCTTTGACACTATCACAGTCAAGGCAAATGAACTTGGAGCCTGGATGAGTGCACAGAATTATAATGTTGTGATTATCACAAAGAAGGTTAAGGAGACAAAAAGAAAATAGTGGTGGGGAGATGATGTTTGGAGAATCAGGAGGGATTGAGAAAAAAAAAACACCAAAGGGCACAAGTCAAATTGATTGAAGTCAGCTAACATGGAAAAAGTGAGGGGAGGGGGGAAAACTGAAGATAAAGGGTCAAGAGGTCTGGAGCAAGGATTTTGGGCTGATCTGGTCACAAGTGCAAGCTGCTGCTGAGATGGGAAAGCAGGTGCACTGCCATATGGTTGAAGACATGCATTTAATGAGATTTCTCTGCAATGCAGGATCATAATCTGTCACCATGACTGGTTGTAGAGATCCAGCCTGGTGTAGAGTGAACAGCTACCACTCAGAGCCCAAGGTCATGACAAAGAACATTGAGATCCAATGACATTTGGCAATACAATAGATACAGGGAGAACATCAGAGTTAAACCTCCAGGTACAGCTGCTTTGATGGTGGTTGAGAGTGTTAGAATCAGTTAAGAATTAAAGACCCATTCCATCTTAATATTGGACAGCAGGAGATAGTTGCCAGAATTCTGAGTTAAGTGGAAGATAGTTGTTCACCTGACCCTTTGCGCCAGATGTTAATGGAAGAAAAGAGACTGCAGATGCTGGAGCACAGAAAATTTGGAGGAATTCAGAGAGCTAAGCAACATCTGTGGTACAAAAAAGAACAGTTGATCTGGGTTAGAACCCTTCAAGACTGAGTGTGCAGAGAGGCCATGACCAATCCATTGAGGGCCGGAGGGGTTGCACAGAAGACAGGGGCAGTTAACTGGCTGGTGCCCATGGGAAGAGAAAGAAGTCAGATGGAGGAAGACTAGTCATGCAGGGTGAAGCTAAAAATGCCCAGAGAAGAGTGGTAAATGGTGTAATGGATCTGTGTTTAATATTAATGCTAGGTTAATACTGCCTGAAGTAATGTGTGTTTGGAACAGGGTTGCACACACCCATACAATTCAGAAGTGATGTCATCTTTCAGTCACGACATCTACAAGCCAGAGGTATGAAAATATGATTTCCAAGAAACAGAACTGACCTAATTTATTATGTAAATAGTCTCATGATTTGGAGAAATATATTGCCAAAACCAGACATTTTGAATGAAAAGACTGCAGGCTTTTGAGAAGTTAAAACATCCTGGAAAGACCGGAGTAAAACAGTCATCTCTAGAAAGAGAGGAAGATACTGGTCTGTATTATATCAGTAGCCAGAACACCAGTGTTAGACCCTTGTGAAGCAAAGGGTGGAATTACAGTAGCCTGAATCGGTGCTATTATGTGACTCCTAACAGAAGGGGACTACAGAAATAAGTGGATTTCAAGAGTGGTATTTCTTGACTGCTTTTTTGAAAATAAAGGGTACAGCCTCAGCTCGGATAGAAACTCCAAAACTCTTAAGAAGCTAAGAGGGAGTTGAAGATCACCAGTGTGTGAGTTTAAGAAGAAATCTCTTCCTGGGAAAATAGCTCAACAAGATTTGTGAGTTCAAACAGTCCAAGGACTGAATCAGTGTCAACAAATACTTCGTTATTGCTTTAAGCAACAATTTAAAAGAACTTGATGTTTCATAATCACTTCTGTATTAGAATTTAATAGACATTCAAGTTCAACATGACTTAAAAATACTGGGCCGTAAACTTGAGTCTGAAAAGTTACTGCAATAGTTTGGACTTTAATACACACACATCTATACAATTACATTTGTACATAGTGGGGTTTTAAGTTTAGAGTTAAGTGGGAACGGTTATGTGGTTAATCGTTTAATAAAAAGTTATTTTGAAATTACCACTGTTGGGTGAATCTTCCATTGCCATTCCTGTGTTATACGAACAGGGGGTCAATTCATTCATACAGTGGAAATGATGCAAGAGGGATTCCTGATCTTGTCAGAGGTTTGGAACTGGAGCTTGGGTTGCCACTGGTTTAGACTGAAACCTGTGGCTGCAGGAGCCCTGGAGGTGAATCCATGGACTCTGAATCTCAGGGGACTCTTTTCCTTATTTTTCTATAGCTGAAAGGGGCTCTGGGAAACTTCTGCTGATTTTTTGTCTGCCTTCCAGTAAGACTAAAAGAATTTTCATGTAATATTACATTTACTGCTTTATGAGGTTGTTAGGAGTGAGGAGAAGGAGAATTTGGAACAGAAGGAAGGGGAGGTGGAGAATCCTGCAGCTGGAAGAGGGTGATTTGACTGGAATATTAATGAGATTTCAGTTCTTTGTTAATCTTCTATAATATTGAAATGGAGATCCTTGACTTCAAAAATCAATTCTTAGAATCTGGTGCCAAAATTTTATTGTCCTTCCCTAATTACCCTCATCTATTTGATCACAGTAACGTGTGCAGTGAAGGTGCCAAGTAGGGAGTTCGAATTTATTAAACTGGAGGTAAGGAAGGAACTGAGACATGCATCAACATTGTACATGACTGCACAGAGCACATTTTACAATTGATTGAAATGTGTACGATTTTAGTAAAACCCAGACATGATGCCATGAACTAACAATCATAGGCCTGGCATGATTTGCACCTCCTCCTCTCCCATTATGAGCTAGAGAACTTCAAGATCAACGATCCTCAACTGGATCCCAGATCAGCACAATCTGAGGCGTCACATAATGCCATGAACTCCCCAACCACTGGTTTTACTGTTCTCCCCCTTCTTTCCTCTGCAGGTTGTCAAGTGGCCAGCATTGTGCAGAGTCTCTAGTTAGCAGCACAGTGTCTGGCAGGCACTTCACTCACGTACACAGATGTAAACAAAGATACAAACCTCTTCCACAAAAATCCTAAACATACCAAAGTCTGGAAAGTGGAATCCTCTTCTTCAAAGCACTTTCAAATTGCTGGAGGAACCTCTTAATTTTATTTCTTCTTTGCAACCAACTTTCTGCTCCTTGTTGGGATCACCATTCACAGCTTCTGCCTCTGCAGGGTCACAATATTGAGTGGATCTGTTACCATGGAAGGTTGTAGAGAGAGAGTTAGCTAGGTGTGGAATGAAAAGCTGTCATTCAGACCTGCTTTAATAGAAGTGTGTGGGCTGCAGAACTGATGTGAAAAGTGGCATTAAAGATTCATGACAAGACAGCAAGTCCAGCTGGCAAATATGGTAAAATATTAATAAATAGGCCTGTATCTCTAAATGTGTAAGAAAGAGGCAGAATGTTTCCTTATTTGTTAGTTTTAAAAACTACTCCATTTTTAAGGGTCATTGATAGTATATTAGTTATTTCTTACCACTTCTCTTCTCGTACTCAATTTACATATCTTCATATGGTAATGGAATAGGCCATTCAGCCCACCATTTCTCTGCTAACCAATAGGCACCCATGCATATTAGAACCATAGAACATTGCAGCACAGAAACAGGCCCCTTCGGCCCTTCTAGTCTCAGCAGAACCTTTTTTTAAACCTAGTCCCAGTACATAGCCCTCCTCACCTCTCCCATCCATGTACCTTTCCAAATTCTTATATGTTAAAATTGAGGCCACATTCACCAACTCAGCTGGCAGCTCGTCCCACACTCCCACTACTCTGGAAAAAGTTCCCCCTAACTCATGTCCTCTGGTTTGTATCTCACCTACCTTCAGTGGAAAAAGCCTACATACATTTACTCTGTCTCTCCCCCCCCCCCCCCCCCATAATTTTAAATAGCTTTATCAAATCTCCCCTCATTCTTCTACGCTCCAGGGAATAAAGACCCAACCTGTTTAACCTTTCCCTGTAACTCAGTTCCTGAAGTCCGGGCAAATATCCTAGTAAATCTCTGCACTCATCCAATCATTGATATCTTTCTTGTAGATAGATGACAAAAACTGAACACAATACTCCAAATTTGGCCTTCCCAGTGTCTTATACAACTTTACATAATGTCCCAACTCCTATACTCAATACTTTGAAAGTATACTTCATACTATGAAGCCCAATATGCCAAAAGCCTTTACAACCCTATCCACCTCTGACACCATTTTCAGGTATTTTGTATATTCCCAGATTCCTCTGTTCTGCTAAACTCCTCAATGCCCTACCATTGACTGTGTATGTCCTTTCAAAATGCCACATCTCTGCATTAAATTCCATCTGCCATTTTTCCACATGTTCAGATCCCTCTGCAAGCTTTGAAAACCTTCTTTGGTGTCCACAATACCTCCAATCTTAGTGTCATCTGCAAACTTGCTGATCCAATTTACCACATTATCATCCAGATAATTTATAGAGATGACAAAGAACAATAGTCCCAGCACGGATCCCTGAGGCACACCATAGACACAGGCCTCCAGTCTGAAATGCAATCATCCACTGAGCTCCTGAAACTTCCTGACTAACCTCCCATGTGGGACCTTGTCAAAGGCCTTACTAAGGACCATATAGGCAACATCCACAGCCTTTCCTTCGTGAACTTTCCTGTTGACCTCCAAAACCTCTAAGATTGGTTAAAAATGACCTACAAAGCCATGATGACTATCCCTAATCAGTTTTTGGCTGTCCAAATAATTGTTCATCTGATCTCTTAAAAACACCTTCCAAAAATTTACCTACTAGTCAAGCTCACCAGCCTACAATTTCCAGGGTTACTTTTGGAGCTCTTTTTAAAGAATGAAACGACATGAGCCACCCGCCAATCCTGTGGTTAAAGACATTTTAAATGTTTCTGTCAGAGGCCCTGCAATTTCTACAATAGCCTCCTTCAAGGTCTGAGGGAATATCTTGTCAGGCCCTGGGGATTTATATACCCTTATTTGTTTTAAGACAACAAGCACCTCCTCCTGTGGAAAGTTAAGTCTACTATCGCAACCTTATGTTTCCTGCAGTTGTCTGCTATCTCTCTACAGAATTGCTCCTCCAATTCTAGATGACTATTGGACAGTTTATAATACAACCCCGAGTGTGGCCATCCCTCTCTGGCTCCTCAGCTGCACCCATACAGCTGTGATATTTTCACCAACAAGTAATTCCACTCCTCCCCCTTTCATCTCCCTTCACTCCCCCCCCCCCCAGGTATTATCACATCTGAAGCAACAGAAGCCGAGACATTAAGCTGCCAATCCCGCCCCTCCTGCAACCAAGTTTCACTAGTGACCACAACATCGTAATTTCATGTGCAAATCCAGATTCTGAGCCTGTCTGCCTTTCCTATAATACCTCTTGCATTGAAATAGATGCACCTGAGAACATTTCCGCCACATACAACTCATTGACTTCTCACAGTGCATGCAATTTGCACCTCATCTTTTTCTTCCTCTACTGCTCTATTTGCTTTGGCACTCTGGTTCCCATCCCCCTGCTAATCTAGTTTAAACAGCACTAGCCAACATTTCCACAAGGATATTAGTATTAATTCTATCTTACAGTACCTGGCCCAAAACTTTCAATGCCAGGGAGATTTAACTGCTTCTCTTGTCACTTTTTAATTGATGTCATATCCATATTTAGCAAAAAAATTACTTTAAAAAAATATAAAACAAAGAGAAAAGAAAATATTTAATCATAGCCTTTTTCCATGTAAACATTTGTCTGTTAAGTCCTGCTGAGGAAGCAATGAAACCGCTTTTCTAAACAAAATCTGCCATTTGGTGCAATAACTGTGGGTTAAAATGTCAGCAAAGCCATTCTTATGGAGCAGAAGTGTTTTACAGCTGTGAGAATTATCCCAAGTGATGTTTCAGCAAAATGTAATAATGGCTGTACAGAGACGAGACGTGAGAGAAGAAAAGGGGTGTCTGCTAGAATACAAAGGAAGGACAGTTCCTGCAAGAGATTGCAGGCAAGGCCAACTTGATATATTAAACTGCGAAAGAACGGGAACATGTGACAAAGCATCATCCCAAATAAGGATAAGAATAAATAAGAGATGGGGGTCGCAAAAATCATGGGAATGGGAGAAATAAATAAGGGCAGGCTTTAAGACTAGGAGCGGAACAGCTTTTGATAGGTTAAACTAACATCAATTACTCAGTTAGTCTGTTGTCTATCTCATTGTCGATCCTTGCATCTGATGAAATGGTGCAGCCGAGATAGGTAAACTGGTTGACCGTTTTGAGTTTTGTGTGCCCAATGGAGATGTGGGGGGGCTGGTAGTCATGGTGGGGAGCTGGCTGATGGAGGACCTCAGTTTTCTTCAGGCTGACTTCCAGGCCAAACATTTTGGCAGTTTCCGCAAAGCAGGACGTCAAGCGCTGAAGAGCTGGCTCTGAATGGGCAACTAAAGCGGCATCATCTGCAAAGAGTAGTTCACGGACAAGTTTCTCTTGTGTCTTGGTGTGAGCTTGCAGGCGCCTCAGATTGAAGAGACTGCCATCCGTGCGGTACCGGATGTAAACAGCGTCTTCATTGTTGGGGTCTTTCATGGCTTGGTTCAGCATCATGCTGAAGAAGATTGAAAAGAGGGTTGGTGCGAGAACACAGCCTTGCTTCACGCCATTGTTAATGGACTACACAAAAGAGTCTGGAAAAACAACCAACTGAAAAACCTCACAAAGATAAGCGTATACAGAGCCGTTGTCATACCCACACTCCTGTTCGGCTCCGAATCATGGGTCCTCTACCGGCACCACCTACGGCTCCTAGAACGCTTCCACCAGCGTTGTCTCCGCTCCATCCTCAACATCCATTGGAGCGCTCACACCCCTAACGTCGAGGTACTCGAGATGGCAGAGGTCGACAGCATCGAGTCCACGCTGCTGAAGATCCAGCTGCGCTGGATGGGTCACGTCTCCAGAATGGAGGACCATCGCCTTCCCAAGATCGTATTATATGGCGAGCTCTCCACTGGCCACCGTGACAGAGGTGCACCAAAGAAAAGGTACAAGGACTGCCTAAAGAAATCTCTTGGTGCCTGCCACATTGACCACCGCCAGTGGGCTGATAACGCCTCAAACCGTGCATCTTGGCGCCTCACAGTTTGGCGGGCAGCAGCCTCCTTTGAAGAAGACCGCAGAGCCCACCTCACTGACAAAAGGCAAAGGAGGAAAAACCCAACACCCAACCCCAACCAACCAATTTTCCCTTGCAACCGCTGCAGTCGTGTCTGCCTGTCCCGCATCGGACTGGTCAGCCACAAACGAGCCTGCAGCTGACGTGGACTTTTTACCCCCTCCATAAATCTTCGTCCGCGAAGCCAAGCCAAAGAAAGAAAAAGAAAGATTACTCAGTTAACTAACCAATTAAAATAACAAAGGAGTGGTTATTAACACAAAGAAATGTATAAATAAAGGTTGTTGATTATCAGTGAGGACACCCGCTCTTGCAAGAACGTTGAATAAAAGGTTATATCGCTTCATCTATTGACTCTGAGAAATTATTTCATCAGTGAGCTGGGTTCCTCACACAGCCAATAAACATTTTTAAAATGCAACAGTCAATTTGTGCACAGCAAGTTCTCACAGTGTCAGTGACAATGATCAGATAGAGTAAAACTAATTATCATATCTAATTGTTCAGAAATCCTTATGGTTCAGTGTATGGTTCTCTCATTAGTAATGTTAAGGTCTTGTTATCCATGGAGCTGTGTATTACTGGGTGTGTCAGTCATTGAACCAAACAGCAGCAAAACAAGTCCTTTAGCTGAACAAGATGCCTCTCTGAGGTAATCGCAGTTATCCATCTTTTGTCCATGTCCATCTCAACCCTGTCTGTCTGTCCCAAACAGTCCTTCCAAGTGAAGCAATACTTCACTTGTGAATCTGTAGGGCTCATCTACTGCATCCGGTGCTCCAATTATGGCCTGCTGTTCGTCGGAGAGACTGGACACAGATTGGAAGATCATTTCTTTGAGCACCTTTATTCTATCCACTGTAATAACGGGGATCTTCCAGTGGCAACCCATTTCAATTCCCCACTTCATACCCATGCCAACAGGTCTGTCAATGGTCTTCTGCACTGCCAATCTGAGACAACCTGCAAAATGGAAGAACACCTTGTGCACCCTCCAACCAGATGGCATTAATATTGACCGTCCCAGTTTCCATTAGCCCCCATCTCTCGTCCCTATCCATCTGTCCCCTTTTCTCAGCTCTGCATTCAAAGCAACCCCCACCAATGAATTCTCAGATTTTCTCCTGCCTTCCTATCCATGTCCATCTATGACCTCTTAGATGTTGGACTGTGCTCCTTTCCGTTCTTCCTCATCCTACCTTTGTCTTCTGATGCCTACCTACTTCTTCCTCGTACTTAGACCAAAGGTTCAGGCCCAAAACATTGGTGATATATCTTTGCCTTCTATGGATGCTGCAGGACCTGCTGAGTTTCTCCAGCACTTTTGTGTATTTACCACAATCAGAGCATCTGCAGACTTGCTTGTTTCACCCAATGTACCTGTATGTCTTTTAAATATAACAGTACCTGTCTCTACCACTTGTTCTGGCACCTTGGTCCATATACCCATTATCTTCTGTGTGAAAAAGTTGACCCTCAAGTAAATCGTTCCCCTCTCATTTTAAACCTATGCCCACCAGATAAAGACTCCCCTACCATGGGGCAAAGACCATGACCATTCAGCTGATCAATGTGAAGGCTGTGTGTGGCCAGAGCCAGGATTGGGAAGACTGTGGGTCTGGAGTATGAAAAGGTTTGTGGCCACAGCCAGGCTTTTAGATTGTGGACCGGGTACCAGGAACCAGATTGTGAGTCTGTCATTGGAGTGTTTGCATGTTTCAACTTGTTAGTCCTGGAAGTTGGAGGTTTCAGCTTAGTTTGGGCTTTTCCTCCATTAGAATCATCAGCCAGTCAAATCTCTACAGGCTCCCAGGACTTCATTGCAACCATTCCACACAGTCCTGCAATTTACTTAGTCCTCAAATGCCCTGACAACATATTCCAGAGCAGAATCAGAATTTATTGACATGACCAAGTCACAAAATTTGTTGTTTTATGGCAGCATCACAGTGCAACTATTCTCCAAAAATAAGTGTTTTCTCTCATAGCCTCCTTTGCTTATTTAGCCAAAAGCTTTGCTGAGCCTGGAATCAGATACCACAGGGAATGCCATTGCATCTGCAACAAGAACCCCAGAATGCTGCCCTCTGAGGGTTACCCTGCACACAATGCACACCATGCCCTGGATATTTCCAGCTGCCTGCTCTTTGCCAAGTCTAATGATTCCAGTTGTACACAAGCAATAAGGCCACCAACCAATCCAGGAAATCTTACACTAACAGCCAGCTTTCATGTGCTAGCACAGGTGGTCAAATAGCAGCAACTATTCAAACAGGGCATTGAGTCCATGTATTTCCTCATGACAGGGATGGTGGACTGAGATCTTAACTGAGGGTTCAGAAACCTGCCCCAGTGTCTCCACCATCATTCTGGCCTTAATCTGCTATACAAGGAGAAAGGGGCTGCTTCTGTGCCATAAAAGAGCATGTCAATGGGACACAATAGGGAACCTCAGAAACTCACAAATAAATTCAGTAGCAATTAGATGCATTCAATGGGGGAGAGGGCTAGGTCACACTGGTGGGGAGAGATGGACATCAGTTGAGGCTCCTGAGGAGAATGAACCATCACAGAGTGGAGCCAAGTGATTGGTCTCCAATCTGAGCACTGAACTGATGCACAGCTTTTGACAGTTCACTGGATGTAAAGAGCAGCTTACTTAACACATGCTGCCTGACCTACTGAGTTTTTCCAATTTAAGGACTTTTGCTCTGCTCATTATTTAATACTGAATATTTTTTAATGTATTTGCATAGTTTGTTCACATATGTATAAGAATAAATACATATTTTTCTTCGAATACAGTTTACAGCTATCATTAAGTAAAAATTCTTCCTGGCCTGCAGGAAAATAGAATATCAGGGTTGGATGTGATGTCATGTGTGTCCTCTGACAATAAATTTGAACTTTGATTTTCTGTCCTTATTTCAGATATGTTTGCTTTCTGTCCACTGGCAAATGTCTTCTCATGCTCAGTAGTAACCACTCTGCTCCTCTCCCTGCAGATGCTGCCCAACTCGCCAAATCTTTCAAGTATTTTACCTCTGACTTCCATCATCTGCGTTGCCAATCTCTGGCGCCAAGCCAAGATAATCCTTCTGCCAACTCTTTAAGATCTGTAGCCCATCACCACAGAGGGCGAAGAGGCGGGTTCCTGGGGATTCTCCATCCCAGCTCTCCAGCTCGGCAATATCAGCTACCTGGCACCACTTGCTGTGCATCAGGCTCAGATTGTGGCTGCTCAGTATCCAGTGTGTCAGTCGCTGGTCTATGGAGGCCGAAACCAGCAGGCTGGGGCTCAGGATTCTCAAACCCGTGACTTGGGCAGCGTGTGCACTCTCCACGCTGGGGCCCTTCAGCACCTGCAATGCCACTTTGTCATCTGTGCTCCAACTACCTGCAATCACCCCCAGGCGGCTCCAACCCGCATCTCCTGTTGAGTCCACTTGCCCATTGTTCCTGCTCTCTGCCAGCTCCACAACTGGCATCTCCCTTTGCACATCCGAGCACACCACCAGCTGATGGCTGTCGCAGATGCCAGACTCCTCTCGTAAGCACACCACCCAGACCCGAATGGCGTTGTCATCTCCACTGCTGGCCAACAGGTAACATCCCATGTCCAGGGGCCTGACATCCAGTCCATTCACTCCGCACTGATGGGCCTCGAACACCAGGCAGGGAGACTCCAGCTCTGTGAGAAACACAGGAGGAGTCCACATCAACATTCTGATCTGTTGGCAACTACTTCACACTGCAGGATTGAAATCAGGCAGGAGTCATGAAATGTGAGCTATTGGTTCACTCCGAGTCTCATCTGATGGCAACTGGATCAAAATAGTGTACATTGCATGCACAATGAAATCCATTGTGTTTTTCTGAGCAGTCAGGTTTTACCCAATGTATCCTCCAGAGGAAAGGCCATAACACTTGCATTTTATTACACTCTTCACGTCGTTTCAGGACGTGAATTAACGGGCAACAATAAACATTTTTGGATAGTGTTGACTGTTGTAATGCAAAAATCCTCCGGCACAGCAGACTTGCACAAACAGCACTGGGCTAATGGGGTGGCCCAGACGGTCTGGCAGTTAGAGCAGCACCAGTGATTGGGTCCAGGATTCAAACCCTGCACTGTCTGTAAGGAGTTTGTTTGCATGTTCTACCGATTTTTCACCTGGGGGCTCCAGTTTCCTCCCAATCTTCAAAACATATGGGAGTTGTTGGTGAATTGGGTGGCATGGACTTGTGGCCCAAAATGGCCTGTCACCATGCTGTATGTCTTAATTTAATTAACTCAGTAAAAAAATTTCCTCAGCTGATCAAAGAGGGTGAAAGATGGCCATGGTAGATGGGAATGTGGACTTGTTGCTACAGTCGAATCAGACATAATCTTACTAAATGGTGGAGCAGGTGAGAGTCAAACTAACCCCCTCCTGTTCCCAATTCACATCTGTAAGGTCCTGTGCCTAGCAGCACAAACCTTGATACTGGAGCGCTGCTGAGCCAATGGCTTGAGGTTTTACTGAGCCACAGGATACAAAGACCGAGAATGGATGTAACCTGGACGTTGTTCTCCAAGCCGGGCAGCATTTTGACGTGGAAATATATTACCGTTCCTTCACCATCAGTGGGTCAGAATCCTGGAAGTTGCTCCCTAACAGTTCTGTAGGTGCACTTGCACCTGGAGGACTAGTGGTTCAAGTATAAAGCTCACCACTTTCTCTAGGTCAGTTAGTAATGGACAATTAAATGCTGTCTCAGGCTGTGAAGGCCTTTAGATACAGTTAAAAAAAACCACACAACCGGAGGTGTACCACTCCACCAACAAATAGTATCTTTACTAATTATGTAGGACATACCCCAGGGTTGGTGAGTTCTGTTCAGGAGAATATTTTCATCCTTGGCCTTCTTAATGATCCATGAAATATCCCAAAGGGCAATCCTTCCATCTGTGGCAGCACTGCATAAAAACACTCTCCTACAGGTGGGGAGAGAGAAAGAAAGGACATTATTTGACTTGTTCAACTTTCAAATACCAATTTCTGCTCAGGTATTTATACCTTTGTCATAACAAAGAGTAGTTAAAATTCCTGTCCACACTAGTGTAAGTGGGGTATTACCAGTTTAACTGGGAAGAGTCAAAGGAGGGGGATGGGTGCCACAAGCTGGGGAGGACAGATGGGAGTGAGGGAAGATGGATGAAGCCAAGAGGGAAGGAGAGGGCGAGACAGTGAGTGCAGAATGGGAGATTGGAAAGAGGGTACAGTTGAGGAGCATGGGCTTAGACGTACTAATGTTGCATTTTAATTTTGGGGATATTATTTTGCCCCATCAAGAAATATTGCACTAGTGATTCTGGAAGTTCCCAGGGAAAGAGAGATTCAGTTTATTTTTAAGAGCTTGTGGGCTAACAGAACTCAGCACAGACCTCAATGACCAGCCTATTAGAATAGCAAAACTTTTGCAGCATCCTGAAGAAAATTTAGTGGGGCTCACTCGCCTGGTCCAGCATATCCGCGCCATCAACCCCCCTTCCCCCCAAAAGCACTGGGAGGGGGGCGGGGGGGGTGAGGCTTACCTGCCATGAACCATTCTGTGCAGCCGTCATGCTCCCCCCTTATTGTGCATGCGCCAGCCGGCTGCGCACGGCCTGCAGATCCCGGGACGCTGCATTTAACAGTTAAGTGCCCTTTCTGCCTCTTAATTTGTTCTCCATTTGTGGGTGTAGGGCCTACACCCTGAAATGGAGAACAAATTAACGTCCAGCTCGAGGTGGTGCTGGACTGTCCAGCCCAAGTCTAGCCACACTACCTAGCATTTCACCTTTTCCCACCCACCCCCCCGCCCCCCCCCCCCCTCCCCCGCCGTCCTGTCCCCCCCACCCCACCTGTCCAGCAGCAGGATTCCATACCTGGGAGTCAATGAGGGACCACATATTCCCTGAAGGGGTCGACGGTCTAAAACATTTGGGGAGCCCTGCTCCAAATCCTCCAATAAGACACTCACCGTTCTCTGAAGGTCAGCTGATGTGTGAATGTTTGCAGTTTCAGCACACACCGCTGGTGGTAGAAGGATTCGGCAAGCAGCAGGATCTTCTTCCCTCCCTCGGCGATTACAAACAGTCTACATAACAAAATCAATTGGAATATGGTTTAATGACTGACATCTCATTTAGGGACACATTAACAAGCTCTAGACAAACCATTTCACTGTGGGCAGGTTATTCGACTGTGAGAGGGACCAGACAACAGACTATCTACATTCTCAGTTTCAACAATATAGTGATTAGTGTTCAAAATTTATTTCTCCTTCCCAGCTCAAAATGGAGAAACCAAAGAGCCACAGAGAACAGAGAGGAGAAATTGTGGGATTTTTTTTTAATGTGTAGAAACAGGTTGTATTTTAAATGTAGAAAGACAATGAAGGAAAATTTGCAGGGTCAGTCATGTAAAAGGAAGATTGAGTGGGGCACTTAAGGCAGAGATTTCTCAAGGGTACAATGCAACAGGAGGAGTGGCCATGTGAATGACAGACAGATGTGTTTTGATCAAGCTCTCCATGAAGAGGGTTAAAACTTTAAAGTTAAGAATTCTTCATTAAAAAATGGACAAGTACTAAGAAACAAAGGCAGCCGAGAACAAAATTTGAGGAAGTTTCTACTCAGCCAGGAACATTGAGCAAAAGCCCAAAAGGGAGTGGCGCAAGAGTGGCCTCAGAATTAGTGGATCCCAGCAGAGCTGGGAAGTTGGGACAAGAACTAAATATTATCCTGGAGAAAATGGAAAACTTGAGCAACCGATTTATGGCCTTCAAAATGTAATGAGTGACGTGACTGAAATTAGAGAAATAGACCCAAGCAGAAGTAGACTTGGTAAAAACACAAGGTAAGCTAAAAACCTTGGAGAAAGATGTGAAGCAATAGGAGTAGGACAGACAAGGTTTGCTGGACAAGATCGAACTAAGTGGAGAATCTTAGCAGATGAAATAATGTCCAAATTATCAGAGAAACAACAGATGACCAACCCAGAGGAAGATGACCAACACCAAGACACCTTTAATAAAAATAATAAAAACAAAAATACCCAACAAAATAAACAACCCAACAAGAAAGTCAGAAGAGACAGAGGTAACGGACACAGATCCTGGAGTGGACTCAGAGGAAGAGGAGGGAGAACATCAAACTCTACACAGAGAAATGGAAGATGAAGGGAAGGGACAGTACATGGATAAAAAGGAAAGAAGGAATCGGGGGAAGAGATCCGGTGAACTTCTTCAAAACATAGATCTCACGAGTACTGGGAGAAGACAAATTCAGAGAAAAATTGAATATTGAAAGGGCTCACCAGACCCTCAGACCCAAGAGAGCTGGCGATCAGCGACCACAACCGGTTCTGATAAGAATTTTGAGTTACCAGGAATGGGAGACAATTCTGGGAGCAGCACATGATTCTTCTTTCTTTTGAAAATGTTATTTAAAAGTTTTCCATACATGTAATAATATTCAAGTGCAAAATACAACAATCAAATATTAATATCAAATATTTACATGATACCATAAACCCCAAGCCCTCAACCACCACCTACCACTAAACTAACCCTAAGAGGAAAAAAGAGAAAGGAGGAAAAAATGATACCAGTAAGAAACATAACAAAAGTAAGAAACTGGAATAGAAACCTGGTTGCCGTAAGTTCATCCTTACCACACGGAATTAATCATTTATCTTTTAATACTTTCAAGGAGGTTAACAAAGTTTGAGGTCAAGGAAAAGGTCTATAAATTAATTCTCTCAATTCTTAAATACAACAAGGAAGTCATGTGATGGAGTAATGACCGGTAAGAAAATACCAGCCCTCTCCAGAAAAGTTTAAAAAAAGTAAAGAAAAAGCAAAGCGACAAACACAGAAACCATAACAAATTAAAAATAAAAGTGTGGAGAAAATGGCAGCAAAGAAAGAAAAACCAAAAACAACAGGAAGAAAAGAAGAAGGAAACATGTCAGAAGGGAAAGGTGAAGGCCTTACCTGTACGAGGAGGCCCGCCGTGGAGAGAGAAGCCCGCTCCCTAAGGTCAGTGGAAACCCCGAACTCAGGAATACAAAAATGACTCACGGAGCCAATCAAAAGTGCGCAACCGCGCATGCGTGAATCCTCGCGCATGCGCGATGCACAAGACAAAAACAACACCGACGGGAGAGGGGACCAGCTGAGGAGTAAATCTCCACAGCTGAAACAGACAAGTATAA
Source organism: Narcine bancroftii (assembly GCF_036971445.1). Classification (NCBI taxonomy): domain Eukaryota; kingdom Metazoa; phylum Chordata; class Chondrichthyes; order Torpediniformes; family Narcinidae; genus Narcine; species Narcine bancroftii. The sequence continues at coordinate 46,792,302 of NC_091473.1, read as the reverse complement.
CATGACAGCAAAACTCCCAACAGGAAAACATAGAAAATAACGGGAACAAGGAGGAAGAGAATAAAAATAGCATATCAGATAACCAACCCAGAGGAAGAAGATCAACACCAAGACACCTTTAATAAAAAGAATAAAAACAAAAATACCCAACAAAATAAAATAAACAACCCAACAAGAAAATCAGAAGAGACAGAGGTAACGGACACAGATCCTGGAGTGGACTCAGAAGAAGAGGAGGGAGAACATCAAACTCTACACAGAGAAATGGAAGATGAAGGGAAGGGACAGTACATGGATAAAAAATTTTTAAAGAATATATGGAAACATTAAAAGAATGGCTGACACAAGAATTCAGTGAAATAAAAAGAAGAATAAAAGGTACAGAAGAAAAAGTGAATAGATTAGAGATGGTCATGACAGAAATAGGAAAAAGAGTTGACAAGGTGGAAGAACGAGAAACCGCCATAGAAATGGAGGTAGATGACTTAAAAAAGAAATTGGAAGAATCTGATAAAAAAAAAGGTAAAGAAACACAGGAGCTGTTGGCTCAGAAGATAGATTTAATGGAAAACTATAATAGGAGAAACAATGTAAAGATAGTGGGCCTTAAGGAAGATGAAGAAGGCAAAAAATATGAAAGAATTTATAAAATAATGGATCCCCAGGGTCCTAGGAAGACCAGAAATACAGGAAGGAATGGAAATAGAAAGGGCACACAGAACATTAGCCCCTAAACCACAGCCACAACAAAAACCAAGATCCATTCTAGTAAAATTCCTAAAATATACGACAAGACAAAATATATTGGAGAAGGCAATGAAAAAAATAAGAGAAGACAAAAAAACCACTGGAATACAAAGGTCAAAAAAAAATTTTCTACCCAGACATAAGTTTTGAACTCCTGAAGAAGAGGAAGGAGTTTAACGCAGCAAAATCGACCCCATGGAAAAAAGGTTACAAATTTATGTTAAAATATCCAGCGGTGCTTAAAATAGTTATCCCGGGGCAGCAAAGCAAACTGTTCTCGGATCCGGAAAAAGCACGAAAATTGGCAGAACACCTACAAAACAGACAGAGAGATGAAGAGATGTAACAAGAACAAAAATGACAACAAACTATATATAAAGAAGAATAAAGTATAAGTAAGAACTAAGAAGGGAAAGAAAGGGAAAAAAGGAAGTAAGGAGGGAATTAAGAGAGTGAGCTTTGTTATATGTGAAGATTGAAATCTTTTCTGGAGGGCTGGGTGGGGAAGAATAACAGTCACTGCGAAATCAGTTGACGCAAGTGGGTTCACAATCCAAATGGAGAGGGGAGATGTGGTTCCCCGACAAGGGCAAGGGGAGGGACTATTGGGGTTAAAAGAATTTTAGATATGGGAATAGTGGAAATATTTTATGTTTTAGAAATGTTGTCTTATAATGTGTTCAAAAAAAGAAAGCAGAAATGGATAAGAAGGGAAGGTGGTGATGAGGAAACGGAAAAGAAAGGTAAACAAAGTATGAAATGGCCATGTTGAACTATATAACTTTAAATATTAACGGAATACATAACCAAATCAAAAGGAAGAAGCTGTTAAATTTACTGAAGAAAGAAAAAATTGATATAGCATTCGTGCAAGAAACACACCTAACTGTAGTGGAACACAAGAAATTAAAGAGAGATTGGATAGGGCATGTAACAGCAGCATCATATAATTCAAAACCCAGAGGAGTAGCTATATTAATCAATAAAAATGCACCAATCAAAATAGAAGAGGAAATAATAGATCCAGCAGGGAGATATGTAATGATAAAATGTCAGATATATTCAGAATTTTGGAATTTACTCAATGTATACGCACCTAATGAAAAAGATCAAAAATTTATGCAAGGTATATTTTTGAAGATCGCAGATACACAAGGGAATATACTAATAGGAGGGGATTTTAATCTTAATTTGGACTCAAACATAGATAAAACTGGAAAAAAGACTAACAGAAAGAACAAAGTAACCAAATTTATAATTAAATCGATGCAGGAAATGCAACTTTTGGATATATGTAGGAAACAACACCCAAAGGAAAATTCATATTATTCAGGTAGACATAAAACATACTCAAGGATAGACCTATTCCTGTTATCAGCCCACATTCAAGGAAGAGTTAGGAAAATGGAATATAAAGCTAGACTATTATCGGACCACTCACCCCTGTTATTGGCAATCGAGCTAGAGGACATCCCACCAAGAATGTATAGATGGAGATTAAACTCCATGCTACTTAAAAGACAGGATTTTAGAGAATTAATTGAATGACAAATTAAAATGTACTTTGAAATAAATACGGAATCAGTGAAAGATAAGTTTATACGATGGGACGCAATGAAAGCATTCATCATAGGACAGATAATAAGTTATGTAACTAAGATGAAGGAGGACTACAATTGGGAAATAGAACATTTGGAAAGGGAAATAACAAATACAGAAAAAGAATTAGCAATAAAGGAAGATGCAACTAAAAGAAGAGAATTGACAGACAAAAAAATAAAATTTGAAACACTACAAACATATAAGGTGGAGAAGAACATAAGACAAAACAAGTATTATGAGCTAGGAGAAAAAACGCACAAAATACTAGCATGGCAGCTTAAGACAGAACAAATTAAAAGAACGGTATTGGCATCAAGGAAAAAGGACAAACAAATTACATATAACCCAACAGAGATCAACGAAAACTTCAGGGAATTCTATGAACAACTGTATCAAACTGAAAATGAAGGGAAAGAAGACAAAATAGATGAATTTCTAACTAAAATTGAACTATCGAAATTACAAACAGAGGAGCAAAATAAATTAATAAAACCATTTGAAATAGAAGAAATACAGGAGATATTAAAAAAACTACCGAACTATGAAACAACGGGAGAGGATGGACTCCCAATGAAAATCTATAAAACATTTAAAGACTTATTAATTCCTCCTCTCCTGGAAGTAATGAACCAGATTGAAAAAACACAAAACATACCAGATTCATGCAAAACAGCAATAATTACAGTAATACCAAAGACGGGGAAAGATCCACAAACACCAGCATCGTATAGACCAATATCTCTACTTAACACAGATTATAAGATAATAGCTAAACTATTAGCAAACAGATTGGCCGACTGTGTACCAAAAATAGTGAAACTAGATCAAACTGGATTTATTACTTTAGACGCAGAGAAAGCCTTTGACAGAGTAGAATGGAATTATTTATTCAAAGTACAACAAAAATTCAACCTACCAGAGAAATATATTAATTGGATTAAAGCATTATATAAGGGACCATTGGCGAAAGTGACAGTAAATGGATATATATCAAACCAATTTAAATTAAGCAGATCAACAAGACAGGGATGTCCACTATCTCCCTCACTGTTCACGTTAGCTATAGAACCACTAGCAGAACTGATAAGAACAGAAAATAAAATAAGAGGGATAAAAATAAAAGAGAAGGAATATAAAATCAATCTATTTGCAGATGATGTTATAATATACTTAACAGAACCAGAAATATCAATAAAAGAATTACATAAGAAATTGAAGGAATATGGAGAAGTATCGGGGTACAAGATCAACACAAATAAAAGTGAAGCAATGCCAATGAATAATGCGGATTTCACAAAGTTTAAGAAAGAATCACCATTTAGATGGCAAACACAAGCAATTCAATACCTAGGTATACAACTAAATAATAATCTTGGCCATCTATGCAAACTAAATTATCAGCCATTAATGAAAAAAATTACAAGACGACTTAGAGCATTGGAAAGACTTACCACTAACACTGATAGGAAGGATAAACTGTATTAAAATGAACATCTTCCCAAGGATACAATTCCTATTTCAATCATTACCAATTCACCTAACAGAGAAATTCTTCAAGGAGCTAAGAAAATAATAAGGAAGTTCTTATGGAAAGGGGGGAAACCGAGGATTGCACTAGATAAATTAACAGAATGGTACAAACAAGGAGGGTTACAACTACCAAACTTTAAGAATTATTATAGAGCAGCACAATTAAGATACCTATCAGATTTTTATCAAACAAGGGAAAAACCAGATTGGACCAGATTAGAGCTGGATAAAATAGGGGAGAAGAAACCTGAAGATACCTGAACTTGTATAGTATAAGTGGGATGAAAAATTGATGCAACATAGGAATTCACCAGTATTGCACCATATGCTCAACATTTGGAAGAAGATTCACGTAGAAAGGAATAAATTAAATTATCAACTACCAAAATTAATATTGACACAAAATCAACTAATCCCTTTCACAATAGATAACCTTTCCTTCAGAGAATGGGAGAGAAAAGGGATCAAAAGAATAGAAAATTGCTTTTCGGGAAATAAATTATTATCTTTTGAACAAATGAAGGACAAATATAATATAACTCATGATACAATGTTTGCATACCACCAACTGAAAACCTACTTGAAGGACAAATTGGGAAACAGTCTGAGGTTACCAGAAGGAAGCAATTTTGAATATGTGATTACAGACACAATGATAATTAAAAAATTTATAACAAACATGTACATCAATCTGCAAGAAAAGGAGAATGAGGAAACAAACTGTAAACCTAAACAAAAATGGGAAAAAGATCTAAACATAAAGAATGAAACATGGGAAAAGCTATGCTCCGGAACTATGAGAAATACAATAAACACGAGGTTACGCATGATACAATATAATTGGTTACACAGGCTATACATCACACCCCAAAAGTTAAATAAATGGGACCCAACAGTATCAGACAGATGTTTTTGCTGTAAAAAGGAAATGGGAACAACAATACATGCAACTTGGGCATGTGAGAAAGTGAAAAAATTTGGGAAGATCTAAACCAGATATTAAATAAAATTACAAAAAGCAATATACCAAAAAACCCAGAGATCTTCCTTCTAAGTAGTATAAGAAATAAAGAATTTGGACTCGATTTGGATGGAGCACAAAAAAGATTTATTATGATAGCCCTAGCTGTAGCAAAAAAATGTATTATGTCAACCTGGTAATTAGAAGACAACTTGAGAATACAACAATGGTACCTAGAAATAAATAAATGTATTCCAGTAGAAAAAATAATATATAATTTAAGAACCTGTTTATTGTATTTCTCATAGTTCCGGAGCATAGCTTTTCCCATTTTTCATTTTTTATCTTTATGACACACCAATGGCATCATGAAGAAAGCCTCTACTTCCTCAGGAGTTTGCGGAGGAGCTAGTGGAGTTGTTCAAGTGAACCGGTACGGACATGAAGGGCCAAAATGGCCTGTTTCAGTGCTGTAAACGGTTATATGGTTAAATAACATCATAATATTCGAACAAATATGGGAACCATACATGAAACACAATAGAGAAATCCTACCACGAACCTCCACCACCTAAAATGACAGAAGGAGAAGACAACGAAATGAACTGACCCAGTATGTAAAAGTAAAAGACAAAAATTTGTTTATTTTTATTAAGTGACGACATTGTTTAACGGGTTTAATGTATCATATAGATTGAACTTTGAATAAATGGGGAGGGGGGTGAGGGAGGGAGGGAGGGAAGGGAGGGGGGAAAAGGGGAGAAAATGACACTGTATATTCAAGAGAAAAATGTCTGTATGTATTTTGGTCAGTATGGTTCATAGTGTGAAAAATTTAAAAATTAAAAAAAAAATTCTTAAATACAAGCGCCAAATTTTCAAAATTACATTGTACTTATTTCTCAGAAGTAATCTCCAAAGAAACACAACTTTGCATCTCTGCGTTCCAACGTTGCATACCCAAGTGGGTATCTGATTTCCATGTCACTGCTCTATATGTTCGTGCTACTGCTAAGTCAATCTTCAAAAATTGTTTTTGATATGTAGATAGTTTCGGTTGCAGTCTTATCTCCTCAATATTACCTAATAAAAATAACATTGGAGTTTGTGGAAATTTAATTCCCATAACTCGTTCTAAATAAAACACCAAATTTGACCAAAAAGGTCTCACTTTGGAGCAAGACCAAGTGGAATGTAAAAAAGTACCTACCTCCTGACCACACCTAAATCTGATTTCAGTTTATTTAGTTTTTGCGGAGTGATATATAACTGGTGTAAAAATTTATATTGAACTAGCCTATAATCTAACATTTATAGTATTTGTCATACTGTCCCAGCACAACTCTGTCCAATTTATTTCATCAATATTAACATTTAAATCCGTCTCCCAACATTGTCTGGACTTGTGTATCTTCTGTTTAATAGTTCCCTTCTATAATATAAATAGCCAAAATAAATTTCTTAACATATCTACTATGTATCAATATTTCTACATCACCACATTTTGGGAAAGACATTACTGGACCCAGTTTATCTCTCAATAAGCCTGTAGTTGATAGTAACAAAAAAGGGTATTATTTTGTATCCCATATTTATTTTTTAATTGATCAAATTCATTAAATTTCTTCTTACGTAGCAATCTTTTATATATCTAATTCCTTTCTGAAACCAAATATGTTTTAGGTTCGCTATATAAATTATATTTACGATTGGAGGAATAAAGTAAACTGGGATTAAAGTGAAATTACAGGATTATACTCAATGTCAACGAGTTACTTAATTTAAATGCCTGGTGAACAGGTTAAAATATTTAAGTATACGGGTAGATAATAAATTAGAGAATAATTGTTTTCATTTCAGATTTTTAGCATCTGTAAATTTTATTTGCAATGCTTCTAAAGCACGTTGAGATCAATTAGTAACACAAGACAGGGTTCAAGACTCTTGAAATTCTTCCCCAGCTAAAATATCTACTCATTAAACTTTAGCCATTTTTATTTCACGGCTAATGCTGGAAATACCCAGTTGTTTTTATTTCAGATTTCCAGTATCTGGAGAATTTTACATAAAAAAAGGTTGTCTCTTTAATGCTGTCTGTCCTGCCATGTGTTTTTTGTGCACTTCCCAAATTATGACAGAGCAAGGAAGGATATCAAATGTAAATGAGGCATGCATTTTAGAGAAAACCCACCTCACTGCTCCATCACTGCAAGCTGCCCCCAGGAAATGCCAGGAGGAATGAGATTCCACTTCAGAATCTAACCCACCATCCACCACCACGATGGACATGTACCTGCAAGAGAGGGAAAAGCTCACAATACAGCCCAAACATTCTGTAGTCATCTAACCGCAGAGACCCATTTCAAACTAAAAGATAGAGCGTGGGGTCTGCTTATAATGCCAACCAAATCAGTCCAAGTGACAGTGAACAAAAATGTGACTTGCTTTTACATTGCACCTCAGCAAACAAGTATTCTTACAACCAGCAAAATATTTCCAACAGTAATTGCATCTGCTCTTCACTCCATCGAGGACATCTACAAGACTCTTAATAAGAAAGCAGCCTCTGTCCACAAGGACCCTCTACCACCCAGGCAATGCCCTCTTCACTCTGTTACCATCAGATACAAAGATACAGAAACCTGAAGACAAGCACTCAACAAGCACAGCTTCTTCCCCGCTGCCATCGGAACCTGAAGGAACAATGAACCGTAGACACGACCTTACTTTGTATTTTGCTTTCTCTTGCACTATTTTATTTTGAAATGTGGTTTATAGAAATCTTTGCACTGTGATGTTGCCGCAAGACAACAAATTTCGTGACACGTGCATGACAATAAATTCTGATTCTATACCTGCGCTGTAGATCGTTTGAACTGTGCATTATCCCGCAAGAATTACATCAAGAATCTTAGAGATTAACATTAAATTTGCCCTTGCTTCTTCTGTTCACTATGGATACACAATGTCTTAACTTCAATTGAGAGGATATAACCAGCACAACATCTCCTTCAAAATGCACACCTCTGGCCGTCTAACTCTCCAACCCAGCTGACCTGGATTTTGTACTCGGGTCGCTGGAGTGGAATTTGAATCCTCAAACTTCTAAGGCTAAACAGTCCCCGAGCAGCTGTGTTCAGACCATAGTCTTGCATTTCCGCAATAAAACAAGGCACCAGAGGCCAGTTGGGTGTCTGCAGTGCAGAGCCTCAGCAGAAGCGTGGATTAAACTAGAGGACTTAGATTCCGAGTGAGAAGGTGGGGGGGGGGGGGGGGGGAAATCGAGAGGGAAATCTTTTAAACTTCTCCTTCGCACTAAATACCAAGAGAAAATATACATCTATTTCCTCTTCCTTTTAAATTTTTAATCTATTTTTTTTACTACATCAATGATCTATTTTTCTCTTTCTAGCAATTTGTATGTTAAATATACTTAAATTGGTGCTGTTAAGTGTGTTTTATGTATTTGCAAACCTCAAGCAAGTACGACTTTCATTATATCTGTCTGTTGTACTTAAGTATAGGACAATAAACTATTCATTTATTCATGCATCTTTTTTTAGCCTGGAGAGTTCGGAGTACCTGGAATACACAGAGTAGTGGAAACAGAACTGCTGCCACCATTTAAGATGAGCACCTCAACTATCCAGACATTGGCGGCCACAGTCAAAGTGCTAGCAGATGAGGTTCATACACATACGTGCTCACTGGTAAACATGGATGTGGTGGGCCAAATGGCCTGTTTCCACACACTATGACTTCAAACCCAGCCAAAGTCGATGTCAACGGATTACAAGGAAAACTAAAGAACACAATCTGCAAGAGAAACTTAGAAGGTTGAGGAGTAGCATCAGTGGAAGGAACAGAATAGTCAACGTTTTGGGTCGAAACCCTTAATGAAGACTGGGGATGTGGAGAAGGACCGGGAGGGTTGTGGTAGGATGGGGACCATGAGAATCAGGGAGTTTCCAGCTGAAGGGATATGAATGCTCCCTCTCCTGCTGAGACCCTCCGACATATTATTTTTCTCCAGTATCTGCAATCTCCGTTGCTTACTGAGGTGAAGCATGTCTGCATGCTTCAGATTAAGACAGCTACCTGGTCTCTGGGTCCATCTTCAGCATTCTGTGCCTGTTCTTGCGTCGCTCCCAATCTTCAGACAACCTGTGAGAAGCCAAATGCTCGACCTGGCACCTCGGGGAAAGGCTGGCATCTTCGTGACTGAGGTGGAGACGGCAGCACTGCAGCTGGGCCCGGCCTCCAGCGGAGAAGAGCAGGGCCGAGGAACCAAGACCACACCCAACAACTGCCATGGTCCTCACACTGGAGATGTGGTCACTGATGGTGGTCAGCTTGGCCAGGCGGCCCGTGGTCTGGTCGATGGTGAGGATGTTTATGACAGTGTCCTCACTGCCAGTGGCCAGGAGACTGGTGCCTGCTTCGAGCCTGCCAACATGCCGGATGCTGGTGATTTCCCGCCCGTGCAAGGCTTCTTTGACCACCTTCCCACAGCCACCAGTTGGTTTCCTCCAACAGGCGTAGACGGATCCCGACTTGATGTAGGCAAAGAGGTTGTCGCCGCTGGTGGAGTGGCTGAAGGTCCAGGAGCGGTGACCCCCACCGCAGGCAATGCAGAGCAGCCGCTGCTCTGTCTCCAGGATCCACGCCACAAAGTCGGCACCGTGGAACCCGAGCGCAAGGAGGTGGCCGCCGGCGGCGGGGAGGAGCTGCTCCACCCACCCCACGCCCTGGCACGCCCGCTGGATCCTTAACAGGCCCAACTGGCCACTCTGCAGCCACAGTTGCCCATAGCAACCATCGCGGCCTGTGCTGTAGACTAGGCCACGGTGGTACAGGACCGAGGTGGCGCCGGATTTTCCATGCAGTCCCGACTGCACTGAAACTGGCCTTTGTGCCGAAGTGGCTGGGTGCCCCTCCTCCGTTGAGTAGAGCAGGATTGAACCCCGACGGTCGGCGCACACCAGATATGGGAGATCTGGGATGAAGGCCACACTGGTGTGCCACCGGTGCCTGCAGGGCGGGAGGAGGTAGCGGCACTTCACTCTCCAGTTCAGCTGGCTTCTGGCAGAGCTAACCTCCCACCACACCATTTCCCCCTCCGCCCCTGAAGAGAACAGGTTGCCCTGCCCTGGGCTTTGCCCGTCTCGCCAGGCCCAGCTGAGACTGTGGACCTTGCCCTGATGCTCCTGTTGCTCCACCGCCTCCTCCGGTTTGGAAACTGGGAATATTTTAATGTTGCCTTTGATGTTCCCCACAGCACAAAGAACATCACCGTTTAGGAGCCTGGTGGCTGCCAGCAAACTATAGGACTGGTAATTTGGGTCTTCCAGGAGGAGCCTCCATATGCCAGTGGCCAGGCAACAGCTATAGATGCTTCCAGAGCCAGTCATGACCAAAACAAAGCTTGTGTCAACTGATGTCAAAGCTTTGGGGTGCCTTGCTTCCAAAGCCTGGCCAAAATGGAGTTGAGTGATGGTTGTGTCCTCTGATTTCATTTTGCCAATTGTCCATAGCCTGATGCCTGAATCCACCCCTCCGGTGACCAACCATTCCTGGTCCTTACTGACTGCCAGTGCCCTCACGCTCCCTCCATGTCCTCGGAAGGTGCCAGTGACTTGACCACTGTAACTCCACACCAAGCAAGTGGAGTCCTCGCCCGCACTGATAACGCAATTTGCCAGCAGCCGCACGCACCACACGCGGGAGCGGTGTCCATATAGCTGCAGGAGGCACTCAGTCTGCTGGCCTCCAGCCTCCAGGGCTCGCCGGAGGTTCCCGACTTTCCACAGCCTGATGCTTCTGTCATCTGAGGCAGAGGCAAGGATGCCGCTTGGCTCCATGTAATCAATGCTGAAGATGACTCCGCTGTGGCCACTGATGCGTCTTTCTGTCTGCACCCTGCCCTTGCTGTCGGTTGGACCCTGCATCCGCCACAGGACCAGCTGGTTGAAGACAGTCCCAGCCACCAGCACAAGCTCATCCCAACTGCAGCCAACAAAGCGGGCGGAGTAGAGGATGCATTTCTCATCACAGTTCACCTGGCGCAGGATTCTCCGCGCCCAGTAGTCGCACAGAGCCACGGAGTTGTGGCTGAGCGCCAGGGCAAAGTACGTGGCGGGCTGATTGCTGTCCTGCAGCCACCGCAGGTCCCAGATCCAGTCGTGCAGCTCGTACAGCTGGCCTGCCGGCCGCAGCACCGGCTCATCTCCCTGTGTGTTCAGCTCGAGCACAGCCACCCCCTTCCCTCCAAACACCGCCAGCAAGGTGGGGTCGGACACCCCATCACGTGGCTCGATTCCATGGACACGATAGTTCCGCAGCACGTCACAGGAGAGTTTCTTGCTGTGGCCATGTGCAGCGTCCAAGGGGTAGAGCAAGACACTGGCTCCTTCACCTGTCAACAGAGAGAGACTAATTAAAAGAAAGGCTACCAAAAAATATGCAGATTCCCTTTCACTTCATCTTTAGGCAAGAATTCCGTGCACAACAAACAACCACTCAGGCCGACAGGGGCCAATGGTGGTGCTAACACTGCAGAAGGGTCTCCTCACCTCTCCCCCACCACACGGACAATATATCCTTCTCTTCTTCCTCCTCTCTTCTGTAAAACTAGAGTTGCACAAGCAGCAAACAGGCCCTTCAGCCTAACTCCTCCATGCCTTACAAGTCATTTCTCTGGGTCACTCCCATTTGCCTATGTTTGGGCCCATATCCTTCCAAAGCTTTAATATCCACTTCGTAATTGTCCCCACCTCTACCACTTTCTCTCACTCAAATAGTTTTCCAGATTTGAACTCAACAGTTTACAACTTGGTCCTCAACAGTATTTACAAACCTGTGTCAATTACAACTTATCCAACTTATGCAAATTTTCTATCAAGTCCAAATCTAACGCCCCTTCCCCTCTCTGCCTCCCCCGCCCCAACCCCTCAACATCAAACACTCAACACATAAACGACCAAAAATGAACATTTAAGACATTAAAACATTCACAACATGAGAAAAACATGAGTAACCGCTATGCACTTCCTGGCCACTGCCAACGCAACCATATACCTGTGCAAATTTTTCTTAAATGTTAACATTTTAAATACCTCTTATCAAATCTCCCCTCATTCTTCTATGCTCCAGGGAATATAGTCCTAACCTGTTTAAACTTTCCCTGTAACTCATAACCATGCAATATCCTAGTAAATCTTCTCTGCACTCTTTAAATCTTATTGATATCTTTCCTATAGTGAGGTGACGAAAACTGCACACAATACTCCAAGTTTAGCCTCAGCAATGTCTGATACAACTTTACCATAACATCCCATCTCCTGTTCTCAGTACTTTGACTTATGAAGGCCAATATGCCAAAAGTTCTCTTTACAACACTAACTACCTGTGATGCCACTTTCAGGGAATTATGTATCTGCATTCCTCAATCGCTCTACTCTACATACCCATTTACTGCGTATGTCCTTACTTCTGTGTTTCTCCCCACCACCACCCACCCCCCCCCCCCACCCACCAAGAAGACTGTTCCATTTTACTCTCTACAGTTCCTGCCTATTCCCATCATAATTAGCCTTCCCCAATTCAACACTTTACCATTTTAACCACAACCATCATAAAGATCCAGGAGTTGTGGTCACTGTCACTGAAATGCTCCCTCACTGAAAGATCTGTCACTTGACCAGGTTCATTACATAGTACGAGATCCAGTATGGCCTCTTCTCTAGTTGGCTTGTCCATATTCTGTATCAGTAATCCTTCTTGGACACACCTGACAAATTCTGCGTCCATCCCTCAGTCAGGAGGTCCCAGTCAATATTAGGGAAGTTGAAGTCTCTCATAACAACAAGCCTGTTATTATTGCACCATTCCACAATCTGCCTCCTTATCTGCTCCTCAATGTACCGAAGGCTATTTGGGGGCCATAGACTACTCCAAATTAAGCAATCACTCCCTTTTTGCTTCTGACTTATAGCCACACTGACTCAGGAGACAATTCCTCCACAATATCCTCCCTTTCTGCAGTGATGATACTCTGGCTAATAATGCTACTCCCACTCTTTTACCTCCCTTCCTATCCTTTTGGTACCTGCATCATCCAATCTTGTCCTTGTGTCAGTTAAGTAACGCCCACAACAGCATAATTCCATGTACTGATCCATGCTCTAAGTTCATCTCCCATATTCTTTAATTTTTAAATTTAGACATACAGCACAGTCCATGAGCCCATGCCGCCCAATTACACCCAATTAGCCTTCAACCTTCGGTATGTTTTTGAACAGTGGAAGGAAATCGGAGTGCATGGAGAAAATCCACCCATTTGGAAATCCACTTATTTCTAATACTTCTAGCATTGAAATAAACACATTTCAAACACTCCAACTGATTGCATTTATGCTCCCTCCACTGCCTGTCCTTCCTCATCATCTCATTACACACTGCATCAACACTCCACCATCTGCTCTATTCTTTGCCCTATCATTCTGTTATCCATGCCCCTGCCAAATTAATTAAAACCCTTCCCGACCACTCTAGCAAACATCTCCACTAGGGAATTGGTCCCCTTCCAGTTCAGGTACAAGTCCTTTTTGCTTTCCCCCGAAGAGATCCCAATGATCCAGAAATCTGAACCCCTGTCCCCTGCTCCAATTCTTCAGTCATATCATCCCTTCTTACCCTCACTGGCTTGTGGCACAGGCACCAATCGTGAGATTACTACCCTTGAGGTCCTGTCTTTCAGCTTCCTACCTAGCTCCCTGTAATGTCTCTTCTGGCCCTATCTACGTTGCTGATACCAATATGTACCATGTCCTCTGGCTGTTCATCCTCCCTTTTCAGGATGCCACAGACCCAATTCGAGAGATCACGGACCTTGGCTCCTGGGAGGCAACAAACCATCTGGGTGTCTCTTTCGTGTCCCTCTAACTACTGAATCTATCACCATTGCTCTCCTTTTCTCCCTCCTTCCCTTTTGAGCCACAGTGCCAGAGACCTGGTCACTGCAGCTTTGCCCTGGGAGGTTGTTCGCCAAACAGTATCCAAAGCGGTATGCTTATTATTGAGGGGAATGGCCACAGAGCTACCCTGCACTATCTGCCTGCTTGCCTTTCCTTTCTCTCTCCTGACAGTCACCTTGCCTCCTGCAGCTTTGGCGTGACTACCTCCCTGTAGTCCTGTCGATAAACTCCTTATTCTCCTGTACGAGCTGAAGGTCATCGAGCTGCAGCTCCAGTTCCCAAACACGGTCCGTAGGAGCTGAATCTCGATGCTTTCAGAGATGACATCTCCCAGAGTTCCCACATCTCAAAGGAACACTCCACCAACCCCGTTGCCATTCTAACTACTCTCCCTTGGCACTAATACAAGGTTGAAGAATTATTTATAATCAGCTCTCACCAAAGTCTTGTAATCTCTGCCTCCTCACACCAAAGCATCTTAGTGAGCCAAATCCTCAGTGCTCCACTCTAAATCTGGCCCACTGGAACCAAGCCTCAACACCCCACTCTAACTTTGACCCACTCCCACAATGGCCACTCCACTTATACCACTCACCTATTTAAAGCAGCCTGCTCTCACACTCTCTCATTCCAAATCCCATTCACTAAATTTCCTTGTGATTCGCTTCTGAACATGAACATTAATGAACCTATGAATAATGAGCATGAAGGGACTACTGGGTCCTTTGACTCTGTTTCATCATTTAATGAGATCACAATTGATCTGATTACAACATCAACTCTGCCTTTACTTTTGTCACTGACCTCCATTAATGAGTAAATTGAAGTTGCCAGTAATGCTCTCAGCACATTTTTCAGATGCAAGAGGAAACCCAGTCGCAGGGAGAATGTGCAAATTCGACGTACAGTGCACCAGAGAGCAGGCTCAAGTGATGGAGCTGAAATCCAGCAGTACCACCTGCCGCACTGCACTCCCATCTATTCTATTATTAAACATTGGAATGGTCCCTCCATCAATCGGGAACTTGGCATGCATTACTTAGGTTGGCAGTTCTATGAAAGTTTCTAATCCTTTCCAGTCTGAATTCAATCACCCTCCCTCCTCCAACAGTCTCACCCCTTTCACAAACTTGGCATACAGATATGTAGTGGAAGGTGCCTGGTAATTAATTATCACAGGAGTGAGTGAAAGAATTTAAACATGGATAACAATAAAACAACTATGGAGGGTAGAGTGTTAAACAGAAAGATACAATTAAACAGTGCAAGGCATCTTTTACTAGCGAGAGGTTCAATTAACAGCAGTAAAGAAGCTGGCTTGATCCTGCCTTGTTCTTATCCTATGACCCATCTTGCCCATATCCCACTGAAGCGTTCCTGCATCCTTTTAAGTACTCACAATCCCACTTAGTTTTGCATCGTCAGCAATCTTGGACATACATTAGGTCCCTTCAGTCAACTTATTAATGTAGATTGTGAAAAGCTGAGTCTCAAGTCCTCATCAAGGGGTCAACAGTGGAAAGGGTTAAGAGCTTCAAGTTCCTGGGTATCTGAGAATCTGTCCTGGGGCCTCCATGTCATTGCAGTCACTAAGGCTCGCCAGTGGCTATACTTAGGAGTTTGAGGAGATTTAGTATGTCACCAAAGACTTAAAAATTTCTCCAGGTATATCATGGAGAGCATTGCAATTATTTGCATCACTGTCTGGTATGGATGTGCCAATGCACAGGACAGGAAGAAGCTCCACAGATTTGTAAATTTAGCCAGCGCTATCACAGGCATCAATCTCCACTCCATCGAGCACAACTACAGGAGCTGGTATCTTAAGAAAGCAGCCTCTATCCTCAAGGACCTTCACCACCAAAGCCAAACCCTGTTCACACTACTACCATCAGGAAGGAGGTACAGGAGCCTGAGGATGAACACCCAGCAGCACAAAGACATCTTCTTCACCCCATCAAATTTCTGAACAACGAACTACAGATTCCTTCTCACTTTCTCTTATTTTTGCACTAATTTATTTATTTATTTTAAATGTGTTGTTATACCAATATTTGCACAGTAATGCTGCTATAAAACAGCAAATTTTGTGACGTGTTCATGATAAATTCTTATTCTGATCCAATCCTAATAATCTGAGAAAGTCAGTCATTCTCACTTTTTGCTTTGTTTCTGATAACCAATTTCCATCTATGCCAGTATATTACACCTGATTCCACATGCTTAACCTTGTAGAACCTTATCAAATGTCTTATGAAAATACAAGAACATCACATTCGCCAGTTCTTCCTTGTCTACTCAAAAAACTCCCGTAGATTTCTCAAACTTTATTTTCCTCTTTGAGATGTAGCGTCTAGTTTGAACACAGCCAGCTTCCACACGCAGTAGAAATACATCACTAGATAACCCAGGACTGTCTGTGATGAATATAGTCCATCAGTGGAAATTAATATCGAAAGTTGACTGTTTTAAAACTAGTTTAAGCATTATTTATTTATTTGATGATCTTTTTATTTGATAAGAGAGGGATGTCATAGTGATAAATAATAGTTTGGTTATCAACTATAATGCCTTGCAGGAAAATATAGATTGGTTATCCATTGTAATGGCTGGCATGTTGCAGAGGACCATGAGGGAGTAAAAAATAGTAATGGTGGAATAAAACTGTCCATCATTACTTCCTCTTGAGATGTAGTAAAGGCTTTAGTCAATTGCCTCAGCTGAAAGACAGCACCTCAAACCTTGCCACACTACCTTGGAACTTTATAACAAGGGGTTCTAGAACAACACAGAAGTAAGCCTAACTCATCCATGCCAACCAAGTTGTCTACCTGAGCTAGTCCAATTTTGCCTGTGCTTGGCCCATAACCCACTAAACCTTTCCTGTCTAAATATCCTTTTAATGCCAATTATATCTACCTCTACCACTTCTCCTGGCAGATCGTTCCATATACCTACCACCATGTGTGAAAACATGAGGCCCCTCTCATCTGAACCTCTGGTCTCCAATTTTATATTCTCCTACCCAGGGAAAAAGGAGACTTATCTATGGCGTTCATGACAAGAAAACACTCAGCCTCCTTAAGACCAGGAAGAAAAGGCCCAGCCTATTAAGTCGCTCCTATCAGTCCTGGGGATTCTTGAATGCTCAAATTTCTGGAGCAAATTTTATAACTTTCTTAGCTGAGAGTACAACCCACCACAGTTTAGTTCAAGTGCAATGTTTGTGCTATTAGAACAAGCAACATGTGCAAACGTCGTTCAAACAAGTCTGGAACATTTTCAATGAACACGCTTAACTAAATAATTAAAACCACATTTATAATTGCATGGCCATTGAAAGGTTACCTGAGAGGATAAAATCTCCCACAATTTGCAAGGCTGTGATGGGTGAACGCAATGAAAGACATTCACATTGCATACTGGCCGCTGTTTGAGGATACAGCCCTGTTCTCAGCCTGCCTGTAAATTTCAAGCCAATCACACCGCACGATACTGAAAATGCAACCGGAAGAGTCGCCTTTCCAAGTAAACGTTACAGCCATTGGTGGATTTATTGCTACAATCTTTGTTGTTTCTTCTAAGCGAGAATTCCCGGCTCCGCAGAGGAAATCAGGTCAACAAAGTTAGAAATAAAGTTCTTCTGGCATCGTGGGACTGATGCCCAATTTTTCGAATTATTGGAGATGACTCCCAATTAATACTCCAATACACTTTTGTTTAAATATTTTACATATTATAAAATTTACAGCAAATCCAGCAAGTCTAAAGGGAGTTCGAAAACAGACCGTCGGTGGGTTTTAAGAGAGCACAGGAACAGGACCCCCATCTATTTAAAGGTTATGTGGGAACCAGAGCCCCAGAAAGTTTAAAGTAGCCACGGCCGAATTATCGGCATTTCTGAACAATCAGATGGACGATTGTCACATTTTACCTGCCATCTAATTTCGCATTTAATTGTAACTGCACATCAGCAAATATTTGCCTTGAATAAATGTGGTCAGAATGTCACAACTAAAGGGATTGTTTCCAACAACTATTTCTGTCGAATCTTTGGGTCAAATAAAGTTAACACTCTTAGGTTGAGTTCAAATATCCTGTTTCATTCCACCATTATTGTTTTTTACTCCCTCATGGTCCTCTGCAACATGCCAGCAATGGATAACCAATCTATGTTATCCTGCAAGGCATTATAGTTGATAACCAAACTATTATTTAACATTATGACATCCCTCCCTTATCAAATAAAAGGATCATCAAATAAATAAATAATGCTTAAACTACTTTTAAAACAGTCAACTTTCGATATTAATTTTCAACACCAATATCAGCTTCAATTTCCAAATCACACATTTTCCTGGATGATTTACAAAACACAGATTTCCAAACCATAAAATACAAAGTTCTCCACGCTATTACATCATAAAGTCTTAAAATCTCCTAGGTGGTCGTCATGGTCTACCTCCTGGTATTGTCTGGCCCGGTTCTGGACTGCTGACCATAATGTCCTGCTCAACTTGTCTACCGCCTTGATGCTGCTTTCCAGTAATTTCTCTTTCCAGCTGGTGTATTCCAGGTCCATCAAGCCGGACATCTTGGCTCTTATCTCTTGCGGTTTCATCTAGCGTCGACATCACTGGAGCGTCGCGACAATAATACTTTTTTCACATGATGTGTTTCTGTCATAAGTAACATCTTCTGGTGACTGGACCGTCACCTGATTTCCTTCTCTGGACACCACAATATATGGTTGGGAAATAAATGGATTGTCCATTTTATTCTAACTTTCTTTTCTCACCGGTACCTCATCCCGTGGTATTACATCTGAAGGTCTGGCATTCCTTTTCATGTCCACATACAGTTTTGTTGCCCCTTTTCTTTCAGCATTGTGGTCTTCCACCTCCTGGTCATTCACTATGTCAGCAACCAGTGGTATTTTGGTTCTGATCTTTCTTCCAAATAAAAGTTCCGCTGGACTTTTTCCTGTGGTACTATGTATGCTGCTACATAGGTCAAAAGAGCTTCTTTCCAGTCCTTGCCTTCTACTTGAGCGATTCTCATTCTTTTCTCCAGTGACTGATTCTGACGTTCGACTTCTCCATTGGCCTATGGCCACTTTGGTGTAACCTTGTGGTGGTGCACACCAATGGTTCTTTTTTTTTTTTAATTTTTCACACCATAAATCACATTAGCCATGATATACACTATTTCTTTTTCACACATATACAGTGACTTTTTCTCCACCCCCCCTTTCCTCCCAAAGCACCCCCCCACCCCCCCCCTCTCATCCATTTTAGGTATACAATCTAGGTTGCATTAAGCCAGTCAGACAATGTTGTCCTTCAACAAAATTACACCAGAAATTCTACTGAGTCCATTCTTTTCTTTCCTTCTCCTTCCATCAACTTAGGTAATGTTTGTCCCCGGTAGGTTTTTGCTATTGTATTTAATGTAAGGCTCCTATACTTGTTCGAATATTTCAATATTATTTCTTAAGCTATATGTTATTTTTTCTAATGGAATACATTTATTCATTTAAATTTAGTAGTTTCTTCCTTTTAATTTGGTTATGTATTCCATTAATATTTAAAGACATATAGTTCAGCGTAGCCCTTTTATATTTTGTTTATCTTCTCTTTCCGTTTTTCCATCATTACCTTTCCTCCTTTTCCATTTCTGTTTTCTTATTTTCAACTCTTTATAAGACAACATTCCTACAACATCCAACATTTTCCTTATTCTCCTATTTCTATCTTATTTATCCCCAATCTCCCCTTCACCTCCTGAGTTGTCCTTTATCCCTTGTCGGACAACCACATCTCCCCTCTCCATTTGGATTTGCGAATCCACTCGCAAGCGTCAACTGATTTTGCAGTGACCGCTATTTCCCCCCACCCCGCCTCCCCCAGAAAAGATTTCACTTTTCATATGTCACAAAGGTCACTCTTTTAATTCCCTCCTTATTCTCTCTATTCCATTACCTTCCCTTATTAATTCTTGTCTATACTATCTATATTTTCCTCTAAGTACAGATACATTCATGTATGCTCATTGTCTCTATTCACTCTTATACCTCTTTACCCGCATACATATCAATCGTGATCATTTTAACTCTCATTACCCGTCTTCCTCCCTCAGTCTATTTTTGTAATTGTTCTGCAAATTTTCGTGCTTCTTCTGGATCCGAGAATAGTCTGTTTTGTTGTCCTGGAATAAATATTTTCAATACCGCTGGATGCTTTAGTATAAATTTATACCCTTTCTTCCATAAAATCGCCTTTGCTGTATTGAACTATTTTCTCTTCTTTAGGAGTTCAAAACTTATATCTGGATAAATGAAGATTTTTTGCCCTTTGTACTCCAGTGGTTTGTTGCCCTCTCTTACTTTTTCCATTGTCTTCTCCAGTACCTTTTCTCTTGTAGTATATCTTAGGAATTTTACTACAATAGATCTTGGTTTTTGTTGTGGTTGTGGTTTAGAGGCCAATACTCTATGTGCCCTTTCTATTTCCATTTCTTGCTGTAGTTCTGGACATCCTAGGGTCTTAGGGATCCACTCTTTTATAAACTCCCTCATATTCTTGCCTTCTTCATCTTCCTTAAGGCCCACTATCTTTATGTTATTTCTTCTGTTATGGTTTTCCATTGTATCTATTTTTTGAGCTAGTAGTTCTTGTGTTTCTTTAGTTTTTTTATTAGATTTCTCCAATTTCTTTTTTAAGTCTTCTACCTCCATTTCTGCTGCTACTGCCCGCTCTTCCATCTTGTCCATTTTCTTTCCCATTTCTGTTAAGGTCATCTCCATTTTATTTATTTTCTCTTCTGTGTTGTTTATTCTTTTTCTTAAATCCTTAAATTCCTGTGTTTGCCATTCTTTAAATGACTCCATGTATCCTTTAATAAGAGCAAGTATATCCTTTATCTTGCCTTTCTTTTCTTCTTCTATTTCACTGTACTCTTCCTCTTCTTCTTCCTCTGGGTTGACCATCTGTTGTTTCTTTGGTGCCCTTTCCTCCTCTTCTTTCTTGTTTCTATTGTCTTCTGTGGTCTCTTCTTGCTGCAGGTGTTCTGCAGCTGTCATTGCCGGCTGTGGAGATCGACTCCCCAGCTGGTCCCCCCTCCCGTCGGTGTGTTTTTTTTCATTCGCATCGCGCATGCGCGGTTGCGCACTTTTACTCGGCTCTGTGAGCCATTTTTGTAGTCCATTATTTACCGACCTGAGGGAGCGGGTTTCTCTCTCCGCAGCGGGCCTCTTCGGACAGGTAAGGCCTTCACCTTTTTCCTCCTTTGTCTTCTCTTCCTCTCTTCTTACCGTTGCTTTCGATTTTTCTTTTTTTGTCGCCATCTTCTTTCCACCTTTATACTCACTTTTCTGTAACTTTTATTTCTGTGCCTTTGTGTTTTCCTTTGTTTTTCCCGACTTTTCTGGAGAGGGCTGGAGTTCACCGTCCAGCCACTACTCCATCACGTGACTCCTCCCCACACCAATGGTTCTCATGAATTCTCGGAATATCTCTGATATGAATTGAGGTCCATTGTCTGAATGCAAAGTCACTGGTAAGCCATGTCTGGCAAAGATCTCTCTCAGTGCTGCGATAGTCTTTTCTGCTGTTGTTGATTTCATACATTCTCATAATATCTGCTATAATCGTCAACAACCACCGTAATTGACTCTCCAGTTGGGAACAGGCCCAAGAAGTCGACTGCAATATCCTCCCATGGTCCTGCTGGTAGCAGGGTGGTTCATATTGGTTCAGATGGGTTAGGTCTGCTTGTCACCTGACACCCATGACATGATCTCGCATATTTTTCCACATCTTTTTCCATTCCTGGACACCAAACTTTTGTACGGAGATTTTGTTTTGTCCCAACAACTCTCAAATGTCCTTCATGAGCCAGTGTTACCATCCTCCCTCTCATTTTCTATGGGAATGACAAATTGGTTTCCCCTGAGTTCACATCTTCCAACTGTGCACAGTTCATCTCTGATAGCCACATGGGTTTTGTTTTGACAGCTGGTCTAGTCATCGCTGTTGATCTGATCATTTCTGGGTCCTGTTAGGTAAAACATCATGAGATGGGAATGTACAGGGCTGTAACAAGATGTGAATGCATCCTTGTACTTACAAGATAAGAGAGACATTGATGGATTGAGAGGCAGGAAGCTAGCAGGGAAAGGATAGCAACAGTTTTAGTCATTGGACAAGTAATGATATGATGATGTTCTAAGCACATATCCAAGGGTATAAAAAATCACCATTTTGCTGATAACGGCAGAATGCATTCTCCGACTAACATGTTTAGTCGCAAGTGTTACAATCCGGTAATAAAGAACAAAGAACCCTGATTTCGACTCAGCCTGGTGTTTGTCTCACTCATTCATGAACAAAGCAGACCTAACAGTCCATACATGATTCCTCCTCGATCTCCCTAGTTTGTACTGCCCGTGGTGTAGCATTCACTGCAACGAATCTCATGAATGATTCAGCCTCCATCTCAAGCGTTGAGTGCTTTACCCCATTGTCTTTCAGCAACCTTGATAATGAATCGGCAATATTGTTTTACCTTGCTATGTAAATCACCCTGCAGCGATATTGTTGTTGTCTCAGGATCCATCTTTCAATTCTAGCACACGGCTTTGATCTCGGAGAATAAATGGCTTCCAGTGGTCTGTGATTGTTAAGAGTTGGAACTCTATGCCACATAGATAAACATAGAAATGTTCGCAGGCCCATATGAGTCCCAGGGCCTCCTCCTCTGTCTGTGAATAACGTCTTTCAACATCAGTAAGTGACTTGCTTGCATATACAATCACCCTCCATTGTTCCCCTTGCTTCTGAACTAGGACTGCTCCTAGTCCCGCTGGGCTAGTATCAGCTATAACTTGTGTCTGAGCCTTTGGATCAAAATATCCCAATGTACGTGCACTCATCCGGCTTCTTTACAATTTCTAAAATGCCTTCCTTTGGTCAGGTCCGAACACAAAGTGAGCATTTTCCCTTGTTGGCCTCCTCAGTGGTTCTGCAATAGTTGCTAAATTTAGTATGAACCTGGCACAAAAGTTCACTAGGCCCAGGAAGCTCCTCACTTCTGTCTCATTCCTTGGTTCTCGTACCTCAGCAACTGCCTTGATTTTATCTTCAGTTGGATTGATCCCTTCACTAGTCAGCTTCTGACCCATGAACACCATCTCGGATACACCCAGCAAACATTTGTCTGCATTTACTGTCAATCCAGCATCTCTTAACCGGGTTAATGTCAAAGACTCTCATCATGTTCCTCATGTGTGGCACCGTGGACGATATCATCCGAGATGTTAGCTGTGCCTGGAACTCCTTGGAGCGCTTTGTGGATTTCATGTTGATAGATCTCTGGAGCAATGTTTACACCACTTGTAATTAAACAATCCACAATGTGTGACAAATGTAGTGGTTTTTCTTGACTCTGGTTCTAGTTCTTGCTGGTGGAAGCCCCATTTCAAATCCAACTTTGAGAAGACTTTGCTCATTAATAGTTCATGTAGGACTTCATCCACTGTAGAAATTGGATGCCTTTCCCTCACTACTGCTTCATTTGCTCTCCTCATATCAATACATATTCTGATCTCCCCATTGGGTTTCAGGACTACAATGACTGGGCTGACCCAAGATGTTGGTTCCTCCACTGGTTCAATTATTTCTTGTTGGGTAAGTTCATGTACTTTTGCTTCTGCTTTCTCCCTCAGCCCAAACAATGCCCTTCTCATGGGTTGTGCTACTGGCTTGACCTCTGGATCTATTTTCAGTTTGATCTGCCTGTTCCTTAGTTTTCCATATCCTTCAAAAACTGACCGGAATTCCTCCTTTAGATCAATATAGGATTGCACTGAGTTCACATTCTGGGCTATACGTAATATACACATTGTCTGCACCGTCTCCCTACTCAGTAGAGGTTCCCCTTGTTCCTCTATGACAATAGACTCTGCCATCGTGGTAGGTGGTGTAAGATTACTCTGGACATCCACCTGCACCTCTGCTGTAAATCATCCAATTGTTTGAAACAGCTTCGATGAGGTGTATGGAATCAACTTTTTCTCACATCTTCTGGTTATATATTTTATCTTTCTCTTTTTTAGTTCCTCCCACAATTTTCTGTCTATGATGTTGGTGTCACTCCCAAATTCCACCATGATGTCAACCTTCACACCTCTAATCACAACTTGTACCTTTGCATTTGCATGTTTATTGTTAATGGCAAAAGCATATCTTGTCTGTTTGTTTTTCTTGACATCATCACGTGTACGCTCACATTCACATGAACCATTTTCAACATTACGTACATTTTGTTCGCCCCTCGGCCTATGTCCGCCTCTCATCTCCCTTCGTCCTCCACAATTATTTGTATTTCCAGGTTCACCTCTTGCCTGGGGTGGGGCTTTGCATTTCTTAGCAAAATGGCCGTCTCTACCATAGCTTCTGCACATTTGAGCCCTGGCCAGACTGCACAAATCCTTGTCAAAATGTCCGATATTGCCACATCGGTAACATTCACATCATTCTGAATAACTAATGTGTTTACCACGTTCCTGCCCTTTGCTTGCAGTGGTAAATATCTTATGAACTTGACCAGAAACTGCGCCATCACATCCAGCTGGGGGATGATCCAATTTCATCGTCTGAAACTGAGTTTCTAGTGCTTCAAATGATGCTGCTATTGTCAATGCTTTTGCCAGTGTGAATGTTGCATCTTTCTCCAACAACTTGCGTCTCAAGTGGTTTGATGTACAACTTTGTACCACCTGATCTTGAATCTGGTTTTCCAAATCAGCTCCATAATTGCAACCTTCGGCCGCCTTCCTGAGTCATGTGACCAATTGAGCAATGCTTTCTATGTCCCTCTGTTTGATTTGTCGAAAGACATGGCATTGGAATGTGGCATTTGATTCCTGAACAAATGTTTTTTCAAGGCATCCAACAGCCCTGTTATAATCAGTTTTGCTCCCCGTCTCTGCCAGCATCTTGAAAATCTCCCGCACTGCAGCCCCAGCAGTACACAAGAGTAGAGCCCTCCTCCGTGTGAGCTCTGCCAGCATCGCCCCATCGCAAAACAGTCCCAGGCTGTCGACATATGAATCAAATTCCTTGTACCAAGCCACCCAGCGAGCACTAACTATGCTTGCTTCTCCAGTCAGGTCTAATAGAGACAAACCTTTAATTCCAGTGGCTTCAATTCCTACAAATGCCATATTCTCTCCTGTATAGCTAAATATCAAGAATCTCAGTTCATCTTGTCACTAATGTCAAATCCTGAGGTCAAATAAAGTCAACACTCTTAGGTTGAGTTCAAATATGCTCAGTCTTTATCAATAACCAAACTATATTACTTATCATTAAGACAATTTCCACCCACAATTGCAAAGAACATAATAGGAGCAGGAGTAGGCCACCAGGCCCCTCAAAGTCTAGACCTGGACAAAGGTTCCTGACCCAAAACATTGACTGAGCATTTCTGCCTGACCCGCTGTGTCCTTCCATCTTCTCTTTATTTATTCAGATGTTCATGGCTGATCTGCCCCAGGCTTTAATTCATTTTAGACAGGTAGCCCATAACTGATTGATTTTAAAAAAAACCTTTAAATACCTCCAATAAACTAGCCTCAACAATGCTGGGGCGGTGGGGGGTATAGAATTCCAGAGGTTCTTTATCCTCTGTGAGGATAAATCACCCCGCTTTCTGGTTTAGTAAATTAAGGAGAAATTAAGACGAGCCCAAAATCCTGATCAGAGATAAAGATTTTAAGGAAAGTCTCAAAGGAGGCATGAGGGAAGCAGGGAATCTTTGGGCAGGAATTCCAGTGATTTGGTCTTTGGCAGCTGAACAGCCAGCCAGAAACGGGGAATCCTGAACTTGAACACATTTGAAGTAGTGCAGAGACTGAGAGGGACAAGGCCAAACAATACTTTGAAGATGTGTATTCACATGATAAGATGAGGGTTTCTTGTCATACACACTAGGTACATATAGTATTCTACAATAAGTGCAAATTAAATTAGCATGAGAAAAGAAAGATCAAATATAAAAGGAATAAATATTCACAATTGCAGTTAGTTAAAAAATTGTTAAAATAATACAGTCAGATCTTTGGTCCTCAAGTAATGTTTTGGTTTGAATAGTATGGGAAGGTTCAAGAGGGTGATGCTGTTGGCAAATAACTTAAAAGCAAAACATCATTTAAGCAGGGATCAATACAAGTTGGAAGCACGAAGGTGAAAGGTGAGTGAGATATTGTGAGCTGGGACATCAGCAGCAGAGGTTTGATTACCTCAGATTTACAGCGTTTCACATCGAGGACTATATCATCCAAAATGGGGAGAGGGATGAAAAAGGGCATTTTGTTTATTTTTTAATTTCTACAGGACTACATTCACTATAAAAATATGGCCTAGGTGCACAGATTGGAAATGCTATTCCAGATTGTTGCTAAAATTATTCTTATCCATCTACCAAATGTTGCCTGGAGCAGATAGTATGGAATTACTTTGTTAAACTGGAGTGATGAAGTATGTACATGATGCTGTTTACCGAATAGATCTAGAATTTGGGATCAAAGGAAGAAATGCAATTGTTTGTGCAATTGGAGAAAATAAGTTGCACAAAATCCAAACAATTTCTGTTTAAAACTTCTATTTTAATTATCATTAGTGAGGATTCCACACCAGTTCTCACAGAGATAAGCAGACAGAATACAATACACATGCAGTACATACAAGAAACCTGTTACTCTTATTCAGAACAAGCTGACAAGTTACCTGAGTAACCCAAGTGAATCTTGGGGGAAAATCAAGTGCAAGATCTACAATTAAGTAATGAAGATATGGGGAAGACTCCCAGCTACAAAACACAATCCTGAAGAAAACAAAGTAAATATAAATGAATAAAGCAATGACACACTTTAAATAAATAATTCAACATCAAAAAATGGCTGAATCTGTATAAATATTAAAAAAATATTTAAAAATAATAGCCAAACATGACAAACCAATTCAAAATACAAAAAGTATGATGTTCTTAAGATGTAGTATATAAACAAACCATCACAGTGAGGAAAATTACCATTAAATAGGATCAAATTTAAATTTGCTTTAAAATATATTTTAAAACAATAAAAAATAATTTAAGCTTTTTTCAAGGTTTCACGTTGATGAACAGAGAGATTAGGACTGTTCTGAGAGCAAAGAAGGTTAAGGTGGTTTTTCGGGTGTTCAAAATTACGAGGGTTTTTGTTATTTGGGAATAATTGCTTTTACAGGTCAGAGGATCACTAATCAGATGATACAGATGCAAGGTGTTTGGAAAAAAAAATGAGAACAAATGTGAAAAAATTAATAGTTATTTTACACAGAGTAAATTGCAAATATCTAAAGGGGAAGAAACAACCTAGCTATAAAAATAATGGAGCAACATCCTCGGCATCTCTTTCAATGGTCTGGCATGGACAACAAGTCAAATATCTTCCCTCAAAACTAAGTGCTTCTATACAAATATGATACAGGATTAAAATTGCCAAATGCTTTTTTGTTTGCATGCCACAACCGCAAGGAGTGGTTGCATGCTATCTACAGCAGTTGTCATAATACAAATGTGATCAATATCTGGATTGTTGCAACTTTTTGACTCAGAACTACCAGAGGAAAACAGGCATATTCGCTTTCCAATGAAAAGCAACAAGGTTTTGGGGACAGAAAAGGGCTAAGGGACAAAGGATTGTAGATAGATGAAAAGCACAGGATTAACAGATATGGATAGCCAAGCTCATCCAAGTTGGTGAACCTGCCCAAGAGGGAAAGAGGTAAATTCAACACAGTTATAACCACATAACCGTTTACAGCACGGAAACAGGCCATGTCGGCCCTTCAAGTCCGTACCGGTTCACTTGAACAACTCCACTAGCTCCTCCGCAAACCCCTGAGGACACCTTTGATCACTAATCTGCAGAAAAGCCTACATGGATTGTGGACCAGGGCCAAACAAGGCTCAGATAGGTTGGTACCGACCTAGTCTAGATTTAAAAGAGCCAAAAAAACAGAAATAAGAAACATAACCTTAAAAGAACAATCCCAAAAATTCAAGAGTGGCCTAATATCACAGAGATGGTCCATCACCAAAGTTCAGCAGTGGTAGGTACAGTATTCCTTCAATAGATCTCGAGGTAAGATTGGTGGACAAGATGTTGGGAGGTTCTTGAATAAATTATAAGCTATGAGTATTCTACATTCAGTGCCCTCCATAATGTTTGGGACAAAGACACACATTTCCTTTATTTGCCCCTGTGCTCCCCAGTTTTAAATTTGTGATCAACAATTCACATGCGATTAAAGTGCACATTCCAGATCTTATCCAAAGAAGCCATTATGAATCTTAAAAAAAATCGTAAGAGACATCGCCCAAACCCGAGGAGGATTTACCAAAATCAGCAGTTTGTAACATCTTTAAAAACAGAGCCTACTGGTGAGCTCAGTAATCGCTAAGGGACTGGTAGGCCAAGGAAGACCTCCACTGACGATGACAGAATTATCACAATGAAGAAAATTTTTTTAAATGTTGACTGGAAGAGGGAAGCTGGATCCCTTTCTCTCTGTTATCAGCCAGAGCTGATAACGACCTCCTTATTTGGTAAGGTAGTAAAAGACTATTAACCATTGGGTAAAGGACACGTCCCTGATTAACAAATCCCAAGAGAATTCTAAGGAATATGCACTTAAATGAAGAAGTCTATTCACATTTGCCAGAAACCTAGGGCTCTGAAGGGATAAAATGACATGATTTGTAAGCCAAGAAGATAGCGAGACAAGCTGCTGGTGGCAATATTTCTTGCTGTAAAGGAATTCTCAAACTTTGCAAAGTGATTAGAAGTCATTTGTGCAGCTATATTTGAATTTGTTTTTAAACTTTAACACAGGTACTGGCACACTTATCTTCATTGATGATGTAACTGCTGATGGCAGTTGCGAGATGAATTCTTAGGCGTATAGAAACATCTTATCTGCTCAAGTTCAAGCAATTGCCTCCAAACTCATTGGACAATGCTTCATCCCACAGCAAGACAATGATCCCAAACATACTGCTAAAGCAACAAAGGCATTTTTTCAAAGCTAAACACTGGAAAATTCTTGAATGGCCAAGTCAGCCACCCGATCTAAATCCAATTGAGCATGTCTTCCATATGCTGAAGCAAAAACTTAAGGGGACAATCTCCCAAAACAAACAGGAACTGAAAGTGGCTGCAATAGGGCCTGGCAGAGCATCAGAGATGTTCAGCAGCTGAACATCAGATTTTAAGCAGTCATTGAATGCAAAAGATATGCAACAAAGTACTAAACATGACTTATGCTCAAGTTTTCTGGTGCTCTGAAATGAGGGGACTATGTATAAAAGCGCTATAATTTCTACATGGTCAAAGCAAAATGCATACAAATAACCTTGAATAAAATCTGGAATGTGTATTTTAATCACGTGAATTGTTTGATTACAAATTTAAAACTGTGGAGCACGGGCAAATAAAGGAAAAAAGTATCTTTGTCCCAAATGTTATGGAGGGTCTGTATATCAGAGCATGTCTTTAGTCTGTGAACTGGAGCTGCCTCAACTTGAAAAACTTTAGCCTCTCAATTTCATGAAAATTATACAATCTGTAAGCATTAAGTTGTGCAAAGCTAACTGGTGTCATCTAGGGCAGTAGCTGGAGCTATATTTGACCTCCACTCAAGCCCCTGCCATGATTTCATTCACCAACTATATCTCAAGATCTGTTGAAGAAATATTATATCAGCCACTGATAGACTTTTGCTGTTGAAACATCACAGTAAAATAAAGACATGTATAAATAAATGTGTTGTGCAAATGTTGGGATCGTCTTTTAAGCTTATGTTCCATATAACAATTACAGCACGAAAACAGGCCAATTTGGCCCTTCTAGTCCGCACTGATCCAAGTACCCTCCTCTAATCCCACTTACCAGCACTCTGCCCATATCCCTCTATCCCCCTCCCATCCATATACTTATCCAACTCTTTCTTAAACGACAAAATTGACCCTGCCTCCACCACCTTTCCCGGAAGCCCATTCTACACAGTAACCAATCTCTGAGTAAAGAAGATCCCCCTCATGTTACTCCTAAACCTTTGCCCGTCAACTCTCAACCCTTGACCTCATGTCCATCTCTCCTACTCTCAATGGGAAAAGCCTTTCCACATCAACTCTATCTATCCCTCTCATTATCTTAAACACCTCTATCAAATCTCCTCTCAGCCTTCTACATTCCAAGGAATAAAGACCTAATTCGCTCAATCTCTCCTTGTATTCCAGATGTTGAAACCCAGGCAACATTTTTGTAAATCTCTGCACTCGCTCTATCTTGTTAATATCCTTCCTATAAATCGGTGACCAGAACTGCACACAGTTCTCTAAATTTGGCCTCACCAATGCCATGTACAGTTTCATCATTACTTCCCAACTCCTATATTCTATGCACTGATTTATATAGGCAAGCATTCTAAAGGCCTTCTTCACCACCCTATCCACATGTGCTCCTACCTTTGGGGAAAAATGCACCATTATTCCTAGATCTTTCTGCTCCACTGCATTCTTCAATGCCCTCCCAGTTACCACACGTCTTGCTTTATTTCCAAAATGAAGCAACTCACTTATCAGCATTAAACTCCATCTGCCATCTTTCTGCCCACTCCTCTAAGCAGTTTAAATCCCTCTGCAATCTTTGAAAACCCTCTTCATCATCCACAATTCCCCCTATTTTAGTATCATCTGCATATTTACTAATCCAATTTACCGCTCCAGCCTCCAGATTCCTTTCTTATATATTTAGTTTCTCATGGGGAGAGAATCAACAAGTTTGCAATTTTCCATGGCTCTGGACATGGTTAAGGACAAGATCGGGATTCAACTCTGCTGAGGTTTGCTCTGCAGTGGAATACTGTTGTGAAATGAGGAATGATTGCATAGCTACTGAGCTCCATTTGAAACGAGAGAATGTTGGGTGGGTTGATGGGTTTAAAGAAAACTCAAAGTTCAGTCATGGTTAGTTTGATCCCAGAACGATGCAAGGAACTGAAGGGGAGAAGAATTCAAGCCAAGCAACAGTGTTCTGACCTTAGCAAACATGCACCTGCAATAGGAGCTCATAATTCCATCAAATCAGTTCTTTCAATACTAAAGAAATAATTCAAGCAGATTTTCCCAGAGTGGCAGGAGCAGCCCTCTCAGCTTCTAACTGTCCTCTTGTGGATGTGAATGTGTATTTGAGGTGGAAGGGAGGATGCCAAAGGCCCATACCTCCCTGAGGAGCAGGCACCCTACATAGGCACAGCTGAGGCAAGAAGAATCTAATCCTGTTTGAACCCACACAAAGCAGTTGGATCAGATAACATACCTGGCTGGTTGTTGAGAGACTGAGGTCCTAATGGACATCTTCACTATCTCCCTCCAGCAGTCCACTGACCCTCCAGGATTCAAGGCAGCCACCATCACCCCAGAGAGCGACAGTAGCTGGATGAAATGACTACCATCCAGTGGTATTGACCTCCATAATCATGAAGTGCTTTAGTAACTGGTAATGGAGTGCATCAATGTGCAACTACCAGTAACATTAGATCCAATGCAGGGTGCCTATTGGCCAAACCGATCCACAGACAATGCAATAGCTCTGATCCTCAATTTGGTCCTGACCCACCTAAAGAATGATGTCTCATACACCAGGCTGTTCACTGATTTTAGCTCAGCATTCAGAACAATCACACCTCAGAGACTGGTGGATAAACTGCCCTCACTAGGTTTCAGTACCCCTCTTTACAACTGGATCCTGAACTTCTTATTTGAAAGACCACAGTCTGTTCAGGTTGACAGTAAAACCTCAAGCTCCATCACATTGAGCACTGCCACACCTCAGGACTGAGTGCTCAGCCTACTATTGTTCACACTGCTAACTCGTGACAGTACTGCCAGGTTCATCTCCAACAGAATCAACAAATTTGTGGATGACACAACGGTAGATGGCCTCAATGGCAACAATGATGAGTCGACTTACACAGAGGAGATTGAAAGGCTTATACAGTGGTGCAAGAGTAACAACCTGAATCTCAATGTGGAGAAGACAAAGGAGATGATTGTGGAATCCAGGAGGATGAAGGACCACTTCCCACTACATTTTCAATGCTCTGTTGCAGAGAGTGGGAAGCACAAGATTCCTTGCCATTCATTTAAAGGACAACCCATCCTGGACCCACAATGCCTCTGCATTAATCAGGAATGCGTAGCAGTGCCTACGCTTCCTAAGGAGATTGAGGGGGGCAAGGAACACAATAGTGCCCTGGATGGCTGCATCATAGTGTAGTATGGTAGCTGCAAAGCATCAGATCAGAGGTCAGTATGGAGGGTGATTAAAGCTGCTGAGAGAAACAATGGGGTCTTCAACTATTGACAATAACTACAAGGAGTTGTGCTTAAAGAAGGCATAAAGAATCATTGAGGACTTTTACCATTCAACTTGCAGGATCTTTGAGACACTACCTTAGAGGTACAGGAGCAGAAAAACAAGGACTGCCAGGCTGGACAACAGCTTCTTCCCTCAGGCAGTGAAAATGTTGAACAATCCTAGAAACCTCTAAATTACTTTGATATGGATTTCAGTGGTATGTGCGCAAGGTGTAATGTGTGCGCATGTGTAGTGTGCACATGCACACGCTATAATCCAGAGATATGCTGTTTTTTCAGGTTATAGATGTATTAGCAGATGACAATAACCTTGAACTTGACAAATGGAAAGAATTAATCTTACTCTCCTCCACCAACCCAACGGACAAAATGACACTCGCTG
Organism: Narcine bancroftii; assembly: GCF_036971445.1. Taxonomy (NCBI): domain Eukaryota; kingdom Metazoa; phylum Chordata; class Chondrichthyes; order Torpediniformes; family Narcinidae; genus Narcine; species Narcine bancroftii. The sequence goes on along the minus strand of NC_091473.1, from coordinate 46,759,619 downwards.
AAAATTTGCTACATGTAGATTTTTAAAAGTACCTGTACCTTGACATATTAAATTAAAATACATTTTAGACAAATAAATGTCATTTCAAATAACATTCACTTCATCCAAATAACATTCACAGAAATCTGATGCACTCATAAATAGTAGGCCCATTCAAACTGCCACGTAAAATGGGGTTAGCCGAGCAATTTGGATGGTTCGAGACCCAGGTACATGGCAATTTGAAAAGGTCTAACCAAGTCAACCCAGTTCAGAACCCAACTGGGTCCCTGACCTACCTCAGAAAGGAGAGAGGCCACTGCCGCAATCAGGGGGGAGAGAGGTCACTGCTGTGATCCAGTAGGTGGAGAGGGTGGGTATGGTCACTGCCACGATCGAGGTGGATGGCAGAGCGATTACAGTGGCATGGGGATTATGGGTAAAGAAGACGGCTATTGCTCCCACACTCCTGCATTGAGCCATCGCCGTGATCTGGAGCTGCACGTCGTGGCAGCAACCACAACCCTTCTCCCGTTCGTGGCAGTGGCATGTCAAGTTGGGGGTGGGGGGGGGGGGGGGGGCTGGCGGCAGTGACTAACAGAAACTAACAAGATTCTGGTCCTGATCCTCATCCAGTGACCCTTGCTGAAACATGTCTATACACATCAGTAAGGATCTTGTCATGTTCAGCTTAACAATATTGTTTTACTAGCTCTCTGGGCTATTAAGACGAGGCATCAAAAAACATACGGCATATTCCAGCAAGACTATACTCAAACAAAAAAAAAACAGCATCCCCTCTAACGCACAGCCTCAAGTGCACTTACACAAGCATTCCTTTCTTCAAGTGTATAAATTCATGATGGTCATAGATAAGGTGGATAGACACTGGCCTTTTCCCAGGTGAGGGGAGTCAAACACTAGAAGGCACAGATTTAAAAGAGGGGAAAGATTTAGAAAAGATCTGCAGGGACAATTTTCTCCCCACATAGAGTGCTGTGTATATCGAACAGGCTGCCAAAGGGAGCTGTGCAGACAGGTACAATTATGACAGTTAAAAGATATTTGGACAGGTACAAGGATAGAGAAGGTTTAAAGGAACACAAGCCAAATGCAGGCAAATGGGACTGGCATGGATGAATTGGGCAAAAGGGGCTCTTTCCATGCTGCACAACACTTACCCTCAAAGTACCTCTTTATCTCAGCACAGGAGGTGTAAGCATTCTATTCAACAACCAAAGGCCTCCGTTACGTTCATTCCTTCCCCAATCTCAAGTGGTGCACCCCCCCCCACCCCTTCTCCACAGCTTTCGGAATCAACGTGAAGTGTAGAAAAATGATCAGATTCCCTTGTTTTGAGGTGGTCATACCCACTAACCACACTGTCACCATGATATAGACCAAGGATTAGAGCGGAGCCCTTGCCTGTCAGAATTCTGTAATTGCCTGGGTTCAGTGACTGGCAAAAGAATAAAGTAAGGCCATTTAAAAAAAAGAGTACAGTAAAAGGCCAGGCTCTGGAAATCCAAAATAAAACAAAATTGCTGGAATCGAGATTGTAAAATAGCAAAATATTATTTGGGTCTGATCGCACATAAACATAGGCCTATTTTCAGGCAAGAGAACTAGGAGTCCTCTATCCTGTCTCTTTCACCGCAGCTGAGCAGGAAAGCAATACCAAAAGTACAAAACTATTCCTAATCACTAGCCACTAATCTGGCTTCCAAATGTGCGCCCTAACTCAACTGAAGTGGAACAGGTTAAATAGCTTGCCAGCAATTGCATTCACAAGCTGAAGGTACAATGTTGGGCACCAAAATTGGCATATAGTGCTTTTACAGTCCAGTCATTGGGACCGGGCCAGGGTTCAAATCCTGCACTGTCTGAAAGGAGCTTGTACGTTCTCCCCATGTCCGCATGGGTTTTCTCCGGGGGCTCCGGCTTCTTCCCACCATTCAAAACGTATCAAGAGCGTAGGTTAATGGGGTGTAAATTGGGTGGCATGGACTAGTGGGCTGAAATGGCCTGTTACCGTGTTATATGTCTAAAATTTTTTTAAAATTTAAAGGAATAAACCCTGACATTTTATTTTCTTTCAAAACCCTGATTGAGGTTAGTGGAATATAAATAGAGTAATTTATCCTAGCGAAGCATTCAATAGCATTCATTATTTTGCAATGGATTCACAGCTCAACATGCAGATCCCGAAAGATGGTGTCGACAGCCCACTCTGAGGGAGCTTCATAATTGGCATATCTGGAAATGGCCTGCTGGAACTGAAGTTGACGCTGGATGTCTGGGTCGATGTTGATCCAGTTGTTGGCAATCCATTTGGTGCCTCGGATGACAATGCAGCCTCCATGCAGCGAGTACTCATCTTGCTCTCCCACCCAGCCTGCAAGAATCCAGAGAGAACAACAAAGAAATCATTTGTCAGATTTCTCAGGAACTCAAACTGATGAAAAACAGGAACTGAGGATGCTGGAATTTTGAGCAAAGAAATGTTGGAGGGACAGCGAGTCAGGCAGCATTCGTGGATAGAAATGATCAGTCAACTTTTGGGATTGGGACCCTTTATTGAGAGCGTTTTGAGGAACCTGCATCATTTTCCTCCTAGGTAGCCCTGCACTCAATGGCGTGATCATTGAATTTTACAATTTTAGTCAACCCCACTGTTTGCATTGCCCTTTACCTGGTCCCGTACTCACTTTCTCTCAGACTTCTCCCTCCACAATGATCTCCTTTTCCTGTCTCTCCACTTTTCCGGTCTTCTTTAGTCCAGCAGCCATCCTATCCCCTCACCACCACCCGTCCCGCCCATTTTATGCTTGCTACCTCCCACTTCAGATCCTACTCAAAACATTGACTACTTCTCTCAATTGGATGCAATCTGACCTGCTGAGTCCCAAGAGGAAGTCCCAAGAGCTTCTCATTGTTTGTTCTCAAACTGCACTGAAAATTCACTTATACAACAGGTCCCACAGACCAGGCCATGCTGGCAATGAGATCAGGATGCATTCATGATTGCAATTAAATGTAATGCTTGCAAAACAAGTTCCAGCTCCTTAGTTGGAGGCTACTAAGAAAGGAGTTGCAAACAGGCAGAAGGAAGGGGGATTAAATAAGTCAGAGGTACAACCAGCTTGGATGGTTATGGAATAACTCCAGATTAGAACTGGAAGAAGTCAAGAGTCATACAGCAGAGAACCTGGTCCTATGGTCCACTGAGGCTGAGACCACCATCAAGCAGTCATCTACATCAACCCCTTTTTATTCTCCCCATGTTCTCATCATCTAACTTTAGACTGTCACTTAAATACATTCTAAGGGCATTGTACAATGACTAACTAAACTATCAACCTACACATCTTTGGGAAGTGCAAGAAAACTGCAGTACCTTGGGAAAATCCATGTGGTTGCAGGAAGAATGCAAACTCCACACAGACAGCACCAAAGGTCAAGATTGAACCTAGATTGGCCAGAGCTGTGCCAGCTGTGTGAGTGTATCATCCCAGGTTTCTTAAAAAAGGAGCAAATTTTTAAAAATGTGGAAATAAAACTAAATTAAGAAACTGTAACCCAAAAGCCATTGCCTAAAATTGAAAGTTATCAAAAGCAATCAGACTGAGTGTAGCAATGCTCCATTACAATACAATGGCATAAACTGGAACAAAGAATTTGACAGTTATTAAAAGCAGGTGATTTGATAGAATGTAATCCAATCAAGTAGAATCTAAGCACATATCCTGTAAAATTTGTTTCTGGCATTGGGATAGATATTAACAGAAAAACACTTTAGAACAAATGACAAATACACAAATGTTTGTTCCTGACCCTAATCTTGGAAATTAGAAACGGTACTTGGGATATGGACTCGGATTTACCCATTGGATTAGGAATATAGAGATGACTCAGCGTCACAGCAAGCAGGAGTCAGGAGAATCTCTCAAATGGTGTTTTCAATTGAATAAATAACAATTTCTGAATTTTTATTTGAATTTGAAGTGGTTTCCCCATCCCTGCTATGCAAGGCAATTTGAAAGATAAAATTAAACAGGAGGTATTTCAGTTAAACAATTAGGACATCTTACTTTCATCTCAAGTAGTGTAAATTTGAAATAATACAGATTGGAGCAAATACCTTCACCATCAGAGAGGTAGTTGTACCAGAAGAGAGCAGTGCCTTGCACAGGCTTCACCAACAGGTTGGCTCGTTTACAGTTTTGCCGTGTATCTCGTAAATCCACATCATTCTGCATTAAAGACTGAGGAAGGAATCAGAGACAAGCGCACAGTGCGTATCAAGAGATCCCATGTCAATTCAACACTGGTTTGTTTTGTCTAACAATTGTTGGAATCCAACATAAATGATCTCCACTGACTCTCTAAAGCTTATTTCAGACTGCAATCCAAATACAGCAATGTCAATATGCCAATTATTAATCCTTCACGGGTGGAACGATATATTTATAGTTTGCATCATAATATCAAGGGCTTCCTCTCACTATCCCTGTAACTAAAGAGCAATGATTAATGTGGAGATTTGGTTACACAGCTACTAGTAGCCTGGCACTTCATCCATCCATCCACAGACACTGAATGTCAACATGATATTCAATGATGGGGAAAAAGGCAAAAATATTCAGCACAATCCTGTCTGCACATAACATTTCACAGAAGTTTTGCCAGAAGGTGTCACTGGAGAGTAATCAGCTCAAGAAATACAGTTTGTACCTCTTTAATCCGACGACATTGGGTCCTGGCCATTGCCGGACCACAGAAATTGCCAGAAAACAGAAATTGATCCCCAAGGGAATCCCCTATGTAAACATATCAAGGGTAGAACAACTCTTAAAACAGGAAATAATACTGTGGGGCAGCACGGTTAGTGTAGGAGTTAGTGCCACGCTTTTACAGCACCATCAATCGGGACCTGTGTTCAAGTCCCGTGCTGTCTGTAAGGAGTTTGTATTAACGATGGCAGATTCAAACGTGCCAAACCATGGGAGTTGCCAGACCACAGAGCACTGGATAAGAGAGGTACAACCTGTACTTGGTTTGCTATCTGGCTTGTGTGTTCAAAATCAGTGTCTTTTTCTAATCAGCACCACAAAACACTTTGAATGCAACCTCAGACTGGAAAATGTCCTCAGTTCTAAAAGTGGGGAATAGACACTGTGGAATTGTATGCCCCATGTAATTGTGGCGCCGCACATTGTAAAAAGCTGCCAATAGAGATGCCTCCACAATGATATCATACTCTCATGTTCGAAGAGATATCCCTGCTCCTCAGGAGTACAATTGCAATGTCCATCAAGTTTGAAGATTATAAAATCCACACAAAATCAATAATTCTATTGCCTCTGTGGTTTTGTACTTTATCATATCAGAGATAAAAGTTCTTGACATCAAGTTATTCCTGTGTCCCTTTGAACTCTATTTATATATCATCTTCACTACCCTACATACAATTTCCCCTCTATCAAAGCATTGGCTACCCCATATTAAGTGTCAGCTTTTGATCAATGTACAAGACCCTTACTTCTGGAAGTTTAAAGGGGCTTCTTGGGGTGACAGTAGTGCAGCTGTTATAGGGAGATACAAGATGAAATCTCCCCATGTTCTCAATAATTGCCCCCCTTGTCCCTACTACCACCCCCCCCCCCACCCCCAGATTCTACCAGTCACAGAAAGAATATGCAAATTCTACAGACAGCACCAGAGGTCAGGAAATAAACCTGGGTCTCTGATGCTATTAAATCTGCTGCTCTACTGTACAGTTTGTGCTGGTGTCTCACAGCTCCTGACACATAATCAATCTGACCTTGGGTGCTATCTGTGTTGAGTAACTCCCAGTAACTGTTGGGGTTTCTGCCAGGAACTCCAGTTTCTTTTCATTCCCCAAATATATGCAGGCAGGTTATTGGCTACTTAATATAGGGGCCTGGTGAAAAATCAAAGGGCATGTGAGATGTAGAACTGCAAGAAAATAATGAGGGATAATGGGACTGATTGGATTGCTCTTTTAGGAGCTGGCAGGGATTAATGAGACAAATGGTCTCCCTTTGGGTGATAAGATAGGAGCCCATTCCATACATTAGAGCATAAAACCTTGGCTGATGCAGCATTCCAATATTGAGACAGTGCTGCAAGTGAAACAAAGGTCAGACAATTATTTTCATATGGGCATTAAAAATAACATCTGACTACTTCAAAGAAGAGCAGGATGTTCATCCTCATGACCAGGCTAATATTTAACCCTCCACCAACATCACAGAGCAGGTTATCTGGCTGCCCCTCAGTTCAGGTATACAGAAACCATTAAAAACTGGCGAACTTTAGATTTTGGTTTATATACAAATGTATTTTCCAACTTATGGACAATATCTAAAGTTGGCCAGTTTTTAATGGTTTCTCCCTTTTCAGTCCACTAATCTTAACAGCCATTGAGATAGTTTTCTTTTTCTTAGATGTACTACTATCTTCTTCTTTGGGTGGCATAGAAATGGAAAAATAATGCAAGAATTATTCAGTACAATGTATGTAAAGAATCACAAACATTACCATTCACTGTGGTTCTAAAGACTATGAACATTCACGTTGGAGGTTTGAGTTCATTGCCATTTTCCCCCCGAGCACAAAGGGAATTTCATTATTAAGGTAGTCATTGAGTTTTATAGCACGGAAACAGACCCACATGTCCTTGCCAAAACTAGCTTCACCATTCATAGGAATATGCATGTCAGAATTTATGGGAACTCGTTTATAAATAGGTGTGGCCATAAGGCTGGCAATCAGAACCCAGAGACAGACTGTACTATACTGTCCAATGCTCAAAAACGCAGCATCTATATTATTCTGTGGTCTGATAGAATCTGCCCTAGGTAAATTTCCAGTTTTACAAGAGTGACCTCACCTCTGAAGAGGCTATAAAGCACAAAGAGTTATGAAAGCTGTCACAGAAGAGAAAGAGGCCTTCAGAAAACTAAATAACCATGCCATCTTCTTAATTTTAGAATCTTTTAACCACTACTCAAATCATCCTGTTTTTCTTTTATGCTTTTTACCCATAAAGGTATCCTGCCCAGGATCATCTTAGATCTTTGCCAAGAAAAAATCTTTGCTTTGAGAGAGAAGTTTTAATATTGGGGTAGAACCTTCAGAACTGATTGGGGGTAAAGTGTAATCCTGGTACCACATTACTTAAATACTGGCAGACATTTGGAAGGACAATTATTTTAGTGAACTGTATTTAAATCCAAATACAAGTATATAAACAATGGTTGAGGGGAGGAGGGGCTTTATTTGGAACATGTATCAATGATTATTTCATATTTAATTATTTACCTGTGATGGTAATTTTGGTACTATTTGTTGATAAAATCAAAATAAAATATTCAAAAAATAGTATTTAAACAATGAAACACAGCACTGCAATAAGCAGAGCTGCCTGGTTGAGGGCATAAAAGAAGACGGTGAGAATCTTCCACCTATGTTCTAGCACACATGTTCCTGCCTTCATGCAGCCACCTTTAGGCTGGAAAGATGATTGGTTCCTGAATCACAACTAATTATATTTTATAGTCCATAATTTGATGACCCTGCCTTGGAATCACATACATGGATAACTGATGGTTAGAGGGATTGTTGGTCTGATCTAATCTGTGACCTCCATAGCCAAATTAGCTTGCTGTCAGGGCTCAGCTACCATGGAAAATACACTCCAGTGATAAGTCCTGAGTTCCAGGTAACCAGACAGAAAATGAAAGCTGATCCATTCACCAGAGCATTAATTTAAGGCAGGATGATAACAGACCAACAAAGCAAGACCAAGTCCAAAGTACCAGAAGCACATTTAAATTCTGAGTGTTTTTATTCTATATTATCTCACCAATAAAACAAGAGATTTTCTTTACCAGTTCATTGTATGTCCTGTTGTCTGCCACAGGAAATGCAGTCTCCCCTCCTTCAGAAACATTGTTCAAATAAAACAGTACTGTCACGTATCTGCAGTAGGAGTTGGGTTAAAGATCATGCAAGAGGTGAGTCAGCTCTTTGTTAAATGCAAGTACATTAAGAAAATATTTATAGGAACCAATTTGAGTTCCTTAGACTATGATGAATAATCTATAAAACTCTTCAATATTGCTCAAAGCAATAGTTTCAAAGAAATGTTCACAATTGTACTACACTTTGAACAGCCCAGGAACAGACCATTCATCCCACCAAGTCTGCAAACTACGATGCCACTCCAAACTAATCTTATCTGCCTTCACATGTTCCATATCTATTTTTTCCCCGCCTATTCAAGTGTTTCTCTAAAGGCATCTTACATGTTGCTGTCATATATGCTTTCATCACCTCCCTGGTGTGAGGTTTATTTTACTGTCATAGAGAAACTTGGGTTATTTTATAACAACTATACTTTATTAGCTAAAGTACAGGTACACAATCCTTTATCCGGACATCTAAAATCCAGAAAGCTCCAAAATCCAGCAAGTGGGGAGAGAGACCGGCGGCGCGAGTCGGGCGGGCGGGAGACCGGCGGCGCGAGTCGGGCGGGCGGGAGACCGGCGGCGCGAGTCGGGCGGGCGGGAGACCGGCGGCGCGAGTCGGGCGGGCGGGAGACCGGCGGCGCGAGTCGGGCGGGCGGGAGACCGGCGGCGCGAGTCGGGCGGGCGGGAGACCGGCGGCGCGAGTCGGGCGGGCGGGAGACCGGCGGCGCGAGTCGGGCGGGCGGGAGACCGGCGGCGCGAGTCGGGCGGGCGGGAGACCGGCGGCGCGAGTCGGGCGGGCGGGAGACCGGCGGCGCGAGTCGGGCGGGCGGGAGACCGGCGGCGCGAGTCGGGCGGGCGGGAGACCGGCGGCGCGAGTCGGGCGGGCGGGAGACCGGCGGCGCGAGTCGGGCGGGCGGGAGACCGGCGGCGCGAGTCGGGCGGGCGGGAGACCGGCGGCGCGACTGGAAGGGGGTGGGGATAGATACAGCAGCACGATTTGGGTGGGCTTAAATCTGACTTTCCGAAATCCGGAAAAATCCAAAATTCGGAACACACTGTCCCCCAAGAGTACCGGATAAAAGATTGTGTACCTGTACTCACAACTCGTGGAGGCATCCATTTTGAATCTACTCCTAGGTGCAACAATTCATCTCAGACTCCCTCTAGTGGTCAGGATCATCACTAGCACCCTATCATTACATCTGGCCGTATCATTATCCATGTAAAAACTTGCTTCGTAATCTCCTTGCAACTTTCCCCCACTCTCCTTACATCTTTTATTTGACATTTCCACCTGGGGTGGGGGGGAGAAAGACACTTATTATGCCTCTCATAATTTTATACTTTTCTATCAGGTTGCCCCTCAGTCTCAGATACTCCAGAGAAAACAATTCAGGTTTATCCAGCTCTCCTTACAGCTAATATACTTCACTCCAGGCAGCATCCTAATGAACCTCTTCTGCATTCTTTCCAAAGTCTCCACATTCTTCCTATAGTGTTGTGACCAAAACTGCACACAATGCTCCATTTTATACAGCTACAACATGATTTGTCATCTTTTATCTTCAATGCCCTAACCAATGAAGGCAAGTATGCCTTATGCTTTCTTTACCTCCCTATTCACTTGTGTTGCCACATTAACATATAATGTAAAGTTCAGTCAATTCAATCTTGCCTACTTTTTGCTTCCAAGGTTGGTTATGCCCATTTTAATGAGCTTTACTGTTCCCTCTTTTTTATTAAAGTTAGCTGTAGGGCTGAGGGTACACTTTACAATTTCAAAATGATTGCATACCTTTAAATATTAGTCCTGAAATAACGCAACAACATTTTGCACAATATTTTATATCGGGAGATGTTCGGCAACGGTTTTTGGTTTTGCACCTCCTTTGTGTTTCTTTCTTTATCAGTCTTTTTATTAATCATATTATAGGTAAACAATATAGGAGGTGAATAGGAGTACATAATCAAGAAGAATAAAAAAATCACTACATAACATCATATGATATAACATATTATATTACATAACAATTAACAAATGTGTTCTCATCTTCTCAAACTGAAATCTTCAAAAGAAATTTTTAAAAAAAATTATATAAAGCCCCATCTAATCAAAGAAAAAAAAGGCTGGATACCTATCCTGAGAATTTATTAATAAAAAATAATCATCTGGTCTTCACCAGCAAAGAGTCAAGAAATAAAATTAAAAATATAGTCCAGAAGGAAAAATAATTATACTAAGTCACGTGGAAATAACTTATAAAAGGTTTCCAAGTCTCTTCAAATTTAACAGAAGCATCAAATGTACAACTCCTAACATTCTCTAAACTTAAACATGACATAATTTGAAGTAGGAGGATTAGAATCTTTCCATTTTAAAAAAAATAGCTCTTCTAGCCCACAATGTAGAAAAGGCTACAACCCAATGTGTGGAAGTGGGAACTCGTCTCAATTCTGGAACTAAACAGTAACTCCAAAAATGGAAGTTAATAGGTTAGGCTGCAAACTAATATCCAGTATAGCTGACAAAGTCTTAAAAATATCTATCCAATACCTCTCCCAGAGGGCATGACCAAAACATAAGAGTTAAAGAAGCCACTTCTGATTTACATCTATCACAAATAGGGCAAGTTAGAAAAAATACGAGGCAATTTGCCTTTCAACATATGAGCCCAATGTACCATTTCAAACTGAATCAAAAAATGACAAGTCCTTTGTATTTCTTGATTGGCATTATTCTTAATGTCCATATTTGTCACAAGCTTTCATTACCAATTTTATAGTCTATAATTCTCTTTTTTTTTCTTTTGGCTTGGCTTCGCGGACGAAGATTTATGGAGGGGGTAAAAAGTCCACGTCGGCTGCAGGCTCGTTTGTGGCTGACAAGTCCGATGCGGGACAGGCAGACACGATTGCAGCGGTTGCAGGGGAAAATTGGTTGGTTGGGGTTGGGTGTTGGGTTTTTCCTCCTTTGCCTTTTGTCAGTGAGGATAAAAAACTACAGCATAGAAAACAGGCCATTTGGCTCTTCTAGTCTGTCCAAAACATCATTCCTCTAGTCCCACTGACCTGCACCCTTTCCATAATCCTCCAGACCTCCAAGTATCTATCCAATTTAATTCTTAAAACTTAAGAGTGAACCCGCATTTACATCAGATGGCAGCTCATTCCATACTTCCACCATTTTCTGAGTGAAGAACTTCCCTCTAATGTTTCCCCTAAACCTTTTGCCCTAAAGCCATGGCCTCTCATATTTCTCTCTCCCAATCTGTTGAAAGAGCCTGCTCTCATTTACTCTCTCTATTACCTTCATAATTTTGTAAGCCTCTATCAAATCTCCCCTCATTCTTCTATATTGCAAGGAATAAAATCCCAACCTGTTTAATCTTTAACTCAAATCTTGAAGTCCCGGCAACATCCTAGTAAATCTTCTCTGCACTCTTTCAATCTTACTGATATCCTTACTGTAATTTGGCGACCATAACTGCACACAATGCTCCAAATTTGGCCTCACCAATGTCTTATGTAACCTCACCTCACTATAACATCCCAACTCCTGCACTCAATATTTTGATTTATGAAGGCCAAGATGCCAAAAGCTTTCTTTACAACTCTGTTTACCTGTGACACCACTTTCAGGGAATTATGTATCTGTATTTCCCAGATCCCTTTGTTTCTCCGCACTCATCAGTGCCCTATCATGTTCTTCCAAGATGCAACACCTCACATTTGCTTGCATTAAATTCTACCTGCCACTTTCTGACCCATTTTTCCAGTTGGACCATATCGCTCTGCAAGCTTTGAACGCCTTCCTCGCTGTCCATAACACTTTCAACCTCAGTGTCATCAGCAAACTTGCTGATCCAATTTACCATATTATCATCCAGACCATTGATATAGACAACAAACAACAATGGTCACTGCACAGATCCCTGAGGCACACCACTCATCACAGGCCTCCAGTCTGAGAAGCAATCATCCACTACCATTCTCTGTCTTCTCCCATTAGCCAATTTTGAATGTATTTTACAACTTCTCCATGGATACCTATTATCACAACTTTGCTTCTTACATCAGTCTGCTATCTCTCTTCAGATTTGCTTCTCCAATTCTCTGACTATTGGACAGTCTATAATACAACCCTCAGTGTGGTCACACCTTTCCCATTCCTCAGCTCCGCCCATATGGCCTCTGAAGACGAGCCCTCTGGGTTATTCTGTCTAAGCACAGATGTGATAGTTCCCTGACTAGTAATGCCACTCCTTCCCCTTTCATTCCTCCCCCCATCATGTCTGAAACAATGAAACCCCAGAACATGAGCTGCCAGTTCTGCCCCTCCTGCATCCAAGACTCATTAATAACAATAATGTCATAATCCCATATGTGAATCCATGCCCTAAGCTCATCTGCCTTTCTGACAATTCTTGCATTGAGATAAATACGCCTGAGAACATTTCTATCATGTACAAACCTTTAATTTCTGTCTATCCATGCAATCCTTGCATGACCTTTATCTTCCACCTCATTATCTACTCTAACACTCTGGTTCCCATCCCCCTCCTGGAGAAGCACTAGCAAACCAACCCACAAAGATGCTAGTTCCCCTCCAGTTCAGGTGCAAACCATCCCATCGGGTACAGGTCCCATCTTCCCAGGAACAGGGCCAAATTGTCCATAAACATGAAGCCATCCCACCTGCACCATCTCTTTACCCACATATTTAGCTGCCTTAACTTCCTATTTCTAGCCTTACTAGCATGTAACACTCCTGAGATCGTAACCCTGGAGGTCCTGTCCTTCAATTTTGCACCTAACTCCCTAAACTCTTTGCAGGACCTCCTCATCCTTCCTACCCATGTCGTTGGTCCCTACATGGACCACAACATCTGACTGCTCTTTTATAGTCAATCTTTTTAACCAGGGTAGGGAATCTAAATTTAAAGGCCAAAGGTTTAAGGTGAGAGAAAGATTTTAAATGGAACAGACTGGCAACTTTTTCCACATGTATGAGTGGAACAAGTTGCCAGAAGAAGTAGTACAATTGTGACATTTAAACAGATTTGTGAATTGAAAAGATTCAGAGAGATATGGGCCAAGTGCTGGTAAAAGGGTCTAGCTTAGATAGGCAACTTTGCCAGCATTGACTTTGGGCTGAAGGGCCTGTTTCCATACTGCATAGGTCCATGACTCTACTCGTGACCTGATACGTCAAGTACAAATTCCATGTTAATAAAACTGTAATATTTTGGATATGACATTCTCACACTAAATCTAAGATTTTGCATTTAAAGGCACTTCTAAAAATGTAACAATTTATTCTTGCCCAAGTGTAAGAGTCCCAAAAATCTCCCAATCATAAAAGTGTATAGGGGAAGGAATATTTAAGGATACAAGTTTATTCATACCATGATACAGCGACGAAGCATGTTTTAATGGACAATATCTTCAAAGCATTTTTAGTTTGACAGAGAAGGAATTTAAATTTGACAGCTTTTGGAGAAATGTGTTAAACACACACATTCTCTGCACACGACAGCTTGTAATTGACATGTTTAATGATAATTTGGTGTGGGGAGGCCTGTGCTCCCTTTGAACCCATGTTCTGAACCTTAGCCTCATCAAGTTAGGTCTGCCCCTAAGACTGGAGATAAAAAAGGAAAGTTAGACACAGGTCTCTTTTGAGCACTTTGAAGCCAACAAAATGACAGCATCCAAAGTAAAATGTTGATGATTCAAATTATTTGGGACACAATGGAAGAAGAAAAATTGTAGGGCAAAAAGGATTAGAAGATTCCATTTTAGGGGTTCTTAGCCTCTTAAAATAGATGTGAATGACCTAGCAGTAGTTGTGAAGAAAAGAATGAAGCATATAATTGCTATAATTAGTCACTAACCGGCAGGAGGTTTCCAATGGAGTTGATCCATTGGTCACGAGCTTTGTGTGGAAGCAGCTGGTCTCCGCATAGATTGGTCCACTGTCATGGTGAGCATGGTAGTGCCCGCCTTGATCATACTTCACCACCTGCAGTGGTTCGCTGTGCTCCACTATCTCTGCAGGTAACTGCGTCAATCTGATCACTCTAGTGAAAGACAACATTTAAAGATGGTCAGACATATCACCTATGTATGGGTCAGTTGAGAGTACTCTCCCTCTTCAGGAAAGTCACTTGAGTACAATAATCCAAGCCGAGACTCCAGTGCAATGTTGAGAGAGGATTTCACAGTCAAAGGTGCAAAAATAGGAAACAGTAGACCATTTCATGCCAGGTCTCCACCTGGAAGCCAGTTACAAGAGCGGAGGGAAAACTTAAAACTCACCTTTCGTAGAGCAGCCCTAAAAGGCTGCTCCAGCATCGCGTTCATGTCGAGAGGTGCCTCGTAACACCCTCCGGATCTGATAGAGGTGGGATGACTGGTGCCATAGCGCCACTCATCATAAATACAGGGCAGAGCAATGGTCATCTTCCCTACCCTTAATCCCCCATGCATCTGGAACTGTTCGGTGTTTCCCAGAACAGTTCCAGCTGCGTGGAGGATTATGGGTAGGGAAGACCGCCATTGCTCTGCAGTGCTTTGAGCTGCAGAGAGAGGCCCCGAAGGCTGAAGCGGCCCGGTGAGGTTGTCACAGTCTGCACCAGCCACCCCCTTACAGCTCCCGCTGGGCCCCGCTACCCCGAAAGCCCCCGCCCACTGCCCCTGCCTGGCGGGGTCATGGAGGGAGGGGGTGAGTGGGGAGATGGGTCACGGGCTGATGGCGTCATCAGCCCGCCCCTAACCAGCCACTTGCAGTGGCTGTACATTCAAGCCAGCGCTCTGTCGGTGATCCTTCCCTGAAAATGGTTTCAGAGCCTCAGAGCCAGCCACAGCGCATTCAGAAAGGGAAGTCTCTAGGCGTAAGAGCAGAGAACCTCCACCTTTACAGTCAGGCATTTTCCTTGCTTGAAAGGACCTAGTAATTCATATGGGTGAATACAAGTCAAACCATTCGATTAAATTAAAGAAAATCAGGAGTTAGAGCTAACATTCTGGCCAGTACTTCCACCAAATCAATTAAGCCAAAAGGTCAAAAGAACATTATCACATTTCCCCATATTGGCCAAAAAATTTAGTTGGATCTTGTAATTATCAAAGTATCAGATGAAATATCAGAATGAATATTAAAATATGAGCAGATTATCTCAACCACACCTCAACCTCTTCATTCACTGGTCACATTTTCTTGGATTTGCTCCCAGTGCAAAGAAACGGAATACTGTCAGATGATACATTCCAAAATTCAGGACTAAACACAAAGGGATCCACTGAAGCTGGATTTGGCAAAGGCTTTTTTGAAAAAGACCACAGAATAAGATCCCGTACCAAGATACAGAGGAGCTGGGCCCCATCTCTCAAACCTATCACTGATGGGATATTTGAGAATGAAACACTGATCCCATGTTGATATAATGCAGACATTGTAAGCACATGTAGTATGTTTGATTCAGCAAACACAATAAATAATATTTTGGGGGAAAACATTCAACATCGTCACTACATTACCTTCAAACACCCCCACCATTCAATATCCTGGCAGATTGGTTTACCTCAGGATTATTTAATTGTTCTAACCTAACAAGATATCGATGTTTAATATTTTCAAATGTCAATCTTTAGTGAGATGCTGTTACAGATGGCTTATGCATTTAAATAATTAAATATTAGGAAAAATAATCTGATTACATTTGTGTTGCAAAGAAATCACTTGTAATTTCACAATGAGCCACATTACAAGCAAACAGGTAATTACTTTGCATAACCATGGACTTGAATGCATTTACATTACTTTGCTCAATTCAATGAACTGTGACTTTTCCGTTCACACCCCATTATCAAATGGAGCAGCAGGGTTGTTTGCATTTGTAAAGTGAGAGCATTATATTAATCTCACTTTACTTTACAGACCATGGAAGGGCTTCTATACTATGTTACTGCGCTTCTTTATTCATTTGGAATACAAACAGAAAAGAGCAGAAAAGCAAAGAGGTACATGTATATATATTCAGGTGTCCAAAATACCCTGATGTAAAGTGGAGAACCCAGCTAGGAGGAGTACTTACCTAACCTTCCTCCAGCTCCGAGAATTCCCCGTTGCACCTGAAAGCAGCAGTGGGACTACAGCCACAGTCCACAGGAGCCAGCCGGCGTCCGCTCAGATGCGGCTCTCCTTCAGCTGGCACGTTCAGATGACAGAAAGGAGTCTTCTCCACTGCCACCTGAACGTCCCAGTTGCACTCCCCTAGCCGCATCTGCCAGAGCATTATCTGCGTCCGAGCACCTGAAAGCGGCTTATGACAGCATTGTGCTTCTGAGACCTGTACTATCTTGAGCAGGCACCTCAAGTAATAGTGAAGGTACCACAAACTCCCTCTCCATGAAGTCCTCCAAAGTAATTGCAAAGATAAATAAATTAATGAAAGCATTACCTAGGGTAACATACACATTATTCACTCACAAGGGTCCCAGTTATGCCTGTCTTTTAGTCAGACTCCTCTGTCTGGCAGAATATTTGGTCAACCTCAATAACTTCTCCTTTGGCTCAATCCACTTTCTCCGTCAACATTGTAGATAGATATGGATACTCATATAGGTCCAAGCTATGCCTGTCTTTTTGTTGGACCAGTCTCACTTGACTCCCCAGATGTTGGCAAGACTCACTATAAACTCCCAAAACAGAAAAGGTCTGTCATGGAAACAATTCAATGATATGATCAAGTCCTCCTTGGAAAATATGCAACATCTTCATTAGACTCTTGGAAATCTCAAAGTGAAGCAGCAGCATTTGGAATGGTATTAAGACCTCTGCAAAAATTGCAAAAAGAATGCACCACAAACTAGCCCCACCCATCACATCAGGCATTCCCTGCCATACCTGTGGAAGAACCTGCTGTTCCCTCATCAGCCACATCAGTCACCTCAGACTCGGGTAATTGGAGTGAAAGCAGGCAATCCTCACTCCAGAGAGACTGTTAAGAAAGATGAGGAGGAAAAACACCAAAAGAAAACCCTGAAGCACAAATGTACAAATATGCAAATATTTCTCGATTACTTAAGTTTAGATCATGAGGACATAAAGCCCTTCAATTCATTCTACCATTCCACAAAACCGTAACTGTTCTGATCTTTGGCTTAATTCCACTTCTGTAGCTGATTCCCCTGCAGTCAAAAATTCTACCTATCTCAAAGCTGAAAAAAGGCATACATGGCTCAGTTCAAGCCTATCCCAATTGAACAGTTCTCACCTTCCTGAGAACTGGTAGCGGTACAAATGAGTCAACGTCATCCTGAACTTGTATACTGAAGTCCATTCTAATCCAGCCCCGAACCCTGACATAAGGAAGCCTCACAGCCTTCAGGACACACAAGTGGCTGCAGAAAATAATAATTATTCACTTAGTTGTACTGTACTACATTACCACCATCTTCCTTTTCACTCTTCCTGCTTCTGTATCATGATCAATTATATTGAGTGCAACTCAATTATACTCATCCGAACAGTTATTTCTGCTAAAGGCACAAGCATGGTCTCACCCCTTTCGAAAACAGTACTTTAAATCAAAATGTATACTGGTACCATTAGTGTGGGAATAATTTGAGCCAATTCTAAACTAAGAAACATTACTATAACAAAAATACCAGAGTTGCACACAGCTATTTGGCATTGATATTCTAGAAAGATAGCTGATGTCACTTTATTTCCTGTGGAATGCAAATCACTTCATGATGAACAGCAATCTTGCTGAATGCAATGGAATCTGTAAAGAAGTTTCAGTTGGAATCTCACCTGTGCCGAATGGTTCTCAGGATCTGGTGTGCCCCTTCACCCTGGTACAGCCACGTGTGCTTGCTGTTGCGAACTAACTCCGTCTTTTGCACTCCACGTTGTCGCAAATAGGTTTGGAACGCATGTGTATTAAGTTGCTTAAATTCTTCTAGGCTTAGCAAACCTGAAACACAAAATAATTTTTAATCCTTTTTATCTACTCTTCCCAGTTCAAAGGCAGCAACCTATGCTGGGGTACAACATTAAAAAAAATTAGGACAGAAGTGAGCCATTTTGCTCTCCATCCTGTTGTGCAGTTCAATTAGATTTGTAGCTCCATTCCATCACAAAAACACAAGCCCCTTTCACTCTTGCATCCCAGTAAATTAGCCGTTCAGTGTCCCCGGGATAGGAATGGGGGTTTGGCCTTTCACACTAGACCACTCCTAACCAGGACACTGAATCCTTTCACACTGGCGTTTCTCTGTTCTACCTTTAATAGGAAAGGTCTGTAATGCAATTGCCCATTTCACACTTGTCTGATCTCAACACCAGCAAGATTGTACTGGGGTCAAGGCCGGCAATACCCGGCATGAGATGATGTCATCTGACTCTGCCATTGAGCAGATTTTGCTTTCACACTTGCAACTTTAAAGGCCAATTGGCATTTGATTCTTGGGATCACTGGTAAGTGTGAAAGGGGCTACACACACACACACACACACACACACACACACAAATATATATTCCATGTTACTTAATAGCCTTAGCTAACAACAAAAGAATCAATAAACAAAGTACTTTTATTGGTATCACACTTTTCACAATGTCGAGATATCTCAGACAACTTTACAACCAACACTGCAATTTTGAATTATGGTCACAGCTACATTGCAAGAAAAGCAATAACTAATTTATGAACAAGGTACTGAGATAAAAATATTAATGTATTAATTTTCACAATCTGGATGTTACTGGCTGGGACAGTGTGAGCTAATTGCCCTCAGGCAGATGGTGGTGGACCACTAAAATGAATCACTACAGTAATTCAGACAAATGTAGTTCCACAGTGCTTTTATGATTGCAGGATTTGGGCCTAGTGAAGGACTGGTAAGATATTTCAAAATCAGAATGATACACAACCTGTAGATGCTGTGTTTCCCTGGGCCTGCTACCACTGTCTTTTTTTGAAGGAGGATGCCACATAATTGAGAGGTGCTGTTGCACTAACCTTTATAAATAATTACAGTGCATTCTTTAGAAGGTACATACTGCATTTACAGTACATTGGTGGCTGAAGAAAAATACAAGGATAACAATTTTGATATAGATCAAATAGTTCCACGGGACTTTTATGGCCATCTAAGAGGGTACAAGTACCACAGCTCCTCTGCAAGATTGCAACTCTTACACTTGTCTCGTTTGTACTCAAGAATCTGGTGTCTCAAAAGTTTTGAAGATCTCCCAGCATTGCTCTTACTGACTGCTTCAATTTCCTTGCCTTCCAACTCCTCTGAATCCCTCTCACCCTTCACCTCTCCTGTTCTTTCTGAAAAGAATCAGCAGCAAGTATTGAAAAGTACACGGGCTGCCTCAACGACTACCACCCAATAGCACTAACTTCTACTGTGATTAAATGCTTCGAGAGGCTGATCATGGCCAGAATTAACACATACCTAAGTAAAGATCTGGACCCACTGCAATTCGCCTATCATCACAATCGCTCCACAGCAAATGCAAGATCACTGGCTCTCCACTCAGCTGTGGATCACCTTGAAAGCAGCAATTTATACATACGGCTGCTCTTCATAGACTATAGCTTGGCCTTCAATACCATTATTCCCTCAGTGCTGGTCAAGAAGCTACAAATTCTAGGCCTCTGTATCCCCCTCTGCAACTGGATCCTTGACTTTCTCATTGGAAGACGATCGTCAGTATGAATTGGAAATAACGTTTCCTCCTCACTGATCATCAACACAGGCGCACCCCAAGGATGCATGCTTAGCCCACTGCTCTACTCGTTATACACCCACGACTCTGTGGCCAGGCACAATTCCAATGCCATCTACAAGTTTGTGGGATGGCACCACAGTTGTCAGCAGAATCACAAACTGCAATGAGGAAGCAACAAGGAGGGAGATCAATCAGCTTGTTGAATTGTGTAACAATAACAACCTTGTGCTCAATGTCAGCAAAACCAAGGGGATGATTGTGGACTTCAGGAGGAAGTCAGAGGAACATGACCCAGTCCTCATCGAGGGCTCAATAGTGGAGAGGGTCAAGAGCTTCAAATTCCTGGATATCAGCATCTCCGAGGATCTATCCTCGTCCCTCCATGTTGATGCAATCAAAAATAAGGCTCACCAGCGGCTATACTTTGTGAGGTGTCTGAGGCAGTTTGATATGTCACCAAAGACTCTCTTAAACTTCTACAGGTGTACTGTGGAGAGTTTTCTGGCTGGTTGCATCACTGCATAGTATGGAGGTGTCAACTCTCAGGACAAGAATAAAACCCAGAGGGTTGTTAAAGGCCTGTGACATCACTCCATCGAGGTCAACTACATGAGGTGGTGTCTTATAAAACCAGCATCTATCCTCAAAGACCCCCACCCAGGCCATGCCCTTTTCACTCTGCTACCATCGGGAAAAAGGTACAGGAGCCTAAAGATGAGCACTCAGAGGCAGCTTCTTCCCCGCTGTCATCAGATTCCTGAATAATCAATGAACCAAAGCCTCTGCCTTACTATTTGTGCACCATTATTGTTATCATTTTATGTTTTAGTAATGAAGTAAGACGGTTGTAATATATATATTTGCACAACAATGCTGCCACAAAACACCGAATTTCAGGATTTATTCATAACAAAAAAATTCTGATTTTGACATAGTTGAGCTCAGTACAGTTTACACAAATGCCTATTCTGAGAGGTGATTGTAATTCAGAGAATTAGGTTATTTTGCTATTTGTAGTTTAGGTGCAATGCATTCTTCCAAGTCAGATTCCACCGCGCACCCCCCACCCCGCCAAAAAAACAGGCAGCCCTCCATGTCCAACTAAATGGCTTGATGCCATACATTTCCTATACTTCCAAATCAAAAATGGACACAAAATGAAGTAAGAATATGCAACTGGAAATTGTAGTGTTACGTTGCTCTTTAAAAAAATCCCTGAAAATGTTACAGAGATGTTGATATGTTCAAGATTGAAAGGGGTTTTCAAAATCTCACTGTAAATTGCAACACTGACAAATAAAAGAGATAATCAGAAGCTAATTATCTGTACCCCAGCAGGAAAGAAGTTGCAGCAGAGGATTAAGGGAACATAGCACTGGGATATATGCCCTCCCTCCGTGAGATAAAAAGTGGACTTTCCAACTGTCACAATAGATATTGGGTCCCCTCTGGCTGTAACTCACCATGGAGCCTTAAAGCTTAACATACACTGTCAGTTCCACTCAATACCTTATTTACATTAACCTCCCTGCATAACTATTCAATTGGGAGGAGGTATGATTAACACTGAATAGGATATAGATATATTCAAACTGTTTTATGGGGTGACCACTTGCAGATATCATCACATTTGAATTAGAACACCCTGTTCCTACTTCCAAAAGTCATATTCAGAGGAAACAACACTGAAAACATTTTAAAACTATAATGTATCAGAAAAGTAGGCCAATAAATATAGAAAAAAAATAGAAATTGGATAACGTGTAGTACCAGATCTCATCATCTCAAATGCTTCACCATACAACCAGCGGTTCTTTGGCAACATTTGTTTAGAGATTTTATATTTAATTGAAATATCTTGGTTGGTATATGCTAAGTAAATTCATAGAAAAGCAAGATGTGGAAGATGCACAGTAATTCTGTTGCTATAGAGAAATTCTATACATACCCTTACACATTCTGCGGGACGAGACTAATGTCAAGTTAAAAGTGAAAGCTACCTAAAATCCCTCATCACATTCCTTCCATTACTATCAAAGGGAATGTTGAAGAAATGTTCAAAAACAATGCATGAAAGTACATTATTTCCATTTGTAGACCATTTCCATAACCACCCTAATTCTATTTCCACTATGGTATCACTGCCTTAAATAGTTTGCAGCTTCCTCTTGCATATCCAATTCAATGTGCTTTTGAACCCCATCATAGAGTAGAATTCTGTAAATAAGGCACCACGGTTAGCATGGCAGTTAGCGCAATGCTGTTATAATGAAAATCTTTAAATGGCTAATTGGCAAAGAAAGACTGATGTAGGAAGTGTGGGTGAGATGGTTTCAATTAAGATAATAAAATGAAAGTAGCATCCTGAGTAGTTTACATTTAAACTCTCACCCTTTCATTTCAGAATTATTTTCTTCATTGAATATCCAAAATAGGGGGAGTCATGTGATGCTGAGGGAATAGGAGCAAAAAACTGGAGCTCTGGGGAAAACTAAGTAAATCAGTTAAAAAAAAAAGCCAAAGAAAGTTTTAAAAACTAAAAAAAATAGTAGTAAATAATCATTAAAGTAATGGGGAAAAAGGACAAGAATATGAATGTAAGAGAAATTAAGACCTGAGCAGTGGCCTCATGGCGAAAATGGTGGCGCCTACCCGAGGCTCCCAGGAAGGGGGGGGGGGGGAGAAGAAGACAACAGAGCTGCAGCCCACCCGGCAGGTGGATGGGCCGTCAAAAACACCCTCCGAGATCCCGAGGAGACTGAGCCAAGCACGCTCATGGATCTGCAGAGGAGATGATGCCCGCAAATCAAGGCGAGCCCCACACATGAAGAGGAAAAAAGGCTAAAGACGGCATCAGTACGGGGAACAGTGGAGGAGTGAAGGGAGGTATGAATGTTCAAGTCCCAACACCAAAAGAAAGGAAAGAAAAGATGCAGGTAGCACCACAAACATGACCTTACCGACAGAATGTGGCAAATTCCAGGCACAGCGGCAACATCGCAGTAGTGGTGAGGCTGACTCTGACCCAGCAGTGAGGGCATCGGGTAGCAACAGTGCGGGAAGTAGCACAGATGAAATGGACAGCCTGACTTCACAAACAGGAAAAGAAAAAAAAGGGACAGAAAGAGGGGCTGGAGTCTTTTATGAAAAACATCAAAGAATTGATGTAAACTGTAGGAGAAGCATCAGGAAAATAGAATTTTTAAAAAGTTTTAAAAGACTTAACAATGGAATTGAGAGAAGTCAGGAAAGCTATGGAAAAATCATCAGGAAGGGTGACTATAGAAGAAAGGATTAAAAGGAAGGGAATGGAGAAAGAAAACGGGAAAAATTAGACATTTGAAAATCTAAGTAAAAGAAATATAAAAATTGTAGGGGTAAAAGAGGAGGTAGAAGGGAGGGACCAGTGGATCCCAAAGATATTGGGGAGAGAAATAGGCTAGGGCCTTCAAATAGAAAGGGCTCGTCATTCTCCCCTTCCAAAGCCTGGGATGGAGGCCTCGCTCTGTCCTGATCAGACTTGCAAAATACCAGGACAAGGAAAAAATTCTATGAGCGGTGGCTCTGGGGACAAGTGAGGTGGACCTGAAGAATATGAAGGGGGTAAAATTTTCTTTTATCCAGATATTACTAAGGTGCTCTTAAAAAAAGTTTGATCCCATTAAAAAAAATGTTAAGAAATAAAGGAATTGGTTCACTTTTCTGTACCCTGAACATATTTCTATTTACAGGAGGAAGGAATTTTTTTTACTTAGGCCAAAGAGGCATTAAAATATGTAAATACCTTGTCTTCCACCCCAAAAAAAAACACTAAGGGAGATGGAGAAAGAAGGGATTGTAGCCTAAAGGCCTTGCAAATAATTGGATGTAAATAATGTAAGTAGAATAGAAACAAAAAAAGGAGAAAAAAGCATTAACATTTTTAAAAAGAGAGAAAATGTTTATTGTGAGCTCCAGAGCAACTGAGAAGGCGGTGAGCTGAGAAGAACCGAACATACAATATGCAAGTCCGGGATGTTAAGGATAGTGGTGCCAAGAGGTTTAGTGTTAGTTTTAAGGGGGAAGGGATATACATTACTTGCTTGGTTGTTTCTTATTTTCTGTTTTCGTTTCCCAGAATTTATTTTGTGCACGGCTGGCAGAGCCAAAAGGAAGAGCACTATGAATCGTGTGAAAACTAAATATTTCAAGAGAGAGGTACAGGAAAGGAATCAGGGAAAAAGCATTGGGGCAATGGATGAAACAATTAAATTTTTTAAGTTTTAATGTCAATGGCTTAAATACGTTGGTGAATAGGAAGAGAGTGCAGGTGGACATGGTCTTTTTACAGGAGACCCACCTTACAAATGGCAAACATCAAAAACTAAAAATGGGCTGGTGGGACAAGTGCTAGCATCCTCCTTTAGATCCAAGGCCAGGGGAGTAGTTATTTTAATAAGGAAAATGTCCCAGTAAAGGTGGAAGACATGGTCATCGACCCAGCAGGAAGATTTGTAATAGTACACTGTCAAATATATTCTGAATCCTGGACTCTAATCAATATATACACCCCCAATTTTTAACATGAAAAGTTTATACAAAATGTTTTTTAGCAATTGGTAGAAGGGCAGGAAAATGCCTTAATTGGAGGGGATTTTAATTTCTGTATTGATCCAGTAATGGATAAATCAGCCAAGAAAGTGACAATAGCCAGAGCAGCAAAAGCAACCCTAGCCCTTATGAAAGAGTTAAATCTGGTGGACATTTGGAGACAAAGGGATCCAATGGAGAGGGATATTCCTTCTATTCAAAACAACATGATTCTTACACCAGAATTGACTTATTCTTGCCTCGGCCCAGCTAGAGGGCAGAATTGTAGAAACTGAGTACATGGCAAGGCTATGATCAGATCATGCACCTTTGACCTTAATTATTATCATGCCAGATAAACATGCTATAGCGTAAGCGTATAGGTGGTGCCTTAATCCATTGCTATTGAAAACTGGAATTTTGTAGTTACATTAGAGCTCAAATAGAAATATTTTGTGAGACTAACTGTACCTCTACTGCCAACAAAATTGTGGTATGGGATAGATTAAAAGCTTATCTGAGAGTACAAATAATTGGATACACTAAAGGTATTAAAAAAGGGACGTCACTGATTTGGAACAAGAGTTAACTCAATTGGAAAAGAACTACCAAAAAAATCAGGCTCTGAGTGGAAGTACAGAATGCTAATAAATATAAAGCTCAAGTATAATACTCTACAAACATACAAAATTGAAAAAGTGATACTAAGATCAAAACAAAGGTACTATGGGTGGGGGGGGAGGGAGAGGGGGAGAAGAGAGGTACTATCCTGGCAGTGAAGTTTAACAGATACTTTAGCTCTGCCTTCACAGGGAAGATACAGGTAAAGGTCAGATAGGGGGTCCTGCGATATCCAAGGAATTGATAGAAATTCCAACAGTAATGACAGAATTGATGGGAATCCAGATTCAGAAGCATGCAGTCTTCAGTAAGTTGAAAGGAGTGAAGGCCTGATGAACTGCATCCTAGATTGCTTAGGGAGGTTACTCTAGAAATTGTAGATGCATTGGTCAATATTTTCCAATGTTCTATAAATTCAGGAGAAGTGCCTGTGGATTGGAGAATGACCAATGTTGTGCTGCTTTTTAAGAAGGGAGAGAGGGGGAAAACAGGCAATTACAGACTGGTTAGCCTGATGTCAGTAGTGGGGAAGATATTGGAATCTATTATAAAAGAAGAAATAATAGAACATTTAGAAATAACAGTATCATTACAAGTCAGCATGGATTTCTGAAGGGAAAATCATGCTCGACTAATCTTCTGAAATTTTTCAAGGATGTGACGAGGAGGGTGAACTTGCACTTTCAGAAGGCCTTTGATAAGGTCCTGCACAGGAGATTAGTAGGCAAAATCAGAGATCATGGTATTGGGGGTAGGGTGCTGACATGGATAAAAAATTGGTTGACAGACAGAAGACAAAGAGTAGGGATTAACGGGTCATTTTCGGGATGACAGGATGTAACAAATGGGGTTCTGCAGGGCTTGGTGCTGGGTCCCCATAATATATATCATATATAAATGATTTAGATAAGGGGATTATAAATAACATTACTAAATTTGCAGATGACACAAAACTGGGTGGCAGTGTGAGGAGGATGTCAGGAAAATACAGGGGGACTTGGACAGGTTAGGTGAGTGGGCGGATGCATGGAAGATGCAGTTAAAGGTGGATAAATGTGAGGTTATCGACTTTGGTGGCAGATTATTATTTAAATGGAGTCAAGTTAGGAAGTGAGGAAGTGTAACATGATCTAGGTGTACTTGTACATCAGTCACGAAAAGCTAGCATGCAGGTTCAACAAGCTGTGAAAAAGGCAAATGGCACGTTGGCCTTCATAAAAAGGGAAATAGAGTATAGAAGAAAAGATGTCCTTCTGCAGTTGTACAGGGCCCTGGTGAGACTATACCTGAAGTATTGTGTCCTGTTCTGGTCTCCTAATTTGAGGAAGGACATTCTCACTATTGAGGGACTGCAGCATAGATTCACAAGGTTAGTTACCAGGATGGCAGGATTGACATATGCCGAAAGGTTGGATAAACGGGTTGTTTACATTGGAATTTAGAAGGATGAGGGGAGATATGATTGAGGTATATATTATTAAGGGATTGGACACAATAGAAACTGTTTACATGTTCCCAATGTTGGGGGAGACTAGGACTAGAGGCCTTAGTTTGAGAATACAGGGAAGGCCCTTTAGGACAGATATGAGAAAAAAAAATTCCCCCCCCCCCCCCCCCCACCCCAGAGGGTTGTTGGTCTGTGGAATCCCACCCCGCAGAGGGTGGTGGAGGCAGGTTCTATGGGTAAGTTCAAGAGGGAGTTAGTTAAGATTCTTGTGGAGAGGGGAATTAAGGGTTATGGGGAGAAGGCACAGGGTACTGATAGTGGAAGATCAGCTATGATCTAATTGAATGGCAGTGCTGACTTAATGGGCTGAATGGCCTTCCCCAGCACCTATTGTCTATAATCCAAACAGGGGCAGACAGAATTTCTTATAAACCAAAAGAAATAAATGAAGTATTTAGGCAGTTTTATATGCAATTATACAAATCTGAGTCAATTGGGAATTTTGACAAAATAGAGGAATTCCTGTCTAATTGGGAATTGTCAAATTTAGAGCCCGAGGAGCGGGAAGGATTAGAACTTCCTTTTCCAAGGAAGAAATGATCAAAGCATTGAGCTTGCTGCAAACTAACAGATCTCTGAGGAGGATGACTTCCCTCCTGAGTTCTATTTAGAATTCAAGGACCTGTTGATACCACTGTTCATGGGCATGGTGGGACAGGCGGCTGAGACTCATACTCTTCCGGAGTCTTTTTCAATGGCAATAATTACAGTAATTCCTAAAAAAGATAAGGATCCTCTCAACCTGTCCTCCTATAGACCAATCTCACTTTTGAACATGGATTATAAAATAATAGCCAAAGCTCCGGCAAAAAGACTGGCTTAATAAATCCAGATCAGGTGGGGTTTGTGCAGAAAAAAAAAACAACAATCGGCAGATAACATAAGTAGTCTACTTAATATAATACATTTGGCACAGTCAAGGGCGGATCCAAGTATAGCTGTGTCATTAGACGTGGAAAAAGCCTTTGATAGACTGGAGTGGGACATCTTGGTGAAAGTGCTAGGAAAATTCGGGTCAAGACACTATACCATAAACCAAGAGCCAAAATTATCACTAACAGGCACATATATCCAGCCTTCCTACTGACCAGATCTAGTAGACAGGGTTGTCCTCTATCCCCAAGTTGTGTTTATATTGGCTAATGAACCATTAGCAGAAGCCATTCACCGGGATCGAGGCATCAAAGGATTTGGAGTGGGCCAGGAAGAACACAAAATTAAACCATTTGCGAACAATGTGTTGATATATTTGACAGAACCGGTAGGGTCATTAACCAGGCTACAGGAAGACTATGGTAAAATCTAGGGATACGAAATCAAATATGATGAGTGAAATAATCCCACTAAAAAAAAAGGATTATGAAGAATATCAATGTGAGAGTAGATTTAAGTGGCTACAAAAGGGGATTAAGTATTTAGTGATAAGGGTAGATAAGAATTTACAAAATCTAAATAAACTGAATTATCTCCCCCAATTTGGAAAGATTGAGGAGGACCTGCACAGATGGACATACTGGCCATGTTGATAGGAAGGGTTAACTGTATTAAAATGAATGTGATGCCAAGGCTACAATACCTTTTTCAATCTTTGCCCATGCCACTGCCCCAGAGTTTCTTCAAGACATTTAACGGATGTGTCAGACAGTTTCTCTGGAAGAATAAAGTAGCTTGAGTCTCCATGGAGAAAATGACTTGGGATTATGATCTGGGAGGAATGAGGCTCACGGACTTAAAAAAAAAATACTATTGGGTGGGCCAGTCAAGGTTTAATTGCCTCATTCTTTAAAGGGGACAGTATACCCTTCTGGGCACAAATTGGTCTACACATAGTAAGGGAGAAGATAGCAGAAGAAATTATATACAAATCAATAATCCAAAAAAAGACAACCTTATAACTAAAGCATAAAATACAAACGTGACAGTTTTTTTTTAATTGGGTCAATAGTAGAGATGCTTCCCCCAAAACACCACTAACCCAGAAAAAATTAATTCCTATGACTACGGGTAACAAGATCCTGGACACCTGGTGCCAGAAAGGAATCAGGTGCATCGAGGACTGTTATGAGAAGGGGCAGCTCGTGTCATTCGAGCAATTCAAAAACAAATTTGATTTATCATACAAGACCTTCTTCTGTTATCGTCAATTAAGATCCTTTTCAAGGGACAAATTATTCCCATCTATGGTTCTACCATTGTGTAGTGACATAGAGGCTCTGATTCAAAAGGGGAAATCACACATAAATTTATCTCTGCTATGCATCTCATGTTCTAAAGCGAGAGCCCAAAACCAGGTCTCCATAAATCAAAGCAAAGATGGAAGTCAGACTTAGGAACAACAATTCCTGAACAATGCTGGTCCAACTTCTGTCAGGACAGTGCAATGACAGCAGTTATTATTGTCAGATACAGGCTGGTGCAATACAATTTCTCACATCAGCTACATCTTACGTGCAAAAATTACACTATGTAAAAGCAGAAATCTCCAAATTGTGTACTTAGATGTGGCATAGTGAACATTTGTACACTCAACCAGGCTATGGGCCAAGGTGAAACCATTTTGGATAGAATTAGGTGATAGTTTGGAAAACAATTATAGGGGTGGAGAACCCACAGGATCCAGTGCTGTTCCTGTTGGGGGATATTATGGATGTGAGTCTGAGGTTGTTCAAACACCAAAGTCAATTTGTAAAAGTTGCTTTGGCAGTGGCCAGGAAATGTATAATGATTATTTGGAAATTGGACTCTCAGCTAAGCACAACACAATGGAACACAGAAATGTGGAGTTGTGTTCTCCTGGAGAAAATTACTTATAATTTATGAGGGAGACACAACATGATGCTCGTTAAGGTATGGCAGCCATGCTTGCGACATTTTGAAATGCAAATGTGATTAACCTTCCCGTGGCTTTTCTCAACAGGAAATAGTGGGCAATAGGATCACACAAGTCCAGAAATACTGAGGTCTGGCCGGCATCCCCCTCCCTTTTTTTTTGCAGCTGTATTGTTACTTTTAGTAATTGATTTACTTATATTTGTTGGTGAGGGAGGGTAAAGGGTGGGTGGGGGGGGGGAGGAAGGGAAGGAGGATAAAAACTCAACAAAGAATTACATGTTTGTAAAGTGTGAGTCTATAAAACTATAAATAATTAGAATCCAAATTAGATTGTAGATCACCTATTCTTCTCATAATTTTGTTTCCATAGGGGATCTTTCTAAGATCCAATGAGTATAGTCCCAGGCTACTTAATCTCTCATCATGAACTAACAATTTCTTGATCAACCTGAAGGAATTCCAATTGTTCTCCTATTTAGTGGACATTCCTTTGTCTTGTTGCAACTCTTCAAATATATTATGCCTCTGGATTAAATTTGTAATTTTCCTCTCCATTTTCCAAATTATCTACATCTTCCTGCTGTCAACCACCTGGCCATTTTTTTTCTTTCATCTACAAACTTCATTAGCAATCACCCACATTCATGTCTAAATCGATCATCTGAATGACAAAATTTTGGGAATTTGCACAGTTCAAGGGCCAAATTGGGATGGGCAATTGCCAGTGACATCTACATGTGCAGAGAAAAATATTTATGGCGTTGCTTTTGCAACATGGACAAAGTTGGCAAGGCCACATATAATATTCACCCTAAGAATGTATTGACTGCTTGCACAGACTATAACTTGTCACAATCAAATTAGTGAGAATTAACCCAGGCAAGGTTGGTGTGTCAGGCTCCCTTCCTTTGAGGAGAGCACCACAGGTTAACTACAGAAATGGAGAAATACTGTTTTGTCTGGTCGTATATGATAATAAACTTGAACGTGGTATTTTTGCAGAAGAACTGATTTATTGAATTTTATAAACAATCACGGTTGAATTTAAACTCTCAATTTCAAAGTTTTTTAATCCTGATAGCGTCACATTATATAATAGTCGGTCACTATTTGATGGCAAGGTAATTTAAATGCTCCAAATATACATAAAAGTTTCAGTCATGATGACGGTCCCTGGCTGCTGCTGCTTCTCTTCAACTGATTGGGTGAACTAAGACCAATTGAAATAATCAGAATCCAGATATCTAATTTGAAGATGTGGGGCAGCCAGTGCATGGAGACGCGAACCAGCCTGCCAAACAGCCAATGACACCAGCCGTCACCCCAGGTAACCTCTGCACAGCGGGAAGACAAGGAACACTGGCAGGAACACTGCCCAACCCAAGGACAGCGCTCTGATGACATGAGGCCCCAAAGTCAGTGCCTGGGGCCCATATAAGCAGAGCTGCCACTGCAATAAATAAGTCTCCGACTTCAACTCCTCACGTGTGTGTCTTTCTTCCATAGTCACCACAGTGCATACGCTACATTGATGACCTTGAAAGGTTCAACCAGCAGTTGGACCCGAAGATAATGGATCAAGCAGAGCCAGCATCCATCCACACGGTCTCTCCCAGGCTTCCGACGTTCTGGGTGTCGCAACCACATGTGGGTCGAGCAGGCCAAGGCTCAGTTCCAGCTTCGCCACATCACAGCCAACGACACCCACTACTTCTACATCGTGAGCACCATCGATCAGAACACAGCGGCAAGAGTCGTAGATTTCCTACAGAAGGCAAATACGTGGCCCTCAAAGAGCTACTAACTCAGACTTTCCCAGTGTGAGTGTGCCGTCTGTTTGCTGCATGTGGATGGATTAGGCCCCGTCTGCCTAATGAGCGAGATGCTCTCGTTAACTGAGGGCCACAAGCCTGCTCTTCAAGTAAATCTTTCCAGAGCAGCTCTTGCTCACAGTCGAGGACTTCAGCAACCTTTGAAGGGTCGCCACCCGGGTGGACTTGCTCTGGAGAGCACAGAGGGACACCAGCGCCGTCAGAGACCACATCAGCAAACCCGATGAACAACCCCTGGCGGGATCAAGGCCAGCAGAGAGGCAAGTGAACAGCCCAGGACAGCTATTCTACTATTATCAGCGATGGGGTGCAGAGGCCCATCGATGCCGCCCACCCTGAGAGTTTTTAGGAAACACCAACCATTGTTGATGGCTGCGGCCCATGTGACTGCCTCCTCCACGTCTGGGACTCACTGTCAGGCAGGCATTTCCTGATCGACATGGGTGCCAAAATAAGCGTTCTACCCCCTGCCGGCCTAGATACCCGCAGAGGCAACCAGGGCCCAACACTGAGAGCAGCCAACAGCTCCTGCATTCGAACTTTCGGGAACCATACCATTCCCTTTCGTTTTGGCAACAGCTGCTTTACATGGACTTTACCCTCGCAGCAGTGGCACAACCACTCCTGGGGGGTGACTTCCTTCGGGCCCACTGCTTGCTGGTCAACCTCAAGGAACGGCACTTGGTGCTCGCCAAAATCATTCAGACCCACCCCCCACCTGAACTCCATAATACTGTCGGATAATGAATTTGCCTGCATCCTGGTGGAGTTCCCCTCGATAGTAGTGCCACAGTTGAACCAAAGCACAGTGTAAGGCACCACATATTGATCCCATGTCAGGGCAAGCCAACTCCCTCCCGAAAAGCTCAGCCTGGTGAAGGAGTTCAAAAAGATGGAGGAGCTGGGGATTGTGTGGTGCTCCAACAGTCCCTGGGCCTCTCCCTTCCACATGATGCCAAAATCAGCAGGGGGTTGGAGATCATGCGGTGACAATGAGTCTACCACACCCAACAAATATCCCATGCCCCACATCCAAGATTTTGCTGCCAACCTGCTTGGGGCATGGGTGTTCTCCAAGGTGGACCTCATCCAGGGGTACAACAAAATCCCAATTCACACCAAGGACATCCCCAAGACTGCAATTATAACCCCTTTTGGTTTGTTTGAATATCTCTGCATCCCCTTTGGTCTAAAGGATGTGGCACTAACTTTTCAGCGGGTGATGAACGCAGTGGGCAGGGTCCTCCATTTAGACGATATCATCGCCAGCCACAAAGACCACACCACCCACTTGAGACAACTGTGCACCCGTCTGAGTGAGTTTGAGCTGACCATCAACCCGGCTAAGTGCCAGTTCAGTCTAGACATCATCGACTTCCTGGGGCACAGGATTAACAGACACAGGGCCACACCCCTCCCCAAGAAGGTGGAGGTGGTTCGGCACTTCACTAAGCCACACACAGTGAAAGGGCTGCAGGAATTTGCTGGTATGATAAACTTTTACCATAGGTTCATACCGGCAGCGGCACACATCATGCTAATGACCAGTAAGGCAAAAGATATTGGTTGGAATGAGTAATCCTTCAGGGCGTTCCAGAATGCCAAAGACATGCTGGCCAATGCCACCCTCCTGGTCCACCCCAGTCCAGAGGCACCAACTGCTCTAACTGTCGACACCTCCAGCACAGCAGTTGGAGATGGGCTAGAACAACTCATCAAGGGCCAGTGGGAACCCCTGGCCCTTTTCAGCAGGCACCTCCACCCCCCCCCCACCAGAACTCAAAATACAGCGCTTTCGACCGGGAGTTGCTAGTGCTGTACGTAGTGGTAAGACATTGCCATTAATTTTGTAAGACTGGCAATTCAGGGTGTTCACTGACCACAAGCCACTGACTTTCGCCTTCCGTAAGGTATCAAACCCGTGGTCGGCCCAACAACAGAGACTCTTGTCCTGTGTGACCGAATTTACCACAGACATTCAACATATCGCGGTCAAAAATATGGTAGCCAACGCTCTGTCACGTCCCACAATAGAGTTGATACACACCTTGTTCCAAGGGATTGATTACGTGGCCCTCATCAAAGTGCAGCAGCAAGACCCTGAGATCCCCACTTACAGGACAGCCATCTCTGGTCTCAGGGTTGAGGTCGTCCCGGTTAGCCCAGTAACCTGACACTGCTGTGTGACAATTCTACCAGCAGCCCCCGCCCCATCATCCCAGCTGCATGGAGGTGCCAGGTTTTCAAGGTTATCCACAACCTGGCACACCCCACCATCTGTGCCACAATCAAAATGGTGGTCAACAGATTTTTCTGGAATGGTCTCAGTGAACAGGTCAGCCAGTGGGCCAAGATTTGCACAAACTGTCAGTCCTCCAAAGTGCAGGTTCACACCAGAGCACCCACAGACTTTTGAGCCAGCACAGCGCAGGTTCAGCCATGTGCACATTGACTTAATGAAGCTGTTGCCGGTTTCCTGTGAGGCAAGATACCTCTTGACCATGGTGGACCACTCCACGAGGTGGCCAGAGGCAGATCTGCTGGCTGATACCATCACAGAAACCTGTCCCAGGGCACTCGTTGACACATGGGTGTCCAGATTTGGAGTTCCAGAGAACCTCACCTCAGACAGGGAGGCACAATTCACCTCCGGACTCTGGGCAGCACTGCTAAGTTTGACCCTACGAGAGGCCATACAAGGTCATTAGAGACAATGGTTCCACCTGCTGAAGTGGCAGAGATATTCTAGTGGCTATCATGAAAAACAAATTCAGCAGACTGCTTCACAATCCAGTTTGCATTTTTTTTTAGATATTCTGTCATAACTTCATCTGATGAAATCACCATTTTTAATACACGTAAAATTTGCAACAATGTTATAGTTTCTTAGAATCCAAAATCAAAATTACTCAGCTTACAAAAGTTTCTATTTGGTTATTTTGCCACCCAAGTCTGTGCTTTTTAGAACCCATCTTCCTCCTTCACATAGAAACAATAGGCAATTTTACACAGCCGTTGAAAAGCAGAAAAATTTCACAATTTTTCTGCACTGCTGGCAATGTAAAAATGTCCAGATGGAATTTATTATGCAAATTCTATTCCATAATTTTTCCATCAGGACCCCCTTCACATTTTATGGAGTGGCTGCAGTGTAAATTGACCGCAGGCACTCGCAAAAATGGGCTCCTAGCCCCGACCACCTTGCTTCTAGCCCCAGCCATCCATTGCTCCCCCTGTCCCCAGCCATCCATCGCCCCCCCCATCCCGTGCCATCTGACTCCAGACACGGCAGCAGGGATACCATGGTGATGGGCCCAGAGTTCATCTGAGCGCCACACCAGCTCGCGGCAAGAAGCAGGTGACTCAATGTAAGAGTAACGGCCGTCTTCCTTACCCATGACCCCACACAGCTGGAACCACTCTGCCAGAGCCATGGATACGCAAAGTAGTTTGAGCTGCATGGGGGATCATGGGTGAAGATGATGTCCATTGATCCCACATTGAGCTAGCCGCCGTCTGCTTCTCTCCCACCTGGTGCTAGGGGCCGAGTCACCTTTCCACCAAAGGTAAGAGAGGGTGACCACGAGGGCGGGGACAGGGGATGATGGCAACTGTGACAACCTATTCCCATCTCAACCTACACCAACCTCAAACGTCCAGCCTCCGAAAACACTGCAATTCCAAAATCACCGTAACTGCAGTGTAAACGTTCTGCCTATGTGAAGAGCCGCTCCAGAGGTAAGCATGCTAATTTTTACTTTAGTATTTCTCCTTTACTTCTGTGTAAAAATGCTAAATTTCTGCTTATCTACTCAATAATAATTTTTACACAGAATTAAAGGAAAAATTCTGTTAAAAATTTGTATACTTGCCTCTAGAGAGGTCATTTACACAGCACTTTTACACTGCCTTCCTGTGTGGCAGAGTTTGTCAGAGGGTGAACGTTGTATTCATTAGCCCAGTTTCTTACAGAGTGCCTATGGTCAATTTAGACTAGAGCTGCTCCGTAAAAATGTGTTGAGGTCATGGTTGAAAAATTTTGGGATGAAATTTAGCCAATAAATTACACTGCCAGCAGAGCAGAAAATTTGCACAAATTTTACTCAAATCCTGCATCATTGAGTAATATTAAATTTCCTCTTCATATTCCTTGTTCCAAGGATCATGATATTGGCATCTTTTTGTCTCTTCAGACATGGAAAGGTTTCTCACCATTCCCATCGGGGTCAGCCTTAAGCCCAGTGTAGATTTCTCGAATATTTTCAGGAGTAATCCAAACACCATCACCAAAACGTGTGTGAGTCAAAACCTGTCATTAAAAATAAAATCTTTTGTTCAAAATGAATCTTCAACATTTTGTTTAATACTAAATAATAACACTTTGTGGAAAGTTAAACAGGATAGAATCATTGTGCTGTCAATATGTCAGTATGCCGTCAAGTTGAAGAGATTGCAGAGAAGACTTAGAAGGATATTGCCAAAACTTAGGAGCCTGAGCTATAAGGAAAGGTTGAACAGCCTGTGGCTTTATTCCTTGGAACGTAGGAGAATGAAGAGTTATCTCATAGAAGTGAACAGAATTATGAAAATAATAAATCAGTTCACAGAGAATTTTGCCCAGAGGAGGGGAAAATTAGTAACCAGAGGACAGAGGATATAGGGACAGAGGTTTAAGCTGAGGGGGAAGAGATTTAATGCAAACTTGAGAGGTAACTTTTTTTTTAAGTAACACAGAAGGTCAGGGAGTTTTTGGAATGGACTGCTGGAGGAGGTGATTGAGGTAAGCATTGCTGCAATGTTTAAAAACATCTTGGATAGATTTTGAGGGATGTAGGATAAACACAGATAGGTGTAGGTAAGATTGTCTTTTTTCAAGTCTACAGCTTGTCCTCACACTCAAGTGTAGAGTTCTATGAGATCCTTAGCAAGTGAAGAAAGAAGAACAGTTTGACTTAAAACAATGTGCAAGTTACAAAAATCAAACACCTGCTATTGCTGAAAATCCAAAATAAAAACAGAAAATCCCCCAGACTTAAAAAGTTAATTGTTCCGCTTTCCACACATGCTGCCTGGCCTGCTGTGTATACAGTATTTTTCAATCTTAGTACTTAATGGAGGTAAAAGATGACTGACACCATGCTACATTGTTTCCATTATTCAATGGGAGATTGTAAATTATTTAAAAGCTGGGAGAATCTTAGAAATGCTGGTGGGATGAATACAAGATCCAGTGATATGTGGAACGATGCATCAAAAACTAATTACTTTTCTAGCTATCATTTTATTACCCATGTCACGACAATTTTCATTATCACAGACAAAGACTGACAAACCAACAGTTATTTGGAAGAGTGACTAATAGCTCAGCAAAAATACTATATTATAAGAAAGGTGGAGAAGCAAAGAGGGTTAGGAAAGAAAGTTCTGAGGAGGTGTAGCCATACGAAAGGTCTAGATGTGTTTTGATTGAGCTCTCCGTGAAGAGTAATAAAAATACAGTTAAAATATTAAAATTAAGAATTTTTTCACTAAAAAATGGACAAAACAAGTGCTAAGAAACCAAGGGAGCCAAGAACAAAAATTGAGGAAGTTTCTATTCAGTCAGGAACAACAAACAAAAGCCAGAAAGGGAGCGGCACAAGAGTGCCTCAGGACCAGCGGACCCTGGCAGAGTTGGGGAGTTGGGACAAGAACTAAATATTATCCTGGAAAAAAAAAGGGAAAACTTAAGCAATTAATTTGCAGACGTTGAAAATTTAATGAGAGACATGACTGAAAGGATTACTGAAATTAAAGAAATCATTGAAGACTTAATGGAAAGAATGAACCAAGTATAAGTAGGCTTGGTAAAAAAAAAAACACAAAATAACCTAAAAGCTTTGGAAAAAGATACAAAGAAATTGGAGTCAAACAGATAAGGTCTGCTAGACAAGATCAACCACATGGAGAATTTTAGGAGATGGAATAATGTTCAAATTATCAGACTAAAAGGAGGAATCGAGGGAAGAGATCAGGTGAACTGCTTTGAAACAAGGATCCCACGAGTGTTGGGAGAAGTTAAATTCAGAGAAAAATTACATATTGTGAGAGCTCACTGGACCCTTAGACCTAGGAGACCAGGTGATCAGCGAACACGACCAGTCCTGGTAAGATTTTAGAGTTACCGGGAATGGGAGACAATTCTGGGAGCATCATATGAATACTCTAAGCAAAATTATGGCCCACCAAAGGTTGACCATGAAAAAGTACTATTTTTTCAAGATTTTGGTCCTACTTTGATTAAGCAAAGGAATGAGTTCTGGATAAATCAGCCAGAACAGTAACAGGGGTAAAAGCTGCAAAAACAACACTATCATTTATGAAGGATTTAAATTTGATTGGTATTTGGAGGCACCTTAACCCCATAGAAAGAGACTATTTGTTCTACTTAAGGGTACATGATTCATATACAAGGATTGATTTGTTTTTAACGTCTGTCCATTTAAAAAAGTAGAGTGGTAAAAATGGCATACTTCGTGAGACTTTTACCAGATCATTTGCCATTAACTTTAACTATTATGATAATAGAAAAACAAGAAAGTGTGTATAGATGGCATCTCAATGCTAAACTGTTGAAAAAGAAAGACTTTTGTGAGTTTATTAAGAGACAGACACAATTATTTTGTGAAACTAATCTTCCTTCTACTGATAATAGCCTTTTAAATATAGGATACGCTCTACAAAAAATCTTAAGAGTAGGGTGGTTTAGGGAAAGATATAACGAAATTGGAATAAGAATATCAAAGAACTGGTTATAAGAAAAAGTATAGAATATTAGTGAATAAAAAAATTGAGATACAACACATTACAAACGTACAGAACAGAAAAAATTATACTAAAAACAAAACAAAAATATTATGAATTAGGAGACCAGGCTCACAAAGTTCCATCTTGACAGGTAAAGGCAGAGGAGTCATCTAGGATGATAAATGCAATGAAAACAGAGGCCGATATTATAACATATAATAAAATTTTTCAGATAATATATGAAACTAAACAAATCATAATTATTAGGAGATGAAAATGAGATGGATGAATTTTTAGCAAATATGGAACTTCCAAAATTAGTAGATAGAGAATGGGCTGATTTAGACACCCCTTTCACAAGAGAAGAAATCGAGAAAGCTTTGGGTACTTTACAAACTAGCAAATCTCTGGGGGAGGATGGATTTCCTCCCAAGTTCTATAGACAATTTAAAGATTTATCGATGCCTCTTACGATGGATGTATTGGACAGGGCAGTGGAGACAGGGACCCTCCTGAAATCTTTCTCAACTGCTATAATTGCAGTGCTACCAAAGAAAAGCAGAAACCATTAAAAACTTCATAATATAGACCTATATCACTTCTGAATACTGATTATAAAATATTGGCAAAGGTGCTAGCTAATAGATTGGGACAATATTTAGCAAAATTAATACATACAGATCAGATGGGATTTGTTAAAAGGAAGACATTCTTCAAATTGTCTGGGTGGACTATTTAACATAATTCATATAGCAAAATCAAAGTTCAATCCAAGTATAACAGTCTCCCTAGACACAGAAAAAGCATTTGACCATTTAGAATGGTCTTTTTCATTTAAAAAAAACTGGAAAAATTTGGTATAGGCAGAAAATTTATAAATTTTTCCTTTGAGTAGATGGGTGTCCTGTCTCCAGCACTTTTTATCCTTGCGAGTGGATGACCGACAGATTATAAAAAGAGAATCGGATATTAAGGGCTTCAAAGTTGGACAGGAAGAACATAATATAAGCTTATTTGCTGATGATGTGCTATTATATATGTCTGACAAGCTAAATCCTTGATAAAATTATAAACAATATCAGGTTATAAAATAAATATGGATAAAAATTAGATAATGCCACTGACGAATTTTGATTATGAAGGATATCAAAGAGGTAGTAGATTTAATTAGAAGATAGATGGAATCAAATACTTAGGAATAATGATGGATATCAATTTACAGAAATTGTATAAATTTAATTAAACTCTTCTGTTAGAAAAAAGAGAAAGATTTACAGAAATAGAAAGACTTTCCGAATACTTTAGTGGGAAGAGTAAATTGTATTAAAATGAATGTGATGCCAAGATTTTTCAATCTTTGCCTATTGCATTACCTAAAAATTTATTTAAATTATTAAATAATTATACAAGGCAATCCCTATGGAATAACAAAATGCTGAGAATTTCATTGGAAAAGCTAACGTAGTTAACTGCGAGGACTTAGGCTCCCGGAATTTAAAAGGTTTTATTTATCAGCACAAGCAAGAGACAATCCCCCTTCTTGGTTCTAATTGGGAATGAATTCAATAAAAGAGGGGACAGCAAAGGACTTTATTTACAAGTGGAATGTTAAGTTAATAACAAAAAAGACAGATAACCCTATATTAATAAATATGATTAGAATATGGCAGAAATAAATGAGTGTATTGGAAAAAAAAGCAGGTATATCATTAAGAACAACATCATGTAAAAATATACTGCTGCCTATGAATTTCAGTAACAAAATACTGAATTCATGGTATGACAAAAGAATGATATATTGATAACTGTTATTAGGAGAGATCTCTTGCATCTTTTGAACAATAAGAAATAAATATGGAGTAGCTATTGGCACTTTCTTTTGTTTTCTCCAGCTAAGATCATTGCTAAGAGAAAGATGGGGGCCAAACTTGACCCCACCTGAAATTAGTGAAATGGAACAAACAATTTGGCTTGGGAATACACCTAAATTTATAATCAAGATGTACTAAGCTCTCCAGAATGAAAGTGCAAAACCAGGTTTACAGAGATCGAGAGGGGAATAATTGTCATATTTATTTTAAAAATCCATACTTGAACAATCAATCAAGTCTAGTTGAATTAATATAGCCGAAGTAAGATTACCAATCTTACATATACCAAGAAATAGTTTTTAAAAAAGTATTTTATCATGCTGTTAAAATGTGGTACCTTCTGAAAAGTTAAGAAACTCCAAATGAATTTTTGGGAAAATTTTAGCTTTTAATCTAGATGGTGCAATGTTAATCTTTATTTTTTTTTCCCCAATTTTTTTTTTAATAATTGCTTCAGATTCTACAAAATTAAATTAAAATGTCTATTTAATTGTGTAGGATAAAATTACTTTAATATCATTTTATGCTGAGTGCTCCCAGTAATATATTCATGGGGGAAGGGACATACAATTCATTAAACTCCAACTATGTTGTTTTTAAAATCATTCACATTACTCAATGGTACAATCCACTTCGAAGATCATTAATATCAGATGTGTAAATTTACATTTCTTTGCTGAACTCTACCTCACTAATACAAGTTTTTAATCAAAATGTTAAAACGACGATGGAAACAAAACTGTGGATGTTGGAAATCTTAAAACAGGTCGTGTTAAATGGTATTAGGTGGTGAGAAGTTCCGAGGGGGTTCAATTGGCAATAGTATCCAGAGAGCCAAAGGGCAGCGTGGTCAGCGTAGCAGTTAGCACAATGCTATTTTAGTGCAACCCGGGTTCAAAACCAGTCCTGCAACCGTTTCTACATTCTTCCTGTGCCTGCGTGGTTTCCTCCGGGTGCTCCGGTTTCCTCCCACCCTCCAAAAATGTTCAGGGTTTGTAGGTTAATTGCTTTATTTGGGCTCACATGGCTAGATGGACCTTTTACCGTGTCGTAGGACTACATCTAAAAACAAAGACACATTAGAACAATTGGCAACCATTCCTCTTATATTTGGACCATGTGCAGATAGCTTTATTCTCAACTTAATCAATAATGTGCCTGATCATGGTAAGATAGTGGTGACACTGATTGTTCAAATTGGAAATTCTCAACTATCACCAATAATAATGATGCATTGGATGATCAAGAAATGTATCCATTCTTTTTCAGTCACAATGTACCTCTTTCATCTGTAACTGTCCATCTTGGTTATAGTCAAGTAGGTTAAAGATTTCCTCCTTGCTAATGTCCATTTCATCAATGGCCTCCTGCTGAAGGTCAGATGGCATAATCTGGCTTTCCTGAAGTCCCTTCAGTTTAGCTAGGTGGATAACCACCTTACATTCTTCCTCTGAAAGGAAGTTTGCAATCTCTGAAGGAAAAGAACAAGTAATCAATAACTTCAATGATTCAATAATCCAACCTTACAATATGCAAAAACACCCATTTGATCATTCATGAAGGTCAGTCATTCAAATTCAAACACATCATTCACGAAGAGGATGCTTCAATAAAATATTGAGCACAATGCAGCAATAACTACACTTGGCTGCAAAACACCTCGGCAATGTCTGAGGTAATGAAAAATATCATAGAATGTAAAGAGTTTGCATTATTTTTATTCAAAACATTTCCCATACTTTTTGTTATAATTACCAGCACTCACATTTTGAGGAAGTAGCATAATAGCTCAACTTGTAGTCTCTCCTCAGTCATTGCAGAGACACAGAAACCTTGGCTGAAACTACAGAATAGTGCAGTTCTGACAAAAAAACCTGCAGAGGAGGCTCCTTTTAAAAAAAAAATCCATCATATTAATGCCTCATTTGTTTGTCATTTCAGTTGCTGATCTTCACAATTTTTTTTTTAAAAATCTCCCACTAATGTGTTATTAGCAAATTTTAGGAATGGATCCCTTATACTCAAGTCAAAAATCACCAATGCACTGAATAAAATTGAACCCCACAGTGAATCATGGTCTGCACTAAAAGTCCAAAGTGGAAAAGAGAAGGATGACTTAAACAAACTACCCATTTCCAGTCTGTTCACTGATTTCATAATGATACCACTATATTATCTCTGCATTACACATGCAACAATTTTCTAAACAAGTTGCTTGTGAGACCCATTCATTGAAAGTGTCCTGAACATTTATAAAATTATATTTGTTATCTGTGTCCCACAGCTTACAAAACAGAGCTGGTTAATCTTTCACGCATGGCTTTCCTTCAGAAAATCAGAGTTTAC
The DNA here is from genome assembly GCF_036971445.1 of Narcine bancroftii. Classification (NCBI taxonomy): domain Eukaryota; kingdom Metazoa; phylum Chordata; class Chondrichthyes; order Torpediniformes; family Narcinidae; genus Narcine; species Narcine bancroftii. The sequence continues at coordinate 46,717,527 of NC_091473.1, read as the reverse complement.
TGTTCAAGATTAAACAATTAATTATAAGACATTTATTAATCTGGGGGCATGACCGTGCTGGGTGGCTGAGCAGACGTGCTTCTCCGAGCTCTCCGAGGAATGTTATCAAAAGACCATCAAAAAGTGGTTTTGATAGTATTTTTTTGACTGGAGAAAAGTGGATACATCTTCTGAAGAAAACTGTTAAAGGATGACTGGAAGATCACACAGAAAATATAAAAAACACAAAATCAACTATGGAAAAAGCTCTGGCTTCACCAGCCACTCCAATGGACGGCATGGGTGAAATGCCTCTTCTTCCCAACAAATCTGGGACGTTTCACAAATGTAGAGATTGCTATTAAAGAGCTTAGCACTTCATGAAAGAGGTGGGTGAAGTCATTAGCGAATTAACTTAAAGAATGAATAGCGCTGAGAAAGATCTCGTCAAACATAACAAATTGAAGAAATGAAAAACCCAGCCAAAAAATGGGTGACAGATAAGCAACTTCTTCTGGACAAACTGGATCACATGGAGAACTTCAGTCGAAGGAACAATGTGAGAATAGTCATTCTAAGAGAAGGTGCAGAAGGCACTAAATAACTCATTGAACAAGCCAATATTAAACGTGCTCACCGAGCACTTGGACAGTGGAGAATGGTAAGACCGGGTATCCCTTCACATTCACAGACTGGCTTCACATGGACATCAATACGTAGGAGGAGTTCATGGTTCCCGCCGCGCTTCAATTTCTCATAATGAACACCTCATCCTTCCAAGCGACTGGGGTAGCAGTCACCCTTGGCAAGTTTCAGACTCAGGAACCGGACACTGACAAGGGATGCTGGTACCCCTCTCCTAATCGCATGTCTGTTCTGATTGACAACGGTAAACTGCCCTATTGCTCTGGCCTCAACCCTCCCTGGTTTCCCAAAGATCCCCTGGCCACGTATACACCCCTTCCCTTTGCGTACTGGAATGAGATGCTGACTCAGCTAGGATAGTTTGGTCTCATTGGAAAGCAGATTCTGTGCCATCGTTTTGGTAAGATTGTTGAGCTTCAAGGATAGAGAGAAGATCCTGAGAGTTGCTTATGAAAAGACAAGGAATTCTTGTTCCCCAATAAAGTGGGACAATGCAGAGATTATGTTTTCTCAGGACTTCAGCAATGCAGTAATTCAGAAGAGTTCGACGTGGTCAAGAGGTAGCTCTGTGAAAAGAACTTTAAGTACGCAAAGTTGTACCCAGCAACGTTGAGAGTGGACATCTCTGAAGGTAACAGAAGATACTTCAAATTGAATGAGGAGGTGGAAGAGTTGATTCGACAACTATAAAGAGGAAATCAAATACACCGATGTCTTTGGCAAGATGGATATTAGAAATGGACAGTTATGGAAAAGATCACTTATAATTAGTGAAACAAACACAATACATTCCTCAAGACCTGTCCACCGTATTTGAATTATATTGGTGCACAAGTATAATATTGCTGTTGTAAATTTATGATCTTCCCTCAATTTTATACTTTTTTTTTTAAGTAAAATAGACTGAAAGCTCCAGCGGTAGATGGAAAGACCCTGTATCCATTTATCCTGTTTCAAGTTAAGGGGAAGTGGGTAGCAGAGTAGTGGGGTGGGGCTTGAATGTTTATTGCTTGGAATTTTTTTTTGGTTGATTTTTGTTACAAATATTTATGAAAAATTGTATTTTTTAAAGATGGATTTTTATTTTGTACGTAAGCAGCATATAGACTATTTTACTATATTTATGTAAAAGACGGATGTTTGAAAACCAAAATAAAATATTTTTAAAAAGCATTTATTATCTCAATTTATGGATGCTAGAGAATTGGCCTTTAAATGACACAAGACATCTGGTCTGCAATTACTGTGATGTCCCTCTCTCCTTTCTTGAACTGGAGTACCTTATTGTTTCTCTAAACTGGTCACAAAATGTGTGTGGTTTAGCAACTTTGATTAAGTGTCCAGGAGCTCCAGCTGTGGGGGGGGGAAAATGGCAAAATACAATCGATTGTGGAAAGTTGGTCTCACTTATCAAGAGGAAGATGGGTGAATGACATTGTTATTAGGTTTTTCAGAAAGCAGCACTACATATAGGTCAGAGTGGGTCACTTATTTGGCCACATAACTTAGCAAGATCAAAGAAGTGCAACCATACACATTAAGGAAAAGCCCTCACTACACAACATCATTGGCTAAAATATTACACTTTGCAATAATTGGATTGTACAAGCTTTATTCTTGCAAACTACACTGGATGAATCCCAAATCCATGTTTACACAATTTACAGACATCTCATGAAAGTGAATAACAGATTTTGGAATACTAATTTAGGATTTATCCTGCAAACATTCAGGCTTGGTCTGATGAATAGCCAATAACCTTTAAAGTCATGCAAATACCAATCACTGACCTCCTCCAGCAAGAGTCCAGCCACATCCCTTTGACATTCAGGGATGTCATTATTCATGCCATTCAAAATCATCTTGTAATCACATTAATGATGTGATGACCAGTGGTGAGGTGTTCACCTTGGTACACTGGAGCACAGAGGTGACACTTAACAAAGCCACCCAAAGCCTCTTTCACATTTGCATCCCACTAAATTGGCTGTTCAGTGTCCTGGGATGGAATGGGATTTAATTTTTCACACTGGACCACTCCTAACTGGGACACTGAACAATTTCACACTTGCAAGGAGCCATCCCCAGGGTTAGGACGGTTCTACCTTCTACTGATGACGTCATGATGCATGAGTGATGGTGGACCTGCCCTAAATCCTGATCTATGTATTATGATCTTATATTTGAACAAAATTAATCATGTATAATTATAACATAATTAAGCTTTATGTACAGCACAGTATGATTCTTTCAGCCCCTGTTGTTGTTGTTGTGCCGACCTATAAAAACCTTTATAACGGGTTGTGGAAAAGTCCGAGCAATAAATAGCAATAGCGGACAATTTTTAAACAACGTGGGAAAGTTGGTAACGCTATCGCACACAACTTATAAATACAATGGGGAAAAAACGATGGCAAACATGCCCTCCCAGAATTCCATGCATCAGAGAAAGGACTGTATGCTGGCTGCATTCATCCAAAGGTTTCTCTGCCACACGGCATACTGGGCAGCCAGGTCCGCCATTGCATTTCCACCCCCCCCCCCCCCCGGTCTTTATAAATTGTGCGCTATACCAGTCTTCCCACGCTGTTTAAAAATTGTCCATTATTGCTATTTGTTTCCCCTCTCTCTCTCCAATTGCAACTTTCCCAAGGCAAAGTTTATACCTTCATTTTAATCTTTCCTTCCTGCACTCACGCAAAAACTTGTGCCATTTTAATCCCACAATGCAATTACCCGTTTCACACTTGCCTGATTGCAAAGCAGCGTCTACAGTCGCCTGGGGATTGCACTAGAGGTCTAGGCGGTCAATCCCCAGCAGAAGATGACGTAATCGTTGCTGAGGCCAACATACATTGATCATTAAAAGTTTCTACAACCCATGCAAAATAAAATAGATAAAATTTAAAACAGAAATTAAAACAAAATCCAGAAAACACAGAGGGTCAGGCAGCATTGTGGAAAGAGAAAAAGTCAACATTTCAGGTCAGTGACTTTTTACAATATTACATTCAAAATTGTTTTTGCTTTCAGGAATTTAAATTGTTATTTTTTTTCCAACCAGCAACACCTTTTTGACAAAAAAACAGCAAAATGGATCATTCCTACAAATTACCAAACTGGGTATAAGTTAACGCTACGAAAACTGGCAACAGTTACATCCGAAAGGGAACTCAGCTATCGATTTATTGCAGGAATGATGCAGTGCCAGAGAACTCCGTATTTTCATTCCACACTTTTTTTTAAAATGGAAAGCCATCTTTCCTCAATTATTTTCAAAATTTCTTACGGGATTTTCAAGTGGATTCTCTTTTTACAATAGTCCAACGGCAGGAAATAATTGTTCCATTACTGTCGTCATAAAATTAAAAAGACTGAAGAGGTTTAAAAGAAAACTAGGATAGTTTGGTCGCGTTGGAAAGCAGATTCTGTGCCTTCCGGAACAAATTTTGAGCTTCCGTGGAGAAGAACAAACCACACAAACTATTGCAAGTAAACATCATTACGGAAAACAAATTGGATGACAACAAAGCTACTTTCAAATTAAGATTGCCTGTATTTTTTAATTAGGATTCGCAGCATTTGTCAATATTTGACAGCAGTGCGTCGTGTTTTTAAAAGTAGTTATTTTGAGATTCAACAGCAAAACTCTTTATTGTTATTTCTGTTCTCCAGATCCAGGCGACGATATTCTGAATATTTTACATTCCCTGAGGTCTGAGCTCGGTTTACAGTAAGCATTCGTTTTACTGTCATAAGACATTCAATGCCAAGAAAGCAATTTCAATGAAAGCAAAGCGTTGCAAAGTGCTCCTTGGAATGAGTATCCAGGAAAGAACTATTCAAATACAGGTTTGCAATGGGAATATGAATACTCGTTATCGAATTTCACTCCGATAAGATGTTTTAATAGTGTCAAAATAAATATCGGAGTCGTCGCACTAAGAAAATAGAAATAATAATTATGTAACACGTTGTTTTAGCTGGGTATTATTTTAATAGCATTTGTTGTTAATATAACATTTTTTGCTATATAACTGAAATGTTTCTCCGCATCTTTGGTTGTAGTTGCTGTTAATGTCTAAACGTTTAGTTTTCTGCGGCGCCGTCACTTCGACCTGTTTCAAAACAAACCCCAATACAGCTTTCAGAATTTTGAAAGGAACCAACGTTGTCAAAATAAGATATTCCTTGAAATGAATCCGAACAGAAAGTGAGGTGAGTGAGTGCACAGAAACTGTGCAATCCTATAACCCGTACGTGTTATTTGTGTGATTGCCTGCTCTGAATAAGCAAGAGGTGCATCTAATTTGATGGACTCGTAACATTTTATTCCTGGGTGATAGGGAAGCGAGTGACCGATTGCTCCTCACACGATCAATAAAATGGAGTTAAGAATACAATGGCAGCTCCCGCCTGTTCCCATTAAGATTATCTGCTGGTCCCAGCTTGTCTCCGCCACTGTAAACGCCAAACAATTGGTAAATAAAATGTAGCATTGTCCTTGTTCAATCTAATGAGCAGGGATTAGGCAGAATTCATTCCATTCTATAAATTGCCCAGCACAGTTGAGAATACTTGGCCAGAATACCCAGAGATCTATCCAGTTACCGTTTCTCCGATTTCTATCAAGACTCAGTACTTCTGGCTAAACGGAAGCACCATGGACAGCTTGTTGTTGATGGTCACCTCTCTGCTGATCGCGTATTCTCACGGGCTGTTTGTAAACCTGGGCACCTCCACCCGATGCTTACCAATCCCTAAAGGGATGGCTCTTTGTTACGACATTGGCTATACGGAGATGAGGATCCCCAACATTCTGGCGCATGAGACGATGGCCGAAGTGATCCAGCAGTCGTCCAGCTGGTTACCCTTACTGGCCAGAGAATGTCACCCAGATGCCAGGATATTCCTTTGTTCTCTTATCGCGCCCGTGTGCCTGGACAGGTAAGGGCCACCGATGTGACGACGATCAGCCCCTTTTAACGAGTGTGCTTGGTCAGGTAGCCAGGTGTAACCAATGTCACTAAATGATAGCTGAAAACCGGTTATTTCAAAATGCCATCGCTCATACCATTTGGCTCAAGGGCAATTGGTAGGGGGGCTGGAATCAAACTGAGAAATGGTTAAGTTTTGATCAGTGTGTTCATCTAAATTTACAGAGCTTTCTTTTCTTAATGCATGCTTTGAGAGAGTGGGTAAATGGAATGGCATAAATGTTCAATTATCCATTTTGGTGACAAAAACGGGAAGGCAATACACAAAAAATGCTGAAGAAACTCAGCATAGGAAGAAAAGGGCAACCAATGAATAGGGGCTGGTTATTGCACTGAACCCCAGCACCTGCAGACTTTTTTTGTTTAACAATTCTAACAGGACTGGATCAGCTACCTGCAGGCTCCTCACATGGGTAGTGCAGAATAAAGAGGCAAACTACATGGGTCAGATGAACAGAACTTTTTTTTTCCATCCAGAGAGTGGTGAATCTGTGGAAATCTCCACCATAGGAAGAAAAATTATTAAATAGATTCAAGGAGTTGAATATTGTTCTATGGGGTAAAGGGATGCTGATTCTGCATCACCAGCCATGATCATATTGAAGCAATAGAATAGCTTCAAGCACCAAATGGCAAACTCCTGACTTAACATTTCTATAGAATAATCACATTTAGCAACATTTTTTGTTGTAGAGAAATAGAGAATTAGAGCGTGGTAACAGGCTCTTGGACCCATTACAAATCCTGACATTTTCTCTGTATTTTATCAATCTGCCCTGACTCCACCACTCACTTGCACACCAGAGGTGCTTAAGCTAACCGATCCACAATAATTCTGGGATGAAACAAGACACTCTTGAAGAAACCCATATGCTCACAGGCCATACAAACTTCAGATAGATAGTCCCCGAGATCAGTCCCTGGTGCTGAGAGGCAGTCGTTCTACTAGCTGTACCTCCAACCTCCATGCTGCCCGGTTATACAGTGGCAATATCCAGACAATTTCTAGACATTCCCTGAATAGGTATTTTTGAAATACTTTTTTTTCTTTCCTTAACATCCTAGTCCAATCAAATTTATTATGCTTCCTCCTCATGCATATCCCATTAAATCTAAATTAGTCTCTGCCACCTCTCCAGGGGAACATAGGTCAATTTGATTTTTATAAATGCATTTTAGTGTCTACCACATATTTCACACAGACTTATTTGCCTTGATCCCCAACAGAAGTTGCATTTACATAGCTTGTACAGTGATTAGCTGAGTTCTATGCTCCTAGATATGTCAATTGTATTATCCTGAATGGCTGGCTTATTTCTTTATTTTAACAAATTGACTTTGCCAGAACAAATCAATGATACGATCATGGGTTCTTGGACTGAGCAGCTAGCTGTCTGGCTCAATTATCTGACCAGAAGCTTTGGATCACAGCAATTTCTCTTTATATGGTTCAATATCAAATTTTGTTGATTAGCTGCTGTGTTTGGAAGGTAATATGATAAAGCAAGTTGTGTTTGCTGCAGAAATAGAACTTTCCCTCAGAAAAATAAACCCATTCTCCTTCAGTTTACAATGGGATCCATTGGTATTTAGCTCAGCTTGACCAGACATTGCTAATTTTCATTTATTTTTTCCATTTTCATGGGATAACATTGTTTTAATGTCTTTACACCAAAACTGTTCATCTCATTCAGTCCAACACAAAAATAATAAACACAACATGCTTACTTGCACCTCCTCCATTGAAAACCTAACCCATTTCCATAATTTCGAGGCTTGGGCTCTCTCCTTCACTCTTCAAAATAAAATGCTGCTCATAGACTCTCATATTCCCTTTGCAGGTTTGCATAGAATACCCACACCAACAATATTGGCATCTTTCACCTCAGTCTGTGCAGGATTCCCATTCAGCATCAAAGAGAACATTTTCAGCCATTTCCGCCTGTTTGTATAAATCTTTTCCAAGCTCACAATGCTTCACTATACCTCTTCTACTAGCTTTGTTGCAGATTTCTTTTTAAAAAATGTTGATATTGACCACTAGTATAACCATCAGAATCAGAATTTATTGTCACAAACATGCTGTCACAAAATTTGTGTTTTGCAGCAGCATTAGAGATGCAAAATTACTTTTTTTTTAAAATTTGTCCAAAAGAAGAGAAAAAGTGAGGTTTCTGTGGCTCATTGTCCATTCAGAAATCTGATGTACCTTTGGGTGGTTGTCTTCAGGCTTCTAATAGTAGCATTGAGAAGAAGGCATGGCCTGAGTGGAGAAGGTCCTTGATGAGAGGCTGCTTTCTTAAGACACCGTCTTTTGTGGATGTCCATGATGGAATGAAGACCCATGATGGTACTGGCCGAGTTCACAACAGTCTGTAGCCTTTTCCTGTCCTGTGCATTGGCACCTCCACACCAGATAGTGATGCAACCAGACAAAATGCTCTAAATTTACAAGGGTCTTTGGTGACATACCAAATCTCCTCAAACTCCTAATGAAGTTTAGCCACTGGCGAGCCTTCCTAATTGCACTGACATGAAGGCCCGAGGATAGATCTTCAGAAATGTTGACACCCAGAAATTTGAAGTTCTTTACCCTTTCCATTGTTATTTGTAGATGACATTTGAATGGTGCCGAGCCACACAGATTAGGTAGGTTTTGGGTGTTTTGGTTTAGTGGCTAAACATACAGCCTTGAGGTGTGCCTGTGTTGATTGTCAGTAAGGAGGAGACATTGTTACAGATTTGCATGAACTGTGTTCTTCCAATGAGGAAGTCAAATATCCAGTTACAGTGGACCAGGATTTGAAGCTTGCTGATCAGTACTGAAGGTATGATAATGTTGAAAGCTTAGCTATAATCGATGAAGGCCCTGTGGCAAGGTCTAAATGACATAATCTGCTACAAAACAAAATCTGGAGCAGTTGGAGATAGCAAAACTTCACTCAGAGATGAACTCAATGACTTCTAGGTCTAATTTAATTGCAAGAAAGAACCAGCACTGCACACCCCCTTCTCCCCTGTTGATCCTCTCTTGTCCATATCCGAGGAGAGTGAATTCGAGGAAAGAATCCAGTCCTGGAGGAGGACCCAGCTGAGTATTAAAAATCTGTGCTAACCAACTTACCAATGTATTCACAGATATTTTCAACATCTCACTCCGGCAGAGTGTGGTACCCACTTGTTTCAAATAGGTGTTAATCGTACTGGTGCAGTAACCTGCCTAAATGACTATCAACCAGTGGCACTTATATCAACAGTGATGAAATGTTTTGAAACACTGATGTTGAAGCATATCAGCTCTTGACTGAGCAGCTACCAATTCACCTATCGTAGCAACAGGTCCAGGACGGATGTCATCTCATTGGCTCCACACAAAGCCATGGAACACCTAGACAGCAAAGATGCTTACATCAGGATGCTCTTTATTGACTTCAATTCGGCATTTAACACCATCATCCCCTCAAAACTAATCAGCAAACTCCAAGATCTAGGACTCAACACCCCACTGTGTAATTGCACTGTTGTTTACATGTGTACATCACGTACAGTTTTTTTGCTATCAATATGATAATTCTGCCTCACCCGCAGGAGAAAGAATCTCAGGGTTTTAGGTGATGTCACACATGTACTCTGACAATAAGTCTGAAATATGAAGATAACCCTTTCATTTCTTGAATCAATCTGGTGAACCTCCTCTGCAATGTATTCAAAGCCAGTAAATAATTTCTCAAATAAAGAGACCAGAAGTGCACACAGTACTCCAGGTGCGGTTTCACTTGTACTCTGTACAGTTGCAGCAGGACCTCCCTGCTCTCAAATTCAATCCCTTTAGCAATGAAGGCCAATGTCCCATTGGCCTTCTTAATCACTCGTTGCACCTGAAAATTAATTTATTGTAATTCATGCACAAGGACTCCCAAATCTCTGCACAACAACATGCTATAATTTTTCACCTTTAAAATAACAGAACCTTAGAACACTAGAACTCAGAAAGCAAGCCATTCAGCCCTTCTAGTCTGGGCTGAAACATTATCCCATTGACCTGCACCTAGTCCATAACCCTCCAGACCTCTCCCATCCATGTATCTATCCAGTTATTCTTAAAACTTCAGATAGCAGCTCTTTCTACACTCTCACCATTCTGAGTGAAGAACTTCCCCCTAATGTTCTCCCTAAACCTTTCACCCTAAAGCCATGTCCTCTCATATTTATCTCTCGTAATCTGTGGAAAGAGTTAATTCACATTTACTTTGTCTATACCCTTCATAATTTTGTAAAATCTCTATCAAATCTCCCCTCATTCTTCTATGGTCCATAGAAATGAAGTCCTAACCTGTTTAATCTTTCCCAGTAACTCAACTTCTGAAGACCCAGCAACATCCTAGTAAATCTTCTCTGCACTCTTTCAATTTTATGGATATCCTGTAGTTAGGCGACCAGAACTGCACAAAATACTCCAAATTTGGCCTCACCAATTATTACAACCTCACCATAACATTCCAACTCCTGTACTCAATACTTTGATTTATGAAGGCCAAGATGCCAAAAGCTTTCTTTATAACCCTGTCTACTTTGTGGTACCACTTTCAAGGTATTATATGTCTGTATTCCCAAATCCCTTTGTTTCTCCACACTCCTCAGTGTCCTACCATTTACTGTGCATGTCCTACCTTAGTTTATCCTTCCAAAATGTAACACCTCACACTTGTCTGCATTACATTCCATCTGCTATTTTGTGGCCCATTTTTCTGGCTGGTCCAGATCCCTCTGTAAGGTTTTGAAAGCCTTCTTCGCTGTCTACAACACCTCCAATCTTAGTGTCATAAGCAAACTTGCTGATCCAATTTATCACATTATCATTCAGATCATTGATATAGACAACAAATAACAATGGTCCCAGCAGTTATCTCTGAGCACACCACTCATCACAGACCTCCAGTCTGAGAAGCAATCATCCACTACCACTCTCAATCTTCTCCCATTCAGCCAATTTCAAATCCAGTTTACTACCTCTCCATGGATTCCTAGTGTCTGAACCTTATGAACAAACCTCCCAGATGGTAACTTGTCAAAGGCCTTACTAAAGTCCACATAGACAACATCCACAGCCTTTCCTTCATCTACTTTCTTGGTAACTTCCTTGAAAAAAACTAAAGTTTGTTAAACACAACCGACCATGCACAAATCCATGCTGACTATTCAAATACTTGTATATCCATTCTCTCAATATACTATTTCTCTTTCCAAAGTGTTTGACTGTGGCAGTATGCCATTAGGCAGGTGAACCGGCCCCGCTTGTCATGCACATGGCGGAGCAGCTGGCCAAAATGGCGCCGTCGGGGGTTTCCTCCCGACCTCGGCACAGGGCTCAGAAACCCACGCTTGGGGACCCACGTGAACGTCGGGGCCCCCCAGTGCAGTTCTCAGCCAGGTTTGGGCTGGGAGTATAAGACCAGCCAGGCAGCCTGCAATAAATCAGTTTTTGCTCACTGAACTCAACCCGCCTGGCTGTGCGATCCTTCAGTTAGCAGTGTAGCCGCCGCTACAATTGGTGACCCCGATAGATTCAAACGTCTTTGAACCCGACATGAACGACCCTTCGATCAATGCTATAGTCATCAAGCTTCCCGACTTCTGGGTTCAGGAGCCGGAGACCTGGTTCAAGCACGCAGAGGCTCAGTTTCACCTCCGCCAGATATCATTGGATTCGACCAAGTTTTACCATGTGGTCGCCGCCCTGGACCAGGCCACTGCCAAACGAGTGCAGCACCTTGTTCAGCACCCACCCGCAGAAGAAAAGTACGGGACCATCAAGCGGGTGCTCACCGGCTCCCTTGGCCTCTCCAGGCACCAGCATGCCGCTCGAATGCTGCGCCTCAACGCCTTGGGGGACAGAACTCCAATAGAGTTGATGGATGAGATGCTCGCACTCATGGGCGATCACACCAACTGCCCACTCTTTGAGCGTATCTTCCTTGACCATCTGCCTGAAGACATCTGCCTTTACTGTCCCAGGAGAGCTTCATCGACCCTAGGAACATTGCTCAAAAGGCTCAGGAGCCTTTGAATGATTCGAATGAATCAAATTATTCCCAGAGGGCTCAGCAGTCCAGCAGGTTACGAGTCACAGGAATGAGCATGCCAAGCCTTCCTCTAGCGCTGCGGTGGAACACCCAGCCCCTGCAGGGGCCTCAAAGAACATAGCCAGAAGCAAGTCATCCACTTCAGGCCTCTGCTTCTTCCACCGGCGCTGGGGAGCCAAGGCTCGGAACTGTCGTCAGCCCTGCTCATTCTAGGGAAACAAGCAGGCCGGCCGCTGTTAATGGCTGCGGCGGATGGACAAGAACACAGTCTTCTCTACCTGTGGGATTCAGTCAGCGGCCGACGCTTCCTCGTCAACATCGGGGCCCAGATCAGCGTCAGCCCAGCCACAGCCATCGAGTCCCGGAACCAGCCTAGAGGACCTCCCCTCCGTGCAGCCAATTCAACGGAGATCCGAGCGTATGGAGACAAGACCATCCTCTTCCAGATTGGCCAGCAGAAGTTCTCGTGGAGGTTCAGTTTTGTCCCTTCCAACTGCCATCCTGGGTGTCGACTTCTTCCTCGCCCACAGACTCCTGGTCGACAGTCAAGGTAGGCAACTGGTAGATGCCTGTACCTTCCAATCCGTTCGCCTCAACGACTCCTGCACAGAGCAGCTGCAGATGGCCATGGTCAGCACGCCCAAGGACGAATTTCAGCCTATCCTGGACGAGTTCCTGTCCCTCCTCAAGCCGCAGTTCTCCACCTCCTCACCATGTCACAGGGTGTTTCATTACATCCCCACCCAAGGCCCGCCAGTCCACGCCAAGGCACGCCGGCTCCCGTCAGATAAGCTCCAGATAGCGAATGAAGAGTTCTCGCATCTGCAGTGGCTGGGGATCGAACTACATCTCACCACCCCCTATCACCCACAGGCCAATGGGTTAGTCGAGTGATTGCACTGCCACCTTAAGTCAGCTTATGGCCCGCCTCACCGGCCCCGACTGAGTGGACGAGTTGTTTTGGGTGCTTCTGGGCATCCGCTCGACACCCAAAGAAGACCTACAGGCGTCATAAGCCAAGCTGGTCTACGGTGCACCACTAGCCCTATCCAGTGAGTTCGTCAATGCACCTCACAACCCCCAGCAGTCACCGCACGGTCTACTTCCCCACCTCTGGGCCCAGTTGGACTCCCTCACACCCCCACCGTCGCCCAGACAAGGCACACGGGGCTCTTATGTCCCAAGCAAGCTGTACCCCGCAAAGTAAGTTTTTAATCAGGCAGGGCCTGTCCACAGTACCTCTACAAAGACCACAAGAAGGGCCGTACAAATTCGTCCAGTGTTCAGGATCCACTTTCACATGGGACATCGGTGGTAAGAGTGAACTGTTTACAGTGGACAGGTTAAAGCCAGCCCACCCCGACCCCACCCAACCAGTAGTTGTGGCCCAACCCAAGAGGCGAGGCCGCCCGGAAAAAAAGGACATTGGCGCCGGTTCTGGGGGGGGGGGGGGTGTGGGGGGTGCGGCTATGTGGCAGTACGCCATTAGACAGGTGAACCGGCCCCACTTGTCACGCACGCGGCGGGGCAGCTAGCCCAAATTGGTGCCGTCAGGCAGGGGTTTCTTCCCAACCTCGGCACCGGGCTCAGAAGCCCATGCTTGGGGACCCACATGACACCCCGGTGTCATTGGGGGCCCCCAGCACAGTTGTCAGCCAGGTCCAGGCTGGGAGTATAAGACCAGCCAGGTAGCCTGCAATGAATCAGTTTTTGCTCACTGAACTCAACCAGTCTGGTTGTGCGATCCTTCAGTTAGCAGTGTAGCCGCCACTACATGACCTCACTTTTACTGACCTGGTACTCCATCTGCCAGATTTTTTCCCACTCACTTAACTTCGATATCTCTCTGCAGATTCTATGTCCTCTGCACAATTTGTTTTTCCCACTCAATTTATTGCCATCAGCAAACTCAAATATTCTATACTTGGTCTCCTCTTCAAAATAATTTGTAGGTTAATGCAAAATTAACACTAATGAAAGCAAATTGCAGGAATTGATTAGCAAGTGAGAGAGAAAATGTTACAGGGAAACAAGTTGGGCTATCTAATTAATAAAGGTTGGCATGGAGTATGTATTAATCAACACAGTAAGGTGCAAAGAGACAAAAGAAGCAAATGTGCACCCTTTAACTGCCACAAACATTGGTAATTGAAGGAAGAGAATTTATGGTCAAAGAATAATCAAGTAAATAATCCCTTTTCACTTTTTTTTTTAATTTTTGACTCTTTTAGGTTTATATATCCTTGCCACAGCCTCTGTATAGCTGTGAGAAACAGCTGTGCCCCCATTATGGCCTGTTATGGCTACCCATGGCCAGAAATTTTGAATTGCAACAGGTTCCCCACTGATGATGGCATGTGCATATCCTCGATCAGCAACAAGACAGCATCACACAGAAGGAGTAAGTGATCCTGACTGAACTCTGTTAACTCAATTAATAGTAAATTGGAGAGAAAAACATGTTTAAAATAGATCTTGTTTCTTTTTCTAGCTACATTCATCGAAACATATGAAGCTAGTGCTGAGAACTTTGTTGTAGTTATGATAAGGAAACACAAGATATTAAAAGAATTATCTTGCCTGATCTCTTGGAAGGGCTACATAGCATTCATGATGCTCAATTGTGTGTATTCACTGAATACAAAATGGCAGTGTCCATTCTGGTTTGCCAACTTGGCAAATCTAATTGGAAATAGAAATGAGAAATGTTCTCGATGACATTCTTGTGATCCAGATAGGATTTAGTCAGTTATTTTATTGGTAGGGAATCCATTCAGCAGAGGAACAGACAAGGAAAATAAACTAACCAGAGAAAATATATGCATGTAAATAATTAGTTAAACTCATCTTAATACTATTTTTTTTGCCAGTTTAAAGTTCCAGAGATGCCTACCTGTACTCATCTAGGTAGACATCATTATTGCAAGGACTATGAGGTAAAATTGTGGAAGCACCATCCCTTATGTAAAAAAATGATGCGTGAATTAAGACTCTTTAATTTTGAGAAAGCCTCAAGGCAAACTATCTGAACAGGAATGAATAGAAATTGATAATCAATCTTGGAATCTCGAGTGTGTTTGGTTAAATGGCTTTTCAAATGAACTCACAAGAACACTATTGTGATTGCAGTTCCAAGCATCTGTACTGTATTTTTAATTTACCAGATATTTACTAGTTAAGTGTCATGTGGTGCTATAGAACAGCACATCATGCTCAGAGGCCAACACAACTGTTTGCAAATTTAGATTCAAATGTTAAAATCTATAAATACCAGTGACCAGGAATACAAGAGATTGTTAATTTCTTGAGGATCATGAATATTTAGTCCTTAGCCAGTCTGTCATTTATTATTCAAACCTTTATTGAATTTTAGCTAACAAACATAATTATATTACTTATTTCTCAGGGCAGGGAGGGAAGGGGAATAGGCTGCAGCTTTGGCGGCAATGTGCACACATCTCAAGAATTAATTTTAAAAATACATCTTCACCCTTCGCTCTGCATACCAAAGATACTTTGTAATTAGATAAGAAACAAAATGATACATAAAGAAGGCATAAAGCCCATTAGGGTCCAAAAGGTAATGGAAGTGACGTTAAAAAATATGGGTAAAGTTCTTAATGAATACTTTGTAACCAAAAAAAACTATAATGTCAATGTTTTAGTTCATGAAGAAGAGTGCAAAATATTGCTTGGGATAAACATAGCAAGAGGAAATATTAAGGGGTTTTGCAATTGACTAAACCACCAATCTCAAATGAAATGTTTCTTTTAATGGCCAAAAGTAAAATTAAGGCCAGAGGAATGAAGAACTGTTAAGGTACCATTGTTCAAGAAAAAAGGAAGTGAAGATAAATCAAATAATCATCATCATTTATAAAAGTGCTAAAGAAAGTCAGCAGGTCTAGCAGCATCAATGGAATGCAAAAGGCAGTTGGCGTTTCACGTCGACTGCCTTCTGCTGTCCGTTAATGCTGCGTAACCTGCTAAGTTTCTCCAGCACTTTTGTATACTGCTCTAAACCCCAATATCTGCAGATTTCTTGTTTACCTCTATTATAGCTCACTAAATTTAACTTCAGTATTGGGCAAGTTAGAAAAATCCTTTTTATAAGATAATGTTTTTTCTTTCTTTGGCTTGGCTTCACGGACGAAGATTTATGGAGGGGGTAAAAAGTCCACGTCAGCTGCAGGCTGTTTAGAAAGGCATAGAGTAAGAATCAGCTTGGTTTTGTTAAGGTATGCTCTCATTTAACTAATGTAATCCTAAATTTTTGAAGAAGCAACTAGGGGATCCTCAAACAAGGGTAGTGCATTTGATGTAATCTACAGTTTTATTAAGGTTTGCATCAAGGTCTCACATGGTGACTCATCAGGAAAGTAAAAGCTCATGAATCAAAGGAGAGTGGCAAGCAAAATTGATGCAGTGACAGGAAGCAAAGTGCAATGCTTGGTGAATGCTTTTGCAAATGGGATTCCACAGGATTCAGATATTTGATCCTTTTTACTTAATATATTCATGTATTAAATGCAAGGATGGAGGGAATGAAAGTTTACAAATATTAATTAAAAATGGTTATTTGGTAGGCTGTGGGCAGTAAAGCTTGAGATTACTGGAACATAATGAAGGTCTGGTTATTAGGAAGAAAAATGGAATTCCATCTGGTGAAATGTTGCACCTGCCCAAATATATAATTGTATTTTCTCATTCCTTGTAACATAAATTATTACTGAGTTGGCTGGCTGAACACAATGGGGGGTGGGGTCTTCAGTGTAGATCCAAAGATCATGAAAAGGAGGTGTGATCAGTAAGGTGGTTAAAGTACACAAGGTATGCCTTATTTCATTACTCAAGATGCAGAATGAAAAGAGTAGAGAATTTATTCTAGAACCACATAAAGCATGCAGATTCTGTCACTGCATTACATGACGTGATTGTAAAGGAGGTTCAAGGAGGTTCAGCATTACAAAGCTTTAGCTCGGAGAGTTTGAATCAGTGTGGTCTTTTTAGAACAGAGGCAGCTGTGTTGAAACTTAACTGAGGTGTATAAAATTATGAACATCGAGCAATAGAAATGACCCATTTTCCTTTTGCAACAATTTCAAAAATCGTAGAAGGAATAAAATGAAATTTTATTCTCACCAAGATATGGCAGTGATTTAGAACTCACCACCCAAAGAAACAGTAAAGAAAGAAACTCTTAGCCCATTTAAAAATGGATGCATTTGAAGGGCAAAAACCTTCAGAGTAGCTGACCAAGTGCAGGAAAGTGGGATTAGACTGAATAACACTATTTTTGGATAGTACAGATGTGAAGGGCTGAACATTAAGCTCTTCCAGGCCACTCCACTTACTCTCAGCAAATGGATTAAGGGCAAAGAGAAGCAAGTGTCTATAGCTCTTCCTCAAAGCTAGGGATATGGCAAGATCAATACATTGCAGAGCTTAGTATCTGTACTGCCTGTAGCTAATAAAAATCTACATTTCCACCCATTACACAGCAATTCCCAAAGCAAGTTGTCGAGATTGTGAATTGGAAGAAATGACTTCATCAAAACAAATACTTAATACATTTTGTTCACATGATTTTGGTAAGTACAGTTCAGGAAAATTATGAAACTTGCTTCTTCTGCTAAAATAGAAATACTGCTGCAGCTTTGTAATAAATCACACCCAAAGTGCTCTTTGCTGGTTTTGAGAACATATGAAATTGGAGCAGAATTTGGCCATATGTATTCTCAAATCTACTCTGCAATTCAGTAAGATCAAGGCTCATCTTAACAAAATCCACTTGCTTCCTCCTACAATACAAAAATCTGATTATTCCAACCTTCTCAAAATTCCAAAAATGCACAACCTTCTGAGAAGAAATCCCATTTCCTCTCTGCATTGAATGGACAATCCCCAATTATGCAACTTCTCTTTTACTGGATTCAAAGACAGGAAACATCATCCTTGTCAAACCTTGTTTCTCTCCATCTTCCATGCTTTAACAAGATCAGTGATTTTCTGTCTACAGGCAACTATTTCTTTGCTAAATTAGGCAAACTAACAATGAAATTAAGGCAAAATGGATGGCACAGCATTTTGGATCTCTAGATCTGGAAATTTTTCAACAGTCTATATCGCTTTTCAATAGAGGAAAATGCATGACAGTTGGAAAAATTATGGTCATTATTCCCAAAATGCTCCTCTACTGAGACTTTGTTGACATGGCAAGGCTTATTCCTCAAATACAGCCCCATTCCTAATTGGAGTACATAAATATTGTTTCAATAAACTGTCCTGGATGTACATAACAAATCCTACCCCATCTAAATCCCAAGTATTAAAGGAATCCCAGTTAACAATGGTGGAAACACTCATCATAATAACCCTGTTGTTTTTACTTATTTCTGTGATTTGCTTGCTTATCTACTCCTATCTCCCAATGACTATAGGGAGGTGTGATAGTACAGATTCTATCACCAATGTGTATATGTAGATTGTAGTGTAGGATGACTGTGATTGGTTGAGAGTATAGCCACGCCTACTGGCAGGTCTTAAAGGGTTGCTCCTAGCCAGACCAGGTCATTCTGGACTGGTCAACCTACATGTGATATGCTCCAGTCTTCTAGTTAATAAAACCTTGGTTTGAATCAACAAGTCTTTGATTCTTTCGACACACTCTACAGGAGGCTTATAGTTTAACCCCATCATAGTGATTGTACTTTTCTCATTCCTGAGCTCTATCCATGTCGCCTTACTGGATGGGCCATTGAAGATATCTTCTAATCCAGCAGATCTTCTGCACAAGATCAGGATACATGTAGTTAAGGGTAATATATTAGCATGAAAAGGAGATTGGTTAAGCAATAGAAGGCAGAGTTGGGATAAATACGTGGTTCTCTGGCTGGAAATCAGTGGTAAGCGGAGTATCACAAGGATTAGTGTTAAGGCCACAACTGTTGACAATATACACAAATTATTTGGAGGACCAAGTGTGGAACATCTAAATTTGCTGGTGACAATAAATTGAATAGAGGACACAGAGGTTGCAGAGACATAGGTTAAGTGTGTGGGTAAGGGTCTGGGAGACAGAGTACAGTGTGGGCAAGTGCGAGGTCATCCACTTTGGAAGAAAAATATAGTGGATTGAATTATCATTTAAATATTACAGCATGTTGTTGTGCAGAGACTTGGGAGATTTTGTCCATGAATCATAAAAAGTTGGTTTGTAGGTGCAATAGGTCATCAAGAAGGCAAATAGGCTATTGACTTTCATGCTCTAGGGGTTGAATTTCAGAGTAGGGAGGTTCTGCTGCAACTGTACGGAGTACTGGTGTGGCTGCACCTGGAGTACTGTGTGCACATTTGATGATCTGACTTGAGAAAGGATATACTGGCTTTGGAGGTGGTGCAGAGGAGGTTCACCTGATTGATTCCAAAAGTTAAGGGGATAGCTTTTAAGGAGAGATCAAGAAACCTGGGACTATACTCACTGGAATTAAGAGAGAGGATCTTATTAAACACATTTAAAGCACAGATAAATAGTTTCTCTTTACAGCAGGGAATTAAGGATGATTGGGAAAAGGCAAGCAAGTGGAGCTGAGGTCATAGCAAGATCAGCCATGATCTTGTTGAACAGCAGAACAAGCTCGAGGCCAGATGGCCTCTTGCTCCTACTAATGATTTTGTGTTCATTGACATACAACTGTCCTAACTCTTTTACATCCCTCTCTGTCATGTTTAAGATAGTATATGGTTTTGTGATGGCCAGACTATTGTAGTTCAATGTACTAATCTAGGTTCTAAGATCACCTGCTGTATCCATTAGACTGCTGTATTAGAATAAATTTACCTCAGACATTCATTCCTGTGGTATTCATTACCCTGACCTTACCTGTGCTTATTATCAGACTTAATCCCTGCCTTCTCAATTACCCCACATGCTGACCTACTGCTTCAGTTCCCACCCCTTTCCCACCACACTAGTTTAAATCCACCCAAAAGACACGTGTTGCCACTTTGTTGTCACTTGCACCCAGATCCTTTTGTAAAACAATGCTCCAAAAGGTCTTGCCAGTTACTGTGTACTTTCCAAAATGCAGCACCTCATTCTTGTCTGTCCACATCCCATTCCCCTACCACACTAGTTTAAACCCTCTTGAGTATCTTTTTAGTTCAAGATTCCTTTATTGTCCTGTAATAGTGGAGAACATTCAATATCACATGAAATTGCCTTCTGTCTGCCACAAAGATTTGCCATTAGTGTCGCCTGACGTCTCTTTGCAGTACAAGAGAAAGAGAAACAAAAATGAGTCCATCAGAAAACAGGATTGAGAATGCAACCTGCTCCCTTCGGCCACTGCTCGTCTCCAACCTCAAAGAAGGTGCAAGTTTAAATGTTACTCCAAAGAACCGAGCAGAAATTATAGCCTAACAATAGAATACTAAGGAAATACTTCATTGTTGAAGCAACTTTATATCCGTTAAACTCAGGCCACTCCTGCTCTATCAGGAAATTTACCTCTCCAAAGGGCAATGTCATTAATCCCAGCATCCTAGCCAATATTTATCCATCCATAAATTTTGATCATTATAAAATATTTTATCTTTTTCAGTGCCATGTCTTCTTTGCAATGCCTAAAATGGGTGCACTAATTCTTAATTCTTGCATTGTTCCAATAAACACACTTTATTCTTTGTGAAGTGTTTTGGACCATTTTAATTTGTGGGAAGTGTAATGGAAATAGAAGTCTTTATTATTCTTGAACAATAATGAAAAGCTATAGGATTCAAGTTTTATAATTTATTATACAAACCCTGCTAACCAGCATTAGTTATTTATGACACAGCAATTCTGCTTACTCTATATTCTTTTATTTATTGTTGATTTTTGTTTCCAAGTTGTGACTGATTAAACAGGAAACTTACCCAAAACTTTACTTAATCTTCCACAGCTGTGAAAATCAGAATATCAAAGAGAAATACAAGTTTCTCCCAGATCTCAGATTTTCAGCTGAACAGAAAGTTTGAGGTCCTCAAGCATGGGCCCCTCCTCAAGACAGAGATTCATTCTAAGCTTCAGCATTGGCTCGACTTGGATGCCACCTGTGTTCAGAACATGACACAAGGCAGAAACACAGGGACTTTTATGATTGTAGGCAGAATCCAAAATGGCAAAATTGTGGTGAATAAGGTGTATTTATGGCAAAAGCGGGACAGAAATCTTATGCATGCTGTCAGAAAGTGGAAGCATTACAGGTGCCGTTCACAATATTAAATTTGAGGTTAATATATTTGTTAATTTTGTATTTGTATTTTAAGGCAAGTGTAAAGATCCTATAAAATAAAATATTTTATCTTTTTCAGTGCCATGTCTTCTTTGCAGCAAACTCAAATCAGGAGCCAGAAATTTAGAAGCCAGACTGAGCTAGAAATTTAGAAGCCAAACTGTGATCCTTGTGAATAATGGCATTTTTTTTTAAACTATAAACACAAGCATCACATAGTTAAGCCAAATATTGAAGTGACATTGACAAATTGAGTTGTTTTCTCTGGAGCATTTGAGTCGATGGGGAGACCCGATAGAAATTTATGAAATTATAAGAGGCATCAATAGGGTAAACCTGAAACAATGACTGACCATCAATGTTGCCTGACCCACTGAGATCTTTCAGATTCTCTTTGTTAACTCTGCAGTAATTTGGCACTAAAGTTTTTGGCATTTCTTCAAAGAAACACGCACAGTAACACAAATTCAAATTTCAATTACACAAAATAAATGAAAACATTTTGCACATCCTTACCAAATAAAAGTGGTTTTAAGCTCAGTGTTTTCAGGTAGTGTACTTTGTTAGGAATAAGATTCACTTTTTGCATATGACCAACCTGAAGGAAAGAAAAACAACCTTATTTAATAGAAATTATAAGATGATGTGACAAACATATGGATATCTAAGGGAACGTTATTGAACCTAATGGAAGCTAACAATATTCATAGCGGTAACTGAAAGCACAAAAAAACTTTGATTTTTACGTTAATGTTATTAATATTGAAATCTAAAGGTTAGCTTATGAATATACAAGAGTAGGAGAGGACAAGTAGCCTTGGAGCTTGTCTGCCTTTCAAAAAGATTATAATTGATATGATTGTAACCTCAACTCCACATTATGATTTACCTCTGGATACTTTTCACTCCCTTACTTATCAAGAAACAATTGTTTTCAAAATATTTAAAGTCTTGTTTTCCACTGCTGATTAAGGAAGATAAATACAAAAACAGTGAACCATCTGAGAGAAAAATATTTCACCTATTCTTAGTCTTAAACCAGTAAAGCAGTGACCCCTATATCTCACTAAAGGCACCACTCCACACCCAGTCAGAATCTTTTATGTTTCCATTAAAGTTACTCTTTTAAACTCTATTGGATACAAGCCTAGTCTGCCCTCAAAAGACATCCTGCCCATTCCAGATACAGCTCTAGTAAACTTTCCTCAACTGCTTTCAACTGAATAGCATAGTTTCTTAAATAAAGAGACCATGCTATCTTCATGCAATTCTCCAGATGGGGTTTCAGGCCTGCTATAAGTGGAACATGGAAAAACTGCTTTCAGTGGTAGGAAGACATTACTATTTTGAATCTCCAAAAAATGAGAATCTTACATTCATTTCTTCAACCAATAAAAGATAATATTCTGTTAGCATTCCTAATAACTAAACCAGTATTATCTGCATACTAACCATTATGTATTGTGAACCCTGAACCTTCTACATCTTACAGCATTTGAGCATCTCAGTTTTGTAATCTCACATTTAACCTTACCTCATTTCTAATTTTCAAATCCTGTACAGATACTTCTCTCCTTTGTAAATGTTTTTGAATCTACATAATCAACACATTAATCATTTTGGAACTTCCCTCTCATTGCTCCCAAATGAATTCACCACGAATTGCAATTCAATATCTCACAAACATTTTAAATTCAAAAGTAACATTACTCAATTTAGCTGTTTATTTTTCTCAGTCTTCTTATCATTGGTTTACTGCTATACATAGTCCTTAAATCAAGACTTTAGTCCAGTGGATCACTTGGAGAGAATGTGCATTTTCCACCCAAGATCTGGATCCAGCTCAGATCCCAAAAAGCTATAAGGCAGCAGCACTAACTGCTTCACAACCTTTATATATCACAAACAATAAAGCTGTAGAATTCAGTATTATTAAGGTTTTGGTCCCCGAGTTTATCACTGAATCTAACAGCAAAGAAGGTGGTCATACGACCAACCATTTTAAAGCCAAATCTTTGAAAGAACTTTTCTAAGTCCCACCCTCCATCTCATTCCCTATAAGCCATGGACTGCTTCCTTCTCATGTCTTTATCCAATTTTGAAAAATACTTATGTAATCCTCAATTAATCTTTCCAACACTGGAGCAAAGGAGGCAGAGGGGTGACCATGTAGAGGTATACAAAATCATGAGGGCATAGGTTTAAGGTGAGAAGGGGGAGATTTAGAACGAATAGGTGTGGCAAGTTTTTCCACTCAGGTTGGTGGGTACAGAACAAGTGCCAGAAAAGAAAGTAGAGGTAGGCAATTTACAAATGATTAAAAGCCATTTTGCCAGATACACGGGCAAAGAGGGTTTAGAACAATATGGACAAATGCAGGTGAATGGGCTTAGTACATTGGGTTGAAGGCCCTTTTTCCATACTGTACAACACTACAAATCTTCTAAACTATTTCATCATTCTACATAAAATACAGTGACTGAACCAGAAAAAGATGAGGTATAGGCAGAGATTTTCATTGGTTTGTAGCATTCATGCTATGTGAGTGTGGAGAAAAATGACACACATGCCAAAGCCTTGGAAAATGAGACTGGTTTATTGCTCCGGCCGTCACGCTTATAATAGGCCCCAGGCTCTGACATCAGGGCCCTGCATCATCGGAGGACCGGCCTGGGATTGTCCGGCATTCCCCATCTTCCCACTGTATGGGAGGTCACCTGGGACAACAGCCAGTGTCACCAGCAGGTCGGCATGGTCGCCAGCCATTTTGTGGGCCTGTCATCATCTCTGTAAGTGGACCTCTACAGGTTTATCACAACTTCCTCCGAAGCTAAAAAAAAATCCATCTTTTTAATATGTGTTATTCAAGGAAATGAAATTGAGTTAAAATGGTACAAATTATATCCTCTCACATTTGTCTGCACTCCAGTCTTTACTAGCTTGTCAATGAACTCCACTCCCTCCCTTCAATTCCCATCAATGCCACTGGGGTCAATGTTTCTCCTACTCCCTGTACACAATTTCCTTTTACAAAAAATATTGTAATTACTGTAAATCTGAAGTAATACACAAGTTGATCAAGGTTGATGTTCCTGTCGCATAATGTCTTGAACGTCTCAGATCTTGTTTGTAAATCGTAATGTATTTTTCACTATTTTGCTTCAACACACCACCCACTCATCCCTTCACTCCTCTCCTAGTGCCCATCACTCTAGAGACTTTTACACAGCCACTTCGTTCAAGGATATTTGCAGCCATTTTATGCTATGCCTGCTGTAAAAAGCACCGAATTGGAATGGGACAGTCATTCCAGGCCTCGCTTTATTCCGGCGGGTAAGCATTTAAAAATTGGACAAAGAATGCAAGTAGGACAACGCACGCAAGTAGGACAACAGGAAAAATATTTTAAATAATACCTTGATCCCACTCTCTCCTGGCAGCCCACAATTATACGGTGAAGGTAAAAATCAATCTGACTGACAGTGAATAGTTCACAAGGGAATACCTGATCGGCAGACACTTGGGATTTAGCTCATCTCGGATTTCTATGCATGCTCTCATAAATGCAGAAGTCTGAAATGAGCTATAAAGTGGCTGGAACTGGAGATGAAATGAGCTGGTGGTGAAATAGTGATGCATTCTCCACTAGACTCACTGTTTTGTTAGGTGGGTGAAGCACTGAAATGTTGCTGGGAGGAGAATGAGAGATGATTTAATTCATAAGTTCATTGTTTTGATGTGGGGTGGCTGTTGGTCTTTCAAAATAAGGTTTGATCATTCATGAATGAGATAAAAAAGTATGTATCAAAGGGTGCTGAATCTGGAACTCTAGAGAAGGAGGGTGTGAATGCTCAGTTACTGAATGTATTCAAGACAGTCACTGACAGGCCTTCAGATATTAAGGGAGAAGAGATTAGTTTAGCGAGTAGCTGGCCCCAGGTGTCACCTTGTGCTGTGAGCAAGCTGGTCTGTGGGTTTGTCCTCAGTTTGAATCCACTACTATAGATCAATACTTGCAGATTTTCCAACGCTCTTTTATAAACTGTGGACGTATTTTCCCAGACTCTTTTATATATATTGTGTGCATGTTTTATTCCCACTATGATTTCCCAATGCTCTTCTATTAATTGTTGTGGTGTGTTAATAAAAGTAACATTTGATTGCAAACCCTTGTGTCCAGACTAGTCTCTCTCAAATCTGACACTTTCTCAGCACAATGACCAATGTGGGGACCAACAGCAGTGACGCTAGTGAGCCTTGCAGCAACAATGATCACTGTCTGCATTACTTATCTTATCACTCCCATTTCAATTTTGCAAGGGAATATTTTTGAGCCAATATTTGGGGGGAAAACAAGTGGGTCTAAACATGCCATCTAATATGGTATGTTAAATGTGACACTAGACACTGACATCACTGAATTTCTGTGGAAAAAAAATCTTCTAATTCTGTCCACTCTCCAATATATCAGACCCCATCAGGTTCCCCCAATCTAGCTCCTCTTCGTCCTCTGCCCACAACTCTAGTACCCCGCCTCTTCCTCCGTCCACACTCTAGCTCTCCCCACTTACTAAGTCCCATCACCAACTCTTCTGCCTCCCAAATCCTCCTCCAGTAAATGTACCAGCACCCACTCCTCCTCTCCCCAACCATACCGGCCCACCCCTCCTCCTCCTACTTCCACACTTTCAGCCTGGAGCACCCCCCCCTCCCCCCCGGTGTCCCCCCTCCCCCCCGGTCCATCCACCCCCCTCTGGCCCACCCCTCCTCCCCCCCTTGGGGCCTCCTTTTCCTCCCCACTGCTCGAGCCCCCTCCTCCTCCTCTCTCCATTCCCGTCACTATGACACCCCCCCCCCCCCTCTGGTCCGGACACTCCCGGCTCCACCCCCACTGTTCTCGTTCCGCCCCCTTCAGCGCATGTCTCCGCCTCACCTTGATGCCTTCCAAGCGGTGTAAGCGGCCGAACGCGGCGTCTTGCTGCAGTTTGGCGCCACGCTCCGGCTCCGACAGCTCCCGCCGCGTGTTCGCCTCCTGGCCGGGCACCGTGGACGCGCTGCTGTCGGGCGGCGAGTGCACGCTATCACTGGTGTAGTACACATACAGCAGCAAGGCGAGCACATTGAGGATGTAAACGTGCACAAACACCATGACAACTACGAAATAGGATCGCGAGCACACGCTGTCCTTCTGAGACATGTCGGCCCCACAAGATCTAAACAGCTCCTCTCGGTCTGTCCGTGGCTTTCAAAGCCGGCTCGCGAACGCGTCCTGACATCACCGCGTCAGATTGCTCACGTGCTCATTAATCCAGGAGCGGGCGTGGGCGGAGCCTTTGGGGAAAGGGGGTGTGGAAATCCTGGAATGGGCGGGGATTCCAAGAGTGGGCGGAGCGTTCAGAGGGGCCGGGGATTCATGGAACACTTCGGATGTGTTTGGGGTTCCCAAACTGGAGCACTCCCAAATTGCCAAGTAGCAGCAGGAGTAGATGCTGATGGACACACTGAGGCTTGGGGCAGCCAAGGCAAGAGTGTGGTCAATAACCACACTCTAGGACATTGAGGGGTAAGATGGATGAGAAAACTCCTCAAACAACAGAAGGGGGACCCCGACCAGGTCATTCTGGACTGGTCGACCTACTTGTGATATGCTCCAGTCTTTTAGTTAATAAAATTGTAGTGCGTGTCGAAAGAACCAAAGACTTGTTGATCCAAACCAAGGCTTTTATTAACTAAAAGACTGGAGCATATCACAAGTAGGTCGACCAGTCCAGAACGGCCTGCTCTGGCTAGGAGCAATCCTTTAAGACCTGCCAGTAGGTGTGGCTACACTCTCAGTCATCCTACTACCATCTGTACATATGTACATATACACATTGGTGATAGAATCTGTACTATCACACCTGGGGAGCCACTTCTTCAGTGGCAATGGTGCTATAAATGTTTAACACTACAAGTACAATAACAGATTATACAAATTGTTACGGGGTGTGTTAGAATAGTTATGGGTAAAATATGCCTTTAAAACAGATAGATTGTGGGAGTTTAGTTTAGTTTAGTTTACTCACAGAGTAACACTTCACAAAAGCCATTTCATTTAAAATGCAAGAGCTTTGCTGAAGCTAGACATTGAGGCTCCAATTTGCTTTTGCAGAAGCAAAGAAGAATGCTGACCTATTGTGTCTGGGCAATAAAGTCCAGGCTCAGAGATACTGATAAGATCTTTCAAAGATTGGGGTTGGAGCCCTGTAAGAAGTCATATGATTTTTACAAGCAGAGAGAGGAAAAACAGATAGGTGATTCTCTTTTGAAAAAGAGAGAGAGAGAAGTCAGTTCTACAATAGCAGTTGAGGCTGCAACATGACAAGCTGGCAGGCTTGTTGAAAAACCCCATATTGAAGATGGGTTGTGAGTTCTGAGTTCAGCCTGTTCAAAACCCTTGTAGTCCTTACAAGAGGAAATGGCTGGCTAGAGTGTTTCTCCTGAAATAAGGGAACCAAGAGGAACTCTGTGTGACCTGGAAGAAGAGGTTATCATTTAGAAAACCAATGATGGGGCAAGTTTCTTCGGCAAGACACTGAATTGATTGATTGGAAGAAATCAGTTTGTGTGTGTCCAACGAGAAACAAATCTCTCTCTGAAACCAAGAAGAACCTTCCTGAGTGGTAACCATTTACCTTTAAGCACCAAAGCTTGGTTAAGATTCATAAATGTTAAATTTTGTGCACAGTATAAGAATTGCCTTATACCGGTGAACTTGGAGAAGTGAAAAGTGAATGAATGGACAGTGAAACAGAAAACTTTCCTGAATATATACACATTACATACACGTGCACTTAGAATTAGAAGGGGGTTAAGTTAGGTTAATAGTTTAAGATTGATCTTGCTTAAACAAAAGCAACTTTTGTTTAAGCAACCATTGTCAGTAATTTCTATTGCTATTGGGTTTTAGAGTTCTCTGGGCTCGTAACAAAACATATATTTTTACTATAATGTTAATTGGTTTTGCATATAAGTACACTAAAATACACTAAAATTGCTGGACAAACTCAACAGGTCCTGCAGAGTCCATAGGAAGCAGCCGAGCAAAAAGCAGGCAGGTGCCTGAATAAAAAGATATGGGGAGGAGGGAAGAATGGACAGGGGGAGGAGCACAGGCCAACAGCCAAGAGACAATAGGTGGACATGGATGTGAGGGCAGGAGAGGGAAGTTGAAAATTGATCAGGGGAGAAGGGTAACTATGAATGCGGAGCTCTTCAGTACTCAGGCCCAAAAAGTCAGTTATATATCTTTACCACCTATGGCCTCTGCATGATCTGCTGAGTTCCTCCAGCAGCCTTGTGTTTTTTATTACAAACACAGCGTCTGCAGATTTTTGTGTTTCAGACTTTGCACTGTATTCCTTTGTGTACATATGAACAGAACACCACAAATTTGAAAAGATCTAGTACTGTACAATATTTTCATTTTACTATCAGCATTTCCAAACAGGGATATCTGTCCTTGGCTTCACCCAAAGGCAGTGTGAGGTCAAATGGAAACCTGGGGAAACAAAGCATCATATTCCTACTGGACACCCTTCAACCCAACAACATGAACATTGAATTTTCTAACTTTAGAAAACCACACCTCTATCTGGCTCTACTGTTTCTTTCTCTTAGTTGCCTACTCACATTCTTTTGACCTGAGTTGGGGAATCAGTAACCAGAAGGACTAGTGTAGGTGGGGTTTTTTGGTCAGGGTAGGCCAAAGTGCCTATTTCCACACTCTCTAACCTTCCCCCCCCCTCTCAGAGGTCTCTTCTCTCCCACCTTTTGTCCATTATCCTATCACCTTTTCCCCAGATTCTTCCCCTCTTTCCCCACCTTTCTACTTTAGTATCAATAAAGGTCCCAACTTGAAACGTTGACTGATCAATTCTCTCCATGGATGCTGCTTGTGCAGCTCCGTCCCTTCAGATTGAATGCCCAAGATTCCAGCATATGAAGTCAAGTCAAGTTTATTGTCATCTAACTGTAGAAGTACAACCCAACGAAACAGCATTCTCGGTGCAAAACACACACACACAACCAGACATATACACATACAGACAAACAATACATATAAATAAATAAGTCTGAGAGTCTTGGATGATTAGTGTGAACAGTTCCTTTGGTCATTCAGCCTTCTCACTACTCATGGGAAGAGGCGCAGGGCGAGTTTGTTGGTTGGGGCTCGGCCATTATAACAACTTAAGGAGCAGGAGTTGGTCAATCCACCCTCATGCCTACTCTGCATAGCAGGCCCAATCACAGCCTGAATGGAGATGCAAGACCACATGTGCTGGAATCTAGAACAAAAAGGAATCAGCCAGCATCCATGGAGTGAAATGAATAAGCAACATTGAACAGTACAGCACAGGAATAGGACTTTCTGCCCATGTGTCTTCGTCAAACAGTGCCCAAATTAAATTAAATCTATGCCCATATCATAATGATAATGTTTATTGTCCATATGCACTAAAATTTTTAATTTCTGTAGCTGACCATTTAGTTAAAAAAATAAAAACAACTATTAAAAAATCTGCATATTAAATATGTAATTGAATTAAAAATAATCAATATACAAAAATAGACAGATAATAAATATTCAAAGTTATCCTAGTGCAAAAATAAAGTGATTAAACATTTTACAGACAATCCTTTTGTGGTGTTCTGTGCTTGTTGACATTACTTTGTGCTTTATTTTAGTGATCAATAACAATGGAGATTACAGCAAATCCAGATCTGTCCTTCTATTCAATAGGTTTTTGGAAGTTAATACACCTGTATTCATGAGAAAATTGAATCTCACAGTATTGAATCTCATTTATTCCTTTGTCATGCTGTGAATTTATGGATATTCAACATTAAATGCACTGTTGGCAGGATTGGAAGTATGAATTATAAGGAGAGGCTTAAATAGGCTGGTACTTTGCTCTTTGGAGAGCAGGAAGTTAAGGAGAGACCTTATAATAATAATAATAATAATAATAATAATAATGATAATAATAATAATAATAATGTTTATTGTCAGGTAAATAGTCATCATCTTTTTCCCAGGGTAGAGCCATGTTCCTCTGTGTAGTGTTCCGGTCCAATGTTTTGCAGCTACCAGACCACACAATAATGCAGCCATACAGGACCCTCTCATTTGTGCTCCTGTAAAAGGTTTTTTCCCCCCATTTTCGCCCTGAAGTGGTCCTTTGATTCTGCTTCCACTCAACTAGAGTGGGTTCAGAGGTGGCTGATGAGGGGAACATGAGATGGCATAAGATAGTTGCTGGGAGAAGAGATACATTGTTCATGAGGCAAGGCTTTCATGTGCTCTTGAAGGAAGGACACAGGTTCATTTCCATCCCCTATCTGGGCAAAGGATTTCCAGTGAGGTTATGCACTTTTTTTCAAGGAGGATTGAAAAATAACCTTGAACATTATTCTCTGTAATTTCTTCCATGAGGGATCTCAGAGTGTTTGTTTCAGGAAGTTAAACAAGAAAGTCCATAGATGCTGAGAAAGTCATCATCCATAGAAAGTAGAGGGTAACTAATGTTTTGGGTCTGGTGTCACCTGACAGAGGGCTCAGGTGCATTGAAGGTGTTGGAGAAGTTTATTATCAATGTCTGCCTTCTCTAAGTGGTGCCTGTTTGACATTTGGGATGTGTATTCACATCATTCAGGTCCTCACCAGAAACCTTTATTGTCAGAAACCAATATTGCAATGAAGATATATGTTTTGCAGATATTGAATTTAAAACCCATCAGTTAATGAGTTGATGATGACTTGGAGCTTGACCTCCAAATGTTGGCATGCACAAACATTTTCAGTGTACTAAGGTTCTGGAGTGGAGACAACACAGATAGAATATAGAGAAACACAAAAGCTGCAGGTGCTTGAATCTTAAGTAAACAACGAATTGCTGGATGAACTCAGCAGGTCAGACAACATCAATGAGTAAAAATGGTCAGTTAATGTTTCAGGTGTCAACTCTGTATCATGATTATGACAAAATAGGTGAATTTGCATAATAAGTAGTGAAAGAAGCTGGGGAGGGGCCAAGAAGCAATCGGACAGAAAGTGGAAGTGGTGCAGAGACAGGTAGAGGGAAAGACCACTAGGAAGGGGATGCTAAAGAAAAGTTAGAGAGAAAAAATAAATAGAACAGTAGGTAATGAAGAGATGAGAACAGCAGAATCAGATGGGAGTGGGAGTTAGAAAAATGAGTGTTCTTGCTGATAGGTTTAAGCCTAAAGGATTGACTGCCTATTGCTTTCCACGGATCCTGCGTGACCTGCTGAGTTTCTCTAGCACTTTTGTGCATTGCTCTAGTTCTCCAGCATCTGCAGGCTCCTTGTTTACCTCCAAGAGGAATATGATATGTTGTTCTGCATGTTTACTTTTGGCCTTGCCCGAATAATGGAGAAGGCCAAGGACAGGCATGTTAATAAAGGAATGATTGGGGGAGTTAAAATCGTTGACTACAGGAAGGTCAAGTTTAGACCCTCAAACAGAGCGTTGTTGTTTGGCAAAGCCTGGAATGTACATACTGCATTCCTGCATAAGAACACCAGAGAGTGCTAGAGGTGTTTAGATTGGGAGCAACAAACCAACGTGTTGGAGGGACTCAGCGGGTTGAACAGCATGAGTGGGAGAAAAAGAATAGTCAATGTTTCAGGCCGGAATCCTTCATCGTTCATTAATGAACGATGAAGGATGGAAGCCAAAATATAAAACATTCTTTTTCTCCCATTGTTGCTGCTCGACCTGCTGTGTTTATCAAGATGCCAACCACTAGTTAGCCACAGAAATGATGGCCAGATTTCATTTTGCCAAGAAGTATTTAAAAGAGCCTGCAGAATTCTGGAAAAAGGTTTTGTGGACAGACGAGACCTGTATCAGAATGATGGTTTGCATCTTGCAGTGGAGCCTCTGTATTTCTGTTCATGAAGTCTTCGGTGGACAGTAGTCATTGACATATCCACATATGCTTCCTGAAGAGCGTTTCTGATCTGTCGGACATACTTTTTTTCTTCATTATGGTGAGGATTTTTTTTCATTCTAATGAGAATTCTTCTGTCATAAGACAATGAATATCAGTCCCTTTGCCATTACTGAGCTCACCAGTACACTCTTTCTTCTTAATGATGTTCTAAACGGTTGATTTTGGTAATCCTAAAGTTTGGGTGATGTCTCTATCTATTTTACTTTTGTTTTTCAACCTCATAATGGCTTCTTTGTCAATTATTGGCACAACTCTCGTCCTCATGTTGAAAAATGGCAGATACAGACTCCAAAGGTGATCAAAAACTGAGAAGCAAGCCTAGCTCTCTTATACCTGCATCAATGAAGCAATTAAACATACATGAGTACTCACAACATAAAGTCCCAAACATTATGGTGCCCTGAAATGAGGAGGCTATGTATAAAAAAATGCAGTAATTTCTGCATGGTCAAACCCAAATGTATAGAAATAACCTTAAATAAAATCTGGAATGTGAACTTTAATTACATGTGAATTGTTTAATTACAAATTTAAAACTGTGGAGCATAGAGACAAATAAAGGAAAAATGTGTCTGTCCCAAACATTATGGAGGGCACTGTAGATATAAAACAATTTAAAAGAGATGTACTGAAATTTCTTCTCTCAGAGGGTAGTGAATACCTCTATCTCTTTGGAAGGTAGAGGCTGGATCATTATAAATTATTTAAAGGGGAGAAAGATAAATATTTGAAAGATCAGGCCAACATAGATCAGCCATGCATAGTAGAACAGGCCTGAGGAGATGATTGCCCTACCTTTGCTCCTATTTACTTGTGTTCTTATAGTACCTGGCTATGAAAAAGATTTCTATCTGTGGGAGATTGCTATGCATAAATTAATGGGAAATATGAAGTCAAAAATTCTGGGGACATTAGATCAAATTTAATGGGAAAGCCATTCACTAGCAGGTAGAAACAAAGAAGGAAAGGATCTAGACATTTTAGATTTTTTTAAAACTCAAAACACATGGAAAACACTCCAAAAGAAGAATGGAAGCTGGGAGAAAATTGTTTGGATCTTTTCAAGGGTAGGCAATTAACTGGTTAAATTTAGCACAATATTTCTATTTTCCAATGTAATTTGCAGTTGTGAAGAGCACAAGGATGTCATCTATCTGTAGCAGATCAGAAATCTGGATATACTCAACTTCAAAGTGCATATTAAAATTATTAAAAAGTACTGGAATCAAAATTAAATTTCAACTCTTTAAAAAAATAATGTTAATGTTTCTAAAAGGCTCATGCAGCCCAAAAGCAAAATGTCATCTGACCAGAGCCACTTCTGTGATTCTTAATGAGTTTCTGGGTTGAATTAACTCAATTGATAGAGAATAGGAAAAGGGTCAATTGAACTGCAGAGAAGTAGACATAGAAGGAAAGGGGAGAAATACAGAATGGAGAAAAGGAGCAGTGTGATAGTACAGACCTATCACCAATGTATATAGTTACAGTATCTAGAGTATGTAATGACTGTGCTTACAGCGATTGGCTGAGAGTTTAGCCACGCCTACTGTCTGGGCCTTAAAGGGTTGTGTCCCTAGCCAGGTCAGATCATTCCGGACTGGTCGGCCACCTGTGAAGAGATCCTGTCTTTTGCTAATAAAAGCCTTGGTTTGGATCAACAAGTCTTTGGTTCTTTTGACGAGCTCTACAAGCAATAGTTGAGGAACTTTGGGGGACATCCGATGCGCTCTAGTATTTGCCAAAGCCCTTTCCTGCTCACGGTGTCGAAGGCTTTGGTGAGGTCAACAAAGGTGATGTAGAGTCCTTTGTTTTGTTCTCTGCACTTTTCTTGGAGCTGTCTGAGGGCAAAGACCATGTCAGTGGTTCCTCTGTTTGCGCGAAAGCCGCACTGTGATTCTGGGAGAATATTCTCAGCGACACTAGGTATTATTCTATTTAGTAGAATCCTAGCGAAGATTTTGCCTGCAATGGAGAGCAACGTGATTCCCCTGTAGTTTGAGCAGTCTGATTTCTCGCCTTTGTTTTTGTACAGGGTGATGATGGTGGCATCACGAAGATCCTGAGGCAGTTTACCTTGGTCCCAACAAAGCTTGAAAAACTCATGCAGTTTGGCATGCAGAGTTTTGCCGCCAGCCTTCCAGACTTCTGGGGGGATTCCATCCATACCTGCTGCTTTGCCACTTTTCAGTTGTTCGATTGCCTTATATGTCTCATCCAGGGTGGGAACCTCATCCAGCTCTAGCCTTAGGGGCTGTTGAGGGAGCTGGAGCAGGGCGGAATCTTAGACTGAGCGGTTGGTACTGAAAAGAGATTGGAAGTGTTCTGACCATCGGTTGAGGATGGAGATCTTGTCGCTGAGGAGGACTTTGCCGTCTGAGCTGCGCAGCGGGCTTTGGACTTGGGGTGAGGGGCCGTACACAGCCTTGAGAGCCTCGTAGAAACCCCTGAAGTCGCCAATGTCCGCGCTGAGCTGTGTTCGTTTGGCGAGGCTAGTCCACCACTCATTTTGGATCTCCCGGAGTTTGCGCTGAAGATGGCTGCATGCGCGACGGAAGGCTTGTTTCTTCTCTGGACAGGACGGCTTTGTAAGGCTTTGTAAGGATTATCCAACTGCACGAAAACCAACAAGGTCGGGTCAGATACAGCAATGAGCTCTCTGAACCCTTCTCCATTAACAATGGCGTGAAGCAAGGCTGTGTTCTCGCACCAACCCTCTTTTCAATCTTCTTCAGCATGATGCTGAACCAAGCCATGAAAGACCCCAACAATGAAGACGCTGTTTACATCCGGTACCGCACGGATGGCAGTCTCTTCAATCTGAGGCGCCTGCAAGCTCACACCAAGACACAAGAGAAACTTGTCCGTGAACTACTCTTTGCAGATGATGCCGCTTTAGTTGCCCATTCAGAGCCAGCTCTTCAGCGCTTGACGTCCTGCTTTGCGGAAACTGCCAAAATGTTTGGCCTGGAAGTCAGCCTGAAGAAAACTGAGGTCCTCCATCAGCCAGCTCCCCACCATGACTACCAGCCCCCCCACATCTCCATCGGGCACACAAAACTCAAAACGGTCAACCAGTTTACCTATCTCGGCTGCACCATTTCATCAGATGCAAGGATCGACAATGAGATAGACAACAGACTCGCCAAGGCAAATAGCGCCTTTGGAAGACTACACAAAAGAGTCTGGAAAAACAACCAACTGAAAAACCTCACAAAGATAAGCGTATACAGAGCCGTTGTCATACCCACACTCCTGTTCGGCTCCGAATCATGGGTCCTCTACCGGCACCACCTACGGCTCCTAGAACGCTTCCACCAGCGTTGTCTCCGCTCCATCCTCAACATCCATTGGAGCGCTCACACCCCTAACGTCGAGGTACTCGAGATGGCAGAGGTCGACAGCATCGAGTCCACGCTGCTGAAGATCCAGCTGCGCTGGATGGGTCACGTCTCCAGAATGGAGGACCATCGCCTTCCCAAGATCGTATTATATGGCGAGCTCTCCACTGGCCACCGTGACAGAGGTGCACCAAAGAAAAGGTACAAGGACTGCCTAAAGAAATCTCTTGGTGCCTGCCACATTGACCACCGCCAGTGGGCTGATAACGCCTCAAACCGTGCATCTTGGCGCCTCACAGTTTGGCGAGCAGCAGCCTCCTTTGAAGAAGACCGCAGAGCCCACCTCACTGACAAAAGGCAAAGGAGGAAAAACCCAACACCCAACCCCAACCAACCAATTTTCCCTTGCAACCGCTGCAATCGTGTCTGCCTGTCCCGCATCGGACTGGTCAGCCACAAACGAGCCTGCAGCTGACGTGGACTTTTTACCCCCTCCATAAATCTTCGTCCGCGAAGCCAAGCCAAAGGAAGGACAAGCAATAGTAAGAAAAATAGGAAAAAAAAACAGAGTGTATAAATTAGGGGGAGAGAATAAAAGAATGCAACATATAGAGAGAGGAATAGGATAGCATGCAAGACAAATCATTCAATGAAACCACATCCTATGGTTTTACTCCCGACACCGCTACCATGCTCCAGCATGTACCTTGTACAAAAAGAGCAAATGCTGAGCTTACTGTGATTTCTATGTAGAAGGACAAGTGCATCAGGAACATTGGAATGCCATCACCGACAGGTTATAAGTCCCAAAGCCATGATTGGGACTTATTGTTATTTCTTCAATTGTTGCTATCTAAATGCTCCTCACAGGCATTGTGGGAACAGTTTCAGCTCATGGACCAGAGCGAAACAAGGGGACTTATTGCCGTATTCTGATGGAAATTAGGGAGCTTCCTAATTATGTTAATAAATAATACCTAGTGCAGAAGAAAGGAAAGACAGAGGGGAAATGAGCTGGAGTGAATACAGACACACTGAAAGAGGTATAAGAAACCACATAAGAGCATTGTGACTTTGTGAAGTAATGAACATATGATCTCTATGTCTGTTAGAAAAACAGAACAAACTTACTTCAGCTTATTTCAGGACTTAAGGAAATGTCAAAACAAATGTTGAAGGGAAAAAAAGGAAGGAGGATAAAGGATGCACTTAATTTTGATTTGTTACTTTTTAATAGCTGTACTAATCATCATCCCCTCAAAATTGATCAGCAAACTTCAAGACCTGGGACTTAACACCCCAATGTGTAATTGGATAATGGATTTCCTCCCTTCCAGACCACATTCAGTGTGGATTGGTAAGAACATCTCCTCCATCATCTTCATCAGTAATGGAGCATCACAGGGCTGTGTTCTTAGCCCCTTTGCTCTACTCATTTTACACCTACAAATGTGTGGCTCAGTACAACAATAACACCATCTACAAATCTGACTATGGTACCACGATAGTGGGTTGTATAAAGAAAGGTGATGAGTCAGCATAGAGGAGGGAGATTGAAAACTTGGCTGAATGGTGTACCAACAACAATCTTGCATTCAATGTCACCAAAGCTAAGGAACTGATTGTTGACATCAGGAAAGGAAAACCAGAGATATACAATCCAGTGATCATTGGGGGGGAAGGGGTGAGCAAAGTTAAATTCTTGGGAGTCACTTTCATGGAGGAACACACCAAAGGCACCATGAAGAAAGCACTTCAGCGCCTCTACTTCCTCAGGAGTTTAAGAGGTTTGATATGACATTAGAAACTGGCAAATTTCAACAGATGTGTGGTGGAAAGTGTCCTGTCCAGCTGTTATGAGGACACCAATATCCTTGAGCATAAAGCCCTCCAAAAGGTAATGGACACAGCCCAGGACATCACAGACAAAACCCTCCCCACCATCAAGAACATCAACAGCGATCATCAAGGATCCACAGCACCCAGCACACATTAGCCTCTTTTCCACTGGCACCCTGACCCAGCAATTAACTGGAAATTTACTGGGACAGGGTCCAGTGGAAAAAGAACACTGTCCGAACGCCAGCATCAAATTACATCATTGCATGCCAGGGATTAACTGCGTCTACCCCTCCTCATATCCTCGGCGTTTGCTGATGCCGATGTGCTGATAAAACCAGTGGTAAATGGACAGCAGAAAGTAACCTGTTTCCAGTTGAAGGTAGAACACTCCAGTCCCTGGGGATGAGTGCGTTCAGTGGAAAAGCAATTAGTGTCCCAGTTCAAGGTGGCCCTTAAACGGCACAAAGGCATAACTGGGATGCTCTGTTCTTGCTGCTACCATCAGGAAAGAGGTGTAGGTGCCACAAGACTCACATCCCCAGGTTCAGGAACAGCTGCTCCCCCTCCACCATCAGACTCCTCAACAACAAACTCAATCAGGGATTTATTTAAGGACTCTGTGCATTTTATTGAGTTTTAAAATTCTCTCAGTTTTGCACAGTTTGTTTACATTCGTTATCTGTTCTTATTTCTTATTTGTTTACATGTGTGCCTGTGTGGTATTGCACTACCAATAAGTGGTAATTCTGCCTCGCCAGGAGGAAAATGAACCTTAAGGTTGAATAATGTCATGCATGTACTCCTACAATAAATCTGCATTTTCTTGTCTGCAGGCTGAGGTGTATTCGCAGCATGCAAAGGGTTTCAGAAATAGGGGTCGTATTGGGATGAAGGTGGCCACGGAAGCATTGAGGTACTATTAGAGTTCAAAAGATCACTCTCCTCTGAAAAATTCAACATCCACGCTAGACAAGGTGGTAACAAATGGATAGGTGGAAGCCGCACTTTTCAGGTCTCTGTGGCGCAATCGGTTAGCGCGTTCGGCTGTTAACCGAAAGGTTGGTGGTTCGAGCCCACCCAGGGACGAAGGTTTTATTTAACAGTGACTAATACACATTTTTTTTGTTGCAATTTATTTATTGTCAAGTGTACGGAGGTATATTTATCTATGAATTTAATTTGCTTTAGATGCCACAACATTTCAGATCAATTCTAAACACTTTGCTAAATTCTTCATTCTCGTTTTACAAATATAGCAATAAAGGAGTGTGTGTTCTCACTGCTTTATTTTAAAACATGCTGTATTCACACATATACACACACACACATACATACACACACATACAAACACATACATACACACATACACACACACACATACAAACACATACATACACACACATCTTTTCTTTTCTTTGGCTTGGCTTCGCGGATGAAGATTTATGGAGGGGGTAAAAGTCTACGTGAGGCAGTTTACCTTGGTCCCAACAAAGCTTGAAAAACTCATGCAGTTTGGCATGCAGAGTTTTGCCGCCAGCCTTCCAGACTTCTGGGGGGATTCCATCCATACCTGCTGCTTTGCCACTTTTCAGTTGTTCGATTGCCTTATATGTCTCATCCAGGGTGGGAACCTCATCCAGCTCTAGCCTTAGGGGCTGTTGAGGGAGCTGGAGCAGGGCGGAATCTTGGACTGAGCGGTTGGTACTGAAAAGAGATTGGAAGTGTTCTGACCATCGGTTGAGGATGGAGATCTTGTCGCTGAGGAGGACTTTGCCGTCTGAGCTGCGCAGCGGGCTTTGGACTTGGGGTGAGGGGCCGTACACAGCCTTTAGAGCCTCGTAGAAACCCCTGAAGTCGCCAATGTCCGCGCTGAGCTGTGTTCGTTTGGCGAGGCTAGTCCACCACTCATTTTGGATCTCCCGGAGTTTGCGCTGAAGATGGCTGCATGCGCGACGG
This sequence comes from Narcine bancroftii, assembly GCF_036971445.1. Taxonomy (NCBI): domain Eukaryota; kingdom Metazoa; phylum Chordata; class Chondrichthyes; order Torpediniformes; family Narcinidae; genus Narcine; species Narcine bancroftii. The sequence goes on along the minus strand of NC_091473.1, from coordinate 46,678,391 downwards.
AAGGCTTGTTTCTTCTCTGGACAGGACGGCTTTGTAAGGTGAGCCTGGTGGGCAGCTCGCTTCTTTGCCAGCAGCTCCTGGATTTCCTGGCTGTTTTCGTCAAACCAGTCCTTGTTTTTCCTGGAGGAGAAGCCCAGTACCTCTTCAGTGGATTGCAGTATGGGTCACGTCTCCAGAATGGAGGACCATCGCCTTCCCAAGATCGTATTATATGGCGAGCTCTCCACTGGCCACCGTGACAGAGGTGCACCAAAGAAAAGGTACAAGGACTGCCTAAAGAAATCTCTTGGTGCCTGCCACATTGACCACCGCCAGTGGGCTGATAACGCCTCAAACCGTGCATCTTGGCGCCTCACAGTTTGGCGGGCAGCAGCCTCCTTTGAAGAAGACCGCAGAGCCCACCTCACTGACAAAAGGCAAAGGAGGAAAAACCCAACACCCAACCCCAACCAACCAATTTTCCCCTGCAACCGCTGCAATCGTGTCTGCCTGTCCCGCATCGGACTTGTCAGCCACAAACGAGCCTGCAGCTGACGTGGACTTTTTACCCCCTCCATAAATCTTCGTCCGCGAAGCCAAGCCAAAGAAAAGAAAAGTCTACGTCAGCTGCAGGCTCGTTGGTGGCTGACAAGTCCGATGCGGGACAGGCAGACACGGTTGCAGCGGTTGCAGGGGAAAACTGGTTGGTTGGGGTTGGGTGTTGGGTTTTTCCTCCTTTGCCTTTTGTCAGTGAGGTGGGCTCTGCGGTCTTCTTCAAAGGAGGTTGCTGCCCGCCGAACTGTGAGGCGCCAAGATGCACGGTTTGAGGCGATATCAGCCCACTGGCGGTGGTCAATGTGGCAGGCACCAAGAGATTTCTTTAGGCAGTCCTTGTACCTCTTCTTTCTTCTTTGGCTTGGCTTCGCGGACGAAGATTTATGGAGGGGGTAAATGTCCACGTCAGCTCCAGGCTCGTTTGTGGCTGACAAGTCCGATGTGGGACAGGCAGACACGGTTGCCTCTGTCACGGTGGCCAGTGGAGAGCTCGCCATATAACACGATCTTGGGAAGGCGATGGTCCTCCATTCTGGAGACGTGACCCACCCAGCGCAGCTGGATCTTCAGCAGTGTGGATTCGATGCATACACATACATACACATACACATACACACATACATACACACACATAAACACATATACATACACGCACACACACACATACACACACACATATATACATACACATACACACACTTCCCTGTTCTATACATGCTTTTTTTCAATTGAAACTGTATAATACATTTAGTTGAAATAACATTTCATTCTGGTTTAAACTTTCCACAGAATACCTATTAACCTGAGTATACCCATTGTGGTTGAAATTAGGTGCTTGGATTAATATATTATTTAAAAAAAAGAAAATATTTTTTTAAAAATGAAGTGCCCCAAGTAAATTTAAAAATTGGATTTAACATTGTTTGTTCCTGGGCTGAACAGGACACAGTGCCCAAGGTCAATTAATCTTTTGTGGCCAAGAGCTTGATGAGTTCTTTTATAAGTATTGAAAGTATTCAAAGGAATCTGTTTCAAAGAAAAGAGAATAGTTCCAGGGATTTTATTTGTTCAAGTCTCATAACTTTTAAACAATTCCACAAGGGACTAAAATAACAGCCTGTGTTGTATGAGAAGCTCGCTCCATGTGGGCCGAAATAGCTCAGTTGGGAGAGCGTTAGACTGAAGATCTAAAGGTCCCTGGTTCAATCCCGGGTTTCGGCAGGTTATTGGTATTCTTATTATTTATATAATTTTTCCTTGATATTAGAACCTTGCTTTTGCAAAATTTCCCCCAAAGTTGATGGCCGGGCGTGACAACTAGCACTGATAAGATCTTCCAGAAATAACAAAGTCGAAAAGCCTAACGAACATTACGATATGTTAAAAGAAAAAGCCTCTACCACTGCCGAAACCCGGGATTGAACCAGGGACCTTTAGATCTTCAGTCTAACGCTCTCCCAACTGAGCTATTTCGGCGGACGCTGAATAGCTCCTCTCTATCCTATATAAAACGTCACCGAGACGCGGCGGGTTATTGGTGGTTCGAGCCCTCCTTCTGCAGATAACTAGCATCTGGACCTATAATAGAGACGAGCATTTTCCTCTTTTATGGTCGCCTGATCATTGTTCCCGGCACTCCGACAAACGGTCAAAGGAGACCATTCTTTCAAGGAACTCGTTCCCTCTGCTGGCTCTTTCTGATGCCATCTCCTTGCCCCTGAAAGTTGCAGATGCAAGAGGCGGCAGATGCTGGAATTTGATCCAAACATAAACTGCTGGGGGAATTCAGCGATGGAGCAGCAGCTCCGGAGGGAGAGTCCCTGCCAACCAAAAAGGGTTTGCCGCTGAACCCGTGTTTTAACCCAACTATCATTATTCTTTTCTTTGGCTTGGCTTCGCGGACGAAGATTTATGGAGGGGGTAAAAAGTCCACGTCAGCTGCAGGCTCGTTTGTGGCTGACAAGTCCGATGCGGGACAGGCAGACACGATTGCAGCGGTTGCAGGGGAAAATTGGTTGGTTGGGGTTGGGTGTTGGGTTTTTCCTCCTTTGCCTTTTGTCAGTGAGGTGGGCTCTGCAGTCTTCTTCAAAGGAGGTTGCTGCCCGCCAAACTGTGAGGCGCCAAGATGCACGGTTTGAGGCGTTATCAGCCCACTGGCGGTGGTCAATGTGGCAGGCACCAAGAGATTTCTTTAGGCAGTCCTTGTACCTTTTCTTTGGTGCACCTCTGTCACGGTGGCCAGTGGAGAGCTCGCCATATAATACGATCTTGGGAAGGCGATGGTCCTCCATTCTGGAGACGTGACCCATCCAGCTCAGCTGGATCTTCAGCAGCGTGGACTCGATGCTGTCGACCTCTGCCATCTCGAGTACCTCGACGTTAGGGGTGTGAGCGCTCCAATGGATGTTGAGGATGGAGCGGAGACAACGCTGGTGGAAGCGTTCTAGGAGCCGTAGGTGGTGCCGGTAGAGGACCCATGATTCGGAGCCGAACAGGAGTGTGGGTATGACAACGGCTCTGTATACGCTTATCTTTGTGAGGTTTTTCAGTTGGTTGTTTTTCCAGACTCTTTTGTGTAGTCTTCCAAAGGCGCTATTTGCCTTGGCGAGTCTGTTGTCTATCTCATTGTCGATCCTTGCATCTGATGAAATGGTGCAGCCGAGATAGGTAAACTGGTTGACCGTTTTGAGTTTTGTGTGCCCGATGGAGATGTGGGGGGGCTGGTAGTCATGGTGGGGAGCTGGCTGATGGAGGACCTCAGTTTTCTTCAGGCTGACTTCCAGGCCAAACATTTTGGCAGTTTCCGCAAAGCAGGACGTCAAGCGCTGAAGAGCTGGCTCTGAATGGGCAACTAAAGCGGCATCATCTGCAAAGAGTAGTTCACGGACAAGTTTCTCTTGTGTCTTGGTGTGAGCTTGCAGGCGCCTCAGATTGAAGAGACTGCCATCCGTGCGGTACCGGATGTAAACAGCGTCTTCATTGTTGGGGTCTTTCATGGCTTGGTTCAGCATCATGCTGAAGAAGATTGAAAAGAGGGTTGGTGCGAGAACACAGCCTTGCTTCACGCCATTGTTAATGGAGAAGGGTTCAGAGAGCTCATTGCTGTATCTGACCCGACCTTGTTGGTTTTCGTGCAGTTGGATAATCATGTTGAGGAACTTTGGGGGACATCCGATGCGCTCTAGTATTTGCCAAAGCCCTTTCCTGCTCACGGTGTCGAAGGCTTTGGTGAGGTCAACAAAGGTGATGTAGAGTCCTTTGTTTTGTTCTCTGCACTTTTCTTGGAGCTGTCTGAGGGCAAAGACCATGTCAGTGGTTCCTCTGTTTGCGCGAAAGCCGCACTGTGATTCTGGGAGAATATTCTCAGCGACACTAGGTATTATTCTATTTAGTAGAATCCTAGCGAAGATTTTGCCTGCAATGGAGAGCAACGTGATTCCCCTGTAGTTTGAGCAGTCTGATTTCTCGCCTTTGTTTTTGTACAGGGTGATGATGGTGGCATCACGAAGATCCTGAGGCAGTTTACCTTGGTCCCAACAAAGCTTGAAAAACTCATGCAGTTTGGCATGCAGAGTTTTGCCGCCAGCCTTCCAGACTTCTGGGGGGATTCCATCCATACCTGCTGCTTTGCCACTTTTCAGTTGTTCGATTGCGAACAGAAATCACAGACCGAAGAAATAGTTGGAAAGAGTGATTGAAGCAAAACTGTGATCGTCCACCGAAGAAATAAATAACCGTTGCCGAAACCCGGGATTGAACCAGGGACCTTTAGATCTTCAGTCTAACACTCTCCCAACTGAGCTATTTCGGCTCATTGATGGGCACCCTTCAGCCCTTTCAGACTATACTGGCTTCTAATTCCTAATTTGTCTTAATCTGTTCCATCTATCAGATAACATTACAATTGATGGTATATTATGGTAAATTAGCATAGTGTTTTTTTTTCCAGGGTGTCAACATCTAAAGCCAGAGGATGTAGAAGGGAAAAATTTAAAAAGCGGTCTAAACCTTTTTTATACAGAGGGTGGTGAGTGTATGTAGAATCCTAGCGAAGATTTTGCCTGCAATGGAGAGCAACGTGATTCCCCTGTAGTTTGAGCAGTCTGATTTCTCGCCTTTGTTTTTGTACAGGGTGATGATGGTGGCATCACGAAGATCCTGAGGCAGTTTACCTTGGTCCCAACAAAGCTTGAAAAACTCATGCAGTTTGGCATGCAGAGTTTTGCCGCCAGCCTTCCAGACTTCTGGGGGGATTCCATCCATACCTGCTGCTTTGCCACTTTTCAGTTGTTCGATTGCCTTATATGTCTCATCCAGGGTGGGAACCTCATCCAGCTCTAGCCTTAGGGGCTGTTGAGGGAGCTGGAGCAGGGCGGAATCTTGGACTGAGCGGTTGGTACTGAAAAGAGATTGGAAGTGTTCTGACCATCGGTTGAGGATGGAGATCTTGTCGCTGAGGAGGACTTTGCCGTCTGAGCTGCGCAGCGGGCTTTGGACTTGGGGTGAGGGGCCGTACACAGCCTTTAGAGCCTCGTAGAAACCCCTGAAGTCGCCAATGTCCGCGCTGAGCTGTGTTCGTTTGGCGAGGCTAGTCCACCACTCATTATGGATCTCCCGGAGTTTGCGCTGAAGATGGCTGCATGCGCGACGGAAGGCTTGTTTTTTCTCTGGACAGGACGGCTTTGTAAGGTGAGCCTGGTGGGCAGCTCGCTTCTTTGCCAGCAGCTCCTGGATTTCCTGGCTGTTTTCGTCAAACCAGTCCTTGTTTTTCCTGGAGGAGAAGCCCAGTACCTCTTCAGTGGATTGCAGTATGGTAGTCTTCAACTGATCCCAGAGGGTTTCAGGGGACGGGTCCGTGAGGCGGGTTGTATCGTCGAGCTTTGCTTTGAGGTTTGCCTGGAAGTTTCCTCTCGCTTCGTCTGACTGCAGTTTTCCAACATTGAACCTCTTTCTGGGGGCTTTATTGTTCCTGGGCTTTGGCTTGAAGTGAAGGTTGAGCTTGCAGCGAACCAGCCGGTGGTCAGTGTGGCATTCCGCGCTAGGCATGACCCTGGTGTGGAGCACATCTTGTTTGTCACTTTCTCGCACCAGGATGTAGTCCAGGAGGTGCCAGTGTTTGGATCGGGGATGCATCCAGGTGGTCTTAAGGCTGTCCCTCTGCTGAAAAAGGGTGTTTGTAATGACAAGCCGCTGTTCTGCGCAGAGCTCCAACAGGAGGCGCCCATTGTCGTTGCACTTGCCGACGCCATGCTTGCCCAGGATTGCTGGCCAGGTTTCTGAGTCTTTGCCGACACGAGCGTTGAAGTCGCCCAGGATGACAACCTTGTCGGCTGTAGGGGTACGTTGGATGAGGTTGCGCAGGTCGGTGTAGAACTTGTTCTTTTCTGCTGGTTCCGCCTGGAGGGTTGGAGCATAGACACTGATGAGGGTGATGTGACGCTTGTTTTGAAGTGGGAGTCGCATGGACATGATTCGGTCCGAGAGGCCTGTCGGAAGGTTTTCGAGTTTGGAGGCAATGAAGCTCTTGACCATGAAGCCTACACCAGATAGGCGTCGTTCATCCGAAGGCTTGCCAGACCAGTAGAGTGTGTAGCCCGCGCCGCGTTCTTGGAGGCTGCCTACATCTGCCAGGCGGACTTCACTGAGAGCGGCTATGTCGATGTCAAGTCTGAGGAGTTCATGTGCAATGAGGGCAGACCGACGTTCAGGTCGGTGGCTGTCAGTCTTGTCTAGCATGGTTCTGATGTTCCAGCATGCTAGCTTGAGTTTGTGAGCATCTTTTGAGGGGGAGGACGTGGAGGGGGAGGACGTGGAGGGGGAGGACGTTGAGGGGGAGGACGTGGACCTGTCCTCGGGCCTGCGCAAAGGAGCTTTTAGGTGGAGTGCAGTGCGCTCTTCGCTAGGATTCTACTAAATAGAATAATACCTAGTGTCGCCGAGAATATTCTCCCAGAATCACAGTGCGGCTTCAGACAGCTCCAAGAAAAGTGCAGAGAACAAAACAAAGGACTCTACATCACCTTTGTTGACCTCACCAAAGCCTTCGACACCGTGAGCAGGAAAGGGCTTTGGCAAATACTAGAGCGCATCGGATGTCCCCCAAAGTTCCTCAACATGATTATCCAACTGCACGAAAACCAACAAGGTCGGGTCAGATACAGCAATGAGCTCTCTGAACCCTTCTCCATTAACAATGGCGTGAAGCAAGGCTGTGTTCTCGCACCAACCCTCTTTTCAATCTTCTTCAGCATGATGCTGAACCAAGCCATGAAAGACCCCAACAATGAAGTCGCTGTTTACATCCGGTACCGCACGGATGGCAGTCTCTTCAATCTGAGGCGCCTGCAAGCTCACACCAAGACACAAGAGAAACTTGTCCGTGAACTACTCTTTGCAGATGATGCCGCTTTAGTTGCCCATTCAGAGCCAGCTCTTCAGCGCTTGACGTCCTGCTTTGCGGAAACTGCCAAAATGTTTGGCCTGGAAGTCAGCCTGAAGAAAACTGAGGTCCTCCATCAGCCAGCTCCCCACCATGACTACCAGCCCCCCCACATCTCCATCGGGCACACAAAACTCAAAACGGTCAACCAGTTTACCTATCTCGGCTGCACCATTTCATCAGATGCAAGGATCGACAATGAGATAGACAACAGACTCGCCAAGGCAAATAGCGCCTTTGGAAGACTACACAAAAGAGTCTGGAAAAACAACCAACTGAAAAACCTCACAAAGATAAGCGTATACAGAGCCGTTGTCATACCCACACTCCTGTTCGGCTCCGAATCATGGGTCCTCTACCGGCACCACCTACGGCTCCTAGAACGCTTCCACCAGCGTTGTCTCCGCTCCATCCTCAACATCCATTGGAGCGCTCACACCCCTAACGTCGAGGTACTCAAGATGGCAGAGGTCGACAGCATCGAGTCCACGCTGCTGAAGATCCAGCTGCGCTGGATGGGTCACGTCTCCAGAATGGAGGACCATCGCCTTCCCAAGATCGTATTATATGGCGAGCTCTCCACTGGCCACCGTGACAGAGGTGCACCAAAGAAAAGGTACAAGGACTGCCTAAAGAAATCTCTTGGTGCCTGCCACATTGACCACCGCCAGTGGGCTGATAACGCCTCAAACCGTTCATCTTGGCGCCTCACAGTTTGGCGGGCAGCAGCCTCCTTTGAAGAAGACCGCAGAGCCCACCTCACTGACAAAAGGCAAAGGAGGAAAAACCCAACACCCAACCCCAACCAACCAATTTTCCCTTGCAACCGCTGCAATCGTGTCTGCCTGTCCCGCATCGGACTGGTCAGCCACAAACGAGCCTGCAGCTGACGTGGACTTTTTACCCCCTCCATAAATCTTCGTCCGCGAAGCCAAGCCAAAGGTGAGTGTATGCAACGAACTGCTAGGTACAATCGCAACATATACAAGACAATTGTACAGGTGCTTAGATAGGGTAGGTTTTGAGGAATGTGGGTCAAACAAAGGCAAATGGGACAAGTCACCTTGGCTACCTTGGACTAGTTGGGCTGAATAGCTGTTTCCATGCTCTATGGCTCATGAATTGCACTCCATTGCACTCCCTCCATGGCATGTAGATCTTAGATGTGATCTCACCAAGATTCTGCATAATATCACATATCAATGGGCAAAATGGCACTTCCCTGATGCTAGCATTGGCAGAACAGTTCCAGCTGCATAGGGGATTATAGATAAGGAAGATGGCCATTTTGCCCATTGATCCCGCATTGAGCGAGGTGCCACAGTGGCCCCAAAGCGGCTTGATGAGATGGCGGCCTGAAGGGGCCCGGTGAGGTGCTGGAGCGGAGCTCTGGGGTGCTCCAGTGGGATGGAGATTCATTGTTGGGCTAGGGACTCGGATATTGGGTGGGTGAGGCGAGAATAGTGGTACTCCCCTGCAAGTGGCCCCAGGCTGTGTGCCCTGGCTGCCATACCCTAGATACACCTATGCTTTGAAAGGCATGTGTGATTAAAAGGAATCAGCATAGTTTTGTGCAGGGAAGATCATGTCTCACAGATATAACTGAGTTTCTTTCCGTCAGTAAATAAGGAGACTGGTGAAGACAGATTTTGACAAGGTCCCACATTCTAGGCTGAAGATTAAGGTACAAAGGATCCCAAGGGATGTTGGTGAACTGGATCCAACATTTTTTCTTGAACTACTGTGTTTAGCCGTGTTTATCATCTATGTTTTATGTTTATTAACTTTTTTTCTGTGCAGTTGTAAAATTGGAGTTGTTTGTACCTGTTTGGCTGAAGCAAGTAAGAAGTTTGGTTCATATGTCCATGATCTTATGTGTATGACAATCATTATTGACTCACCGAGTTCCTTCAGCAGCTTGCTTTTTGCTCTAGATTCCAGTATTTGCAGTCTCTTGTGTTTCCAGTTAATTAGCAGGAGCAGGCCATTATTGATTCTTGAAGCTGGTTACCATTTGTGAAACTGAATCTGACTAATAACCCAATCATATTACTTTCAACCCTATGAGCCTTCACGTCATATGTACAGTCTGATGCGCTAAATCCAAGTTCAAATTTACTTATCATCTGATTGCTTAAGTTCGACCCACCGAAAGTTTAATCCTGTCCTCAGCGCAAACACACAACCAGATATAACACACATACAGAACAAGCGATACATAAGCAGAACAAATATACATGTTAAAAAAAATTGTTCAATAAATAGAGGAGTCTTGGAAGGTTAGTGTGAACAGTTTCACTACCCTTGGGAAGGAGTTGTTTCTCATCCTGGTGGCTCTGAACTCCTGTATTTCTTTCCTGACAGGAGAAGCTGAAAGATGATGTGTGTGGGGTGGAAGGGGTCATCAACAATTTTGTGCACCCTGTTCAGACAACTATCCTGCTAGATCACGTTGATTGGGGGGGGGGGGTGGTGGAGGGAGACCCCAGTGATCCTTTCTGCCTCTCTTATGGTCCTGTGGATTGAACTCCGACCGAATTCTCTACAGCAACCTTACCACACTGTGTTACAGCCACTCAGGACCCTCTCGATAGAGCTCCATACCTTGATGAAGGGCTCTACTCCAAAACATCAGTTATGTATTTTTACCTTGGCTATATAAAAGACATTGCTTGACCTGCTGAGTTTCTCCAGTTTTGTGTTTTAACTCCTGATGAAACTTGACATGATGGTGGCCGGTAGCCTTGTGCACTCAATCTTTTCAGGAAGTGAATTGTTGTGAGGTGGCAATGTTGTGTGTCCAGGTTAAGTCACTTGATAAGTGGTCTCTGAAGAACTTGGTGCTTTCTACTCTCTCCACTACTGAGTTATTAATGTGTAGTGGAGGGTGGTCATTCTTGGTCCACCTGAAGTCCATGATCATCTCCTTCATCTTGTCCACATTGAGACTCAGGTTGTTATTCTTGCACCATAAAACAAGATTTACATTAAAAATCTATATACATTTATATCCTTCATTTCACAACAATTTGGATTTAACACACACTTAAAATAGTTCTCATTATTTAGGTCAAGCAGCTTATATTATTATTCTTAACTTAGTCCCATTTAGGCTCAAGGGATTAACAGCTGGTATTTACTGACCTGTTTACTGTCCTTAGATTGTAATAGGCTCTGATGAATTCTGAAAAATCCATTGAAATTGAGATCTCATCCAAAGATGGAATAGCTCTGACGGGATGGCATTAGAAAGAAGGTTTGAGATCACTGGCATCTTGGAAAGGATTGTACTCTTTTTAGCTTTGTGCTTGTTTGATTGTCTCCCCCTTTTTTGTATCAAACCCTATTTTGTGTTGAACCAAACCTCTTATTTATTCTCTCCAATGTTTACTTTCCTGTTGGGTGGCTATTTATTTCCCACATAATGAAGGCCTGATTACACTGTGAGTTTAACATTATTAAGATAATTAGAAAATGTGCCTTTCTTTTTCAATTGATCTTTTTTTAATGTTTTTCATGTATGTAGAACCATAGAGTAATGGATTCAGTCAGCGTGGAAGTAAGCCTCTTCAACCCAATTTGCCCATGCTGACCAAAATATTCCACCCACACTAGTCCCACCTGCCTGCATTTGGGCCTTACCACTTTTTATTCATGCATCCATCCAGTTTTTTTCTTAAACATTGCAATAGGACCTTCCTCAACCACCTCCCCTAGCAGCCCATTCATATACCCACCATCGTCTGTGTAAAAAAGTTACCCCTCAAGTTCCTGTTAAATCTTTCCCCCTCATCTAAAACTCTTCTAGGTACCAATATCCCTAATCTGGGCAAAAGACTGCATTTAGGTCATTTTGAGTAAAATATACTGCAAAAACCTGTCCTCAAATCAATCATGGGTAGATAATTTGATTGAATGTGAGAAATAGATTAAGGGGGATGGGGAAGATTGCATTGCTGTTTCTAAAAGGTACAAAAGGCAAACGGCAGTAAGGCCTCCCTCTGTAAAATGCCTTTAACTTACAGAGAGAGTGGAACTCAAGGGAGAGAGAGAGAGAGAGAGAGAGAGAGAGAAAGCAAGCCAACTCCACACAGGGGTATGCAGATGAGAGAGCGGGGGGGGGGGGGGGGGGGGAGAGAGATACCAACACAGGGAAATAACCCTGGGTAAAAAATTTGCAAAGGTTATAAAAGCAATGTAGCAGCATGAAAACATCTGGAGTATTAAAACCTGCTGAAAAAGAGACCATTAAAAGTAGTAGATTCAAACTCTGTGTCCAGGGTTTGAGCCCAAAATCTGGTAAATACACCTGAAAAATGCCTCAGTGGTTGTGAAATGCTTTGTGATGTAGTGATTTTGAATGGTGCTACAGAAATGCAAGTTTTTGTTCTTTCCTTTCTGGCCTGAAAGGAGGTTTAAGTACCCCACCCCAGCATTCTCCATATTCAGTCTCCAGCTTTACCAACACATGAATAAACAGATTTACCAATACATTGTGAGCTGTTTCTGAGTCCAGCACTAACCAAATCAAGACCAAATACTAGGTTTCTATCCAGATTCTTCGAAAAGCTCCTGAAGCTAAAATTACCCATTCCTCTAACAGATTGGATCCCTGAAAATGTCATATTGATTGGTTTGTCAAGAACCAGTCTTTTAGGGTTTTTAGACTGCAGGCATGTAAAGGCACAAACAACGAAATTTGTCATTACATGGACAGTCTAAAAAGGAAAGTGTAGGAATTTTTAGTCAATTCCTGCACCGCAATTTATCCTGCAGGACCCCTACTACTTTTCGGGGGAAGCCTGCAATCTATATCGTACCGCAAAAGCCACCTCATGAATTCGATGTCCAGCGGGTGCTCCACGTAAAAGTACTGAGACTAACATACACAGGAACTTAAGGGGTGCAATGTAAACGACCACAAGGTGAGTAATTATGTTAATTTATGTTAAATTATTCACAGATTTTTCCAGCATGGCTGTCTAAAAACACTTGTAACTCCAATTCCAAATCAAGATGGCTACACTTTGAGTACACATATAAAACCAATGGAAACCAAGCCACTTAGTTGTAATGAACCATGTTAAACTACTGTATTTCTGTATAGTAGAAGTTTTAAAATTGTCTTGGGATTTAGAATTTAACAGAGAAGAACCAAGAAAAGAGGCAAGAGAGAAAACGAGTGTAGTACTAACAGGCTTAAGGACAACTTCTTTCATAACAGCCATCAGATTCCTGAAAGAATGCCAAGCAATGCTCTCATACTCCCCTTGCTTGGTACTAATCGACCTTTCTTTTCATTGCAACTACACTTTGTAAATTGTATTCTTTGCACGGCTGTATGAAAGTTGGCATAGGCCGGTAGACCGCTTGCAGAAGAACCTTTCTCACTGCACTAGATATTTTGTTGCAAATAAACAAACTTTGAATGATGAGCGCAAATTGATAATGATAATGAGTATGTTGTACAAGTACATTGTGCAAAGGCGCCAAAATTCTTACTTGCTGCGCTCAAACAGGTACACAAAAGGCAACAAGTACAATAGTAAATAAATAATAAATATAAAAGAGAGAGAGAGAGATAAATATTCACTGTTACAATTAGTACAAAAAAAAAGTGGTGTTTCAACTGTGCAGACCAGTGTTTTTTGTGGTTCCAGAGTAGATTATGCTTAGGGTAATACAGGGAAGTTCAAGAGCCTGAAAGTCATTGAATAAAAACTGTTCTTGAACCTAGAGGAGCTGGACTTCTACCTTTCTGGAGGCACTGATGTGAAGTTGGGAAGGTTTCACTCTCTCTCTCTCTCTCTCTCTCTCTCGCTCTCTCTCTCTCATACACAGACACACACACACACACACACACACACACACACACACACACACACACACACACACACACACACACACACACACACACACACACACACACACACACACACACACACACACACACGAAATTGAATCTAAAACCAGATCCACTTCAACCATCAAGTACCCATCAACGTTAATCCCCTTTACCAGTATTTGATCAATACCCTTCCACCCTTGTTGATTCATAACCAACCCTGATGGGTTGAATGCCCTTTTTTCTACTGGCCAGAAACAAGTAATTTCTTCCTAATGGTCTTAGTCGAGGGCACAATGATCATTAGCTGTCTTGAGTGGTCTGCCTGATAGAACCTGCATATTCCTACAAAAGATCATTTCAATGACTTTCTGGAATGCTGCCTGGAAATTTAATGGATAATGATCAAGAGAAAAAAAAATCCTTCACTCTAATCTGTTCTTTCCTGGGCAGCAGCTTTCAAATTTGCTTTTGTGACATTTATAGTATTTATTGTCTACAGCACTGATTAGCTAATAGTATTTTATCTTTATCCGTATTGCTCTGTAATGTGAAATTGTGGTCCTAAATTAGTCAATGTGTTGGATCATCTAATATAGTCATCAAATTGATTTTAACGATGAATTAACTTTTTTATTACAGTTTACCAAAAAGTAGTCAAGGCAGAGAGCTGGCTTAGATATAGAAGAGGCTGCAAATGCTGGAATCTGGAGAAATAACCAATCTGCTAGAGAAACTCAGTAGGTCCGAACTTCTAAATTCCTCCATCAAATAGTGATGGCACAGTTAGTGTAGCGATTAGCACAATGTGCAACAACAACAACAGCGATCGGGATGGGGTTCGAATTCCACGCTGTCTATAAGGAGTTTGTACATTCTCCCTGTTTGCGTGGGTGTCCAGCTTCCTCCCACTGTTCAAAATGTACCAGGAGTTCTAGGTCAATTGGATGTAATTGGGTGCACAGTCTCGTAGGCTGAAAGGGCCTGTTACCGTGTTGCATGTCTAAATTTTAAAACTTTTTGAAGTTGTTTGTAGTGGGATCCAATTTTGCAAGCTTTGCAGTCTGGCTACCTCACGTTTACAAGCCCTCTGTTTTTAATGAAAGGTTGAGTGATGGAGGATGAGAGGTGTTTAAGATTATGAGAGCCATAGCACCTTTTTCCTGAGGCAGGAATGGCCATTACTAAAGGACATCTGTTTAAGGTGAGTGGAGGAAAGTTTAGGGGAGACAGCAGAAGTAAGTTGTTTACACAGAGAGTGGTGGGTGCCTGTAATGCATGGCCGTCAGTGGTATTGGAGGCTGGTACAAAAGGGACATTTAAAAGACTCTTAATAGGCATGTAGACATTAAAAAAAAAAGGGAATTTTATGGGCTGTGAGAGAGAGAAGGGTTAGATTGATAATGGAGTAAGTTTATATGGGTCGGCACACTATTCTATGAAGTCAGGTCTCTCGGACTGTGAGGCATCTGCGCCACTATGCCACCCTATTAGAGAGTGAACAAAATGGGAGGAGATCATTTTGCAACAGGCAAGACCCAAACAGGGACAGGCAGTGTAGATATCGATTTTTTTGTTTTCTTTGGACAGGAAACTTAGGAAATTTTTTCAGGATCAGGAGCCATTTTGGGATTGAGATGAGGAGAAATACTTTCACTTGAATCTTTAGTGTTCTCCACTTTAGAAAGAAACTTAATAATTGGTCGAAGGAGATGGAGATTAGTCAGGAAAATAACACATAACTTTACCTCACACTTGCCTAGTCCTGGTTTGCTTGATATACTGGAGTTTTCTTCTACCTTTTCTTCTTTGGAAGTTTCTAGATGAACTATTAGTATTTCTAAGACTTAAGTTTAATATTTTCTTCTTGAATGAATTAGCTTAGAGTTCCTCCGAATATTTATCTTTTCCTCTCCTTACTTCACTGATCTCCAGGGATGGTTTCAGATCTCTAGGCATGGAATATTAATACCTTCTAGCTCTATGAAGGAGCAAGGTTTTTAAAAAATCTCCTTTAGGCAGTTCGAAAAGATCATGAACAATCTTTTCACCTCTACAGTGCGGGCTTTCTCCAGATCTCCTCATAACCTTGATTAAAAAGTATTTAGCATTCCGAAATTTACACCACTTCTTTTTAGAGATCTCGACCATGCTGTCAAGATTGGAATTTATTTTCCACAAACAGTTAAGAGTGAACTAAAGAAAAGTGAACTTGGAATCACATACAGGACAATGCAGTTAAGGATATATGTAAAGCAGACAGGTTTAAACAAAAATCCTATGATTTTATAATCATCATTAATTAATCCATAGAGACACATGAGAGACTGGAGGTGGTGGAATCTGGAGCAAAATCTGCAGGAACTCTGCAAACGTAGAGACAGAGCAATAGTTGTGGCCCTTCATCAGAATGGACAGTGCAGAGGGAAAAGAGCCACTTTTAAGAGGAGAGAGGGGAGGGTGAGACAGGGGCTGGTAGGTGACTGATGGAACCAGGTGAGCTTGGGATGATGGACAGATAGAGCCAGGTAGAGAAAGGGGAGGGGGGAAGGTAAAGACAGGGGCTGGTAGGTAATTGGTGGAACAAGGAGAGGTGATGAACAGACAGAGCCAGGTTGGGGGCGGGCAGGAATGGTATGGACAGAGATTGGGTGAATGGAACCAAACAAAGAAGGGAAGGTGGACAGATGGAGCCAGATCAGGGATAAGATGGAAAGGGTAGGCCAGTGGAGAAGAAATTCTGAGAGATAGGATTATGGGTGATGGGCAGATGAAAAGAGGAAAGTTCAAGTTCAAAATTATTTTTACCTGTACCAAAGATCAGTGATTTGTTTTACGAGCATCCAGCCAATCAACTCATACACATAATAGCATGAAATATGCAGTAGAGAGTCCAGAGATCAGCAAGAATAATATTTTACTGGCATGAGATCATTAGGAGTCTGATAACAGTGAAAAAGAAACAGGCAATGTGTGATCACACTCTCATGATCTTCTTCCTGATGGGAAGGGGTGAAGAGGGTGTGGTCTGGTAGGATGAGACTTTTAATATATTGACTACTTTTCCAAGGGACAGTGAGAAGCATAGTTGGAGTCGTGGGGAGAGAGGAGGGGATGGTGGGCGGCATGGTTATATGATGTGTCTTTGCACCTCTCTGCAGGAGAAAGGCAAAAAAAAGGAAAAGAGAACTGATTCTTCCTTCTTTTAAATTCAGCCATCTACAAGTTTGCCAATGAACCTCAATTGTTGGCAGAATCACAAACGGCCATCAGGAAGTGAACAGGAGGGAGGTAGATCAGCTCTTTGAGTGGTTTCACATCAACAACCTTGCGGTCAACGTTAGCAAAACCAAGGAAATGATTGTGGACTTCAGGAAGGAGTCAAGGGAACATGACCCATTCCTCATCAAGGGCTCAGTAGTGGAGAAAGTCAAGAACTTCAAATTCCTGAGTGTCAACATCTCCGAGGATCTGTTCTCGAGCCTCCATGTCATGAAGAAGGCTTGCCAGTGGCTATACTTTATGAGGTGTTTGAGGAGATTCAGTATGTCACCGAAGACTCGAAAGCCATGGAGAGCATTCTGGCTGGTTGCATCACTGCCTGGTACAGAGGCATCAACTCTCAGGACAAGAAAAAAACTCCAGAGGGTTGTTAATTCAGTCTTCGACATCAAAGGCACCAGACTTCACTCCATCAAGGACATCTTCAAGAGGCAGTGTCTTAAAAAAGCTGCCTCTATCCTCAAAGACCCCCACCACCCAGGCCATGCCCTCTTCACTCTGCTATCATCGGGAAAAAGGTACAGGAGCCTAAAGACAAGCACTCAATGGCATAAGGACAGCTTCTTCCACGCTGCTATCAGATTTGTGAAATAATTAATGAACCAAAGACACTGCCTTACTTTTCATGGACTATTTTTATTTTTTTATATATTATTGTTGTAAGATGGTTCATAATATGAACGTTTGCATTAAGATGCTGCTGCAACACACCAAATTTTGTGACTTGTTCATGACATAAATTCTGATTCAGATTCTGAGATTGCTAACTGAATTAACGTCCCCATCTGAATCTATTTGAAGTCTAGACCTCTGGATTACAAATCTGGTCATTACATCATGACACCACCACTACAAGTGGTTTCACATATAAAGAACATGTTCTGCAGGAGCTTCAGACTTCCAAAAAGTTGGCTCTACTTTTTAATTCGAGGACCTCATCCTGAATTAGTAAACACACCAAAATGCTGGAGGAACTCATCCGGTCTTTTCAGCATCTATAGGAGACAAAGATATATTGCCAACGTTTCGGGCCTGAGCCCTTCTTCTATAGATGCTGAAGAAATCAGCTGTTCCTCCAGCATTTCGGTGTGTTTACAACAATCACAGCACCTTCAGCCTATCGGCTTCATGCAACCTAAACTAAGCAACCAGTGGAAGTAATTTCTCCCTATCTATACAGGTACTAGTTAATATCTTTACCACCTGAATGAAATCACCATTTAACCTTCTAAATTCCTGTTTATATGATCTTAATTAGTCTAATCTTTTGAAAGTTAACTCTCAGAGCATGACAACCTTATGAATTGACACCGCTCTTCCTCTGAAGACAATATATCCTGACTTAACTCATTGGGCTTTGGCAGTTGCGTAGCTTTTGAAAACTATTAGAGACATGGGAAATATATTTGAAACTCTATCCAATCTCTTGTTGCCTGCAATAAGAGAGCACGCAGCATAAATTTTCAAGAATATAGTAGCAATTACAAACTTGTGACAAGAACATCATGTTTTACTGCCTGGTAGTGTTGCAATAAAGATCAATCAAAGTCCCAGGTCAAGGGCTGATTCCCTTACAGGGGCAGTCAGCAAAACAGCACACGTCAGCCTGGAGGCTTATTCCACCAGAGATGGTATTTACTGCTTTCATTCTGTACAACGTGGAGAGACGACTAGCTACAGCTCTGTAATGTTTGTACTAATTATAGCATCATCAACCCTTGACAGCTAACCTGCTGTGCTTGAATTAAATCTCTGCATTGCAAGTAACGTTCCCCATCTGCACTCTGCAATTTAATGTTAAGCCCGTAAAGGGACCCCATTATCTTTCATTGCATCTGCTCAGCAGAGACTCTTAAAGGTTATTCCTGCTTCTCATTCTGAAATATAAACGGCATGGTTGGCGTAGTAGTTAGCACAACGTCTTTACAGCACCATCCATTTGGACCGGGGTGCAAAACCCAAGCAGTCTATAAGGAGTTTGTATGTTCTCCCTGTGTCTGCGTGGGTTTTCCATGGGGGTTCTGGCTTCCTTCCACAGTTCAAAATGTACTGGGGGTGTAGGTTAATTATGTATAAATTGGGCGGCATGGACTTGTGTGGGCTGAAATGGCCTGTTACCATGTGTGCTGTATGTCTAAAAAATATACTCGTGTTTGATGAGAGGGTGAAGAGCTGGAGTTGGTGAGGAGGTGGTGCTGACAGATTATATGATCTGGTGAATAACAGAAAGAGCACTGGTTACAGAGACAGCATGGAAATAGGCCCTTCAGCCCACTGAGTCTGTGCCAGCCATCACCCACCCATTTCCACAAACCCTACACAAATCCCATTGTTGATTCTCTTCACATCCTCATCAGCTGCTGCCAGATTCTTCATAGCAGTGGTTTTCTCCCGCATCTGAAGATCTTTGGGATATGGGAGGAAACCAGTGCAGCTGTGGGGTGGGGGGGGGGGGTGGAAATGAGGCAGGGAAAGGAAGCAAAGTCCACCCAAGCAGCAGGATTGAACCCAAGACTCCAGCAGTGTGCTATCTGTGTCACTGATTCCATGAAATTTATTTAAAACTTCAATGCTGTGAATCTAAAATAAATAAACACAGAAAATGCTGTAAACACACAGCAGGATCAGGCTGCATGGGTAAGAAGAGAAATAATTAATGTTTCAGTGATGTAATCGTAACATTTTACAGCACAGAAACAGGGCCTTCAGCCCAATGTCCATGGAAATTGAATTCCTTCCTTGCTCTGAAAAAGAAATGGACCCTAAAAGGTTAACCCTGTTTTTCTTTCCACAGATGCTGCCTGACCTTCTGAGAGTTTCCAACACTCTCTGCTTTTATCTGTCCTTATCAAGACTGAAAATTTGAAAAAGCTACAGAAGGTGGTGAATTCAGTTCAGGGCATCATACAAACTTCCCTCCACTGGCTCCATCTACATCTCCTGCTGCTTGGGAAAGGCAGCCAACACACTGAAGGACCCATTGCACCCTGGACACGCTCTCGTCTCCCTCCTCCCATCAGAGAGAAGGCTCAAGAGTGTGAGCACTCATCAACTGGCTTAAAGACAGTTTCTTTCCCACAGCCATCAGGCTCCTGAATGAACCCTACAACAGTACTCCCATACTTGGTGCTAACTGATCTTCCTTTTCATTGTAATCCTGCACCCTGTAAATTATGCTCTGTACACAACTGCTTGAATGTAAGAGATAGCCTATTAGACTGCTTGCACCAAGTATAATGTGACAAATAAACTTAAACTGGAGCTGGCAATGGGTACAATTACATTTTTCAAAAGACAGATGGACAGATACATGGACAGGGACGACATTAAAGGATACAAAAAAATGCAGGAAATGGGACTAGCCTATTATGCCAACTTGAGCTGAAGGGCCTGGTCCACACTGTACATCTCTATAAGGTATTGGGCCTAAGCATGCTAGGCTAAATAAAAAGACAAGCAAGAAGTAGGAGAGTGAGTGGAGAGGGGAAGACAGGGAGAATGACTGGAAAACTTGAATGATGAGGAGCTGGATAGGCTGAAAGAGGCTTGAAGGAGGAAACAAAATCAGATAAGGTCTTTTACTCAGGATAGAGGAGCCTTAAACACATGGACACATCTCCCTTGCACCACCACCACCACCACCCCAAATATGTTCTGCCAAATCAATTAAAATCACACAGGGGTAGAGAGAAAGCATTAGTCCTGGCTGCCTGGCTGTGAGTTAGAATCGGAGAAGATGTTTACCTAACCTTTTCAAAGAAGGAAGCAGAGCCTGCTGGTCTGCTGCTTACACGTCTGCCAGCCAATCATTATGCTGTGGACAGAATGTATTCTGTCATGAAGCAGGATTCCAAGCCCCAGTCCCTGATGACTGGGTTTGGTCAGAGGGCCCATTAAAGCTACAGCTCCTCCTCCCCCCCCCACCTCCCCCCCAGCAACCCCCACCCCCCCGCCCCCCCCCCCCCCAGCAACCCCCCCCCCACCCCCCCCCCCGCACTGTTTGTCCATGATCTCCCAGAGCACAGAAACTCAGTCACAAATATGACTATGGTGAAACTGTTGTAGCTACAGTGACCCATTTAAATACAAAATGTTCTCCTTACTCTCACAGAACACAGTAAATGTACTTCATGAGTGTTTATTTACAAGTAAACAGCTGCCATCTGTCAATGAGCAAGATAAGTATGAAAGAGCTGCATTTCTTTAGAACCTTTCTCATTCCTTTCAGCATTAAACATATAAGACATCGGTGAGGCCTCATTTAGAGAACCATGTTCAGTTTTGGTCACGTGCTCTGTTTTCAAGCTGGGGAGGGTGCTGAAATTTACGAAGATGTGGCCAGGGTGGGGCCTGAGCTATAGGGAGAGGTTGAGCAGACTGGGCCTTTATTCTTCGGAGCACAGAAGAATGAGGGGTGATTTTCTAGAGGTGTACAAAATAACCAGAGGAATAATTTAGGTGAACATAGTTTTTTGCCCCAAATTAGTGGAATTAGTAACCAGAAGCCATTGGTTTAATGTAATGCTGGAGATTTAACAGGGGCCTGAGAATGCACAGATACATGGATAGGTTGGGGTTAGAGGGATATGCAGGTAGATGGGACTAATGTGGATGGGAGATTTTTGTCAGCATGGGCAAGTTGGGCGAAAAGGCTTGTTTCTACACTGCATGACTCTATATCACAAAGTTTATAAGCATCAATTCTTCTCATAAGTGCAGTGGCCATCCTAATGTAGCGTCTAATCCATCCATAGTTCCCATAGTCCCAAGCACATGGCCACCATGGCCCCTCAAGACTGCCTCAGCATTTAACATGTCCATGGCTGACCTAGGCTTGCTTTACACCCGCTTCTGTGACACTTATCCGTATCCATCTCTTCCTCAATCAGTCAGGTATCTAATCCATTTTCACTTTAAATCCTTCTAATGATCCAGCTCCCACCTACAGCTGGGTCAGAGAATTCCAGTGATTTCCCCACTCTCTGTCAGAGCCACTTATCTTACATTAATTACAAGGGGACATAACGAATTATGTCCCCATGTTCAACACTATGAAAGCATCCCAGCATCAATTCATAGAGATCTACGGGACGGAAATAGGCTATTTGTGTCCTTGTCAAATAAGTTTTATCCAAGCCTTAAGGATCCTGACCTGTTACATTGACTGATCATGCCTCTACATGAATGTTGCCTGACTTGCTGAGTCCTTCCCCTTGTTTGTTCATTGAATTCAGTCTTGGCATCTCTTGTGTATCCAGGTTCAAATTTCCCTCTGGTACCAGAGGCTTTTCATAAAGCCTTTCATTGTAATAGGATAAAACTATTGTGGTCTGCTCAGAGAGTGCAGGCTGAAGGATGAAGAAGTATTGTCGAGGACGGCTGTTGGGTGCTTTTTCAAATCAGCACCATGGGATCTCTCTGAGAGAATCGGCAGGGTCTTGGTTCAATCAGGTAGCACCTCTCCAACAGCGCAGCTTTCCTGAGGTATTGTTGAAATTGGCCTTGAGGATGGGGTTGAAAACGATTGTCATTTTGCTCCAGGGCACGAATGTTACCCTTGGGAATGAAAGTCCTTGCAACAAAGACACCTACACACCACACCTGTCCTCTCAGTATTTTGCTAATCACAAATATTATTGAAGCTCACAACCAAATCTTTGGCAGTCAGCAGAATGTAGATTTTTAAAAATTAGTTAGCGAGATGGTTGGATGAAAATGTTTGAAGCAGAATCAAATATTTCTTTCCCCTCTTGTCAGAGAATAGTTGTTCGTTTGAAAACACGCAGTGATTCAAGGGCAATCTCTTATCATATTCTTGAACAAGCCTCTCATTGGTAAAATTATGCTGGCCTTGTACTGTTTTAACCAGGCTTTTCTTCTGTAACGTAAAATCTTGCACTTTTGTTGTATCTTGCTCTACCTGCTATACTAGGTAGAGATTGATCTGACTGGTAGCTTGCCAATCGAATTTTTCCATTCTGTCTCAGTACACATGCCAATAAATAATTTAATTCAAATTCAAGCTTATTGTTACATGTACCAAGATGCAGTGACTGAAGATGTTTTACAAGCAGACCAGTTGACTTCTCATACATAACGTAACAAGTAAGTCAAAGGACAGAAGTATAGAGTTAGAGAGAAAGATCAGTCGGTACAAAGAAAAGGCAACAGAATTTTACTATTTTGGGATTAATTTTTTAGAAACCTGATAACAGTGGGAAAGAAAGTCAAACTGGTAGAGCGCAATCTCACTCTCACAAATCTTCCTAATAGGAGGGAGTTGAAGATAGTGTGGCTAAGGTGGGATAAGTCTGTAATATGTTGCCTGCTTTCCTGAGGCAGTTGTGGGGAGTCGATGGAGGGGGTGGGTGCGATGGTCTGAGCTGCATTCATACCTCTCTGCAGTTTCTGATGGCCTTGGGTGGAGCAGTTGATGAACCAGCCAACAATGATTGGGCCTTGGACATAGTCTCCAACAACCACAACCATCTATGTGGGGTATGGTCCTGGAGAGTTGACCCATCACCTTTAATTATACAGGATATCCTTGGTCAAGTTCTGTCCCAATGTCAAAGGCAGTTCTTTCAGCTCCTTTCTTCGATCAAGGACAGCATCTGTATGTGTCAAAGTGGAAAGGCCTCAGACCTTTCACTCTGGAACGTAGGAGGCGAGGGATAGCCTTATTGAGTTTATAAAATCATGAGTAGCACAGATAAGGTGAATGTTCACAGTCTTTACCCCATGGTAGCATAGTCTAAAATGAGGTGGCATAGGTTTACGTGAGAGGTGGAAGATTTAAAAGGGACCCGTGGGGCAACTTTTTCACACAGGGTTTGTGGGGATACAAAATGTTGCCAGAAGAAGTGACAGAAACAGTTTAGAGGATTTTTGAACAGGTGCATGAATAGGAATGTGTTAGAAGGATATAGGTCAAGTGCAAATAAATGGAACTAGCTCAGATGAGCAAACTTGGTCGGCAAGCTCAAGTTAGGCCGAAGGGCCTGTTTCCCTGCTGTGTACTTTATGACTTCAAAAGGAACAAATTGACTGGATGACAATAGAGGATAATTAAAACGGCCGAGATCCATAGGGTCTTCCTTTCCTCTAACGACGATATTCACAAGGATTGTTGCTTACATGGTGCTCAAAGAATTATTGAGGATCCATACCATCCATCACACTGTATCCTTGACCTACTACCATCAGGAAGGAGGTGCAGGAGCATCAAAATCAGGACTGTCAGGCTGAGAAGTAGCTTCTTCCTGTAGAGATCGATGAATATTAGGGCGATTAGATCGATTAGTGCAGCCAGGTTTGCATAGCTGTTAGAACAACACCTTTATAGCACCAGTGATCGAGACTGGACTGGGGTTCGAATCCTGTGCTGTCTATAAGGAGTTTGTATGTTCTCCCTGTGTCTGTGTGGGTTTTCTCCGGGGGCTCCAGTTTGCTCTTAGTGTTCAAAATGTGCCGGGGGTGTAGGTAAATGGTGTATAAATTGGGTGCCACAGACTCATGGGCTGAAATGGCCTGTTACCGTGTTGTATTTCTAAATTAAAAATGAAAAACCAGCATACTGCAACCCTGGGTCTCTTATGAATAAAATTATTCCAGAATACTTATACATATTTACTTCATATTATATGTTTATGTTAGTTTCGATGTTATTATTATGTGTTGTGTGAGACGTGTTTGTACCGTGGTCTGGAGAAATGTCGCTTCGTCTGGATGTATATGTACAGTCAGATGATAATGAACTGGAACAAATTTGTTTACAGATAGGGGCTGGATTATTGTATATTATACACTCTTATTCTTCAGGTCTAGGATGGGCTGAATAATCTTCCAGAAGTTAACCGCGACACTAGTTGTACCATCTCATTCGAGATCAATGTCCTGCTCCAGAAAATTGAGCACAAAATCTCACCTGATTCTCCAATCCAGACATTTTTAACCCTCCCTCTGCACTGCAAGTTATCTGGTCATTACTCCCATTACTCTTTGTGGGAGCTTTCTGTGCACAAATTTCCTTCTTGACAACAGAGAATACACTCCACCAACTGCTTTACTAACCACAAAGAATTTTGAGACGTCTAGAGATTGGGAAAGGTTCTGTGGAAATGCAACTCTTCCTTCCTCGCACAGCAGGAAGCAATTTATTGCAGTGTTCCTGGAAACTTCTTTATGCTGTGTTGCAATTTGTGTTTCCAGCTGCTGAAAACATCTCTAAAATCAAGCAAGAGAAGGAAGCCTTACGTGTAGCCTTAGTACCAGTGAGGTGTGGGTTACGTAGGTTATTATGTCAGTTCTAATCAGGAAGTGACAAGATTGAACAGGAAACTGATGGCCTTTCTGAAAGCACTAAGTTTGGGCAGAGGTTTTCATGACTTTGATCACTGCAATCTAAAGGAAGTCATGGGTTCCTTCCTGATCCAAAAGAGCAAACAGAAGGATTCGGGAAAGTGGTGGAACTGTGCCCACTCATGCCTTTCTATCAATTTCTACTGACCTTTCTTGAGAACATGGAGTGGAGGAGCAGGAAGTAGTCTCATCCCAGTAGGTGCCTCTCCATTTCCTTCCTGCCATTCCCTAATTTTAGACAGAACTCTCAGATCACGCAGAATTTTCGACATGAAGAAGAGCGAGGTTAGAATAAACCACACAGAGTTAACCAAAATCCAAGTAATTGGGCAGCCCAGAAAAGGACTTTGGCCCAAGTTGGCATTCTGGTCTAGTCCTGAATTGTCGGCATATGATCTATTTCCTTCTTATCCATTGACCTGTCCAACCGTCTTTTGACTGTCAAAAATGTCAAAATTATACCCAGTTCTACAGTTTCCTCTGGCAGGTTGATCCAGATACAGACCACTGTCTGAGTTAAACGTTGCTCCTCAGGTCCCTCTTAAATCTCTCCCCTCAAACCTATGCCCTCCAATTTTGAAATCATTAACCCTGAGTAAAGCACTGTGAGCATTTACTTTATCCACTACCCTCATGATTTTATAAACTTCTATAATATTCCCAAGGGAACAAAGACTTAGCCTATCCAATTGCTCCCTCGAGCTCAAAGCCTCTGGTTCTGGCAACATCCTGGTGAATCTCCTCTTCACCCCTTCCCACCTTCTTGCTATCCTTCCTATTGCTGGGCAACTAGAACCACTGATGATAGTTTTCATTGCAGGAAATCAAGTTCTTCAAGAGTCTTAAGTTATAGGATCTATTCAGTTTCATTTCCCTCTGAAATGCTTTGGGTTCATCAGGGGATCGAAGGTGAACAAATGAATGCTGTTTAATAAGTTAATGATGGTATAAGAACTGAATTGAGAATGTCACCTTTGAAATATACTGATCATCATGTACTTTACAATCAAGTTTTAAGTGCATAATTATTGACAGATATGATGTCTTCAAACTAGCTGGAGAGTAGCATGACCTTTTTGTTAAGAGACTTCATTAGCTGTAACTTACTGGGAAAGTGAGATTATAACAGAATGGCCAGATGCATCTGGGACTCAAGCCCACTTGAACTAATAAGACCAGAAGACATAGGAGCAGAAATAGGCTATTCAGCCCATTGAGTCTTCCCTGTCATTCAATCATGAGCTGAGATCCACGCTATTGTGGCAGACAAAGCCGAGGTTCACTTGGAGATCCATGCTAGTCCGCCACAATAGCGGGGACCTCCCAGTGGCGGCCCATTTCAATTTCCCATCCCATTCATTTGCTGATATGCCTGTCCATGGTCTCAGGCACTGCCAGACTGAGACCGCTCACAAATTGGAGGAACAACACCTCATCTTCTGACTGGGCCCCCTCCAACTCAATGGCATCAATATCGACTTCTCTGGCTTTGGTTAAACCCCCCTCCTCACTTCTTCCCCCATCACCTTCTCCCAACTCTGCCTCTCCCTTCCCTGTCTCCTTTCACACAGCATGATAAATTCTTACCCCACCCCTTATCATATCCAATTAACATTTTATGTGGGTCTAGATTTGGAGACTTTCTGAGATTTCCTGCTTCTGGCTCATGCTTCTTAATCCTTGAAGAAGGGCTCAGGCCCAAAATATTGCCAATATATCTTTGCTTTATATGGACGCTGAAAAGACCGTCTGAGTTCCTCCAACATTTTGGTGTGTTTTTACTACAATCACAGCATCTGAAAATTTTTGTGTTTCACTCAACAACCTTTCTACATCTACTCTGTCCATGCCTTTAACATTCAAAATGTTTCAATGAGATCCCCCCAATATTCTTCTAAATTCCAACAAGACCAAGGGCAGTCAAAAATTCTTCATATGATAACCCTTTCATTCCCAGAATCACCTGAGTGAACTTCTTCTGAACCCTCTCCAACATCACCACATCTTTTCTTAAATGAGGAGCCCAAAACTGCCCACCAGTTCCTTTTTTTAAGCCTCAACATCACATCCTTGCTCTTGTATTCTATTCCTCTTGAAATGAATGCCAGGATTGCATTGCATTTGAATAAATGGATGAATAACCAGGACCAGAAAGGAAAATAGATGGAAAGGTGAGGAGATTGAGATGAAAAAAAAACCCAGAAAGAAATGCTAACACAGATTAAAATGTTGCCTTTCTGGGCTATTGATGTCAGAATCAGAATCAGAATTTATTGTCATGAACAAGTCATGAAATTTGGTGTTACTGCAGCTTCATAGTGAAAACATTCATATTATGAACCATCTTACAACAATAATATATATAAACAATGAAAAAAATAATAGTGCACAAAAAGTAAGGCAGACTCTTTGGTTCATTGATTATTTGGGAATCTGATGGCAGTGGGGAAGAAGCTGTCCTTGTGCCGCTGAGTGCTCATCATTAGGCTCCAGCACCTTTTCCTGATGGTACTAGACTGGAGAGGGTATGCTCTGGGTAGAGGATAGAGGCTGCTTTTTAAAGATACCACCTCATGTTGATATTGTCAATGGAGTGAAGTCTGGTGCCTGCAACATTGCAGGCTGAGTTAACAACCTTTTGGAGTTTTTTCTTGCCCTGAGATTTGGCACCTCCATACCAGACAGTGATGCAACCAGCCAGAATACTCTTCATGGTATACCTGTAGAAGTTTTCAAGAGTCTTCGGTGACATACCAAATCTCATCAAATACCTCACAAAGTATATCCGTTGGTGAGTCTTCTTAGTGATTGCATCCACATGGAGGCTCCAGGACAGTTCCTCAGAGATGTTGACACCCAGGAATTTGAAATTCTTGACCCTCTCCACTACTGAGCCCTCGATGAGGAATGGGTCGCGTTCCCCTGACTCCTTCCTGAAGTCTACAATCATCTCTGGTTTTGCTGACATTGGTGCAAGGTTGTTGATGCAACACCACTCAAATAGCCGATCGATCTCCCTCCTTTTTTTTTAAACTTTATTTAAGATTTTATAAAATGAATAACATATAGGATTACATTTAAAAAAATTAAGAATAAAATAATAAAATTACAATACAGTATCAGTAATCTAAATAAATTATACCCTCCCCAATAATTATTACACATTAATAACCCAACTCAAATTAATCCAACCCCCCCTTTCCCCCCAAAATAAAGAGTGAAGAATTAATAAAGTTAATAATATATTGAGAAAAAAACCCACTTACAAAAAAAAACAAAAACATAACCGATTAAAATACTAACAAAAAGAAAAGTAATTAATACTAAAATATCAGACTTAAAAAACATATTTAAATCAAACTTAAATGCATATATTTAACAAACGGGGTTAAGATGAAACATATATTTAACTCAAACTTAATATAAAAAATTAGTAAAGTTAGTAACATTATCTATCAAAAATTCTTAAACAATAATCAATTCTTAAAAAAAAATTGTAGCATGAAAAAAAATGAAAAAAAACTTTCTCTATAGAGATAAACCTTCACCAAATATCAACTAACTTCACATCTGTCATCATATTAGTCACATAAACCACCATCTTAAAACAAAATTCAAACCTCATTAAGCATTGTACAATTCAATTTTAGTACTCTTCCACCATTTTTCCCTTTTACTCTTGAATAGTTATCCAATAAAAGCTCCTATACCACATTTAAATATCCCCAATCATTACGTTAAAATTCAGATATCCAAATAATAAAAACACATCTACAACAAAATCTATATCTTCAACAAATGGAGCATAAACCACAACAAAATTCAAGCCTCATTAAGAATTGTACAATTCAATTTATAACTTTCACCATTATTCCCTTCAATCTCCCTCCTGTACTCTTCCTCATTGCTGTTTGTGATTCAGCCGACAACTGTGGTGTCATCAGCAAACTTGTAGATAGCATTGGAATTGTGCCTGGCTTGCTCTGCTTTGCTTTGATTTATGAGCTATCAAGTTAATAAAGGATACTCATGACTTGATCACTGAATGGTCTGGAGTAAATTTACCAGCTAATTAATGAGCAAGCTCAGTAAGTTATCAAGTTCAAGTTCATCTGACTGGAGCCAGACAAAACTGGATTTCTCCAGTCCACAGTGCACAGATATACACACTTAAAAATGTAACATAAAATAAATATGTATGAATATTCTGAAATAATTTACTATTTTGTTTATAAGAGATCCAAGGTTACAGGATACCATTCATAGATGCCAGCCTAATAGTCCTGATTTTGATGCTTCTGTACCTCCTTCCAGATTGTAGTAGGTCAAAGATACTGTGTGATGGATGGTAGGATCCTCAATAAATTTTTGACCTCCGCTCTGTAAATGGTTATATGGTTAATAGAGGAAAGGGAAACTCTTGTAATCTGTATTGACCCCTGGTCTGACGCTTTCCACCTAATGTACCACATAAACGTCGAAGTACTCGAGATGGCAGAGGTCAACAGCATCGAGTCCACGCTGCTGAAGATCCAGCTGCGCTGGATGGGTCACGTCTCCAGAATGGAGGACCATCGCCTTCCCAAGATCGTGTTATATGGCGAGCTCTCCACTGGCCACCGTGACAGAGGTGCACCAAAGAAAAGGTACAAGCACTGCCTAAAGAAATCTCTTGGTGCCTGCCACATTGACCACCGCCAGTGGGCTGATAACGCCTCAAACCGTGCATCTTGGCGCCTCACAGTTTGGCGGGCAGCAACCTCCTTTGAAGAAGACCGCAGAGCCCACCTCACTGACAAAAGGCAAAGGAGGAAAAACCCAACACCCAACCCCAACCAACCAATTTTCCCCTGCAACCGCTGCAATCGTGTCTGCCTGTCCCGCATCGGACTTGTCAGCCACAAACGAGCCTGCAGCTGACGTGGACTTTTTACCCCCTCCATAAATCTTCGTCCGCGAAGCCAAGCCAAAGAGAACCACATAATTATGCTGTCAGACAGGACATTTTCTATTATGCTCATTTAATATGTCCTCTTGAGAAATTTAGGTGCTGCTGCACCTTCCTGACTAATGAGGCGTTGTGGGTTCAGGATAGGTCATCCATTAAATGCACATAAAGAAATTTTGTGCTTTCCACTCTTTTCATTGATGTGTAATGGAGAGTGGCTGACCTTCATCCTCCCAAAGTCCACAATCACCTCCTTTGTCTTATCCATGTTGAGTCTCAGGTCATTGATCTCCCTCCATTTGACCAGCCTCCCAGCCTCCTGTCTGTTAGCTGATTCATGAATGTTGCCGATGAGTCCAATTATGGTTGTAGCATCTGCAAACTTGATGATTCTGTTTAAATTAAATCTGTCAATGTGGTTGCAAGTCAGCGAGCAGAGCACAAAGCCCCGAGGTGCACCAGTGTTCGATGTGAAGGGACTTTAGATGTTGCAGTGAACCGGGTCATTCCATCAGTTAGTCTGAGATCCAGTTGCAGGGAAGGGTGTTGATTCCCAGCATGGACAGTTTATCCCCCAGCCTCTGGGGTATGATAGTGTTGAACGCTGAGCTCAAGTCAATGAACAACAGCCTGTTGGTGTGAGATTTACATCTAATATTACATGGAGTGAATCAATCTGCTAAAGGATATGATTAAGTTAGAGAGGGTTCTGAAAAGATTCTGGAGCAAAGGAGACTGATGGATGAGGGGCACAATAAAGGTGAATGATCAGAGTCTTTTCCCCAGGGTCATCAAACCAATTCTATTTGCATCCCTTCATACCTTAAGAACTGAGTGTAATCAGTTAGTCTAACTCATCCAGGAATAAAATAATAACATTATTTGCTCTTTTTTTTAATTTATTCAAGGGATGTGGGCTTTGCAAGCTGAGCCAGTATTTAACTGCCCATCTCTAATTGTCTTTGAGAAGGTGGTGGGGAGCTGCCTTCTTGAATCGCTGCAGTCCTTAATGTGTGTATGTCACTGAGTTTGAGGATTGTGACCCAGTGATGGTGAAGGAAAGGCAATATATTCAGATGGTGTATAGCTTAGAGATCAACTTCCAGGAGGAGGTGCTCTCCATGGTTTCACAGCTCTCATCCTTCTAGCTGGTGGCGTGAGCTTGGAAGGTGCTGTCCAAGGAGCCCTGATGAGTTGATGCAGTGCATGGGTATAATTTCAGCAAGTCATTTGTGGTGTGAGTGAAGGTATGTGGAGGGGTGACTATCAAGTGGGCTGCTATCTTCTACATGGTATCAAGCTTCTTGAGTGTTGTTGAAGCTGCTATCACCTAAGCAAGTGGAGAATATTCCATCACACTCCCGACTTGAGTTGTGTAAATTGGTGGACAGGAATTGGGGAGTAAGGAGGAGAGTTACCCATCTCAGGATTGTTTCCCTCTGACATGCTCTTGTAGCAATATTGCATGTACAGCGGTTCAGTTTCTGGTCAATGGTACCTCCCAAATATTGTTAGTAAATACTCAGTAACGGTAATGCTATTGAATGTCAGGAGATGATGATAGGTGGATCATCTCTTGTTGGATATTGTCATTGCCTGCCATTTGTATGGAGTGAATGGTATGTACCACTTGTCAACCCTGGCCATATCTTGCCGCATTTGGAAGTGGACTTTTAGTATCTGAGGAGTTGTGAATGGTGACGAACATCATGCATTCAACAGTGAATATCTCAACTTCCAACCTTTCCACTGAAGGAAGGTCATTGATAAAGCAGTTGAAGGTGGTTGGGCTGAGGACACTCCCTGAGGAGTTCCTGCAAAGTTGTCCTGTGGCTAAGATGATTCACCTCCAACCACCATAACCACCTTCCTTTGTACCATATATGGTTTCAACCAACATAGGGCTTTCTCTCTGAGTCCCATGGACTCCAGTTTAATCAGGATTCCTCAACGCCACATTAAATGAAATACTGCCTTAATGTCAAGGCCAGTTACTCTCATTTCACCTCTGAACTTAAAGCTCTTTTTATCCCTGTTTGGACCAAGGCATTCAAACTTTGGGGCCAGAGAGTTAAACCAAATTACACATTTTCTGTTCAGATGATAGAGTGTCAAATTTTTAGAACTCATGGCCTAGATTGAGAAGGTGTCATCTGCGTCACCAGAGAAGCTAACCAGCCCAACACCATATTCACCAAGCTTACAGTTCTGGCCCTTCAATCTCTTCTCCAAAACTTTTTTCCAGACACATGATGAAGACTTCAGAACCCTATCAAATGATGAGGCATTGTCTGGATTCATTTTCTCCACAGCTGCTGCCTGATCTGCTAAGTTTTTCCAGCATTTCCTGTAATTATTTCAAGTTTTCCTAGACCATAGAAGGACAGTTTTTATTTTGCTTTCAGAATGTAAAGGTTTCTTCTCTGCACCCACATAATCCCACCTTAAATGGATGCTTTCTTTCTGTTAATGGAAATGGTTTGTTCCTTTCTATTTGAATATTGGAGTAAGATTCAGCCACTCTGGACTGTCCCATCATTCAGCAGATTCCACTTTTTTTGCTTGATCTGTACAACTTCTGAATCCATCCTCGTCACAAACATTTATCAATATTAGCTTTAACTATACACAGTTACTGAGCCAGAGAATTTCTTAGATTCGCTCTCCAACTCCCTCATAACTTTGAAATAGACATTTGTTTAATTTGCTTACTTTAGAAACTAGACAAGGTTAGAATTGAAATCAACAATGTTTCCAATCTCAGCATCTGGGTAACAACAGTCTTGAACCAATGACATCCATTCTGAGGAACGAGGTCTGGAAGCAATCACAGATGCAGTATGTCACAGGAAACGTTCAATTTAACTTTGGCATAAACACTAATTTCCCTTTGTTTATACAGATCAGTTTTACTTCAGTGCAATGTTCAAACAATTCTAACCATTCTCAGGGACTTCAGTTCCTGTTTATTGTGGATTTCCAGCACTCTCTCCCCCCATCTCAGAATTCTTGCCACAATTCTCACCCCAGTAAGATTTTATTCTGGTTGCACTATTGCATCTCATGTCCTGAGAGGGGATTATTTTTAGACCCACACAGATAATAAGAAGTCAGTTAAAAATAGCGGGAACAATTAAGCTTAAGATATGATCTATCAAGGAAGGCCCCTGGGAGGAACCTCTCACAATGAACACAGTGCACATGATCTAAGAGAAAGACACAATGAGCGCTGACAAACTGTTAATTGTGAGGTCAGACTGAGGCTTAACATAAATTCATCAGGTGGATGGAAAAGATCTTCTCTAGCTATTGACCTCAACCAATGTGATTAAAAGTGTAGATCATTTGGACATTATCTGAAGACATCATTCAGGGGACTAAAACTGGCTCCTATAATGATCTGCGGTGCAAGCAGGGGCTCAAGTTTTCCATTGGTTATGAAAGCAGTTTTGAGGTGAGAATCTGGTTTAAACTTGCTGATTATAACTTTTTATCAGAACTTTTTAAAATCACTGTTGACCCATCCAGCTCAAGTCCAGGTTGTCTGAGTACCATGTGGGGTCTTTATGACAATCAAGGTGCTTCATGGAAAGCAACATTTAAACAAAATTAGATATTAAGTCAAATACGGAGACATTAGGAGAGGTCACTAAAGTTTAATCACAGATTAATTTTGAGAAGTGCCTTAAGAAATGCTTAATGATGGATTTCCTGGGCTATACTGCCATGTAAACATTATAATCTGGAGAGTGCAGAGTTACAATGGAAAGAATAGCAAATTGAGTACAGTTTCAACAACACTCAAGAAGCTTGAAACCATACAAGAGATGGCTGCCCACTTGATAGTCACCCCATCCACATCCATTCTCTCCCACCACCACAGATTCACAGAAATTGTATTGTCTATGCCATGCACTGCAGCAACTCACCAAGGCTTCTTGAACAGCAACTTCCAAATCCTCTCCACCAGCTGGAAAGCAAGGGCAGCATGATGGAACTGTTGTAACCATATAACCATATAACAATTACAGCACGGAAACAGGCCAATTTGGCCCTTCTAGTCTGCACTGATCCAAGTACCCTCCTCTAATCCCACTTACCAGCACTCTTCCCATATCCCTCCATCCCCCTCCCATCCATAAACTTATCCAACTCTTTCTTAAATGACAAAATTGACCCTGCCTCCACCACCTTTCCCAGAAGCCCATTCCACACAGTAACCACTCTCTGAATAAAGAAGTTCCCCCTCATGTTACTCCTAAACCTTTGCCTGTCAACTCTCAACCCATGACCTCTTGTATCCATCTCTCCTACTCTCAATGGAAAAAGCCTTTCCACATCAACTCTATCTAGCCCTCTCATTATCTTAAACACCTCTATCAAATCCCCTCTCAACCTTCTACGTTCCAAGGAATAAAGACCTAATTTGTTCAATCTCTCCTTGTATTCCAGATGCTGAAACCCAGGCAACATTTTTGTAAATCTTCTCTGCACTCTCTCTATCTTGTTAATATCCTTCCTATAAATCGGTGACCAGACTGCACAGAGTACTCTAAATTTGATCTCAAGTACTCTAAATTTGAGTTCATTCAGGAGTCCATTGGCTGCGGGGAAGAAACTGACTGTAAGCTTGTTGGTGCTTGATTTCACTGTGGGGAAGGTAACTGGAATGAAGCAGATCAGAAGTGATCTTGGGGTCTGGTATGGGGACACCAATACCCCTGAGTGGAAAGCTCTGCAAAAGGTAGTGGAGACAGCCCAGCACATCACAGGTAAAACCCTCCCCCATCGAGAACTTCAACAGAGAATAGGGCCATTGAGAGCAGCAACAATTATCAAGGATCCACATCACCCAGCACATGCTCTGTCCTCACTGCTACCATCAGAAAAGAAGTATTGGTGCCACAAGACTCACACCACCAGGTTCCGGAACAGCTGCTACCCCTCCACCATCAGACTCCTCAGCAACAAACTCAATCAGAGACTCATTTAAGGACTCTTACTTTTGAGCTTCATTGATTTATCTCTCTGTAATACATTTTGTTTACATTTCTTTATTTGTTTAAATGTGTTCATTGAGTACAGTTTTTTTGCACTACCAGTAAGTGGTAATTCTTCCACACGCGCAAAGATAAAGAATCTCAGGATTGTATGTGATGTCATGAATGTACTCTAACAATAAATCTGAAATCGAATCTGATTGGACAAGATAAAAGAAGGTCAAAGATCTGGAGGAGGTTAAAGAGCTAGAAAAGATATTCAACATCAGGAGAGAAAATAAGGTGAGTGCTAAAAGTATAATAAAGGAAGGTCCAAGAGGCTCCAGGTTCTGTAATCTCGAGCAAATAAAAGTTGCAGGAGGAAGTCAGAATGTCAGGGAGCATCTGTGGGGGAAAAGAGATGGCCAATGTTTCAGTTTTTTAAAAATTATTTATAATTTTTTATTTTTCACACTGTGAACCATATCAACCAAAATACATACAAACATTTCCCTCTTAAATATACACCATATAACCATATAACCATATAACCATATAACCACTTACAGCACAGAACAGGCCAGTTCAGCCCTACTAGTCCATGCCGTAACAAATCCCCACCCTCCTAGTCCCACTGACCAGCACCCGGTCCATACCCCTCCAGTCCTCTCCTCTCCATGTAACTATCCAGTCTATCCTTAAATGTAACCAATGATCCCGCCTCGACCACGTCTGCCGGAAGCTCATTCCACATCCCTACCACCCTTTGCGTAAAAAAATTTCCCTTCATGTTCCCTTTATAATTTTCCCCCTTCAATCTTAAACCATGCCCTCTAGTTTGAATCTCCCCCACTCTTAATTGATAAAGCCTATCCACATTTACACTGTCTGTCCCTTTTAAAATCTTAAACACCTCTATCAAGTCCCCCCTCAATCTTTTACGCTCCAGAGAAAAAAGCCCTAGTCTGCACAACCTTTCCCTGTAACTCAAACCTTGAAATCCTGTCATCATTCTTGTGAACCTTCTCTGTACTCTCTCTATTTTGTTTATATCTTTCCTATAATTTGGTGACTCCAAATTTGGCCTCACCAATGCCTTGTACAATTTCATCATAACCTCCCTACTCTTGAATTCAATACTCCGATTTATGAAGGCCATCATTCCAAATGCCTTCTTCACCACACCATCTACCTGAGTATCAGCCTTGAGGGTACTATTTACCATCACTCCTTGTAATGGAGGATTAAAACCATGTACTCAGATGCTTTTTGCTTATGTGGAACTGACGACACTGGGTCCACACGCAGGTCACCTTACTTTCAGAACTAGCAGATGTAATTAAACTCAGCCATGGGGACTTATCTGAAGATACACTTTGAAATGGAATTCCACCGTGAGGCCCAGGGAAAGCAGTTGTCAAATACGACACTCTGAAATTGACGTATTGGTCACAACCTGTCTTGCTCAAGAAGTTTTAATGAGTCCTTGTATCTACGAGATAAACCAGGATATCATAGCATCCTGCTCCATAATAATTAATCTTCTAAATTGTAGAATAGTATGCTCAGCTTTGATTTTGACTGACAAATGTTAGAGGGAGTGGGTGCATGATTAATTGTTTTTGGGGTATAAAAGTCTGTGGTCCTGCTGCTGAAGTTTAGACTCTCCGAGGGGTGGGAACACCCCTTGTCAAGAAGGAAGAACAGCCAGAGTCCGAGCAACGTCCCGGTCGGGGGAGGTGGAGAAGCTGCTACCAGCGCCCTGACAACCTACTACAAGTGTGCAGTTGTTGCCTCGCTTCGGCAGTTGGGACCAGTCCAAGCGTTGATAAGTATAGTTGGGAAGGGCTTGCATATTGTAGTGTGAAATCAGCTTTTGAATTAGTAATAAACATTTGTATAAACTGAACTGCTCTCGGTGTGTGTGTCTATTTTCTTTCGGTAGCTAAAACACTGTGACCAATCTAAAATGAACAAAATGAGAGGTATAAGTTTACCCAAGACAATTGGCGCTGCGAGCAGGATTGGTCTCAAGATGTTTCGCCGAAAGAAAGAGGTGAGCCCTGAGCAGTTCTTGATTCCTGGATGGACTTCCAAAGACGATGGGTTTGGCATGTTGGCCAATACCCTGTCTTTGTTGGGACCACCCATTAGTTGGGATGTGAAGTTAGACTCATCAAGTGCACCTCTGGGAGAGCGGGTTGCCACTCTCCTTCGAGAAAGTAAATTTCCTGATAAAAAGGGAATGCTGACGAATGGTTTTTGGTTGCTGGCCATAGCATTACGCCACTCCGTTCAGCGTGAAGCAGAATTAATTCAAAGAGAAGTAGAATCTCAGTGCAAAAGAAAGCAATTAGAGGAGGAGCTAGAAGTCCTGCGACAATGCTGTTCCATGATGAGCGAGATTGTTCGTACCAGTCAGGAGAGAGCCAAAGAATGGGAAGATAAGCATGTCCAAATGATTTGCCGTAATATTAAACTCCGGCAGCAGCTCTGTGCAGATAAGGAAAGGCATGGAGTAGAACCCGATCCATATCGTATTCATGCCATGATAAGGAATGGTGACGATCCTGATGTAATTGAGGATTGGGATGGGAATATCTGGAATGACAATGGTAATAATGCAGATACTCCTCAGCATGTGTCTAACATACTACCCTCTCCATCTGCTGTTCATGCCCGCCCTATAAGGCAGCAGATTTCCCAAACAGACAGAAGGGGGGATGATGTAAGGGTAGAGATGGAAGGGATAGATACCCCGGTTTCCCATGTGGACCCAGGGGAAAATACCCAAACCCCTGCTTATGCTCTATGGCCTACTCCCTCTGTTGGATGGCCTCCACCTCCTCCCCTAGACTGGGTGGAGGACCCTGTGAGCCAAAGTGGGAACAGGGGTCGGAAGGAGTCAATGATCCGTGATTTCTCTGTAAAAGAGCTGGCTGCCATTGGAGATCGATTTAGGCAAAAAGCAGGGGAACATCATCCCCAGCTGCTGAGTCCTCCTGGCCCAGCTGTGCTTTCTGCTCCCACTGCTGCTTCTATCGAGCTGGCTTCTCCTGCTCCAGTTACTCATGATGAGGTAAAACAATGGGTTAAACAGGCTCTTAAAGATAACAATAGCATGTGGTCCTGGAAGCCCCCGAACCCTTCTGAAGCCTGAAGGTGTGGGCAGGATTCCCGTGTCTACTCCATCGAGACACGGCGCACACACGGGGATCCGCGGCCCTACATACCGTTAACAATCCACTGGGGTGGGGGTAATGATCGCCAATACTTGGCTTTGGTCGACACCGGTGCAGAGCACTCGGTGATTCCTGGTAATCCAGACCTCTGGACTGGACCGGCCTTTCGAATAGAGGGGTTGGGAGGAGCGGTCACCCTGGCAAAGGAAATAAAAGTCTGTGCCATGGTGGGTGATAGCCCTTCCCCTGTCTGGTTACATGCCCTGGTGGCTGCTACTGACGAGTGTATCCTGGGTATTAATATGTTGGCCGGTATGGCCCTTAATACTAGCCAAGGGGGATTTGAATTTGGAATTCGAACTATTACAAAAAAACTAGTAGTGGGTCAGGCTAAGTGGGATCCTGTGATGGTGCC
Source organism: Narcine bancroftii (assembly GCF_036971445.1). Lineage (NCBI taxonomy): Eukaryota > Metazoa > Chordata > Chondrichthyes > Torpediniformes > Narcinidae > Narcine > Narcine bancroftii. The sequence goes on along the minus strand of NC_091473.1, from coordinate 46,640,406 downwards.
AGCCCCCATGAAACCAGTGTGCATTCCACAATATCATCTCCCTGGGGGGCAGGAAGAGATTACTGCCACCATCGATGCTCTGCAAGAAGAAGGGGTAGTGAGGCCCGCAACGTCGCCCTTTAATAGCCCTGTTTGGCCGGTCCAGAAGCCGGACGGCTCCTGGAGAATGACAGTTGATTATCGTTTTTTGAACAAACATGCCCCACCACTTGCTTCAGCAGTTCCGGACATTGTCACTCTTATTGAAAACATTGCTACTGGGAACTCAGGAACATGGTATGCTGTCATTGATCTCGCTAAGGCCTTCTTCAGTATTCTTATAGCTGAGGACTCATAGGATCAGTTCGCCTTTAACTGGAAGGGGCGCCAGTATACCTTCACCCACCTTCCAGTATCGCCTTCCCTCTCAATTCACCATTATATTGATGATGTGGCCTCCTGGAGCCTCTGGCAGAAACAAGAGGGTCGCCGAGTCCCACTAGGATTCTGGTCACGTACCATGCCTGAGGCTGCCACTCGTTATTCTGTTTTTGAACAACAGTTACTAGCCTGTTACTGGGTCCTGCTATAGACTGAAAGAATGACAGGTGATGCAGATGTTCAATTGCGACCTGCACTTCCTATAATGAATTGGGTCCTGGCTAATGATGCTAATCTAAAGATCCGGCGGGCTCAGCAGTCTTCTATTGTTAAATGGAAGTGGTATATTCAGAGTCGTGCGACCAGAGGGCCTGAAGGGGTGGGCCGCATACACGAACAGGTGGCTTACCATCCTAGGTCAGGAACTCAGTTATCGGAGGAGGGGGATGGTGGCTCCAGTCAGTATGCTGAGTTGAAGGCAGTCACTTTACCACTAGATCCCCATGATCACCCTCTTCGCCTGTTTACTGATTCCTGGGCTTTGGCTAATGGACTTGTGGTATGGATGCCTGATTTGCAAAAGAACAACTGGATGATACATGACCGCCCAGTATGGGGCAAAGAGTTGTGGCAGCTGTTGTGGGATGCTTCCCACCATCGTGAGATAACCGTTTATCACGTTGATGCCCATACCAATATGGCGACTAACATGGCTCAACATAATGCAGTAGCAGATCAGCTTGCCACTATCAGCTGTGCTGATACCGTCCCCCTGGCTCGATGGGCACATGAACAGAGTGGTCATTTGGGGGAGAAGGGATCAGCTATGTGGTCCCGTACACATGCTTTATCCACCCATAAGGATGATGTCCGCATGGTCATATGTACATGCCCAGAATGTCAGCTTGTGAAGTTCCATACCGTTCCACCTGGTCCGCATGGCCGAATAAAACGGGGTGCTCACTCAGCTGCGGTCTGGCAAATTGATTACATAGGCCCCATGCTAGACTGCATGGGTAAATATTACGTCCTAGTAATGGTTGACACCTTTTCGGGCCTGGTTTTTACTTTTCCCACCAAGACGGCTGACCAAGCTAGCACTATCCAAGGACAAAACCATTTGATTTATCGTTATGATGTTCCAGAGGAGATTCACTCTGATAATGGCTCGCACTTCTCCGGGAAAGCAATCTGTGATTGGGCAAATGACAACGGTATTTTATGGGTCCACCATATTCCTTATTACCCGCAGGCTGCCGGGTTAGTTGAACAAATGAACGGCTTACTGAAGGAACAAATTCATTTGTTAACATCACTGGGGACCCAGAAGGGATGGTGCCATGTGCTGCAGCAGGCAGTCGACAATTTGAATCATCGCCCTTTAAAAGGAGGTACACCTTTCCACCAACTTCTTCACGCTCCTGAATTACAGCCTATTCCAGAGGAATAACAGTCATTGCCCCCCATTCCCGAACTAGAGAATGTTGGATAAAAGGTATGGGTGGCACCACCAGGTAGTGGCCCTCCTGTAAAAGGGGAAATAGTGACACCTGCCCAGGGTAACACTCGGTGGGTAGCTATTGAGGGACAGGATGATTTAGTCTGTTTAAACACTGAACGCTTATGGTATCGTGAGTGACATGTGTCAGGCTTCTTTGTTCCAGGTTCTCCATTTTACACTCCTGGTGATCTGGCTTAACAGCTGCTTTGATGCCAGCAATTGGATTTGTAATGTCGAGGACGTTCCAAGGGAGTTCCCAGTGGGAAACACGGTCCGATGCATTACACCAAGGAAGTCCTCGGTCACCAGCCTCAAGTGCAGCTTATATAAATATGTTATTGTTCAGCATGTTTCAAAATCTGTTCGTGAGCTCCAGTATCTGGGTATTGTGGCCAACAAGGATAATTTGAGCCTTGGTTGGAATCCTTTCTCATGGCTAACTGCTACATTTGGGGGAGTGGGCCACACTATCCTCCGTTGGTTGCTCGCGTCATTGCTTATCTTTGTAATTGTTGTTTTGATTTCTCTTTTTTCGCTCCCTCTGTACTCAAATACTGGTTAGGCCTCGCAAATGACAGATTGTGACCAAGGGGTGGAATGTAATGGAGGATTAAAACCATGTACTCAGATGCTTTTTGCTTATGTGGAACTGACGACACTGGGTCCACACGCAGGTCACCTTACTTTCAGAACTAGCAGATGTAATTAAACTCAGCCATGGGGACTTATCTGAAGATACACTTTGAAATGGAATTCCACCGTGAGGCCCAGGGAAAGCAGTTGTCAAATACGACACTCTGAAATTGACGTATTGGTCACAACCTGTCTTGCTCAAGAAGTTTTAATGAGTCCTTGTATCTACGAGATAAACCAGGATATCATAGCATCCTGCTCCATAATAATTAATCTTCTAAATTGTAGAATAGTATGCTCAGCTTTGATTTTGACTGACAAATGTTAGAGGGAGTGGGTGCATGATTAATTGTTTTTGGGGTATAAAAGTCTGTGGTCCTGCTGCTGAAGTTTAGACTCTCCGAGGGGTGGGAACACCCCTTGTCAAGAAGGAAGAACAGCCAGAGTCCGAGCAACGTCCCGGTCGGGGGAGGTGGAGAAGCTGCTACCAGCGCCCTGACAACCTACTACAAGTGTGCAGTTGTTGCCTCGCTTCGGCAGTTGGGACCAGTCCAAGCGTTGATAAGTATAGTTGGGAAGGGCTTGCATATTGTAGTGTGAAATCAGCTTTTGAATTAGTAATAAACATTTGTATAAACTGAACTGCTCTCGGTGTGTGTGTCTATTTTCTTTCGGTAGCTAAAACACTGTGACCAATCTAAAATGAACAAAATGAGAGGTATAAGTTTACCCAAGACACTCCTAAATCCCTTTGTTGCTCTACACATCTCAATAGCCTACCATTGAATGCAAATGACCTATTTAGATTTGCCTTTCCAAAATGTAACACCTCACACTTATCTGTATTAAATTCCATCAGCCATTTCTCAGCCCACACCTCCAGCCTTCCTAAATCACCTTTTAATCTACGGTAATCTTCCTCACTGTCCACAACACCACCAATCTTTGTATCATCCGCAAACTTGCTTATCCAATTCTCCACCCCTACTTCCAGATCGTTAATATATATAACAAACAATAGTGGACCGAGGACCGATCCCTGAGGAACTCCACTAGTTACCGGCCTCCAATTGGACAAACAATTTTCCACCACTACTCTCTGACACTTCCCATCCAACCAGTGGCATTTTCTCCCCTTTTTTCCCCCCCTACCTTCCCTCCCCCCTCCAAAACTAATAAACATTCAACAATACAATACAATAAAACCATTAAACAATGTCCTCACACAATGAAAATAAACAAGAAAATTGTGTCATCTACTTTTACACACTGGATCAAGTCATTTTGTCTTCTTATCATTTTAGGGGATGGAGGTCCGAGGCAAGCCCTCTCTGTTATGTTCCATGTACGGCTCCCAAATTTGTTCAAATAATGTGACTTTATTTTTTTAATTATATGTTATTTTTTCCAATGGAATACATTTATTCATTTCCATGTACCATTGCTGTACTCTCAGGCTGTCTTTTGATTTCCAAGTTGACATTATACATTTTTATGCTACAGCTAAGGCTATCATAATAAATCTTTTTTGCGCTTCATCCAGTTTGAGGCCTAATTCTTTCCTTCTTATATTATTTAGAAGAAAGATCTCTGGATTTTTTGGTATGTTGCTTTTTGTGATTTTATTTAATACCTGATTTAGATCTTCCCAAATTTTTTTTACTTTCTCACATGCCCAAATTGCATATACTGTTGTTCCCATTTCCTTCTTACAGCGAAAACATCTCTCTGATAATGTTGGATCCCATTTTTTAAAAACTTTTGGGGCGTGATATATAACCTGTGTAACCAATTATACTGTATCATGCATAACCTTGTGTTTATTATATTCTTCATAGTTCCAGAACATAACTTTTTCCATATTTCATTTTTTAACTTTATGTTTAAATTTTGTTCCCACTTTTGTTTGGGTTTATAGCTTATTTCATCATTTTCCTTCTCTTGCAGCTTGATTTACATGTTCATTAAAAATCTTTTAATTATCATTGTGTCTGTAATCACATATTCAAAGCTGCTTCCTTCTGGTAATCTCAGTCTGTTTCCCAATTTATCCTTTAAGTAGGTTTTCAGTTGGTGGTATGCAAACATTGTACCATGAGTTATTCCATATTTGTACTTCATTTGTTCAAATGTTGATAAATTATTTCCCAAAAAACAATTTTCTATTCTTTTCATTCCTTTTCTCTCCCATTCTCTAAAGGAAAGGTTATCTATTGTAAAAGGGATTAACTGATTTTGCGTCAATAATAATTTTGGTATTTGGTAATTTGTTTTTTTCCTTTCTAAGTGAATCTTCTTCCATATATTGAGTAAATGATGCAATACTGGTGAGCTTTTATATCGTACCAGCTTTTCATCCCACTTATAAAATATATGTTCCGGTACCTTCTCCCCTATTTTATCTAGCTCTATCTTAGTCCAATCTGGTTTTTCCCTTGTCTGATTAAAATCTGATAAATACCTTAATTGTGCTGCTCTATAATAATTTTTAAAGTTTGGTAACTGCAAACCACCTTAGTGTACCTCTCTGTTAATTTATCTAACGCTATCCTCAGTTTCCCCCCTTTCCATAAAAATTTCCTTATTATTCTCTTTCGTTCATTAAAGAATTTCTCTTTTAAGGGAATTGGTAACGATTGAAATAAGTATTGTATCCTTGGGAAGACATTCGTTTTAATGCAATTTACCCTCCCTATCAATGTTAGCGGTAATTCTTTCCAATGTTCTAAGTCTTCCTGCAATTTCTTTATGAGTGGCTGATAATTTAATTTGTACAAGTGGCTTAAATTATTATCTAACCTAATACCTAGGTATCGGATTGCTTGTGTTTGCCATTTAAATGGCGATTCTATTTTAAAATTCTGTATAATCCGCATTACTCATTGGCATCACTTCATTTTTATTTGTGTTGATCTTGTACCCCGATATTTCTCCATATTCCTTCAATTTCTTATGTAATTCTTTTATTGATATTTCTGGTTCTGTAAAGTATACTATGATGTCATCTGCAAATAAACTGATTTTATACTCCTCCTTTATTTTTATCCATTTTATTTTATTTTCTGTTCTTTTCAGTTCTGCCAATGGTTCTATTGCTAACGTGAACAGTGAGGGAGATAATGGACATCCCTGCCTAGTTGACCTACTTAATTTAAATTGGTTTGATACATATCCATTTACTGTTACCTTCGCCAATGGTCCATTATATAATGCTTTAATCCAATTAATATATTTTTCTGAGATTGAACCTCTGTAATACTTTGAATAAAGAATTCCATTCTACCCTGTCAAAGGCTTTTTCTGCATCTAAAGCAACAACCACTGTTGGCTTCTTATTTCCTTGAACTGCATGAACTAGATTAATAAATTTACAGACATTATCCGCTGTTCGTCTTTTCTTAATAAATCCAGTTTGATCTTGTTTTACTATTTTTCGTACACAGTCAGCCAATCTGTTTGCTAATAATTTTGCTATTATCTTATAATCTGAATTAAGTAGAGATATTGGTCTATGTGATGCTGGTGTTAGTGGATCCTTCCTCGTCTTTGGTATTACTGTAATTATTGCTATCTTACATGAATCTGGCAAGTTTTGTGTTTCTTCTATTTGGTTCATTACTTCCAGGAGAGGAGGAATTAATAACTCTTTAAATGTTTTATAGAATTATATTGGGAATCCATCCTCTCCAGGTGTTTTATTGTTCAGCATCTTTTTAAAGATATCCTGTACTTCCTCTATGGTTTTATCAGTTTGTTTTGTTCCTCTTCCTGCAATTTCGGCAGTTCAATTTTAGCTAAAAACTCTTCTATTTTATCATCTTTCCCCTCATTCTCAGTTTGGTATAATTGTTCATAAAATTCCTTAAAGTTCCTTAATCTCCATTGGATTATATGTAATTTGTTTGTCCTTTTTCCTTGATGCCAATATAGTTCTTTTAGCTTGTTCTGTTTTAAGTTGCCAGGCTTATATTTTGTGTGTTTTTTCTCCTAGTTCATAATACTTTTGCTTTATTTTCATTATGTTCTTTTCCACCTTATATGTTTGTAATGTTTCGTATTTTATTTTTTTGTCTGCCAATTCTCTTCTTTTTGTTATATCATCCCTTGATGCTAGTTCCTTTTGTGTACTTACTATCTCCCTTTCCAACTGTTCTATTTCCCAATTGTAATCCTTTTTCATCTTAGTTATGTAATATATTATCTGCCCTCTAATGAAGGCTTTCATTGCATCCCATAATATAAATTTGTCTTTCACTGATTCCGTATTTATTTCAAAGTACATTTTAATTTGGTGTTCAATAAACTCTCTAAATTACTGCCTTTTAATAGCATGGAGTTTTACCTCCATCTATATGTTCTTGGTGGGATGTTCTCCAGTTCTATTGCTAATAATAGGGGTGATTGATCAGATAGCAATCTAGCTTTATATTCAGTTTTCCTAACTCTCCCTTGAATATGGACCGACAACAAAAACATATCAATCCATGAGTATGTTTAATGCCTACTCGAATAATATGAGTATTCCTTCTCCCTTGGGTGCTGTCTCCTCCATATATCCATAAGTTTAATTTCCTGCATTGATTTAACCATAAATTTGGCCACTTTATTCTTTTTGCTCGTCTTTTGTCCAGTTTTATCCAACATTGGATCCAAATTAAGGTTAAAATCCCCTCCTATCAATATATTCCCTTGCATATCTACAATCTTCAAAAAAATTATCTTGCATAAACTTTTGATCCTCTTCATTAGGTGCATATATATTGATCCGATTCCAAAATTCTGAATATACCTGACACTTTATAATTACATACCTCCCTGCTGGATCTATTATTTCCTCCTCTATTTTGATTGGTACATTTTTATTAATTAATATAGCTACACCTCTAGCTTTTGAATTATATGATGCTGCCGCTACGTGCCCTACCCAATCTCTCTTTAATTTATAATGTTCCACTTCAGTTAGATGTGTTTCCTGCACAAATGCTATGTCTATTTTTTTCTTTTTTCAGGAAATTTAATAGCCTCTTTTGTTTAATTTGGTTATGTAAACCAACCAATTTTCCCCTGCAACCGCTGCAACCGTGTCTGCCTGTCCCGCATCGGACTTGTCAGCCACAATCGACCCTGCAGCTGACGTGGACATTGCCCCTCCATAAATCTTCATCCACGAAGCCAAGCCAAAGAAGAAGAAGTCATATAATTCAATATGGCCATCTCATACCCCGTTTACACCTCATTTCCACTTCCTCACCACCACCATTTACCTTTTCCCCATTTTTATCTCTCAGGTTTCCATTTTTAAACTCAATGTATGACAACACATTTAAAACATAAAATACTTCAACAACTCCCCCATCCAATATTCCCTTAGCCCCAAATGTCTCCCCACTCTCTGAGTTGCCCCTTATCCCTTGCCAGGCAACCACAACTCCCCTCTCCATTTGGATTGCGAACTCGCTTGCAAGTGTCAACTGATTTTGTAGTGTCGATTATTCTCTCCCCCCCCAACCCCCCCAGAAAACACTTTTTTTTACACATATAACAAGTTCACCCTCTTTTTTTCCCCTTACTTCCTTTCTTCCCTTATCTTTCCCTTCTTTAGTTCTTTACATATACATTTTTTTTACATCTTTATATATATTTTATCGCCCTTCTTCATTCTTGTTACATCTCTTCATCTCTCCTTCTGTCCTGTAGGCGTTTTGCAAATTCTCGTGCTTCCTCTGAGAACAGTCTGTTTTGCTCCCCAGAGATAAATATTTTAAGCTCAGCTGGATATCTTAACATAAATTTATAACCTTTTTTCCACAGGATCGATTTTCCTTCCTCTTCTTTAAGAGTTCAAAACGTGTCTGCGTAAAAAAATATTTTTTGACCCTTGTATTCCAATGGTTTTTTGTTTTCTCTAATTTTATTCCTTGCCCGCTCCAGTATATTTTCTCTTGTTGTATATCTCAAAACTTTTACTAAAATGGATCTTGGTTTTTGATGTGTCTGTGGATTTGGAGCTAGTGTTCTGTGTGCCCTTTCTGTTTCCATTCCTCCCTGCATTTCCATCATTCCCAGGATCCATTCTTTTACACATTCCTTCATATCTATGCCTTCTTCATCTTCCTTTAGGCCCACTATTTTTATGTTGTTTCGCCTACTATAATTTTCCAACATATCAATTTTCTGAGCTAACAACTCTTGTGACTCTAACTTTTTGTCACTTTCTTCCAATTTTCTTCTTAAGTCATTGCCAATGTTTCAGGTTGAGATGTTGCCTGACCCACAGAGTTTGTCCAGCTGCTAATTTTTTTTGCAAAAATTTAACAAGTCCTTGCAGTGAGGGGATGGTAACAAATGCTTGACATGCTTGAAATTCCAAGTGCCTGGACTATAAAAGAATTCTTGTCAGTTCTGAAAGTCATTCTCCAGTCTCACAGTGAGGCAAATGTTTTTTAAAATGTCAGACTCAACCAACAATAAAAATACATTGATTGAATTGGAATCTTATGACTCAACGTCATTTTAATTTTAGGTTAATTATTAATGTGATAGAAAGATTCTGCATGGCTTTGCAAACATGAAATATTCGGGAATAAAAAGTGACTCTCAGAAAGAGTTTTAAAGACATCCTGTGCAGAAACAATCAGCCAGTGTTTATCATCAGGCACCTATTTTTACTATTCCCTTATTATTCTTTCCACAGCCCCATCAACTTCCCCTAGGGGTAGCACAGTTGACATCGTGGTTAGCTCAATGCCCTTACAGTGCCAGTGATCGGCACCTGGGTTCGAATCACATGCGGTCTGTAAGGAGTTTGCACATTCTCCCCGTGTCTGCATGGGTTTTCCCTGAGGGCTCCAGTTTCCTCCCCCCATTCAAAATGTACTGGGGTGTAAGTTAATTGGGTGTAAATTCAGAGGCACAGATTTGTGGGCTGAAATGGCCCGTAACTGTGCTGTAGGTCTAAATTTAAATTTAGGTTGTAAAGGAATTTTGGTTCTTCACAAGAAATTCAAGTATCATCACCAAAAGGCCATCAGGAATCCCTGAGACAAACTGCACCAAGCTTGAGTCCAAAGAGAACACCACAGACACACAGCAACTGGACCAGGGCATTCATGGAGTACAGGGCAATACAGGATGCAATTCACAATGAATTAAACATGTTCTGTGTTCACTTCAAAGAGGGAGGCAGGATGGAGGCTGCATCACAATGTGGTAACTCATGGGCAGCCTGTAAAATAGTGCGAGAACAACAACCTGCATTTCAATGTGGACAAGTCAAAGAAGATGACCACGGACTTCAGGCAGATGAAGGTCAACCATTCTCCAGGACATATCAATGGTTCCATTGTGGAGAAGTGGAGGTGTAAAGTCCCTTAGTGTGCACATAAAAAGCCGACCTATTCTGGACCCATAACATCTCCTCATTAGTCATGAAGGCACAGCAGCATCTGCACTTCCTGAGGTTGGGAGTGCAGGCTACCAGATCCCAGTTTGACAACATTTTACAGATGCACAGTTGAGAGTGTCCTGTCTGGATGCATCATTGTAGCTGCAAGGCATCAGAGGATCATTGAAACAGCGAAGAAGATCACTGGGACCTCCCTTTCTTCTCGTGATGACATTCACTGGTAATATTGCTGAAATAGGACTCAAGGAATTATTGAGGATCCCTACCATCAACATAACCGGTACAGGAGCAAAATCAGAACTGCCAGGCCTGGAGAAACACTGTTTCATCTGGTTGAATATGTACTGACAGATGATAATATTCTTCAACTCGAATATGTGAAAACACAGAACTCAGCCAATCTCGTAGGAGGTAAAGATACATAACCGATGTTTTGGGCATGAGCCCTTCTTCAAGGTGTGAAATCTTTACCCCCTTGGATTCTGTGAGAGCTGCTGAGTTTCTCCAGCATTTCTGTGCTTTCACTACAATCACAAGATCTGCAAACTTTCATATTTCACTTGAACTGGAATATCCATGTTAACTGCCACAAGCAAAGTCACACCCATGGTCACCGATGCTGAAGTCAGGACAGCCTTCTGGCAGGTGAACCCATGGAAAGTGAGTGGTCCAGAGTCCCTTAGAGCCTGAAAAGATCAACTAGATGTATTCACAGACACACTTAATTTCTCCCAAAATCAGGCTACAGACCCCACTTGCTTCAGTATCAGTAGTGCAGTAAAGCACAATAACAGGCCTAAGTAACTATTGCCCGGTGGCTCTGATATAGACCATTATGAAGTGCTTTGAGAGGCTGGTCTTGACACATCAGCCAGCTCTAACCTACTTGCCAGCCTTGACCTCCCTTAGTTGGCCTACTAGCCAAACAAATCCACAGCAGATGCCATCTCCCCAGCTCTCTACTCAGCCCTGGAGCACCTGGGCACCAAGGACACCAATATCAGACTCCTGTTCATGGACTACAGCTTTGCCTTCAAGACCATTGTCACCAGCAAACTTATTCCAAAACTTTGAGATCTAGGCTTCAGTGGCCCTTCTGCAACTGGATTATTGACGTCCTGTCTCACAGACTATAGTCCATTGATTCTCAAGGTGGGGCGTATACCCCACCAGTGGGGTGTGGGAATATTTTAGAGGGGCATAAGAATATTTGGGAAAGTATTTAAAAAGTTAGTTTGAAAAAATAAACTCATTATTTTGGTGGCAACACTGTCTGTACAACACAATTGTGGTAACTACCAAGTAAAATCACTTTGTTCTTTTTATTTTCATATTTTATTTTTGCTCTTCCGATGTTTCTCCGTTGTTTCTCTTATTTTAACTGTGGTTATCCCTGGTTAACATTATAATTATATTTTTTCTGACCGGTCTTATTATCATCCATTCCAAATGATCTCAACAATCATGTCTCTGTCCATACCCCTTTACCTTTTCAGTTCAGAAGTGAGTGAGACCTGTATCTATATGTATCTTTGTGCACAAGCATATTGATGGGGGTGGGTAGGGGAGGGGGGATCCGCCCCAGGCGCCAGCCTGAGGGGGATGCCAAAAATCAGAAAAAATAGGGACCCCAGAAAGTAAAGCACGAGACGAGTGCAGTTTTGATGCATTCTCTGTGAGAAAAAAAATGTCAGAAATCATGTTAGTGGTTTTTTTTCATGTTTTTTAGGGTCATTATTCTTCCTTTGATTTGATCATGACTTTTATTACATTTTTCAATTCTAAGACATAATAAAATATAGATTAATCTGTTTCAGGGAGCTCGCACTGCTGTATATTCAAAATGAGAAGACCAAGCAAGCAAAAGGTTTGTCAATATTCAGTGGAGTTCTTGAAGTTTGGGTTTATACCTGCTGTACACTATGAACTTGCACCTTTTTGTCTATTATGCCAACAGACTTTGACAAATGAATCGATGAAAGCAGGCCGACTTGAAGCTTATTTGAGGGTAAAATAACCTAACCATGTCAATTCAAAATTTGAATATTATAAATCACTGAAAGAGAAGTTTGAAAATAGTTTTTAAAAAAACCCACTTCATTATTCGCTGTGCAAACTACAGCCCTGAACTGCAACCTTGAAGTTAGCTATGAAATTTCTCTGCCGATAGCAAAACATGGGAAGAATCATATGATTGGAGAGGAACTGATTAAACCTGCAAGATCATTGTTTCTCAAAACAGTTCTGCAAAAGGATTACAAAGATGTCCGAGCAATGCCATTGAGTAATAGAATAGATGACATGGGTCAAGATGTTGAAAAACAGCTTATTGAGAAGTTGAAATCATGGAAGTTCTCAATATAACTGGATGAATCTACTGTATGGGTCAGTGAGTCTCTGTTATTGGCATAAGTGAGATATATTGATCAGGAAGAGTTTCAAAAAGGGATGTTATTTTGTGAATTAGAAATAACCACTACTGCTGTTGATATGTACAGCAAGCTCAAAATTTATTTGGATGAAAATGAAATACCAAAAGGAAATATTGTATCTTGTGTTGCAGATGGTGCATCGGCTATGATGGGTAAAAAAACCCAGGATGTTTAAAATTAATGAAGGAGGAAAATCCAAACCTGTTGGTTGTGCATTGTGTCATCCACCAAGAAAATATAGTTGCCAAGAAAGTTTCCCCTGTTCTACATGAGATACTACATTCTGCGATCAAGTGTATCAATGCCATCAAAACTAATGCCAAATGTGAACACCTGTTTAAGCAGTTTTGTGTCAATAAAAATGCAGAACATGTGAGATTATTGCTTCACACTGAAGTAAGAAAGGGGAACTGCTTCAAAAGGTTTATAAAACTCTTTGATCTCCTTAGGGAGTATTTGAAGGACAAACCTAAAATTAAGTTCTTGCTAACAACAGATGGCAAAGCTTATGAGTTACTTGATGGACATTTTTGAGAAACTAAATACATTGAACAAGCAACTGCAAGTAGCATACATGATGCTCGTTGATGCAAAAAGAAAGATATTTGGATTCATGACACTTCTAGAATTATGTCAAAGGAATATTTCTGCAAAAATATTTCAGTCGTTTCTATTGGTTGAATAAATGTGAGGTAACCAATGCTGCTACAAAGGTCATTGTTGACCATTTGAAAATGTGGTTACCATTTCAATGACAGATTTTGTGATTTAAAGGCAATGGATTTTCCCTCTTGGTTAACTCAGCCATTGCTGGTGGACTTATCTGAAGTTCCAGTGCAAAACCAAGAGGAGTTATCTGAATTGCAACATGATGAATCTGTGAAAATTCTGTTCAAAGTGAAAGGAACTATAATGTGGCTGTCTAACGAGATCAAAAAGAAATACCCAAACTCAACTACTTTAGCAAGGGAACTATTGATACATTTTCCAGCATCTTATTTAGTAGAATGTGGCTTCAGTGTTGTTAGTGATTTGCTACAAGCTCAGAGAAACAAACTGGAAATTACAAAATGTGGAGATTTAAGGTTGAAACTAACAAAATCAAAAAAAAAATCTGCAACCAGCATCAGGGGCAAGGTTCCCATTGGAGTGACGACAATTGTTGAATGTGTGTTTGAGATAGTTGACATATTGAAGTAGTAGTTGAATATGAAATGTGTGCTCCAGTGTATTCTTGATCTTAATTGCATTGAAATACACTTGCAGTAAATGATTTGATTAAAAATTATTTTGAATATTTAACTCTTTTTTGCTAATGGTGGGGTGTACGTTTTTTTTAATTAAAGTGAGGCCTGGAGCAAAAAAGGTTGAGAACCACTGCTCTAGTCAGTGAACATGGGTAACAACAACTCCATCAGACACAGCACCAGAACTCAAGGATGTACTCATCCAGAGAAGGGGAGAGAAAAGGAATCAAAAGAATAGAAAACTGTTTTTTGGGAAATAATTTATTAACATTTGAACAGTTGAAGGACAAATGTGGAATAACTCATGGTACAATGTTTACATATCATCAATTGAAAGCTTATTTAAAGGATAAATTGGGAAACAGCTAGAGATTACCTGAAGGAAACAGCTTTGAATACGTGATTACAGACACAATGATAATTAAAAGATTTATAACCAACATGTACATTAAGCTGCAAGAGAAGGAAAATGAAATAAGCTATAAACCTAAACAGAAGTGGGAAAAGGATTTAAGCATAAAGATAAAAAATGAAGTATGGGAAAAGTTTATGTTCTGGAACTATGAAGAATACAATAAGCACAAGGTTACGCATGATACTGTATAATTGGTTACACGGGGTATATATTACTCCTTTAAAATTAAAAATATGGGATTCATCATTATCAGATAGATGTTTTCACTGTAAGAAGGAAATGGGAACAACATTACATGCAACTTGGGCATGTATGAAAGTAAATACATTTTGGGAAGAATTAAATCAGATACTAAATAAAATTACAAAAAATAACATACCAAAAAAAACAGAGATATTTCTTTTAAGTAACATAAGAAGTAAAGAATTAGGCCTCAAATTGGATAAAGTGCAAAAGAAAATTCATTATGATAGCCTTAGCTATGTATAATGTCAACTTGGAAAATGGAAGAGAGCATGAGTATACAGCAATGGTACATGGAAATGAATAAATGTATTCCATTGGAAAAAATAACATATAATTTAAAAAATAAAGTCACAATGTTTGAACAAATTTTGGAACTATACATGGAACCTATCAGAGAGAGCTTGCCTATGACCTCCATCCCCTAAAATGAGAATGAAAATGATAAGAAGACAAAACGACTAGATTCAGTGTGTAATAAATAGATGATGCATTTTTCTTGTTTATTTTCATTTGTGTGAAAATATTGTTCTCTGGTTTTATTGTATTGTATATGTTGAATATTTATGGATTTTGGAGGGGGGTGGGTAGAGGAGGAGGGAAAGGGGGAAAAAAAAGGGGAGAAAAGACCACTGTGTAAATTTAATGAGAAATGTTTGTCCATATTTTGGTCGATATGGTTCATAGTGTGAGAAATAAAAAAATATTTTTAAAAGGATGTACTCATCCCCCAACTATACTCCCTCTACACCCGTGATTGTCCAGTGCTCCATCTTAAATTTTAAATTTGCCACATTACAGTAATGGGTCCAGTATCAGAAAACAATGAGAGGGAATACATTGAAAGTCTAGTAGTGTGATCCTAATATAACATCCCCTTACTCAACATCAGTAAGATAAAAGAGATGATCAATGACTTCAGAAGGCAGAGTTTATTCCCCTGTCCACATTAAAAGTGTTTAAGTCAAAAGAGATCTTAGGAGTAAACATCTCTGATGACCTAACCCAGGCCAACCACATCAATGAAGCGATCAAGAAACCACACAAATACCTCTACTTTCTCAGAAGACTAAGGAAGTTTGGCATGTCCCCTTGTCCACTAATGATTTGGATGTATCCACCATTGAAAGCAGACTTGCTGGATGCATCACAGTGTGGGATGGGAGCTGCTCTGCTCAAGATCAGAAGAAACTACAGAAGGTGGTGAATGCAGCTCAGAACATCATACAAACTTCCCTCCCCTCTATGAACTCCATCTACATCTCTCACTGCCTAGGAAAAGCACCCAACGCACTGATGGATACATCCCACCCTGGAGCCACTCTCTTTTCCCTCCTCCCATCGTGGAGAAGGCTGAAGAGTGTGAAAGCATGGACCAACAGGTTTAAAGGCAATTTGTTCCCCACGGCCATCAGGCTCCTGATTGAACTCCCCAACCTTGCTTGGTGTTAATTGATCTTCCTTTTCATTGTGATCCTTGAGCTCTTAACACTGTTGTATGAATGGTAGAGAAAACCTGTTAGTCTGCTCACAGAAGAACCCTTCTCCCTGTCCTAGATATTTTGTGACAAATAAATGAACTTAAAGTGACCAATTAGTCCACCAACCCACATGCCTTTTTGGAATGTTGGAGGCAATCAGAACACCGGGAGGAAATCCATGTGATCACAGAACAGGCAAACTCGAGGCAAACTCCACACGGACAGTGCCCAAGGTCAGAATCAAACCAGAGTCACTAGAGCTGTGAGGCAGCAGTGCTTTATCTGTACCACTAAAGCACCAGATGAGCTCTGTATGACAATCCAGTGGAAGTGTTACTGCCATGAGTGGCAGGACTTGAACTCACACTTGAACATTATTTATCCTGCATCTGGAGGCCAGCTTAGTAACCGGTGCCTCCTGCCCCAACCATCAAACCAAAGAAGCTTGTTCTGAAAACTACAATGAGCCACAGGACAAGAGCTCAAAATTCTTCAAAGCCAGTTGGTCAATTGCTGAAGGAGAAAATAATTTGTTTGTTTTCAGAGGATAACGTGGATGTTCATTTTACATTTCTTTGCCTCATCTTCTAAGAATGTCAAGGTTTATTTCCATGGCCTAATTTGGTAGCAAGTGTTGGGAAACTAATTGGCCCATAAATCTTATTCTGCCCATATCTGGTTAGGTTATTCATTCCATTGTGCATTTGCCAGCCCAGAAAGAGCCGTATGAATGGTTGCATTCCCTCAGTTCTTCCTCTTGGTCCCTGCTATTTCTCCATCCATCAGCACAGTGGCTGCAACGTGTGCCATCTATAAAATGCCCTGCAGTTGGTCACCCAGATACTTTGAAGAGTACCTTCTGAACACACAATCTTTGCCAGCAAACACAAGGTCAGCAGGTGCAAGGGAACACCATTATTAGCAGGTTCCCTTCCAACTAGCGCACCATCCTGGACATAGGGTGAGGGAAAAAAAAAATCACTGGATCTAAATCCTGGAGCTCCACCTTCTCAGCACTGTAGGGGTAACTTCACCAGAAGGACTGCAGTGGCTAATGAAGATGAGTCACCGCCAGCTTGTCAAAGGCAAGAAGAAATGGACAATAAATATTAGACTTACATGGGATACCCAGATCCCAAGAAATAAATTTAAAAAAAGCATTATTTCTACTCTATTTTAATAACATTTTTAAGATGTTTCACAGAACCCATTAAACAAAATAATCTTTGAACTTAGTAAGATGTTAAAACATGGACCAAGGACATTTTCTTGCCTGCTGCCATCAGATTCTTGAAAGGACCTCTCACAAGTAAAGTGATGCTCTTCCATTGTTGTACCTGAACTGTTTCTCTGTGATATACTCTGTACTTTTTAGAAAGTTATGTAGAACATTAAAGCATAGCAAGGCCCTTTGGTCCATGATGTTCTGACAGCCGATATAAACTTATTTAACTTTTGTTCAGTTTATACTCATAGTTAGGCTGACTTGACTGGATGGCATGTAAAGCAAATTTTTTTCAACTGGAGCACAGTAAACATGACAAAAAAAATTCTCTAATGTTTGGTCAGGGTTAAGGTTTGAAAAGTGCCTTAAAGAAGGTGAAGATGTTCAGGGAGGGGACTCAGGGAACAAGCAACTGGAAGACAGACTGTCCAGTAGTGGAATGAAACAGATCAGAAATAATCTTGAAAAACCAGAAACCAGAGGGTAGAGATCATAGAAGGCTTAAGACCTGGAGAAGGTTGTATCCCCAGAAAGATATTCAGCTTCAGGAAAGAAGATAAAAACATGGGAGTCTGGGAGGTGGTATACAAAATCATGAGGGACTCGGATAAAGAGAATCATCAGTCTTTTTCATAGGGTAGGAGACCAAATCTAGGAGCATAGGTTTAAAGTGAGAGTGGCAGCTTTTCCCATGCAGAGAATAATAGGCATACTGTAGGGAACAAGAAAAGTGGGTACAATTATGACATTTAAAAATCATTTAGATGGGAACTTGGATAGGAAAAGGTTGGAGAGCTATGGGCTAAACGGAGGTACATGAGACTAGCTCTGACAACTCTGTTAGCATGGGCAAGTTGGGCTGAAGAGCCAGTTTCCATTTCTGTACAACTTTACCAGTTTTAGAACCATAACAAATCCTTGCAGTGAGGGATTCTTGACATGCTTGCAATTCTAGGTGCCCAAAATAGTAAAGGAATTCACGACAGTTCTGAAAGCCAGACTTGTCTCAGTCTGCACAGCTTGTAAAAAGGATCAGCGGGCTTTAAAAAGGCAAATGCTTTTCTAAATCCCTTTCTGAACTGCTTAAATATTGGACAGGCATCTTATGAAAATTATTTAATGTATTTTTAATTTTAGTTCATTACTGACCTGATTTAAAGTGCAAATTTGCCTGGGCCAACCTTACAGAATATTCGTGCGCAAATGCAATGGGTTCACTTATCAGAAAAAGTCACGAGTCAAAAAAGCTTTCTCTGAAGATGACACATGGCCACAGGAATTTAGTTCAGCTCAAAGCCAGTTGGTCAATAGTTGGAGAAGACTGGTTGCTTATTTTCAGACGGCAGTCATTTTAATTTTTTTTTTGCCTCCTCTCTTGGGAATGCCAGGGTTTCCAGCCGTTTGTAGGCCCTGCTCCAATTGGCTGGCAGTGAGTGTTGACAAGCTATTTGACCCACAAATCTAATCCTGTCTATACCTGATTAGGTCATTCAGTCCATTATGCCCATTGCAGCTCTTTGAAAGCCACAGTTTCTGCCTTTCTCATTCAACTCCAGTCCTTCAGTCTTCTTATTTCCACTGCCCTTTTATGCAGAGAACTCACTAGGTTGCTCTTTTCTGCTGTTCCTGAGGGTTTTCGCCAATTACTGCCTCCACCCATTACCTGATCCTGGAAATTGCACTTAATGTTTTGTGATAGTACAGATTCTATCACGAATGAGCCTGCAGCTGATGTGGACATTTACCCCTCCATAAATCTTTGTCAAGCCAAGCCAAAGAAGAAGAAGAAGTAGGATGACTGTGATTGGCTGAGAGTGTAGCCACACCTACTGGCAGGTCTTAAAGGATTGCTCCTAGCCAGACCAGGTCATTCTGGACTGGTTGACCTACGTGTGATATGCTCCAGTCTTTTAATTAATAAAAGCCTTGGTTTGGATCAACAAGTCTTCGGTTCTTTCGACGCGCACTACATGTTTAACTATCAAAACTTCTATCAAAGCTATTTCCTGGAGCCTGCTGCACACAAAATTGCTTTCTAAGTTACTGCAGTAACTACATTATGCTGGTTTTTCTAAAACTATACAGAATCAGCCTAGCTCAATGAACATAAGAATCAAATCTGCAGCCTTCTAATCTATCCAAAGGTTCAAGATTGCTTTATTGTCATGTAATAAAACTTGTAATATTACATGAAATTGGCTTTAGTCTGCCATAAAAGGCAGACTCACCATCAGCTGAAATTGCCAGGCACCTCTTACAGTCAGAGAAAGAGAAGTAAAAGAATTCCAGCAGAGTCACTGAGTGTCCGTGGATTCGCTTCCAGTGCTCCTGCAGTCTCCAGTCCAAAACATCAGCAACCTGAGCTCCAGATCTGAACCTCCAATACAATAAGTCACCCTCTTGAATCCCACTTTCGACACCTGGTTACCCCTTCAATCAATCTAGAGTCAGTCTGCAGCCTCTAGTACAAGTTCTTTGATCGCTGTTGCCAACCACCCACAGCTTGTGTGAGTTTCTCACCTCAAGTCACCTACAGTCCACCGCCTATGTGTTTTTCAGCTCCAGAGCCCCTCACTGGTCTGCCACTGTGGTTACTGTCCTGCAGGATCATCTCCTCTGCTTGTCCTCAAACAGTGGGTGGGTGGGGTGTTCTCCCCATTTTCTGGTTCCCTGTGCAGTCCTCTGTTCCCTCGAGTCTGTAGCCCAACACTGCCCAGTATTAAACTTACTGGGCTATTGAGAAGCTTACTGGGGAGAAACCCTTCCCATTACTGAATTAAATACTTTCTCCATTGTTTACTTGAATTCACTAAACATCGAAACAAATTATCTTTGGAAATTTTTTTTAACATCCATTGAAATAAAAACTTAATTCAGCTGAGAATTAGAACAAGAGGAAGTCATTTAGTCCCTTGAGCATATTCTGCCTTTCAACTAGACCGTGGTTGACCTGGAGTCTAGCATGTTTCATCCATCATGCCCCACATCTCTTTGGGCCTTTGGCCAACAGCATGAAGCAATAAGGCTCAAACATTTTCAGATTACTGATATAAAAAAAGTATTCATTAATTAAGCTTACAAGAATATATTACTCAATCATGGTATGTAGCATGGGAAAAAAAAATCTATCGCCACATTGAGGTGCATTACAAATTGGCAAATGGAATTCAAGATCAAGACTTGCAGCAATTTCTAAAGGTTTGCAATATTTACTTATTTTTAAAAAAAGAAATAAGAAAAAATGAAAAACACCCACAAAAGGAAAAGAATACTGCGAAAAAACCAGTACTACCCCCCTCTATTGTACAGGAAGTGGCCCTCGCCACAAGATGGCACATGGTCACGGTAGGAGAAGGAAAAGGAAATACCTCTCCCTCCCAGGTAAGAACATTCTCTAGATAAATTTAGTAAGAAATAGCTCATTTTCAGGCATAAGCAGCCTCTTCAAGTTCTCTATTCACTTGCTCGTCATCAAATTCTTCACTTCTTGATGCTTCAATACTCTCTCAGCAGCTTGTATCAGAGTGATCTGATAAAACTTGTTGAACTGATGAAACTTGTTGAATGCCCAGGCTCTGTCCATCCATTTATTGATCTTGTTTAATACTTGGAAGAGAATTAGCAAACTCCAGAGCTTCCATCTTATTTGCAAAAAAAATTCCTGATTTCCCCCCCAAAACACTAAGTATAGTGGGATGTCAAAAAGAAAGCTTGCATCCTCTTTTCCACAAGACTGATTTAGCAGGATTAAACTCCTTTCTTCTCTTCACTACCATCATACTTAAATCTGCATAGAAAACACACTCCTATTAGCCACTGTAATGGGCCCTGGTGTTTTCAGGCATTTTGAACAGCCACTTGCAATATAGTTTCTTTATCCTGATAACGTAAGCATCTAATCAAATTAGAGCAGGGGGGGGGGGGGGGGCTTGTCCTGGCAATGGCTTCTTTCTATTGGCCCCATTTGCTCTATTCAATTCCATTCAGAAAGTTTTCAGGATTCAGAACTTCTGGAGTTCATTGTTGAAAAATAAATTGTACTGGATTAGAGCCTTCAAAGACTTCAACGAATCCACCAATTTTCACATTACTTTTGTGGCTATGGTTTTCTAATGTATCAATTTTTTTTTTGCAGAAGTTCTTTCATCTCCACATCCCGTGCCACAATAGAACTTTTCATTTTATTAACTGTATATTTACATTGTTCCACTTCATCACGATATTCTTACATATTCTCAATTTTCTGAACTTGAAATTTATTGACCACTTTAGTATATTTTTTTCATTTCCCCCTTTAACATATTCAAATTGTATATTAGCATCTCGTCTTATACAGATACAAATTGCTCATCAATCTTCCTTCTCAATAATTACAACTGATTCAATATTGAAACTTGTATTTGGCTGTCCACGTCTTGACTTCAGGCTTCAGAATCCTAGCCTGCATAGCTTCAATGTCTTGTGTCAGCTGGGCCTCTTGATCTTCATTCTATTCCTCCTCCTTCTTTGTCTTAATTTTCTTCTTGTTCTTCTAAGTCACTCCCGTGTTTCAGATTTCGCCTCCGATTCTATTGAAGGCTGAGGCCGCAAGTTAAAGCTGCTGACAGCAATTTTAATCAATTCAGTTGTTCCCCATAGGGAAACAGCTTGTTCAGTTTTGCGTATGCGCGAACTTTTATGCATGCACAACTGCTCTTGTGGAAACTGCAGATCGATGGTTCTCTTCTGGGGCCCCTTCTCCGGCTCCCCGGAGAGTTGGTGCCAATGTCACTTGTACACAGACTGTTGGTTGCAGCACGAGTTGCTTGAGGAGGAGGAACTTGAGCTCAAGGCTAGGCCCAGTTTCTTCAAATTTTTTCACCTCTTTTACTGCAGTTTTCTTCATTGCCTGTGCTTTCCACTTCTTTGAAGCCATATTGCAAAGTTTGTAGTTAGGTTCCTAGAGCTCAATAACTTTCAAAATTTCAAAAAAGTTTTAAAGTCAGTTATTAATTCGTTCTCCCAGGAGAAGCATATCTTCACATCTCCCACTTATGCCATTACACCACACCCCCAAGATATGCAATACTAATGTCATTTTTAAGTATTGACTTAACTGTGCTGAAGTAGAACTAAGTCAGATAATGAGCATTGTCAAAATGTGAACTTACTCCATTCTACGTTCAAAGACTGTGTTAGAACTGAGGTTGAAAAACTGAACTGATGTGAGAGTTATGGGGACATGTGGGGATTGATGATCTAATTACATTTATATTGTTGGAATGGGAACAAACTAATTTTCCAAAAGTGGAGCTCCCTCAGTACTTCCACTGACGTGTTAGTCTAGATTTGTGCTCAGATCTCTGGTGTGAGACCCAAACCTCCCAATCCTTTGATTCACAAGAGGATATTATAGCTCATTTTTCTCTTTAATCTAAATCAACCAATTAATTCAAGGACCTCAGACAAAAAAAGGTTTGATAATGTCGAGTATCCCTTGAACAAAACTTTGCTCGACTCTCTCCACAATTTGTAACTTGTAGATCATAGCCCTTAACTGCAAATCTCTCCTGGGAGATTTATACGCTGCCCATTAAACACCCATTTACTTTAATCCTATTCTAATCCCATTTTATTCATCTCACAATTACATCAATTTTGCCCAAATTCTTCTTTTCACCCAGATATTCATCAATTTACAGTGGCTGATGAAACCACCAAACCATGAATCTTTGGCACGTGGGAGAACACTAATTTTTCTCTTTTTCCTGGCTTTGATAATGTGTTTTTGACCTGAAACAGAAACCTTTTTCTCTTTTCAAAGATACTACCTGACTTGCTTTTATGAAGGAATCAAGGGCAAGAAATTCATGCTAAAACTGTTAAATAATAGCTAGATCTGGTACAATTCTGGTCACCAAATTTGAGGAAGAATGTTCTAATATTGGAAATGGCTCCAGTTGATTTAAAGGACGGGGTATTACAATCTCTGACATTTCAGTATTGGTGAGATTGTAATAACTCTTTCGGAGTTAGTATGGTTGGTTGCCTCAATTACAATAATGAGGTAATTACTAGAGTATTTTTCACTATCAGACACATATTTGGCTGTATTCCTTGGTATCATTGGGTGTTTCGGCCATTTAAATACAAGACGCCCTCTGCCAAGGCAGGCCCACCACAGGCTGATCAGACCTGGGTGTGTGCCCCATATCCATTTTTCCTAGTGGTCATTTCAAGCCCTGATGGGATCTCTCTTTTTCAACCAGAGCCAGTGACTGCTCAGTCAGAGAGGGATTTAATTGTCTTTCTGAGGGCCTGCCCTGTGATTCCTATTTCCTGCAGAAGCTTAGTCATGGATTTGGCAACAAATCCCCTACAATTACTTCACCCTAACTTTCCAGTCTCGCTCTTCTGCACCAAGATTAGTATAGCGTAGCATCTTCTATTCTTGTGCCTCATCTATGGTAACCTCCCAAGGAACTGGCTTAATAATGAAGACAATCTCCTAAGCTGGCCTCAGGTTGGTGCTGGCAATTTCGATTGGAGGAATTTAGTACAAATTTTCAGCGATCAGTAAATAAAATGGCAGCGCTGCTGCCGACATGCACACGGGAGAACAGGAAGCAGACAGAGCACTGGTGTGCAGGGTCCTACAACCTAATGCCAATAATGCCATAAAGGCTTTAAACAGCCTATTAAATTAGCTGACTCCATTTAAAAACCTTGCAATCTCAGGGCCTGTGCTGGGCAATGTATCACGAGGGGTTGCAGACTCCAGGAGACAGTGGTCCAATGCTGGGAACCAGAAAATGGGAGAACCTCTCCTATTAAGAAGCATAGGAGACAACTGACAGGATAGTGATCACAACAGCAGACCAGTGAGGAGCTCAATGGCTGAAGACTCACACAGGCTTCAGGCTACTGACAACTTGTGGTCAAAGAATCCACGCTAGTTGCGGGTTGCTGGGAACCAGGTATCGGAACTGGGATTCAAAAGGGTACTGAAGGCATGAAAAGGCTTCCATCGGGCATCAAGTGCTAAAGACTTCCTGATCATATCAGGAGTTTAGATCTGGAACTTGTGTTCCTGATGGTTTGAACTGGAGTCTGTGCAACTGCAGAAGTTATGAGAATGGTGGAGGCGAATCCAGACACTCAGTGTCTCTGAAGGGACTCCCTTTTGCTTCTATTTCTCCTATTGTTAGGGGCACCGGGGCAATGCTCATGACAACTCTTTGCCTGATGCAGAGAAAAGTTGAAGCACTATATCGTGTATTATTACCTAAAATTACAAGGAATCTTGACTGGAACTCACTGTCTAAATGTCTTGTAGTGGCTTGCTATATAGAATTTATTGCATTATTTCCAGCATGTATCTGACAAGTCAGCCTGTGTTAAGATACACTTATTGCAGTTGGCAGCACCCAAAGTTGAATATTTTAAAATAGTACAAAGCTAAAGAAAAGGGACATTGTAGATAAATAATATTTCCCAATGATGCTCCCGGACTTCACAATCCGTTCCAAAGGCATGAATGGATGGTTTGTGAACACAAAGCATCTGCTCCCTGTAATTAATGCATTTGAGAGCAAGAATTCCAAGGTTGAATGAACTGGCATTGGTCACAATCTGCCATTTCCCGAAGGCCTATGATTCTTCTACATCTGTACAAGACTTAAGGCTCCCTAGCAATACATACTCAGATGATTGCTCCTATTTTCTCCTCCTCTATTAAAAAACTGAAGGAAGACTTACAGGGATACACTAAAATACTTTGCAGCCAATTTCATACTTAAGAGTGGTCAATGCTATAATATTGAAAAACAATCTAATACTTGACAGAGCAGACGCTCACAGGTAGCAATAAGACAAAATCATGCAACGGTGAGGTTGATTCAGAGCTAAAGATTTTCCGGGGAACTTCCTTTTCCATTCTACCTGGAATGCTGGAAATACATTAATTTTTAATAAAAACCTGACAACCAAGCCATCACATCAAGAGATTTTCAAATTCATCTTTCATTTATAAGAATCATGCACAATCTCCCACACAGAAACTTTCTTGTAATGATTTAAAAAATGTTATCTGTAATCACTGGAGCATGCTTTGGAACAATGGTCCTATGAGAACATTAAAAAAATAGGAGCAGGAGAGGAGTAGGCAATGCAGCCTGCTCCACCATTCAATGTGGTCAAGGCTGATCTAATGATATAACCATGTCAAGTTTATGGGGAGAAAAGGCCATTTTTGAAATGCAAATTTGAAATACAGATTATGAAACCACTGTAGATAGGCTTGCTAGACCAAATTAGGTTATTATAATTTATCTCCAATACTTTCCAGAATAAAATTTTTTTAGAATTTATCCCCAAGGCGCACAACTGGAAGTGTTCATCTTTCTACTGACATTCTTAGTTGCAGTGGAGCTGAGCAAGCACTGTTGTTCTATAGTATTACAGGTACAAGTGCTGTTGGAGCTGCACCCCTTCAACCAAAAAGTTAAATGAAACCTCCATGTCTGTGCTTAGGCAGACATTAAAAGGTTGCTTCCTTTTGAAAGCAGACAATTTCATGCAGAGATGCAGTCAATAAACATAGGAGACATTAAATAATTTTTGTGGGATCGATTTGTACTTTGTTTTTAACCTAATAACTGCTAAAATGTAGGACTGTTCAGATTATGGCTGTTGCACCATTTCCACTTGTTGTGCATCAGTGAATATATGGTTCCATGTACAGTGTCCTCCAAAATGTTTGGGACAGACACTTTTTTCCTTTATTTACCCATGCTCTAGTTTTAAGTTTGTAATCAAACAATTCATATGTAATTAAAGTGCACATTTCAGATTTTATGAAAGGGTATTTGTGCATATTTTGGTTTGAACATGTAGAAATTACAGTATTTTTTTTTCTAAAACATAGTTCCCCTCATTTCAGTACACCATGGTGTTTGGGACATTTGATTTCACAGATGTTTGTGAGAACTTGGGTATGTTTAACTGCTTCATTCATGCAGGTATAACAGAACTACACTTACTACTAAGCTTTTGATCACCTTTAAAATCTGTAGTTGCTATTTTTCAACATGAGGACCAGAGTTGTGTCAATGAGTCAAATAAGTCATGATGAGGCAGAAAAAAACAAGAACAGTATGAGACATTGCCCAAACATTAGGATTTCCAAATAGAGGGGACTATGTATAAAAAGTACTATAATTTTTACATCTTCAAACCAAAATGTATACAAATATCCTTCAATAAAATCTGGAATGTGCACTTTAATCACACCTGAATTGTTTGATCAGAAATTTAAAACTGGAGCA
This sequence comes from Narcine bancroftii, assembly GCF_036971445.1. Classification (NCBI taxonomy): domain Eukaryota; kingdom Metazoa; phylum Chordata; class Chondrichthyes; order Torpediniformes; family Narcinidae; genus Narcine; species Narcine bancroftii. Next base: position 46,614,159 of record NC_091473.1, on the reverse strand, counting down.
CAGGGGCAAATGAAAGTCAAAATGAACCTTTGTCCCAAACATTATGGAAGGCACTGTATATAGGCCCAAAAGTACAGCATTGATTTATCAGAAAAATACATCAATTCCCCAGAGTTTGAGACATTATACAAACTAGGTCATGGAATTTAGAATGAGCTAACGGTATAACTCAGAAATAATGTTAAATTCAGTCTTACCAAATTCAAACTCAAATTTATTAAGTTGACCATTATTCCCCCAAACCAATTCTTCTGTGTGTATATTGGAATTGTGTAGGGGATGGAGGAAACAAATGATTTTGTGGAATCACTAACATTATTTGGGAGTTTTTAAAATCATGTCAGGGTTGCAATTGCTCTTTTATGAAACTCCATACCAGTAGTAGCCAGAGATGGCGACTTGTTCCAGATAGATAGTTTGTGTCTGCAGCAAAAAAAAGGACATTTCCAGAGACCATGAAATGCTGAAACAGATATTAAAAAAACCCACTTCAATACAATGCACCGCTAAACAAATGTGTTGCTTAAAAACAGAAGCATTGGTGATCAAACAACACTACAAAGTGAGATTTTGAATCACGCTAGAACATGTAGAAACGTCACAGGTGCTACCTGTCAAATTGATGATAAGCAATTCAGTTCATTTTTTTTTCTCCTCAATGTCCCACAAATTAAGACATTAATCCAAACCATTAGAAAAGTCTCAAGAACCAATGAAGAAAATAAATTTGATTAGTTAATACTTTCATGAGGCTTTATAGTGGGAGGAGTGGCAAAATGTTAATTCATTTTTAGGTTCCATATTGAAAATGCCATTTAACTGAAAAGATGCTCTTTCTGACATCCTTAACAACCTCACTGACAAAAGGCAAAGGAGGAAAAACCCAACCCCCAACCCCAACCAACCAATTTTCTGCTGCATCTGTGTCTGCCTGTCCCGCATCGGACTTGTCAGCCACCAACGAGCCTGCAGCTGACGTGGACATTTTACCCCCTCCATAAATCTTCGTCCGCGAAGCCAAGCCAAAGAAAGAACAACCTTGCATTACTTTTGTTTTATTCTCAGCTGTGAGAGAGCTTCACGTGACTGGAACTAAATAAGAAAGCAGCACATATCTACTAGAAATAGCTGCATCATTTTAAAAAGGTTGAGCTAGGTAAATATTTGAGATGAGAATTTGAAATAGAGTACCAAGTCAGGATGCTGGCCAAGAATGAGGCAAGCCAATTCACAATTGTACTTCTGGCCTGCAACTTTGATTTGGCCATTATTTTCCTCCCACTGATGCTGGTCAACCTGCCAAGTTCTTCCAGTAGATTCTGTGTTGCTTCAGATTCCACTATCTGTAATTTTGCACGGATCTTCACAATTACACTTGCTCATAGAAAGCAGTGTACAGAATAGGGCTAGTTTCAGCCAGTTAATGGAAAATGCCCCCTTGAAATATAGAAAAAACCTGAAGTTTTTCCAGTGGATGGCTCTTTTAAGATTAGTTTAAATAACAACAAAATCATTAGGTACCACAAAACAGATTTATTTTATTTATGAAGTTACGCACAGGAACACAGAGGTATCTGATAGCTCAAATAATATGGAATGTTCATGAAATATTTAAAATAAATAGGTATCTGTAAGTGCCTTCCTTGGGCACCAGCTGTAGGAAATGCCCATTCTGTTTGTCTTCTGCTGATGTGTATCCACCACATTGGGTCCACACATGTCAAGACCAAGAGATTGATCAGTTGATATTCTGACGACAAATAAAACCCATTCACAACAGTAGCATTACCCTTTTCTAGTTTATTCGTTGCTGTCATCTCTTATTTCTTTAATAATAGTTATTAAGTTTTGAAGTCCAAAGATATAGCCAGTGTCCTGCCCTTCATGGACCACACTATCTTCACCAAAGTACTTGCAAGTCATGTGAGCAAAGTCAATCATGCGTACATCCACCATGCTGCTGGCAGAGCTTGAGTATGCATAAGCTCCTGCAGACTCATCAGCCGACTCTTCAGAAAGATCTTCCGAGTATTCAGAATCAGAATCCATTGTTGATTTCTTGCCATCGTAAATGATAAGCAGGGAACTAGAATAGAAACGATACGACTCCCGCTTTTCTAATACAGATTTGAGTTCAGAGAGTTTTTTAAGAACAGGTTCAAAAAGGTCCCTGCGCAAGTACTTTCCATTATTAAAAAATTGGTAAAGTGCATCTTTAAATCCATGTACTGAAAGCTTCCTTCCATGATATTTGTTCATAAACATGAGTTGGCTGGAGTCTAGTTGATATACCTGGAGAGAAAAATGGGAAATGCACATTATGTTGCTTCTCTCAATTATCATTTTGAACGAACGACTGATTTATTGACATCTTTTTGAATGACTGATCTACATTTGAGAGAAAAATCTTCAAGCAGCATCATCAACTCTTTCCCCCCACCACCCCCCAAAAAAAGTTAAATTCTGGGATCGAGATCAATTTTAAAGATGTACAAGTAGTTGAACTCTATCATCCATCCTTCAAACAGCTGCAAGCTAGCTCAAATCAAATACATCTGGTTCTCTCCGCTCATTCTGGTTACCAAAGCTAAATGATCAATCATGCCTCTTGAAGTTTAATAAAATGACTTACTAAATCATCTGTACAATTAATAGGACTCGAGTCCTGGGGAAGAATGTTGTAGTCACCTGTTAAAAATACTTCGGATCTAAAATCACACAACTACGTAATACACTTTAGTTACATTAATAGAATACAAATAGCAGACAGCATTGTTCTACATTACATGATGAAGAGATCACGAAACAGCTTACGATCAACTTTGACAACATGTCATTAACATTTTTCCTTGCATGTCTAATTAAAAGCAAACTCCTCCCAGAAAGAACACACAATCTGTTGCTCAATGGCATGGAGCATTTTTTTCTTAAAACCTCTAAGTAAACAAGATTTCTAGCTGAATTAATTAAAATAATGGAATTAAAATTGTACATTCGTTTGCCATCTAAGTTTCCCTATTTGCCTTGGCTTGGCACATATCACTCCAAAACCTTTCTTTTCTAAGAGTGGTCCAAATGTCTTTTAAATGTTATAGAAGTGGGTACAATTACCATTTCTTCTGGAAGCTCATTCCAAATACACACACCACCCACTATGTCAAAAAACTTGCCCCCCAGGTTTCCCTTTAAACCTTTCTCCCCATCACATTAAAGCTGTGCTCTCTAATTTTAGACTCAACTACTCTGGGGTAGAGACCATAACTGTTCATTTTTTCTATGATAATCTGTAGGTCCTCCTTGGCCACAAGAAAAGGGTCGGAGGATTGGAGAATGGCAATTGTGGTCCCCTTGTTTTAAAAAAGGTCATATGGAGGATCCAGGGAATCATAAACCAGTGAGTCTTACATTAGTGGTGGGCAAACTATTGGAGAGTATTCTTTAACAACAAGATTTAGAAATATTTATAGAAGTAGTCTTCTCAGGGATAGTCAGCATGGCTTTGTGAAGGGAAGGTCAAACCTCACGAACCTAATTGAGTTTTTTGAGGAAGTAGATGTGGTGTATACAAATTTTGTGAGGCATTTGACAAGGTCCCCCATGGGAGATTTGTTCAGAAAGTTATGAAGCATGGGATCAATGGAACCTTGGCTTTGTGAATTCAGAAATGACTTGCCTGTAAAAAGCAGAGTAGTAGTGGATGGAAAATATTCGGCCTGTATGTCAGTGACAAGTAGAGCCCTGCAGAAATCTGAACTGGGACCCCTGTTCTTTGTGATTTTGACCTGGAGAAGGTAGATGGATGGGTTAGCAAGTTTGCAGATGGTTGGAGGTGTGGATAGTGTTGAAGGTTACAAATTTATCTTGGCAGGATGCAGAATCAATTCAGCTAAATGTGAGGCAATGCAATCCAAGAACGTCAAACTTGAAGGTTGAGTACATGGTTAATGGAAAGACACTTAGTGTGGAAGAACAGAGGGACTTTAGGGTCCAAATCCATAGATCTCTCAAGGACGTCACACACATTGATAGGATAGTTAAGAAGGCCTACAGTATGCTGGGCTAATCACACTCTAGATCAGTTTTGGTCACCTCATTACAGAAAAGATGTGAAAGCTATGGAGAAGGTGCAGAGAAGACTTGCCAGGATTTTACCTGGATTGGAAAATATGTCTAATGAGACAAGGTTAAAAGAGATAAGATAGACAGTCAGCCCCTTTTCCCAAGGGCAGGAGCAGCAAACACCAGAGGACATCTGTATAAAGTGAAGGGAGGAAAGTTAAGGAGAGACATCAGGGGCAATTTGAAAAAAAACCACTTGTGGTGTCTGGAATGTTTTGCCAGAGGTGGTGGTGGAGGCTAAAACAATAGGGGAATTTAAGAGATGCTCAGACAAGCACATGGATGAAAGAAAAAGAGGGTTTTTATTTGGTAGGCATATGTGGGTCAGCACAACATTGGCTGATGGGCCTGTACTGTGCTGTAATGTTGTCCTATACTTTTGATTATTGTGAATACCTCTGAGATCATCCCTCAGCCTATTATACTCCAGGGAAAATAACCCCAGTCCATCCAGCCTCCCTTTATCACTTGTCCTTGTTCTAATAAAGTCCTCATGAACCTTTCTTGCACCTTTTCCAGACTGATGTCATCCTTCCCGTCATTAGAAGACTAAAACTGCCCGGAGTATTCAAATGTGGCCATACCCTTTTGTTCAGCTGGAACACGACATCCAAACTATACCTAATGCCTTTACTGATGAAGACTGGTATTGCCAAAATGCTTTCTTCACCATTGTTGACCTTCGTCGCCACCTTCAAGGAACTATAGATCCAGATCCAGAGGTCTGTTCCACAAAATTCCCCAGTGTTCTGCCATTTACTAAGCAAACAGAAAATCCTTGTGCCCCCCCAGTCATCTCCTGCTTTCATCAATGCAAACACCACCTACTTCCCATAATACATAGCACTGAGTGTACGTACCTGCATTCCACAGACTCTGACACCAATCACAGCTGAAGTGCTTTGCTGACATTTACGAATTTGATTAGCTTTCTTTTCCTCAGAAGCATCATCTCCATGTTGGCGGGTTCCCATTTTCAAGTCCAGAACACATGGAACTTCATACCGGCAGGTTAAATTCTCCAGTAAAATAAATTCTGATCACAGCGTTAAGGCTTTTTAGGACATTTAAAATATAGAGATGTCCATATGTGTGGTTTCCAACAACGATAATGCACTAAATATGTAATGGTTTATTCATAATTACAAATTACTCCACTTAAAACTTATTTACAAATTAACCATTCAGTCTAAATGTAGACACCTGCAATTTCACTAAATGTATAAACTCCAAACACAAAAAACTATTTACAAAGCAATCATGAAATCATATATAGAAAATACAACGTTCCACTTCCTTATCTTTTGGATTGGATTCTGTACTAATGTCTTCTGACCTTGTCCAGAGAGGTATAATTAGCAAATTTGGGAATGGCACAAAAAACTGGTGGTCAGGCAGCAAAGCAAGGAAGGTTGTCTCAGGGTCTGAAGGATCTTCAGATGAGTTAGCAAGTTGGGCAAAGCACTGGCAAGTTGCATTTAATCTCAACAAGAAATTGGAAGTCAAATGCAGGTCATATGCACTAAATGATAGGGAACTAAGGCATGTTGAGAAACAGCAAGGAATGATTAAGGGTAGTGAAAATGCTTTTGAAAAAAAAATATATATACAGAGAGGCTGTTATCTGGAACACACTACCAGACAAGACACAGACTAAGGTCCTAATATGGGCAAATGGATTAGTGTAGCTGGACAAAATAATTGCCATCGACTTGGTGGGCTGAAGAGCTCATTTATACAATACTAAGTTTAATGATCAAATTGCCTTCTGGGAAGTTCTAGGCCATGTCTAAAATTAAAAAAAAAACTGCTTCAGATATTTCTACAAGAAGCAGGTTCCCTTTGCTTTTAAGAGATGCAAATGGAGACAACAAATATTAAACAACACAGCTTCCCTACAATTGATTATCCTTTCATTAATTGAAGGCAGAGCACAGTAACCCACAGCAAAGTAGGTTAGTACTCCAAGAGTAGATGAAGGCCTTGAGTATTGATCTAATACCATATCCCATAGCAGCCAGGAACTTGTATTTAAGAAAATTAATTAAAATCAGAATAAAATGTTTTTTTTTAAAAATAAATTAAGAGTGCACATAAAGCTCCAGATTGTTGCCAAAATATAAAAAAAACCTTCCAATACACAAATGTTTTTCATGAAGGTAATTTGACATTTATGTATATATGGTAAGACAATAAATCAATGTCAATTTTGCAAATGAAACACTAACCACAAGTATGATGAATCTCCAAGTGCAAATGAGAGGGGGAGAAAAAATAATAAAGGATAGGAAAAAGAACAGCACTTTAAAAAGTTTATAACCATGTACACAGGAAGGGAGCAAGAGGGTACTTTAATGGCACAAAGGAAAGGATACTATATTGGTTTCTGTGTTTGGCATTATCTTTCATACGTTTCAACTGCTGCTGGTGACATTTCATGCTCCAAGGGTTGTGTTTTACCTTCCCAGATTTCTTCTCTATATTATAAAACAACACCTCAGACTTCTTTGATTCAAATTCCTCATCTAGTTTATAGCTACAAAAGCAGAACAATAATATACATGTTAAATTCAATGTCAACTCTACAGAGAAATTCGTTAAGTAGGTGACAAAGATTAAAGATATCAAATAAAGAGCCCAAAGCTCTTTTTACTTACTGGTTTAAAACAAATATTACTCATTTACTTTAGGAAAATTACTCATATCTGGTAAAACAAAATCAAATTACAGTTGTTTTGAAGATTGGAGAAGTCAAAAACTTTCACTTTAATAAATCAGATGACCAGTTTGTTCATCTCAAAACTTACCCAGGGAAACAATTTCTACCAAAGGACTGGATGGGTCAAACCACTCAACAAGTTGTATTATCTTAACTCTTAAAGCTTCAAGACAAAACATCAAGCACATTGACTTTCTCAGATTTCCCCACTCCATTAAAATAAAATGTCAAGTTCAACCATTGTTTATACATGACCAAGAGATGAAGTTCATAAAATTAAATGGCAGTGAAATGTTACTGAAACCAACCTTTTCATCTTATCTTCTTTCCTGTGCTGCCTGACCCGTTCTTTGCTGTAATTGTCATTTTCTAGCAAGACGGGCTTTTTATTACTCCATTTTATTAGCTTATTTTTAGGTTCACATTCGGAGTTATCTACATTTTCCAAATCACCTTGGTCCCCTGTTAGTGGGTAGGCAATTAAACACAGATTTCCTTCTTCATCTTCCTCAAAACTTACAGAAACAACGCCTAGAAGAAGAACAGAGAAGCCAACAATTGTGAGATGGGCAGAAAACAGCCATTAAAACCCTTAGCAACTAAATGAGTCACATGATTCAACAGAGTAACAGCAACAACAAAGCAGCCTGTTTGCTTACCCAAGCCTTCAGGTTTTAATTCAGTTGCGCCGTCTCTCAACCAAACAAATATTAAAAAAAACTAGACAAAGACATCTTCGTCACCTGGAAAAATATAAACTTCCAATTTAAAGACACTCACCCCAAACACTGCACATATACATCTGCATATAATAAAGGAGGAGTCAATAAAACAAGAGAGACATGTAGACTTGAGGAAGTTGTTTATTGGAAATGAAATTATTGTTTGTGCAATTTATTGAGTAAATGTATGCAATAGAGCAACATGGATGAAGTAGTAGTTTCCAAATCTTGGAGGCCAATGAACCGCAGTTTTCCCACGATGAAACACAGCATAGCAATGCACATCATAACGCCAAATAGTAAAGAGGCTGATGCAGAATAGTGAATACAAAGCTTGCTGCAACATTCTGACACAGTGAACTACAGATTCCTGTAAATTTTTGTTAACTTGGGTAAACTGCAATTATGAGACAGACAAAACAGCACAATGCCCAAACAAACCCTACAACTCAGCAGACAATTTCAAAATTAAGTCAAGAGAACATATTACAATGCAATTATGTAAAAGGATACCAATGAGTATTTTCCATATATTGTTCTGCAATTCTTGTAGATGTAGTGCAATCCCACCACCAAACCCCACAGTCAATGACCTGTGCCTGCTTCTTTACAAGTTCATTGAAGAGGTCAGTAAGTAAATCTGAGGCCAGTCTTTGATTTGGCTCAATGAGTTAAAGAATTTGGTTCAGCTGTTGGTTGACTGCTGCTTCAATCACAACATCGTCTTTTTTTGAGCACTCCAACAGCAGTCTGAATGGGTCTTTGTCATCCTGCGCGACTGCCAGACAGAGCATTCTGGATGAAGGAACCCGCAGTTCAGAGCCTTTAGCAGCTGGCCATGGAGTAAGCATCAAGAATGGACCTAACCAGGGGGTGGCGGAACCCAAGTTGTCCTTCAGACAGGCAGGGTTAATTAAGGGAAGCATGGACAAGGACTGGGGCTTTATCCTGGAAAACAAACATGATGGAACGAAGGGGAGCTGTAAACTCCACCTTCTGCCAAAGCACAACACAAAACAACCCTAAATTCATATCAAGCACATTTACATATTAATGTAGAAAACTTAAAATTACATCTTCTTAGCAACTGCACATCTTTTAAAACATTATTCACTGCAAAATTAAAACCTTAAGTCTTTCTAGAAATACACATCTTCATCTTTCACAAAGCATTCCAGTGAATGGTATGATTAACATAATTACTGTAAAGGTAAAACACTATTACCTACGTTCCAGAACTGAACTTAACCTAATATAATACTTTATTGCACCAAATACAAACAAAATCTGATCTGTGAACATTACTTTCTTTCCTCTTAAATCAAAACTGCGTGAGATTGCAACATCCAGATGTTGTCACTTACTGTACTAGGAACTTTCCCAACTACAGCCTACAATGGAACTGGCCGACTCACACACCCTGGTGGAGCTAGTTGTTCCAGTCGGTCCTGTTCTAGATGAAAGGCGGCAGACTGCTGCTTTTCCAGCTTTTACCTCAACTTTAAAAAGCCTGCTAAAGCTTACTGAAATCGTTAGAGAGAGAAAAGCTCCAGCGGTTTCATTTACAATTCAATTTAATAAAAACCATAACAATTTTGCAAAACTGCCACGTCTTTACAGTTAAAAGAAGATCAAATCCTAGACACTTTAAATAATTAACATTTTCTTCACTTTGGGTGAACTTACCTCCAGCAGCAGACCCACTAAAGTATAGAAGAACAGGCTATTCAATCGTCACGCAACTACACTGCGTTCTAGCTGGCAACTGGACCCCACCTGTCAGATCACGGCTTTCATCTGATAAATTTGAAACAAAAACAAGACAAATTTTCTTTGTCCCACCCTCCCAGGTTACCCCAATACCATAACAAATGTGCACAATGGTAAAGGAGAGAAGCCAAAATAAAAACATGATGCATTTTCATGGAAGAAATCTTTGCACCTACCTTTATACTGCGGTGTAAACCGACACATCTCTGGTGGCAATGTCTCATAAAATTGGTGTTCTCGTTGAATAAGGGGTTTGCAAATGGTCTTGTCATTGAAACGGAGGACACAAGAATGCCCTCCAACCTGATGAACAAACGGCTCTAGGAGGACTCCCTTTGCATAGTTCTCCACTTCCATTGCTCCTAGTGCTGGGCTCATCCTTAAAGCACATTAGACAAAGGAAATACAGCAGGTGTTTGAAGTCTGTTGCTATACCAAGCTCAAGCTTCTTTTTCCAAAGGTGGCCAAATACACTGCCAGGTTCCTGCAATGAGAATAGGATTCCTATGTTTAGGTTCTTTCAAATACAAGGCAAAATAATTTCTCCTTGAAAACAGGCAAGCATTCCAGTAAATGATTTCTTAGTAATCTGAAACACAACTGAGCTGAACCACCAGGAAGGGCAATGAAATACTGAACTATTACATCACCAGAGAGGGGGGGGGGGGAAAAAAAAAATCACTAATCCAATTATATTCCTCCTACGTCACAAAGTGTGACCAATTGACTGCCACTTTGTTTTGGTGGGAAGGCAGTGGCAGTGTGCCAAAAAGTGTACAAGAGGTGGAGAAAATGGAACACTGCTGCTCTCAGCTGGTTTGAATAGTTTGCAATATTTCTTTATTGTGCAAGATCATAGTGCCAGAGCAGAACTATCTGGTCAAATGAGATACTGCACAATCACTTCAGTAAAAAAATTAAAAGGCTTGTTAATAACAAAAAGGTTACTCATTCTTTGAATAATTTCTTAAAGACAGATTTAAAAGAACAAGTGGCAGATAATTAATGTTTCAGGAATAAAAAAGGCAACTTCTGGAAAAATCAATTTTGTACGTGCTTCATGTTGTCCTGAATAAAAACATCAATATGACCCCAAAGGAATTACGACGGTGAGGTGAAAATGAATTGAATTCTGTTTAAATGAAACTGAACATTTCATTAATCCTGATGTTTTTCATGATGCCAGTCACCACTGATGAAATTTTTGAAAAAATTTTATTTAAATGTTTTCCATACATAGTCAAATATAAAGTGTAATAATCAAATATTAATGTCAAATCCATTACATGATGGTATAAACCCCAACCCTCCCCCAAACAAACCCCAAGAAAAAAGGAAAGAAAGAGATGAAATGAAAGCAAGAAAAGACATAGAAAGAATAAAGAAAAGTAAGAAAACAAGAATAGAAACCTGATTGCCAGAGGGTCCCCCTCACTACACGGCATTAATCATCTATAAATTTAATGTAACCAATGATATTAACTAGATTTTGGAGCCTAAGGAAAAGGTCAATAAGTTAATTCCCTCAATTTGTAAATACGGGCGCAACATTTTCAAAAATACATCATTCTTATTTCTCAGATCCTAAGTGATCTTATCCAAAGTAACACAGCTATGCATTTCTGCATTCCATACCTAGGTGAGTTACTGCTATACATTTTCTTGCTACTGCTAAGGCAATCTTTTGAAATTATTTTTTCTATATAGATCATTTAAATTTTGGTCTTATCCCTTCAATATTACCTAATAAGAATAACAGTGGATTTTCTGCAAATTTAATTACTATAACCTGTTCTAAATAAATCGCCAAGTTTGACCAAATAGGTCTCACTTTGGGGCAAGACCAAGTAGAATGTAAAGAAGTGCCTACCTTCTGACCACATCAAAAACACTGATCAGATAGATTGGACTTCAATTTATTATCTTTTGTGGTGCAAGGAAGTTGATTTAAAAAAAATTATATTGAACTAACCTATAATCTAAGATTCATAGCATTGTCATACTATCTCAGCATGAATTTGACCAATTTAGTATTTAAATCTCTCTCCCTACAGGGGCCATTTGATACTCCACAGTGCCATCACAACCGTCTCTCTCGGACGATGGCTTTGAGGAATAAGTTGAACTGCACGTGCAGGCACGTATAAACTGACTGCAAGAGCTCCAAGATGTCGCTGGAGCCATCTGAGTCTCTGCTGGCTCTGATACATACCAAGCATTAATCCAGGAACAAGAGATGTCTCTGTCTGATTCGCAGGCCAGTGATTAAGAGGAGGTGACAAGACAGATGAAAGTTTTTAAAGATAAAGGTAGGAAACTGAAAATGCTACAAGTGGAAGTATATACAAATGTCCAATTATTAAAATAACTGAGGGAAATAAAAATAAAGATGAAAAATTCATGAAGTATTTAGCTATTGTCCAATTTATTTTGCAATTTCTGTACAATGTAGATGAAAGAGTCAAAACTGTGGAGGCTGGTGTGGAAGATGTACAGGATAGAATGGTGAAAGTGGAGAATGACACTAATGCTTGGGCCATTGAAAAGAAGCAACTTTGGGAGAAAGTTGATCCACCAGAAAATTTTAGTGGAAGAAATAATATTAAAATCGTTGGCCTTAAAGATGGAAGGTGATGAAGGTGACAACTGTGAACAATGAAAAATGTATGCAGGAAACATTTCTTAAATTTGGCAGGAGCCCATGAGAATATTTTAATAGCTGGGGATTTTAATTTTTGTCTAGATCCAGTTTTAGATGATCATCTGCAACAGTAACCAGAGCAAAGGCAGCGAAAACCACCTTGACATTAATGCAAGATTTGAATTTAATTGATATATGGAGAAGAATTCACCCAAGAGAGATCTATCAAGGATAGATCTATTTTTTTAATATCAGAACATCTTCAAGCTAGAGTCAAACATATTGACTATAAAGCAAGAATTATTTTCTGATCATTCACCTTTATTAATGACATTTACAATGTCTGATAAAGAACAATTTATAGATATGTAATTCAATGTTATTATTTAAAAAAAAATTTTTTGTGATTTTGTTAGAAGGCAAATCCAGATTTTCTTTCAGACTAATTCTAATTTGGTTAATAATAAATTTATTTTAAGGGATGCAATTAAAGTGTATTTAAAGGGACAAATAAGTTGTACGTCTAAAATTAAGGAGCATTTACATGAAAGAATCGGATTGATTGGAAAAGGAGATAACATGTTTAGAAAAGGACTTACAAAGACTGGTCTCTGAGGAAAAAATGTAGAAGGCTTATAAATAAGAAACTTCAGTATATTACAAACATATAGAACAGAGAAAGCAATAATGAGAACTAAACATTATTAGTTAGGTGAAAGATTCATAAGATTTTTGCTTGGCAATTGAAAACAAAATTCAAGAACTATTAATGCAATTAAAACAATCAAATGTGATTACTTAAAAACTTTATGAAATTAATGAAACAAACAATTTTAATCTCAGTTATAAAAATCTGAGTCGCAGAGAGATGATAATAGAAGATATTTTTGTAAGAAACAAGGCTACCGATGTTAACTTTATAAGAGCAAAGGGAGTTGAATGCCCCTTTCACATCAATGGAAGTGGGGAAGCATTATGCTCAATACAAAAAAAAATTTCTAGGAGAGGATGGTTTCATATCTGAATTTTATAAAGAATTTAAAGACATTGATTCCACATTTTATGTATGAATTAGGACAGGCGATGGCAACACGTACACTCCTGGAAACTTTCTTCACTGCGATAACAGCAATACAAAAAAAAAGAGACCCTTTAAAACCATCTTCTTAGACCAATTTCCTTGTTAAATATAGACAATAAGGTAATTGCAAAAAATCTTAGCTAATAGATTGACAAACTTTTTATCAAAATTGATAAATATGGATCAGGCACGATTTGTGAAAAAGAGAAAATCTGTGGATAGTGTCATTAGATTACTAAGTATAATACATCTAGCATAAAAGACGGGAGATTTAAGCGTGGCAGTGGCTTTGGATGCAGAAGTATTTGATAGATTAGAATGGGATTTTTTGTTTTTAATAGGGTTAAAGCTAAGGCTCAAGTTGTTATGAATGGACAGGTTTTGACATAGTTTCTGTTAACCAGATCTAGTAGGCAAGAATGCCCTTTATCATCTGCTTTATCTCACTTAGCAATTGAACCACTGGCAGAACTGATTCAATCTGATCCGGATAGTAAAGGGTTTAAGATTAATAAAGAAGAACATAAAATTAATTTACTATAGGGGATTACACTCAGTGTCAACAAGTTACCCAATTAAAATGGCTGAAAAATCATATAAAATATTTAGACATACAGGTAGATAATAAGTTAGAGAATGTATATAAATTGAATTGTTACCAATAACATTATTGGGTAGGGTAAATTGTGTCAAAATGAATATATTTCCAAGGGTACAATATTTATTTCAAACATTGCCAATAATGATACCGCAAAAGCTTTTTCAAGAGTTAAATACATTAGAAATTTTCTTTGGAAGGATAAGATATCAAGAGTTTCTTTAGACAATTTGACATGGAAATTTGAGTTAGGAGGTTTGCAATTTTAAAAATTATTATAAAGCAGCTCATTTGAGGTTTTTGACCTTTTTTTTGATGAGGAAGAAAAACCAGCATGGATTAAAATGGAAATTGATAAAATAGGAGAGAGGAACTCATTAGATTTTATATATAAATGGGAATCGAAATTATTATTTGGGGAGAGCAAAGCACCCTTGTTGAAACATTTAATTAATATTTGGAATGAAGAAAATGATGAAATTGGAATGAGCACTGTCCACCTAAAATGCCTTTGGTACAAAATCAACTTATTCCATTCTCAATGGATAATCAATTTTCAAATATTTGGTCTCGTAAATGAATTAGATATATAGAAGATTGTTATGAAGACATTTAATGTCATTTGAACAATTAATAAATAATTATGGGATACAAAATAACACCTTTTTTTGTTATCATCAACTCCAGGCTTATTTAAGAGATAAATTAGGTCCAAAATGTGGTGATGTAGAAATGTTGATATGTAGTAGATATTATTTCAGCTATGTATACTTTATGGCCGAAGGGGACTTTTAAACAGGGCATACGTAGGTCTAGACAATGTTGAAAGACTGATGACTTATCCAAAGTGACGCTTAGGAGTAATAAGCAATTTACAACACTTCTCAGCAAACCTCCACGGCAAAAGTGTATTTGTGAAAATAGATCAAGTATGTGATTATTATCAGGTACTAGTTGAGCCTTCTGATGTCACCAAGACAGCAGTAATTACTCCTTTTGGGACACATGAGTTTATGCGAATGCAGCTCAGACATTCCAGTGGTTTATGGACCACATATTCGCTGGCCTCTATTTTGTGTTTGCTTACATTGACAGTATTCTTGTCATGAGCGTGGATGAAGAACACAAGCGTTGCCTTATCTCATTGTTTCAGAGGCTTGATGAATTTGACATTGTGATCACAGTAAGTGCATTTTTGGCACTGCTGATCTTATATTTTCGTGACATAGAGTTAGGTAACGTAGTTATTTTGCCTGATTAATCAAAAGTGAGAGAAATTAGAGAATTTCCTACACATGTAACGATTGGCTAGTTGAGATTTTTTTTTAGGCACGATGAATTTCTATTACAGTTTCCTGCACGTTTTCAACGATGTGAAGACTCCACTTGCACATACCACAATGCTTGTACATTCAAAAGCCCAACGCCTTGCTCTCTCTACAAAGATGCATCTGTCAGTGCCGTTGGAACAGTGTTAGAATGAGTCCATGGGCAATTGAAGCCACTGGCTTTTTGCAGCCAAGCGGTCACTGGGTCAGGCAAAGTATAGAACGGTTGGTTGAGAACTCTTGACCACCAGCCTCTTACGCATACCACGAGTACCAGCTCACATCTTTATTCGGCCTGAGAAATTCAGCACTTGGACTTCATCTTATAATTTTCATCAGACATAGGGCACATCCAAGGGAAAGCGAATGCCATGGTCCACCCTATCCAGGTGCGACATTGATACCTTACATACAACTACTGCCAACGATTTCACCGCCATGGCTCGTGCACAGGACATCGATCCTAATCTCATCCGGCATGGGTGGATCAACTCTGGTCTCCATCTTCAAGATGTGACCCTGGATGAATCGTTAGTCTGTGATTTTTCCACAGAAAGATCTAGGCCTTTTGTGCTGGCAGCTATGAGGCAGGAGATTTTTGAGTCTCTTTGTAATCTACCTCATCCTAGTAGAAGACCATCAATCAAACTAATTATGGAATGTTTTATCTCACCTCATGTTAAACGGGATGTTGGATTATGGGCAAGGACCTACTTGCCGTGTCAATGCTCTAAAGTCTCCAGAATGTGGAATATGAAATCAAAGTTGGGGGATTTTGTGTTCCACATTCCTGTTTCCATCACGTGCCTGGACTTGGTAGGCCCACTTCCACCACCCCGGGGATATACTTATCTGCTCACGCGAGGATTGGACCATCAGGTGGGAGGCCATTTCTGTCACTGACATCTCCGCGGAAACAATAGCTCGTGCTTTCATGGTTTGCTGAATTACATCTTTCAGTGTTCTGGGCACTATTACAACAGATTGAGGGTCTCAGTTCAAGTCAGCATTGTTCTAAAATCTCACTGATCTTTTGGGCACTACCCACATTACTATCTGCAGGTCAACGGCCTCGTTGAGTGTTTCCATCGCCAATTGAAAACACCATTGACAGCAGGAGGTGCTTCATCTAGGTGGACCAAATATTTACCAATGGTTTACAACAATGTACTTGTGTTCCTTTGGCATGATGCTGTTTGCAAACCATTTCAGACTGTTTACAATGGTCCTTTTCAGGTCTTGCAACACCACCCAAAAATTTTTGTAAATGACAGGAATGGAAAACCTGACACGATCTCCAGTGACAGATGGAAGCAGGCGAAGATTGATGATCCATGTTCTGCATTGAAGCTAGAGTCGGAGGACCAGTTGCACCCCTGCCATTCGGGCTATACATCACCTGCCTTGCAATATCATAGGAGGTTTGGCCGGACGGTTCGATACATTCATTCCTTTGTGGAGTTGAAGAATACAGTGTTGTATTTGAAGCGAATAAAGAAAGAAATGAGTGAGTGTATTCTTTAATTGTGTGTAAACTAGGTAAATCAGTGCTCTTACAAAATACAGCAAAAATAGATATGCAACCTAATAACCAGTGCAGTCTATCTCTCAACTAAGTTTCTAAGCCCTCAAAAGGTGAACTCAAGAGAAACTTGTGATTCTGGAGGAGGATTACAAAAATTACTAACAGCATAATTCCAGCAAGGTCCCAAAATCAAAATTTTCAGTGTAGTTGAGTTGCAAATGACTTACAGCTGAATTTTTATGAAGGGTTGAATGAAAAGAACAAGAACAAAGATTCAACATACTCTTTTAGAAGAATAAAGTACAATAACATTTAGAATTCAGATTTAACTGAAGTCCAAGACAAAGGAGGTCATTGCTACATGAAGGGTCTATTCTAATTGTACTAGCCTGTATTAAGCATTTAATTATTTTTAGTCTTTGCTTAAACACCTGCCCAAATAGCCCTTTAAATATTATGATTATATATGGCTCCTCCATGTCCTAGAAAGGCCCTTTGACCTCACTAGACCATGCCCATAGAGTTAGCATTCTGGGGTAATCCCATTTGCTTGTTTTGGTCCATACCATTCTGATCCTTTCCTATATACACATCTCCCCGAATGCCAAAAAAGAAATTACCCCCAGATCCCTTTTACATCTCCTCCCCCTCATCTTAAGTCTATGCTTTTGACCTCGAGAATCATCTACTCTGGGAAAGATTGAGCATTCAGTCTATTCATGCCTTTAGCATTCCCCTTGGATACCTCTTGAAAAAAAGTTCAGATTTGAGAGACATGGTCTCCCATGAACAAAACTGACCTTTAATCAGTCTGCATCTCTCAGAATCCCCTCCAGCAACTTGCCTATTACTAACATTAGGCACACTAGCCTGTAGATCCTCGGCTTGTCCTTGCTCTGCTCAAACAGTATGTGCCATCCTCCAGTCTTCAGGGACTTCACCATTGATGAAAGATGAAGAAAACTCTCTCCATGAGGTTGTAGGGATTTATCCACCTAATGTGCTTCAAGGACATCAACACCTCTCCAGTGGTAATTCTTATTAGTCCAAGGCATGATAACTCATTTAACCATATAACCATTTACGGAGTGGAAACAGGCCACGTTGGCCTTTCAAGTCTGCACGGGTTCACTGATTTTGTGCGCCCTCTTCAGGCAATGGTCCCGGTAGATCACTTCGATGGGGGAGGGGGCGAAGGGAGACTCCATTGATCCTCTCTGCCACTCTTTTTGCAAACAAAGTCTGATTGCTTCATTTCCTCAGCTTCCATGATCTTCTCCATAGTAAAGACTAGCAAATATTCTTGGCTGAAATCCGGACCACCCAAGAATCAGGACTTCTTGAAAACTCTTAGCTTTTGTAGGAGTGCAACTACGTGGAAGTATAGGTATACAATCCTTTACCCGGAACCCTTAGGGGACAGTGTGTTCCGAATTTCTGATTTTTACGGATTTCGGAAAGCCAGATTTAAGCCCACCTGAATTGTGCTACCGTATCCACCCCCACCCCTTCCAGTTGTGCTACCGGTCTCCCCACCCCCCCCGCCCGCCCGACTCGCGCTGCCGGCCTCTCCCCCCCCCCGCCCACCCGACTCGCGCTGCCGGCCTCTCCCCCCCCCCGCCCACCCGACTCGCGCTGCCGGCCTCTCCCCCCCCCCGCCCGCCTCGCGCTGCCGGCCTCTCCACCCCCCGCCCGCCTCGCGCTGCCGGTCTCTCCCCCACCGCCGGTCTCGCGCCCGCCGGTCTCGCGCCCGCCGGTCTCGCGCCCGCCGGTCTCGCACCCGCCGGTCTCGCGCCCGCCGGTCTCGCGCCCGCCGGTCTCGCGCCCGCCGGTCTCTCGCCCGCCCGACTCGCGCTGCCGGTCTCTCGCCCGCCCGACTCGCGCTGCCGGTCTCTCGCCCGCCCGACTCGCGCTGCCGGTCTCTCGCCCGCCCGACTCGCGCTGCCGGTCTCTCGCCCGCCTGACTCGCGCTGCCGGTCTCTCTCCCCACTTGCTAGTTTTTGGAGCTTTCCGAATTATAGATGTCCAATAAAGGATTGTGTACCTGTAGCGGAAATTTAACAAAAAATATGTATTTGTTTTTTGTACTTCGTATTTTATGTGAAAAGATATTCGTTAATAAACTATCAAAATTTATCTGTAATTAAATTTTAAAGATACTGCCGAGAATTTGGACTGACCCAATCCCTGAGTTTCACAGCACATGCAAACTTTCATGTTTTATTCCTATGAAACAATTTGTACTGACCAGACCTACAGAAGTCAAATAAGACAATAGAGTAGCTTTAAATTAGTGTGATTATAGCTCATGATTGTAAAAGATGCCTGACTGTAAAATTTTATCTGACTCATTGTACAGGACCAGATCACCTGTAGCTTCAGTAACATGCTCTTCAAGAAAGCCATCAGTGATGCATCCTATCAAGACTGCCTCAACCAACTTGATTCACTCAATCTACATGCAGATTAAAGCCCCACATGACAACTGCTGTTTATTGCCTGTACCACTGTAATGTTTTTTTTCCCTGAATCAACCCGAAACATCAACTGTTTCTTTCTTCACTAATGCTGCTGAAGACCTCCAGCATTTTGCTTTTATATTCATACCTCCTTGTTATGGCTGTCCAGTTAGTTTAAGGGCCTGAAAGAAGATTAAAAAACCCTATTTTGTGCATCTGACATGGACAGCAGAGCACTCAGCACAATGCCATTGCAGCGTGGAATGTGGTGGTGTCTGAGGTTTGTACATTCTCCCCATGTCTGCGTGGGTTTCCTCCAGGTGCTCCTGCCTTTCCCCCCCCCCCCCCCCGCCTCCAAAAAGATACGGAGTTAAGATAATTGGTGTATTTGAGCAACATGGGCCAGAAAGGTCTGTTAGTGTGCTGTATGTGAATTAAATTAAAATTTAAAAACAACAAGATTACCAGTAATCTGATACAAGATCAAAATTGAACAAATTAAAATAGGAGAGTTTAAGGGTGGGCTCCAAAGGTAGGCAATAATAGCAATGAACTACTGTTCTGTAAGTGGCTGCAAGGCAAGTGCATCAATTTTCCAGATGTGAAAGAGATTAAAAGACTGGTTGCAGGCAGGCTTTTTTGATTGGCCTGGCTGGCAGCTCAGCAGGCAAGTCTGATTCAAGGATTGGTATCCACACAATCTCATGGTGACCACATTAGCCATGAGAAAGTGCCTTGGTTCAGAAGTGACATCTACAGTAATTAAGATTTGCTGCACTCTGAAGTGTACAGAGGAAGGAATCCATTCGTACTTATTAAATGTGAGGGTAGGGGAGTGGATGCACTTGATTTAAGTATTTGACCGCCCCTCATGATGGGCTAGTCCAAAATAAGTAACATGGAATCTAGGAAAATTCAATCCAAAATTAATTTTTGCCAGTCAAGACAGAGGAGTGGTGATGGGGTGACTTTCTGACTTGAGGTCAGAGATCAGTGGTGTTCTGCAAAGGTAAACACACTGAATGCTGGAGGAACTCAGCTGGTCTTTTCAGCATCTATAGGAGATAAAAGAACAAGTATATTGTAATCTGATTTCACAAGTACAACCTAACGAAACAGCAAAACACAACCCAGACATAACACATATACCAACAAACAATACATAGGGAAAAAGAATGTAGATCATGTCCAGGCAGCACACAAGATTAGATTGGAACCTTGGTTGGTGCAGACTTGTGGGCTTAAAGGTCTGTCCTCATCATTCAACTATGTTTAATTGCCTCTAATTATTCTCAACAGTGAATCATCTTATGCCTTATGTGTGCAAATAAATGTTTCTTGACCCTAGTCCTGAACTTGCCTTTTAATAAGATTTCATTCTATTTTCTGATCCTAAAGAAGTTAGTCTGTAACTGTTCCAAATATATCCAGCATAAATTTCACAATTATTGTTCAGCATTAGAGACCTTGTGAAGATGACTATCTATTCATGGTATTTGTAGAAAAGGGGGTCAAAAAATTATTGAACTTAAAATCCCAAGTCTGGGAAGAAAGGTGAAATGCTACTGCAAGCTTTTGGATTCCAGAGCAATGCTTATCATCTACTTCTCATCCATCAATTTTATCCACAAGTATCCTTTCATGCATGCACCAAATTGTTTTCTATTTTTACATTATTTACATAATCTAATGGAATGGTAGAGTGATTTGTTGACTTCAGGAAAGGAAAGCCAGAGGTATACAATCCAGTGATCATTGGGGAGGGGGAAATCAGAGGTGGAAAGGGTGAGCAAATTTAAGGTCTTGGGAGTCACTATCTCGGAAGATCTTTCCTGGACCCAGCACACCAGTAACTTTGTGAAGACAGCACATCAGCGCCTCCACTTTCTAAGGAGTTTGCGGAGGTTTGGTATGATACCAGAAACCCTGGCAAGTTTCTACAGATGTGTGGAGAAAAGTTTGCTGACCACCTGCATCATGGTCTGGTATGGGAACCCCAATACCCTTGAGCGTAAAGCCTTCCAAAAGGTAGTAGACACAGCCCAGGACATCACAGAAAAACACTCCCCACCTCTGAGTACATCTACAGGGAACGCTGCTATTGGAGGGCAGCAGCAATCATCAAAGACCCACACCATTTAGCACATGCTCTGTTCTCATTGTTGCCATCAGGAAAAAGGTATAGGTATCACAAGACTTAACCACCAGGTTCAGGAACAGCTGCTACCACTCCACCATCAGACTCCAGGACTCTTACTTGTGTACTTTATTTTCTTTTTGTTCTCTGTATTCATTTTGTTTACATTCATTATCTGTTCACAGTTCTTTGTTTACATGTTTACACTGTGTACAGTTTATTTTTGCACTACCAATCAGTGGTAATTCTGCCACTCCTGCAGGAGAAAGGAATCTCAGAGTTATATGTGATGTCATCTATGTACTCTGACAATAAATATAAATCTGATGTTACCCACATGCCCAATCTAATGTACTATGTAAATAATCCAAGATGGAGTATGCTAAATCAGTTTCCTACATACTAATTGCCTGCATGTAATAATCTAAATAGAGTCCAAGAACTGAAAAGTAAATCCAAGCAGAAAACTGTTGATATAATGGAAAAAATATAATCCAATAAGAGAATTCTCAGAATTGCAAATAAGTACAATGGCTTATCACACTAGCAAAACCCTCTGACAAGGCCAAATCTTGCCAGAAAATGTCAACAGTACCATGGCAAACTGCATGTATTTACCCTGTAAATAGGAGCAGGTTTGTATTTCAGCAAATTCTGAATTTATTGACATACCTTAACAGATTATATTTGATTAACCCAATTCACTAAAAATTGACCTCTCTCTCCTAGTTTGATGAAATATTTTCAACTTGAAATTTTAACCATTTCTTTTTCTGTACACTACCAGCCTGCAATTTTCCAGCTTGTTTTGTTTTTAAGTTGTAAATGGGCAGGCATCCCTATCAATAATCTGGATGACACAAATGAGTTGGGCCAAAGGTTTCAGTACTGTACTATAACTATCAGCACACTTGAAAATTACAAAAATACTCACCCATCTGTGAGGGCAACTTTAAAAACAAATGATAGCAAAATAGATTTTATTATTAGAAGTACCAAAACCAAAGTGGAAAACAAATGGATTTTACTGTATATAAAATTGCAAATGAAATTAAAACATTAGCTGCAAAGCTGATCAGAATATGATTTAAAAAAGCTTAAGAGCTATTTTCTCAATTTTCCTTTCATCTTCTGAAAGAAACTGTGATATGCTATATTAACCAACACTTCAACTACAGCTCAGCTTTCAATACCACTATTCCCTCAGTGCTGGTCAAGAAGCTACAAACTCTAGGACTCTGTAACCCCCTCTGGAACTGTATCCTCAACTTTCTCATCAGAAGACCAGTCAAAACGAATTAGAAACAACATCTCCTCCTCACTGATCAACACAGGCGCACCTCAAGGATACATCCTTAGCCCACTGCTCTTCTCATTATAGACCAATGACTGTGTGGCCAGGAACAATTCCAATGCCATCTATAAGTTTGCCAATGACACCACAGTTGTCGGCAGAATCACAAATGGCAACGAAGATGCGTACAGGAAGGAGATAGATCAGCTCGTTGAATAGTAATGACAACATCCTTGCACTCAACATTAGCAAAACCAAGGACTTCAGAAGGAAATCAGGGGAACACGACCCAGTCTCATCGAGGGCTCAGTAGTGGAGAGGATCAAGGGCTTCAAATTCCTGGGTGCGAACATCTCTGAGCAACTGTCCTGGAACCTCCATGTTGAAGCAATCACAAAGAAGGCTCACCAGCTGCTATATTTTGTGAGGCGCCCGAGGAGATTTGGTACATCATTGAAGACTTTCGTAAACTTCTACAGGTGTATCATGGAGTGGCAAGGAAAAGTTGAGAATCACTTGGGGAGAGTAAATTGGGAACAGATGTTTTCAGGGAAAATGACAGAAGCAATGAGGTGGATTGTTTAGGGACCACTTACACAGGGGTTTTGACTAGCTTGTACCAGTGAAACAGAGAAAAGATGGTAGGATAAGTCTGCTGAGGAAGAAAAAGCAAGACTCCAGGCAATGTTAACAAAAGCCACCAGATGAAGGGGGCAGGCAGCTTACTAAATGCTTCATTCAATTACTCAGTTGACATTAGGGTGACATGAAAAATGAAATTTTTTCATTAATGCTGTTGTAATTGGCTCAATGTCAGAGGTATGCGTACATTGTGGAGCTAAGAAGTGGAAAGGTGAAACACCATCGATATGTTGCTCCAATGGAAATCTTGACATATCTCTACTGGGCAAACCTTCTCAGCCATCGAAAATGCTGCTGCTTGCCACCAGCAGAGTCCAAACATTTCCTAAAGATGATCAGAGCCTACAACTCAGCATTCAAGATGACATCTTCTGGAGCGAACAGTAACTGAATGTTTTATTTCCTGGGCAAAGCTGGGTATCCTGCAAGTGTACTTAATAAGTTCAGTTATAATAAACATATGTTTACTGTCAAGACTGGACATGGATTAAAAACAAAACACAATCATCAAGCTGCAGAAACCTGAGCCAAAGAAGAAGCATTATAAGACATTTGGTTTAATTAATTAAAAGGTACAGTAAAATTCTGATAATCTGCCTGCCTATTGTTTATAAATCCTAATTACTTGGCATCTGGATTACTTGGTTCTAGTTCCAATGCTTCCTTTACATTTTCCAGTGAACCCAGTGAGTGTATTTTACTAAGTGAAACACAAAAGTCTGCAGGCACTGTGATTGTAGTAAAAACACACTGAAATGTTGGAGGAGCTCAGCCAGTTTTTCAGCATCCATAGGAGACAAATATATATATGGCCAACATTTCAGGCCTGAGCCCTTCTTCAAGGAAGAAGCAAAGAATTAAGACTGTCTGAGTTCCTCAAGCATTTTGTTGTGTTTTTAATATATTTTACTGTGTTGTACAAGTAATTTTAATGTATATTAATAGGGACAATATCCAATAGTTTTGAAAATCTTACAGCTGACACGTTATAAGGGTGCTGGATTAGAGTTGATTTTGCATTTTGATCCAAAAGCTCAATCAAGAATGATTTGCACTGTAAAAAAATTATCAACCATAATTTACCGGTATGTCTGTTCAAATTTTGCAAACAGCATTGCAAAATCCTATATTCAGTTTTTAAAAATATTTTGATCTGAATATAAAATATAGCAAAGATTGCATGAAAAACCATTGATTGCAGACTTAACATAAATTATGCATAACCATTAAATTATGTACAATCTTCAAGGCAAAGTCAGGAAAGATCCTTTTGTAATCACCCAAAGTAGGTAGTGGACATGGCAACGAGAGGTATGCTCCAATTGCAGTTTGTGGGAAATCTAGGACAACACAAGTGTCTCTGATGACTATACCTGCAAGAGGTGCACCAAGCTGCAGCTCCTTACAGGCTGCATTAGGGAGCTGCATGAACTCCGGATCATTCAGAAGTCAGAGGAGATGATAGAAGCTATAAGGAGACAGTCATACAAAAGAGGAAGGGAGCAGGGCAACTTTGAGGAGAGGCAAGGTGAATAGACAAGACCGTTGGCTTGTTTTTGAGACCGATACCCTCAATAAGTATATTGTTTTAGATACTGTTGGCAGCAATGATCTACCACCGACAAGTGGTAATGGTCAGGTCTCTGGCACAGAGGCTGGGACTTAAGGCTCAGAAGGAAAGGGGGAGAAGATGTGAGTTGTAGTGATTGGGGATTCAATATTAAGGGAACAGAAATTAGATTCTGTGCACAAGATCAAGACTCCTAGATGGAATGTTACCTCCCAGGGGTCAGTGATGTCTCAGATCAAGTTCACAGCAATCTCAAGTGCAGAGTGAGCAGCTAGATGTCATTGTCCACTTTGGTACCAATGACATAGATGGGTTTACGGATGAGGTCCTGAAGAGGGAATATAGGGAGTTAGAAAGGAAGCTGAAAAGCAGGACTTTAAGGGTTGTAATTTCTCAATTGCTCCTTGTGCCACTCACCAGTGAGGGCAGGAATAGGAAGTTATGCCAGAGCTGGCTGAAGAGCTGGTGCAGGGGTTCAGATTGTGGATCATTGGGATCTCTTCTGGGGAAGGTATGACCTGTACAAAAATGATGGGTTGCATCTAACCGGAGGGGGACCAATATCCCGGCAGGGAGGGTTTTTTAAAAAAAAAGAACTGTTTAAACTTGTTCGCCAGGGGGAAGGGAACAAAAATGAGAGGGCAAATAATAGAGCAGATGATGAAAAAATTGATGCAATGTGTAGTGAGTTTAAGAGGAAGGAATGGAAGTGGAGGAAGCATAAATGCAGTCAACTGGAGCGTTTTTAATGTGTTTATTTCAATGAAAGTATTAGGGAAAACAGATGAAATTAGGGCATGGATCAGTTAAGTAAAATTATTAAACTGTGGCTGGCACAAAGACAAGATTGGCTGATGCAGATACCCTTTTAAAAGGGAACAGGATGGGAGGAAAAAGATTTGGGGGGGTGGTGTGGGAAAGAGTAGTATTACTAATCACAGACATTATTACAGCTGCAGAGAGGATGTTGTGGAGGTATGTCGACTGAATCAGTGTGGATGGAAGTCAGAAAAAAAGAGAGCAATCACCACATTGGGAATAGTCTAAAGGCCCCCAAATAGACCCCAGGAGACTAACGAGCATAAAAGTAGGCAGATTTTGGAAAGGCAAAGAAATTACAGGGTTGTTGTTATGGGAGATTTCAACTTCCCAGATATTGACTGCCACCTCTTTACTGAAAGAGGGATAGATGGGGCAGAATTTGTCAGGTGTGTCCAAGAATAATTCCAACAGTACAAGACATCTTGAGGAGAGGCCATACTGGATCTGGTATTGGGTAATGAACCTGGTCAGGTGACAGTATTAATAATTTCCTGATCTTTAACATAGCAATGGACAACAATAGGAGTAGATAAAATGGTAAGGTGTTTAATTGGAGAAGGGCTAATTATGATGGGATGAGGCTGGAAATGGGGAGAGTAAATTGGGAACAGATGTTTTCAGGGAAAATGACAGAAGCAATGAGGTGGATTGTTTAGGGACCACTTACGCAGGGGTTCTGGCTAGTTTGTACCAGTGAAACAGAGAAAAGATGGTAGGATAAGTGTATCATAGTTGACAAGAGGTGAGATAGTGTGTTAAGAGGATTCAGATTTATTTCCGAGTACATACACAAACACATCACATACAGCTGAGATTCTTTTTCCTGCAGGCAAGGCAGAATTACTACTTATTGATTGTGCAAAAGACTGTACATGGTGTATTCATGTAAATAAAGAACTGTGCAATACAGAGAGAATTTAAAAAAAATCAACAAAGTGCACAAGAGATCATTAAATGAGTTTGTTGCTGAGGAGTCTGATAGTGGAGGGGTAGCAGCTGTTCCGGAACCTGGTGGTGGCGAGTCTTGTGGCACCTATACCCCTTTCCTGATGGCAGTAGTGAGAAAACAGCAGGTGTTGGATGATGTGCATCACTGACGTTTGCTGCTGCTCTCCGATGGCAGTGTTCCATGTAGATGTCCTCAATAGTGGGAAAGGTTTTGCTTGTGATGGCCTGGGCTGTTTCCACTACTTTCAGAAGGGCTTTACACTTAGGGGTAAAGCAGACCACGATCCACCACACATCTATAGAAATTTGCTAGGGTTTCTGGTGTCATACCAAACCTCTGCAAACTCCTGAGGAAGTAGAGGTGCTGACGTGCTTTCTTCACGATGCCATTAGTGTGTTGGGTCCAGGAAAGATCCTCTGAGATAATGACTCCCAAGAACTTAAATATCCTCTCCTCTCCACCTGGGATTCCCAAATGATCACTGGATTGTATACCTCTTGCTTTCTCTTCCTGAAGGAAGCATACATAAGATTTAGGAAGCAAAAGACAGGAAAGGGTCATGAAAATTGTACAGTAGCCAGGAAAGACCTTAAGACTTAGGAGAGCTAGAAGAGCGCACAAGGCAAATAGGATTAAGAAAAACCCTATGACATTCTATGCATATGTGAAGAGCAGAAAGATGACGAGAGTGAATGTAGGGCTGCTCAAGGATAAGGGAGGCAACAAATGCCTGGAGCAGAGGTGGTAGGGGAGGTCCTAAATGAATATTTGCTTCAGTGTTCACAAGAAAGAGGGTCAATGTGGGAATAGCATAGAACATGCTTATGTGCTGCAGCATGTTTGAGATTAAGAAAAAGTGCTGGATCTTAGAAATATTAGGATTGGGACCAGACGAGATATAGCACAGGTTACTACAGGAAGAGTAGCTGGAGCATTGGCAATGATATTTGCATCCTCCAGAGAATTGGAGAATGGCAAACATGATCCCCTTGCTTAAAAAGGTAATAGGGAGAATCCTTGCAATTATAGACCAGTGCATCTTAAGGCAGTGATTCTTAGTCAGGATTTAAGAGTAATTATAGAAGTGTAGTATTTTCAGGGATAGTCAGCATGGCTTTGTGAGGGGTAGGTTGTGCTTCATGAGCCTAATTGAGTTATTTGAGGAAGTAACAAAATAAATTGATAAGAAGGTAGGGTGGTAGATGTGGTGCATATGGATTTTAGTAAGGCATTTGACAAGGTTCTCCCATGGTAGACTCATTCAGAAAGTTATGAGGCATGGGATCCAGGGAACCTTGACAGTGTGTATTCAGAATTGGCTTGCTTGAGGAAAGCAGAGATAGTAGTAGATGGACATGTCCTGCCTGAAGGTCAGGGTCAAGTTCTACAGGGATCTGTTCTGGGACCTCTGCTTTTTGTGATTTTTTTGAATATAAATGATATGGACAAAGTAGTAGAGGGATGGGTCAATAAGTTTACAGATGGGTTGTCTTAGATTACAACAGGATAGAGACAAGATGCAGAGTTGCACAAAAAAGTAGCAGATGTTTCAGAGGCGAGTAAAGTGATGCATTTTGGATGGTCAAACTTGAAGGCAGAGTAGATGGTTAATGGCACGATTCTTAACAACATGGAGAGGGACCTTGGGCTCCAAAATCCACAGATCTCTCAAGGTTGCTGCAAAGGTTGATAGGGTAGTTAAGAAGGATTATGGTCTGCTGGCCTTCATTAGCCAGTGATTGAGGTCAAGAGTCATGAGGTAATATTGCATCTCTATAAATCTCTGGTTATACCACTTGAAATATTGTGTTCAGTTCTGGTCATCTCATTACAGGATGTGGAAGCTATGAAGAGGAGATTTACCAGGATGTTGCCTGGATTGGAAAAAAAAGTTTTATGAGGCAAAGTTGACAAAGCTAGGGCTTTTCTCTTTGGAATGAAGGATAAGAGGTGACTTAGAGGTCTACAAGATTATGAGAGGCATAGATGGAGTAGACAGCCAACATCTTTTTCCTGGGGGGGGGGGGGGGGGGAAGGGAGGAGGGACTAGCAAACCCCAGAAGACATCTGTACAAGGTGAGAAGAGGAAAGTTTAGGGCAGCAGTTCTCAACCTTTTTCTTTCCATTCACATAACACTTTAAATATTTTCTATGCCATAGGTGCTTTGTGATTAGTAAGAATTGTTTAGTGGTACATGGGAGGGAAAAAAAAGTTTGAAAACACTCTTAATCGTACCTAATTGACTCGTTATGTGCATGGTTTAACGCCAAAGGAAATGGGTCAAGGACAATTTTTCTCAAAATATTTCACTAACAATTGGGTCTAGAGCAGTGATTCTCAACTTTCCCTTGCCACTCATATTCTTTCTTTCTTTGGCTTGGCTTCGCGGATGAAGATTTATGGAGGGGTATGTCCACGTCTCCTGCAGGCTCGTTGGTGACTGACAAGTCCGACGTGGGACAGGCAGGCACGGTTGCAAGGGAAAATTGGTGGGTTGGGGTTGGGTGTTGGGGTTTTTCCTCCTTTGTCTTTTGTCAGTGAGGTGGGCTCTGTGGTCTTCTTCAAAGGAGGTTGCTACCCGCCGAACTGTGAGGCGCCAAGATGCACGGTTGGAGGCGATATCAGCCCACTGGCAGTGGTCAATGTGGCAGGCACCAAGAGATTTCTTTAAGCAGTCCTTGTACCTCTTCTTTGGTGCACCTCTGTCTCGGTGGCCAGTGGAGAGCTCGCCATATAACACGATCTTGGGAAGGCAATGGTCCTCCATTCTGGAGACGTGACCCACCCAGCGCAGTTGGGTCTTCAGCAGTATGGATTCAATGCTTGCGGACTCTGCCAGCTCGAGTACTTCGATGTTGGTGATGAAGTCATTCCAATGAATGTTGAGGATGGAGCGGAGACAGCGCTGAAGGAAGCATTCTAGGAGCCGTAGGTGATGCCGGTAGAGGACCCATGATTCGGAGCCGAACATGAGCGTGGGTATGACAACGGCTCTGTACACGCTGATCTTTGTGTGTTTCTTCAGGTGGTTGTTTTTCCAGACTCTTTTGTGTAGTCTTCCAAAGGCACTATTTGCCTTGGCGAGTCTGTTGTCTATCTCTTTGTTGATCCTTGCATCCGATGAAATGGTGCAGCCGAGGTAGGTAAACTGGTTGACCGTTTGAGTTCAGTGTGCCCGATGGAGATGTGGGGGGGCTGGTGGTCATGGTGGGGAGCTGGCTGATGGAGGACCTCAGTTTTCTTCAGGCTGACTTCCAGGCCAAACATTTTGGCAGTTTCCGCAAAACAGGACATCATGCGCTGGAGAACTGGCTCTGAATGGGCAACTAAAGCCACTCACATACCACCTTACTGAACACTGATGGCATTGGGATTACTTAAAGTGGTATGTGAGTGGAAATAAAAAGGTTAAGTACCACTGGTTTAGGAAAACATTAGGAGCAAGGTTTTTTTTTAAAAAAAATTACACAGTAGTGGGTGTCTGGAATGCATTGCCAACAGTGGTAAAGTCTGGTATAATAGGGATATTTAAGACTCTTAGACAGGCATATGCATACAAGAAAAATAGAGGGTTATGGATGTGAGGAAGGGAAGGTTTAGTTTGTTGAATAGGTTTATTTAGGTTGGCACAACATCATGGACCAAAGGCTGTAAAGTTCTACGTTAAAAGACAGAACCACAACAGAATATTTCCACCCATGTGAATTTCCTCACTACATGGAGTATTTATAATTATGCAACAAGAAAGATCAACATTTGTCATGACAAGCAGAAGATTTTGCATTAAGTGCCATTTTAAATTACTTGATAGTATAAAAAATACTAAAGGATGTCATTTGAAGAATTGGGATTAATCACATTATCACCTTCTCTGTTGCATAATATACATCTTAAAGCAATTATTTAAATTTAGACATACAGACAGTAACAGGCCCTTTCCGCCACAAACCTGTGCCAACCAATTACACCGGATTGACCTACAACCCCCAGTACATTTTTGAATGATGGGAAGAAACCGGAGCACCCGGAGAAAACCAATGCAGACATGGGTAGAACGTACAAACTCCTGATAGACAGCACAGGATTCAAATCCAAGTTCCCATCACAAACCACTACACAAACAGTGCTGCTCAATATTTTATTTGTAAAGTTTCTAATACTCTAAAATAACATTATGAGGATCTTGGTGAAAATATCACTTTAAAGTAAATTTCTTCCACACTACAACTGTTGAGCAGAACATTGCAAAATAAAAACTGCTTTGCCCAAAAGAAAATACAAATATCTGCATGTTACAATAATTTCTAGGACTTTGAACTGTACACAGATTACCTTAAGATTTCCAGTTGATTTTATTAAATTAAATTACATCATCCCTTGCTGACATGCCTGTCCAAGGTCGAATGCACTGCCAGATTGAGACCACCTACAAATTGGAGGTACAACACCTCATCTTCCGAATGAACACCCTCCAACCAGATGGCATTAATATTGACTTCTCTGCCTTTCGTTAAACATCCACCCCCCCTCCCCCACCCCACTTCTTCCCCTGTCATTTTCCCCGACCTCGGGCTCTCAGATCTGTCTCCTTTTGCATAAATATGATAAATTCTTACCTCACCCCTTATCATATCCAATTAATACCATTTGATGGTCCTCCAGCCAGCATTGTCTAAGTCAGGGGTTCCCAACCTTTTTGTTGCTCTGTACCTCTTGGGCATTTTTATAGGTTCCCGTGTACCCCTAAAAATTAAGGATTAAAAAAACACGACATTGTGCAATCTGACTGCAGATTACAACATCATGTATTGTACCTCTCACACCCAATGTACCCCCTGAAAAGTGCAAATGTACCACTGGGGGTACATGTACCCCAGGTTGGGAACCCCTGGTCTAAATGCTGCAATTTCCTGCTTCTGGCTTATTCTGCTAAATCCTTGAAGGGCTCAGGCCTGAAACATCAGCAACATATCTCTGCTATTGATGCAGAGAAGACTATCTGAGTTCCTCCAGCATTTTGTTGTGTTTTTACAACACAGCTTCTGCAGACTTTTGTGTTTCCTTGAGATTAGTACGTGTGAAGATGACACAAAGATTAGTGGAGTTGTGGAATGTTACTGGGATATTAAAGAATACACACCTAGATTGGTCACAGATATGGACCAATCTAAAATGACGCCTTACAGCGGCAACTTTTTGCGAGCAGCTCTGACAGGAATAATCAAACATTCCCTTTCAGAACTCCTAAAAATCAAACAAAAAAGTGAAACAAAAATATCAAACTTGCCCGACAGCATGGAGGTCCTAAGATCTCTTGGGATTGACAGGACCAGCAAACTCTGTCGAGCCGGGGGACCTTTAAACAGCTCGCGCAAGTACAACAATTCTGTGAAGTTTTAAACGGCTCAAGCAGGTACAACATAACTCCAGCAGCAGACCCATGAGGCAGGTAAAGAAGATCCAACCATGTGGACACAAGGGTGGGGGGGGGGCGTAAGAGGGGGCTACAGGTCAAGCTGAGACACCAGGAACCAAAGCTTTCGCTCCCTACCATTCTCCTGGCCAACGTAGTCCTTGGAGAACAAATTTGATTAACTGCAAGCCAGACTTCAACATCAGAGAGACATCAGAGAGCGCTGCGCTTTACAGAAATGTGGTTAAATGCAGACATGGCACTGCACCCTAAAGGCTACACCCTCCATAGCACTGACCAAACACCAGTGTTTGGAACTTCAAATTCCTGGGTGTCAACATCTCCAAGGAACTGTCCTGGAGCCTCCATTGATGCAACACCTCCAAGGAACTGTTCTGGAGCCTCCATTGATACTTTGAGGTATCTGAGGAGATTCGGTACGTCACCGAACACACTCATAAACTTCTACTGGTGCACCATAAAAAGCATTCTGGTTGGTTGCATCATGCCTGGTATGGAGGTGCCATCTCTCAGGACAAGAATAAACTCAAGATGGTTGTTAACTCAGCCTGCGACGACATAGGCACCAGCCTTCACTCCATCGAGGTCATCTACACGAGGCATCGTTTTAAAAAAGCAGCCTCTATCCTCAAAAACCACCCACCCAGGCCATGCCCTCTTCATTCTACCATCAGGGAAAAGGTTCAGGAGCCTAAAGACATCCACTCAGTGGCACAAAGACAGCTTCTTCCCCACTGCCATCAGATTCCCATATAATCAATGAACCAAATACATTGCCTTACTTTTAGTGCCCTGTGATTGTTATTATTTTATTTTTTATAGTAATGTCATAAGATGTTATAATATGCACGTTTTCACTTTGATACTGCTACAATACAGCAAATTCTGTGATTTGTTCATGACAATAAATCCTGATTCTGATATTTGGCAGGTGGAGCTTAATCAGGACAAGTATGCAGTGGTACATTTTGGGAGATCAAATTTAAGGAGAACATATGAAATTAATGGCAGGATTCTTAAAAGCACAGGGATCGAGAGGTTGCAGTCCAGAGTTCCTTGCCAAGCAGGAGTATAAGAGCAAGGAAGTCATGTTATGACTACATAAAACTTTTCCAGAGTAAAAGTGTCACATGGTCAAAGACATTTAAAGTGAGGTAGGGGGAAGTTTAAAGGAAATGTGTGGGGTGAGTCCCCCCCTCCCTCACAGGGTGATAGAAGCCTGGTACAGTCTGCCAGGGGTAGTGATGGGTGTAAATGGTAGGAGCATTAAAGAGCTTCTAGATTAATATACAGGAAATGGAAAGATATATATCATGTTGCAAAATTTTAATTTAATTTGGACATTATATCCAGTGCAGGCATCGAGGGCCAAAGGGTCTTTTCCTTTACTATTCTGTTAATAAAGAATTCTTCTCTTTCCTTAAAAATAATCTGTGGGAAAATGTTACATCTTAATTTTTAATTTCCTCAGCTGCAAAAGAAAATCCAGATATGGTTTCATAGTTTCATTTTCTGGTGGTATTTCACTTAATCCAGATATCCAACAATACCAAGCAAGTTAGGGTTTAGTCTGTAATGGTTTTCAAACTGCCCCACTAAACTGCATTCCACCTTAAACAATCTCGATGCCACAAGTCCTCTGTGATTAGTAAGGGATTGCTTAAAGTGGCATGCAAGTGGAAAGGGAAAGCTGAGAAGCACTGCTCTAGATCCAATTGTTACTGAAATATTTTGCTTGAGAAAATTTGTCATTGGCCCATTTCCTTTGGAGTTATGAAACCATGCACATAACGAGTCAATTAGGTACGATTAAAACAGTGGTTTTCAAACCTTTTTCTTTCCACTCACGTCCCACCTCAAGCAATCCCTTCCTAATCACAGTGCACTTATGGCATAAGAATTGCTTAAGGTCGAATGAGAGTTCAGGGGGACAGTTTGAAAACCACTAGTTGAGAGAAACATATCTACTTGAAAGCAAATAGTATAACAATTAATTAAAAAAAGTAATATGCAACAATGGTAGTGGTTTGGCAATCTGGAAGCTATTTAGTACATGAAAAAGTTCTTATAAACAGATTTGAATTACTAGGAATAGTGCTTGTATGGAACCTTTAACAGTAATTAAATAATAATGTTGATATGACGTATTTGTCTCATGTTCAAAAAAAGTAGGAAGGCACAACTTCTGGATTAAGAAGCAAAGCAGAATTACTCTGCAGTTCAATATCGTGGTAATGTTGCCCTCAATAACAGGATGCAAATCTGATGAACTAAGGATTCTATCCTGGGGTGGGGGTGCTGGGAGAAGAGGGATCCTTTACCTTTTTTTTCCCCCCCCCCAGACCTCATGAAAGTTTTTCAATGTCTTATTGTTATTATATTGACAATCTATTTTCTTAAAACTTAAATAAAATAAGGGAACAATTACTTCATGTAATACCTAGAGGCAGCTCTCATGCTGTAAATATATCCGGAAGTATTATTGACAGCTTCGTAATTCACACCGACAGGTCACCATGATCATGCACACATAGGTGACTGTCTTTCCCTGGACAAATTTGCGTTGATACCAGATTATTTTTTATATTAACAATAAAGCCAGGTGTGAGAAGGTGGAGGTGGGGGCGCAAGTGTAGCAGTTGCTGCGGCCAAGGGGGCGATTAGCGGGAAAGGATGCGAGGACGCTGCACTCAATCCGAATCATGTTTAACATTTCAAAAGGGACCAGCACAAAATTTCGCCGCTGAGAGCAAGCGGCACATAGCAAACAACCTCTGCAATCAATTGGAGGGACCAGCGAACTCTTCCGCCAAAAGCAAGAATGTTGCATTATTGATTAGTCAACAAAGCAACAGTCAAGGGTCCAAATACAACTCCGAGTCTTTGGGCTCTGGAAGGAAAATCGTTTATGAGATACTTTTTAGGAAGTAGGAAAATCATGGATTTAATGATTAAAAGAACACAATGAGGAGGGGGGGGGGAACCCACGTGGGAAAGACCTCCCATCCCTCGAGGCGGGTAATGAGGGTTAAAAATGGTCTGGTTGATGAAGATACACAAGAAAAATAATCGCGAGTCGATTAAATTTAACCCTAGAATGGGAGGAGGACATAGCCAGCGATGGAGGCGCTCTCAACCTGTCACTAAGCAACCGAAGGAATGAGGAAGAAATACATAGCACATCCTGAAAGACCTCATTGAGATGGATTTAACTGGGCGCCTATTATTGTGTCATCCCCCTCGCATTTAGTCGGGGTCAGTCTCCTTACCGAGATGAGGATGGCTCTTTTAATGTCTCTCCCGCTCACACGCCGCACCTTCTTTGTTCTCTGACGAGATAAAATGGCCGCCGCTTCTCACCGTTCACCACGGCACTGCGGCCTCGTTCCAGCGCCGCGGGCTTGGGGAGGGGGCGGAACTCCAGCTCCACCCTCACCACCGCTCCGATTGGCCGCTGTTTGCGCGTGCGCTTGAGCGGGTGGGCAAACCGAGTCGCACCTGCAGTGTGCCCCAGCAACAGCAGTCCAATTGGTCAAATCCGAAAAATAATCCGAGATCTTATTGGTTGCTCTCGGACAATGTCGGCGTCATTGTTGGTGGCGTCATTTTTTTTTGAACAAGGAAACCCTTCCCGTCCCTTCTCCCTTCCCGAAATCCAGCAGCTCATGTTTAAATCCCGGATTATTCTTTTCGGCATTACTCTGGGTCTAAAGTCGCCTTTAGGAGTGGAATTAGGCCATTCTGCCCATCGAGTCCGCCCCGTCATTCCAATATGTCCATTTTACTATCCTCTTCACCCCATTCCGTAACCCTTGATTCCCTTCCGAAGCAAAAATATACTCAATGACTTGGCCTCCACAGCCATCAGTAGCAATAAATTCCATAGATTAATCACGCTGGGTAAAGAAATTCCTCCTCATCTCTGTTCCAAAGGGATATTTTGGTATTCTGAGGCTGCACCTTCTGCTCCCAGACTCCGCACCATCAGAAATAACCTCTCCACATCCATTCTATCCAGTCCTTTCAGTATTTGATCGTTTTCATTGAGATCCCCCGAACTCCAGCAAATTCAGCCAACCAACATCCCTGAGGTAAAAACACAAAATGCTGGAGAAGCTCAGCAGGTCAAGTAGTATCCTTTATGTAGCAAAGGTAAAAATACATCACCAACATATATTTTGTGTCTACAGATTTTCATGATATATTAACTTTCCTGATGTGATTATCCGTTCATTCCAGGGAACCTCCTCTGGATCCTCTCCGATACCAAGACATATTCTCCAACTGAGTCTGACCAATGTCTTCTAAAACCTCAATATATATATATATCTCATAAACTATTCAAAGTCCTTCCTTCCAGAGCCCAAAAAAAAGATTTGCCTCATGTTAGTTTTCAGTGAGTGATCCTTTATTTTTAAACTGTAACACTTAATTCTAAATTCTCCCTCAAGAGTAAAAATCCTCTCCTCATTCACCAGTGTTTAAAGAACTCTCAGCAGTTTATGTTTCTCTCAAACTTCTCAAGTCAAGGAGAAACAAACTGCTTGCTATCCAATCTTCCCTTTCAGACAAACTGTCCATTTCACAAATTAGAAATAAAAAAACTGTAGATGCTGCATATCTAAATAAAAATAGAAAATGGTGGGAATACTCAGCAGGTCAAGCCCCATCTCCAGCAAGTAAGAATTTCTGGCATATGTACATTGTACAATTTGTAAACTCATTATCGGTCACAACTCATCTGTTGGAAGTCAAAAAGAGTCAATGTTTTAGGTTGAAGATCCTTTGTCAAAAATCCTACTGGCAAAACTTTTGGACCATTACACCACAATCATGTGAATAGCCTTCTTATGAAATTAAAATTTCTGATTCTATGAATGATTGTTACAGAATTTAATTAAAAGTGACTGGCAATGATTTTAGATTTTAGATTTTATTGCTAAACTTTATTCAAGGTGGTTTATGTCTAAAATCACTATTTCCTAGGCTTCTTGTTACCACGTGTGTAATCATTCAAAACACAAGCATTGCCATCCACAGTGGTCTCCATAATGTTTGGGTCAAAGACAGTTTTTTCCTTCATTTGCCCCTGTGGTCCACAGTTTAAAATTTGTAATCAAACAATTCACATGTAATTAAAGTGCACAATCCAGATTTTATTCA
Organism: Narcine bancroftii; assembly: GCF_036971445.1. Taxonomy (NCBI): domain Eukaryota; kingdom Metazoa; phylum Chordata; class Chondrichthyes; order Torpediniformes; family Narcinidae; genus Narcine; species Narcine bancroftii. The sequence goes on along the minus strand of NC_091473.1, from coordinate 46,577,185 downwards.
AGGTTATTTGTATATGTTTTGGTTTGAAGAAATTACAGCACTTTTTATGCCCTCATTTCAGGGCACCATAATATTTGAGACATTTGGCTTCACAGGTGTTTGTGATGACTCAGCTATGTTTAATTGCTTCATTGGTGCAGATATAAGAGAGCTAGGCTTGCTTCTAAGTTTCTGATCACCTTTAGAGTCTGTAGTTGCCATTTTTCAATGTGAGGACCAGAATTGTCCCAATGAAAGTCAAAGAAGCCATTATGAGACTGAAAACAAGAATAAAACAGTAACAGACATTCCCCAACTTCAATTAAAAAAAAATTAGAAATGCAACACAGTAACAAGCCATTTCGGCCCACAATTCTGTGCTGCCCAATTTCCACTCAATTAATCTACGCTCCTGGTATGTTTTGAACGGTGGGAAGAAACCAGAGCCCCCAGGGAAAACCCACGCAGAAAAACATAGAAACGCCTTACAGACAGCGTGAGATTCAAGCCCTGGTCCTGATTGCTGGCACTGTAAAGGTGTTGTACTCACAGCTACTCCAACCATGCTGCCTCTTTTTACCAACCCCAACAGTTTGGAACATAATTAAGAAGAAAGAATGTACTGGTGAGCTCAATAATTCAATAGGACTGGTATTCCAAGGAAGACCTCCACTGCTTTTTAAAAAAAAAATTTTTATTTAATACTTCACCATGAACCATGTCAATAACAATATATACAAACATTTGTCATTAAAATATACAGTGACATTTTTATTTTTTCCCCTCATTCCTCCCACCCTCCTCACCCCCTATAACGTAAAGCAAGAATAGAAAGAAAGAAGAAAAATAAATAAACAAAAAAGAACACAATAGAAAAGAAACAGAAATCGTATCGTCCAAAATTCCATATTTAAGTATTTTTGTACTTGTAGCTTATCACTTTAAGAGATGGGGGTCTGAAATTGACAGTTTCTAATAAACTCTATGTATGGTTCCCAAATTTGTTCAAATAAAGTATGTTTGTCTTTTAGATTGAAAGGAATTTTTTTCTAACGGAATACATTTGTTAATTTCTATGTACCATTGTTGTATTTTTAAAGTAGCCTCGTTTTCCAAGTTATCATTATACTCTATTTTGCTGCTGCGAATGCAATCATAGTAAATCTTTTTTAATTTTAGGCTTAATTCTTTGTCTTTTATGTTGTTTAACAGGAAGATTTTTTGGTATCTTACTTTTTTGTAATTCTATTTAATATTAAGTTTAAATCCTCTCAAAAAAGTTTTCACTTTTGTACATGTCCAAATTTATCTGATAGTGTTGGATTCCATTCTTTTAACTTTTGTGGTGTCACATTTAATCTATGGAGCCAATTGTATTGTATCATACGAAACTGAGTATTTATTGTATTACTCATGGTTCCAGTGCATAGTCCCTCCCATGTTTCGTTCTTTATTCATATTTTAAAATCTTTTTCCCAACCTTGTTTAGGTTTGTACATTGCTTCATCATTTTCCTTGTATTGCAAAATTGCACAGGGACTCGTATTCCAAGGAAGACCTCCACTACTAATGACAGAAAAATTCTCATTATAATGAAGAAAATGGGGGGGGGGGGGGAAATGGGTAATTAAATAAAAGAAAAAACTGAAGAAAAATCCCAAACACATATCCGACAGATCAGAAACACCACAGGAGGCATGTGTGGAAGTGTTAATGACTACTGTCTGCAGACATGAAAAAAAATACAGTGGCTACACTCCAAGATACAAACCATTAATTAGCCACAGAAACTGGATGGCCTGATTACAGCTCGCTGAGAAGTATTTAAAAGAGCATGCAAAATTCTCGAAAAAAAAGGTCTTTTGGACAAATAAGATCACGATTAACCTGTATCAGAATGATGACAAGAGCAAAGTATGGAGGTATAAAAAAACTGCCCAAGATCCAAAACATACCACCTTTGCCATGGTTTGCATCTTGTATTGAAGCCTCTGAATTCCTTTTCATGAAGCCTTCTGCTGTCAGTAGTCATTGACACATCCACACCTGTCTCCTGAAGAGTGTTTCTGATCTGACAGACATATGTTTGGGGATTTTTCTTCATTACGATGAGAATTCTCCTGTTATCAGCAGTGGAGATCTTCCTTGGAATACCAGTCCTATTGCCATTACTGAGCTCACCAGTATGTTCTTTTTTCTTAATGATGTGGCAAACTGTTGATTTTGGTAATCCTAAGGTTTGGGTTTTGTCTCTTACTGTTTTATTCTTGTTTTTCAGCCTCATAACAGACTCTTTTCATTGGTACAATTCTGGTCTTCAAGTTGAAAAATGGCAACTGCAGACTCCAAAGGTGATCAGAAGTTCTTTTATACCTGCATCAGTGAAGTAATTAAACATACCTAAGTGCTCACAAACACCTGTGAAATCAAATGACTCAAGCATTATGGTGCCCTGAAATGAGAGGACGATGTTTAAAAAGTGCTGTAATTTCTTCATGGTTAAACCAAAACATATACAAATAACCTTGAATAAAATCTGGAATGTGCACCGCTTTAATGACATGTGAATTTTTTAATTATAAATTTAAAACTGTGGAGCACAGGGGCAACTTAATGAGAGAAGTGTCATTGTCCCAAACATTATAGAGGGCACGTAAATGATTTGGATGATAATGTGGTAAATTGAATCAGCAAATTTGCTGATGACACTAAGATTGGAGGTGTTGTGGAGAGTGAAGAAGGCTTTCAAAACCTTACAGAGGGATCTGGACCAGCTGCAAAATGGCCTGAAAAATGGCAGATGGAATTTAATTCAGCTAAGTATGAGGTGTTGCATTTTGTTACAGGGAAAGGTTAAACAGGTTAGGACTTTATTCCCTGGAGCAGAGAAAAATGAGGAGAGATTTGATAGAGGTATTTAAAATTATGAGGGGTATAGACAGAATAAATAAAGTTAGTCTTTTTCCATTCAGGGTAGGAGATATACAAACCAAAGGACACAGGTTAAGAATGAAAGGGGGAAAGGTTTAGGGGGAACGTGAGGGGAAACTTCACACAGAGAGTGGTGGGTGTGTGGAATAAGCTGCCAGCTGAAGTGATGAATGTGGGCTCAATTTTAACATTTAAGAAGAATTTGGACAGGTGCATGGATGAGAGGAGTATGGAGAGCTATGGACTGAGTGCAGGTCAGTGGAACTAGATCAATGGTTCTCAATCTTTTTCTTTCCACTCACATACACTTTAAGTATTCCCTATGCCATAGGTGCTCTGTGATTAGTAAGTGATGCTTAAGGTGGTATGTGGGTGGAAAGAAAAAGTTTGAAAACCGCTGTTTTAATCATACCTAATTAACTGGTTATGTGCACAGTTTCATAACTCCAAAGGAAATGGGCTAATGACAATTTTTCTCATGTAAAATATTTCAGTAACAATAAGGTCTAGAACAGTAGTTCTCAACCTTTTTTCCCACTCACATGCCAATCCCTTAAGCAATCCCTTACTAATCACAGAGCACATGGCATAAGGATTACTTAAAGTGTTATGTGAGTGGAAAGAAAAAGGTTGAGAACCACTGGACAAGGCAGAAAAATAGATCGGCACAGACTAGAAGGGCCAAAGGGCCTGTTTAGTGTTGTAAGGTTCAATGGTGGATGCAAGATGATTATATTAAAAATATTTTGACTTTCTGGCCAGCAAGCCACATGATTATTTAATTTAATGTATATTTTTAAATTGAGAGATGCAGCATGGTAACAGGCCCTTCCAAACCATAAGTCCACAATGCCCCAGATGAAACCTACGTGGATAAGGGGAAAACATACAAACTCCTTACAGAGAGTGCTGGATTTGAACTGGGTCATTGTGTTGGAATAGTGTTGGACTAAGCACTACATAAACCATGCTGCCCTACTACATAAACCATGCTGCCCAATCTCTTTGTTCTTGTTCCCCATACCTTAAAATTTTGTTTTTGTTCTAATATAAAAAAATAATTTTAATGGTGACATATATTGTTGCACAATTGCACAATAATTACACCAGTTGAAGAAAGACAGTAAATTAGGCTAAGCCAATGTTATATTAATTTGGCCTATTTACACAGTAAGTCCCATAATTATATAACTTAATCCTCAAAAACATTTATTTTGGCTTGTCCATAGTCACATTTTTTTGTTTCACTGAAAAATGTAATCAGGTATGAAGCCAACCTGAGCACTACAAACACTGTTATATTTTATGCTGCTATGGTTTGTTATGAACTGATTAAATGAAATGGACAAATCTGTCTTGAATTGTGGAAAGAACATTTGGTAATATAAATATGAAAGGTCAGGTCAAGTCAAATTCAGTTTATTGACATGGGCATTGAGGTACATTGAGAAAGTTCATTTTGCAAGCCAGTTCGTCAAAATTCAGCAGTTAAAATCACAGCACAGAGAGCAGAATTACTGTTAGGTGGGTTACGGCCTGAAGCGTTGATTGTTTACTGCCTTCATGGAATTAATAGAGGGGAGGGAGGATGGTGTGATGGTCTGAGCTATATTCACAACTCTGAAGTTCTGGAGGTCTTGGACAGAGCAGTTCCCATAGCTTGCAGTGATGTACTTTGACAGCAAATTTTTGATAGTGCATCTTTAGAAGCAAGTCAGCCTTCAAATTCAATCCGTGGGTTTATATATTGACTAGCAGGATACCTCGCATTACCTGGGAAATAAAATACTCAGTTATTGGTTGAAACAAAATACCCAAAAAACTTCATGGTAATTCTGCAGCATCAGCACTGAGGCGGGCTTGGCATTGTTTCTCAGTTTCCTGCTGTCTGCTCCTTGGTTGTCTGGAGGCCTGAGCACTGAGGCGGGCTTAGTGTTGTGTTCTGTTTCCCACTGCCTCCCCCTTGCCTGTTTGCAGGCCTCAGCACTGAGATGGGCTGTTGTGTTTCCTGCTGCCCGCTCCTTGCATGTCTGGAAGCATCAGCAGTGAGGCGAGACTGATGATTCTCTGCTGTCTCTTGCCTTCTCCTTTGTCTAACTCGATAGGCTTGTGAAGAGCTTCTGCCAATTTTGCTTTGCTTTTTTCGGCCCACATTGAACTGGGTTTGGGTACTTGTTTTTAATTTGAAACTATTGGGTTTCCAACTCCATATCCAGTTCACCATGAGATTGCTTCTGAAATATTTGCCATTCTTGCTTCCACCTCAAGCCATCTGTGGCTGAAATCCTTATTATTGCTTTTTGGTTAAATCAACTCCTGATTATAATCCAATGTGCTCCCGGCTGGTCTCCTATCTCCCTACCTCCATGAGTTCAACGATCAAGTTTATTGCAATACACAAGCGTGCTGGAGAAACTCAGCAGGCCAGACACATCAATAGGAAGTAAAAGGTAACCAACAATTTGGGTTTTGGCTGCTCCTTTTATTGTCACATGTACCATGATACAGTAATAGAGGTTGTTTTGTATCCCTACGATCTATCTCCTATTTCAAAGTGAGGGCCAGCTGAGCTTACACAATTCAAGGGAAAGATGAGAGACAGGCTTGGGCTCAACAATCCACGAGCGATGCGCATCAGACTGGTGTCTGGACAGCATGACAGCAGTTATTAATGCCAGATATAGATTGGTGCTGTAGAGCGCGTCGAAAGAACCAAAGACTTGTTGATCCAAACCAAGGCTTTTATTAACTAAAAGACTGGAGCATATCACAAGTCGGTCGACCAGTCCAGAATGACCTGGTATGGCTAGGAGCAATCCTTTAAGACCTGCCAGTAGGTGTGGCTACACTCTCAGCCAATCACAGTCACCCTACACTACAATCTGTACATATACACATTGGTGATAGAATCTGTACTATCACAGGTGCAATACAATTATCTGTATTAATTGTACCTTACACCACAAAAACTACATAAATCTAAACCAGAATTTCAGAAATGTGTTTCAGATGTGGTGTGGAGTTCAACTGGGCTGTGTACAAAGGTGAGATCTCTTTGGGAGGACCTGGGGAAAAATATTACAAAGGTGGATTTTCCACAGGATTCAGAATTGTTCCTTCTGGAGAACATTATGGACGTGAGTTTTAAACTGCCCAAGTACCAAATTCAGTTTGTGAAGGTCACCTTGACAGTAACCAGGAAGTGTATAGTAGTCACATGGAAGTCTGACTCCCAACTCAATATTACACGGTGGAATACGGAAATGCAGAGTTGTATTCCCTGGAGAATTTAAGGAGAAAATATAACACATTCTTTTGGGTGTGGCAACCTTATCTGCAACATATAGGAATGCAGATATAGTTACACCCCTTCTAAATAGAAGATAAAAATCCATACTAATAGTGGAACGATTGAGATAAGTTGGTCATGGCGCAGATGATATCTCTTGTTTTGTATCTTTTTCATTTCACTTTATGTTACTTTAAGTTTATGTTTGGTTCCTTTAAAGGTCAGTGACTCTATAGATTTTTGGTTCTTTATGTTTGTTTAATTTATAATATTTTCCTTGTGGTATTATGGTATGGGAGGGGAGAAGGGTGGGAGGGGGAAAAATGGACTCTGAGGTAATATATCATTGTTGAGAAAGATTGTTGTTTTACATTTATGTGAGTCTTGGAAAATCAAAAAAATACATTAAAAAAAGAGGTTGCTTTGCGAGTAGACCAGTTAGATATCTCATACATAGACAGTGCAAAAGTGCAGAGTTACATAGAGAGATCATTTGGTATGGTGCAAAGACAGCATAATTTTACCGTTTTAATGTTCATTCAAAATTCTGCTGTGCATCTTCACCCCTGATGACTTATGTTTACTCCTCTATTCTTGAAATTTAATATTCTTTATGTTGTATTTAAATCTCTGTAACCTACCAACTCTCATTAAATCTGTAATGTTCCCCAATTTTACATCTGAGATGTCTCTATCCTTCCAACTCTGGTTCTTTTTGCAACCTTGATCTCCATTACCCAATCTTTGGTAGCTATACATTGAGTTTTACTCTGCCACACCCCTCTTTCCCCTCTAAGCTGTCATTAAATAATCTCTTAGACACTCCACAGTGTTCCTTTAAGTGGCACAGTATCGAGTTAATACTAGTAAGACTTCTGCAAAGCTCCTGGAATGTTTTATATGGTGTTAAGGTGTTGGATAAATTGCTCTCCTTGTGGATGGTCACGCTATACAGCTTTACACTCATTGCAGTTTAAATGTAGCCCAGATTATAACATAAGCAAAATAGCCAGAGAGAAACTCATGGCATTTAAAATAAAAAGTATTTGTTTGTGGGGTAAGTATGATAGAAAATCTTGTGAATGCATATGGTTATAACCTTTGAGTCTCCAACCTTGTTGAATTCATTTCCACAGGATATGAACTCTTTCTCTCCCCCCACTTTTTTGTCCCTTTTCCCCATCGAATATGACATAGACCCCAACACATTCTGTTTGGTTCCACCCCCAACTCCCCATTGGATTCTCCTGCTCTCTCCTCTTCCCCCCACCCCTTGCACCCCTCCCCTGTTTGATTCCATCTGATTTCTCTTCATTCCACCATCTTCTCCTTCTCCTATTTCAGCACTGCAGTCTTTACCTTCTAATCGCCCACTCCACTCCGTGTGATCCATCTTCCTCCACATGATCCCTTTGTTTTTCTTGCCTCTCTGTCTGGCATCTGTCAACTCTCTTCCTCTATTTGTCATGTTTCACCTCTACTTGGTTCACCTATCCCATATTGGGGCCCTGTCCTACCCTGAACCCTTTACACAGGCTTCTCTACCACACTTCACCAGTCTCGTCAAAGGGATCCTGCTCAAAATGTCGACCCCTCTTTTTCTCCCACTGAATGCTACTTGACTGGCTGAGTTCCTCCAGCAGATTGTGTTTAGCTACAAACTTGCGTCCTCTGAGTAACTGGTGCAACATCATAATTATAGACCTAGGCTCCCACCTAAATGCATGTACATACCAATCTATTCCAAGTCAAATACATTTTATTTATAGGATCCTTTGTCTCTTTTTTCCTGCCTTGCACTGATCTTTCAAGAATCCTTGAAGCTCTGAGCTCATCAGTGAGCTCCATTTACCAAATTAACTTCGAGTTGGTGGGGGTGGAGATAGCCTTCCCCTTTTGGGTGAGGACACTGGAAATAAAGCCAGGACTAGCTCCAGAGATGCTTTGTGGTTCAAGAAGAAATAATTGTGAAGCTCAAATGGTGACCATAAGACGGACCCTAACCCTCACCAATATCTTTGAGTACTGGCATCACCAATACCTTTGACAGAAGAAATGTGAGTTTGAAAGCACACACCACCTGATTCAAGGACAATTTATTTCTTACTCTTATCAGATTTTTTAACAACTTCTGTCCCCAGACTCTGACTACCTTGTGGGAGGCATGATGAGTGTGACGCTGTTACAGTGCCAGTGACCTGGTTTAAATCCATCACTGTCTGTGAGGGGTTTGTACTTTCTCCCCGTGACTTGAGAGTTTCCCTGGGTCCTCCAGCTTCCTCCCACCCTCCAAAAAAACAAACGGGTGGAATTGGAAGGTACAGGCCTCAATGATCAGAATCAGCTTCAACCATGTTGTAAATAAAATGTAAATTTAAAAATACTTTCTATGGATGCTGATTCACTGGCAGATTAAGTTCAAACAGAATCATCAATTTTACAGATGATACAACAGTAGTTGCCTCATCAGCAACAATGACGAGTCATCTTACAGCAAGGTCGGGAGGCTTGTCATATGGTGCGAGAAAAACAACCTGAGTCTCAAGGTGGATGGTGTAGATGATTGTGGACATCAGGAGGAGGAAGATCCACCACTCTCCACGAAACATCAATGGTTCCATTGTGGAAACAGTGGAGAGCACAAAGCTCTTAGGTGTTCGCTTAAAGGATGGCCTTTCCTGGACCCAAAACACCTCCTCGTTTGTCAGGAAGGCACAACAGTGCCAATACTTCCATTGTCAAAGACATTGAGGAGGGCAAGGCTACAGAGCTCCATCTTGAAAATTTTTTACAGGAACACAATTGAGAGTGGCCTGTCTGGTTTCATCATTGAATGGTCCACCAGTTGCAAAGCAATAGTCTGGAAGTCAACACAGAAGATCATCAAAAACATCTGAGAAAATCATTGGTGTCTCCCTTTCCTTTATTGATGACATTTGCTGGGTGCATTGCTTAAATAGGGCTCAAAGAATCGTGGAGGACCCTTTCCATTCAGCACACAGCATTTTTGATCCACTGTCATTGAGACAGAGGTGCAGGAGCATCAAAATCAGGACTGTCAGGCTGGGAAATAGCTTCTCCCTGCAGGGCTGAGATTGATGAACAGTGTCCTTTAATTGAGGAAATCACCCCAAAATATTTATTTGTATTTATTTTAAATTATATCTTCATATATATAGATATATCTATATATAGATATATCTATATATCTATATATAGATATATATATATAAATGTGATTATTATGTGCGGTGTATATATGTATTATATTCTCAAGATCGTGTTATATGGCGAGCTCTCCACTGGCCACCATGACAGAGGTGCACCAAAGAAGAGGTAGAAGGACTGCCTAAAGAAATCTCTTGGTGCCTGCCTCATTGACCACCGCCAGTGGGCTGATCACGCCTCCAACCGTGCATCTTGGCGCCTCACAGTTCGGCGGGCAGCAACCTCCTTTGAAGAAGACCGCAGAGCCCACCTCACTGACAAAAGACAAAGGGGGAAAAAACCCAACACCCAACCCCAACCCACCAATTTTCCCTTGCAACAGCTGCAACCGTGTCTGCCTGTCCCACATCGGACTTGTCAGCCACAAACGAGCCTGCAGCTGACATGGACTTTACCCCTCCATAAATCTTCGTCCGCGAAGCCAAGCCAAAGAAGAAGAAGAAGAAGAAGTATGTACGTGTACACTGTGGTCCTGAGAAACTCCGTTTCATCTGGTTACATGTGAACAGTCAGATTATAATGAACTTGATTTTATGAATGTAGTGCAACTAGGCTATAAAGAGTGAGACATTAATTCAAGACACACAGGAGACTGCTGGGTGCTGGATTCTGGAGCAAAAAGCAATCTGCTGGCGGAACTCAGTGGTTCGGGCATCAGTGAATAAAAGGAAAAGTTTATGATTTGGGTCAGAATTCCAGATATCCAATGATCCAGCTGTACCTTTTTTTGTGAAGTAGTGGCCAAGTCTGTTAGTACATTAAAAGCAACGCCGTTAATCACCCTTGGAATTGTACTTGGAAAACCACAGATTTCAGGGCTGGTAGATGGGGTGAGGTTGATGGGTCTTTTGAATGGGTAGAGTGCCTTCCATATTACGTTTCTCTTCTAAGATAAATACAAAGTGGCTCCTGGCATCTGCTAAATCTCACAAGAGAAAAGATGTGTGGGGTTAGTAGGTTAATTTATCACTTGGGTGTAATTGGGCGACATGGGCTCATGCATCTCTGAGTTAAAATTAAATTAAAAAGACGAGAGCTCAGGGAAGTATTGGTCACCATGTAAAATACAACAGCTGCTGTGCCGTGGCACACTCTAATCTCTGTGGAATGAGCCGTTGGGATGTTCCATGCAGACAAACAGATCAGGTTAATAAATAAATGATTAAAGGCAAAGAAGCTGTTGAATTATCACCGTGAAATGTCAAATATTGCTTTGAGCCCATTGGAAATGGGCACCAACAAGGAACCAGCACCTTTAAAAGATGGGTCAGAGCAGGTGTTCATGTTACAGAAGTGCTGACAGACATGACTCACTCATTCCTAGCGTCCTGGTAAAACTCCCAGACAGACGGTCAAGGGAACAATTAGTAACAGGCCAATGTGGAAATGCACAGAGGGCATAGTTGATGCCCATATAGCAACGTCATGGTAGTCTCTGACACAAGGTAACAGAACCTGCAGGGCGCTGCTAAAACATTAGTTTAAAAGGAATCCAAAACACTGGAGTTTTGGGATGACCTCCACTGCTGAGATCCAGCCCTTCCAGAAAAACTAATTCCTCATTCTCCATGTCACAAGACAGAAATTAACTACTTGCTCTACATTCAGTTATTTATGAATTAGGGCAGAAATAGTCCCCATGCTAACTTTTGTCCAATTATCTGAGTTAAAAACATGTTACATTCTTTGAAGTTCAACAAGAAAACCTGCAGATACTGGGATTGAGTGCAATACACAAAAGTGCTGGAGAAACTCAGCAGATCACGTGGTGTCTATAGGAAGTGAAAGGTGATCAATTTTTCAGAAATGGGTCCCTCATTAGATACAAGAAAAAGGTTGGGGGAGGGGGGAGGAAGAAGGGAGAAGGGAGAAGCAGGAGGAAGGGGAAGGAGAGAAACACAGGCTATCATCTACCCTCTCCCCATCACTGCTCAGCTTTTTCCTCTTCTACCCTCTCACCTGTATCCACCTATGACCTCTTGCCTATCTGTTAGCCTGTGCTCCTCCCCCTTTCCCTCTTCTTCTCTCCTTCCACCACCCCCCCCCCACCCCCCACCCCACACACATTTTTATTCAGGCATCTGCCTATGTTTTATTTCTTGTATCTGATGAAGGCTCAAAGCCTTTACTTCTGATGGATGTGGCACGACCTGCTGAGTTCATCCAGCATTTTTGTGCACTACATTCTTTGAAGACACAAGAGACTGCAGATGCTGGAAACCAGAGCAACCAAGGAACTGCTGAGAGAACTCAATGTGTCGAACAGCATCAGTGGAGGAAGATGGATGGTTGAAATTGCAACTGAGTGCTGAAGCAGGGTCTTGAGCTGAAAAGTGGACCATTCCTTTCCTTTCCTTTCACAGATGCTGTCTGACCCTTTGAGCTCTTTGTTCAACGTGACATTCTTTGTCAGAATTCCAGCAAAGAAAGTACAAATGTATTTATGTATTTGATAAAATACAAATTTATCACAGGATATCTGGTTATCAGGAAACAAGTGATATTATGTCAAAGAGTTCTTTAATTTCATTTACAATGTAAACACACACCTAAAAATAAATTAACAGCTTCTAAAATGTACTCATTTCAGCAATTTTTCAATAATGTTTTTATGAAAGTTTGCCAGCGGCAGTTTTGATATTGTGTAATCATGTAAAGTTTTACATTGCAAAATAAATATTTCATGGGCACCAAAATAGTAGCAGCCAACACCTTCTCCTAGCAACCAGAGTTCTCCTTCTACCTTCTCCAAGTTTCTCCTCCTCCTCTCCCCTGAGGTCGGGGAAGAATGAGGATCGAGGAGGCCTGGATGTCGTTCACCATTTTGCCTCCGATTCAGCCGGATCAGAGCCACTGAAATCAGTAAAGAGCTAAAAATATACTGCTTCTTGCACAGGAAGCTAAGTGAAACTGCGGTGACACTGTGTTTCATACCAATCAAAATGCAACTTCAGTGTGTGAGAATTAAATAGCAATGATGTTTCTTGATAAACACAATTGTTTTTCCTTTTTAAACCAAGTTATGAATTTTTAACATTCTAATTTTGAATGATGTAAGGACTAAAAGAGGTAGGTCCTTCCAAGTCTTTTCCTCCATTTGATAAAAATAAGTCGATTGTTCATCGAAACTTCACTCTCTGATCCATTCCCATAATCTTTGACTGGATTTTCAATGCAGTCATTCACTCAGACTCTTTCTCAAGATCTTTAAAGGAGAGAATTTTAACTCCAAGGGAACTTCTCTATCTCATACTGTCTTAAGGATAACACTACCTTCAGGATCTTGCAATTCACAAATGTTCTGGAGAAACTCAGCAAGACATGCAGCATCTAAGAGAAGTAAAGGGTTGTGGTGTGCTGTTAGCCAGAATCAGACACACACAAGGTAAAGACTGTACAACAGGCTTTAATCCACAAAGACTTCCCCAGAGCCAGGCTGGCTGTAGCTGCAGTAACTCTGAGTGAGGCTTCGGAAGGCCGGCGCAGGCTTATATCCCTGAGGGTGATTGACACCCGTCCGGGTGGGGCTTGATCCATTCAGGCCGACTGATTGACAGCCGGCCAGGTGTTGTCCTGTCCCCTTACACTCCTGCAGGTACAGAGGGTTCCCCCTGCAGTAGGCCGGCGGTACACTCCTGCAGGTGCAGATGTTGCCCCTGAAGTAGGCCGGTGGTGTACCACCACAAGGGTAACCAATGTTTCATCCCTGGGCCCGATAACCTGACAAAGAGCCTAGGTCCAAAATATTGGCTACCTTTTACTTCCTATGGGTGCTGCATGACCTACTGAGTTTCTCCAGCACATTTGTGTATTTCACGCAACCATAGCATCTGCAGATTTTCTTGTTTGATGCAATATTGCTCATTTCAATGAGATCACCTCTCATTTTTCCAAATTCCAGGAAGTATAGGGTTGATTTGGTCATTTGTTCCTCATAAAATAATACACTCACCCTTGGAATCAATTCAGGGAAGTTTGGCAGCATCAACTCCAAGGAAACTATATCCTCTTTTAAATAAGTAGTCCAAAACTGGATTCAATTCACCTCAACATCATCTCACCCAAGTCCTACACAGGTTTTATTAAGAGTTCCTTTCTTTGCCCCATCTCCATCCCTTTTGCGATAAGGACAACATTAAATTTGTTTTACAAATTATTTGCTGTACCTGAGTGAACAACTTGAATTGTCATCATGAGGCACACCTGAAGAGCCATATTTAATAGTCTCACACCTCTTAATAATATACTGCTCCTTGATCCTTCATCCCTAAGTGGACATCCTCAAATTTCCCCATATAATACATTTATCTGATAGCTTTTTAATCTTTGCAATCTTGGACCTTAATTTTCCATCTATCTTTGTAAAATCAGTAAACCTGAATACCTGTATTCAGTCTTTGATATGGATTGTCAAATGCTGCCGTTCCATTACCGATCCAATACTTTAGGTCTGCCAACCAGAAAACAATGCATCAGTGTCGACGCCAAGGGGGGACATCCGTGGGCATTGGCTCCCCAAGTGAGGTGCTGTGCCTCCCCCATATGTTTGCAGCCATCGCCTACTGTCAGACCCGCCCCCACCATAAAAGCAGTGCTCTCAGCATCAATATCGGAGGGGCAGATGATGGTAACAGCAACCCCCCCCCTCGCCTGCTGAGCGAGTTAATGAGTGTTACACTGTGCTCCCCCCAACATGCTAATGTCCTCTCTAACATTAATTCTGGCACCAGACAACTGCAACCCATTAATGCCCACTCTTATCTGTTGTCAGTTATCCAATCTTCTATTCATACCAATACACTCCTCCCAGCTCCATGAATCCTTATCCTGTACAGTAACCTTTTCCTTTGGCATCCTTTCAAATGTCCTTTAGAAATCCAATACACTACCTGTATGTCTAATGGCACCACATCATACTGCCCAAAGAACATTTATACATCTGTTAAACATTATTCCTTTCAATAAACTTTACAGAAACTGATCTTGTTGTTTGCAACATTTGCAAAGGTAACTTCTATATTTATCTCAATACCAATGCAGTTAAAAGGTGCTTCAAATTAGAGTTCCGACTAATCTGATAAAGTCTGTAGAAATGAAAACTTCTCTTTTTGCATAAAAGTAGCAAGTTAATTGCCTGGCAAGACAATTCATCTCCAAACTGAATAACATCTGAAACGCCACAGCATTTAATTGTGCAGTATATCCTTCCTCTTGAACCAACTCCTACAATTTAACTTGCCTTGTGAATTAATAAAAAGAAGTGCTGACAACTTTCCTGACCTCCACATTTCCCAGAAGCAATGAAGCACTTTATGAAATGTATTTGCTACTATAATATGGGAACCAAGGCACTCAAATTATCTGAACAAAACACACAGCTTCTTATCCCACTAATTGCAACGTGATAACAAATCTATTCCAGCAGAATATAATCTTGATCCTCTTGCTGCAGTATCTTTTATGCCTCACATTTTGAAAGTATACTCGAGGAAACGAACAGAGCTAGAGTTTAACACCTCAATAGGTCCTTTTATGGAGAAAAAAATTGCGACGGTAAGGGTAGATACTCTCCGCCCTCACGTCGCTGAACCTACCTCTACAAATTCTCCGTGCCCAGCTCCAAGACACTAAATCCGATCCTTCCTCAGGCTGGTCACACAGGTGGAGTGGAGTGCTCCACCTTGCTCCATAAATATTCTGCCGCTGTAAGTGGTTGGATAGGGGCGGGCTGCTAATGTTGTGATGACGCCGTCAGCCCGTGACCCAGGACCCAGTCATTGTAGCGGTAACACTGCATAAGTGCTGGAGGTTGGAGTCCCTCGGACTCATTGTTCCATTGCTGCCACTGTCTCTAAGCATCAGAGACCTAGATTAAATTCTGACCTCAGGTGCTGTCTGCATGGAGTTTCCACGTTTTCCATGTGAATGTGTGAGTTTCCTCTCAGTGCTCCATTTACTTCCCATGTTCCAAAGACGTGTGTAGGTTAAGTGGTCATTGTAAATTGTCACTCATGTGGGTGAGTGGTAGAAAAACCGAGGGAAGTTGATGCAAATGTGGGGGGAACAAACAAATGGATCAATGTAGTGTAAATGTGACACCGTGTTGTATCCCTCTATGAGTCTATGATTCTATGACAGAGTACATAGTGCATAGACTCCCTCTTGGAGTCCCAGAGGGGCAGCACCAGGCAGAAGAAGGATCAGTGGCTTCATCATCCATAATCCCCCATGCAGATGAAACTGCTCTGCCGATGGTGTCGCCCCTCCTGAGTTCAAATTGCTTGAAAACATGGAAATTTAGAGTAAATTAATAAATCATGAATTTAAAACAAATAGTTTCAGTAATGGTGACATTGGATTATAGTACAAAAACCTTTTTATTCAGGTGTCTGCCTATTTTTGCTTATACCTTGACGAAGGACTCAGGGCCCAAAATGTTGGTTACCCTTTACTTCCTTTAGATGCAGAGTCCCTCCAGCACTTTTGTGTTTTGTACTACAATCATAGCATCTGCAGATTTTCCTGTTTAATTCTAACCAGTTCACAAACATCCTTTAAGGAAGGAAATATGCCATAAAAATAGAAACTCTTTGAAGCACTCAGTATATTACACAACAGTTGTGGAAAAACAAACAGAATTAATGTTTCAGGTTGATGTGAGCAATAAATGTTGACCTTGTCAGAGAAAGAATAGAAAAAGCCACCCAGAGAGCTCAAAATGAAAACCAAGAAAGGTGAATATTATTTTGAACCATGATTGGTCAGAGTTCCATTGCTGGGAGTGTCACTAAGCATCAGAGACCTAGATTAAATTCTGACCTCAGGTGCTGTCTCCATGGAGTTTCCATGTTTTCAATGTGAATGTGTGAGTTTCCTCTCAGTGCTCCATTTTCTTCCCATGTCCCAAAGACGTGTGTATGTTAAGTGGCCATTGTAAATTGTCACTCATGTGGGTGAGTGGTAGAAAAACCGAGGGAAGTTGATGCAAATGTGGGGGGAGCAAACAAATGGATCAATGTCTTTTTCTTCTTTGGCTTGGCTTCGCGGACGAAGATTTATGGAGGGGGTAAAAAGTCCACGTCAGCTGCAGGCTCGTTTGTGGCTGACCAGTCCGATGCGGGACAGGCAGACACGATTGCAGCGGTTGCAAGGGAAAATTGGTTGGTTGGGGTTGGGTGTTGGGTTTTTCCTCCTTTGCCTTTTGTCAGTGAGGTGGGCTCTGCGGTCTTCTTCAAAGGAGGCTGCTGCCCGCCAAACTGTGAGGCGCCAAGATGCACGGTTTGAGGCGTTATCAGCCCACTGGCGGTGGTCAATGTGGCAGGCACCAAGAGATTTCTTTAGGCAGTCCTTGTACCTTTTCTTTGGTGCACCTCTGTCACGGTGGCCAGTGGAGAGCTCGCCATATAATACGATCTTGGGAAGGCGATGGTCCTCCATTCTGGAGACGTGACCCATCCAGCGCAGCTGGATCTTCAGCAGCGTGGACTCGATGCTGTCGACCTCTGCCATCTCGAGTACCTCGACGTTAGGGGTGTGAGCGCTCCAATGGATGTTGAGGATGGAGCGGAGACAACGCTGGTGGAAGCGTTCTAGGAGCCGTAGGTGGTGCCGGTAGAGGACCCATGATTCGGAGCCGAATAGGAGTGTGGGTATGACAACGGCTCTGTATACGCTTATCTTTGTGAGGTTTTTCAGTTGGTTGTTTTTCCAGACTCTTTTGTGTAGTCTTCCAAAGGCGCTATTTGCCTTGGCGAGTCTGTTGTCTATCTCATTGTCGATCCTTGCATCTGATGAAATGGTGCAGCCGAGATAGGTAAACTGGTTGACCGTTTTGAGTTTTGTGTGCCCGATGGAGATGTGGGGGGGCTGGTAGTCATGGTGGGGAGCTGGCTGATGGAGGACCTCAGTTTTCTTCAGGCTGACTTCCAGGCCAAACATTTTGGCAGTTTCCGCAAAGCAGACGTCAAGCGCTGAAGAGCTGGCTCTGAATGGGCAACTAAAGCGGCATCATCTGCAAAGAGTAGTTCACGGACAAGTTTCTCTTGTGTCTTGGTGTGAGCTTGCAGGCGCCTCAGATTGAAGAGACTGCCATCCGTGTGGTACCGGATGTAAACAGCGCCTTCATTGTTGGGGTCTTTCATGGCTTGGTTCAGCATCATGCTGAAGAAGATTGAAAAGAGGGTTGGTGCGAGAACACAGCCTTGCTTCACGCCATTGTTAATGGAGAAGGGTTCAGAGAGCTCATTGCTGTATCTGACCTGACCTTGTTGGATTTCGTGCAGTTGGATAATCATGTTGAGGAACTTTGGGGGACATCCGATGCGCTCTAGTATTTGCCAAAGCCCTTTCCTGCTCACGGTGTCGAAGGCTTTGGTGAGGTCAACAAAGGTGATGTAGAGTCCTTTGTTTTGTTCTCTGCACTTTTCTTGGAGCTGTCTGAGGGCAAAGACCATGTCAGTGGTTCCTCTGTTTGCGCGAAAGCCGCACTGTGATTCTGGGAGAATATTCTCGGCGACACTAGGTATTATTCTATTTAGTAGAATCCTAGCGAAGATTTTGCCTGCAATGGAGAGCAACGTACTGTAATGGCATACTGTCATGTTGTATCCCTCTATGAGTCTATGATTCTATGATAGAGAACATAGAGCATAAAATATTACAGCACGGTACAGGCCCTTCAGCCCACAATGTTGTACCAACCTATGAAACCTACTCCACAACAATCTAATTTTTTCCAATCTCACACCCATAACCTCCTATTCTTTTTTACATTCATATGCCTATCTAAGAGTCATTTGAAAGTCTCTATTGTACCACCACCACCCCCTGGCACCCACCAGTGTAAAAGAAACCACTTCTGACGTCTCCTTGAAACTTTCTTCCACTTACTCTAAACAGATATCCTCTGTTATTTGCTATTGTCATCCCAAGAAAAAGGAGCTGGCTGTTACACTACCTACATCGTTCATAATTTTATTCATCTCAAATAATCTGTGTTCTTTTTCTCATCTAGGAACTACAGCAGCTACAGATGTGTGTGGGTGCTGTAACAAGAAACAGGTACAGGTTTGGACACATCCATTTGAATGCTGAGTCCTGATGGAAGATGAATCCTGTATGACTGCCTTAATATAGAGCATATAAATCTACAGCACAGTACAGGCCTGTCAGCCCATACTATTCTGCTGACCCAAAAACCTACTCGACCAATTGCCTAGAATTTCCCTACTACATAACCCTCCATTTTTCTCACTTCCAGGTACTTATCCAATAGTCTATTAAAAGATCCTATTGTACCTGCCTCTATCACTGTTGCCAGCAACACATTCCATGTGCCAATGTCTCTCTGTGTAAAAAACCTCCCCACTTGTACACGTTACCAATTATTCCCTCTAGTGTTAACCATTTCAGCCCTGGGATAAAGCTTCTGGCCATCTGTAATGATAGTGATCATGTTTGCATTGCTACTAGCAATATCTTAAGGATCATAGTTCCTGTTTGATTATACTTTGCTGCCAGTAGGGGGCTCACAAAGATGGAAAGACTGCTCTGAAAATTGTAACAGATTCAAACAACATTTTGGATTGTATTTGGTAGCAGTCGGAGTTGACGGGAAAAGTGATAAAGTGAAGCATCAGTTTTCTTTCATGTTGTGAGTGATTAAACCCTGGACTTGTATAATAACTTCACATTTGCTACTGAAGGAGACAAAATAAAACTGGAAAAAATAATGGAACAAATTGAGGCATTCTGCATACCTAAATGTAACATGATGCTTGAGAGGCACAGATTTTTCACGTGTACAGAAAATGGAAGAAAGTATTGATCAGTATGTGACTGAATTGAGAAACATAAGCAAAATGTATGAATTTGGAGGACTGACTGACTCGCTGATAAAAGACAGACTTGTGTGTGATATTCTAGATAATAGTCTAAGGGAAAGACTGCTAAAAGAGCAAAATCTAGACTTGGAAAAAGCCATAGTACTCTGTAGGGCTACAGACACTGTAAAATTGCAGGCAAAAGAGCTGTTCAGTTAAACTAGCTGCAAAGTGGATGTAGTGAGCAAGAATGGGCATAAACCGTTTAACAAAAAGGGCGCCAAAGTGGAAAGAGAGGCCAGCAAACAGAAATGAAAAGGACAATCAAAAGCCATGTGGTCGATGCGATGCACAACACCTACCAAAAAAGTGTTCAGCATATGGTAAAACATGCAATATGTGCAACAAAAGCAACCATTGTACCCAATGCTGTAGGAACCAAGTGCAACAAAGCAAGGTTCATGCAGTAGATGAAAGGGAGATAGAGGAATTCTATGTAGATGTTGTGACTGAAAACAAGAAAGAAAAAAGAAATTGGATGTTGAGATTAAAAGTTAATGACATATACATTTCAGTTAAATTGGATACTGGAGCACAAATTAATGTAATATCAGAGACTGATTTTAAGAAAATTAGACCCAGACCAAAGATGTATGGAACAAAAATGAAGGTGACAGGATATTCAGGTACCGATATACGAGTGCAAGGAGAATGCATGGTCAAAGGACAGAGAGCATATGCTAGCATTCATAGTCTTCTCCATTGAGAAGACTAACAGAAAAGAACATTGAATGGGAGTGGAAAGTCATGGAGTGAACTAAAGAAACTGATGAACCAGTTCTGAGGTTTTACAACCCAGTGAGACCCATCAAGGTACCATCAGACACATCACATAGTGGGCTCAGTGCTGTTCTTCTGCAAAAATATGATGACTAGCAACCCACTGCATATGCATCACGCTCAATGACAGTCACTGAGATATCATATGCTCAAATTGAAAAGGATCTGCTCAGCTTCACATACGCCTGTGAAAAATTTCATCAGTTTGTGTCAGGACAAGCAATCAGTGTAGAGACTGACCATAAGCCCTTGATTGCATTGTTCCAAAAGCCATTAAATGAATGTCCACTTAGAATACAAAGAATGATGATTAGGCTGCAACGCTATACACTGAATGTAGCGTACACTCCGGGTAAGCTAATGTACACAGCGGACATGTTGTCTAGAACTGTTGACACGAGAGATCCCACAAACACCAAAATAAATGAAGACGTGATCACCTTCGTGGACGTGATCACAAGTGCACTGCCCAAATCAGAGATAAAAATGGAGCTCATAAAGTCAGAGACAAACAAAGATGAAACACTGAGACAACTGAGAAAAAACATCTTGGATGGATGGCCCAACATGAAGCAGGACTGCTCATCTGACATTTCAGAGTACTGGAACTGCAGGGCAGAATTTTCAGAGGTTGAAGACATCATCTACAAAGGAAGTAAAATCCTTATTCCAAAGAATCTGACAAAATAGATGTTAAAAAGAATCCATGGAGGACATCTCGGAATTGAAAAGTGTAAGAAAAGAGCACAAGAGGAGATGTACTGGCCAAGAATCAACAATGATATAACAAGAGAAGTGTCAAACTGTACAATTTGCCAGAAATATCAAGCAAGCAATCCTATAGAACCACTAAAGCCACACCCAGCACCACACAGACCTTACCAGAAGGTAGGCGCTGACCTATTTGAATGTCAAGGGAAGGACTATCTTGTACTCACAGACTATTACTCCCTGTATCCAGAGGTGTGTAGACTGAACACCACCAATGCAGACACTGTAATAACAGGTATGAATGCCATATTCTCCAGATATGGCATGGCAAGTGAGGTCTTCATAGACAATGGACCCCAGTTTTGCAATTCAAGGTTCTGACATTTTGTCAAAGAGTTGGACTTTTTGTTCTCATTTTCCACAGTCCAATGGTCAAGAGCAGGGATGTCAAACTCAAATTCACGGAGGGCCAAAATTAAAAACTTGGACTAAGTCGAGGGCCGAACTAAATATTTATTGAAAATTTTCAACAACATCTGCATGTTTTTACTTCTTTCAAGATATGTAATGTTAAACTTTTTCTTATTAAAATAAATGTTTAATAATAGTTTTGGATAAACTCTTTCCAGAAGCATTAACAAATGAGAAATAAAATATTCAATAAATAATATTTCTCTATAGAGGATTTGTCAAATGTTGCTAGTGTGCTGTCGAATAGTAAAATTTGAGGGCTATTGAGAATGTGGGAGAATAACATGATTCCTGAAACAATCAAATGGGTGACTGATTGTGGTCATGAACTCTAGCAGGGTTATTTGCCATGCCCTTTTTCCATTGGTACAGATATCCTTTGATTTACACATTTTTCAAGTTTTATGCCTAATGAGCTGGTATCCAGGTGCAGGATCATTTTTAACCAGGAATATATTTATCACTGTGACATGAAACTATTGGAAGATCGTTTTATCCTGAGATTAAAGTTCATAATACTTACTCAGGCCTGTGTGCGGGAGGGCGGGGTTTGCGGGCGATCGGGTTGGACAACGACAGTGCAGGGGCATCGGCTCTCGCTGCAGAGTGGCATCTCGGCGAATCAGTGGCCCCGTCACCGTGAGTCGCGGATCAGCCTGCGGCAGGGAGGGGGAGTGGGCAACGGTCCTGGCGAGGTCAGGCCCGAGGCCTCCGGTTCCGGGCGCTGGGAAGCAGCCTTGGCTTCCCCTGACACCGGCCAGGCCCCAAAACCAGAGTCCACGGTGAGACCCTGCAACGTAAACAGAAGAGGTGGGGGCGATTAGCGGGCTGACGCCAATGCATTCTGGGATTTGTTGTATTACTGGCGCGGCGGCCAACGGGCCACCTCTAATACATTTTTGAAATGATCTTGCGGGCCAAATATAATTATATCGCGGGCCAAATTTGGACCGCGTGCCAGAGTTTGACATGTGTGCCCTATGCCATCCGAACTCTGTAATTAGTAAGGGATTGCTTAAGGTGGGATGTGAGTGGGAAGGAAAGGGTGAGAATCACTGCTCTAGACCCAATTGTTACTGAAATATTTTGCTTGAGAAAAATTGTCATTGGCCCATTTCCTTTAGCATTCTGAAACCGTGCACATGACGAGTCAATGAGGGATGATTACAGCAATGGTCTTCAAACTTTTTCTTCCCACCCACAGACCACCTTAAGCAATCCCTTACTAATCACAGAGCACCAATGGCACAGGGACGCGAGTGGAAAGAAAAAGGTTGAGAACTGTTGTATTGTGGTAACTCCACATCTGATTAGGTCAGAGAAGGACCCCCCCCCCACCCCAAGAAAGGCTTAAATCACAGGAACAAAATAAGCTTCCGTCTCACTGCTCCCAATCTTACACACAGTCCTGATGTGGAATGTGGGGTCGCAGCTCCACGTTCACCCGAGTTCAGGTGCTGTCTGTGTGGAGTTTGTATGCTCTCCCCTTGTCTTGGACCAACAGGTCGGTCGCCTGACGAAGGCACCCGAACCCCCCCGTTGAAACGCCGGCGTCCGGGGCGGTGGAGGAATTGGCTGAGAAGAGCGCGTTGCTCCCACCCCCCTCCCATGGTTGGAGAGGGATTAAACTGCGATCTCACGGCGCCGGGCTCGTCTCCAACAAAAGGAGCGGGAGCCAGGGTCCGCCGCGCATGGAGCGAGGGGGAAGGCATCGCCAACGAGACGTTCGGTCCGGCATCACCGCTGAAGCGCAGACCCAGCGAGGATGGTCCCCAACTCCAGCCGCATCTGTGTGTCCGGAAGTCGGGCAGGCTGAGTGCGGCGCTCCGATCCCCGGGATTCGGGACTCTGAGATCCCTCCACACCTCCGGCGTCTTCATTTTCACCTTCAGTGTGCATGCACTATACTGGCGCGGCAGCCAGCGGGCCAACTCTAATATATATTTAATATGATCTTGCGGGCCAAATATAATTATATTGCGGGCCAAATTTGGCCCGCGGGCCAGAGTTTGACATGTGTGGTCTAGAGGAAAAATCAGCACAGACAGTGAAAATACTGATGAACAAGGCAAAAGACAGAGGAATGGACTTCTACCAGAGCATGAGGGGGAGAAAATGAGGAACTTCAAAGAACAACTGAAAGAAAAGCAAAAGTATTACTTTAACAGAGGAACAAAAAACCTACCAGAACTCTACACTGGTGACCAAGTAAGGCTAAAAGACAAAACAAACTTATGGACTCAGAAGGAACTATCCTTACTGAAGTCCAACCAAGATCATACACCATTTAGGTAGATGAAGGAGCTGTTCTGCGAAGAAATCATTGAGATCTTCAAATGGGACCAGCCACAGTAGATGGAAAGACAGATACTGTTGAACAACCTGAATGCACAGCTCAGAAAACATCATCTGAGGCAACAACTCAGATTCAAAGACAATCAATCAGGAGATCATCATGACATGTGAATCCTCCTAAGAGACTCAGAGCAAATTTAAAGATTCCTGTTAAAGAATGAAGTAGTGCTATCTTATTCACTCTTCAAGTTTTAGTGTATGTAAATTTAAACACACAAGTTAAAAAAATGCTAACAAATGTTGATAATAATGAAAATGTAAGTTCATGATATTAAAGTTAAAATTGCAGTTATACAAAGAAAACATGTTAGTTAAAAGTAAGCTACTTTTGTTTTAAGAAAGGGAGATATGATAGTGATCATGTTTTCATGGCTACTAGCAATGTCTTAAGGATCATAGTTCCTGTTTGATTATACTTGGCTGGGGGGCTCACACAGACTGCTGTATGAGAGATCTGTAATGGAGGTTGGCCTGTCTCATGGTTGCTGCTTTCAATGACTTTAAAGTAAAGAACCTTTTCCTTCATCCATGTGTTGTCTAAGAACTCACACATACGAATACAAGATGAAACACCATCCACATGATCAATGCTTCTCATCATTTTATACACTTCAGAGACTCACTTAAGGATTCTTATTTTGTACCTTATTTATTACTGAATTTTTTTTGTATTGCACATTTTGTTTACATTTCTCTCTTTTGTATGCATATTTTTCCTGAGTACAGTTTGCACTACCGATAAGTAGAAATCGTGTCTGGCCTGCAGGAAAAAGAATCTCAAGGTTGTATGTGATGTCATGTATGTACTCTGACAATAAATCTGAACTTTAAACTTTGAATGGCTCTTGAACATGATCCCACAGTTATTGAAGGGCAACATACCATATGCATTCTTAACAACTCCATCAACTCGACTGGGAATTTATTTTGGCCTAAATGGTGCGTAGATCAAGGGGTCTGGCAGAGACACCAGAATACATTTGCTGCTGACCACTATGGAGAGGCCACTGGGATTTGTGGAATTAGTGAAAGTCCATTGGGCATCGTTGGTATCTTCATTAATCTTACTCTGAATTTGACTTGGCTTAACAAAAACACAGGACAACAAGAAAAGAGCACGGGATAAGACATGGGATAGTTGCTTCACAGTGTCATCACATTCATGGTGAACACAGTGGCCTTAACTGTACTGCAAGTTTCTAAGACCCTACTATCTAGGGAATCTGCTGGCTGCTCTCATTGTTCTAATGATGTAATGTGTAAGGTTATGGGGAACAGACCTGCCTTACTGAAACTTTTGGCTTCCTTCCCCTTTCAGAGGGAATGATAGGTTGAATTTAAAATTTGTCCAGGCCATGGTCTACTTTTCAGAATTCTCCTTTAAGTGGAGTAAGACCGTTCCTGTTGGAGCTGTAATGTGTAAGGTCGTTCAATATTTTCATTATCCCTTAAACTATCATAGGATCTGCATGTCTGCTTTCTGCCAAGATGCTTGATAGACCAGATGAGATTGATACTGTGCTGGGAAACTGATAGGGGAGCTTCAATGTCCACGATAATTCATATTGATTTCTTAGAGTGTTGACTTCAGCTTTTTCAATGGAATCAACACACAACTATTCTGGCATATGGCCACTTGTTAGCAGAGATTAAATGGAATTAGAATATAATGTAACTAGTAATGCATTAAAGCTTTACATCTCCTCAAGGGGTTTCCCCCATTTGCTCCTAAACTGGGCAAGAGATAAGTGTAAAGTTCCCAGAGTTACAGCAGTCGTTCAAGAGGGACCACAGAGCTATTCCCAGCTATGTGATTTCAAAGAACTACTTGAGCCAAAGTAATAAACAGTAAGGGATCAATTCCTTCCAGGTCACTCAATGTATCATATTGATGACCCATTATACTCACCTCCACACTGAGAGAGTAATTCACCTGTGGTTACCAGCAGGCAAAACTTGGTTGACACTAATACTCTCCTTTGGGTATTCAGTACATTGAAGCTATTGGAATTGAATATGTAGAATTGAGCAGAATTCATGGTCAATATTCTCAAGCGTACTTAGTGCATGCAGAAACAATCTGCTGGCCACACGGTTCTATTGATCTACCATCCAATGTGCATATGTGTGTTCAGATAGAGAAAGGTGAAAGTCACAGCTAGAAACACTACATCTCAGCCCTGCATTATTAGACAGGTGAAAAGTCTCAGACAACATTCTTTCCCATCACTCATTGTGTGGTAGAAGACATGTGTGCTTCCATGGGAAATGAAAGCAGGATTGTCTTTGACTGTAGTTTCTCCTGATTTTGAAAAAAAACAGACAATATTCTCGGGTTTACAAGAAAAACCAGACATAAGCAGTCTTCTACGTAACTGTCATAATGACATAAGAAACAGGAGCAGGTTCTCGATTCAAAAGGTCATGGCTGTGGACTCAGCTCCACCTACCTGCCTTTTCCCCTTAACCCTTAATTTCCCCTATTATTGAAATAGCTATCTGCCTGTATCTTAAAAACATTTAATGGAGCAGCTTCTACTGCTTCATTGGGCAGAGAGTTTTACAGACCATCCCAGAAAGTTATAATTTCAAAGTCATTCTGTACTGCACCAACACTCCATTAGAGTATTGAATATTTCACTCTTGTCAAATAACCAAAAATAAAACAAAAATAATTCTTCAACTTGCTTGTACAAAAAATTGTCAGTGCATGCCGCTAATTAGGGTTGATCTCGACTGCTAGCCCATTGCTGGGTTGCTGGTTGTCCTATTCAGTTCCACATCAGGTAGTAAAAGGGTGCAGAGAAGATTTATGAGGGTGTTGTCAGGACTCAGGGGTCTGGGATATAGGGAGAAGTTGAGCAGGTGGGGCTTTATTCCTTGGAGTGCAGGAGGATGTGGGTGATCTATAGATGTTTACAAAATCATGAGAGGAACAGCTTGGGTGAACGCAGTGAATATTTTGCCCACAGAATGAGAATCAGTAACCAGAGGATACAAGTTAAGGTGAAGTGGGAGAGATTTAACAGGAGCGTGAGGCATAACTTGTTTTTACACAAAGGGCGATGAGTGCATGGAAGGTGTTATGACTTTCTACCTACTGTAAATAAGACCAGGCTTACACAGTTTTCTGGGAGCTTCAGCACTGTTTATTCATTGTTTCAGGTCCACATATGAGGTTCTGCATCCACCATTACACAGGCACACTTCTAGTGATTTCAAAATAAAAGACCTGCTAATAGCAGCATTAAATATTACATCTCTCTTCAACAAAAATATCATGGTACAATCTTCTTGTGCAGAACAAACCCTTTTTTTTCCAATAGGTAAGTGTAACAAATCGCATAGTATGCAGTATTCAAGACACAATGCAGGTAAGTGCAACAGGACACATAACAGCTTTTTCTTTCATAGGGGATCATTCTTTGTATATCCTTTCAGTCATTTATAAGTTGAGGACTTGACTTGGCTTAATGGCACGACCATACCTTGTGCGGGGATACGGTCCAGAGTGATCTGGTTTGCACACTGAATCAGGGTGAAGTTGCTGTTCCCCTGGTTCGCCTTGTCCAGTGATCAGGTCATCACCTGGTCCAGTGATCAGGTTGTCCTCTCTGATTTCCGGCTGCTGTAGGTCGGGTGTGGGCTTATCATCTCGGGTGTCAAGAAGATGCCGTTGGTTGCGCCTGAAGGTCTGTCCATCGCTGGTTTCGATGTGGTAGCTTCATGGGGTTTCTGCGGCTTGGATGACTGTTGCTGGTTTCCAAGTACCATCTTCTTGCTGGAGTGTCGTGTTGACAACGGCCGAGCAGACTTGTCGGACTACTGTTTCTGGCAGTTCTCTCTCCTTGCCTGCACTGTTCCCTGAGGGGCTACCTGAGGTTGTAACTGTAGTGTTGTCATTGGTAAGACAGAGCACAGCCTGTGGCTCATCAGGATTTGGGCTGGAGATTTGAGTCCGTCAACTGGTGTGTTCCTATACTCCAGCAGGCTAAGGTATGGGTCTTTCTTGCTCTCTCTGGCCTTTGTGAGGATCCGCTTTGCGGTTTGGATGGTATTTTCGGCTAGCCCGTTGCTCTGGGGATAATGCAGGTTTGAAGTGACATGCTGGAAATCCCATGATTCTGCAAACTGTTGGAATTCCCATGAGTTGTAACATGGCCCGTTGTCGCTAACAACCTTTTTTTGTATGCCACGTCTAGCAAACACTGTTTTCATTTTGTGGATTACAGCGGCTGAGGTGATGCAGTGCAGGTGTTCAATTTCAAAGTATCTGCTGAGGTAGTCACATATGACAATGTAGTTCTCAGAGTTCCAGGCGAATAGATCTGTTGCTACATCCTGCCGTGGGTTCTCTGGAAACGCATGGGTTCCTTGGTGTTGATGATTTTGGCATATGTCACACTTCATTACTGTTTCCTCTATCTGTTGACTCATGCCTGGCCAAAACATTATGTCCCTAGCCCTGTTTTTGCTTTTCTGCCCTCCGAAATGTCCTGTGTGTATGCGCTGTAGCATGTCTGTTCTGAGCTTCTGTGGAATAATTATCTTCTCACCCTTTAGAAGGATTCTATCGGTCTCTGTGATCTCATTGTGGTGGTTCCAGTATTCGCTGATTTGTGGGTGACACCTTTTCCTCGTCTCTGGCCAGCCTGACCGAATGACCTGCTTGAGGGTGGACAGCAGCTTGTCCTGCGCTGTGGCTGCCTTGATGTCACCTAGCCGGTCTGCACTCACATTAGCTGCACTGATGACGGTGTGTACCTGGGTCTCCATAGCCTCAGATAGTGAACTGTCCTCATCATCCATGGATTTTCTTGATGTGTGTCGGCTACCAGGATCTCTTTGCCTGGCCTGTGGATGAGTGTTATGCTGTATTTCTGCAGCGCGAGTATCATGCGCTGTAGACATGGTGGTGCGAGGGCTAGTGGCTTGCGGAGTATTGTCTCTAATGGCATGTGTCGCCTGTAGGTGTATTCATGGAATCTCTTACACCTGTATCGGACTGCATCGAGCTCCTTTACGATTTGGGTGTAGTTTTTCTCCATGTTATTAAGGAGCTTTGATGCATATGCAATGGGTCTGCCTTCCTGTATGATGGCTGCACCCAGGCCATTTTTCGATGCGTCCACTTGGAATGTCACTTCCTTTCCAGGGTCAAAATAGGCTAGCACTAGCCCCGGTTCCACTGTGGTGTCCTTCATCTGCTGAAATGCTTTCTCATGGGTTGCGTCCCATTTGAACTCTGTGTCTCGTCTCAGCACGTGTCTGAGCGATGCACTCACCTTGGCCAGATTGGGAGTGAATCTGGTGAGGTAATTCATCACGCCGAGGATTGTCTCCAGCTCTGCCTCATTTTCTGGTGGCTGCATGTCCCTGATGGCTTTCACCTTGAAAGGGTCTGGTTTCTGGCCATCGGCTGTAAGTCTATGTCCGAAGTAGCTCACTTCGGACACACAGATGCAGCATTTGTCCGGGTTTAGCCGCACCCCTCTCTCTCTGGTCCGGCTGAGCTTGGCTCTGAGGTTACGGTCATGCTCCTCCCTTGTCTTTCCGAACACAATGATGTCGTCCACGATGCCAGCCACTCCATTGAGGCCCTTATATGTTTTGTCTACCCTCCTCTGGAACTCGTCCTGGACAGATGCAATGCCGAAGGACAGTCTGAGAAAATGATATCTGCCATAGATGTAGTTGAATGTAGTGAGCAGGGACGATTCCTCACTGAACTTGATAGCTCAATAGCCGATCTTGCATCTAAGATGCTGAAGTATTTTTCCCCAGCCAGTTTGGATGTTACATCCTCAAGTGTGGGTAGGGAATAGTATAGCCGTAGTATTGCTTTGTTCAAAGGCCATGGGTCCTGGCGTACTCGAAGCTTGTGTGTTTTTGGCTTCTCCCACATTACCAGGGCATTAACCTACGGGGTAGGCTTAGTCACTTTACAGATTATGCCGTCCCTTTCCATGTTGTCTAACTCCGTTCTTAAGTGTTCTCTTAGAGAAAATGGTACTGTCCATGGCAGGCAAACCACTGGTGCTACGCTAGGGTCTATCCTGAAACTGCACTCACCCTGGAATTCACCAATGCCTTTGAAAACATTTGCATACTCACTCAATATGATGCACTCTTCCTCACTGGTGTCAGTGACCACATATACCACCTTGATGAGTCCTAGGCTGCAGAGCAGCCTAGGATGAGTGGGCCATTGAAGTCTACAATGTAGAACTTCTGGGTGGTTGACTTATTCTTGTATCTTCCTACCAGGTTGCAGTAGCCATTCACTTTCACCGGATGCCCCCCATAGCCAAGTAGCTTACACTTGTCAGTCATTAGTGGTGTGCGGGCATGAGCTTGTAAAAGTCTTTTGCAGGTATCACGCTCGTTTGTGCTCCAGTATCCAATATGAATGTCATTTTTTTAAATTCTGTAGTCTCAGACCTTTGCCTGCATGCACACTATCCTCATCTTCCTTCTCTGATGTAGCAGTGTCCACAACCAGCTCTGAGTCAAAATCTTCATTCCCCTTTTTGATAGTGTGTACATCTCTGTGTCCTTTTCTGCTTGGAGTATGGGACTCTGATTTAGATGCCCTTGCAAAGTGATTGAGTTTTCGGCACTTTAAGCTCTGTTTTCCCTTTGCTGGGCATTCTGCTAGCTTGTTGTGGCGTCCTCCACATGCACTACCTGCTTTATTAAACATCTTCAGGCTTTCGTTTTGCCTGCTGGCATTTCTTGCAGTGCCTGGCTTTCCTGCCTTGTAGTGTATTGCGTGCACTTCACTGCTCTCACTAGCAATTCTATATCGATTGCCTTATTTAGCGTGAGCTCCAGCCCCTGACTAAGCAACTTCTCCCTTTCTCTAGGTGAGTTGGTAGCGAATACTATATGGTCCTTGACCATTTCTTCCCTATTGGCATAGTTGCAGTCTTTAACAGCAGTTTGAGCTCAGTCACGAAATGTTCGACTGACTCACCGCTGCTCCCCTGTAGAATTTGTACCTGGCGAATATGGGATTAGCTTTCGGCATGAGTTATGCTGAAAATCTGTCATAATATGAGTTTAGCACTTCTGCATCGCCCTCACTCACTGTCCAGGTGTTGCTTATGTCCGTCTTTTGTCCCCGATCCACAGCAGGAGGTAACTGGATTTCGCCTCCTCCGTTCTCCCTCTAAGCGGGCCTGCGAACATGAGCTCAGCATGCTGCTTGAATTGCTGCCATGCATCAGGTAAGTTGGGTGATTACCAGTAAAATCTTGGGGTAGGGACACCGAAGGCTTCTATTATTTTCTCCGCCATTTTTCCCAAGTGGGTTCCTTATTACTCTGACACCATGTTGTGGCTTTTCTGCCCACTGTAAATAAAGCCAGATTTACACAGTTTTCTGGGACCTTCAGCGCTGTTTATTAATTGTTTCATGTTCCACATGTGAGGTTCTTCATCCACCATTACACAGGCATCACATAGGCTGCCAGCCTCACTCTGGTTTCAGTGTCCCAATGTTTCAACATAAAAGCCCCTGGGCACACTTCTAGTGGTTTCAAAATAAAAGACCTGTAAATAGCAGCATTAAATATTACAGAAGGGGCTGCTGGAGGAGGTGGTTGAGGCAGGTACTATTGCAACGTTTAAGAAAAAATTGGACAGATACATGGAGAAGATGGGTTCAGAGGGATATGGCAGATGGGTCTAGTGTGGGCAGGACATTTTGATTGGCATAGGCAAGTTGGGCTGAAGGGCCTGTTTTCATGCTGTATGACTTTATGACTCTGTATGATTCATGATCATAATTAATCCACAAATACAAAATGGAAAAGAATCCAGTAGCCTCAGGCATTAAATACAGACCGGTGGATCAACATTAAACAGGTTTGCTGTTAAAATATGTCAAATCAAATGACTGTGTTGAGTTAATTGAAGGTTTTGGGATTGGAATTCCCCTCCCTAAATCATTCTATCTCTATTCCACATTTCATATACTCTTTAGTATTCATTTAAATGTACAACATAGAAAATTACCCAGGGTACAGGTCCTGCAGTTCAGTAAACCTACACAACAATCTAATTTGGCAAAGATTTTCCTTCCTCTGCCCTGCTATCTCTTTATATGGCACGATGTCAGATTTCATTGGATATTACTCTGATCAAGTGCCTGGGGAAGGATGTTTGGCTGTTTTAAAGGCACTGAATAAACACAAGTTGCCTTCTTGCCAGTCATCCAGTGGTGAAATCATTTGTTGACTAACTAAAGATTACAATTCTACAGGGAGATCTGTATGAGATTGAGAAATCACGGAGACTACAAAACAGCTGACTCAGAGCCTTTATTGACAGCATTAATGATATTTACCTCGTTTCTCTTCAGTTAGTCACCACTGATCCTTTGTTTCCTGAGCAAACAAGATGTTGACAATTTGAAATTTTGAGAAGCCTGTGGTCCTGCCTTTGACAGCAGAAGTAATTATCATCTGAGGAGATTTGCTAAAGCAACTGGATGGCATGATGCGAGCAAGCTGGTCACATGGAAATTCCACTTTAATTGACAGGCATTGATAGATTAGGGATGTTAAAAGTGTATTGTTAAATTCCCTAAATCAATTCTCTGTCTGCTCAAAATTCCAGCAACTTTTGTGTTTTTCTATCATGAAGTTTGTAACTGGGAAGAATAGTATTGCCCTAATGAGCTTAATGATCACTGCAGAATAAAAAGGCGACAAGTGGTGCAGCTAGGACACTAGAGCCACAGCTTTGGAGCTCCAAAGACCCAGCTTTAGTCTTACCCCTGGTCAAGTCGTCAAGTCGTCACCTTTATTTATCGTTCATACCATGCGATAGCATGCGATAGCATTTCTCCAGGAGCATATTTACATAAATATGTTAGAACAGAAGTTAAGCCCATTTAAAATATTTAGACCTACATTAACATTAACAGTCCACGGTACCCTATCCACAAATGTTCTGGGAGTTCAGGAATCTGATGGCTTGGGGAAAAAAGCTCTTGCCTAATCTGGACGCAAGGGCCTGAGTGCTGCAGTACCTCTTACCAGATGGCAGAAGGGAGAACAATTTACTTGAGGGGTATGTGGAGTCCTTTACAAAGTTTATTGCCTTTCACCTGCATTGAGTGTTGTAAATGTCATTCATGGTAGGAAGAGAGGCCCCAATGACTTTTTCCGCTGATTTCACTATCCTCTGTAGGGTCTTGTGGTCTGAGGTGGTATAGCTTCCTAACCAGGCGGTGATGCAGTTGCACAGGATGCTCTTGATACATTCTCTGTAGAATGTAGTGAGGATGGAGGGTAGGAGATGAACTTTGCTCAGCCTTCGCAGGAAGTAGAGGCGCTGCTGGGCTTTCTTGGCTATGGAGCTTGGCTATGGACCATGTGAGATTCTCCACCAAGTGCACTCCAAGGAACTTGATACTCTTGACTACCTCAACAGTGGAGCTGTCAATAGGCAGCGGAGCATGGTTCCCCCTGGGCCCTCCTGAAGTCAACAACCATCTCTTTTGTTTTTTTTTAAACATTCAGATATAGGTTGTTGGCTCTGCACCAGTCAGTTAGTGACTGCACCTCATCTCAGTACACTGACTCGTTATTCTTACTAATCAAGTCATGCTGTCAGCAAACTTGATTTAGATAGTTCAAGCTGTGTTTAGTTGTACAGTCGTGGGTCAGCAGAGTGAACAGCAGTGGACTCAGCACACAGCCCTGGAGGCCCCCCGTCCTCAGAATGATATTCTTGGAGATGCTGTTACTGATCTGGACTGCCTGAGGTCTCCCTGACAAGAAGTCAAGAATCCAATTGCAGATGGCAGTGTTTAGTCCCAGCAGGCTTAACTTCCTTATCATGTACTGTGGTATGATTGTGTTTAATGCTGAGCTGAAGTCAATAAACACCATTTGAACATACGAATCCTTGTTTTCCAGATGGCTGAGGGCTAGTTGGGGGGTGGTGGTAGAGCGGTTGGGTCTGTATGCAGGAGGTCTAGTGACAGGGGCAGTAGGAGCTTGATGTACCCCATGACGAGCCTCTTGAAGTACTTCATGATGATGGGTGTGAGTGCAACAGGGCGGTGGTCCTTGAGGCAGGACACAGCCAACTTCTTTGGCACGGAAACAATGGTGGTGGTTTTGAAGCACGTTGGGACAACGGCGCTTCTCAGGGGGATGTTAAAGATGAGAACATTTGTGCTGTCAATGGGAGGAGTTTGCATGTTCTCCCATTACCACATGGATTTTCACCACAGCCTCTAACCTCACCATCTCCATGCGCAGCCTCTAACATAGTTTCCCAAACCCTCACTGCCTGGTTCTACCTCCAACCGATGATCTCCAGGCTTCCCATGCGTGCTCTGCTTTCGTCTCACCTGCAGGACAATTGGTCACTGTAAATTGTCTCTATTGCGTCAGTGAGTGATAGGATCTGAGGAGGAGTTGATGCAAAAAAAAATGGGATTGGTGCATTTGACAGTTGGCATGGACCTGGCGGGCTGACGGGCCTGTTTCTGCCAATGCAGCTCTATTATATATATCTATTATATCCCCATGGAATATCTTGCTTGACTGCAGTGATTTCAGCACAGGTAACTGAGCACAAGTTACAATGTGAAATGCATTGCATGGCTGCAAAGACAGCTCTGTGTCAGTTTATTTTTCATCTTCATGTGATAGAATAACAGAATTGCTTGACTCTTTGAAGCAATGGCAGTTCCTTGTAGATCAATCCCATCAGCCTCATTCAGATTTATTATTAGAGTACATACATGACATCACATACAATCCTTAGATCCTTTTTCCTGCAGGTGAGGCAGATTACCACACAGAGGAGGTGCAAAAGCAATCTGTAAACAAATAATGAATGTAAACCAATTGACTGGAATACCAGGAGGAAAAAAAACAATAAAGTCCTTAAATGAGTCCCTGATTGAGTTTGTTGCTGAGGAGTCTGATGGTGGAGGGGTAGCAGCTGTTCTTGAACCGGCTGGTGCGAGTCTTGTGGCACCTAGACCCCTTTCCTGATGGCAGCAGCGTGAACAGAGTGTGTGCAGGGTGATGTGGATCCTTTTTTTTTTAAATTTTTTAAATTTTTCACACCATAAATCACATTAGCCATGATATACACTATTTCTTTTTCACACATATACAATGACTTTTTCTCCCCCCCCCCTCCCTCCTCCCAAGCCACCCCCCCACCCCCTCTCATCCATTTTAGGTATACAATCTAGGTTGCATTAAGCCAGTCAGACAATGTTGTCATTCAACAAAAATACACCAGAAATTCTACTGAGTCCATTCTTTTCTTTCCTTCTCCTTCCATCAACTTAGGTAATGTTTGTCCCCGGTAGGTTTTCACTATTGTATTTAATGTAAGGCT
Source organism: Narcine bancroftii (assembly GCF_036971445.1). Lineage (NCBI taxonomy): Eukaryota > Metazoa > Chordata > Chondrichthyes > Torpediniformes > Narcinidae > Narcine > Narcine bancroftii. The sequence goes on along the minus strand of NC_091473.1, from coordinate 46,542,184 downwards.
CCCATACTTGTTCGAATATTTCAATATTATTTCTTAACCTATATGTTATTTTTTCTAATGGAATACATTTATTCATTTAAATTTAGTAGTTTCTTCCTTTTAATTTGGTTATGTATTCCATTAATATTTAAAGTCATATAGTTCAGCGTAGCCCCTTTATATTTTGTTTATCTTCTCTTTCCGTTTTTCCATCATTACCTTTCCTCCTTTTCCATTTCTGTTTTCTTATTTTCAACTCTTTATAAGACAACATTCCTACAACATCCAACATTTTCCTTATTCTCCTATTTCTATCTTCTTTTTTTCTTCTTTGGCTTGGCTTCGCGGACGAAGATTTATGGAGGGGGTAAAAAGTCCACGTCAGCTGCAGGCTCGTTTGTGGCTGACAAGTCCGATGCGGGACAGGCAGACACGATTGCAGCGGTTGCAGGGGAAAATTGGTTGGTTGGGGTTGGGTTTTTCCTCCTTTGCCTTTTGTCAGTGAGGTGGGCTCTGCGGTCTTCTTCAAAGGAGGTTGCTGCCCGCCAAACTGTGAGGCGCCAAGATGCACGGTTTGAGGCGTTATCAGCCCACTGGCGGTGGTCAATGTGGCAGGCACCAAGAGATTTCTTTAGGCAGTCCTTGTACCTTTTCTTTGGTGCACCTCTGTCACGGTGGCCAGTGGAGAGCTCGCCATATAACACGATCTTGGGAAGGCGATGGTCCTCCATTCTGGAGACGTGACCCATCCAGCGCAGCTGGATCTTCAGCAGCGTGGACTCGATGCTGTCGACCTCTGCCATCTCGAGTACTTCGACGTTAGGGATGTAAGTGCTCCAATGGATGTTGAGGATGGAGCGGAGACAACGCTGGTGGAAGCGTTCTAGGAGCCGTAGGTGGTGCCGGTAGAGGACCCATGATTCGGAGCCGAACAGGATTTCTATCTTATTTATCCCCAATCTCCCCTTCCCCTCCTGAGTTGTCCTTTATCCCTTGTCGGACAACCACATCTCCCCTCTCCATTTGGATTTGCGAATCCACTCGCAAGCGTCAACTGATTTTGCAGTGACCGCTATTTCCCCCCACCCCGCCCCCCCCAGAAAAGATTTCACTTTTCATATGTCACAAAGGTCACTCTTTTAATTCCCTCCTTATTCTCTCTATTCCATTACCTTCCCTTATTAATTCTTGTCTATACTATCTATATTTTCCTCTCAGTACAGATACATTCACGTATGCACATTGTCTCTATTCACTCTTATACCTCTTTACCTGCATACATATCAATCGTGATCATTTTTACTCTCATTACCCGTCTTCATCCCTCAGTCTATTTTTGTCTTTACCCACATACATATCAATCGTGATCATTTTTACTCTCATTACCCGTCTTCCTCCCTCAGTCTATTTTTGTAATTGTTCTGCAAATTTTCGTGCTTCTTCTAGATCCGAGAATAGTCTGTTTTGTTGTCCTGGAATAAATATTTTCAATACCGCTGGATGCTTTAGTATAAATTTATACCCTTTCTTCCATAAAATCGCCTTTGCTGTATTGAACTCTTTTCTCTTCTTTAGGAGTTCAAAACTTATATCTGGATAAATGAAGATTTTTTGCCCTTTATACTCCAGTGGTTTGTTGCCCTCTCTTACTTTTTCCATTGTCTTCTCCAGTACCTTTTCTCTTGTAGTATATCTTAGGAATTTTACTACAATAGATCTTGGTTTTTGTTGTGGTTGTGGTTTAGAGGCCAATACTCTATGTGCCCTTTCTATTTCCATTTCTTGCTGTAGTTCTGGACATCTTAGGGATCCACTCTTTTATAAACTCCCTCATATTCTTGCCTTCTTCATCTTCCTTAAGGCCCACTATCTTTATGTTATTTCTTCTGGTATAATTTTCCATTGTATCTATTTTTTGAGCTAGTAGTTCTTGTGTCTCTTTAGTTTTTTTATTAGATTCCTCCAATTTCTTTTTTAAGTCTTCTACCTCCATTTCTGCTGCTACTGCCCGCTCTTCCATCTTGTCCATTTTCTTTCCCATTTCTGTTAAGGTCATCTCTATTTTATTCATTTTCTCTTCTGTGTTGTTTATTCTTTTTCTTAAATCATTAAATTCCTGTGTTTGCTATTCTTTAAATGACTCCATGTATCCTTTAATAAGAGAAAGTACCTCCTTTATCTTGCCTTTCTTTTCTTCTTCTATTTCACTGTACTCTTAACATAACATAACATAACAATTACAGCACGGAAACAGGCCATTAGGCCCTTCTAGTCCGCACCGAACCAAACACCCCTTTCTAATCCCACCTCCCTGCACAATGCCCATAACCCTCCATCTTCCTCTCATCCATATACCTGTCCAACCTTTTCTTAAATAATACAATTGACTCCGCCGCCACTATTTCTCCCGGAAGATCATTCCACACAGCTACCACTCTCTGAGTAAAGAAGTTCCCCCTCATGTTACCTCTAAACCTCTGCCCCTTAATTCTTAACTCATGTCCTCTTGTTTTAATCTTTCCTCCTCTTAACGGAAATAGTCTATCCACATCCACTCTGTCTATCCCTTTCATAATCTTAAATACTTCTATCAAATCCCCTCTCAACCTTCTACGCTCCAAAGAATAAAGACCCAATCTGTCCAATCTCTCCCCATACTCCAGATGCTTAAACCCAGGCAACATTCTAGTAAACCTTCTCTGCACTCTCTCCACTCTGTTTATATCCTTCCTATAATTAGGCGACCAGAACTGCACACAGAACTCCAAATTAGGCCGCACCAACGTCTTATACAATCTCAACATCACCTCCCAACTCCTATATTCCATGCAATGATTGATAAAGGCCAACATACTAAAAGCCTTCTTCACCACCCTATTCACGTGAGTTTCTACCTTCAGGGAACGATGTACCGTCACTCCTAAATCTTTCTGCTCTTCTGTATTCCTCAATGCTCTCCCATTTACCACATATGTCCTATTCTGATTCTTCTTACCAAAATGAAGCACCTCACACTTATCAGCATTAAATTCCATCTGCCATTTTTCAGCCCACTTTTCTAAGCAGCCCAAATCCCTCTGCAATCCTAGAAAACCTTCTTCATTATCCACTATTCCACCTATCTTAGTATCGTCTGCATATTTACTAATCCAATTCACCACCCCATCATCTAGATCATTAATGTATATAACGAACAACAATGGGCCCAATACAGATCCTTGAGGCACACCACTGGTCACCGGCCTCCAACCTGACAGACAATTATCCACTACCACTCTCTGGCCTCTCCCTTTCAGCCAATGTTCAATCCATTTGACTATCTCAAAATTTATACCTAAAGACTGCACCTTCCTAACTAACCTTCCATGTGGTACCTTATCGAAGGCCTTACTGAAGTCCATATAGACAACATCCACTGCACTACCCTCATCCACATTCCTAGTCACCTCTTCAAAAAATTCAATCAGATTGGTCAAACATGACCTTCCTCCCACAAATCCATGTTGAGTGCTCCCGATCAGACCCTGTCTATCCAGATGTTTATAAGTACTATCTCTAAGAATTTTCTCCATTAATTTACCTACCACAGACGTCAAACTTACAGGCCGATAGTTGCCAGGCTTCCTCCTTGAACCCTTTTTAAATAACGGAACCACATGCGCAATGCGCCAATCCTCCGGCACTATCCCCATATCTAATGACATTCGAAAAATTACCGCCAGAGCCTCTGCTATTTCCTCCTTCACTTCTCTCAATGTCCTGGGGAAGATCCCGTCTGGTCCCGGAGACTTATCCACCTTTATATTCTTCAAAAGCCTTAAAACTACACCTTTTGTAATCTCTATATTCCCCATATTTACCCAATTTGCTTTTTTTATCCCACATCTCCCAATATCCTTCTCCTTAGTGAATACCGAAGAAAAGAAACTGTTCAATATCTCCCCCATTTCTCTAGGTTCCACACACAGTTTTCCACTCTGATTTTCTAAGGGACCAATTTTGTCTCTAGCTTTCCTCTTACCATTAACATATTTGTAGAACTCTTTTGGATTAGTTTTCACCCTGCTTGCCATAGTTTTCTCGTACCTTCTTTTAGCTTTCCTAATTCCTCTCTTAAGATTCCTCTTACATTCAATGTATCTTTCAAACATCTCCTTAACTCCATGCTTCTTATATCTAATGTACGCCTCCCTTTTTCTTCGAACCAAGTTTCCAATATTCCTTGAAAACCACGGCTCTCTCAAACCTTTTGCCCCTCCTTTTAACCTAACAGGAACATAAAGCTTTTGCACTCTCAAAATCTGATCTTTAAAAGACTTCCATCTCTCTACTACATCCTGCCCATAAAACAAATTGTCCCAATGCACACCCTGCAAGTCCTTTCGCATCTCCTCAAATCTAGCTTTTCCCCAATCAAAAACCTCAATCCTTGGCCCTGATTTCTCTCTTTCCATAATGACATTGAAGCTGATGGCATTATGATCACTGGACCCGAAGTGCTCGCCAACACTAACCTCCGTCACTTGACCCATCCCATTTGCCAACAGTAGATCTAACACTGCTCCTTCTCTGGTCGGCACCTCTACATATTGTTGTAAAAAACTATCTTGCACACATTTCACAAACTCTAACCCATCCATTCCTTTCACAGAATGTGTTTCCCAATCTATATGTGGAAAATTAAAATCTCCCATAATTACAACCCTGTGCTTATCACAAATATCTACTATCTCCCTACAGATTTGCTCCTCTAGGTCTCGGTCTCCTCTTCCTCTTCTTCTTCCTCTGTGTTGGCCATCTGTTGTTTCATTGTTGCCCTTTCCTTCTCTTCTTTCTTGTTTCTATTGTCTTCTGTGGTCTCTTCTTGCTGCAGGTGTTCTGCAGCTCTCGTTGCCGGCTGTGGAGATCGACTCCCCAGCTGGTCCCTCCGGGTGATGTGGATCCTTGATGATTGTTGCTGCCCTCTGACAGCAGCATTCCTTGCAGATGTTCTCGATAGAGGGGAGGGCTTTGCCTGTGGTGTCCTGGGCTGTGGCTACTACCTTTTGCAGAGCTTTACACTCAGAGGTATTGGTGTCCCCATACTAGACTATGATGCAGCCGGTCAGCACACTTTCCACCACACCGCTGTCGAAATTTCCCAGGGTTTAAATGTCATACCACACCTTTGCAAACTCCTGAGGAAGTAGAGACTCTGACATACTTTTTTCACAATGCCATTAGTGTATTGAGTCCAGGAAAGATCCTCTGCGATAGTGACTTCCAAGAACTTAAATTTGCTTACCCTCTCCACCTCTGATCCCCCAATGATCACTGGATCGTGTACATCTGGTTTTCTGATTCCTACAAATATAAAGCAATGTCTTTGCTTAGTGGTTTAGAGTCCTTCCACAGATTATTCTTTTACTGGCAGTAAATATAAAGGGAGAGAAGTTATTCCACATCAGGATAAGAGGGATCCATGGCAAGAGATGATCGTGATTACGCACTGTTTTGTTCCCTGTCTTTAATGAAAGATATGGTTGCAAGCAGTTCATTGTAGATTTACTAGAATTATTTTTGGGAGGATGAGTTCAGTGAGGAGTAAAAGAGTAAGACTGACCTTTACTTGAGGGGATTTAGAATAATAAGTGACCTCAGTGAGACAGCCATGAGGAACAAGATGCTTTCTCAGGATTAAGGATCCCACATTGTGGACTGGAATGAGGAAAATGTTTTTAAGAAGAGGGCTCCTACATTGGAGGACTACATCTTTGAGTATTTTCAAAGCTAGTATTTTGGATGTGCAGAGATTCAAACAATCCAGGGATCAGTCAGAAATGTGGTCAAGGCACAGGGTCGTTGTGACTTTAGTGATGAGTGGAGCAGGCTTGAAGCAATATGGTCTTAGACTTGATCGAAGGTTCAAAGATTTGTTTTATTGCTACATCATAATCTATTTAAAATATAACGTACACGATATACTTCAACTTTTGTCTGCCTAGGGCAAGCAGAGAGTCACTATAAGCATTCTCCCTGGAGGAAAAGAAGCAAAGGAGAGTCCCTTCAGAGTCACTGAGTGTCCATGGATTATTTTCCAACATTCCCACAGCCTCTGCAGCAGCAAGGATTCCTATTCAACTCATCAGCAACCTGAGCTCCAGATCCAAACCTCCAATATGATCTGGAAGCCTTCAGCACCTAAGGCCCTTCAGAAGCCCTTCTTGCCCTCAGCACCCTCTTGAATCCCAGTTCTAAGACTTGGCTCCATGAGCTTGCAGCCTGTGTGAGTCATTCAACCATTAGTAACCTTGTTTACTAAAGTACTAGCCCAGTAATGTAGTCACCTCTTCCTCTCTCTCCCTCTCCCTCTATTAGTCGACAGAAGTGGAGAGCTTGAAGTCACACACAAGTCCCACCATAGAACAGAGCAGACCTCCCACATAGTGCGAGCTCTTGGAGAAGGGAAGAATGAAAAATAATCCTCTGGAGGAACTCACTTATCAAAAACATGGGTTAGCATAAATGTGGAAGGGAGGATAATCGACTAACGAGGATGTTCCTACAAGTACAGGACCAAAATAACCACTGGAGATCTCAACAATGTCTAAGGTCTTCATTGAGTACATCACTGGGGATAGAATAGAAGGTTAGAGAAAGTTAGTAAGAGGAGGCTTCACAGGTTGGAAGGTTGTAGATGGTTGGAGGAGACACCTGTAGCTGGTTTAACTGGAGGACGATCTTGTTATCTGTGCCACACAGCATTTGTTGGAATCTGAAGCTAAACACAATCCGCTGGAGAAACTCAATGGGTCGAGCAGCATCAGTGGGAGAAAAGAATGGAAGAGTTAAAGTAATAAAGGCAAGGGTAATCATTGTTCTAATTCAGATGAAAAGCAAATAAAGCCTTTCTGTTATGACTATTTCTGCCTCCTCAGGTCTGTCCAGCCAAGTCATTGCAGCTGTTCTATTATCCACGTGAATTTTCTTAACTTGCCTTTATTATTTACATCACCTGCAAATCTCTCTTTTTTAGGTTTCTTTATTCAGAAGCCTTCCTTTGTATCAAAATAAGTTTTATTTATTATTATAGCACTGGGTGTTGCATGAGATAAGTACACTGGTTCTTTCAAATTCAGTGATTATTTGCTGCAAATCCAACAAAAGGAAAGGTTAACAATTCAAAATTGAATCTGTGATTCACAGCACGAAATCTAATGAAATACGTTCAATTCCAAGGCTATAAAATTGAGGCCACATCATCCCCACTGAACAAAAGGTTCTGAAGATGGCCAAATGAGTCTCAAACATTTGAAGCAACAATAACAGTTAGTGCAATGCTGTTATAGCGCCAGCAACCAGTTTGAATTTGGCGCTTTCTGTAAGGAGTTTGTACATTCTCCCATTGCCTGTATGGGTTTGCTCCAGTTTCCTTCCACCCTTCAAAGAAAAAGGGATTGTAGGTTAATTGGTGAAGTTAGGTGGCACGGGCTCCTGGGCCATGAGGACCTGTTACCGTGCTGTATTAAATTTTTAAAAATCATTTAAGTTTAAGAATTTTTTTTGTTTATCATTCAGTACTCTTGGATGAAAAAAAATTATCAATGTCACCAGCTTCATAAAAACCCAAGCTAAGCATAACTAATCAATAATTCTCTCCTATTCTTTACCAGTATGGACCACAGCCTCTCATTTAGTTTTCCCGTGATTAAAAATATGTGATTGCAATTTCTGTGGGCAACTTGGTAAAATGTACACTCAGAACCGAATATTACAGTGTCTCAAAGGATGAAAAAGAGAGAGGGAAATGTTTGAGGAGGGAAATTTCAGACTTTATGGGCCTTGTGGCAAAAGGTACAGGTGCCAGTGATGGAAATCCAAGATGTTCAAGAGGCAAGACAGAGGAGAGTACCGATTGCCAAGCTGGAGATGTGGTCACAAGCACAACAGGGAGCAGTGAATCATGGGATAGTTGATCAAAATCATCCCAGACACTGGTGAAGGTCCAATCCAGAGTCAGACTGACAAGAATAGATGTTAAAGACCACCTTTTATTGCTCCATGGAGTTACTAACAATACAAAGCTAGACAGAATGAAGCAATGGTTCACTTGAAATTGAAGTTGGGGCCACCCACAATTTGGAGAAACCACATTTTGCACTCTGTCTTGGAGGTCTTCAACTAGGTGACATCAACTTCCCCAATTTCAGTTCACCACCTCTCCCAGTCTCTGTCTCCACCCCCCCCCCACACCCCCCCACCACTGCTCTCCAACCCCTTCAATTCCTTCTCCTATCAGAGCTACCATTCAGAGCCCTCTGTGCTCTTCCCCTCACTTATCAGCTTCTTTCTCTTCTACTCTCACACCTGTAACCTTTTACCTGTTAGTCTGTGCTCCTCCCCCTTCCCCCCACCCAACATTTTATTCAGGTGTTCTCAGTAATATTCCCACACTACTGAGGAAGGGCTCAGGTCTGAAACTTCAACTTCCTTTCTCTACCTATGGAAGCTGCATGTTCCTATGCATTTCTCCAGCATGTTTGTGCATTTGAAGTTCGTTTCCTCTAAACTCATCATCCTTTGAAGTAGAGAGCAGTGATCCTCCCATTTTACTTCTGATTAGTCAAGCTGAGAACTTTTTTGAAAGGTCCCAGCAGGAGGATAACTAACCCCTACCAACATACCTTACCACCACTTGGGGCTGGTCACTGACATCTTCCTGGACCCCTGGAGTCCAGGGTTCTCTGTTCTTCACGACACTTGTTCTGCTGCCTCAGATGGGTTTGGTGCTGTTTTCTCTCCCTTGGTTGGGCGAGGCCATCTAGTCCTTTGCTACTAACCACCAAAGTGGAAATTTCACTCTCTTGGCTTGTTAATGGAATGGGGGGAGGTGGTGGTAAGGTATGTTGATAGGGGTTAGTTATCCTCCTGCTGGGACCTTTCAAAAAAATTCTCGGCTTGACTAATCAGAAGTAAAATGGAAGGATCACTGCTCTCTACTTCAAAGGATGATGAGTTTAGAGGAAACAAACTTCAAACGCACAAACGTGCTAGTTCAAGAACTATTTCTTTCCAACAGCTGTCAGGCACTTGAACTTCCCTTTGTTACACTTATCTGGGCTGCTCAGACATCACAAAAGGGCCTTCTGTTCTGTTGCCAGGTCACTATTTTTTTCACTATGAATATTTATGACCTATTTTTGTGCATTTATTGCATTTTTAATTCAGTTAAGGATTTACTAAGGAATTGTTTTTAGTTTTTTTTTTAAAGAGTTATTGCAATTATTTATTTTACAAACCAACTGTTCAGCTGTGGCAAGTAAGAATTTGGTCCATATATTTTATGCAATGGATATGACAATAAACTCATTATCACGATCACATTCCTAAATATTTTCCAAGTCATCTGCATCCCTCCACTGTTGGACTCTTGCACGCTCTCCCATGTAATGGCTTCACCACTGACAGCAATTAAGTTTAACAATTCTGAAATTCCTCCCTCCATCCTTCTCCCGTATTCAAGATGTTCTTTAAAATACATCACTGAACAAGCTATTTGTTGTCAGTCCTAATATTGCTTTATATAAAAAGGCATCTTTATTTGTTTAATAATTTTTCTCATCCTTATAAATTTGCAGATGGAAAGAGACCACCTGGCCCATCTGATGCAGATCAAATGAAAGTTGTTTATTGAAGTCAGTGATAGAATTTCTGCTTCTTTTCTAATTGATGTCTTCCATAGAGATAATAAACAATTTCATGGAATTACTGACTGGAGATACCATGAATCTACAGTTCAGAAACCATTAAAAAAAACAAAAATAGATTTTATTCACAATAAATTATTTACGGAAAGAAAACTGTTCCATGTCTCTTTGCACCCTTGGCGTCATATTTCCCATCTTTGAACATTGTTACATCCTCTCTCTGTTTACACCATTGCCATCACTGTGGCACCTTATCATTACCCCCACCCCCTGTTGTTTGAGGGGCTTCCCCTTGGTCTCAGCTCCTCAATGACCAATAATGGAGGAACTCTAGTCCATGGCCCTTCCCCACAGTGCCCTTGTGTTGGCTGCGTCACGCTTCAGAGCACCCCTCAGCACATACTCTTGCATCCTGGAGTGTGCCAGTCACCAGCATTCCTTCACCAACATCTCCATGTGCTGAAAGACCAGCAAGTTTGGGCAGACCAGAGGGCATCTTTCACCGAGTTGATGGTCTTCCAGCAGTTCTCTGTGTGTCCCTGGGAATAGCCCTTAAATTAGGGAGTCCTGTATCACATTGTTATTCACTTCAAGGAGTCATTATACTCTATCAATATATCCTACTTTTTCTTTCTCACACATTTAAATAGACTCTCCAATGACACCTTTACCCTTTGCACCTAATCTATTTCCAAATTCCCACCACACTCTTGGTGAAGATGTTTCTTCCAGCAACTGAGAGCATTCCTCTGTAATCTCTCCATCTAATCTTCCATAATTATAGTGTGGCTTCAGTCCAACTTACCCATACTGACCAAAATGACATGCCTGTAGCGGCTTCTATGGTAGAGCTACTGAAGTATACAAAAAGCTGCTTTTTTCAAGGTTTACAGGCTTTTTTTATATACTGCATGTCCCGGGCTCCACGGAACAAGGTGGGAGTCACTATGAGATTGCTGCCGATCCACGGGAACAGCAGGTTAAAATTTAGCCTTGTAAGTGTCCCACACCTTCTGGCGGGTGACTCAATAGCTCAACGTGCCATTCCTCTGCACTCGGTACCTCTCGCATGCCGTGAGTATGCAGTGGCCCTATTATGGTTCTGCATGCCCGCAGAACCGTGCCAGTGACAGTTCGCGGTGCCACGCTGTGTACCTGCTTGACCTGCTACATGGCCGCCTCATCATGTGTCCCAATGCACATAACTTCGGACAGCGAAGTACAGTTCACCTCTGCATTATGGTCTGCCTTTGTGTGCTTTTGTGGCACACATCTGCACCACACTACAGCATACCATCCACAGTCCAACAGCCTTGTGGAACGTTTCCAACAGCAACTGAAGTCCGCGATTAAGGCCCGACTCATCAGTCCCAATTGGGTTGATGAGTTGCCATGGGTTCTACTGGGAGTTTGCATGGCCCCAAAGGAAGATTTGTCTGCATCATCTGCAGAGATGGTTTATTGCACAGTACCAGGGGGCATTCATTTCACAACCAACTCTGACCTGGATGTTCTTCAGCAACTTTGACATGGTATCACTAGCAGGAAACCTGTTCCTACCAGCTAGTATGGAACCCCTAAACAACATGTGCCCCCACAGCTCCTCAACACTGATTTTGTTTTTGTACCTTTACAATGACCATATGAGGGCCCTTTCCACTTGATTAAGAGGAACGGAGTTGTGTTTACTTTGGACATTGAGGGACATTCGCAGCTGTTTAGTGTAGACAGACTCAAGCCTGCCCATGTGGATCCCACTGCACCCATTCAATGCCCCCAGCCCAGATGGCGTGAGTGTCTTCCTCAAGCACATGCAACTGGTGTTTTAATTTCCGGTGACAATTCTGGGGGAGGGGATGGGGGTGATGTAGCGGCCATGTAGCGGGCTGAGCGGGTGCACAGCGTGGTAACGGGAACTGTCGCCAGCGCATTTCTTCAGGCGTGCAGAACCATAATACGGACACTGCATATTCACTGCACGTGAGAGATACTGAATGCCAAGGAACGGCACGTTGAGCTATTGAGTCTCCTGCTGGAAGGTGCGGGATACTTACAAGGCTAAATTTAAACCTGCCAGTCCTGTGCATCGGCAGCAATCTCATAGTGACATCCCGCCTTGTCCCGTGGAGCCTGGGATGTGAGGTATATAAAAGAAGCCTGTAAACCCTGAATAAACCAGTCTTCAGTTGACTAGTCTGGTGTGTGTTTCTTATATTACTTCAGTAGCTCTACCATAGTAGCCACTACACACCTACACTAGTCCCATCTATCTGTGTTTGGCCCATATCCCTCTAAACCTATCCTGTCCATGCATCCGTAAAAATGTTGCTCTAGGATCTGGCTCAACCACCTCCTCCAGCGGCCCGTTCCATACACTTGTCACAGTCGTGTACTTACCTTCATCAGGAGGAGAGTGAGAGTGTCAGGAACACCAATGTGGCAGTGAGCCGATGAGAAAGTAAGAGGAATTTAGCTGGGTGGTGTTTGTGGAGTTGAGGAATGTAATGTTGTGTCTAGTGAATAATAAAAGAAAGATGGTGTTCTGAAAGAAACGAGTGAGTGTATTCTTTATTTGTTTGTAAGCTGTGGTAAATCAGTGCTGTTACAAGTGGCAGTACCTTCTAATTTAAAATGGATAAGGATGAGGACAAGCCCCTTACAGGAGCAGTTGGGGAGGTCAAACTAAAGATTCCCTCCTTTTCATTAATAATGCACCAGCATGATTCATGATCCTCAAAGTGCGTTTCTCTGCCCTCAGTGCAACCAGTCAGAAGACAAAGTGTACTTTATTTGTGGAGTGCCTTCGAGAGCAGATAGCTTGTGAAGTGGAGGATGTCTTAGTGGATCTGGATGGTAATCTCCTTTACGACATGCTCTGGGGCATACTCAGCCATCTAAGAAGACTCATTCTACCCATTTACTAGCTAATGACAGCCTAGGCGATAGGCAGCCGTCACAGATGCTGAGGAGGTAACGCAGACTAGCTGAAACAGACCCTGTCAAAGGTGATTTTTGAAAACAGAGGTTCCTCGTCATGTTCAAAGGTACTTGGTGTGTCTTTTTAAAGTCCACCCTTGATCTGTTGGTGGATCATGCCAACTTCATTATGACCTTGACCTCTGCATTGAAGATAGAAGGATTGGCTTCTTCTCTTAATTAATTGGAGCAAATGGAACTGGAACATCCTTGTGAAGCACCAGCACCATATCAATCGAAGATAATTGAGCTGGAGGAACAAATGGCAGCATTGATTACGCAGGTCCAGGCTTTGTTCACGCAACGGGATTCCTTCCATCGACTTGGTTGGAATCGTGGTAGTTGAGGATGTGGTAGAGGCGACAGTCGGCGTATTTGCTGGAAACATCAGGGATTTTGTGCTGTTGTCAGCCACCTTATGACTTCTACAAATGGCATCAGGAAATGACCAAGCCTGGGAGTAGAGGTAACTGCTGCGCTTGGGCACGTCAGCCACTGTCTTTTCCTCAAAGACCGTCTCTTAGGTGTTCAATTTCTTGTCAGTTCCGGTGCAGAGATTTCTGTGGTCCCTCCAACCACGGAGGAATGCAGACACCCCGAAAGGTCATATGTTCTTTCAGCTGCAACTGAGTTTCATATTCAAACATATGACCAGAGGTCACTCACATTGGATTTCGACCTCAAGAAACATTTTCTGTGGGTTTTCACATTTGCAAACATGGCAAATTCCATTTTGGGAGCAGATTTTTTGTCATAATTTTCTTTATTGCTGGATTTGAAAAATCATTGTGTCGTGGACCACAGCTCTTGTATGGAAGTGAGTGGCATCTGTCTTCCCTCTCATGTTATCAGCCACCTGATCAGCCTTCAACCTGGCTCCTGCCTTTTCCGAACCTTGATCAAGTGTTTCCCTTGCCTAGTGACCCCATCTTATAATCACACAGACGTTTCTTCTTTGGCTTGGCTTCGCGGACGAAGATTTATGGAGGGGTAAATGTCCACGTCAGCTGCAGGCTCGTTTGTGGCTGACAAGTCCGATGCAGGACAGGCAGACACGGTTGCAGCGGTTGCAGGGGAAAGTTTGTTGGTTGGGGTTGGGTGTTGGGTTTTTCCTCCTTTGTCTTTTGTCAGTGAGGTGGGCTCTGCGGTCTTCTTCAAAGGAGGTTGCTGCCCGCCGAACTGTGAGGTGCCAAGATGCATGGTATGAGGCGATATCAGCCCACTGGCGGTGGTCAATGTGGCAGGCACCAAGAGATTTCTTTAGGCAGTCCTTGTACCTCTTCTTTGGTGCACCTCTGTAGCGCGGGCTCATAGATTATTCCCGGACCATCTTAATATTGTGGAATCAGACATACGGCACATCCAAGGAAAAGCTAATGCCATGACCAGCGTCCTGGCCAATCACAACATTGGCGCCTTCCATACAACTACTGCCATCGATTTCACTACCATGGCTCGTGCACTACACACTGATCCTGATCTCATCTGGTTTGGCCGGATCAACTCTGGCCTCCATCTTCAAGGTGTGACCCTGGATGAACTGGGTGAAAAATTAGTCTGTGATTTTTCCACTGGAAGGCCATGGCCGTTTATGCCGGCAGCTATGAGGCGGGAGATTTTCAAATCTCTTCACAATCTATCACATCCTGGTAGAAGAACATCAATCAAACTATTATGGAACGTTTTACCTGGCCTCATGTTAAATGGGATGTTGGATTATGGGCAAGGACCTGCTTGCCGTGACAATGCTCTAAAGTCTCCAGACACATGAAATCCAAGCTGGGGGATTTTGTTGTTCCAGATTCCCATTTCCAGCGCATGCACCTGGACTTGGTAGGCCCGCTTCACCATCTCAGGGATATACTTATCTGCTCACATGTGAAGACCAGATTACAACATGGCACGAGGCTATTCCTATCACTGACATCTCTGCAGAGATGGTCGCTAGGGGTTTCGTGGATCGGAGAATTCCATATTTCGGTGTTCCGGTTATAATGGATTGGATTGAGGGTCTCAGTTTGAATTGGCGTTGTTCCGAGTCTCACTCTACTTCTGGGCACTACCCATATATGCATTATGGCTGACCATCTGCAGACATTGGCGTTTCCATCGGCATTAACAGCAGGTGGTAATGCATCTATGTGGAGTGAATGTTTGCCCATGGTTCTCCTTGGAGTGTGTACTGTTGTTAAGGCAAATCTTGGATGTACAGCAGCAGAACTAGTCTATGACACTACGTTAACCCTGCCAAGCAAGTTTGTGAATCTGAGACCAGGGTCAATGCTCAATGATCCAGCTAGTTATGTTAATCATCTTTGGGATTACTCCAACCTACTCCTACGTGGCAGGTGTCACCTGCAGTGTATGTGCCAACTTATTTAAAATGCTGTACTCATATGTTCTGTCGAAATGACGCTGCTTGCAAACTACTTCAGCCCATTTACAATAGTCCTTTTCAGGTCTTTCGACACCACCCGAGGACCTTTGTGACTGGCAGGAATGGAAAAGCTGACATGGTTTCCATCATCAGGTTGAAGCCAGCGAATATCGATGGTCCATGTTCTGTATTGGACCCAGAGTCAGAGGATCGTTCACACCCTTGCCAGTCGGACCATGTACCACCTGTCCTGCACTATCAAACGAGGTTAGGCCGAACAGTCAGTCCTCCAGACCATTGCATATTGGGACAATTCCATGTCTCAGAGGCTGGGGGTGGGGGGGGGGGGGCTGTCGCAGTCACATAGCTACCTTGGTCAGGAGGAGAGTGAGAGTGTCAGGATCACCTGTGTGGCAGTGAGCCAATGAGAAGGTCAGAGGAGTTTAATTGGGTGGTGTTTGGGGAGTTGAAGAATGCCTTGTTGTGTCTAGTGAATAATAAGAAGAAAGTCGACTTCAAGGTGTGCTGAAGGAAATGAGAGGGTGTATTCTTTATTTGTAAGCTGTGATAAATCAATGCCATTATGCGCTCACCATCAGGGTCCTGTCAAGTCTCTTCCCCTCATCTTAAACCCATGTCCTCTGGTTATGGATTCCCCAACTCTGGGTTAAAAAAAACTCTGTGCATTCACCCGATCTATTCCTTTCCAGATTTTGTGCACAGTTATGCTCTTTTATGTCTTTTGCATGATTGCACTCGATAGAGCATAACAACTCTTTGTTAGCTGTGAATTCCACAGAAAAGCAGACATGACAGTAATTTTAAAAAAAGTCTAATTCTACTCTCCAGATGCTAGAAATCTGAAATGAAACAGACTAAATGCTGGAATCACATAACAGACCAAACAGCGTTTATGAAGAGAATCACATGCAATGTTTTAAGTTGAAGACCTTCTGTGAGTGGGGGAGATGACCATGGAGGGTCTTTACCATTTTCAATGGGATTTGTTGAGAATCTTTTTCTTCTTTCTTTGGCTTGGCTTCGCAGACGAAGATTTATGGAGGGGGTAAAAAGTCCACGTCAGCTGCAGGCTCGTTTGTGGCTGACAAGTCCGATGCGGGACAGGCAGACACGATTGCAGCGGTTGCAGGGGAAAATTGGTTGGTTGGGGTTGGGTGTTGGGTTTTTCCTCCTTTGCCTTTTGTCAGTGAGGTGGGCTCTGCGGTCTTCTTCAAAGGAGGTTGCTGCCCGCCAAACTGTGAGGCGCCAAGATGCACGGTTTGAGGCATTATCAGCCCACTGGCGGTGGTCAATGTGGCAGGCATCAAGAGATTTCTTTAGGCAGTCCTTGTACCTTTTCTTTGGTGCACCTCTGTCATGGTGGCCAGTGGAGAGCTCGCCATATAACACGATCTTGGGAAGGCGATGGTCCTCCATTCTGGAGACGTGACCCACCCAGCGCAGCTGGATCTTCAGCAGCGTGGACTCGATGCTGTCGACCTCTGCCCTCTCGAGTACTTCGACGTTAGGGATGAAAGCGCTCCAATGGATGTTGAGGATGGAGCGGAGGCAACGCTGGTGGAAGCGTTCTAGGAGCCGTAGGTGATGCCGGTAGAGGACCCATGATTCGGAGCCGAACAGGAGTGTGGGTATGACAACGGCTCTGTATACGCTTATCTTTGTGAGGTTTTTCAGTTGGTTGTTTTTCCAGACTCTTTTGTGTAGTCTTCCAAAGGCGCTATTTGCCTTGGCGAGTCTGTTGTCTATCTCGTTGTCGATCCTTGCATCTGATGAAACTAAACACCCCTCCCTGTCTCCAAAGAATTAGCTGTCAGAATCTCCTGAACTTTTATATTCCAAAGGTATGTGATTTATGAGATAGAAGTAACCCAGTTTTCGAGGATTTTGTGAATTAAATGAGGGCAGATTGTGACCCATTTGGCTGACATTGCTCCATGTGATACTCAACAGCTTGCAGGCTGAATTCTGTGGGCTGATTCTCTGCTCAAAAGAAAGATAGAATAGATTATGAGAAGGAGGATTTGCATGTATAATATCTCTACTTAGTTTAATTACAAGAGACTTTGACAGGGGTGAAGGAGAATTTCAGCACCCCTGAAGATGGGGTAGGTCTGCAGCTCATTGCCTGAAGGGGTAGGACAGACCTATACAGTTAAAAAGATACTTGGACAAGGACTTGATGAGCTGTAACCTGGACCAGGAACTGGAAACTTGTGTAAGATTATTTAGTTCTTCTGCGGATTGTTACGTGAACATAATTGGTCAAGAATTTTTATTTTGTCACATGTTCTGGAATACAGTAAAAAGCTTTGTTTTGGATGTTATTAACCATATAACCATTTACAGAGTGGAAACAGGCCATGTTGGCCTTTCGAGTCCGCACCGGTTCACTAGGACAGCTCCACTAGCTCAAACCTCCTGCTCTCTGTCAATAACCCTCCAACCCCCTCACCTCCATGTACACATCCAACCTTTTCTTAAATGACAGAAGGGACCCTGCCGCAACTATCTCATTCGGAAGCTCATTCCATTCTGCCACCATTTGCTGAGTGAAAAAGCCACCTCTAATATTTCTCCTAAAGTTTTGCCCCCTTACCCTTAACTCATGGCCTCTTGTTCCAACCTCCCCTGCCCTCAGGGGAAAGAGTCTGTTTATGTCTAGTCTATATATTCCTTTCATAATTTTAAATACCTCTATCAAGTCTCCTCTCAATGGTCTACGTTCCAATGAATAAAGTCAGACAAGTCTGCTTATACGGTAAGGAGTGTGATAATAACATATAAACAAATTTTAAAAAAACAACCACATGGGGAATAATGTTACAATAAATCAAATAGTACAAGATATCTGAGAAAAGCATAATGATAAAAGACACTGCAAAGGCATCATCTTAAACCAATGAACTCTGGTTACCGATTTCCCTACTCTGGGCAAAAGACTGTCTATTCACCTGATCTACTATTCTCATGATTTTGTACACCTCTATGAAATCACCCCTCATCCTTTGCGCTCCAAGGAATAAAGCGCCACCATGCTCAACCTCTCCCCATAGATCAGGCCCCCAAGTCCTGGCAACATCCTCATTAATCTTTTCTGTACCTTCCTCATCTTGACAATATTGTTCCTAAAGCACAGTGACCAAGAATGAACTAAATAGTCCAAATAAGGCTTCACCAGCGTCCTGTACAACTGCAACAAGGCCTCCCAATGTTCACACAATACTGCCTCATGAAGGTCAAACTAACTAAATCCCATTAGCTTGCCTGGGCTCTGTATCTCTCCATTCCCTCTCTGTTCATGTGACCCTCAAACATTGCTATTGTAAATGCAAATCTAAATTAGGATGAAATTGAGAAATTATTGTCACACCATTCAGAGAGGCAATGATCACACATGTATTTCCATGATGTTTCAGAATGGTATTTGCTGACTTTATCAAGTGAGGTTTAATGTATTGTATTGGTTTCTGCCTTCAGGGCGTAGGGAGTGGTTAAGATTCATTGCAGTTTGACACACCTGATGATTCCTGGAATTTTCATCCTGCAAGTTTCAACATACAAATGTGTTCATGAAACTCAGATACTGGAAATCTGAAACAAACAGAAAATGCCAAAATAAAACCAGAGATGTTTCTATTTTCATTGAGGCTGGTTGACTTTCTGAATATTCCCAGCAATTTCTGTTCCCGATAAAGATATGTTCAAGCATCCTTTCAGAATAGAGTCATAGAACATCTAGAATACAGGAGGCCATTGAAACCATTGATGTTAGTCAAGAAAGGGCTCTCCCACCTAATTCCAGCTTCCTGGTGTTCATGGCTCTGCAAGAACATATCCAAGTACAGTTTCAATGCAGTGCGACATCCTATTCCCACATCCTTTCAGGCAGTGAGTTCCAGATCCCCACCACTTTGTAGTACAACCATTTTTGAATATTATGCACAAAACCTACAGGAGTTGTTAACCCCATGCACCAGTTGTCATTACCTTCCTTGATGAAAGAGTGCTTTGGTGAGTAACTGCAGGGTTATTTGTTAGTGGTACACACTTCAACCTTCATGTGCTGGTGGCAGAGAGAATGAAAGTTCTGGGTGATGGGTAGGGTGCCAATAAAATGACCTGCCTTTTTCCTCAATCAAAGGATCTCTCCAGGAGCAAGCACATCAAGACCACAGTGAAGATGGCACACCAACACTTCTACTTTCAGAGATTCAGCATGCCATTGAATATGCAATCTTATTTCTGCATGCATGCTGTGGAAAGTACACTGACTGGAGGCATCACTGCCTGGTTTTATTTCAACATATTGCAGCCTAGGTTAGAAAGTCAAGAAGGATGCATAGAATGGCAACCCAGCCAAGTTCAACACGGGCACTGTCCTCCCATCCATTGAAGACGGCTACTCTACATGAGGTGCTGACTCAAGAAGGCAGCCGGCATCATTAAGGGCCCCCAACGTCCTGATCATAACCTCTTATCACCTTAATGCAGAAGGTACAGAAGCCAGAGGTCTGGCACCTCCAGATTCGAGAACAGTTTTTTTTCCCCATGGCTTTCAGGCTCTTGAAACTTTCTGTACTACTGTGACCATCAATTACACTGGAACCACAAAAACATCACTTTTTTTAAATAATTGAAACTGAATATTTATTTTCCTATCCTTTTGTATTTATTATCACTTTTTTCTATCTTGGCATATTGTGATAATTTAATTTATACTATTGTACATGTTGTATCTTATCCACCTGTGTGGCTGCAGCAACAATTTTGGTGTATCCGAACATTGTACTTATGTGCATATCACTAGCAAGGCCAGCATTTATTGCCTATCCCTAATTTCCCTCAGGAAGATTGTTGTAAGATTCCTTCTTGAATTGATGCAATGCTTCCGATGAATGTATTCCCTCACCGTGGAGGGGTATGAACGCAGGTCAGACCACCACACCCCCTCCTCCTTTGAGCCATCTACACTTCCCAATGCCTCAGAAAAACATCCAACATACTAAAGAACTCATCCCAAATTTGGAGTATTGCACGCAATTTTGGTCACCTAACTACAGAAAAGATATCAATATGATTTAAAGAGTGCAGAGAAGATATTCAAGAATGTTGCTGAGACGTGAGGAGCTGAGTTACAGGGAGAGGTTAAACTATACCCTGGAATGTCAAAGAATAGGAGTGATAATGTACAAAATTATGAAGGGTACTGAGGTTGGGGGACACAAGAACGTAAAGACATAAAGTACATGGGTCAAGGGTGAAAGGTGAAATGTTCAGAGGAGCATTAGGAGAACATTAATTTCATGCAGAGACTTGTGAGAGTGTGTTGTGTGTGGAGGAAACATGGCCTCCCTGTCTGTCTGGAATGTGTGTGTTACAGGTGATCACATATCCTCCCTGTCTGAAACTTATTCAAAACTCACATCATCTGTCAATCAAGGTTGGACTACAGTCACCCATTGGTCCACGCCTTACTGCTGGCTAATTTAAATCACCTTGAGTCATCATTGGCTAGAAACACAGATTAGCACAGCACATAACACCAACGCACAGCACATTCATTCTCTCTGGGTTGTGGCCCAAACCCCAGACATTGCTTCACGCCAGATCGCTACTGTGGTCATTACTGGAAGTGTCGTGGGTATGGTGTGCACAGCACTGAAACTGAGCTGTAGTATTACAGTAGATCAATACTTGCAGAGAACCACACGTCTGTTGGTACAGGGAACCAGGTGTTTGTAGGATGTGTATTCAAGTATGTGAGCATGTCGAGTATAGGTTCACTATTGTTGGAGTCCAACATAGGTCTGAGATGAATGTCTATATCATTGTTTAAATGAAATAGTGATCAAGTACTGTTTAGCTTTCTCCCCTGTTTGTCTCCTGTGTGTTAATTAAATTTACGTGTGATTGTAACATTTATGTCTAGACTCGTCTTTTTGTTAACCTCCAAACCTGATACTCTTCCCAATATGACAGAATGTGGGCTGAGCTGCCAGAAGTGACAAATGCAGGCTTGATTTCAAAATTTAAGAAAAAAATTGGATAGGTACACGGATGGGTGGGGTATGGTTAGTTATGGTCCAGGTGCAGGTTAATGGGATTTGGCAGAATAATAGTTCAGCACAAACTAGATGGGCTGAAGGGCTTGTTTTTGTGCTGTGGTGTTCTATGGTGCTATCTCACCTTGACCACACTCTCTTCATCCTCCTACTATCAATAAGATTCATGAGTGTGAGTTTGCACATGATCAGATTCGAGGACAATTTCTTTCCTGGCATTATCAGACTCCTGAATGAACCTCACGCAACCAAGGCAAAGTTGTTTTTTCTCTCTACTAATTCACCTGTCTCTGCTGAGATAGTGAAAATGCAGTAAAAATCAGGTCTTCAAGTGGGTAATGGCCGGTGCTTGATGGTTCAACATGCAGTCAAGTCCTGCCCAGAGGATATTCAGCCAGTCCTGGGCATCATGTGATTTTCATTCTGCACAGGAAAACGTCCTCATCTTCTGGCAGATTCAGACTACTCGAACAGCTGAAGATCTGCATGACATCCCATCACAATCCTAGTATCAAAAGAATCTTAGTCAGGCACATGCATGTAATTAAAATGGAGGGTTATGTGTATGAAGCTTCAATTGTGTGGAGTAGGTTTGCATTGGTCACACAACATTGTAGGCTGAAGAGCCTGCATGTACTGTGCTGTAATGTTCCATGGTCTATGTATTGGGGTCAAACTCTTATATCCAAAGCTGAGAGGATGTAGGAGAAGAGGAGGGTTAAACAGTGATCGTGTATCAACCTCCATTAATGTTGCACTTTTCAAGATCAAACATTTGTCATCAGGGCATTATTAAAAAATACGATACCAAGACACAAATCAAGATGCTGTGGTGAATAAGAAAAACAATACTTCAAATTTATTGTCATGAATACTGAAGTGCAGTGAGAAAGATCACAAAAACAGAATGTAGAGTCGGGAGGAGCTTACAAAGTTCTCAATGCTGGAGCATGTTCCAGAAATATGAGATGATTCGAGGAGTGGTAGTGGTTACAAGGATATTAGAGCATTGGAAGGTGGATGGGCTTGAAGAGATTAGAGGACTACAGAAATGAGAGATTTTACAGAGACGTTGTATGGTTGGTAATGTTACAGAGATGGCATAAGGTTGGTGAGGTAACAGAGACGGTGTAGGGTTGGTGAGATTAAAGAGATGGTGTAGGGTTAATGAGGTTACGGAGATGGCGTAGGGTTGGTGAGGTTACAGAGATGGTGTAGGGTTGGTGAAGTTACAGAGGCAGTGGAGGATTGGTGAGATTAAAGAGATGGTGTAGGGTTTGTAAGATTAAAGAGACAGTGTAGGGTTGATGAGGATACAGAGACGATGTCGGGTTGGTGAGATTAAAGAGACGATGGGGTAAAGTTGGTGAGATTAAAGAGATGTTGTAGGGTTGGTGAGATTAAAGTGACGGCATAAAATTGGTGAAATTAAAGAGACGGTGTAGGGTTGGTGAGGTTACAGAGATGGTGTAAAGTTCGTGAGATTAAAGAGATGGCGTAAGGTTGGTGAGATTAAAGAGATGTTGTAGGGTTGGTGAGATTAAAGTGACGGCATAAAATTGGTGAGATTAAAGAGATGGTATAGGGTTGGTGAAGTTACAGAAATCGTGTAGGGTTGGAGAAGTTACAGAGATGGTGTAGGGTTGGTGAGGTTACAGAGTAGATGTGTAGTTGGTTTTTTTATATAATTTCTTAATCCAAGCAATAAAAAATGGCACAAACTTATATTTTTCCAACACATTAAATAAAAAATACCACTCAATTCAATCAAATGTTTTTTCCGTGTTATGCGCTGACTCGATGCATTGATCAATGTAATCATTCTAAGAATATTATCAGAAGCATACCTATTCTTTATGAAACTTGCCTGATCAGCATGTACTAATTGTGGTTAATATTTGTCAAGTCTACTCACCAATATTTTAGCTATTACCTTATAATCTACATTTAATAAGGAAATTTGCTGATATGAGGCCACATCCAATGGATCTCTATCTTTATTTGGTATTACTGTAATTATCACACTTGAACAAGATTCTGGTAATGATTGTTTATCCGTTATTTGTTGAAGAACATCTAAAAATATAGGAGACAAATCATCATTAAACACCTTAGAGAAATGGGAATGGGAATGGAAAGAAGGATGAAATGTCAAGGAGCCTGATTGATACTGAAGATCCGGAACAATCTTTGGGATTGGAATCATTGGGAATAATAATAATCATCATAAAACTCAACAGTAAATCCATCATCTCCTGGAGATTTCCCATTTGGCATCTCCTGTATAGTTTGTTTAATCTCAAAAATCAGTAAATGGAGATTCCAGTTCTTTCACATCCTCTTCTCCTAACACTGGCAAATCCAATGCAGATAAAAAAAGATTCAATAGCACCATTATCTCAAACCCCCTCAGAAGTATATAATTTTTGATAAAATGAACAAAATTGATCATTAATTTCCTGAGGTTTATAGGTAACTGTTGAATTCCTTTTCACAGCATTAATAGTTCTTGAAGCCTGTTCTGTTTTCAATTGCCAAGCTAACACTTAATGAACTCTATCACCTAATTCATAATAACGCTGCTTAGATCTCTGAATTAAACGCTCATATCGATAAGCTTGCAATGCATTATAACATAATTTCAACTTAGTTTGTTTTTCCTTTTTATCTTCAGTACAGTCTTTCTGAAACTCTTTTTCCAACTCAGTTATCTGTTTCTCCAATGTCAGACTTTCTGCTAAATACTTCTTTTTTTTCCTTTACTGAATAACTAATAATTTGGCCTCATAAATATGCTTTCAAAACATCCCATAAAATAAAATTATTCTGTACAGATTTTGCATTTATATTTAAAAAGGAAGCAATTTGTTCCTTAATAAAATTAACAAACTTAGGCTTCTTCAATAGCATAACGTTAAATCTCCGACGATAAGTTGACTGCATAAGTTCAGATCCAGCACATGATATAAGTAACATAGAATGATCAGCTATAACCCTATTCTTATACTCAGCCTGATTAATTTGAGTTTGAAGATGAGCAGATACCAGAAACAAATCTATTCTAGAGAATGAATCATGTCGAGATGAATAAAACAAAAAAATCTTTCTTTGTTGTATTTCATCTCCTTCAAATCTCAACTAAATTCAGATCTTTCATCAAAGATGCCATTTGCACGCCATCTTCGATTTCTTTATACTTTTCAGAAATTTGTCTAATAATGGGACTAAAACACAATTAAAATCCCCTCCAACTAAAATATTTTCCTTGGCCTGATTTAATGTCAGAAAAGCTTCAGATATAAATCGTTCATCAGATATATTAGGTGCATAGACGATTCTGCAAAAATCTTACAATTCACCATTAAACTCAACCTGCTGTCTCAAAAAATGATTCCAATTCAAACGGTATTTTCTTATGAACCAAAATCGCCACTCCTCATGCTTTAGAATTGAAAGAAGAAGCAATTACATGTCCTACCCTATCTCTCTTCAATTTTAAATGTTCATTTTCAGTTAAATGTGTTTCTTGCAAAAAAGCAATGTCAACTTTCATCTTTTTAATATAAACTAACGCATGTTTACGCTTAATCGGATTATTCAATCACTGTACATTAAAGTCGCAAAATTCAAATTAGACATTTTGTACTAAAAAATTTCTGTTAATTTCACAATTCACACATATATAACAAAAAAAGCTCCCCTTGCTCAAATAATAAAAACAACTACTCTAAAATAAAATACAAAAAAAGCCCAACAATATAAAAAAACACATTAAAAAATCCTCCCCAAAAATACACCAGTATAGTAATTCCCCAATTAACTGGGTGTGGTAAAAAAGATCCCACTGGTGGCAGATAACTTTCAAAAGTTTCAGTTATCTACCTCCCCTCCCCATCAAACCTTTCAGCAATTGTCCATCTCAATCATATTCCCAATGATTCCAATCCCAAAGATTGTTCTGGATCTTCAATATCAATCAGGTTCCTTGACATTTCACCCTTCTTTCCATTCCCTTTCCCATTTCACTCAGGTGACAATGATCGATCAGCTCACCACACATTTGGTAAAGAATTAGCCAAAAT
Source organism: Narcine bancroftii (assembly GCF_036971445.1). Classification (NCBI taxonomy): domain Eukaryota; kingdom Metazoa; phylum Chordata; class Chondrichthyes; order Torpediniformes; family Narcinidae; genus Narcine; species Narcine bancroftii. The sequence continues at coordinate 46,517,001 of NC_091473.1, read as the reverse complement.
TAATGTATCATGATCGTTCTTAAAAAACTGAGATTGAAAGTTCCCATAAAAAACTTTCAACACAGCGGGGTACTGAAAAGTAAACTTGCACCCCTTTCTCCACAAAACTTCTTTTGCTGAATTAAATTCCTTACGCCTCTTAATAATCTCCTGACTCAAATCAGCATAGAGAAAAACTCTATTGCCTTGAACCATCATTGGAGTTTGATTCCACGAGCCTTCTGAACAGCAACTCTTAAAATCATCTCTCTATCCTGATATCTCAAACTGTTCAAGGTGGTTGACCCGGATAAGGTTTCTTCCTTAACGCTCTCTGCACTCTATCCAAATCCAAACCGTCCAGGAAAAATTCAACACCCAATACAGCTGGAATCCACTTTTTAAAAAATTTCACTGGATCTGAACCTTCAATGCCTTCTGGGAGTCCTACTATTTTCACATTTTTCCAATGCCCTTGATTTTCCAGAGAGTCAATCTTCTTCAACAATACTCTCTTTTGAATCTCCCATCCTACAAAAGAATCATCCACTTTTTAAAAATTTTTCTCTATTCTGTTCCACTTGGTCTTTACAATCTTTTTGAAATTATCTTGCACTGTATTCACCACTTTCAGACATCTATTAGCATCAGCTTTAACAACAGTCATATCTTTCTTTACAGGTAACACTTCTTCACAAATACCATTCATTTAAACTTTCATATCCATAAATCCTTGATTCATTTGAGAAGAGATCTGAGATTATATATTGTCCATTTGATGAGCAATCCCTTCCAAAGTTGTAAAAACTGCTTCAAAGCCAATCCTCCTTGAGGCCAACCTTCTTTAGCTGTAATATCTGAAGCAAGTTCTTCCTGTTTCCGCTCTGACAAGGCAGGACTTCCCTCCCCCTCTTCACCTGCGCTTGTCATCGGCCGGGTCGCTCTGCTGTGGGTCTGGATCCCCACCGACGCAGCGTTGCTGGCTGGTCCCCCCCACAGTCCAGACCCTAACAAGCTGCAAACCCAACGGTGTAGGGTTGGTGAGGTTACGGAGACAGTGTAGGGTTGGTGAGATTACAGAGATGGTGCAGGGTTGGTGAGATTACAGAGACAGTTGTAGGGTTGGTGAGATTACAGAGACGGTGTAGGGTTGGTGAGATTACAGAGACGGTGTAGGGTTGGTTGGTGAGATTAAAGAATAGATGAGTAATTGGTGAGATTACAGCTTTGGTGGGAGGCTGAGGATACAGAGACCTTGGAGGATGGGTAAGTTGGATAAGGTTATAGAGTTGTTGGAAGAGTGTTTTTGCTTGCACTTTTTTTTATCAGCCTGCTGTAGGAGGCTGTTTCAATGAATTGAGAACCAGCCCCTGCATTGGACTTGAAGTACTATTTTCGGAATCAAGCTCTATCGAAGAACCAGGCTCAGATTATTTGTTTACTGAAAATCTGATTTGAAAATGCATTCAGTCTCCATGACTACTGGGTTGCTGGTCCTTTGTGCTGGGCTTTAGGTACAATTATAGTTTCTTTTCAGCTTCCCACCTTTATGAATCAACTCAGGCATGAGAATTAGGCAGAGGGTACAGCTACAATGCTGGCCCTTTATATCCAGATGGTTTAACCCCGATTGGGCAATTTGTAGCTGTGAAGGCTTCAATACAAAAGATGCCAAATATTTCTGTGGATGAAACCTATTGTACCTTTAAAGGGCTCCTGACAACAGACCTGGACAAACATCAGGAAAAATAATATACAGATCTCATTGCCAGCAAGACTTTCTAAGGCTTATTTTGAACAGTGGATGAAGGCGTAATTATCATGTATTAACCCAAATAAAATGTTTTGCTGCCAATAGCTTGAATATGCAAATTTTGTTTTGTTTTAGTTTGTGGTGAGCAGGCTCAGCTGTGGGTTTGAACAAGATGCTGAAGGAACTCAGCAGGTCGGACAGCATCCATAGTCAAACAACGTTTCAGGTTGGGAACCCTCTGATAGGATCAGACTAGAAAGGGCCCCATCCTGAAACGTTGATTGGTCATCTCTCTCAATGAATGCTGCCTGTCCTGTTGGCTCCCCCCAGCTTCTCACTGTTTGTGCAAACTTCCAGCATTTGCAGTTCTTGTGTTTTTGTGGGGATGACACATTGTAATTTATTTTTAAAGAATTTTTGATGGTGTATCTTACATGCAATATTATTTCAGGGAGATTTGCCAGATTCATCCAAGAAGCTTTAACATAACCTGGCAGGGGGGTTGGGAACCAAGATGGGGAGAGAGGGACTGAAAAGGTGAAGGATAGCAACCAAGACAAAGGAAGTACATTGAAGCAGAACAGGATGGTGGAGGGACAAGCATTGAGGTAAGATGGGTAAAGATGTTGTGTTTATTTTAACACAAGAAGCTTAATGGGGAAAGGGGATGAGTTTAGGACATGGACAGGTATAGAACATGATGTTGCCATAATGGAAGGAGGACCAGAATAGACTGCTCAATGTTCCAGTGTATCATAATAACAGGTGTGTCGGGATCAGTGGAGGCGGGGTGGGGTAGTGGTTGGGGGTTGTGCAATATTGACCAAAGAAGCTATCACACTAGTCTTTAGAGTGGATATTGCCAGATAACTGTTGTGTGAGGCAGTGTGGGTGGAAATCAGGAACCAAACAGGAAGGTTGACAGAGCTGGGGCTTTTCTCTTTGGGGCTATGAAGGATTCTTAATGGAGGTATATAAGGTTAGGAGGGACTAAGACAGGTTGGATAGCCAGCACCATTTTGTTCCTGGGAGCATCAATAGTAAATACCAGATCATCTGTTTAAGGTGAGTGGAGGAAAGTTTAGAGGAGACGTTGGAGGAAAGTCTTTTTACTCAGAGGGTGCTGAGTACCTGGAATCCATTTACCTGGGGTAGTGGTGGTGGCTGGGACAATAGGACATTCAAAAGACTCTTAGATAGACGTATGGATGCAAGAAAGATAGAGGGTTATGGGTGTGAGGGCGGGAAGGATTAGATTGTTGTGGAGTAGGCTACCTCGGCTGGCTCAACATTGTGGGTCGAAGGGCTTGGACTGTGCTGTTATATTCTTTGTTCCGTGAACAGTCACTTGATGAGTGTATAAAATAGGTCACCAGGAGCTGGAGAATCAAATATGCAAAGATTGCTGATCCCTGTGAAAAAAACATTCTAGGTGACTTCAACTTCCCCAATATTGACTGGGAATGCCAAAGTGTCAGTGGATTGGATGGATTGAACTTTATTAGGTGTGCCCATGAGAACTCTCTACAGCAGGATGGATGAAGAGGCGAGCTGCCGCAATATATTCCAGCGCTTTTGCCAGCAGGCCTCTGTCAAACATAGGCTACTCTCCAATTGAAAAGAACATCATGGAAAGTCCAAGGGCCCAGACAGCAAGCCAGGAAAGTAGATATCAAAGTGCTGATATTTCTGACCAAGATGTAAACAGGATACTTGTTATGAACCAGTGTACTGACATACAGTAACTTACCAGACATAACATCATCCTTTTTTTGAATCCATTGGCTCACACAGGAATTTGATCCAAAAGCTTCTCACGATTTCCCAGCTGACTGAGAATAACATCTTGTCAGTTGCATGGGGATACATGATCTGAGTCGAGAGACCCTTGAATAGAGAAATATAGATAATCCTGAACTCTTTAACCTGAGTCTTGCAACATTCAGGGTCCTCAAAGTGCAAGCTGTAAATACAATTACAAAGACAGAAATAGCAGATGCTGGAAATCTGAAATAAAAACAATAAATATTGAAAGCTCTCAGAAGGCCTGGCAGCATCAGTGAAGAGTGAACCAGAGTTAATGTTCCAGGTCTGAGTCTGCTTGTCATTTCTGAAGTGCATCAGGGAAACCATCTCAATTTGAAAGAATTTGTTGTGGCATCAGTTTGATTTAATTTCTGTTAACCTTCCCCCAAATATCTCTCCCTATCCCTCTGTCTCCTTTCCACCAGCTCCCCACGCCTTTCCCTTCCCTCTCCTATCAGAGAGGTGCCCTCTTCCCCTATCACCCTTTCAGCTTTTTCTATTTTACTCACCTCTATCTCTTACCTGTTAGCCTTTGCTCTGTGAATAACCACAGCCTTGATGAACTGTGTGTTTGGAGCAGACACACAGCTCTGTTGGTAAAGGGCCTCAGTGGAAATACAGTGGCAGGCGGGCTTAGCTTCAGATAACAAAAGGTAACAAATTACTTGGTTTTATTTTTAATTCAGCTGTTTCATAGCTTACTGATCCAGGCTTCAGGACCAGTGTGAAGGGACGATTTGTAGAATCTATGCAGGCTATTATGATGTGAGTATATTGTCTGATGAGTAATTTTGCATCAACCCATAACCACAAGATTTCAGATTTATTGTCAGAGTACGCACATGACATTACATACAACCCTGAGATTCTTTTACCTATGGGCATGGCAGAATTGGTAGCGCAAATTAACTGTTCAGAGTGTAAACATGTAAATAAATAACTGTAAACAGATAATGAATGTAAAAAAAACTGACTGCAATACAGCAAAAACAAAAAGAAAATCAATAAAGTGCACACAAATAAGAGTCTTTAAATGAGCCTGATTGAGTTTATTGTTTAGAAGTCTGATGATGGAGGGGTAGCAGCTAATGGTGCGAGTCTTGTGGCACCTATACTCCTTTCCTGATGGCAGCAGTGAGAACTGAGCTTGTGATGAGTGGTCTGGGTCTTTAATGATTGCTGCTGCTCTCTGACAGCAGCCTTCCCTGTAGATGCACTCAATTGTGAGGAGAGTTTTGCCTGTGATGTCCTGGGCTGTCAACTACCTTTTGGAGGGTTTATGCTCAGGGGTATTTGTGTCCCCATACCAGACTGTGATGCAACGAGGCACTGCACCTGTAGAAATTTGCCAGGGTTTCTGGTATCATACAAAACCTCTGCAAACTCATGAGGAAGTAGAGGCACTGACGTGCTTTTCTTACTACCAGAACTAGCAGAACTATAGATAACTTGCAGTGCCAGCTTACTGTGGTTAACCATAAAACACAGCGTGTAAACACACTCATTGGCCCAACGTATCTACACTGATTAAATTGTTCACCTAACCTATAATCCTCCATGCCTGCATTTGGCTCATATCTCCCCAAAATTTTCCTATCCAGGTAGATGTCTAAATGTTTTTTTTAAAATGACCTAATTGTAATGTTATGGGCCCAGAGGACCCCAAAACCCAGCAGCAATAGAAATTCACCAAGACAAATGGTTAAACAAAAATGGCTTTTAATTATCTTTAAACATGAAAACAGGATCAAACTTTAACTTATTACTATTAACTTAACCCCCTTCTAATTCTAAGCGCATGTGTATGTAATGTGTATATAAGTTCAGAAAAGTTCTTTAATTCACAGTCCAATCTCATTTCTCACTAGGCTTTAGTGCTTGAAAGGAAGGTTCTTGTTGGTTTTCAGAGAGAGATTTGTTGCTTGTGGGATACCCACAACTGATCCCTTCTGATCAGCCACTTCAGTGTCTTGCTGAAAAAACTTGCCCCATCAGGGTTTTCCAGATGATAACCTCTTTCTTTCAGGCTACCACAGAGTTCTTTTTGTTTTTCTTATTATTTCAAGAGAAACATTATACAACCAGTCATCTCTTCTTGTATGGACCACAAGGGTTTTAAACAACTAGAACAAAGAACTCATAACCCGTCTTCAAAATGGGGTTTTTCCACAAGCTTGCCTGCTTGTAATTTTCCAGTCTCAGCTGCTGCTGAACTATAGGACTGAATTCTCTCCCTCTCTCTCTCTCTCTCTCTCTCTCTCTCTCTCTCTGAGAAACCACATGACCCCCTTAGAACAGCAAACTGTACTCAGACAGACTGCAGCACAGGACCCAATCTTCTGAGTCCATTTATCTGGTGCTTTCAAAACAATAATCCATTACTCCACAGCATGTACAATTAACACCTACTTGTGAAATCCATATATGTATTCTTCAATGTTTTTGCAAAGGCACTCAGAACCTGGGCTGTCTGGCTTGAGCAGAGCTCCAGTATTTTAAATGAGTTCTGTTTTGAAGTGTTTGTATTTGTGCATGATGGAACTAAAACCCCCACAATTTATCTCCTTTAAAACATATCTATATACAATATAAAATATAACATAATCTGTCACAGTATCCACCTTCAACACTTCCTTGCATATCTCTACATACCCACCACCCATTGGGTGAAAAGGGTGCCCCTCAGCTCCCTATTAAGTTTTTTGTTTTCACCTGAAATTGATACCCTCGAGTTTTAAATTTATATTTAGACATAGAGCATGATCAGAGACCTTCCGGTCCACGAGCCTCTTCTGCCCAATTACACCCAAATGACCGAGAATCCCCATTTTGATCAGTGGGAGGAGAAATACACGCAGACACAGAGAGAAGGTACAAACTTCTTGCATACAGTGCCGGATTTGAATTTGGGTCACTGGCGCTATAACAGTGTGGCATTACCCTTAGACTTAAACTCTCCTAGGCTTAGTTTTAGACTCTCCTAGACTTAGTTTTAGACTCGCCTATGACCATTCACCATCTCTAACTCCTCCATGATTTTATAAACCCCTATAAAGTCTCTCCTCAGCCCCATCGCTCCAGGGAGAAAAGCACCAACCTCTCCTGCCTCTCCTTATAACTCGATCCTTCCACTCCCATTAAAATTGTTACATCTTTCCTGCACCCTTTCCAGCTTAATGACATGCTTCCTTTATCTAAATGACCTGAAATGCACACAGTATTAGGATAAGGTTTTGCCAAGTGTGATTAAATAGAAAATTAATTGGTATGAATCAAATACAATGGGTTTCTGTGCCCTGATCCATCGTATCAACCGGAAACAAATACTCTCTACACTAAGTCCAGGTGAAGCCTTTGGTGGGAGTGTCCTGATCGGGATGGATCAGTAAGTTTGTGGATGATACGAAGGCTGAAGGTGTTGTGGTTAGTGTTGAAGGTTGTACAACAGGATACAGATGGGATGCAGAGCTGGGCAGAAATGTGGCAAATGGAATTCAGTTAGGATAAGTGTGAGGCATTTTGGAAGGTCAAACTGAAAGGCAGAATACATGGTTAATGGTAGAATGCTCAACAGTGTGCAAGAATAGAGGAATCTTGGGGTCTAAATCCATAGTTCAAGGTTGCCACACTGATTGATAGGATAGTTAAGAAGGCCTATGGGATGCTGGGTTTCATTAATCAGGAGATTGAGTTCTTGTGTCATGAGGTAATGTTGCAGCTCTATAAATCTCTGGTGAGACCACACTTTGAAAACTGTGTTCAGTTCTGGTCATCTCATTACAGGAAGAGTGTAGAAGCTATGGAGAGGGTGATGAGGAGATTTACCAGGATGTTTGCTAGATTGGAGAATATGTCCTACGAGGTAAGGTTATCAGAGCTAGGGCTTTTCTCATAGAGCAAAGAAGGATGAGAGGTGACTTAATAGAGGTTTACAAGATTATAAGAGACATAGATAAGGTCAATAGCCAGCACCTTTTCCCTGGGAGAGAGTAGCAAACACCAGAGGACATCTGTGCAAAGTGGAGGGTGGAAAGTTTAGGGGAGAAGTAAGATTTTTTTTTACACAGAGTTGTGAGTGCCTGTATTGCATTGCCAGGGTTGGTGGTGGAGGTTGGAACAACAGGGACATATAAGAGACTATTAGACAGGCACATGGATAAAATAAAGGATTATGTGGAAGGGAGGGTTTAGTATTTTTTGTTAGGTATATATAGGCCACCACAACATCGTGGGCCTAAGAGGCTGTACTGTGCAATAATTTTCTATGTACCAGGGATGATCTCAATCATACAGAGAAAACAAGTAGACTATATACCCTTGCTTCTTGTAAACATCCTGCATCATTCTCATCTTATGACAGTTGATTGAATCAATCATCCTGACCACAATATTCCCACAGTCCCAAATTAAAGGTATGTTCTTTTTCCCAGAACTGCTATTGATTTCTAAATTAACTCAATTTCTCCTTGTCCTCCATGTGAATCCTTGTAATATCAAGGTATCCATATTACCCCAACTTTGTTTCCACCTTGTGTCAATACCCTAATCATCAGATCTCATTCCGAGAAGAAACATTGCCCTGATTCTTTGTGCCTTTTCCAGCTTGTTCCACTCTTCCTTGCCTGCCTTGAGGTATTTGGAGAATTCTTACATCACGCCAGTTTCTCTCCTGCATTTTCTAAATTCTTACTCAAATTGATTAGCCAGAATATCTATAGTAAATGGAGAACTAGCACGATAGAGACCATCCTGAACACCGAACAAGGGCTTCAGCTCATGATGTCTGTGCTGAACATGTTGCCCAAATTAAACTAAGTCTTTTCTGCCTGCACATGATTCATATCCCTCCAGTTCCTGCATTGTAATGTATCTACATATTGGTTATAAAGCTCCATGCTTTGTCCAAACAAATTTTGTTGTCCAAAGTTTTAATATCTTAAATCCATAACCCCCAATCCTATATGCTTTAAGTTTGGTAATTTCTTAAAGAATTTGGAATTGACTTGGAGGATGCACAAAAAAGATTTGTTAAGATAGCCCTAGCTGTAGCAAAAAAATGTATTATGTCAACCTGGAAATTGGAAGATAATTTGAAAATACAACAATGGTATATAGAAATGAATAAATGTATTCCATTAGAAAAAATAACATATAGTTTAAGAAATAATATTGAAATATTCGAACAAGTATGGGAGCCTTACATTAAATACAATAGCGAAAACCTACCGGGAACAAACATTACCTAAGTTGATGGAAGGAGAAGAGAAGAAAAAAATGGACTCAGTAGAATTTCTGGTGTATTTTTGTTGAATGACAACATTGTCTAACTGAATTAATGCAACCTAGATTGTATAACTAAAATGGATGAGAGGGGGGAGGGATGGGGGGGTGGCTTGGGAGGAGGGAGGGGGGAGGGAGAAAAAGTCACTGTAAATGTGTGGAAAAGAAAAAGTGTATATCATGGCTATTGTGATTTATGGTGTGAAAAATAAAAAATTTAAAAAAAAAAAAAAAAAAAAAAGTTTGGTAATTTCTTAAAGTGAGTCCTTATAAAAATAACAAATAATAAGAATCATTGAAATTTAAGGCATGAAGGTGTCTATCCAGCCCACCGTGTCAATGCACATCTACCTTTGACAACTTCAATGACATGTCATTGAAAATAAAGATAAAGATAATTTTGATGAAAAGTTACTAATCTGACATATTAACCATGTTTCTCTCCTAAGAGCTCCTGTCTCTTGACCCCCGAGCCCAATTCTAGCCATAGAAACACAAGAACGGGCAGGTGCTGGAATCTTGAATAAACAAAGAGGGCTGGAGTGGACTCTGCAGGTCAGACAGTATCCACAGAGAAAAATGATCTGTCAACGTTGCTGGGTGGGACCCTATGTCAAGGCCAAGGTGGAAAGGGGAGATAGCAGGTATAAAAAGGAGGGGAGGAAGACTAGGAAGGGGCCGAGATGAGAGGTTATTGGACAAATGATGAAGGGAGAGATGAAGGGACATGTAGAGGTCAAGAACACTTGGGGATGGGGTGGGTAAGTTTGAGTGAAAAGAATGGGAGTGGGTAAAGAAGTTGGAAAGGCCACAAGACCTAGGAGTGGACTTAGGCCATTCAGTCCATCCCTTTCAACCCCATTCTCCTGCCTTCTCCCCATAACCCTTGATTCTCTTCCCAATCAAGAACTTGTCTACCTCAGTCTTAAATCTACCCAATTACTTGGCTTCCACAGACATCCATGGCAATGAATTCCATAGATTCTTCACCCTCTGGGTAAATAAATTCAACCCCATCTCTGTTCCAAAGGGACATTTTTGTATTCTGAGATTGCCCTCTGGTCCCAGACTTTCCCACCATAGAAAACAGTAAAACAAGACTGGGAAGAAGGTTACTGAAAATTGGAAAATCCTATGTCCATGACATTGGGTTCCAGACCACCCTGGAGGAATAGAACATGTTCCTAATGTTTACATTTGGCCTCAATCTGAAAATGGATGAGGCTGAGGACAGAGAGGTTGGCGTCAGAATGAAGAAGATAATGAATGCTTCTCTGGCAGTCAGGAGTTGTCAAGCACAGAGAGGTAGTTCTCAGTTTTGATCAGACAGGTTACATGAGCACTGTTGCCATTCAGTTGAGAGAGTAGGTGGGGTCTCAGTATAAAGTCTCATCCAAAAGACACCAGTGCGAAATATGGTTGGAGACACGCAGGAGACTACAGACACTGGAATCTGAAGTCAAACACAATCTGCTGGAGAAACTCAATGGGTTGAGCAGCATCATTGGTTGAAATAATAGTTATTGGTTTTGACATGTGGCAGATTCCTGCTCTAGTCAGCAAAGTGGCACATATATTCACCAGCAAGCGCCTGCAGGTGGACCCCCTCCCCCCAAAAAATGAGGTCCATCAGCGAAATCCCAGTCCCAGAGGATGTAAATGCCCTGCAATGGTTCCTGGGCATGTTGAACTACTTGGGCAAGTTCACCCCCAACTCCAGTGAACTGACAGCTCTGCTCAGACAGATGACCCATAGAGATGTCAAATGGACCTGGCACAAACAACAACAAAATGCCTTCGATGCCCTAAAAAAACGCGTCTTGCCTTCCAGTCTTCACCTACTATGACGTACGTAGACTAGTGATGCTGACCTGCAATGCCTCACAGTATGGCTTAGGGGCAGCATGCCTGCAGGATGGAAATCCAGTTGCATACGCTTCCAGGTCACTTACAGACATGGAAACCAGGCTTACTCAGATTGTAAAACAGCTATTGGTGGTGGTTTTCACCTGCTCGAAATTCATTGATTATGTCTATGGCAGGCCGGTCACCAAAGAAACCGAACCCTTACCTCTAGTGACTATTATAAACAAGCTCATTCATGCAGCACCGGTGAGTCTGCAGCGTATGATGCTCAGGATCCAGAAATACCACCTCACGCTTGTACACAAAAACAGCAAGGAAATCCATTTAACCGATGCCTTATCACGGGCTCCCAGAAAATGCATGGTCCAGCAAGTCAAGGAAGAGGACACTTTTGATGTGATGACGGTAACCCCTTGGCCTGGCTGGATGAACTAAGAAAGCACATGGCTGAAGACACAACCCTAAACTCCCCTGGTACCTTCATTAAGGGCGGCTGGCCAGCCAAGCAGTTCAGCCTACCACCAGCGGTGGAACCCTCCTTTCCTTACCATGACAAACTGCTTATTGATGAGGGGATAATTATGAAGGGCCTAAGGGCAGTCATCCTTAGTACACTGCAGAATATGTATGGGGAGATTGGGCTCAAAGGGCTCCCTGGTGCAGAAGTGACGAAGAATAGAGTGATGGACATCGTCTTCTGGCCAGGTATGACAGAGAACATAGACAACAAGGAACAGTCCTGTTCAATGTCCAACAGTACCAAGCCACACCAGCAAAAAGAGCCACTGCAGCTACACCCAGTACCTGACCTGCCCTGGCCAACTGTGGCGACCGATATCTTTGAATGGTGGAGCCAACAGTACCTAGTACTAATAGACTCCTACTCAGGCTGGTTCGAGATAGACCTGCTCTGGGACGCAACCTTTGTGGCCGTCATCACCAAACTAAAATGACACTTTTCGGTACAAGGGGCACCTCGTACACTTCTCTCAGACGACGGCAGCCAGAGGTTCTGCGACTTTGCGACAGCGTGGGACTTCACCCACATTAGCAGCAGCCTAGAGTACCCACAATCGAACGGACTGGGCGAAAGGGCGGTGAGAAGAGCCAAGCAGCTGATGGAGAAGTCCCACAGAGAGAAAACAGACGTCTTCCTCAGTCTACTGAATTTAAGAAGTGTCCCTCATGGCACCATCCTGGGACCACTGACGCAGCAGTTAACATCGAGGCAGGCCAGGACTACCCTCACCAGTGGCAAGGAGACTTCTGGAGCCCCAACCAAAGGACCCGCAATATATCAAGGCCCAGCTGCTAAACAGAAGGCTGGTGTGAAAGAAAAGTTATGATAAAACCAGCCGGCCGCTTATCCCATTGACTGAAGGGGAAGTCATAAGGATGCAGACTCCACAAAGTTACGACTGCCCATGCACAGTGGAAATGAGCTGCCATGACCCCTGGTTCGTTCAAGGGGGAAAATGTACAGGAGGAACAGACGACACATCCTCCCAGTAAAGAGAACCACCCCCATCTCAAACTAACCCAGGCATATTGGCATTTTTGGATTTGGAACATGAGCCCGGGATTGACGAGAGCCCCCAGCCCACAGGAAAGGCAATGGACAATACCCCTGAGACTATGGACAGTAGAGACAATCAGGACAAGGTGCCCCAAGCCTCCACATCAGCAGAGGGCTATTACAAAATGCACACTGGGCGTGTATATAAGCCGAAACCAAAATACGGGGACTGAATTGGGTTGAACGTATATATTGTTGTACTAGTGAAAGTTATATATGTTCACTGTATCATGCAGGAGATATCTCAAGAAAGGGGATGTAGACAGCTGCTACCATTGGCTGCTCTGTACCCACTGCAATCACATTGCAGCCAATGTACTTGCAATAGCGCACCATGCATGTGTGAGAATCGCAAGGGCGTGTTAATTGAATCGAGAACTAGCAGGAAGCAGACACCACACTGGGTTCTCTCTCCCCATCCTGTTTATCATGTTTGGTTATGATCAGTAATGTTTTTTATTTGGTTTACCTCACCCGCTGACTCGACCCATTATTAAGCACACAATAACGAACACCTCTTAAATGTTACTCTTTGTACCTGTTCCCACCACGACCACTGGCAGCCAGTTCCAGCCACCCACTTTCTTTGGTTGGCTTCGCGGACGAAGATTTATGGAGGGGTAATGTCCACGTCAGCTGCAGGCTCATTTGTGGCTGACAAGTCCAATGCGGGACAGGCAGACACGGTTGCAGCGGTTGCAAGGGAAAATTGGTTGGTTGGGGTTGGGTGTTGGGTTTTTCCTCCTTTGTCTTTTGTCAGTGAGGTGGGCTCTGTGGTCTTCTACCCACTACTCCCTGTATAAATAACTTCCCCACACATCTCCTTTGATCTTTAATGAACTCTGAATACATGTCATTTAGTATGTGAGGCTTAGGGTTACGGATTGCCTGGTTTTAAATTTAAATTTAATTTTTTTTATTTTAAATTTAAATTTAGACATACAGCATGGTAACAGGCCCTTTTGGCCCACGAGTCCATGTTGCCCAATTTACACCCGATTAACCTATACCTCCGGAACGATTCAAATTGTGGGAGGAAACTGGAGCCCCATGGGGATAATCCACGTAGACACGTACAAACTCCTCACAGGCAGCATGGGATTCGAAACCCGGTATCAATCGCTAGCGCTGTAAAGGCGTTGCGCTAACTGCTACGCTAACAAAGCCACCAAGGGTAGCTGTTGAGGATATGAATTTTGGGGAGACAGTGGACAAACTTTAGAGCACAGGAGGCTCAGGGTGACCTAATAGAAGTTTATCATGCGATGAAAAGGCATTGATATGGACAATCTAAATCTTTTTACCAGGGTAAAAGGCTCACACATGAGAGGACATGAAGGGGAAAAAATTTAAGGGAGATGTGTGGGATGTTTTATTATATACAAAGATTAGTGGGTGCCTGTAATGGGCTGCCAGGAGTAGTGGTGGAAGCAGATACTTTTAATTTTTAATTTTTAAAAAATATATGGTTCATAATATGAATGCTTCCACTGTGATGCTGCCACAAAACACCGAATTTTGTGACTTGTTTGCAACAATTAATTCTGATTCTGATCATAGCATTTAAGAAGCTTCTAAATAGTCACATGAACATGAAGGGGATGGAAGGAGATCTATCAAATGCAAGCAGCAGTGTTAGTTTGAGTTGGACTCATGTTCAACACAGCCACATTGGTTGAAGAGGCTGTCCTGTTCCATGCACAATGTGATATTTTTACCCTGGGAAAAAGATTCTGACTTTCTACCTTAGCAAAGGCTCTCATAGTTTTCTAAACTTCAAGCAAGTCTCCCCTCAATCTCCAACACTACAGATAAAACAACCCAAATTTGTACAACTCCTCACATCATTCACACCCAATAATCCAGGCCAACATGCTGGAAAATCCCTTCTGTAAACTTTCCAAAGCCTCCACATACTTTCTGTAACAGGGTGACCGGAATGGAACATGATACTCCAAGTGCAACTGAGTTAATGTTTTACATCTTAGCAACGTGACTTCCTTACACCAATACTCATTGCCTCACTATGTGAAGATAACACCTATTTTACCAACCCACTGACTCGGGTGACCATTTTCAAGGAGCCATATCTCTCTATATCTTCGTATAAAACCAAAAAGACTTTCAATGGTCACAAGCCGACTGCCATCAATTTATTATCAGCAAGCAAGAAGGTAGAAATGGGTCAGTAGTGATTTCAAACCTCCCTATGAGACAAACAAGGGATCAACCATTATGCTGGGTGTTTACTCTAAAGCCACATTTGCCTTGTTCCAGGATATCCCACCAGGTGGGGAAGTAAGGGATGAAAGAGCCATTGCTGGTGATCATCAGACCTCTTCCTTAGCTAGCTGCCGATATGTGAGCATCTAATGATGGAATATTCCACTGGAGATAAGCAGTACTGCTCCTGAACGGGAACATGAGCATTGATCATGCCAGCTGTCCTGTGATCTAATTTGTACTGGCAATTATTAGTCAAGTGACTTGTGAAATACTGTCAACTGTATCAAGGGTCCTTATTAATGCATCTTATCATTCCTATTGTCGCCTTTTCCATGGTCTGTGTTGCCTGGTAGAGCAGTGACAAAACCGAGAGGCTAGAATAGATGAATATGTCAACCTAATGAACACCACCCAGATCAATGGCACAACGCAGGTCAGAATTCAAATTAGATTAAAGGTTTAAGGTTTGATAAAGGATCCTGACCTGAAATATTTATCTACATGGATGCTGCCTTCTTATTATATCCCCTCCTGCTTCTCTTTGTTTATTCAAGATTCCAGCATCTGTCCCTTCTTGTGTTTCTCAAGTGACAATTGGCCTCAGGGTGTCATGGGGCAGGATCTCTTAGCAAAGAGACATAGTTCATGTGTCAGGTCAAATCATGGAAAATCCCAGATACGCTCAGTAGATCAGTCAGCTGATCATGTTGAAGAACCTTCATCAGAACTAAGGAAGAGGGAAACAAGTTAATGCAGGTGAGCCTAAGGGAATTTTTCTGATCGAGTGAGGACACATGATCGATGGGATAAGGTCCCATGGTTGAGGCGTTTGAGTGTGATGTGGATCTGAAAAACTGGGGTACCTTAAGCAGGCGAGACGGTACTCAGAGAGAAATAGAAAAAAAACAGAGGTCTGACTTACAATCTCACCACAGCATCTGTGGAATTTAAATTCTCTTAATATAAAGCACAAGCAGATCATGGTACCCACAAAATTGTCACAAATTTCACTCTGGTTTACAGAAGTAGAGGGTCATAGATAAAAGGGATCAATACAGTATTTTCCTCAGGAAAGGGGGTCCAAAACTGGAGGGCACAGGTTTAAGATGGAAATAGTTTAGGAGGTCTGAGGTGCGCAAGTTGTTCCACACTGAGAGTAATGGGTACACAGAATGAGCTGCTGGGGGAAGTGACGAAGGATACACAACTGTGACATTTAAAAGGCAGTTAGATAGGTACATAGATGGAAGTTGAGGTAT